>NC_086179.1:40808945-42058945 GCF_023053635.1 Elgaria multicarinata webbii | reverse complement strand
CAGTAGAGGCTGGTGGGTCTCATGTCAGTGGGGCAGTGAATCCACTCCAGGTTTCAGTCAGAACTCTACAGAAGCTATCCAGGGTGCAGAAACCTTGGATAGCTCCTTTGGAGTTTTGACTGAACCGTCCCACTGACATGGGAGCCACCAACCTCCACTGATAATTTGCATATCAGTATTTTAGGTTCGTAGCGTTCACAATAATGAAGTGAAAAAGCACAGCATTATATACAGAGAGACAGATACTATGTTTAAGATTAAGACAAGAGTGCCCAGTTGTCTGGGGTTGCACTGTGTTTTATTTGTGGAGGCGACCTCATTTATTTTATTTCCAAGTCCCCAACAGGCATCCCGAAATAAGAGCTCCTTTGGTCAACATTACTTTTAAACAGAGACAATAAAATAGATATATTGTACATGCAGATGACCCTGGTTTAAAGCCCTTATTTTGTATATATTGATGTTTACAGTACAATAAGCAGTGTATTTTTAAAGAACATTTGTTGTAATTTATACCTCATATAACCACATAGATGTTTCTGATGAATAATAGGATGTAGTAAAGAGGCTTACTGCCGCCCCCTATCAAAATGTAAACCTATTCTCCATTTATTTGAGGTTCTAGGAAGATACAGTTCAAAGTGCCCTGGAACTTCTTGGTGGGGAAAAAACAGAAGCTTTTACATTTGGGACGGTGTAAAAGCCGGAACGGAACGGAACAGGCCGGAACAGCACCATTATATTAAAAAAACATACCAAAAACAGTGGCATGTGTTAGCAACACTTGAGAACAATATTTTAGGACTAAAACCATACCAATATTATAGCACTATTAACCCCAGAACTCCCAAAACAACATCCGGAACAGAATGGGATGGCCGGAACGGCCACTAGGGAACGAGCAATATTAACCAAACTCACCAGTCATGCATAACTAAATGGCAGGGATGCAATAAGCCACAAAAGTTGCCCTGAAACCACATTCAGATACCCGTTCCGGGCAAAAACGCGTATTGCGCAAAACGGGCCGTAACGGCAGCTTCCCAATGAGGTAAGTGAACCAAACTCACCAGATGCACATGACAAGGTGGGACAAATATAGAAAGCTCCAAAAGTTGCCCCGAAACCACGTTCAGATACCCGTTCCGGGCAAAAACGCGTATTGCGCAAAATGGGCCGTAATGGCAGCTTCCCAATGAGATAATTGAACCAAACTCACCAGATGCACATGACAAGGCGGGACAAATATAGAAAGCTCCAAAAGTTGCCCTGAAACCATGTTCAGATACTCGTTCCGGGCAAAAACGTGTATTGCGCAAAACGGGCCGTAACGGCAGCTTCCCAATGAGGAAAGTCAACCAAACTCACCAGATGCACATGACAAGGTGGGACAAATATAGAAAGCTCCAAAAGTTGCCCCAAAACCACGTTCAGATACCTGTTCCAGGCAAAAACGCGTATTGCGCAAAATGGGCCGTAATGGCAGCTTCTCAATGAGATAAGTGAACCAAACTCACCAGATGCACATAACTAGGTGGGACAAATATAGAAAGCTCCAAAAGTTGCCCCGAAACCACGTTCAGATACCCGTTCCGGGCAAAAACGCATATTGCGCTAAATGGGTCGTAACGGCAGCTTCCCAATGAGATAATTGAACCAAACTCACCAGATGCACATGACAAGGTGGGACAAATATAGAAAGCTCTAAAAGTTGCCCCGAAACCACGTTCAGATACCCGTTCCGGGCAAAAACACGTATTGCGCAAAACGGGCCGTAACGGCAGTTTCCCAATGAGGAAAGTCAACCAAACTCACTGGATGCACATGACAAGGTGGGACAAATATAGAAAGCTCCAAAAGTTGCCCCGAAACCACGTTCAGATACCCGTTCCGGGCAAAAATGCGTATTGCGCAAAACGGGCCGTAACGGCAGTGTCAAACAGTGACGCCAGAAAGGCCGGGCAGAGGTCCGGGACCAAAAATACAGTCTCTCCCCCCCCCCGCCCCCGCCACTCAGCGCTCACTCTCCCCCGTGCCTTCTCCCCCCTTACCCCTCCCCTTTTAAAACTTCCTTTTAACTTTTAAAACAGGTTGGGGCACGTTGCCACATGGACAGAAGCACGCGGCACAACTGCAGCTGTGCTCTGCAGTGCCCAAACTCTTCTAAAAGTTAAAAAAGAGAAAAGATCCTGATAAGGAGGTAGAGTAAGTGTGTGGGGGAGAAAGACTAGACAGAGAGCTATGCTGGGGGGCGGGGTGGGGAACATGCCGGTGGGGGGAGAGAATACTGCCCAGGAGTATGCGTGTGACCTCCCCCTGACATGTGTCTTGTTCGGGGGCCATTCAAGCCAGGCGGCAACACCCATGTTGGACCCAGACTGCTCTCCCATGCTCCTGACGTCGACCCAGGAGAGATCAGGGGCAAACAGGCCAAAGTCCCACACACCAGTGAACAGGGAGTTGGTTGGTTGCCCCCAGTCCCAGAATGAAAATCCACTTCTGTCACTTTGACTTCCTCTTGCTAAAGGGATCTGGTGAACTGAATTGAGAGCAGGGTTGCCAGAGGCCAAGAAGGATAGGGGTTCTGCACCTTTGAGAGCTGCCAAGAGGGTGAATGCGTGAGAAGCGGCACTTGGTGAAATGCCCTTTTCTACACACATGTGAAAGGCACAGTAGCCCAGTTCTCTTTGGTATCTGGTCACCCTGAGACAGGGGTAGCAAAAGGAAAACATAGTGTTGCAGACGGATTGCATCCCCCAGCAATACAGCACAGCAGGATAGAAGTTCTTCTGCAATGGCATTGCCTTGGTGTGGGGCTGGACTTGCGGTCAGGATGGTGGGGAGCTCTTAGGGTGGGCTTTTCCCATGCACCAAGGACACTGGCATGGTGGGGAGGGTGAAGGCTGTAAGAACCATGAAAACCCAAAACACACACACACAGTGTTATTATTTATCATAATTTATTTATTAATTGTTATTGCTTAATCTACCCTGATAATTGAAGAGGGTATTTTTGCAAGTAAAAGGGTTGTTCGGGTTAATTCACTCGCACTTATTGAAAGTCAGGTAAGTGCAGGAAATGCATGTAGGACTATGGCAAGTGAGCAACTTGAGGGACCTCTCTGGTGATTGGCAACTGGCAAAGACTGTGGGACCTATTGGAAGAAAACACACTACTTTTGGGGCTAAGTCAACACAACTGCTCAGAGTTTTGGGGGCCCAAAACTAAGGAAGGGCTCCCCCTATACACCTACAAAACTGAGGATGTGTGGTGGAAGGGAGTGCCAAACCTGATTCAGCACAAGAGCCCAAATTAAATTTCAGAGCAGCTCTTGGAAGCCAGGTTCCAGAAGTGAGTGGGGTTGAAGGAAAAAAGCAGATGTTTATTTCTTTCTTCATTTTATTTAAAACATTTATTGGCCACCTCTCAGGGCAAGAGACCCCAGACAGAGGCTTACAATAATAAAATACACATTTTCATTGGAGAACTGAATTAAGCAATTGAAAACTAAGGCTTCCCTGGTCTCCCCTTGATGGGCCATCTGGCCAGTAAAGTGTGAAGTCCGGCAATAAGGGGTCCCCTCCCTTTGAAGGCAGTGCTTTCCTTTCACATCTTTACAGCAGAACTTCCAGGCATCCCTTCTTCGAGACCTGCATTCCCTTTCCATTCAATCCATCCAGCAGGTGGAAAGCAGAGAAATGGCCAGGGAAGTCTTCATTCAGGACAGCCAGGAGGGCCTTGATTTAAAAAGTGTAGCAGACAATCAACCTGGCATAGAGGAGTGAAAATTTACAATCAACAAACGAGAAGGAAATAAAACACAAAAACAAGTGCAATCAAAGCCAGTGTAATATGTTTAGAGGGTTGGACTGACCTACCTTGTAGGGTTGTTTCGAGGATGAGATGGAGAGGAAGATGACGATGTAAGATGCCTCACATTCCGTGGAAGTGTTAAAAATCAAAGCCCACCACATGAAGGGGAGCCAGAGGAGGGGAGAATGGCCACTAAAGAGTGAAGGCCGGCAAGAAACAGTGCCCTCCCTTTGAAGGGGTCTCTGGCCACTGAAGTGTGCAGATGGGCAATAAAACAGTGATCTCTATATAAAGAGGAATCTGGCCAGTAAAGTGTGAAGGCTGTCAATAAGCACTTCTCTCCCCTTGAAGGCAAAACTGGCTAGTAAAGTGTGGTGTCCTGCAATAAGCACTTCTCTCCCCGTGAAGGGAAGACTGGCTAGTAAAGTGTTGTGTCCTGAAATAAATCACCTCTCTCCCTTTATTTATTTATTTATTTATTTATTACATTTTTATACTGCCCAATAGCCGAAGCTCTCTGGACAGTTCACAAAAATTAAAATCATCATAAAACAACCAACAAGTTAAAAACACAAATACAAAATACAATATAAAAAGCACAACCAGAATAAAACCACACAGCAAAATTGATATAAGGTTAAAATACAGAGTTACAACAGTATAATTTAAACTTAAGTTAAACTTAAGTGTTAAAATACTGAGTGAATAAAAAGGTCTTCAGCTGGCGACGAAAGGAGTACAGTGTAAGAGCCAGGCGGACCTCTCTGGGAAACCTAACCCTAACCCTAACCCTAACCCTTGAAGGGAAGACTGGCTAGTAAAGACTGGCTAGTAAAGTGTGGTGTCCTGCAATAAGCACTTCTCTCCCCTTGAAGGGAAGACTGCCTAGTAAAATGTGGTGTCCTGCAGTAAGCATTTCTCTCCCCTTGAAGGGAACACTGGCTCTTAAAGTGTGGGGTCCTGCAGTAAGCACTTCTCTCCCCTTGAAGGGAAGACTAGCTCTTAAAGTGTGGGGTCCTGCAATAAGCACTTCTCTCCCCTTGTAGGGAAGACTGGCTAGTAAAATGTGGTGTCCTGCAATAATTACTTCTCTTCCCTTGAAGGGAACTCTGGCTAGTAAAATGTGGTGTCCTGCAATAAGCATTTCTCTCACCTTGAAGGGAAGTCTGGCTAGTAAAGTGTGGTAGCCTGAACTAAGCACTTCTCTTCCCATGAAGGGAAGACTGGCCAGTAAAGTGTGGTGTCCTGCAATAAGTACTTCTCTTCCCTTGAAGGAAAGACTGGCTAGTAAAGTGTTGTGTCCTGCAGTAAGCAATTCTCTCCACTTGAAGGGAAGACTGGCTAGTAAAGTGTGGTGTTCTGCAATAAGCATTTCTCTCCCCTTTAAGGGAAGACTGGCTAGTAAAGTGTGGTGTCCTCGAATAAGCATTTCTCTCCCCTTGAAGGGAAGTCTGTCCAGAAAAGTGTGGAGTCCTGCAATAAGTACTTCTCTTCCTTTGAAGGGAAGACTGGCTAGTAAAGTGTGGAGTCCTGAAATAAGCACTTCTCTCCCCTTGAAGGGAGGATTGGCTAGTAAAGTGTGGTGGCCTGCAATAAGCAATTCTCTCGCTTTGAAGGGAAGACTGGCTAGTAAAGTGTGAATGGTCGCAATAAGTGATCCACTCCCTCTGAAGGCAGTGCTTTCCTCTTTCGTCTTTACAGCAGAAATTCCAGGCATCCCTTCTTCGACACCTGCATTCACTTTCTATTCAATCCATCCAGCAAGTGGACTGCACAGAAATGGACAGGGAAGTCTTGGTCCTTGATTTCAGAGGTGCAGCAGACCATCATCCTGGGACAGAGGAGTGAAAATCTACATTTTATTTTTTAATTTATTGCACTTATATACCACTCCCATAGCAACGGCTCTCTGGGCGGTTTACAGAAATTCTAAAATTAAGGTAAAAACGAGTATACAAAATTTAAATTCTAAAACACAGAACATACCCACATGAAGAATTAAAAACTGTAAATCAACAAATGAAAGGGAAAAAAGCACAAAAACAAGTGCAATCAAAGCCAGTGTAATATATTGCTTAGAGAGTTGGACTGACTTACCTCGAAGGATTTTTTTTGAGGATCAGATGGAGAGGAAGACGACGATGTAAGATGCCTCGCTTTCCTTGGAAGCGTTAAAAAGCAAAGCCCACCCCATAAATGGGAGTGAGGGGGGGACACTGGCCAGTAAAGTGTGGAGTCCTGCAATAAGCACTTCTCTCCCCTTGAAGGGAAGACTGGCTAGTAAAGTGTAGTGTCCTGCAATAAGCATTTCTCTCCCCTTGAAGGGAAGACTGGCTAGTAAAGTGTGGTGTCCTGCAATAAGCATTTCTCTTCCCATAAAGGGAAGACTGGCTGCTAAAGTGCATTGTCCTGGAGTAAGCATTTCTCTCCCCTTGAAGGGAAGACTGGCTAGTAAAGTGTGGTGTCCTGCAGTAAGCACTTCTCTTCCCTTGAAGGGAAGACTGGCTAGTAAAGTGTGGTGTCCTGCAATAAGCATTTCTCTCCCCTTGAAGGGAAGACTGGCTTAGTAAAGTGTGATGTCT
Organism: Elgaria multicarinata webbii; assembly: GCF_023053635.1. NCBI lineage: Eukaryota > Metazoa > Chordata > Lepidosauria > Squamata > Anguidae > Elgaria > Elgaria multicarinata. Next base: position 42,052,549 of record NC_086179.1, on the reverse strand, counting down.
TGAAATAAGCACTTCTCTCCCCTTGAAGGGAAGACTGGCTAGTAAAATGTGGTGTCCTGCAGTAAGCATTTCTCTCCCCTTGAAGGGAAGACTGGCTAGTAAAGTGTTGTGTCCTGCAATAAGCATTTCTCTCCCCTTGAAGGGAAGGCTGGCTAGTAAAGTGTGGTGTCCTCGAATAAGCATTTCTCTCCCCTTGAAGGGAAAACTGGCTAGTAAAGTGTGGTATCCTGCAATAAGCACTTCTCTCCCCTTGAAGGGAAGACTGGCTAGTAAAGTGTGGTGTCCCCGAATAAGCATTTCTCTCCACTTGAAGGGAAGACTGGCTAGTAAAGTGTGGTGTCCTGCAATAAGCACTTCTCTCCCCTTGAAGGGAAGACTGGCTAGTAAAGTGTGGAGTCCTGCAATAAGCACTTTTCTCCCCTTGAAGGGAAGACTGGCTAGTAAAGTGTATTGTCTCGCAGTAAGCATTTCTCTCCCCTTGAAGGGAAGTCTGTCCAGAAAAGTGTGGATTCCTGCAATAAGTACTTCTCTTCCCTTGAAGGGAAGACTGGCTAGTAAAGTGTGGTGTCCTGCAATAAGCATTTCTCTCCCCTTGAAGGGAAGATTGGCTAGTAAAGTGTGGTGTCCTGCAATAAGCATTTCTCTCCCCTTGAAGGGAAGACTGGCTAGTAAAGTGTGGTGTCCTGCAATAAGCATTTCTCTCCCCTTGAAGGGAAGACTGGCTAGTAAAGTGTATTGTCTCGCAGTAAGCATTTCTCTCCCCTTGAAGGGAAGACTGGCTAGTAAAGTGTGGTGTCCTGAAATAAGCATTTTTCTCCCCTTGAAGGGAAGACTGGCTAATAAAGTGTGGTGTCCTGCAATAAGCACTTCTCTCCCCTTGAAGGGAAGACTGGCTAGTAAAGTGTGGTGTCCTCGAATAAGCATTTCTCTCCCCTTGAAGGGAAGACTGGCTAGTAAAGTGTGGTGTCCTGCAATAAGCACTTCTCTCCCCTTGAAGGGAAGACTGGCTAGTAAAGTGTGGAGTCCTGCAATTAGCACTTCTCTCCCCTTGAAGGGAAGACTGGCTAGTAAAGTGTAGTGTCCTGCAGTAAGCACTTCTCATCCCTTGAAGGGAAGTCTGTCCAGAAAAGTGTGGATTCCTGCAATAAGTACTTCTCTTCACTTGAAGGGAAGACTGGCTAGTAAAGTGTGGTGTCCTGCAATAAGCATTTCTCTCCCCTTGAAGGGAAGATTGGCTAGTAAAGTGTGGTGTCCTGCAATAAGCATTTCTCTCCCCTTGAAGTGAAGACTGGCTAGTAAAGTGTGGTGTCCTGCAATAAGCATTTCTCTCCCCTTGAAGGGAAGACTGGCTAGTAAAGTGTATTGTCTCGCAGTAAGCATTTCTCTCCCCTTGAAGGGAAGACTGGCTAGTAAAGTGTGGTGTCCTGCAATAAGCACTTCTCTCCCCTTGAAGGGAAGACTGGCTTAGTAAAGTGTGGTGTCCTGAAATAAGCATTTTTCTCCCCTTGAAGGGAAGACTGGCTAATAAAGTGTGGTGTCCTGCAATAAGCATTTCTCTCCCCTTGAAGGGAAGACTGGCTAGTAAAGTGTGGTGTCCTGCAGTAAGCATTTTTCTCCCCTTGAAGGGAAGACTGGCTAGTAAAGTGTGGGGTCCTCGAATAAGCATTTCTCTCCCCTTGAAGGGAAGACTGGCTAGTAAAGTGTGGTGTCTTGCAATAAGCATTTCTCTCCCCTTGAAGGGAAGACTGGCTAGTAAAGTGTGGTGTCCTCGAATAAGCATTTCTCTCCCCTTGAAGGGAAGACTGGCTAGTAAAGTGTGGTGTCCTCGAATAAGCATTTCTCTCCCCTTGAAAGGAAGACTGGCTAGTAAAGTGTTCTGTCCTGCAATAAGCACTTCTCTCCCCTTGAATGGAAGACTGGCTAGTAAAGTGTGGAGTCCTGCAATAAGCACTTCTCTCCCCTTGAAGGGAAGACTGGCTAGTAAAGTGTAGTGTCCTGCAATAAGCACTTCTCTCCACTTGAAGGGAAGACTGGCTAGTAAAGTGTATTGTCCCGCAGTAAGCATTTCTCTCCCCTTGAAGGGAAGACTGGCTAGTAAAGTGTGGTGTCCTGCAATAAGCATTTCTCTCCCCATGAAGGGAAGACTGGCTAGTAAAGTGTGGAGTCCTGCAATAAGCACTTCTCTCCCCTTGAAGGGAAGACTGTCTAGTAAAGTATGGTGTCCTGCAATAAGCACTTCTCTCCACTTGACGGGAACACTGGCTAGTAAAGTGTATTTTCTCGCAGTAAGCATTTCTCTCCCCTTGAAGGGAAGACTGGCTAGTAAAGTGTATTGTCTCGCAGTAAGCATTTCTCTCCCCTTGAAGGGAAGACTGGCTAGTAAAGTGTGGTGTCCTGCAATAAGCACTTCTCTCCCCTTGAAGGGAAGACTGGCTTAGTAAAGTGTGGTGTCCTGAAATAAGCATTTTTCTCCCCTTGAAGGGAAGACTGGCTAATAAAGTGTGGTGTCCTGCAATAAGCATTTCTCTCCCCTTGAAGGGAAGACTGGCTAGTAAAGTGTGGTGTCCTGCAGTAAGCATTTTTCTCCCCTTGAAGGGAAGACTGGCTAGTAAAGTGTGGGGTCCTCGAATAAGCATTTCTCTCCCCTTGAAGGGAAGACTGGCTAGTAAAGTGTGGTCTTGCAATAAGCATTTCTCTCCCCTTGAAGGGAAGACTGGCTAGTAAAGTGTGGTGTCCTCGAATAAGCATTTCTCTCCCCTTGAAGGGAAGACTGGCTAGTAAAGTGTGGTGTCCTCGAATAAGCATTTCTCTCCCCTTGAAAGGAAGACTGGCTAGTAAAGTGTTCTGTCCTGCAATAAGCACTTCTCTCCCCTTGAATGGAAGACTGCCTAGTAAAGTGTGGAGTCCTGCAATAAGCACTTCTCTCCCCTTGAAGGGAAGACTGGCTAGTAAAGTGTAGTGTCCTGCAATAAGCACTTCTCTCCACTTGAAGGGAAGACTGGCTAGTAAAGTGTATTGTCTCGCAGTAAGCATTTCTCTCCCCTTGAAGGGAAGACTGGCTAGTAAAGTGTGGTGTCCTGCAATAAGCATTTCTCTTCCCATGAAGGGAAGACTGGCTAGTAAAGTGTGGTGTCCTGCAGTAAGCATTTCTCTCCCCTTGAAGGGAAGACTGGCTAGTAAAGTGTGTTGTCCTTCAATAAGCACTTCTCTCCCCTTGAAGGGAAGACTGGCTAGTAAAGTGTTGTGTCCTGCAATAAGCACTTCTCTCCACTTGAAGGGAAGACTGGCTGGTAAAGTAAAGTCTGGTGTCCTGCAATAAGAACTTCTCCACCCTTGAAGGGAAGACTGGCTGGTAAAGTCTGGTGTCCTGCAATAAGAACTTCTCTTCCTTTAAAGGGAAGTCTGTCCAGAAAAGTGTGGTGTCCTGCAATAAATATTTCTCTTCCCTTGAAGGGAAGACTGGCTAGTAAAGTGTGGTGTCCTGCAATAAGCATTTCTCTCACCTTGAAGGGAAGACTGGCTGGTAAAGTGTGGTGTCCTGCAATAAGCATTTCTCTCCCCTTGAAGGGAAGTCTGTCCAGAAAAGTGTGGTGTCCTGCAAAAAGAACTTCTCTTCCCTTGAAGGGAAGTCTGTCCAGAAAAGTGTGGTGTCCTGCAGTAAGCATTTCTCTCCCCTTGAAGGGAAGTCTGGCTAGTAAAGTGTGGTGTCTTCGAATAAGCATTTCTCTCCCCTTGAAGGGAAGAGTGGCTAGTAAAGTGTAGTGTCCTGCAATAAGCATTTCTCTCCCCTTGAAGGGAAGACTGGCTAGTAAAGTGTGTTGTCCTGCAATAAGCAATTCTCTCCCCTTGAAGGGAAGACTGGCTAGTAAAGTGTAGTGTCCTGCAGTAAGCACTTCTCTCCCCTTGAAGGGAAGTCTGGCTAGTAAAGTGTGGTGTCTTCGAATAAGCATTTCTCTCCCCTTGAAGGGAAGACTGGCTAGTAAAGTGTAGTGTCCTGCAATAAGCATTTCTCTCCCCTTGAAGGGAAGACTGGCTAGTAAAGTGTGGAGTCCTGAAATAAGTAATTCTCTCCCCTTGAAGGGAAGACTGGCTAGTAAAGTGTAGTGTCCTGCAGTAAGCATTTCTCTCCCCTTGAAGGGAAGACTGGCTAGTAAAGTGTGTTGTCCTGCAATAAGCACTTCTCTCGCCTTGAAGGGAAGACTGGCTAGTAAAGTGTTGTGTCCTGCAATAAGCACTTCTCTCCCCTTGAAGGGAAGACTAGCTGGTAAAGTAAAGTCTGGTGTCCTGCAATAAATATTTCTCTTCCCTTGAAGGGAAGACTGGCTAGTAAAGTGTGGTGTCCTGCAATAAGCATTTCTCTCACCTTGAAGGGAAGACTGGCTGGTAAAGTGTGGTGTCCTGCAATAAGCATTTCTCTCCCCTTGAAGGGAAGACTGTACAGAAAAGTGTGGTGTCCTGCAAAAAGAACTTCTCTTCCCTTGAAGGGAAGTCTGTCCAGAAAAGTGTGGTGTCCTGCAGTAAGCATTTCTCTCCCCTTGAAGGGAAGTCTGTCCAGAAAAGTGTGGTGTCCTGCAGTAAGCATTTCTCTCCCCTTGAAGGGAAGACTGGCTGGTAAAGTGTGGTGTCCTGCAATAAGTACTTCTCTTCCCTTGAAGGGAAGTCTGGCTAGTAAAGTGTGGTGTCCTGCAATAAGCACTTCTCTTCCCTTGAAGGGAAGTCTGTCCAGAAAAGTGTGGAGTCCTGAAATAAATAATGCTCTTCCCTTGAAGGGAAGACTGGCTAGTAAAATGTGGTGTCCTGCAATAAGCACTTCTCTCCCCTTGTAGGGAAGACTGGCGAGTAAAGTGTGGTGTCCTGCAATAAGAACTTCTCTTCCCTTAAAGGGAAGTCTGTCCAGAAAAGTGTGGTATCGTGCAATAAATATTTCTCTTCCCTTGAAGGGAAGACTGGCTAGTAAAGTGTGGTGTCCTGCAATAAGCATTTCTCTCACCTTGAAGGGAAGACTGGCTGGTAAAGTGTGGTGTCCTGCAATAAGCATTTCTCTCCCCTTGAAGGGAAGACTGGCTAGTAAAGTGTTGTGCCATGCAATAAGCATTTTTCTCACCTAGAATGGAAGACTGGCTGGTAAAGTGTGGTGTCCTGCAGTAAGCACTTCTCTCCCCTTGAAGGGAAGACTGGCTAGTAAAGTGTGGTGTCCTGCAATAAGCACTTCTCTCCCCTTGAAGGGAAGACTGGCTAGTAAAGTGTGGTGTCCTGCAATAAGCATTTCTCTCACCTTGAAGGGAAGTCTGTCCAGAAAAGTGTGGATTCCTGCAATAAGCATTTCTCTCACCTTGAAGGGAAGACTGGCTAGTAAAGTGTGGTGTCCTGCAATAAGCACTTCTCTCCCCTTGAAGGGAAGACTGGCTAGTAAAGTGTGGTGTCCTGCAATAAGCACTTCTCTTCCCTTGAAGGGAAGTCTGTCCAGAAAAGTGTGGATTCCTGCAATAAGCATTTCTCTCCCCTTGAAGGGAAGACTGGCTAGTAAAGTGTGGTGTCCTGCAATAATTACTTCTCTTCCCTTGAAGGGAACTCTGGCTAGTAAAATGTGGTGTCCTGCAATAAGCATTTCTCTCACCTTGAAGGGAAGTCTGGCTAGTAAAGTGTGGTAGCCTGAACTAAGCACTTCTCTTCCCATGAAGGGAAGACTGGCCAGTAAAGTGTGGTGTCCTGCAATAAGTACTTCTCTTCCCTTGAAGGAAAGACTGGCTAGTAAAGTGTGGTGTCCTGCAATAAGTACTTCTCTTCCCTTGAAGGAAAGACTGGCTAGTAAAGTGTTGTGTCCTGCAGTAAGCAATTCTCTCCACTTGAAGGGAAGACTGGCTAGTAAAGTGTGGTGTTCTGCAATAAGCATTTCTCTCCCCTTTAAGGGAAGACTGGCTAGTAAAGTGTGGTGTCCTCGAATAAGCATTTCTCTCCCCTTGAAGGGAAGTCTGTCCAGAAAAGTGTGGAGTCCTGCAATAAGTACTTCTCTTCCTTTGAAGGGAAGACTGGCTAGTAAAGTGTGGAGTCCTGAAATAAGCACTTCTCTCCCCTTGAAGGGAGGATTGGCTAGTAAAGTGTGGTGGCCTGCAATAAGCAATTCTCTCGCTTTGAAGGGAAGACTGGCTAGTAAAGTGTGAATGGTCGCAATAAGTGATCCACTCCCTCTGAAGGCAGTGCTTTCCTCTTTCGTCTTTACAGCAGAAATTCCAGGCATCCCTTCTTCGACACCTGCATTCACTTTCTATTCAATACATCCAGCAAGTGGACTGCACAGAAATGGACAGGGAAGTCTTGGTCCTTGATTTCAGAGGTGCAGCAGACCATCATCCTGGGACAGAGGAGTGAAAATCTACATTTTATTTTTTAATTTATTGCACTTATATACCACTCCCATAGCAACGGCTCTCTGGGCGGTTTACAGAAATTCTAAAATTAAGGTAAAAACGAGTATACAAAATTTAAATTCTAAAACACAGAACATACCCACATGAAGAATTAAAAACTGTAAATCAACAAATGAAAGGGAAAAAAGCACAAAAACAAGTGCAATCAAAGCCAGTGTAATATATTGCTTAGAGAGTTGGACTGACTTACCTCGAAGGATTTTTTTTGAGGATCAGATGGAGAGGAAGACGACGATGTAAGATGCCTCGCTTTCCTTGGAAGCGTTAAAAAGCAAAGCCCACCCCATAAATGGGAGTGAGGGGGGGACACTGGCCAGTAAAGTGTGGAGTCCTGCAATAAGCACTTCTCTCCCCTTGAAGGGAAGACTGGCTAGTAAAGTGTAGTGTCCTGCAATAAGCATTTCTCTCCCCTTGAAGGGAAGACTGGCTAGTAAAGTGTGGTGTCCTGCAATAAGCATTTCTCTTCCCATAAAGGGAAGACTGGCTGCTAAAGTGCATTGTCCTGGAGTAAGCATTTCTCTCCCCTTGAAGGGAAGACTGGCTAGTAAAGTGTGGTGTCCTGCAGTAAGCACTTCTCTTCCCTTGAAGGGAAGACTGGCTAGTAAAGTGTGGTGTCCTGCAATAAGCATTTCTCTCCCCTTGAAGGGAAGACTGGCTTAGTAAAGTGTGATGTCTTGAAATAAGCACTTCTCTCCCCTTGAAGGGAAGACTGGCTAGTAAAATGTGGTGTCCTGCAGTAAGCATTTCTCTCCCCTTGAAGGGAAGACTGGCTAGTAAAGTGTTGTGTCCTGCAATAAGCATTTCTCTCCCCTTGAAGGGAAGGCTGGCTAGTAAAGTGTGGTGTCCTCGAATAAGCATTTCTCTCCCCTTGAAGGGAAAACTGGCTAGTAAAGTGTGGTATCCTGCAATAAGCACTTCTCTCCCCTTGAAGGGAAGACTGGCTAGTAAAGTGTGGTGTCCCCGAATAAGCATTTCTCTCCACTTGAAGGGAAGACTGGCTAGTAAAGTGTGGTGTCCTGCAATAAGCACTTCTCTCCCCTTGAAGGGAAGACTGGCTAGTAAAGTGTGGAGTCCTGCAATAAGCACTTTTCTCCCCTTGAAGGGAAGACTGGCTAGTAAAGTGTATTGTCTCGCAGTAAGCATTTCTCTCCCCTTGAAGGGAAGTCTGTCCAGAAAAGTGTGGATTCCTGCAATAAGTACTTCTCTTCCCTTGAAGGGAAGACTGGCTAGTAAAGTGTGGTGTCCTGCAATAAGCATTTCTCTCCCCTTGAAGGGAAGATTGGCTAGTAAAGTGTGGTGTCCTGCAATAAGCATTTCTCTCCCCTTGAAGGGAAGACTGGCTAGTAAAGTGTGGTGTCCTGCAATAAGCATTTCTCTCCCCTTGAAGGGAAGACTGGCTAGTAAAGTGTATTGTCTCGCAGTAAGCATTTCTCTCCCCTTGAAGGGAAGACTGGCTAGTAAAGTGTGGTGTCCTGAAATAAGCATTTTTCTCCCCTTGAAGGGAAGACTGGCTAATAAAGTGTGGTGTCCTGCAATAAGCACTTCTCTCCCCTTGAAGGGAAGACTGGCTAGTAAAGTGTGGTGTCCTCGAATAAGCATTTCTCTCCCCTTGAAGGGAAGACTGGCTAGTAAATTGTGGTGTCCTGCAATAAGCACTTCTCTCCCCTTGAAGGGAAGACTGGCTAGTAAAGTGTGGAGTCCTGCAATTAGCACTTCTCTCCCCTTGAAGGGAAGACTGGCTAGTAAAGTGTAGTGTCCTGCAGTAAGCACTTCTCTTCCCTTGAAGGGAAGTCTGTCCAGAAAAGTGTGGATTCCTGCAATAAGTACTTCTCTTCACTTGAAGGGAAGACTGGCTAGTAAAGTGTGGTGTCCTGCAATAAGCATTTCTCTCCCCTTGAAGGGAAGATTGGCTAGTAAAGTGTGGTGTCCTGCAATAAGCATTTCTCTCCCCTTGAAGTGAAGACTGGCTAGTAAAGTGTGGTGTCCTGCAATAAGCATTTCTCTCCCCTTGAAGGGAAGACTGGCTAGTAAAGTGTATTGTCTCGCAGTAAGCATTTCTCTCCCCTTGAAGGGAAGACTGGCTAGTAAAGTGTGGTGTCCTGCAATAAGCACTTCTCTCCCCTTGAAGGGAAGACTGGCTTAGTAAAGTGTGGTGTCCTGAAATAAGCATTTTTCTCCCCTTGAAGGGAAGACTGGCTAATAAAGTGTGGTGTCCTGCAATAAGCATTTCTCTCCCCTTGAAGGGAAAAATGGCTAGTAAAGTGTTGTGTCCTGCAGTAAGCATTTTTCTCCCCTTGAAGGGAAGACTGGCTAGTAAAGTGTGGGGTCCTCGAATAAGCATTTCTCTCCCCTTGAAGGGAAGACTGGCTAGTAAAGTGTGGTGTCTTGCAATAAGCATTTCTCTCCCCTTGAAGGGAAGACTGGCTAGTAAAGTGTGGTGTCCTCGAATAAGCATTTCTCTCCCCTTGAAGGGAAGACTGGCTAGTAAAGTGTGGTGTCCTCGAATAAGCATTTCTCTCCCCTTGAAAGGAAGACTGGCTAGTAAAGTGTTCTGTCCTGCAATAAGCACTTCTCTCCCCTTGAATGGAAGACTGCCTAGTAAAGTGTGGAGTCCTGCAATAAGCACTTCTCTCCCCTTGAAGGGAAGACTGGCTAGTAAAGTGTAGTGTCCTGCAATAAGCACTTCTCTCCACTTGAAGGGAAGACTGGCTAGTAAAGTGTATTGTCCCGCAGTAAGCATTTCTCTCCCCTTGAAGGGAAGACTGGCTAGTAAAGTGTGGTGTCCTGCAATAAGCATTTCTCTCCCCATGAAGGGAAGACTGGCTAGTAAAGTGTGGAGTCCTGCAATAAGCACTTCTCTCCCCTTGAAGGGAAGACTGTCTAGTAAAGTATGGTGTCCTGCAATAAGCACTTCTCTCCACTTGACGGGAACACTGGCTAGTAAAGTGTATTTTCTCGCAGTAAGCATTTCTCTCCCCTTGAAGGGAAGACTGGCTAGTAAAGTGTATTGTCTCGCAGTAAGCATTTCTCTCCCCTTGAAGGGAAGACTGGCTAGTAAAGTGTGGTGTCCTGCAATAAGCACTTCTCTCCCCTTGAAGGGAAGACTGGCTTAGTAAAGTGTGGTGTCCTGAAATAAGCATTTTTCTCCCCTTGAAGGGAAGACTGGCTAATAAAGTGTGGTGTCCTGCAATAAGCATTTCTCTCCCCTTGAAGGGAAGACTGGCTAGTAAAGTGTGGTGTCCTGCAGTAAGCATTTTTCTCCCCTTGAAGGGAAGACTGGCTAGTAAAGTGTGGGGTCCTCGAATAAGCATTTCTCTCCCCTTGAAGGGAAGACTGGCTAGTAAAGTGTGGTCTTGCAATAAGCATTTCTCTCCCCTTGAAGGGAAGACTGGCTAGTAAAGTGTGGTGTCCTCGAATAAGCATTTCTCTCCCCTTGAAGGGAAGACTGGCTAGTAAAGTGTGGTGTCCTCGAATAAGCATTTCTCTCCCCTTGAAAGGAAGACTGGCTAGTAAAGTGTTCTGTCCTGCAATAAGCACTTCTCTCCCCTTGAATGGAAGACTGCCTAGTAAAGTGTGGAGTCCTGCAATAAGCACTTCTCTCCCCTTGAAGGGAAGACTGGCTAGTAAAGTGTAGTGTCCTGCAATAAGCACTTCTCTCCACTTGAAGGGAAGACTGGCTAGTAAAGTGTATTGTCTCGCAGTAAGCATTTCTCTCCCCTTGAAGGGAAGACTGGCTAGTAAAGTGTGGTGTCCTGCAATAAGCATTTCTCTCCCCATGAAGGGAAGACTGGCTAGTAAAGTGTGGAGTCCTGCAATAAGCACTTCTCTCCCCTTGAAGGGAAGACTGTCTAGTAAAGTATGGTGTCCTGCAATAAGCACTTCTCTCCACTTGACGGGAAGACTGGCTAGTAAAGTGTATTTTCTCGCAGTAAGCATTTCTCTCCCCTTGAAGGGAAGACTGGCTAATAAAGTGTGGTGTCCTGCAATAAGCATTTCTCTCCCCTTGAAGGGAAGACTGGCTAGTAAAGTGTGGTGTCCTGCAGTAAGCATTTTTCTCCCCTTGAAGGGAAGACTGGCTAGTAAAGTGTGTTGTCCTTCAATAAGCACTTCTCTCCCCTTGAAGGGAAGACTGGCTAGTAAAGTGTTGTGTCCTGCAATAAGCACTTCTCTCCCCTTGAAGGGAAGACTGGCTGGTAAAGTAAAGTCTGGTGTCCTGCAATAAGAACTTCTCCACCCTTGAAGGGAAGACTGGCTGGTAAAGTCTGGTGTCCTGCAATAAGAACTTCTCTTCCTTTAAAGGGAAGTCTGTCCAGAAAAGTGTGGTGTCCTGCAATAAATATTTCTCTTCCCTTGAAGGGAAGACTGGCTAGTAAAGTGTGGTGTCCTGCAATAAGCATTTCTCTCACCTTGAAGGGAAGACTGGCTGGTAAAGTGTGGTGTCCTGCAATAAGCATTTCTCTCCCCTTGAAGGGAAGTCTGTCCAGAAAAGTGTGGTGTCCTGCAAAAAGAACTTCTCTTCCCTTGAAGGGAAGTCTGTCCAGAAAAGTGTGGTGTCCTGCAGTAAGCATTTCTCTCCCCTTGAAGGGAAGTCTGGCTAGTAAAGTGTGGTGTCTTCGAATAAGCATTTCTCTCCCCTTGAAGGGAAGACTGGCTAGTAAAGTGTAGTGTCCTGCAATAAGCATTTCTCTCCCCTTGAAGGGAAGACTGGCTAGTAAAGTGTGTTGTCCTGCAATAAGCAATTCTCTCCCCTTGAAGGGAAGACTGGCTAGTAAAGTGTAGTGTCCTGCAGTAAGCACTTCTCTCCCCTTGAAGGGAAGTCTGACTAGTAAAGTGTGGTGTCTTCGAATAAGCATTTCTCTCCCCTTGAAGGGAAGACTGGCTAGTAAAGTGTAGTGTCCTGCAATAAGCATTTCTCTCCCCTTGAAGGGAAGACTGGCTAGTAAAGTGTGGAGTCCTGAAATAAGTAATTCTCTCCCCTTGAAGGGAAGACTGGCTAGTAAAGTGTAGTGTCCTGCAGTAAGCATTTCTCTCCCCTTGAAGGGAAGACTGGCTAGTAAAGTGTGTTGTCCTGCAATAAGCACTTCTCTCGCCTTGAAGGGAAGACTGGCTAGTAAAGTGTTGTGTCCTGCAATAAGCACTTCTCTCCCCTTGAAGGGAAGACTAGCTGGTAAAGTAAAGTCTGGTGTCCTGCAATAAATATTTCTCTTCCCTTGAAGGGAAGACTGGCTAGTAAAGTGTGGTGTCCTGCAATAAGCATTTCTCTCACCTTGAAGGGAAGACTGGCTGGTAAAGTGCGGTGTCCTGCAATAAGCATTTCTCTCCCCTTGAAGGGAAGACTGTCCAGAAAAGTGTGGTGTCCTGCAAAAAGAACTTCTCTTCCCTTGAAGGGAAGTCTGTCCAGAAAAGTGTGGTGTCCTGCAGTAAGCATTTCTCTCCCCTTGAAGGGAAGTCTGTCCAGAAAAGTGTGGTGTCCTGCAGTAAGCATTTCTCTCCCCTTGAAGGGAAGACTGGCTGGTAAAGTGTGGTGTCCTGCAATAAGTACTTCTCTTCCCTTGAAGGGAAGTCTGGCTAGTAAAGTGTGGTGTCCTGCAATAAGCACTTCTCTTCCCTTGAAGGGAAGTCTGTCCAGAAAAGTGTGGAGTCCTGAAATAAATAATGCTCTTCCCTTGAAGGGAAGACTGGCTAGTAAAATGTGGTGTCCTGCAATAAGCACTTCTCTCCCCTTGTAGGGAAGACTGGCGAGTAAAGTGTGGTGTCCTGCAATAAGAACTTCTCTTCCCTTAAAGGGAAGTCTGTCCAGAAAAGTGTGGTATCGTGCAATAAATATTTCTCTTCCCTTGAAGGGAAGACTGGCTAGTAAAGTGTGGTGTCCTGCAATAAGCATTTCTCTCACCTTGAAGGGAAGACTGGCTGGTAAAGTGTGGTGTCCTGCAATAAGCATTTCTCTCCCCTTGAAGGGAAGACTGGCTAGTAAAGTATTGTGCCCTGCAATAAGCATTTTTCTCACCTAGAATGGAAGACTGGCTGGTAAAGTGTGGTGTCCTGCAGTAAGCACTTCTCTCCCCTTGAAGGGAAGACTGGCTAGTAAAGTGTGGTGTCCTGCAATAAGCACTTCTCTCCCCTTGAAGGGAAGACTGGCTAGTAAAGTGTGGTGTCCTGCAATAAGCATTTCTCTCACCTTGAAGGGAAGTCTGTCCAGAAAAGTGTGGATTCCTGCAATAAGCATTTCTCTCACCTTGAAGGGAAGACTGGCTAGTAAAGTGTGGTGTCCTGCAATAAGCACTTCTCTCCCCTTGAAGGGAAGACTGGCTAGTAAAGTGTGGTGTCCTGCAATAAGCACTTCTCTTCCCTTGAAGGGAAGTCTGTCCAGAAAAGTGTGGATTCCTGCAATAAGCATTTCTCTCCCCTTGAAGGGAAGACTGGCTAGTAAAGTGTGGTGTCCTGCAATAAGCACTTCTCTTCCCTTGAAGGGAAGTCTGTCCAGAAAAGTGTGGTGTCCTGCAATAAGCATTTCTCTCACCTTGAAGGGAAGTCGGGCTAGTAAAGTGTGGTGCCCTGCAATAAGCATTTTTCTCACCTTGAATGGAAGACTGGCTGGTAAAGTGTGGGGTCCTGCAATAAGCACTTCTCTCCCCTTGTAGGGAAGACTGGCTAGTAAAATGTGGTGTCCTGCAATAATTACTTCTCTTCCCTTGAAGAGAACTCTGGCTAGTAAAATGTGGTGTCCTGCAATAAGCATTTCTCTCACCTTGAAGGGAAGTCTGGCTAGTAAAGTGTGGTAGCCTGAACTAAGCACTTCTCTTCCCATGAAGGGAAGACTGGCCAGTAAAGTGTGGTGTCCTGCAATAAGTACTTCTCTTCCCTTGAAGGAAAGACTGGCTAGTAAAGTGTTGTGTCCTGCAGTAAGCATTTCTCTCCCCTTGAAGGGAAGTCTGGCTGGTAAAGTGTGGTGTCCTCGAATAAGCATTTCTCTCCCCTTGAAGGGAAGTCTGTCCAGAAAAGTGTGGAGTCCTGCAATAAGTACTTCTCTTCCTTTGAAGGGAAGACTGGCTAGTAAAGTGTGGAGTCCTGAAATAAGCACTTCTCTCCCCTTGAAGGGAGGATTGGCTAGTAAAGTGTGGTGGCCTGCAATAAGCAATTCTCCCCCCTTGAAGGGAAGACTGGCTAGTAAAGTGTGAATGGTCGCAATAAGTGATCCACTCCCTCTGAAGGCAGTGCTTTCCTCTTTCGTCTTTACAGCAGAAATTCCAGGCATCCCTTCTTCGACACCTGCATTCACTTTCTATTCAATCCATCCAGCAAGTGGACTGCACAGAAATGGACAGGGAAGTCTTGGTCCTTGATTTCAGAGGTGCAGCAGACCATCATCCTGGGACAGAGGAGTGAAAATCTACATTTTATTTTTTAATTTATTGCACTTATATACCACTCCCATAGCAACGGCTCTCTGGGCGGTTTACAGAAATTCTAAAATTAAGGTAAAAACGAGTATACAAAATTTAAATTCTAAAACACAGAACATACCCACATGACGAATTAAAAACGGTAAATCAACAAATGAAAGGGAAAAAAGCACAAAAACAAGTGCAATCAAAGCCAGTGTAATATATTGCTTAGAGAGTTGGACTGACTTACCTCGAAGGATTTTTTTTGAGGATCAGATGGAGAGGAAGATGACGATGTAAGATGCCTCGCTTTCCTTGGAAGCGTTAAAAAGCAAAGCCCACCCCATAAATGGGAGTGAGGGGGGGACACTGGCCAGTAAAGTGTGGAGTCCTGCAATAAGCACTTCTCTCCCCTTGAAGGGAAGACTGGCTAGTAAAGTGTAGTGTCCTGCAATAAGCATTTCTCTCCCCTTGAAGGGAAGACTGGCTAGTAAAGTGTGGTGTCCTGCAATAAGCATTTCTCTTCCCATAAAGGGAAGACTGGCTGCTAAAGTGCATTGTCCTGGAGTAAGCATTTCTCTCCCCTTGAAGGGAAGACTGGCTAGTAAAGTGTGGTGTCCTGCAGTAAGCACTTCTCTTCCCTTGAAGGGAAGACTGGCTAGTAAAGTGTGGTGTCCTGCAATAAGCATTTCTCTCCCCTTGAAGGGAAGACTGGCTTAGTAAAGTGTGATGTCCTGAAATAAGCACTTCTCTCCCCTTGAAGGGAAGACTGGCTAGTAAAGTGTGGTGTCCTGCAGTAAGCATTTCTCTCCCTTGAAGGGAAGACTGGCTAGTAAAGTGTTGTGTCCTGCAATAAGCATTTCTCTCCCCTTGAAGGGAAGGCTGGCTAGTAAAGTGTGGTGTCCTCAAATAAGCATTTCTCTCCCCTTGAAGGGAAAACTGGCTAGTAAAGTGTGGTGTCCTGCAATAAGCACTTCTCTCCCCTTGAAGGGAAGACTGGCTAGTAAAGTGTGGTGTCCTCGAATAAGCATTTCTCTACCCTTGAAGGGAAGACTGGCTAGTAAAGTGTGGTGTCCTGCAATAAGCACTTCTCTCCCCTTGAAGGGAAGACTGGCTAGTAAAGTGTGGAGTCCTGCAATAAGCACTTCTCTCCCCTTGAAGGGAAGACTGGCTAGTAAAGTGTATTGTCTCGCAGTAAGCATTTCTCTCCCCTTGAAGGGAAGTCTGTCCAGAAAAGTGTGGATTCCTACAATAAGTACTTCTCTTCCCTTGAAGGGAAGACTGGCTAGTAAAGTGTGGTGTCCTGCAATAAGCATTTCTCTCCCCTTGAAGGGAAGATTGGCTAGTAAAGTGTGGTGTCCAGCAATAAGCATTTCTCTCCCCTTGAAGGGAAGACTGGCTAGTAAAGTGTAGTGTCCTGCAATAAGCACTTCTCTCCCCTTGAAGGGAAGACTGGCTAGTAAAGTGTATTGTCTCGCAGTAAGCATTTCTCTCCCCTTGAAGGGAAGACTGGCTAGTAAAGTGTGGTGTCCTGAAATAAGCATTTTTCTCCCCTTCAAGGGAAGACTGGCTAATAAAGTGTGGTGTCCTGCAATAAGCACTTCTCTCCCCTTGAAGGGAAGACTGGCTAGTAAAGTGTGGTGTCCTCGAATAAGCATTTCTCTCCCCTTGAAGGGAAGACTGGCTAGTAAAGTGCGGTGTCCTGCAATAAGCACTTCTCTCCCCTTGAAGGGAAGACTGGCTAGTAAAGTGTGGAGTCCTGCAATTACCACTTCTCTCCCCTTGAAGGGAAGACTGGCTAGTAAAGTGTAGTGTCCTGCAGTAAGCACTTTTCTTCCCTTGAAGGGAAGTCTGTCCAGAAAAGTGTGGATTCCTGCAATAAGTACTTCTCTTCACTTGAAGGGAAGACTGGCTAGTAAAGTGTGGTGTCCTGCAATAAGCATTTCTCTCCCCTTGAAGGGAAGATTGGCTAGTAAAGTGTGGTGTCCTGCAATAAGCATTTCCCTCCCCTTGAAGTGAAGACTGGCTAGTAAAGTGTGGTGTCCTGCAATAAGCATTTCTCTCCCCTTGAAGGGAAGACTGGCTAGTAAAGTGTATTGTCTCGCAGTAAGCATTTCTCTCCCCTTGAAGGGAAGACTGGCTAGTAAAGTGTTGCGTCCTGCAGTAAGCATTTTTCTCCCCTTGAAGGGAAGACTGGCTAGTAAAGTGTGGGGTCCTCGAATAAGCATTTCTCTCCCCTTGAAGGGAAGACTGGCTAGTAAAGTGTGGTGTCTTGCAATAAGAATTTCTCTCCCCTTGAAGGGAAGACTGGCTAGTAAAGTGTGGTGTCCTCGAATAAGCATTTCTCTCCCCTTGAAGGGAAGACTGGCTAGTAAAGTGTGGTGTCCTCGAATAAGCATTTCTCTCCCCTTGAAAGGAAGACTGCCTAGTAAAGTGTGGAGTCCTGCAATAAGCACTTCTCTCCCCTTGAAGGGAAGACTGGCTAGTAAAGTGTAGTGTCCTGCAATAAGCACTTCTCTCCACTTGAAGGGAAGACTGGCTAGTAAAGTGTATTGTCTCGCAGTAAGCATTTCTCTCCCCTTGAAGGGAAGACTGGCTAGTAAAGTGTGGTGTCCTGCAATAAGCATTTCTCTCCCCATGAAGGGAAGACTGGCTAGTAAAGTGTGGAGTCCTGCAATAAGCACTTCTCTCCCCTTGAAGGGAAGACTGTCTAGTAAAGTATGGTGTCCTGCAATAAGCACTTCTCTCCACTTGACGGGAAGACTGGCTAGTAAAGTGTATTTTCTCGCAGTAAGCATTTCTCTCCCCTTGAAGGGAAGACTGGCTAATAAAGTGTGGTGTCCTGCAATAAGCATTTCTCTCCCCTTGAAGGGAAGACTGGCTAGTAAAGTGTGGTTTCCTGCAGTAAGCATTTCTCTCCCCTTGAAGGGAAGACTGGCTAGTAAAGTGTGTTGTCCTTCAATAAGCACTTCTCTCCCCTTGAAGGGAAGACTGGCTAGTAAAGTGTTGTGTCCTGCAATAAGCACTTCTCTCCCCTTGAAGGGAAGACTGGCTGGTAAAGTAAAGTCTGGTGTCCTGCAATAAGAACTTCTCCACCCTTGAAGGGAAGACTGGCTGGTAAAGTCTGGTGTCCTGCAATAAGAACTTCTCTTCCTTTAAAGGGAAGTCTGTCCAGAAATGTTTTTTGTCCTGCAATAAATATTTCTCTTCCCTTGAAGGGAAGACTGGCTAGTAAAGTGTGGTGTCCTGCAATAAGCATTTCTCTCACCTTGAAGGGAAGACTGGCTGGTAAAGTGTGGTGTCCTGCAATAAGCATTTCTCTCCCCTTGAAGGGAAGTCTGTCCAGAAAAGTGTGGTGTCCTGCAAAAAGAACTTCTCTTCCCTTGAAGGGAAGTCTGTCCAGAAAAGTGTGGTGTCCTGCAGTAAGCATTTCTCTCCCCTTGAAGGGAAGTCTGGCTAGTAAAGTGTGGTGTCTTCGAATAAGCATTTCTCTCCCCTTGAAGGGAAGAGTGGCTAGTAAAGTGTAGTGTCCTGCAATAAGCATTTCTCTCCCCTTGAAGGGAAGACTGGCTAGTAAAGTGTGTTGTCCTGCAATAAGCAATTCTCTCCCCTTGAAGGGAAGACTGGCTAGTAAAGTGTAGTGTCCTGCAGTAAGCACTTCTCTCCCCTTGAAGGGAAGTCTGGCTAGTAAAGTGTGGTGTCTTCGAATAAGCATTTCTCTCCCCTTGAAGGGAAGACTGGCTAGTAAAGTGTAGTGTCCTGCAATAAGCATTTCTCTCCCCTTGAAGGGAAGACTGGCTAATAAAGTGTGGAGTCCTGCAATAAGTAATTCTCTCCCCTTGAAGGGAAGACTGGCTAGTAAAGTGTTGTGTCCTGCAATAAGCACTTCTCTCCCCTTGAAGGGAAGACCAGCTGGTAAAGTAAAGTCTGGTGTCCTGCAATAAATATTTCTCTTCCCTTGAAGGGAAGACTGGCTAGTAAAGTGTGGTGTCCTGCAATAAGCATTTCTCTCGCCTTGAAGGGAAGACTGGCTGGTAAAGTGTGGTGTCCTGCAATAAGCATTTCTCTCCCCTTGAAGGGAAGTCTGTCCAGAAAAGTGTGGTGTCCTGCAGTAAGCATTTCTCTCCCCTTGAAGGGAAGTCTGTCCAGAAAAGTGTGGTGTCCTGCAGTAAGCATTTCTCTCCCCTTGAAGGGAAGACTGGCTGGTAAAGTGTAGTGTCCTGCAATTAGCACTTCTCTCCACTTGAAGGGAAGACTGGCTAGTAAAGTGTATTGTCTCGCAGTAAGAATTTCTCTCCCCTTGAAGGATAGACTGGCTAGTAAAGTGTGGTGTCCTGCAATAAGCATTTCTCTCCCCATGAAGGGAAGACTGGCTAGTAAAGTGTGGAGTCCTGCAATAAGCACTTCTCTCCCCTTGAAGGGAAGACTGTCTAGTAAAGTATGGTGTCCTGCAATAAGCACTTCTCTCCACTTGACGGGAAGACTGGCTAGTAAAGTGTATTTTCTCGCAGTAAGCATTTCTCTCCCCTTGAAGGGAAGACTGGCTAGTAAAGTGTGGTGTCCTGCAATAAGCATTTCTCTCCCCTTGAAGGGAAGACTGGCTAGTAAAGTGTGGTGTCCTGCAGGAAGCATTTCTCTCCCCTTGAAGGGAAGACTGGCTAGTAAAGTGTGTTGTCCTTCAATAAGCACTTCTCTCCCCTTGAAGGGAAGACTGGCTAGTAAAGTGTTGTGTCCTGCAATAAGCACTTCTCTCCCCTTGAAGGGAAGACTAGCTGGTAAAGTAAAGTCTGGTGTCCTGCAATAAGAACTTCTCCACCCTTGAAGGGAAGACTGGCTGGTAAAGTCTGGTGTCCTGCAATAAGAACTTCTCTTCCCTTAAAGGGAAGTCTGTCCAGAAAAGTGTGGTGTCCTGCAATAAATATTTCTCTTCCCTTGAAGGGAAGACTGGCTAGTAAAATGTGGTGTCCTGCAATAAGCATTTCTCTCACCTTGAAGGGAAGACTGGCTGGTAAAGTGTGGTGTCCTGCAATAAGCATTTCTCTCCCCTTGAAGGGAAGTCTGTCCAGAAAAGTGTGGTGTCCTGCAAAAAGAACTTCTCTTCCCTTGAAGGGAAGTCTGTCCAGAAAAGTGTGGTGTCCTGCAGTAAGCATTTCTCTCCCCTTGAAGGGAAGTCTGGCTAGTAAAGTGTGGTGTCTTCGAATAAGCATTTCTCTCCCCTTGAAGGGAAGACTGGCTAGTAAAGTGTAGTGTCCTGCAATAAGCATTTCTCTCCCCTTGAAGGGAAGACTGGCTAGTAAAGTGTGTTGTCCTGCAATAAGCAATTCTCTCCCCTTGAAGGGAAGACTGGCTAGTAAAGTGTAGTGTCCTGCAGTAAGCACTTCTCTCCCCTTGAAGGGAAGGCTGGCTAGTAAAGTGTGGTGTCCTCGAATAAGCATTTCTCTCCCCTTGAAGGGAAGACTGGCTAGTAAAGTGTACTGTCCTGCAATAAGCATTTCTCTCCCCTTGAAGGGAAGACTGGCTAGTAAAGTGTGGAGTCCTGCAGTAAGCATTTCTCTCCCCTTGAAGGGAAGACTGGCTAGTAAAGTGTGTTGTCCTCCAATAAGCACTTCTCTCCCCTTGAAGGGAAGACTGGCTAGTAAAGTGTTGTGTCCTGCAATAAGCACTTCTCTCCCCTTGAAGGGAAGACTAGCTGGTAAAGTAAAGTCTGGTGTCCTGCAATAAATATTTCTCTTCCCTTGAAGGGAAGACTGGCTAGTAAAGTGTGGTGTCCTGCAATAAGCATTTCTCTCACCTTGAAGGGAAGACTGGCTGGTAAAGTGTGGTGTCCTGCAATAAGCATTTCTCTCCCCTTGAAGGGAAGACTGTCCAGAAAAGTGTGGTGTCCTGCAAAAAGAACTTCTCTTCCCTTGAAGGGAAGTCTGTCCAGAAAAGTGTGGTGTCCTGCAGTAAGCATTTCTCTCCCCTTGAAGGGAAGTCTGTCCAGAAAAGTGTGGTGTCCTGCAGTAAGCATTTCTCTCCCCTTGAAGGGAAGACTGGCTGGTAAAGTGTGGTGTCCTGCAATAAGTACTTCTCTTCCCTTGAAGGGAAGTCTGGCTAGTAAAGTGTGGTGTCCTGCAATAAGCACTTCTCTTCCCTTGAAGGGAAGTCTGTCCAGAAAAGTGTGGAGTCCTGAAATAAGTAATGCTCTTCCCTTGAAGGGAAGACTGGCTAGTAAAATGTGGTGTCCTGCAATAAGCACTTCTCTCCCCTTGTAGGGAAGACTGGCGAGTAAAGTGTGGTGTCCTGCAATAAGAACTTCTCTTCCCTTAAAGGGAAGTCTGTACAGAAAAGTGTGGTATCGTGCAATAAATATTTCTCTTCCCTTGAAGGGAAGACTGGCTAGTAAAGTGTGGTGTCCTGCAATAAGCATTTCTCTCACCTTGAAGGGAAGACTGGCTGGTAAAGTGTGGTGTCCTGCAGTAAGCACTTCTCTCCCCTTGAAGGGAAGACTGGCTAGTAAAGTGTGGTGTCCTGCAATAAGCACTTCTCTCCCCTTGAAGGGAAGACTGGCTAGTAAAGTGTGGTGTCCTGCAATAAGCATTTCTCTCACCTTGAAGGGAAGACTGGCTAGTAAAGTGTGGTGTCCTGCAATAAGCACTTCTCTCACCTTGAAGGGAAGACTGGCTAGTAAAGTGTGGTGTCCTGCAATAAGTACTTCTCTTCCCTTAAAGGGAAGTCTGGCTAGGAAAATGTGGTGTCCTGCAATAAGAACTTCTCTTCCCTTAAAGGGAAGTCTGTCCAGAAAAGTGTGGTGTCCTGCAATAAGCACTTCTCTCCCCTTGTAGGGAAGACTGGCTAGTAAAGTGTGGTGTCCTGCAATAAGCACTTCTCTCCCCTTGTAGGGAAGACTGGCTAGTAAAATGTGGTGTCCTGCAATAAGCATTTCTCTCACCTTGAAGGGAAGACTGGCTAGTAAAATGTGGTGTCCTGCAATAAGAACTTCTCTTCCCTTAAAGGGAAGTCTGGCTAGTAAAGTGTAGTGTCCTGTAGTAAGCATTTCTCTCCCCTTGAAGGGAAGACTGGCTAGTAAAGTGTGTTGTCCTGCAATAAGCATTTCTCTCCCCTTGAAGGGAAGACTAGCTAGTAAAGTGTGGAGTCCTGCAATAAGCAATTCTCCCCCCTTGAAGGGAAGACTGGCTAGTAAAGTGTGAAGGCTGGCAATAATAGGTCCCCTCCCTCTGAAGGCAGTGCTTTACTCTTTCGTCTTTACAGCAGAACTTCCAGGCATCCCTTCTTCGACACCTGCATTCACTTTCTATTCAATCCATCCAGCAAGTGGACTGCACAGAAATGGCCAGGGAAGTCTTGGTCCTTGATTTCAGAGGTGCAGCAGACCATCATCCTGGGACAGAGGAGTGAAAATCTACATTTTATTTTTTAATTTATTGCACTTATATACCACTCCCATAGCAAGGGCTCTCTGGGCGGTTTACAGAAATTCTAAAATTAAGGAAAAAACGAGTATACAAAATTTAAGTTCTAAAACACAGAACATACCCACATAAAGAATTAAAAACGGTAAATCAACAAATGAAAGGGAAAAAAGCACAAAAACAAGTGCAATCAAAGCCAGTGTAATATATTGCTTAGAGAGATGGACTGACTTACCTCGAAGGATTTTTTTTGAGGATCAGATGGAGAGGAAGACGACGATGTAAGATGCCTCGCTTTCCTTGGAAGCGTTAAAAAGCAAAGCCCACCCCATAAATGGGAGTGAGGGGGGGGACACTGGCCAGTAAAGTGTGGAGTCCTGCAATAAGCACTTCTCTCCCCTTGAAGGGAAGACTGGCTAGTAAAGTGTAGTGTCCTGCAGTAAGCATTTCACTCCCCTTGAAGGGAAGACTGGCTAGTAAAGTGTGGTGTCCTGCAATAAGCATTTCTCTCCCCTTGAAGGGAAGACTGGCTAGTAAAGTGTGGTGTCCTGCAGTAAGCATTTCTCTCCCTTTGAAGGGAAGACTGGCTAGTAAAGTTTGTTGTCCTGCAATAAGCACTTCTCTTCCCTTGAAGGGAAGTCTGTCCAGAAAAGTGTGGAGTCCTGAAATAAGTAATGCTCTTCCCTTGAAGGGAAGACTGGCTAGTAAAATGTGGTGTCCTGCAATAAGCACTTCTCTCCCCTTGTAGGGAAGACTGGCGAGTAAAGTGTGGTGTCCTGCAATAAGAACTTCTCTTCCCTTAAAGGGAAGTCTGTACAGAAAAGTGTGGTATCGTGCAATAAATATTTCTCTTCCCTTGAAGGGAAGACTGGCTAGTAAAGTGTGGTGTCCTGCAATAAGCATTTCTCTCACCTTGAAGGGAAGACTGGCTAGTAAAGTGTGGTGTCCTGCAATAAGCATTTCTCTCACCTTGAAGGGAAGACTGGCTAGTAAAGTGTGGTGTCCTGCAATAAGCACTTCTCTCACCTTGAAGGGAAGACTGGCTAGTAAAGTGTGGTGTCCTGCAATAAGTACTTCTCTTCCCTTAAAGGGAAGTCTGGCTAGGAAAATGTGGTGTCCTGCAATAAGAACTTCTCTTCCCTTAAAGGGAAGTCTGTCCAGAAAAGTGTGGTGTCCTGCAATAAGCACTTCTCTCCCCTTGTAGGGAAGACTGGCTAGTAAAGTGTGGTGTCCTGCAATAAGCACTTCTCTCCCCTTGTAGGGAAGACTGGCTAGTAAAATGTGGTGTCCTGCAATAAGCATTTCTCTCACCTTGAAGGGAAGACTGGCTAGTAAAATGTGGTGTCCTGCAATAAGAACTTCTCTTCCCTTAAAGGGAAGTCTGGCTAGTAAAGTGTAGTGTCCTGTAGTAAGCATTTCTCTCCCCTTGAAGGGAAGACTGGCTAGTAAAGTGTGTTGTCCTGCAATAAGCATTTCTCTCCCCTTGAAGGGAAGACTAGCTAGTAAAGTGTGGAGTCCTGCAATAAGCAATTCTCCCCCCTTGAAGGGAAGACTGGCTAGTAAAGTGTGAAGGCTGGCAATAATAGGTCCCCTCCCTCTGAAGGCAGTGCTTTACTCTTTCGTCTTTACAGCAGAACTTCCAGGCATCCCTTCTTCGACACCTGCATTCACTTTCTATTCAATCCATCCAGCAAGTGGACTGCACAGAAATGGCCAGGGAAGTCTTGGTCCTTGATTTCAGAGGTGCAGCAGACCATCATCCTGGGACAGAGGAGTGAAAATCTACATTTTATTTTTTAATTTATTGCACTTATATACCACTCCCATAGCAAGGGCTCTCTGGGCGGTTTACAGAAATTCTAAAATTAAGGAAAAAACGAGTATACAAAATTTAAATTCTAAAACACAGAACATACCCACATAAAGAATTAAAAACGGTAAATCAACAAATGAAAGGGAAAAAAGCACAAAAACAAGTGCAATCAAAGCCAGTGTAATATATTGCTTAGAGAGATGGACTGACTTACCTCGAAGGATTTTTTTTGAGGATCAGATGGAGAGGAAGACGACGATGTAAGATGCCTCGCTTTCCTTGGAAGCGTTAAAAAGCAAAGCCCACCCCATAAATGGGAGTGAGGGGGGGGACACTGGCCAGTAAAGTGTGGAGTCCTGCAATAAGCACTTCTCTCCCCTTGAAGGGAAGACTGGCTAGTAAAGTGTAGTGTCCTGCAGTAAGCATTTCACTCCCCTTGAAGGGAAGACTGGCTAGTAAAGTGTGGTGTCCTGCAATAAGCATTTCTCTCCCCTTGAAGGGAAGACTGGCTAGTAAAGTGTGGTGTCCTGCAGTAAGCATTTCTCTCCCTTTGAAGGGAAGACTGGCTAGTAAAGTTTGTTGTCCTGCAATAAGCACTTCTCTCCCCTTGAAGGGAAGACTGCCTGGTAAAGTGTGGTGTCCTGCAATAAGCATTTCTCTCCCCTTGAAGGGAAGGCTGGCTAGTAAAGTGTGGTAGCCTGAACTAAGCACTTCTCTTCCCTTGAAGGGAAGTCTGGCTAGTAAAGTGTGGTGTCCTGCAATAAGCACTTCTCTCCCCTTGAAGGGAAGACTGTCCAGAAAAGTGTGGTGTCCTGCAATAAGCACTTCTCTCCCCTTGAAGGGAAGACTGGCCAATAAAGTGTAGTGTCCTCCAGTAAGCATTTCTCTCCCCTTGAAGGGAAGACTGGCTAGTAAAGTGTGGTGTCCTGCAGTAAGCATTTTTCTACCCTTCAAGGGAAGACTGCCTAGTAAAGTGTGGTGTCCTGCAATAAGCACTTCTCTCCCCTTGAAGGAAAGACTGGCTAGTAAAGTGTGGAAGCCTGAACTAAGCACTTCTCTTCCCTTGAAGGGAAGACTGGCTAGTAAAGTGTGGTGTCCTGCAATAAGCACTTCTCTCCCCTTGAAGGGAAGACTGTCCAGAAAAGTGTGGTGTCCTGCAATAAGCACTCGTCTCCCCTTGAAGGGAAGACTGTCCAGAAAAGTGTGGTGTCCTGCAACAAGTACTTCTCTTCCCTTGAAGGGAAGACTGGCAAGTAAAGTGTGGTGTCCTGCAATAAGCACTTCTCTCCCCTTGAAGGAAAGACTGGCTAGTAAAGTGTGGTGTCCTGCAGTAAGCATTTTTCTCCCCTTGAAGGGAAGACTGCCTAGTAAAGTGTGGTGTCCTGCAGTAAGCACTTCTCTCCCCTTGAAGAAAAGACTGGCTAGTAAAGTGTGGTGTCCTGCAATAAGCACTTCTCTCCCCTTGAAGGGAAGACTGCCTAGTAAAGTGTGGTGTCCTGCAGTAAGCACTTCTCTCCCCTTGAAGGAAAGACTGGCTAGTAAAGTGGTGTCCTGCAATAAGCACTTCTCTCCCCTTGAAGGGAAGACTGCCTAGTAAAGTGTGGTGTCCTGCAGTAAGCACTTCTCTCCACTTGAAGGAAAGACTGTCTAGTAAAGTGTGGAGTCCTGCAGTAAGCATTTCTCTCACCTTGAAGGGAAGACTGGCTAGTAAAGTGTGGAGTTCTGCAATAAGCACTTCTCTCCGCTTGAAGGGAAGTCTGGCTAGTAAAGTGTGGTGTCTTCGAATAAGCATTTCTCTCCCCTTGAAGGGAAGACTGGCTAGTAAAGTGTAGTGTCCTGCAGTAAGCATTTCTCTCCCCTTGAAGGGAAGACTGGCTAGTAAAGTGTGGAGTCCTGCAATAAGTAATTCTCTCCCCTTGAAGGGAAGACTGGCTAGTAAAGTGTGGAGTCCTGCAATAAGTAATTCTCTCCCCTTGAAGGGAAGACTGGCTAGTAAAGTGTATTGTCCTGCAGTAAGCATTTCTCTCCCCTTGAAGAGAAGACTGGCTAGTAAAGTGTGTTGTTCTGCAATAAGCACTTCTCTCCCCTTGAAGGGAAGACTGGCTAGTAAAGTGTTGTGTCCTGCAATAAGCACTTCTCTCCCCTTGAAGGGAAGACTAGCTGGTAAAGTAAAGTCTGGTGTCCTGCAATAAGAACTTCTCCACCCTTGAAGGGAAGACTGGCCGGTAAAGTCTGGTGTCCTGCAATAAGAACTTCTCTTCCCTTAAAGGGACGTCTGTCCAGAAAAGTGTGGTGTCCTGCAATAAATATTTCTCTTCCCTTGAAGGGAAGACTGGCTAGTAAAGTGTGGTGTCCTGCAATAAGCATTTCTCTCACCTTGAAGGGAAGACTGGCTGGTAAAGTGTGGTGTCCTGCAATAAGCATTTCTCTCCCCTTGAAGGGAAGTCTGTCCAGAAAAGTGTGGTGTCCTGCAAAAAGAACTTCTCTTCCCTTGAAGGGAAGTCTGTCCAGAAAAGTGTGGTGTCCTGCAATAAGCATTTCTCTCCCCTTGAAGGGAAGTCTGGCTAGTAAAGTGTGGTGTCTTCGAATAAGCATTTCTCTCCCCTTGAAGGGAAGACTGGCTAGTAAAGTGTAGTGTCCTGCAATAAGCATTTCTCTCCCCTTGAAGGGAAGACTGGCTAGTAAAGTGTGGTGTCCTGCACTAAGCACTTCTCTTCCCTTGAAGGGAAGACTGGCTAGTAAAGTGTGGTGTCCTGCAATAAGCATTTCTCTCCCCTTGAAGGGAAGACTGGCTTAGTAAAGTGTGGTGTCCTGAAATAAGCACTTCTCTCCCCTTGAGGGGAAGACTGGCTAGTAAAGTGTTGTGTCCTGCAGTAAGCATTTCTCTCCCCTTGAAGGGAAGACTGGCTAGTAAAGTGTTGTGTCCTGCAGTAAGCATTTCTCTCCCCTTGAAGGGAAGACTGGCTAGTAAAGTGCGGTGTCCTGCAATAAGCATTTCTCTCCCCTTGAAGGGAAGATTGGCTAGTAAAGTGTTGTGTCCTGCAGAAGGCATTTCTCTCCCCTTGAAGGGAAGACTGGCTAGTAAAGTGTGGTGTCCTGCAATAAGCATTTCTCTCCCCTTGAAGGGAAGACTGGCTAGTAAAGTGTGGTGTCCTCGAATAAGCATTTCTCTCCCCTTGAAGGGAAAACTGGCTAGTAAAGTGTGGTGTCCTGCAATAAGCACTTCTCTCCCCTTGAAGGGAAGACTGGCTTAGTAAAGTGTGGTGTCCTGAAATAAGCATTTTTCTCCCCTTGAAGGGAAAACTGGCTAGTAAAGTGTGGTGTCCTGCAATAAGCACTACTCTCCCCTTGAAGGGAAGACTGGCTAGTAAAGTGTGGAGTCCTGCAATAAGCACTTCTCTCCCCTTGAAGGGAAGACTGGCTAGTAAAGTGTAGTGTCCTGTAGTAAGCATTTCTCTCCCCTTGAAGGGAAGACTGGCTAGTAAAGTGTGGTGTCCTGCAATAAGCATTTCTCTCCCCTTGAAGGGAAGACTGGCTAGTAAAGTGTATTGTCTCGCAGTAAGCATTTCTCTCCCCTTGAAGGGAAGACTGGCTAGTAAAGTGTGGTGTCCTGCAATAAGCACTTCTCTCCCCTTGAAGGGAAGACTGGCTTAGTAAAGTGTGGTGTCCTGAAATAAGCATTTTTCTCCCCTTGAAGGGAAGACTGGGTAGTAAAGTGTGGTGTCCTGCAATAAGCATTTTTCTCCCCTTGAAGGGAAGACTGGCTAGTAAAGTGTTGTGTACTGCAGTAAGCATTTTTCTCCCCTTGAAGGGAAGACTGGCTAGTAAAGTGTGGTGTCCTGCAGTAAGCATTTCTCTCCCCTTGAAGGGAAGACTGGCTAGTAAAGTGTGGTGTCCTGCAATAAGCACTTCTCTCCCCTTGAAGGGAAGACTGGCTAGTAAAGTGTGGTGTCCTGCAATAAGCACTTCTCTTCCCTTGAAGGGAAGTCTGTCCAGAAAAGTGTGGATTCCTGCAATAAGTACTTCTCTTCCCTTGAAGGGAAGACTGGCTAGTAAAATGTGGTGTCCTGCAATAAGTACTTCTCTTCCCTTGAAGGGAAGTCTGGCTAGGAAAATGTGGTGTCCTGCAATAAGAACTTCTCTTCCCTTAAAGGGAAGTCTGTCCAGAAAAGTGTGGTGTCCTGCAATAAGCACATCTCTCCCCTTGTAGGGAAGACTGGCTAGTAAAGTGTGGTGTCCTGCAATAAGCACTTCTCTCCCCTTGTAGGGAAGACTGGCTAGTAAAATGTGGTGTCCTGCAATAAGCATTTCTCTCACCTTGAAGGGAAGACTGGCTAGTAAAATGTGGTGTCCCGCAATAAGAACTTCTCTTCCCTTAAATTGAAGTCTGTCCAGAAAAGTGTGGTGTCCTGCAATAAGTACTTCTCTTCCCTTGAAGGGAAGACTGTCCAGAAAAGTGTGGTGTCCTGCAATAAGCACTTCTCTCCCCTTGAAGGGAAGATTGGCCAATAAAGTGTAGTGTCCTCCAGTAAGCATTTCTCTCCCCTTGAAGGGAAGACTGGCTAGTAAAGTGTGGTGTCCTGCAATAAGCACTTCTCTCCCCTTAAAGGGAAGACTGGCTAGTAAAGTGTAGTGTCCTGTAGTAAGCATTTCTCTCCCCTTGAAGGGAAGACTGGCTAGTAAAGTGTGGTGTCCTGCAATAAGCATTTCTCTCCCCTTGAAGGGAAGACTGGCTAGTAAAGTGTGGAGTCCTGCAATAAGCAATTCTCCCCCCTTGAAGGGAAGACTGGCTAGTAAAGTGTGAAGGCTGGCAATAATAGGTCCCCTCCCTCTGAAGGCAGTGCTTTACTCTTTCGTCTTTACAGCAGAACTTCCAGGCATCCCTTCTTCGACACCTGCATTCACTTTCTATTCAATCCATCCAGCAAGTGGACTGCACAGAAATGGCCAGGGAAGTCTTGGTCCTTGATTTCAGAGGTGCAGCAGACCATCATCCTGGGACAGAGGAGTGAAAATCTACATTTTATTTTTTAATTTATTGCACTTATATACCACTCCCATAGCAAGGGCTCTCTGGGCGGTTTACAGAAATTCTAAAATTAAGGAAAAAACGAGTATACAAAATTTAAATTCTAAAACACAGAACATACCCACATAAAGAATTAAAAACGGTAAATCAACAAATGAAAGGGAAAAAAGCACAAAAACAAGTGCAATCAAAGCCAGTGTAATTCTTCTGCCAAGACTCTCGTTCACGCACTGGTTATCTCTCGGCTGGACTACTGCAACCTTCTTCTCTCTGGCCTTCCTTCGTCTCACATCAGTCCGCTGGTCTCTGTCCACCACTCTGCCGCTAAGATCATCTTCCTGGCCCGCCGCTCTGACCATGTCACTCCACTTCTGAAATCTCTTCATTGGCTTCCAATTCACTCCAGAATCCAATATAAACTTCTCCTGCTGACCTTCAAGGCTCTTCACGGTCTAGCTCCTCCCTATCTCTCCTCTCTCATCTCACACTATCGCCCCGCTCGGGCTCTCCGCTCCTCTGATGCCATGCTTCTCGCCTGCCCAAGGACCTCCACTTCCCTTACTCGGCTTCGTCCTTTTTCTTCTGCTGCCCCTTACGCCTGGAACGCTCTTCCAGAACACTTGAGAACTACAAACTCAATCACTGCTTTTAAAACTCAGCTAAAAACTTTTCTTTTCCCTATAGCCTTCAAATATTGAGTTTGTTCTGACTCTATACTATTAGCTTTACCCTACCCGGTGCCTGTTTACACTTCCCTGTGCCTGTTTGCATTCTCCTTCCCTCTTTATTGTTAACTACAACTTATTAGATTGTAAGCCTATGCGGCAGGGTCTTGCTATGTACTGTGTTATCTGTACAGCACCATGTACATTGATGGTGCTATATAAATAAATAATAATAATAATAATAATATATTGCTTAGAGAGATGGACTGACTTACCTCGAAGGATTTTTTTTGAGGATCAGATGGAGAGGAAGACGACGATGTAAGATGCCTCGCTTTCCTTGGAAGCGTTAAAAAGCAAAGCCCACCCCATAAATGGGAGTGAGAGGGGGACACTGGCCAGTAAAGTGTGGAGTCCTGCAATAAGCACTTCTCTCCCCTTGAAGGGAAGACTGGCTAGTAAAGTGTAGTGTCCTGCAGTAAGCATTTCTCTCCCCTTGAAGGGAAGACTGGCTAGTAAAGTGTGGTGTCCTGCAATAAGCATTTCTCTCCCCTTGAAGGGAAGACTGGCTAGTAAAGTGTGGTGTCCTGCAGTAAGCATTTCTCTCCCTTTGAAGGGAAGACTGGCTAGTAAAGTTTGTTGTCCTGCAATAAGCACTTCTCTCCCCTTGAAGGGAAGACTGTCCAGAAAAGTGTGGTGTCCTACAATAAGCATTTCTCTCCCCTTGAAGGGA
The DNA here is from genome assembly GCF_023053635.1 of Elgaria multicarinata webbii. NCBI lineage: Eukaryota > Metazoa > Chordata > Lepidosauria > Squamata > Anguidae > Elgaria > Elgaria multicarinata. Next base: position 42,023,084 of record NC_086179.1, on the reverse strand, counting down.
AGGCTGGCTAGTAAAGTGTGGTAGCCTGAACTAAGCACTTCTCTTCCCTTGAAGGGAAGTCTGGCTAGTAAAGTGTGGTGTCCTGCAATAAGCACTTCTCTCCCCTTGAAGGGAAGACTGTCCAGAAAAGTGTGGTGTCCTGCAATAAGCACTTCTCTCCCCTTGAAGGGAAGACTGGCCAATAAAGTGTAGTGTCCTCCAGTAAGCATTTCTCTCCCCTTGAAGGGAAGACTGGCTAGTAAAGTGTGGTGTCCTGCAGTAAGCATTTTTCTCCCCTTCAAGGGAAGACTGCCTAGTAAAGTGTGGTGTCCTGCAATAAGCACTTCTCTCCCCTTGAAGGAAAGACTGGCTAGTAAAGTGTGGTAGCCTGAACTAAGCACTTCTCTTCCCTTGAAGGGAAGTCTGGCTAGTAAAGTGTGGTGTCCTGCAATAAGCACTTCTCTCCCCTTGAAGGGAAGACTGTCCAGAAAAGTGTGGTGTCCTGCAATAAGCACTCGTCTCCCCTTGAAGGGAAGACTGTCCAGAAAAGTGTGGTGTCCTGCAACAAGTACTTCTCTTCCCTTGAAGGGAAGACTGGCTAGTAAAGTGTGGTGTCCTGCAATAAGCACTTCTCTCCCCTTGAAGGAAAGACTGGCTAGTAAAGTGTGGTGTCCTGCAGTAAGCATTTTTCTCCCCTTCAAGGGAAGACTGCCTAGTAAAGTGTGGTGTCCTGCAGTAAGCACTTCTCTCCCCTTGAAGGAAAGACTGGCTAGTAAAGTGTGGTGTCCTGCAATAAGCACTTCTCTCCCCTTGAAGGAAAGACTGGCTAGTAAAGTGGTGTCCTGCAATAAGCACTTCTCTCCCCTTGAAGGGAAGACTGCCTAGTAAAGTGTGGTGTCCTGCAGTAAGCACTTCTCTCCACTTGAAGGAAAGACTGGCTAGTAAAGTGTGGAGTCCTGCAGTAAGCATTTCTCTCACCTTGAAGGGACGACTGGCTAGTAAAGTGTGGAGTTCTGCAATAAGCACTTCTCTCCGCTTGAAGGGAAGTCTGGCTAGTAAAGTGTGGTGTCCTGCAATAAGCACTTCTCTCCCCTTGTAGGGAAGACTGGCTAGTAAAATGTGGTGTCCTGCAATAAGCATTTCTCTCACCTTGAAGGGAAGACTGGCTAGTAAAATGTGGTGTCCTGCAATAAGAACTTCTCTTCCCTTAAAGGGAAGTCTGTCCAGAAAAGTGTGGTGTCCTGCAATAAGTACTTCTCTTCCCTTGAAGGGAAGACTGTCCAGAAAAGTGTGGTGTCCTGCAATAAGCACTTCTCTCCCCTTGAAGGGAAGATTGGCCAATAAAGTGTAGTGTCCTCCAGTAAGCATTTCTCTCCCCTTGAAGGGAAGACTGGCTAGTAAAGTGTGGTGTCCTGCAATAAGCACTTCTCTCCCCTTAAAGGGAAGACTGGCTAGTAAAGTGTAGTGTCCTGTAGTAAGCATTTCTCTCCCCTTGAAGGGAAGACTGGCTAGTAAAGTGTGGTGTCCTGCAATAAGCATTTCTCTCCCCTTGAAGGGAAGACTGGCTAGTAAAGTGTGGAGTCCTGCAATAAGCAATTCTCCCCCCTTGAAGGGAAGACTGGCTAGTAAAGTGTGAAGGCTGGCAATAATAGGTCCCCTCCCTCTGAAGGCAGTGCTTTACTCTTTCGTCTTTACAGCAGAACTTCCAGGCATCCCTTCTTCGACACCTGCATTCACTTTCTATTCAATCCATCCAGCAAGTGGACTGCACAGAAATGGCCAGGGAAGTCTTGGTCCTTGATTTCAGAGGTGCAGCAGACCATCATCCTGGGACAGAGGAGTGAAAATCTACATTTTATTTTTTAATTTATTGCACTTATATACCACTCCCATAGCAAGGGCTCTCTGGGCGGTTTACAGAAATTCTAAAATTAAGGAAAAAACGAGTATACAAAATTTAAATTCTAAAACACAGAACATACCCACATAAAGAATTAAAAACGGTAAATCAACAAATGAAAGGGAAAAAAGCACAAAAACAAGTGCAATCAAAGCCAGTGTAATTCTTCTGCCAAGACTCTCGTTCACGCACTGGTTATCTCTCGGCTGGACTACTGCAACCTTCTTCTCTCTGGCCTTCCTTCGTCTCACATCAGTCCGCTGGTCTCTGTCCACCACTCTGCCGCTAAGATCATCTTCCTGGCCCGCCGCTCTGACCATGTCACTCCACTTCTGAAATCTCTTCATTGGCTTCCAATTCACTCCAGAATCCAATATAAACTTCTCCTGCTGACCTTCAAGGCTCTTCACGGTCTAGCTCCTCCCTATCTCTCCTCTCTCATCTCACACTATCGCCCCGCTCGGGCTCTCCGCTCCTCTGATGCCATGCTTCTCGCCTGCCCAAGGACCTCCACTTCCCTTACTCGGCTTCGTCCTTTTTCTTCTGCTGCCCCTTACGCCTGGAACGCTCTTCCAGAACACTTGAGAACTACAAACTCAATCACTGCTTTTAAAACTCAGCTAAAAACTTTTCTTTTCCCTATAGCCTTCAAATATTGAGTTTGTTCTGACTCTATACTATTAGCTTTACCCTACCCGGTGCCTGTTTACACTTCCCTGTGCCTGTTTGCATTCTCCTTCCCTCTTTATTGTTAACTACAACTTATTAGATTGTAAGCCTATGCGGCAGGGTCTTGCTATGTACTGTGTTATCTGTACAGCACCATGTACATTGATGGTGCTATATAAATAAATAATAATAATAATAATAATAATAATATATTGCTTAGAGAGATGGACTGACTTACCTCGAAGGATTTTTTTTGAGGATCAGATGGAGAGGAAGACGACGATGTAAGATGCCTCGCTTTCCTTGGAAGCGTTAAAAAGCAAAGCCCACCCCATAAATGGGAGTGAGAGGGGGACACTGGCCAGTAAAGTGTGGAGTCCTGCAATAAGCACTTCTCTCCCCTTGAAGGGAAGACTGGCTAGTAAAGTGTAGTGTCCTGCAGTAAGCATTTCTCTCCCCTTGAAGGGAAGACTGGCTAGTAAAGTGTGGTGTCCTGCAATAAGCATTTCTCTCCCCTTGAAGGGAAGACTGGCTAGTAAAGTGTGGTGTCCTGCAGTAAGCATTTCTCTCCCTTTGAAGGGAAGACTGGCTAGTAAAGTTTGTTGTCCTGCAATAAGCACTTCTCTCCCCTTGAAGGGAAGACTGGCTGGTAAAGTGTGGTGCCCTACAATAAGCATTTCTCTCCCCTTGAAGGGAAGGCTGGCTAGTAAAGTGTGGTAGCCTGAACTAAGCACTTCTCTTCCCTTGAAGGGAAGTCTGGCTAGTAAAGTGTGGTGTCCTGCAATAAGCACTTCTCTCCCCTTGAAGGGAAGACTGTCCAGAAAAGTGTGGTGTCCTGCAATAAGCACTTCTCTCCCCTTGAAGGGAAGACTGGCCAATAAAGTGTAGTGTCCTCCAGTAAGCATTTCTCTCCCCTTGAAGGGAAGACTGGCTAGTAAAGTGTGGTGTCCTGCAGTAAGCATTTTTCTCCCCTTCAAGGGAAGACTGCCTAGTAAAGTGTGGTGTCCTGCAATAAGCACTTCTCTCCCCTTGAAGGAAAGACTGGCTAGTAAAGTGTGGTAGCCTGAACTAAGCACTTCTCTTCCCTTGAAGGGAAGTCTGGCTAGTAAAGTGTGGTGTCCTGCAATAAGCACTTCTCTCCCCTTGAAGGGAAGACTGTCCAGAAAAGTGTGGTGTCCTGCAATAAGCACTCGTCTCCCCTTGAAGGGAAGACTGTCCAGAAAAGTGTGGTGTCCTGCAACAAGTACTTCTCTTCCCTTGAAGGGAAGACTGGCTAGTAAAGTGTGGTGTCCTGCAATAAGCACTTCTCTCCCCTTGAAGGAAAGACTGGCTAGTAAAGTGTGGTGTCCTGCAGTAAGCATTTTTCTCCCCTTCAAGGGAAGACTGCCTAGTAAAGTGTGGTGTCCTGCAGTAAGCACTTCTCTCCCCTTGAAGGAAAGACTGGCTAGTAAAGTGTGGTGTCCTGCAATAAGCACTTCTCTCCCCTTGAAGGGAAGACTGCCTAGTAAAGTGTGGTGTCCTGCAGTAAGCACTTCTCTCCCCTTGAAGGAAAGACTGGCTAGTAAAGTGGTGTCCTGCAATAAGCACTTCTCTCCCCTTGAAGGGAAGACTGCCTAGTAAAGTGTGGTGTCCTGCAGTAAGCACTTCTCTCCACTTGAAGGAAAGACTGGCTAGTAAAGTGTGGAGTCCTGCAGTAAGCATTTCTCTCACCTTGAAGGGACGACTGGCTAGTAAAGTGTGGAGTTCTGCAATAAGCACTTCTCTCCGCTTGAAGGGAAGTCTGGCTAGTAAAGTGTGGTGTCTTCGAATAAGCACTTCTCTTCCCTTGAAGGGAAGACTGGCTAGTAAAGTGTTGTGTCCTGCAGTAAGCATTTCTCTCCCCTTGAAGGGAAGACTGGCTAGTAAAGTGTTGTGTCCTGCAGTAAGCATTTCTCTCCCCTTGAAGGGAAGACTGGCTAGTAAAGTGCGGTGTCCTGCAATAAGCATTTCTCTCCCCTTGAAGGGAAGATTGGCTAGTAAAGTGTTGTGTCCTGCAGAAGGCATTTCTCTCCCCTTGAAGGGAAGACTGGCTAGTAAAGTGTAGTGTCCTGCAGTAAGCATTTCTCTCCCCTTGAAGGGAAGACTGGCTAGTAAAGTGTGGTGTCCTGCAGTAAGCATTTTTCTCCCCTTCAAGGGAAGACTGCCTAGTAAAGTGTGGTGTCCTGCAGTAAGCACTTCTCTCCCCTTGAAGGAAAGACTGGCTAGTAAAGTGTGGTGTCCTGCAGAAGGCATTTCTCTCCCCTTGAAGGGAAGACTGGCTAGTAAAGTGTAGTGTCCTGTAGTAAGCATTTTTCTCCCCTTGAAGGAAAGACTGGCTAGTAAAGTGTGGTGTCCTGCAGTAAGCATTTTTCTCCCCTTCAAGGGAAGACTGCCTAGTAAAGTGTGGTGTCCTGCAGTAAGCACTTCTCTCCCCTTGAAGGAAAGACTGGCTAGTAAAGTGTGGTGTCCTGCAATAAGCACTTCTCTCCCCTTGAAGGAAAGACTGGCTAGTAAAGTGGTGTCCTGCAATAAGCACTTCTCTCCCCTTGAAGGGAAGACTGCCTAGTAAAGTGTGGTGTCCTGCAGTAAGCACTTCTCTCCACTTGAAGGAAAGACTGGCTAGTAAAGTGTGGAGTCCTGCAGTAAGCATTTCTCTCACCTTGAAGGGACGACTGGCTAGTAAAGTGTGGAGTTCTGCAATAAGCACTTCTCTCCGCTTGAAGGGAAGTCTGGCTAGTAAAGTGTGGTGTCTTCGAATAAGCACTTCTCTTCCCTTGAAGGGAAGACTGGCTAGTAAAGTGTTGTGTCCTGCAGTAAGCATTTCTCTCCCCTTGAAGGGAAGACTGGCTAGTAAAGTGTTGTGTCCTGCAGTAAGCATTTCTCTCCCCTTGAAGGGAAGACTGGCTAGTAAAGTGTGGTGTCCTGCAATAAGCATTTCTCTCCCCTTGAAGGGAAGATTGGCTAGTAAAGTGTTGTGTCCTGCAGAAGGCATTTCTCTCCCCTTGAAGGGAAGACTGGCTAGTAAAGTGTGGTGTCCTGCAATAAGCATTTCTCTCCCCTTGAAGGGAAGACTGGCTAGTAAAGTGTGGTGTCCTCGAATAAGCATTTCTCTCCCCTTGAAGGGAAAACTGGCTAGTAAAGTGTGGTGTCCTGCAATAAGCACTTCTCTCCCCTTGAAGGGAAGACTGGCTTAGTAAAGTGTGGTGTCCTGAAATAAGCATTTTTCTCCCCTTGAAGGGAAAACTGGCTAGTAAAGTGTGGTGTCCTGCAATAAGCACTACTCTCCCCTTGAAGGGAAGACTGGCTAGTAAAGTGTGGAGTCCTGCAATAAGCACTTCTCTCCCCTTGAAGGGAAGACTGGCTAGTAAAGTGTAGTGTCCTGCAGTAAGCATTTCTCTCCCCTTGAAGGGAAGACTGGCTAGTAAAGTGTGGTGTCCTGCAATAAGCATTTCTCTCCCCTTGAAGGGAAGACTGGCTAGTAAAGTGTATTGTCTCGCAGTAAGCATTTCTCTCCCCTTGAAGGGAAGACTGGCTAGTAAAGTGTGGTGTCCTGCAATAAGCACTTCTCTCCCCTTGAAGGGAAGACTGGCTTAGTAAAGTGTGGTGTCCTGAAATAAGCATTTTTCTCCCCTTGAAGGGAAGACTGGGTAGTAAAGTGTGGTGTCCTGCAATAAGCATTTTTCTCCCCTTGAAGGGAAGACTGGCTAGTAAAGTGTTGTGTACTGCAGTAAGCATTTTTCTCCCCTTGAAGGGAAGACTGGCTAGTAAAGTGTGGTGTCCTGCAGTAAGCATTTCTCTCCCCTTGAAGGGAAGACTGGCTAGTAAAGTGTGGTGTCCTGCAATAAGCACTTCTCTCCCCTTGAAGGGAAGACTGGCTAGTAAAGTGTGGTGTCCTGCAATAAGCACTTCTCTTCCCTTGAAGGGAAGTCTGTCCAGAAAAGTGTGGATTCCTGCAATAAGTACTTCTCTTCCCTTGAAGGGAAGACTGACTACTAAAATGTGGTGTCCTGCAATAAGTACTTCTCTTCCCTTGAAGGGAAGTCTGGCTAGGAAAATGTGGTGTCCTGCAATAAGAACTTCTCTTCCCTTAAAGGGAAGTCTGTCCAGAAAAGTGTGGTGTCCTGCAATAAGCACTTCTCTCCCCTTGTAGGGAAGACTGGCTAGTAAAGTGTGGTGTCCTGCAATAAGCACTTCTCTCCCCTTGTAGGGAAGACTGGCTAGTAAAATGTGGTGTCCTGCAATAAGCATTTCTCTCACCTTGAAGGGAAGACTGGCTAGTAAAATGTGGTGTCCTGCAATAAGAACTTCTCTTCCCTTAAAGGGAAGTCTGTCCAGAAAAGTGTGGTGTCCTGCAATAAGTACTTCTCTTCCCTTGAAGGGAAGACTGTCCAGAAAAGTGTGGTGTCCTGCAATAAGCACTTCTCTCCCCTTGAAGGGAAGATTGGCCAATAAAGTGTAGTGTCCTCCAGTAAGCATTTCTCTCCCCTTGAAGGGAAGACTGGCTAGTAAAGTGTGGTGTCCTGCAATAAGCACTTCTCTCCCCTTAAAGGGAAGACTGGCTAGTAAAGTGTAGTGTCCTGTAGTAAGCATTTCTCTCCCCTTGAAAGGAAGACTGGCTAGTAAAGTGTGGTGTCCTGCAATAAGCATTTCTCTCCCCTTGAAGGGAAGACTGGCTAGTAAAGTGTGGAGTCCTGCAATAAGCAATTCTCCCCCCTTGAAGGGAAGACTGGCTAGTAAAGTGTGAAGGCTGGCAATAATAGGTCCCCTCCCTCTGAAGGCAGTGCTTTACTCTTTCGTCTTTACAGCAGAACTTCCAGGCATCCCTTCTTCGACACCTGCATTCACTTTCTATTCAATCCATCCAGCAAGTGGACTGCACAGAAATGGCCAGGGAAGTCTTGGTCCTTGATTTCAGAGGTGCAGCAGACCATCATCCTGGGACAGAGGAGTGAAAATCTACATTTTATTTTTTAATTTATTGCACTTATATACCACTCCCATAGCAAGGGCTCTCTGGGCGGTTTACAGAAATTCTAAAATTAAGGAAAAAACGAGTATACAAAATTTAAATTCTAAAACACAGAACATACCCACATAAAGAATTAAAAACGGTAAATCAACAAATGAAAGGGAAAAAAGCACAAAAACAAGTGCAATCAAAGCCAGTGTAATTCTTCTGCCAAGACTCTCGTTCACGCACTGGTTATCTCTCGGCTGGACTACTGCAACCTTCTTCTCTCTGGCCTTCCTTTGTCTCACATCAGTCCGCTGGTCTCTGTCCACCACTCTGCCGCTAAGATCATCTTCCTGGCCCGCCGCTCTGACCATGTCACTCCACTTCTGAAATCTCTTCATTGGCTTCCAATTCACTCCAGAATCCAATATAAACTTCTCCTGCTGACCTTCAAGGCTCTTCACGGTCTAGCTCCTCCCTATCTCTCCTCTCTCATCTCACACTATCGCCCCGCTCAGGCTCTCCGCTCCTCTGATGCCATGCTTCTCGCCTGCCCAAGGACCTCCACTTCCCTTACTCGGCTTCGTCCTTTTTCTTCTGCTGTCCCTTACGCCTGGAACGCTCTTCCAGAACACTTGAGAACTACAAACTCAATCACTGCTTTTAAAACTCAGCTAAAAACTTTTCTTTTCCCTATAGCCTTCAAATATTGAGTTTGTTCTGACTCTATACTATTAGCTTTACCCTACCCGGTGCCTGTTTACACTTCCCTGTGCCTGTTTGCATTCTCCTTCCCTCTTTATTGTTAACTACAACTTATTAGATTGTAAGCCTATGCGGCAGGGTCTTGCTATGTACTGTGTTATCTGTACAGCACCATGTACATTGATGGTGCTATATAAATAAATAATAATAATAATAATAATAATAATAATAATAATAATAATATATTGCTTAGAGAGATGGACTGACTTACCTCGAAGGATTTTTTTTGAGGATCAGATGGAGAGGAAGACGACGATGTAAGATGCCTCGCTTTCCTTGGAAGCGTTAAAAAGCAAAGCCCACCCCATAAATGGGAGTGAGAGGGGGACACTGGCCAGTAAAGTGTGGAGTCCTGCAATAAGCACTTCTCTCCCCTTGAAGGGAAGACTGGCTAGTAAAGTATAGTGTCCTGCAGTAAGCATTTCTCTCCCCTTGAAGGGAAGACTGGCTAGTAAAGTGTGGTGTCCTTCAGTAAGCATTTCTCTCCCTTTGAAGGGAAGACTGGCTAGTAAAGTTTGTTGTCCTGCAATAAGCACTTCTCTCCCCTTGAAGGGAAGACTGGCTAGTAAAGTGTGGTGTCCTGCAATAAGCACTTCTCTCCCCTTGAAGGGAAGACTGTACAGAAAAGTGTGGTGTCCTGCAATAAGCACTTCTCTCCCCTTGAAGGGAAGACTGGCCAATAAAGTGTAGTGTCCTCCAGTAAGCATTTCTCTCCCCTTGAAGGGAAGACTGGCTAGTAAAGTGTGGTGTCCTGCAGTAAGCATTTTTCTCCCCTTCAAGGGAAGACTGTCTAGTAAAGTGTGGTGTCCTGCAATAAGCACTTCTCTCCCCTTGAAGGAAAGACTGGCTAGTAAAGTGTGGTAGCCTGAACTAAGCACTTCTCTTCCCTTGAAGGGAAGTCTGGCTAGTAAAGAGTGGTGTCCTGCAATAAGCACTTCTCTCCCCTTGAAGGGAAGACTGTCCAGAAAAGTGTGGTGTCCTGCAATAAGCACTCGTCTCCCCTTGAAGGGAAGACTGTCCAGAAAAGTGTGGTGTCCTGCAACAAGTACTTCTCTTCCCTTGAAGGGAAGACTGGCTAGTAAAGTGTGGTGTCCTGCAATAAGCACTTCTCTCCCCTTGAAGGAAAGACTGGCTAGTAAAGTGTGGTGTCCTGCAATAAGCACTTCTCTCCCCTTGAAGGGAAGACTGCCTAGTAAAGTGTGGTGTCCTGCAGTAAGCACTTCTCTCCCCTTGAAGGAAAGACTGGCTAGTAAAGTGGTGTCCTGCAATAAGCACTTCTCTCCCCTTGAAGGGAAGACTGCCTAGTAAAGTGTGGTGTCCTGCAGTAAGCACTTCTCTCCACTTGAAGGAAAGACTGGCTAGTAAAGTGTGGAGTCCTGCAGTAAGCATTTCTCTCACCTTGAAGGGACGACTGGCTAGTAAAGTGTGGAGTTCTGCAATAAGCACTTCTCTCCGCTTGAAGGGAAGTCTGGCTAGTAAAGTGTGGTGTCTTCGAATAAGCATTTCTCTCCCCTTGAAGGGAAGACTGGCTAGTAAAGTGTAGTGTCCTGCAGTAAGCATTTCTCTCCCCTTGAAGGGAAGACTGGCTAGTAAAGTGTGGAGTCCTGCAATAAGTAATTCTCTCCCCTTGAAGGGAAGACTGGCTAGTAAAGTGTATTGTCCTGCAGTAAGCATTTCTCTCCCCTTGAAGGGAAGACTGGCTAGTAAAGTGTGTTGTTCTGCAATAAGCACTTCTCTCCCCTTGAAGGGAAGACTGGCTAGTAAAGTGTTGTGTCCTGCAATAAGCACTTCTCTCCCCTTGAAGGGAAGACTAGCTGGTAAAGTAAAGTCTGGTGTCCTGCAATAAGAACTTCTCCACCCTTGAAGGGAAGACTAGCTGGTAAAGTAAAGTCTGGTGTCCTGCAATAAGAACTTCTCTTCCCTTAAAGGGACGTCTGTCCAGAAAAGTGTGGTGTCCTGCAATAAATATTTCTCTTCCCTTGAAGGGAAGACAGGCTAGTAAAGTGTGGTGTCCTGCAATAAGCATTTCTCTCACCTTGAAGGGAAGACTGGCTGGTAAAGTGTGGTGTCCTGCAATAAGCACTTCTCTCCCCTTGAAGGGAAGACTAGCTGGTAAAGTAAAGTCTGGTGTCCTGCAATAAGAACTTCTCCACCCTTGAAGGGAAGACTAGCTGGTAAAGTAAAGTCTGGTGTCCTGCAATAAGAACTTCTCTTCCCTTAAAGGGACGTCTGTCCAGAAAAGTGTGGTGTCCTGCAATAAATATTTCTCTTCCCTTGAAGGGAAGACAGGCTAGTAAAGTGTGGTGTCCTGCAATAAGCATTTCTCTCACCTTGAAGGGAAGACTGGCTGGTAAAGTGTGGTGTCCTGCAATAAGCATTTCTCTCCCCTTGAAGGGAAGTCTGTCCAGAAAAGTGTGGTGTCCTGCAAAAAGAACTTCTCTTCCCTTGAAGGGAAGTCTGTCCAGAAAAGTGTGGTGTCCTGCAATAAGCATTTCTCTCCCCTTGAAGGGAAGTCTGTCCAGAAAAGTGTGGTGTCTTCGAATAAGCATTTCTCTCCCCCTGAAGGGAAGACTGGCTGGTAAAGTGTGGTGTCCTGCAATAAGCACTTCTCTCCCCTTGAAGGGAAGTCTGGCTAGTAAAGTGTGGTGTCTTCGAATAAGCATTTCTCTCCCCTTGAAGGGAAGACTGGCTAGTAAAGTGTAGTGTCCTGCAATAAGCATTTCTCTCCCCTTGAAGGGAAGACTGGCTAGTAAAGTGTGGTGTCCTGCACTAAGCACTTCTCTTCCCTTGAAGGGAAGACTGGCTAGTAAAGTGTGGTGTCCTGCAATAAGCATTTCTCTCCCCTTGAAGGGAAGACTGGCTTAGTAAAGTGTGGTGTCCTGAAATAAGCACTTCTCTCCCCTTGAGGGGAAGACTGGCTAGTAAAGTGTTGTGTCCTGCAATAAGCATTTCTCTCCCCTTGAAGGGAAGACTGGCTAGTAAAGTGTTGTGTCCTGCAGTAAGCATTTCTCTCCCCTTGAAGGGAAGACTGGCTAGTAAAGTGCGGTGTCCTGCAATAAGCATTTCTCTCCCCTTGAAGGGAAGATTGGCTAGTAAAGTGTTGTGTCCTGCAGAAGGCATTTCTCTCCCCTTGAAGGGAAGACTGGCTAGTAAAGTGTGGTGTCCTGCAATAAGCATTTCTCTCCCCTTGAAGGGAAGACTGGCTAGTAAAGTGTGGTGTCCTCGAATAAGCATTTCTCTCCCCTTGAAGGGAAAACTGGCTAGTAAAGTGTGGTGTCCTGCAATAAGCACTTCTCTCCCCTTGAAGGGAAGACTGGCTTAGTAAAGTGTGGTGTCCTGAAATAAGCATTTTTCTCCCCTTGAAGGGAAAACTGGCTAGTAAAGTGTGGTGTCCTGCAATAAGCACTACTCTCCCCTTGAAGGGAAGACTGGCTAGTAAAGTGTGGAGTCCTGCAATAAGCACTTCTCTCCCCTTGAAGGGAAGACTGGCTAGTAAAGTGTAGTGTCCTGCAGTAAGCATTTCTCTCCCCTTGAAGGGAAGACTGGCTAGTAAAGTGTGGTGTCCTGCAATAAGCATTTCTCTCCCCTTGAAGGGAAGACTGGCTAGTAAAGTGTATTGTCTCGCAGTAAGCATTTCTCTCCCCTTGAAGGGAAGACTGGCTAGTAAAGTGTGGTGTCCTGCAATAAGCACTTCTCTCCCCTTGAAGGGAAGACTGGCTTAGTAAAGTGTGGTGTCCTGAAATAAGCATTTTTCTCCCCTTGAAGGGAAGACTGGGTAGTAAAGTGTGGTGTCCTGCAATAAGCATTTTTCTCCCCTTGAAGGGAAGACTGGCTAGTAAAGTGTTGTGTACTGCAGTAAGCATTTTTCTCCCCTTGAAGGGAAGACTGGCTAGTAAAGTGTGGGGTCCTGCAATAAGCATTTCTCTCCCCTTGAAGGGAAGACTGGCTAGTAAAGTGTGGTGTCCTGCAATAAGCACTTCTCTCCCCTTGAAGGGAAGACTGGCTGGTAAAGTGTGGTGTCCAGTAATAAGCATTTCTCTCCCCTTGAAGGGAAGGCTGGCTAGTAAAGTGTGGTAGCCTGAACTAAGCACTTGTCTTCCCATGAAGGGAAGTCTGGCTAGTAAAGTGTGGTGTCCTGCAATAAGCACTTCTCTCCCCTTGAAGGGAAGACTGGCTTAGTAAAGTGTGGTGTCCTGAAATAAGCATTTTTCTCCCCTTGAAGGGAAAACTGGCTAGTAAAGTGTGGTGTCCTGCAATAAGCACTACTCTCCCCTTGAAGGGAAGACTGGCTAGTAAAGTGTGGAGTCCTGCAATAAGCACTTCTCTCCCCTTGAAGGGAAGACTGGCTAGTAAAGTGTAGTGTCCTGCAGTAAGCATTTCTCTCCCCTTGAAGGGAAGACTGGCTAGTAAAGTGTGGTATCCTGCAATAAGCATTTCTCTCCCCTTGAAGGGAAGACTGGCTAGTAAAGTGTATTGTCTCGCAGTAAGCATTTCTCTCCCCTTGAAGGGAAGACTGGCTAGTAAAGTGTGGTGTCCTGCAATAAGCACTTCTCTCCCCTTGAAGGGAAGACTGGCTAGTAAAGTGTGGTGTCCTGCAATAAGCACTTCTCTTCCCTTGAAGGGAAGTCTGTCCAGAAAAGTGTGGAGTCCTGCAATAAGCACTTCTCTCCCCTTGAAGGGAAGACTGGCTAGTAAAGTGTGGTGTCCTGCAATAAGCACTTCTCTCCCCTTGAAGGGAAGACTAGCTGGTAAAGTGTTGTGTCCTGCAGTAAGCATTTCTCTCCCCTTGAAGGGAAGACTGGCTAGTAAAGTGTGGTGTCCTGCAATAAGCACTTCTCTTCCCTTGAAGGGAAGTCTGTCCAGAAAAGTGTGGAGTCCTACAATAAGCACTTCTCTCCCCTTGAAGGGAAGACTGGCTAGTAAAGTGTGGTGTCCTGAAATAAGCACTTCTCTCCCCTTGAAGGGAAGACTGGCTAGTAAAGTGTTGTGTCCTGCAGTAAGCAGTTCTCTCCCCTTGAAGGGAATACTTGCTAGTAAAGTGTGGTGTCCTGCAATAAGCATTTCTCTCCCCTTGAAGGGAAGACTGGCTAGTAAAGTGTGGTGTCCTGCAGTAAGCATTTCTCTCCCCTTGAAGGGAAGACTGGCTATTAAAGTGTTTTGTCCTGCAATAAGCACTTCTCTCTCCTTGAAGGGAAGACTGGCTGGTAAAGTGTGGTGTCCTGCAATAAGCACTTCTCTTCCCTTGAAGGGAAGACTGGCTAGTAAAGTGTGGTGTCCTGCAATAAGCACTTCTCTCCCCTTGAAGGGAAGACTGTCCAGAAAAGTGTGGAGTCCTGCAATAAGCACTTCTCTTCCCTTGAAGGGAAGACTGGCTAGTAAAGTGTGGTGTCCTGCAATAAGCACTTCTCTCCCCTTGAAGGGAAGATTGGCTAGTAAAGTGTGGAGTCCTGCAATAAGCACTTCTCTCCCCTTGAAGGGAAGACTGGATTAATAAAGTGTGGTGTCCTGAAATAAGCATTTCTCTCCCCTTGAAGGGAAGACTGGCTAGTAAAGTGTGGTGTCCTGCAATAAGCATTTCTCTCCCCTTGAAGGGAAGATTGGCTAGTAAAGTGTGGTGTCCTGCAGTAAGCATTTCTCTCCCCTTGAAGGGAAGACTGCCTAGTAAAGTGTGGTGTCCTGCAATAAGCATTTCTCTCCCCTTGAAGGGAAGACTGGCTAGTAAAGTGTGGTGTCCTGCAGTAAGCATTTCTCTCCCCTTGAAGGGAAGACTGGCTAGTAAAGTGTGGTGTCCTGCAATAAGTACTCCTCTTCCCTTGAAGGGAAGACTGGCTAGTAAAGTGTGGTGTCCTGCAATAAGCACTTCTCTCCCCTTGAAGGGAAGACTGGCTGGTAAAGTGTGGTGTCCAGCAATAAGCATTTCTCTCCCCTTGAAGGGACGGCTGGCTAGTAAAGTGTGGTAGCCTGAACTAAGCACTTCTCCTCCCATGAAGGGAAGTCTGGCTAGTAAAGTGTGGTGTCCTGCAATAAGCACTTCTCTCCCCTTGAAGGGAAGACTGGCTAGTAAAGTGTGGTGTCCTGCAATAAGTACTTCTCTTCCCTTGAAGGGAAGACTGGCTAGTAAAGTGTGGTGTCCTGCAATAAGCACTTCTCTTCCCTTGAAGGGAAGTCTGTCCAGAAAAGTGTGGTGTCCTGCAATAAGTACTTCTCTTCCCTTGAAGGGAAGACTGGCTAGTAAAGTGTGGTGTCCTGCAATAAGCACTTCTCTTCCCTTGAAGGGAAGTCTGTCCAGAAAAGTGTGGAGTCCTGCAATAAGCACTTCTCTCCCCTTGAAGGGAAGACTGGCAGTAAAGTGTGGTGTCCTGCAATAAGCACTTCTCTCCCCTTGAAGGGAAGACTGGCTTAGTAAAGTGTGGTGTCCTGAAATAAGCATTTCTCTCCCCTTGAAGGGAAGACTGGCTAGTAAAGTGTGGTGTCCTGCAATAAGTATTTCTCTCCCCTTGAAGGGAAGATTGGCTAGTAAAGTGTGGTGTCCTGCAGTAAGCATTTCTCTCCCCTTGAAGGGAAGACTGGCTAGTAAAGTGTGGTGTCCTGCAATAAGCACTTCTCTCCCCTTGAAGGGAAGACTGGCTGGTAAAGTGTGTTGTCCTGCAGTAAGCATTTCTCTCCCCTTGATGGGAAGACTGGCTAGTAAAGTGTGGTGTCCTGCAATAAGCATTTCTCTCCCCTTGAAGGGAAGACTGGCTAGTAAAGTGTGGTGTCCTGCAGTAAGCATTTCTCTCCCCTTGAAGGGAAGACTGGCTAGTAAAGTGTGGTGTCCTGCAATAAGCACTTCTCTCCCCTTGAAGGGAAGACTGGCTTAGTAAAGTGTGGTGTCCTGAAATAAGCACTTCTCTCCCCTTGAAGGGAAGACTGGCTAGTAAAGTGTGGTGTCCTGCAATAAGCATTTCTCTCCCCTTGAAGGGAAGACTGGCTAGTAAAGTGTGGTGTCCTGCAATAAGCACTTCTCTCCCCTTGAAGGGAAGACTGGCTGGTAAAGTGTGTTGTCCTGCAATAAGCACTTCTCTCCCCTTGAAGGGAAGACTGGCTGGTAAAGTGTGGTGTCCTGCAGTAAGCATTTCTCTCCCCTTGAAGGGAAGACTGGCTAGTAAAGTGTGGTGTCCTGCAATAAGTACTTCTCTTCCCTTGAAGGGAAGACTGGCTAGTAAAGTGTGGTGTCCTGCAATAAGCACTTCTCTTCCCTTGAAGGGAAGTCTGTCCAGAAAAGTGTGGAGTCCTGAAATAAGCACTTCTCTCACCTTGAAGGGAAGACTGGCTAGTAAAGTGTGGTGTCCTGCAATAAGCACTTCTCTCCTCTTGAAGGGAAGACTGGCTTAGTAAAGTGTGGTGTCCTGAAATAAGCACTTCTCTCCCCTTGAAGGGAAGACTGGCTAGTAAAGTGTGGTGTCCTGCAATAAGCATTTCTCTCCCCTTGAAGGGAAGACTGGCTAGTAAAGTGTGGTGTCCTGCAATAAGCACTTCTCTCCCCTTGAAGGGAAGACTGGCTGGTAAAGTGTGTTGTCCTGCAATAAGCACTTCTCTCCCCTTGAAGGGAAGACTGGGTGGTAAAGTGTGGTGTCCTGCAGTAAGCATTTCTCTCCCCTTGAAGGGAAGACTGGCTAGTAAAGTGTGGTGTCCTGCAATAAGTACTTCTCTTCCCTTGAAGGGAAGACTGGCTAGTAAAGTGTGGTGTCCCGCAATAAGCACTTCTCTTCCCTTGAAGGGAAGTCTGTCCAGAAAAGTGTGGAGTCCTGAAATTAGCACTTCTCTCACCTTGAAGGGAAGACTGGCTAGTAAAGTGTGGTGTCCTGCAATAAGCACTTCTCTCCTCTTGAAGGGAAGTCTGGCTAGTAAAGTGTGGTGTCCTGCAATAAGCACTTCTCTCCCCTTGAAGGGAAGATTGGCTAGTAAAGTGTGGTGTCCTGCAATAAGCATTTCTCTCCCCTTGAAGGGAAGATTGGCTAGTAAAGTGTGGTGTCCTGCTATAAGCACTTCTCTCCCCTTGAAGGGAAGATTGGCTAGTAAAGTGTGGTGTCCTGCAATAAGCACTTCTCTCCCCTTGAAGGGAAGATTGGCTAGTAAAGTGTGGTGTCCTGAAATAAGCACTTCTCTCCCCTTGAAGGGAAGACTGGCTAGTAAAGTGTGGTGTCCTGCAATAAGCATTTCTATCCCCTTGAAGGGAAGATTGGCTAGTAAAGTGTGGTGTCCTGCAGTAAGCATTTCTCTCCCCTTGAAGGGAAGACTGGCTAGTAAAGTGTGGTGTCCTGCAATAAGCATTTCTCTCCCCTTGAAGGGAAGACTGGCTAGTAAAGTGTGGTGTCCTCGAATAAGCATTTCTCTCCCCTTGAAGGGAAGTCTGGCTATTAAAGTGTGGTGTCCTGCAATAAGCACTTCTCTCCCCTTGAAGGGAAGACTGGCTTAGTAAAGTGTGGTGTCCTGAAATAAGCACTTCTCTCCCCTTGAAAGGAAGACTGGCTAGTAAAGTGTGGTGTCCTGCAATAAGCATTTCTCTCCCCTTGAAGGGAAGACTGGCTAGTAAAGTGTGGTGTCCTGCAATAAGCACTTCTCTCCCCTTGAAGGGAAGACTGGCTGGTAAAGTGTGTTGTCCTGCAATAAGCACTTCTCTCCCCTTGAAGGGAAGACTGGCTGGTAAAGTGTGGTGTCCTGCAGTAAGCATTTCTCTCCCCTTGAAGGGAAGACTGGCTAGTAAAGTGTGGTGTCCTGCAATAAGTACTTCTCTTCCCTTGAAGGGAAGACTGGCTAGTAAAGTGTGGTGTCCTGCAATAAGCACTTCTCTTCCCTTGAAGGGAAGTCTGTCCAGAAAAGTGTGGAGTCCTGAAATAAGCACTTCTCTCACCTTGAAGGGAAGACTGGCTAGTAAAGTGTGGTGTCCTGCAATAAGCACTTCTCTCCTCTTGAAGGGAAGTCTGGCTAGTAAAGTGTGGTGTCCTGCAATAAGCACTTCTCTCCCCTTGAAGGGAAGATTGGCTAGTAAAGTGTGGTGTCCTGCAATAAGCATTTCTCTCCCCTTGAAGGGAAGATTGGCTAGTAAAGTGTGGTGTCCTGCTATAAGCACTTCTCTCCCCTTGAAGGGAAGATTGGCTAGTAAAGTGTGGTGTCCTGCAATAAGCACTTCTCTCCCCTTGAAGGGAAGATTGGCTAGTAAAGTGTGGTGTCCTGAAATAAGCACTTCTCTCCCCTTGAAGGGAAGACTGGCTAGTAAAGTGTGGTGTCCTGCAATAAGCATTTCTATCCCCTTGAAGGGAAGATTGGCTAGTAAAGTGTGGTGTCCTGCAGTAAGCATTTCTCTCTCCTTGAAGGGAAGACTGGCTAGTAAAGTGTGGTGTCCTGCAATAAGCATTTCTCTCCCCTTGAAGGGAAGACTGGCTAGTAAAGTGTGGTGTCCTCGAATAAGCATTTCTCTCCCCTTGAAGGGAAGTCTGGCTATTAAAGTGTGGTGTCCTGCAATAAGCACTTCTCTCCCCTTGAAGGGAAGACTGGCTTAGTAAAGTGTGGTGTCCTGAAATAAGCACTTCTCTCCCCTTGAAGGGAAGACTGGCTACTAAAGTGTGAATGGTCGCAATAAGTGGTTCCCTCCCTCTGAAGGCAGCGCTTTCCTCTTACGTCTTTACAGCAAAACTTCCAGGCATCTTTTCTTCGGCACCTGCATTCACTTTCTAGTCAATCCGTCCAGCAAGTGGACAGCAGAGAAATGGCCAGGGAAGTCTTGGTCCTTGATTTCAGAGGTGCAGTAGACTATCATCCTGGGACAGAGAAGTGAAAATCTACAATTTATTTTTTTATCTATTGCACTTCTATACCGCTCCCATAGCTAGGGCTTTCTGGGCGGTTTACACAAATTCTAAAATTAAGATAAAATTAAGACAAAAACAATATAAATTCTAAAATTAAGATAAAAACGAGTATACAAAATTTAGAATTCTAAAACACAGAACATACACACATAAAGCATTAAAAACCATTAATCAACAAATGAGAAGGAAACAGAACACAAAAACAAGTGCAATCAAAGCCTGTGTAATATATTGCTTAGAGAGTTGGATCCAGTAAAGTGTGAAGTCCAGGAATAAGCACTTCTCTCTCCTTAAAGGGGAGTCTGGCTGGAAATAAGTGTTAAGGCCAGCAATAAGTTTTGCTCTCCCCTTAAAAGGGAGTCTGGCCAGTAACTGCGAACGCCGGAAATAAGGGGTCCCCTCCCTTTGAAGGCAGTGCTTTCCTCTCACATTGTTATATCAAAACTTCCAGGCAGCCCTTCTTTGGGAGCTGCATTGATTTTCCATTCAATCCATGTAGATAAGATGAAGAGGAGAATGACAATGATGCAAGCCACCTTGTTTTCCCTGCAAGAAGAAAAAAGCATATATACGTATGTAAACACATAATTCAATACAGCAGTGTCAAAACATTCAGCTCCATTTTCAGACATTGGAGGTTTTATACCTCATAGCTCAACCACCAGTTAAAATATCTTGACAATATACCAATATGTGCTCATTATATTGTCTTAATAATAATACATAACTTGTTAAACTAGAAATACGTTAATTCTTCATTTTAAAACTTCATGGTAATAACCCAGAGCAACAACAACAAAAGTTTAAATCTTACATCACATATCTAAAGCGGAAAGAGTTATAATCATATATATTCTTATGCTTTTTCTAATACTATATTAAACTTTTTAAAAAATCTCTTAAGATATTTTTCTTTGCTTCCAACAATTTATCAATAATTTAGTAAGGCTAATTTGACAGCTTGATAATAGAATACAAGATAAGAAAAACCCATATCCCCTCTTCCTATATTGTTATAACTTTCCTATCTTATATAAAATTTCAGCTACCAGCCTTTGTTTCTTCCTGATTAAAGGGATTTTAGTGCATCAGAGAATACTACTACTATTTACTTTGGGGTTTTCAAAAGACAGTATTAATTCTTAAGGAATAGAGACACTGTTGCTACTAACTATAAGCCTTAATGACTCATTTTACCTCAGGACTTATTCCCAAACCTTAACCTTAGATATACACCCACATCTAGCTCTAGGATAGTCTTCTTTTGACTCCCAAAGCACCTCTTGTTGTATTTCTGGCTGCTTGGACAATTTATTTGAGGTTTTGCTGCCTGCTTGTTTAACCCTCTTCTGGCAAGATCTCAGGGCCTAAGGAACTCTCTGCCACTGTAACTCCAAGTTCTACAAGTGGACCCTCCCCCCCCCCACCAAATCTCTTTAGAATTTCCTTTTATAAGAGACTTTGGCATGAGAGTCTCCAAAACTAGAGCCATGACGAACTATTAAACAATCCTATGCATGTTTAGCCAAAAAAATAAAAAAAGTCATAAAACTCCCAGTGATAATTCTTAAGGACACTGTCCCTATTAAAAGCCTCTTAAAGACTACGTTTACCTCAGGAAAAAAATCCCTAAACCTTTACGCTAGCCCAATATATCCGTAGTAGTCTTCTTCTGAATCTCAAAACTTCTCATATTGTATTGCTGGCTGCTTGGACCATTTATCTGGGTGTTTGCTGCTGCCTGCGTGTATAACCTTTTACCTCAGGAAAAAACACCCCTAAACCTTTAGCCAAATACACCCCATAACAGTCTTCTTCTGAATCCCAAAGCTTCTCCTATTGTATTTCTGGCTGCTCATGCCATTTATATGGGCGTTTGCTGCTGCCTGCTTGTATAACCTTCTTTTACCACAGGAAAAAAACACCCCCTAAACCTTTAGCCAAATACACTCCATAACAAGATTCTTCTGAATCCCAAAGCTTCTCTTATTGTATTTCTGGCTGCTTGAGCCATTTATCTGGGTGTTTGCCTCTGCCTGCTTGTATAAGCTTCTTTTAGGGCAGCTTTCTGGCATAATACAGCCACCCTACACCTGACCTTCACTAACTACCCATGGTTATCCCACAGGAATAGCTTAATATTCGAGGGGAATATTCAACAGAACCCTTAGTTTCATATTCAAGCCTCGGCTGTTGAGTTTCTCCTCAGTTTTCTTTCTGAAACTTCACCTACCAAAGAACACCCCTTCCCTCTCGCTGTCTAATCTCAGACTGACACCAAATGTCTTTTCCCGCTCTTTCCCACCTCATGGGAACGCCCAGCCAATCAGAACTGAATTTACCTGATCCAAGCCCCACCCAGAAATATTCAAATTATTTGTTTCTCTCTTCCCCCACTTCAGAACATCAATAAATAATTACTATAACAGGCTTTTGACAGAATATATATATATATATATATATATATATAATTTTCCAAAAGAAAGTCAACCAGAAGTATGAAAAAGAAAAGAAGTAAATAAAAAAGGGGAATATATTGAATTTAAATAAAATTATCCACAGAGGGTAGTACATAACATCTTTTAAATGCCTCCTGAAGACATGCCTTTTTTACACAGGCTTTCCCTGTTTTTTTAATGTAGCTAGTTTTATACTGCTTTTTTTAACTTCTTAATGATTTAAATTTATACTTGTTATAGTTTATGTTTTTTAATTGTGCATTGCTCAGAGAGCTTCAGCTGATGGGCAGTATAAAAATGTAATAAATAAATAAATAAATAAATAAATAAATTTAACCTCTATTCATATTTTTCACTTAGCATTACAGACCAAACTATATGAGGAGTTCATGGGCTGCTTAGAAGTTTCCTTTTATCATTCTTCTCTATATCAAACTAATATTTAGTCTCTTTTCCATAATCTGAGGAAAGGGTTTGGCATATACCACTGTGCATGATCCTGCTCAGTATATAAAATAAAAAATCCTGTCATGTTTTATAAAAGTCAGGTATTTTGACTTTGGCTAATTTTATGGCATTTACATTTAACGCTTGACATTCAAGTCAAATGATATTAACGGTAGTGCTGGGCATTCTGGCATTAGATGTTCATTAACAACAACAACCTGTATGCCACTTTCCCACAAAAATGGCCCCGAGTGGTTCACAATGCACAAACAACAGAAAAGCATTGTTTAAACAAAAAATCAAAACACCAGATCAGAATAATATAGTGATTAATACTTCTGCCTGTCAAGCAGGAGACCAGAGTTTAATTGCTTGCGTGGGAGAAGACTAAGGTTTTTTTAAATCCTTTTTAAAAGGATTTAATTTAATTCAAAATATATATTTTTACTCGAGGTCATTCCCATTTATATTATTTGTTAAACTCCTATGCCATAGGAACAACTCTGTGAAGTTGAAAAAATATGCATTTCTCCCCGTCGGGGAATCGAACCCCGGTCTCCCGCGTGACAGGCGGGGATACTTACCACTATACTAACGAGGAGCTGCTTCATTACGGTCCTTCCATAGAGCTCATGTAGCTGAGGTCAAATGGTGACGTAAACCTGAATGAATAAAGGCGAGGTGGGAACTGGGGTTAATGGAAGTGCGCGTGGCGATTTCTTGAGTAATACTGTAGACAGGATAAGAAAAGAACGCAGAAATTTAAAGAATAATTGTCAAATAGTTAACTGAAGTCGGAGGAGAAATTAGTATTTCTCGCACGGCCGAGAAAGGAAGCAATGTTAGGCGGCGGCGGCGGCTGTTGTTAGGCGGCTACTCAAGGAGGTGGGGCGAATTTATTGGAGTGAAGGTTTTTTTGAGGGATTCTTGGGGTAGTGGCTGCCGGAGGAACGGAAAAGGTGAGCAGGCAGGGAGGGAATACAAGGAAGAAATTATGGACTCTGACAGGGCTCAGAAACTGGGAGGGAGGAGGACGGGCCCACAACCGCCGCCCCCCTCCGAGATTATCTCTTCCGCCCTGCCCATATCTGGTGGAGAAACCCGCAACCGCTATACAGAGATTTGAATGTAATTAATGAGGTTTAGGTTGAGATATGTTTTTCACTCGCAGTTGTCTACTTTTTCCCGCGCTTCCCCCCCCCTTTTCCAACGTGTTTTTTTTTAAATCGAAAACCATTCAGCGAGTTCTATAGCTCTGCTTACCACAAGCCACCAGGACCTCGTGGCGCAACGGTAGCGCGTCTGACTCCAGATCAGAAGGCTGCGTGTTCGAATCACGTCGGGGTCAATGTTCTTTTTCCCACCCACTTTTACAACTCTTTAAATTGTTCTACATTTCCCTCTTTGGAAATATAAACTGCCAATCTTCACAATACGCAAAGGTGCACTGTGATACTTGTTCAATGAGACTACAGTATAATTTGAAAGCTGATTGCAGTCATGGCCAGTGCACCCACCAACATGAGCATTCCATACAAACCCCCCATCACATACAAACTCATTCTCATCTAGAGTTAGCATTCCAGCAGGGCACCTACCCATGATACCATATCTGCTAATTGCATGAATGGGCCAACAAGTGGCGTATGCACTTATATATGACAGGCAATGTGCGGGGAAAATACACACAAGTGTTACAGCTGCCATTACAGCTGTTTTGCAGCTAAGAGCCAGTGCAGATATTACTGCACACAACTAATCCAGTAAGGAACTGTCCATATGAGTGGTCTACTTGTTTGAGCAGTTTAACCAGGGTCAGCCTTAGAAGTGGGCAAGCTGGGACACAGCTTTATTTTGAGGCAACATTATCCAGCCCTTAGCACTTTGTACACATATGTATGGGCCTTTGTAGGGGGCAGCAGCAGGGCCCATAACATCAGACCTGCACCAGGGCCAACCCTCTTGGTGGCCCTGCAAAACTGACCATGGCATGGACCAAAGGCACTCTTCACCCGAGGCCCTATATATCCTAGGGCAGGCCATGAGTTTAGCATTTTAGGTAAGGATACATGAAAGACTGCAGTATCCCAGTCTGTGACTAGCAAAATCACACAATGCATTTTTTTTCTAGTAACACAAGCAGTTGGCCTTAGGATAACTAGCACCAGGGGCAAGGAGCACTTTCAGCTGTTAAAACATGCATGTTGAACCTTACAGGTAGATAAGTCATGGGGGGGGGGGGAGTGTCACAACTGGGAGGAGAAAAAACAATGTGCAGGGGAAATGTTGAGCAAAATTCCCATTCCATTGCCTGCCATAATCCCTCGCCTGGAACGCTCTTCCAGAACATTTGAGAACTTCAAGTTCAATCGCAGCTTTTAAAGCTCAGCTAAAAACCTTTCTTTTCCCTAAAGCTTTTAAAACTTGATTTTGCTCTGACTTTATACTGTTAGTTTTACCCTACCTTGTGCCTGTTTGGTGCATTCTCTTCCCCTCCTTATTGTTTTATTATGATTTTATCAGAATGTAAGCCTATGCGGCAGGGTCTTGCTATTTACTGTTTTACTCTGTACAGCACCATGTACATTGATGGTGCTATATAAATAAATAATAATAATAAATAATAATAATCATCCTTTAAATAATCTGGCATGGGACTATGCTACATACAATTGCACATGAAGCTAGCTAATGTCTTGAACCTCATAACTGGAATAAAACCCTACTTTTCAACTACACTAGTAATTAACCTAATCTAGTATTCACAAATATTTGTAGAGCTGCTGTGAAACACCAAGATTTATTATGCGAATAGAAGTTACTCTTCTGATCTGGTTTATGAGCTAGAAAAGCCTGATTTGGTTAAGCCTCTCAAGTAATCATTTCCAAACACAAGCGTACAAGCAAAATATAATAATACAGCCACACCTTTGTATTCATTTGCAAAGCCACAGCAGAGTTCCACATTATATACTACAATCTCGGAGGGCAGGGCAGTAGGGGAACCCTTCTCTAAAACAAGGTTTATATAATTGTATTCCTTGTTCCAGATTATTTTAGCACTGAAAATATTTTCTTACACAAGAGCTTTTGCGTGAAGAGTTACTAATTATATGAATTAGCATGCTTGTTGTTGTTGTACACATTCTGTAGCTTTGATACAGGAAACCTAGGTAAATTTTAGATGATCTTTCACTGGCAGTACAGATCCTGATTAATATGATGAGCACTTAATGAATGATTGACACAGCACAGAGCATTCTGAAAAAGAAACTGAACTCACTCCTGGAGGTTTTCTTTACAACACTGTTTATTTTGCTAGAGTGCCAAAAGGGGATTTTCTAGGAGCACGACAAACATGAACAAAATTTAAAGTAAAATACATAGCACATTGCCAAATAGCAAGCTTTTTATATTTTTCTGGTTTTAATTCTCTAAAATGTATGTTTAATAGCTGATAAAATAAATCAGAATTTAGTTTGTTTTTTGTCACCCAACATCTATCTTTTGAATACAGTTTGATAAGTAAAAAAATCAAAATATAACATGGGAGATCTAATTAGTGCTATAGCCAGTCTTCTTTCACAGGTGGGACTCTAAGAAATTGAATGGAAAATCAGTCGTTTCCTCATAATCAGCAGAAACTTCTAACATCTTGTTGTCAAGCCCAAATGTACCTGTATATTTGAGTGCCTGTGAGTTATTAGGATTGTAAATATATAAGTTGAATAAGAAAAAAGTTCAGATGGCTTTACTTATAACTGACACTTTCCTTAAATTGTTTAACTCTTGTTAACACCATTTTCTTCAAGTGTCACATAAACAGGATAAGGGTGTTAAAAAATTCTCCCCTGAGCTAGAGAGAATCTTGGGTGGGCAGAGGTGGCTGGGGCAAATTGCTAGAGCACTTCCCCTTTGAGGGTCATTGGGTTTCTGTTTTGTTTTTTTATACATTCCAAGTCTAAAAATACGTTCTTAGTATTTTAAGAGAAGCTGCCACATCACTAATAAAAAGCCTGTGTTCCAAAACAGTTGTAGTGGAAATTTTAACAGTTGTAGCAAAAAGGGAATTTCAGCAGAATTGTATGCTTGCAGCACCTGGTGAAATTTCCTCTTCATCACAACAGTTAAAGCTGCAGGAGCCCTGCCATCTTGATCAGATACAAAAGAGAGCAAGGCTCCTGCAGCTTTAACTGTTGTGCTGAAGAGGAAATATCATCAGGTGCTGAATGTATACGTACAAATGACACCAGCTGAAATTACCTTTTCTATATAACTGCTATGGATACAGGAGCCCTGTCCTCCTTTCCCTATGGTCAGCCTACTACTGTTTAGAGACCTAAACAGTATCAACCTGCCAGAATCCAGATAGAAAAGTACATGAAACAGCTTAACCAGAACTTCAGTTCTCTCTCCTGTGTCTTGAACAGGGACAACACATTCGAAAACATCATAATTACACTACATGTGTCAATCAGTTCACCAATGCAAGAATGCCTGTATTTTTTGAATGGCCATTGTTAATCAAGAAGTTATCACTCACTGTATTTTCTGCACTTCATTTCCCTCTGACCTGTTTAAATTCCTACCCACCTATCCCCAACCATGTGTATATATCCTGTAACTCAGAAAAAGTTAAAAGTTAAAGTCATGTATTTTTATTTGTTTATTACACACACACACACACACATATATATATTTCTGCCTTTTTTCCTCCAAAGAACCCAAGGCAGCTTACATGGTACTCCTCCTCTCCATTTTATCCTTACAATATACATGTAAGGTAGGTTAGGCTGAGAGTCAGGGACTGGCTCAGTCACCCAGTGAGCTTCATGGCTAGTGAACCTTAGAACCTGGATCTCCTGAGTCCCAGTCTGACACTCCAACTACTACACCAAACTGGCTTTCTGATAATTTGGGTTGTAGTCCATCAAAGGTTATGCTATAATAAAAGTGTTAATCTTTAATGTGCCACAAGACTCTCTTTTGTGTGTGTGTGTGTGTCTACAACAGAATAATGTCTACCAATTGGAAAAAAATGTTTATACCTGTCACCCTTGCCTGTGATAAAGATAATATTCTGAAATTACAGTGTATCATGGTTTGTGATGTTTTACTGGCATAGCAGTTAGTATACTTTTAAAATATACTTTTTGTCTTATGTGAACCACCCAGAGAGCTTTGGCTATGGGGTGGTATACAAATGCAATAAATAAAATAAATAAATAAAGATGCCTTTCAATTGAGCTGTTAATTTTTGCACAATACATTAGTCATAAAAGGACAATTGTTATCAATCCCTTTGTACAATATGTAAAATAGAAACATAGGAACTATTGCAGTTATATGAAGTCATTTTAATTTTAAATCCATCAATCAGATATAATTGTACAACAAATATGCACATGCAGTAGATAAGAACCTACACTGTGTGCTAATCTTGCAAATTCTTATTAGTCAATTACCTCATATAAACACCCAATGAAATGAATTTTGTGGGGATTTCTTATTTTCAATCTCAAAAATTAATCAATTGCAATAACAATGTGTTTTGTTTTGTTTAGAATCTCATCAAAACCAACACTGATAATTTCTAAACTGAGAGTACCAAGAAATTCATTTTTCTTTCATATTAGAGAAAATGTTTTGATCTCCCTTTCTCACATTCCTATGTTTAGAAATTCTAGAATAGTATTGCACAGAAAATACTTTTTGGCTTCTGCGTTCAGCATACTTCACATTTTTGGGCACATATTCAGCTCATTGCTCAACAGTTGAAATAGCTACACACAGTTCTATCTGTTGTCATAACAGGGCAATTCCATCAAGGTCTTCTCATGTCTGGACAAAGCTACAAGCACCTGGAAATGTCTCAAAATTATAGGAGTAGTAAGAATTCCAGATCATTTAGCCCCTGTGGACAGTGTCTTAAATTTAAAATCCACTCCATTTCTTTTCTCAGCAGCTGCTTCTCATCCTTGTAGTGTCTAAAACGTAAAAATCATTAAGAAATGTTTCTTTCCCCCAAAGTGGGATACAAGTGGAGCTCCTGATGTATTGTTTTTGAGATCACACAGGTATTCCCCTATTCATTTCTTAAGGGGTCTGATGGTTTTTCCCATGTAAATTTTTGGACACTTACATTGGATGGCGTAAATAACATAAACACTGCTGCAGGTTGAGAAATGTCTTAAAGTGTAGATTACATCATTGGATGGATTTTTGGATGTGGTGGTTCTGGATGTATATTTACAATAGCTAAAATGTCCCCTCGGTAAGCTTGCACCTGCTAAAATGTTAGGTAAGCACTCCTTACATCACTAAAATCACTCCTGACCAGCATTTCTCTGATATTCCTAGTTCTTCTAAAAGAAACCAAAAGCCCATCCTGACAACAGAGATCGTGTTGTAGAACATGTCAGTGCTTTCGTATACTCTCTTGTTAGATAGATACCCTATTTCTTCAATTCTAAGACACACTTTTTTCCCATATAAACATCTCTAAAAATGGGGTGCGTCTTAGAATCGCGGGTGTGTCTTAGGGTTTTTTTTTTCTGTTGGTGGTACTGAAATTAGTGTGAATCTTACAATCGATGGCGTCTTACAATCGAAGCAATACAGTAGTGACATAATTGAATGTTAAACTACAGTTGATCCGATTTGAGGATTTTTTTCCCTGTTCTCTCAAAAGATCAGCTTGTTGTTTTTGTCAGCCCTGTTAAAATTCTAGTAGATCACCCTTGACAGGTAACCGCAGTACCTCAGTTGTTTTGACAGTGCAAGAGATTCCTGTCTGAAATCCATGTCATTAGAGCAGTTACATCTGAGTGTTAAAAACTGCCTGTATGGGAGATTTTCCCATAGAGAAATATGGGGAGCAAATTAAAGCATACCTATCTATACAAAGCAATTGTTTGTATGCACTGCCCGGGAATCCATGTTGTTCTAACACCCTACACTTGCATCAGGGCAAAGCAAGAGATTGGCTGAGTTCGGACAACACGCTTAGCGTGCCATCCAAACTCAGCCATTGTATGTTCCATTATTTGCTTTGTTCACTTGTGCTGGAGGAAAATCCACTATTTTCTGAGTTTTTTCTTTGCTAGGATCACTGCCTAGAAAACCTTAAAGTATGTATTGTGTGGCTCTATTCTCCGCTTTTGATTTCTCCAGTTTGTTTCTATAGCCCCACACACAATGATTGCAAGAAAGAGACCTGCACATTGCATAGTAGAAACAAGACTTTCCAGATAGTCGTTTGGGAAATGTGAACCCTGGGCCTTAGCCCTCTCATCCCTTTTACAAAGTGTATCCTTAACACTATAAAATCTCTTTATTATCCAATACTTGAGGAAGATCACGGATAATCCTTAATTGGGGAACGAGGCGACAAGGGCAAACGCTGCTTTCTGATTGTTATTGTTGTTTTGCGATATTGGCTTCAGAAAATGAGAGCTACAGACAGTTATGTAGATAAACTGGCAACTTGTAGTCCCAACCATAGATGGTGAAAGGCCAAATTGTGTAAAACGCCCTGGTACTCCATAGTAGTAAGTCCTACACTGATCGGATTAATTTTCAATACTGGCTTACTTAATTAACGTTAAACACTGTTCATCTGCACAATATGGTTTCAAACTGAAGTTTTAAATCTCATTGGTTGATCAGGATTATAGATATAGACTAGTAATTAGTAATCACAATCCAGCCATCTTTTTCGAAATCCCTATCATACAATCATTGAAAAAGCTAGTGGTTTCCTTTTACGTAATCAAAAACAACTGGGGGAACTCAGCGAGAGCACATTTTTGAAAAGATCTGCCTTGCGCAAGTCAAGTGAGCACGTTGGGCAACGCGCACGCCAGGTGTTACGTACTTCGTGCAAAGCTTGGTAGCCGCATGGCACCCGGGGCGCTGCTGTGGGCTGAAATTATTAAAGGGAGACATCACAACAGCGCCCAGAAGAAAGCTCAGGCATGTTTGTTTTTATAAGCGTGTTGCATGGCTTATTAATTGTACCACACGCTACAACTTCCCCTCGAGAAGCGGCTGTAATATAAAGGCGCTTCTCTTCTCACAGCCGCCCCGGCCCCTCTTCCTGTCCTGGAATCCCTATAGAACGAACGTTGTTAGCATCTCTCCTTCAGAATCGCTTTCTGTGGCTGAGTTCAGACGACACGCTAACCAACGGGGGGAGGGGTAATAGGAACAGAATGGGAAACAACCGTTGATTAACTCGCATGTGGTCCAAACTCTTCTAACCGGGACGGCAATCATGAAGGGCCTCCACCTGCACAAGGCTGCCTAATTTCTTGCGTAGCTCCGCCCCTCGTCGCCAAAGCGCTGGGCTAACAAAAGGGGGAGGGGCGGAGGAACCTCCGCTCCCGCCTGAGTCGAATTTAAACTGCGTGACTAAAAGCTAAGACTGAGATTCTGATGGGAACCCGCGCGCGGATCCTCTCGGCCGCACAGCCAATCCCAGGGAGGCTTTGCCATCCCGCCGACCAATCCCCGCGTACTTTATTGGCGAACGGGCAAAACCGTCCGTTGTGAACGCTGTGAAGGAGTTGGGTACGTTGAACGCGGGCGGATTGTTCCTCCCTCCTTTTCTTTCCTCCCCCTCCCGCCCCTCCTCTTCCTGCTATTCTCCCTCCTCCCCCACCCCCCTCTTTGTTGGCGGTTCCCTCTCTCGCTGTCTCTTGGGAGGGCGGCGACAAGAGCCCGAGTCTGGCGATGCCCGAGTTCCTGGCGGATCCGTCGGTGCTCACCAAGGAGAAACTGAAGAGCGAGTTGATCGCCAACAATGTGAGCCTGCCGGGCGGCGAGCAGCGCAAGGACGTGTATGTGCAGCTCTACCTTCAGCACCTCACCGCCCGCAACACGCCCGGAGCCCCTTTGCAGCTAGACTTCTCCAGTGACGAGGAGCGGGAGCCTACCCCAGTCGCCGCCAGGAACAGAGGCGGCGGCGGCGGCGCTACGGTCACCGTGGGCCGGGTAAGCCCCTCCGCGTTTCTTCCCTTCCCTATTATGTAGCGCAAAAGCAGGCTCCGTCCCCTTGTTACGCGGCCTTTAAGCGCTGAGGGGGCGGTGGAGTTTTCCCGCTTTCTCTCAGAGGGGGCGGCGCCATGTTTTGTCACCGACTGGCGGACGGGGGGGGGGGGAGAGAAGAGAGACCCAATACCTGTGCGTGGGCAGAACCTCCATAAATCGCTTTCGATTAGACAGCCTGGCACGAAGTCTCTGGGATGGGGGGGGCGCCTAATGGGCCCTCGGCAGACTGAAAAGTGCAACTCTGGCCCCCACAGCTTTTTGTCACAGAATGAATACTGGTAGTCGGCGACGGGGCCTCGGACTTGCGTCCCCGCTTCCCAACAGGCACCTGTCGTCCGAATAGCTTCTTTGCAGACGATTAAACACTGTGGGCGCCCTGCCAGGTGCAAGAAGGTTTCACTTCTGCATAAGTTTAGGCTTGTTGCAGGCACGTTGTGGTTCTTGGCTGTATGCCGTATACGATTGTGTTGTATTCTCCACGGGAAAGATCTGCACCAGGCCGATGGCCGGTCCAAGTCATAATCCGAAGAAATGTTTACGAGGGAACGCGGCCCCCTAAAATCAGTGGAACTTATTTCTGAATAAATCTCTAAGATCGTACTGTACGCGCTTGAAAGTAAGATAGAAGCTGCCGAAGCTCCACTACAGGCATTTAAAGTGGTTGCTTGGGTAAAGTTTCTTTTAAGCATGCTTATTTAAAAGCCAATTAAAACTTTTAAGAGTCGTTGACTTTACAGCATGATTACTTCTTGGTCTACTTTATTGTTGCTTCTGCATTAGCAAATTACCAGGATATCTTTTGTGTAATTTAGAATTGGTAAAGGAAAGATACAAGATATCCTTGCTTCAAAGTAACTCCTCTTTTATAAAATTGTATCATTCTTTTTAAAGGTTAAACTCTTTAACCATTTATCTGCAAATGTTTGTAGTCTCTTTTGCTGGCCATAGTATATAAAAGGCCCATGTTTTGCCAGCTGTAGAAAGAGTAACTGGTGTATTTTGAGAGGTTAAGACTAGAATCATATACAGATTTATCTGGGAATAAATCCATTGAATTCAATGGGGTTTACTTCTGAGTAGACACATTTAGGATTGCACTGTAGAAAGTTTTCTTCACAACTTCCAGGGGTAATATTTGCAGAGCATATAGGAAAAAAATGTACTTCAGTTCCTTAGAGGGAATCTAGATGTTCTACGGTTAGAAAATAAATGACCAAACTACTTATTATTTTGAAGTCTGCTTGGCATGAAATCTTTGGTCAGTCAGCAGATTAAGAAAAGAACATTAGTTATGGACCACTAAGATCTTGCATGCTATCTATTATTTAACCTTGCCCTAGCTAAGATTCCACTGTGGAGCTGGTTGGCTCTTTAAGCATTCAGCTTCCAATAGTTGCTGAATGCATGTTTATTCAGTGTAAATATATATTCAAGCCAGAGATGTAGGTTTTTCAGGGATTTTCAATTGAAAAATTCTCTGCTCTAAATCAGTGGAGATCTAATTTAGCATCTTTGTTTTGATTTACGTTTAGTAAACAAAGCTAAGAAGTGTTTTGTGCTGTATACATATTGGAAAAGTTTTCCAGTAGCCAAAAGTAACAAGTGAATATATGATTAGTCAGGGAAAGTCAATGAAGTGCACTTATGCTGCAATCCTGTACTTACTGAGGAGTAAGTCGCATTGAACTTCCCTTATATTATTTATATTTTATGGAAGAATGAAGGCACTGAAAATTTAATATACTAATTTTAGCATGCCTCAAGAGCTGTGCTTAACTACAACTTTGATTTTACATTTGATATTGTATCCATTCCAGTTGCTCAATTTGCCTTGTATTTGTTTCTTCATTATGTTACTAATCTTTAAATGAAACAGTGCATTTCTAAAGTGGAGAACTTTTTGCAGAATAAAGGTGGAAAAATAAGTGGAAAAATTTACACACAACCCCACTGGTTTACATCTTTATTTCATTCGTGTGTGTGTGTGTGTGTGTGTGTGTGTGTGTGAGAGAGAGAGAGAGAGAGAGAGAGAGAGTGTTTCCCCCCCTATCTGCAGCAGTAGCTCATAGGGCAGCAGGGATGAGGGAAAAGTCAGAAAATTTTGCAGATCACTCAGATCTCAAATTACTTTTTGTCCACCTTTATATTATAATTGCCCAGTAACACTGATTACTGAGGCTGAAGACTAGGAAAGCTCCTGTTTTATTTATTTTTTATTTATTTACAACATTTATATACCACTCAATTACCTAACTGATTCCAGAGTGGTGAATATAGATATAAACAGTAAAAGAAAGATTTTAAAAAAGTAAATTAAAATTATTCAATTTAAAAACAAAGGAGCCAGAAAAGCAGTGACTAGTCAGTTAGTGAAGGCTTCTCGAAACAGATGTTTTCAGGAGGTGCTGGAAGCAGCCTAGTGTTGGTGCCTACCTGACCTCCAGGGGCAGAGAGTTCCCCAGAGAAGGGGTGACTACACTAAAGGCTCTTCTGGTGGATTCCATTCGGGCCACAGGTCCACATGGAACCACCAGGAGCATGCCCTCTGATGACCTCAGTGATTGGGCAGGATGGTAAGGGAGAAGGCATTCTCTTAGGTATCCCGGTTCCAAGTTGTACACTAATACCACAGCCTTAACGAGTGCAATTCCCTCAGCAAAGGAGATGTATGCTGAGAAGGGGTAGCTCCTGCAACCACGGAGCTGCTGTGTTCTGCACTAGCTATAGCTTCTGGAGCAGTCTTAAGGTCAGCCCCAAATAGAGCACATTGCAGTAATCCAGTCTTAAGGTTACTAATGCTGTATCACTGTGGGCAAGCTATCCCTGTCCAGAATTGGCCGTAGCTGGTAAGCCAGCAGAAGCTGGTAAAAGGCACTCCAAGCTGCTGTAGCCACTTGGGCCTCCAGCAACAATGATGGATCTAGGAGTACCTCCGAACTATGAATAGTTGTTTTTAACAAATTGTCTGTTTTTGTTTGTATTTTATGCTTTTTATGGTTTTAAATTTTGTATATTTGTTCACTGTTTTTAACTTTTGTAAACCACCCAAAGAGCTTCAGCTATGTTAACAATAATAATTGCCAAGGGGCTGAGAAATGATCACCCAATGTTATACTCTGAAATCAACCCTGCAGTGCCTCCAATGCCCATCTGGTGGAGTTGATCGAGGAAGTTACCATGGTCGGTGGTATCAAATGCCAATGAGAGATCGAGCAGAATTAACAAGGTTACACTCCCCCTGTCTCTCTCTCAATAAAAGTCATTCATCAGGGTGACCAAGGCTGATTGAGTCCTGTAACCAGGTCGAAACCCAGATTGAAATGGGTTTAGATAATCAGTGTCCTTCAAGAGTGCCTGCAGTTGTTCTTCCATGACCCTCTCCAATACTTTTCCTAAGAAAGGGGTATTTCCAACTGGGCAATAGTTGTCTAATGCCATTGGGTCCAGAGTGGGCTTCTTCATGAGTGATTGCACTACTGCATCTTTAAGAATGGCAGGGACCATATGTGTGGACATATCAGGTAACATCCACCTGCAAAGAAGAATAGATTCAGATTTTTATGCTTCATACTGGTTTTGTCTAATAAATTGTTGCGATGTTGGCATCTGATGTCTTGTTATTTCTCTGGAGATATTGCAATTACCCTGCCATTGGTTCGTACATTTCTACCCTGCATTATCTGTTCAGTAGAGCTCCTGAAACAGTTTGCTCCATTCTTGACTGCAAAAGATGCTCTGTTTTTGTGTGTTTGGTGCCTCCTACTGGTTAATTAATGCCACTGCAATCAGTTCTAGAGTCTTGCTAGGACTAATTTCGTTTGCTTGTACTATTTATTGCAGATTAGAAGAGATATTGTTAAAATCTAAATGCAAAGGCAATGATATACAAAATCTGTTTCTAACTACCTTTCTGTACTGCTTGAAAAACTTTCTATAGAAAAGTGAAGAGATATACTTGAACTTTAGAACCCAAAATATTCAGATCATTTTACTTTTTTTCTTGCATCTTTCCCTCAATCTTTAACACAACTCTAATAACTGTTGTGGTGTGCAGTATTCTAAGAGCATATATTTAAGGGTGCCTTTTGTTTCGAAAGGAGGGATATAAATATCAAAATATGTAAAATCAAGGTATTTGTATTATAAGACCTTGGTTCCAACTCCAGCTCATAAACTGAACAGAAGTGGACATTTAGTTTGCTCAGAAGTGGACATTTAGTTCTATTTGCTTTGGTTTAGTCCATGTTGGATTGTGTGTTACCAAAGCTATTGAGATGAAGGAATCTTTTGCTTGTGAGTACATATAAACGAAGAGAGGACTAATGGTCAAACAAGCTCAGTAATAAAATAGTGTTTACTATGAATGAAAGCTTTTATTGACTTAATTGACTTTGCTTATGTTGACTTAATCTCTCTCTCTCTCTCTCTCTCTCTCTATATATATATATATGACAATATTAACTTGAAATAATTAACTTTGGATATTGTTGTGGCCCACCTTTTCTGAGGGATTTTTTTCACAGAGGAAATTTCACAAAAACTAAGTATTTGATTGAAGTGTGCTTCAAATATTTCTGGATTTAGACATCTTTTGTCCTCTAAGATTTGAAGAATGAGGGGCAGACTTAGGAAAGACATGAAAAAAGGTAGGAGCTGGTGAAGGGAACAAAGGGAGAAGGGAGTTTTCAGAGTAAAATAGTATTGAAAATCTAGGAAAGGTTCCTAATCTAGGTATTGTTCCAGTAGATCAGCTCATAGGAACACACGAGGTAGATTCTATTGATTTTTCTGTTTGTATCAAAGATTTATTTGCAGTGAACAAATGAGGCAAAAGAATAAAAACAACATTAAAAATTACATTACATTTAGTAGTGTAGTTAAATGTTTAACAACTTTTCTGT
Organism: Elgaria multicarinata webbii; assembly: GCF_023053635.1. NCBI lineage: Eukaryota > Metazoa > Chordata > Lepidosauria > Squamata > Anguidae > Elgaria > Elgaria multicarinata. The sequence goes on along the minus strand of NC_086179.1, from coordinate 41,988,090 downwards.
AATACTGGTAAACCCTCGTCTATTTATGTATTCACAGAAAGCAACAAAGAAAACAGACAAACCGAGGACTGAAGAGCAGGATGATATAGATGTAACAGAACTCAGTAACGAGGAACTCAAAGATCAACTTCTGAGATATGGTGTGAATCCAGGTCCTATTGTGGGTAGGTGAAGCATCACATGAATAATACATCCTTTAAAAAAAATTAAGGCATAGAGAGATGTGAAGGGAGAGGAGTTAAATTCTGTATATACTAATAGCTATGTCAGAAGGTGAAATATAGAACTTTGCACAGTATTCTTGCATATGTTCACTTCCCCACTGTTAGTAACCATGCAACCCCATGGCAGAACTAGGATTTCTTTGCTTTAGTACTTCAGTGCTCTCCATTAACTTGGCTGCTGGCAGAGTGCACAAGTCCATAACATTTTGGTCATGGAGGGTGTGGGCAAATATTTGTCACCTCAAATCATTCTGCATGGTGCCAGGAACTATTTGCCAATTAGCAGGATGAAAACAAAAGTTGCTTTCTTGCATCATTCATCAGTGTATGAACAAAGGCTCTCACATGATTCAGCACTGAGAAATTAACATATTTGCATAAAAATGGTGTCACTATGAAATTACTGGTGGCTTTAGTTGCTTTAGAGCCTCTTGTGGCGCAGAGTGGTAAGCGGCAGTTACTGCAGCGGAAACTCTCCCCACAGCCTGAGTTTGATCCCAGCGGATGCTGGTTCTCAGGCAGCTGGCTCAGGTCAACTCAGCCTTCCATTGCATTTGTGTTTTTAGACTGTTGGTTGTTTTATTATGGTTTTAATTTTTGTGAACCGCCCAGAGAGCTCTGGCTATTGGGTGGTATAAAAATGTAATAAATAAATAAATAAAATCCTTCCGAGGTTGGTAAAATGACTACCCAACTAGCTGGGGGAAAGGTAACTGCGGCTGAGGAAGGCAATGGCAAACCACCCTGCTACAAAGTCTGCCAAGACAACGTCAGCAAAAGCAGGCATGCCTCTAGGAGTCAGCAGTGACTCAACTGCTTGCACGAGAGGTTCCTTTCCTTCCTTTTAGTTCCACATAGCAAGTTACAATTTGCTACATTAAAAGATGCTACTAGCACTTCGTTGCATGATCATTTGAGCTGTTGTCTCACTGGCTGCTAGGAAACCTCATGACATACTTAATAAGTCTGTTGAAGTGGAATTTGCCTGGCCCTGGCCTCTCCAAATCATCCACCCCCTCAGATTGCAACCTGTGTGATACATTGCATAAATTAACAAATGCTGCTTCTGTAAATTGTCGGTGTAAAAGAATGTTCAGCCATTTTGTATTTCTTCTTAGTTGCAAAATTCTTTCTGCTTACGACACTGGGTTACTTGGAGTTTAGAGGCCTTTCAAAAGGTTCACAAAAATTATCCTATGACATACCCACACCCAACTCTGTCTAGGGGTCATAGGATTGCTCCTTGCATGTAACATTTAATTAGGCCCTGAAATATTTTAGGCCCAGCAATACTTTTCCATGACTTAATTTCCCACCCCTTCCCAAACTTTTATTCCTAACTCTCTAAACTGTAGTTCTATCATGAAATTGTTTTTCCTAGCTTCCCCAATACTGACTGTCCTTTCATAATTGCATGAAGCAATTGAATCTAAAACTTTGCAGTAAGCATGTATCTTGCTTACCATTCTCTTAATTGAGGTCCCCCCCCTTTTTTTTTTGGCCCCAGATTTAGTTAATTCTGACTTTGAGCTAACAACCATAAAGTTTTGTGAACTTGTTATCCTGTGTTAGCTTGATAAATTTGAAGGTTTCCCAAGTTTTAATGGTCTTTTTTTCTTATTAAGCGTGTACCTGCTTAAAAGAGATGTTGCTTAGGATTTTTCTTTCCAGTTAGCTTCAGCATGATGTTTTGTCATCCCAATTCCCTAGCTTGGAAGCTGTTGAAGCACATAGACCTCAAAATGTTTAGATATCTACAGTCCACTGTCTGCCAAACTTGATGACTGGTAGAACAATGTAGAATGGTATGATTTCTTGTCACATTGCAGATAGGAACCTCTTATCTATCCTAATGTATCAATTTTTTCTTGCTCTGCTGCAGCAACTACTAGGAAGCTCTATGAGAAGAAATTACTGAAGTTGAAAGAACCGGGCCAAGAGCTAAGTTCTTTCATACCTACACCAGCAGTTTCTTCATCTGCAGAAAACAGTAAACAGAATGGAAATGATGAGTCTGATCAATACAGTGACAACGAAGAAGGTAGAAATAAAACACACGGTTGAATAGCTTTTAAAACTAGAACTGTTGGAACATTTCTTTCACCTTCCACACACAGTGAGCCTGGGAGCAATGGGCTTGCGTGTTTCTCTTCTGCTTGCCTGGCTTGCGATGGGTTGCATCCAGACTTAGTCATACTTGGAGTAGACCTATTGAAATCAGTGGGACAGTTGGATGCACAACCTGAGAGATCTCATGTTTCAATATAGGATGTCTATTACATTCTACAAGGGACATGGAGAATTGGGAAGGGTGGGGAATAGAAAAAAAATGCACGTGCCTGAGACACTTGTCTGATCTTGCTGGGTGAAGACAGGAAGGAGAATAGAATGTGAGAATACAATGTAGGATAAAGGAGTACTTCATATGACTAACCTAACTCCCATTCATTTCAATGGGTGTGCTCTGTAGGACTAAGATTGGATACTACCCTATGTTCTCAACAACCTAGCTGAGATCAACGGTACAAACTTGTACATGATTACTGATAATTAAATCTCACTGTATTCAGTAGGGCTTACTTCTTAGATTAAGTAGATTGATTCACTAAATAGACTAGACTAAATAGAGTAGATCATAATAAGATTATATTTTTTTTTAAAAAGACACTAATGAGTGGTAATTTTAATGCAAATCTTTCAGTGTATAACAATTCCTCCTTTTATATAAAATTAGATTATGTTAAAGAAACCGAATAAGGCAGGATTAATATTAGGAAATTTGCCAATTATATCTTGGTTTGGTATAAGGGACCAAATGAATTTAATGTTTGGGCTCATTCAGTTTTAGGACAAAGCTAATATTAGAGGAGAACATTTGCTAGCACTCTTGATACTTATAATTGTTACTATAGTAAGAGTCTCAATTAAGAAACATTTACATACCATGTACATTGATGGTGCTATATAAATAAATAATAATAATAATATACTGTAGTTGTATACGTACGATTTTCTCTAGGTATGATGACTTAAGGCTCCTATTGCCAACTACTGGGGCAATAATGTTCTGGAAGACTTTGCAAATCAGTGAAAGAGCTGCTTCAGTAGATTGGCATCTGTACCACCAGTGTGTCTTTAAATCTATCTGCAGCTCCTTCTAGCCCCTTAGAGGGAAAAGCCTGGAACATGGACTCTTTCATGCCAGATGGATAGCATTGGCTTTAAAAACCAATAAGAGGAATTAGGAGAGAAAATATGAAAATGGTGTTACTGAGGCTATCTAATTTTGTTACTTAATGTATTTTCTGAGTGTGTTCACATCAGATAAAGGAAAACTTGAACTGATAACTCCTTGGTTTCTTAGTATCATGGTATGTATGCAGTTTGGATAAGCAGTTAGCATAACTGAATAATGTCTTTGTAGCTCTACTTAGAGGAAACCTAAATGTTCAGTTTAGTGAAGACTTTCATTTCCAGCTGTACTGATACCTACAAAGCAGGCATTACTGTGTAATCACGTCATGTCTATTTTTATTTCTATATAGCTTCTTTACAGCATGTTTGAGATGGGTTGCGAAATTTAAAAACACAACCATGCAAATAACACAAAAATGCATATTGTAATGGATTAAACAAACGGGATAAAATCTAGATTTTGGTGCATGCAGTTGGACTGGCATAAGTAGATTTCCCTGCCTCCCCACAAAATGCTACATAGAGGATTGCAGGACCCTGCTGAATGGAAAAGAGGGTGGATCTTTGAAAATTGGGTGGAAGCACCTTCCATGGGTGGAGCTTCATTCATTTTCAGGGAATGTCCTTAACCATCCTGTTGAAGTTTACCCCATTCAGCAGGGTGCTCTGACCCTCTTCGTAGTATTTTGGGGTGGAGGGGTTGCTGCGGGGTCGAAGAGGTAGAAAAAGCGTGCTTCTGCTCGCTGAGTTGCATGTGATTAAATCAGGACCCAACTTTATAAAAGCAGCACTGTTCCCTAAAACTAGATTTAACATGTAAAAGGTATTAATGCTTCAGTATGATAGCAGGTGTTTGCGTTTAACACAAAATATCAAATGTATGAAATTTTAAAATCTTACTCAGTAACATTGTTTGCATGCATCAAGAAGCCACTGTGGTTGAATACCCCTGTGGGGCCTTTTGTTGTGACACTTGCCGACATCGTGAATATTTGAGCTGTGTGTGGAGTGCACCATAGCTTGTCGTTACATATGAATCCAGTGAGGGTGGATTGTTGGTGTGGTTGACAAGCCATCCAGAACCCATGGGCTGCTTAGGGTTGCGTGCTGCTTGTTAACCATCCCAGCAACACACACACTCTGCCAGGTTCACACATAACAGGCTATAGCATACCCCGCTATGGCTCAAATATCCAAAATGATGGCTGCTGCGATGATGAGAAATCTCATGGGGAAATTATGTGCGAATTGGGCCAATGAAATGAATTTGAGCATGGTTGCAGATTTCCAAGAGCAAGCGTGCACAAAAATGGGGGTGGGAGTAGGAGAGAAAAATGATAGAAGAGCTTAAATTGCTGATGACTTTTTAAATACTCTTTGAAATTCTTCTGTTTAGGGAGGTTGTGTTTAAACAATTCCAAATACAAACAGGGATTATAAGAAAATTTAAACATCCTTTACAAACTTGCAGCTGCTAGCATAATTTTCTAAAATGGTGTTTAAAAATAATTACCTTTTTTTTAGTAGTAGAAACAGCTTTGATATAATGGAATTTTAAGCTGCAAATTATTTATTTATTTATTTATTTTATTTTTACACCACCTAATAGCCGAAGCTCTCTGGGCGGTTCACAAAAATTAAAGAATAATAAATGACATTTCTTCACAGATCCTAAAGCAGAATTCAAACTTGAGAAGCGGGAACCACTGAAGGGTAAAACAAAAGCCCCACTAATACTCAAGCAAAGAAGAATTGCTGAACATAACCAGGTATCATTATAATAATTATTTTATAACAACTCTCACGTAAAATTGCAGATATCAACTTTTTAAGGCAGACATATTAACATTAGCTTATTTTTATTGTTCTAGAAGCAATAATATAGATTATTTATCACAAGCTATAATATTGGTCATTTCTCATAGGCTACTGAATTGTGTTCTTTGTAATGTTGAATATTCAATACTATATAGCAATGGAAAGTAGCATTTTCCCTTACTCTTTTGCAAAAAACATGGGAATCTGGAAGAAATTATAGCAGAATAGTGTTTTTGGCTAATATTATTTGGGGAGTGAAAAGGGGGCTTGTAGGAAGCTCTCAAATATTTTTGAACCCCCTCTCCCAGTTAACCCTTTTCATGCTGGTTTGCTGCTCTGGTGCCCTTTTCATTTGAAATAGTCTGTCCTAATAGTGACATCATACAATCACAGGTGGTAAACAAAGTTTATTCAGAGTAAAGGTAGTGTAAGGTAAGAATTCTGAACTAGCTTCATTTGTCCTCAGTGCCACTGTGGGTAGATTTTGATGCATCACAACTTCGCTATTAGTAAAAGAGCTGTTTAAATGTGAAAGGTTCCAAAGCAGTAAATGATCAGGGGCGGAGGGGCAAAGAAGTTCCCAATGGAGTACTGTTGCCACCTAAATGTGATCCTTATTTTGGGGGAAGGTATGCGTTTTCTCCGCAACACCCACCCAATCATTGAAAATGTTCTCCCACTCCCATCACCAAAAAAAGAATGGTACATTTTAATGGGCGGTTATATTTGTAAAATCTCCCTCTCCCCTCGTCACCCTTTTTTGGTTCAGCATTGTTAGTGTATATTGATTCCATATATATCTAAATTCCATAACTGGCTTAGGATATTGCTGTCATGGTTCGTAGTACATAGGTGCAAAATGCCTAGATTGGTTGAATTGAAAGAGTGAACTACTTGCGGGAGAAATGTTTATGGCAATACTTTGGGGCATGTTCCTGAGAATCTGTATAATGTAGTGGAAATTGGTATGTGATGAAATAATATTTCTAGAAAGCAGTGTTGTAGGTGCATAATTTCCCAATTTATTCCTTTTTCAATTTTGATTATTTCAGAGATTTTTAAAATTATTATTACTGGTTTCCTACATCTCTGAAGTGAGGTCATAGGTTGCAATCCTATACACAGATTTTTAAAAATATTATTACTGGTCTCCTACATCTCTGAAGTGAGGTCATAGGTTGCAATCCTATACACAGAGATTGTAACCTGGGGCAATCCCATTGAACTCCCATAAACTCCATAGGGCTTACTGATGAACAGAAGCATATAGTACTGCATTGTCAGTTTACTAATTGTATATGGGGGTATACATACATTTGTGCTTCTGTCTTTTTTATTCTGAGATTAAATATATAAATGCTAAAGTAATGTAAAATTGGTACATTATGTTTAGATTGTACATTGTGATCAAGTAATATAAAAAGTATTTTTAAATAATTACAATAACAAAAGCTTCAACATCAAAAGCATGGTATTTCTTTTTTAAAAACTTGTCTTATGTAGATTATGCATTCGCGAAAACACAGAAAAGCTGAGGTATCTGAGAACATATTTTTTCGTTAAAGAAAAAATTCTATAATGCTGTCTTGAAACTATCACTCCGAAAATGTAAACACTCTACATTTCTGTATAAATTTTATTTTATTTCTTTTATTGTTTCATAAACATACATGGCATAAAAGCATTACATAGAGACATTACATCTAAGGAAAATGAAAAAAGAGAAAGATAAAAGAAGAAAGATAAGGAAAATGAAAGATTTTTTTTTTCTGTAGCAAGTCCATCCTGAATTCTATAGCAGTATTCCAAATATTGAAAAATCATTCCAGATGGGCAGTGGAATTTATTTCTTCCTGTAGTAAGCTTATAGCTCTTTTGGGTGGTATTAATTGCCACCACATTCGTCTGAGTTATCCATAAATCTCAATATAAGGTAGAGACAAACTTCCTTATGATAACTGTGATTTGTTTTCAGACTTCAAAGCTTAGAATTCAGTTGTTTTATTTCTGTGGGTGGTCTCTTTCTGTGTTTTATTCCAAGTGGTAATGCTGCTTGTAATGTTCCTACCCTGGGTTATACCCTCTCTAGTTTCCACCTTTTGAAATAGAGAAACCCCTCAGGATGTTTCTCCAGTCACTGACACACAAAGCTTAAGTCCTTTTTTACTCAGGGACAAAGGAGACGGACAATATGGTTAATTGCTTTCTTCTACCCAATACAGAAGTAACAAGGAAATAAGTTTTTATCTGGTAGCATAAAAAGACAAAGCAACATGTGGGATTTTATATTTATAAATTAACAAGATGTATTAAATACAAGAAAATATATATATTATTATTGATTAAACTACAGTTAGTCCTATATCTACCTACTCTACCCCTTCTAAATTCTATTCCCAAAAGCTCATTCAGTAGATGTATCATCACTCTTTAATCCCTATCTGACTTCTAACAGTCAATTTTTCTAAAACCACAGAATTTTCACACAAACACAATCCCTTCCCACCTTTGTCTCGCTCTCTTACAACTTTCTGGTCACATTTTAAAATACAAGTCCATACATTTATAATAATAAGCATATGTTACATTGCTTCTGTGTAATAGTTATCTTTTCCTGGCCTGCCGATCATGTACATCTGGTAACAGTTCTTTTATCCAATAGATAGCAGAATCTATTAAGCTATCAATCAGAAAATGCTTAAGTTCTCAAGGATGTTTGTTTGTTGTTTATTGTTTATTCATTACATTTTTATACTGTTCAATAGCTGAAGTTCTCATTTAATGTTCCCACCATTGTTTAATCTTTTCATTTTCTGTGCACCAAAACATCCAGCTACATTTCACAAAATTAAAGCTGTAGTCTTAAATATATTAGAGAGTCCCATTGAACTTGGTCATCTTCATTTCATTTCTTACATTTCTATTTTGCCCCATAACTGAAGCTCTCGGGGTGGTTCACAAAAATTAAATTTTGGTATTCCATAGTGACACACCCATCAAAATAACTACTTATTCTGAGCTGGCATATCAGTATAGATGTTCCAGTTTGTATTCATTCTGTATTTAACTGTTTTTACTAGATAGCCAAGGAAAGGTAATGTAGGGCTGAGCAACACATGGACCATGGACCAGAAATGGGCCCCCACCTGCCTTTTTGGCAGCTCATACCCACCCCATCCTCTGAGATTACAATTTGTTCTTTTAGTGTCTATTTTGGATTTCAAGCAATAAATTAACAGCAACACTGTAAATGGTTTAAATGAGGAATAAAGTAAATCTATTTTGGTACTTAAGAGCTGGCCTTTAGAACAGGTACCTTTTTCTTAGCTAGCTGACTATGAAGTATCGTTTTAAGGAGTACACTATCATAGATGCCATGTGTGTGGTGTCTAAATGTCGCCTTGTAATTTGCATGCAAGATACAGTGGTGTTAGGTGGTGGATTATCTGGTGTAGATATACAGCATTCATATGCGTGCTAATATGTTTAATGCTTAAATAGAACTATTCTCATGATGGAGTTACTGAGACATTCTGGAGAAGTGGATCTTCAAAAAGTGGACTTCTGCAGGCAGTTTCTAGGGAATCTGCAAGAGTATCCAGAAGGACACCAAGGAAAAGGGTGATGCAAGGCTAATTTGCAATTAGACTTTTATTTTCCTCATTCTCAGGGCCCTAGTAACAACTGTACGCTTATTTTTTATGTTTTTGTTTTTAAACAAACAGGTTGAAACTACAGTACCGTTGCCAGTACATGATGCAGTAATATCACAGAGTACTCCCATAGCTGATACTGTAGTGGCTTCAAGCAACAACACCCTAGTAAATATATTGAATTTGCAAGAGGTGGTATTCTATAATCTTCCTCCTCCTGGAAAAACTTAATTAAACCTAATTTCTTTGGGGGGGGAAGTGGGCTTTTTGAATGCTATTGCTCATCAATCTGATGCAAACTAAGAGCAAGTTAAAGCAGTAGGAACAATATTGAATTAGATCCTCTGAAAGCTCCTCATCCCATGTATACCAGAAATTTATTTTAAGTTCATTGCAGGGGGTGGATAGCTGTAAATCTTACACTAGCTTGTTTCCTTCCAGTTGATATATCATTTTTATGTTAAAAATCATTATACACGGTGTATGAGGGTTGGCTTCTCATTTGTAAAGCTACCTGGCTTGGATAATATATTTATTGTTGTTTCTTCTGTTAATTCTGAGTTTGAACAATTTGAATTTCAGCAGGTTGTCAATAGGGTGCCTGGAAATGTCAAGCATGCAGATCCTATACTGTCAGTCGGTGACTTCTCAGAGTTGCCCAGAAGAACATCAAAGAAACCATTGATGACAGCAGAAGTAAATGACTTAAACTTAGATTGGTAGACAGAAAGGGGAGGAGGGTGTACTCTTACATGTGTATATAATAATATTTTGCTTTTAACTTGGAGATACTCACTTTCCTTACTTCAGATTGCGGTGTACTTTAGAACTAGAATCTGGTTTCAGATTATGGTATTTTTCTGGGTGCTATTTTTGCATGTGTTTACCAACAGGTATTTGGGATATCTAAAGGGCCTTTAAGAATTAATTTAACTCTTAGCACATTAAATTAGATTTTTTAGAACTGTCAGCTAAACAGATCTAAAGTAGAAATGATTTGTAAAGAAAAAAAGATTTTCTATCGCATGTGTCAATTATTACTTTGATTACAAATAGAATTTGAGATCTCACTGGAATTGTGTGTAACTATGTTACAAATAGGATACAGCTGTACTGACAACGTTTACAGCTTTCACCAAGAGGAAATGGAAAATCTATATAAAATTGCTCATATTGGTCATATTCAGTAGCCATATGATAAATTCAGTCAGGATAGAAGTAGTGACAGTGCCTTTTTAAGTCTTCATTTATCATTATAGTCTTTGTTACATAACTGTGCTTCATGTTGAAGGAACAAAACGATGGTATTGAAGATACCTGGACCCAATCAAGGGCCAAACCCATCAGAGTAACCAAACTTTAATCAACAGCTAAACTCCATGAATGAATCTTCTTAAATTTCACTGATGTACTAAATACTCTTCCAAATCACACAGGGTTATGGTTGTGTTCTCTCTGTCTCTCTCTACTACAGCTTTCTGATGTAATTTATAAAGAGTGTAATTCTTTTCTTGTCTAACTATGTATAGGTGATGGAGAAAACTTCTGCAGAAGAAAGAAGAGTAGAAAGGGATATTCTTAAAGAAATGTTCCCGTATGAAGCATCAACACCTACAGGAATTAGGTACCTCTACATGTCATTGTGTTTTGTAACTAATAATCAAGTGTTTTCAGGCTTTAGAACTGCTCTTAAGCCACTGAGCTTGGCAGCATCATTTTCTGCATTTGGCTCTATTATCAACATTTTGAGAAATCAGTTTAATAGAAGTGTTGAAGATTCTTTTTAGATGCAAGATTAAGTCTTCCAGTTTTTTATTCTCTTCACTAACAGCTAGAAAGCCTGGTTTTCAATATCACCAGACTTCTTTCAAAGTTTATTTATTCTAAGGTGGTCCAGCAACCATAATGGAAGGGAATTGAACTCTGTTGAAATAGATGAGTAGTTAATGGCATATTATGCACAGTTCTTTGGACTACTAAATTTAATTAGTGCAGGTGTGTTGTACTACAACTCCCAGCATCCCAGAGATGCTGTAGTTCAACACACATAGGAGTTGTGGTTCAACACATATGGAAGGCATCAAGTTGCTGGGTTAAGCGCTGGGTTGTTTAGCCCCTAAACCCATTAGTCCAGGTTTGCACGTCAGGTTGTTTACAATATGTGGAAGTGGCTAGTGCATAGCTCACATCCCAGAAAATACTGGGGTAATTAACCCATGATTTGTCTCCATGATGTGTGAACAGGCTCTTAAAACTACACATAAATATTTAATATGAACTGCGTAAAATATATTTCCCTTATTTGTCTAGATCAGGTAAGCTATTGTACTTCCTGGTAAGTTATTACTTGGCTAACTTTAGTGAGAGAAAACCCTCATCCATCTTCACTGGAACTTGCTAAAACAAAGAGCATGAGATACCTACTTCTCTTTTTTAATTGAAGTTCTTATTCACTTAAATAAATATATTCTTAATTAACAGTGCTAGCTGCCGCAGACCAATCAAGGGAGCTGCTGGTCGACCTAAAGAGCTCAGTGACTTCCGACTGGAGGAAACCTATTCATCAAAATATATCCCCAAATACATTTCCTCAGCAGATATCAAACCAGAGAAACCAACAATTAAAAAACGCTCCATTCCTTTGTGGATAAAAATCCTGCTTTTCGTTGTTGTCGCAGTCTTCTTATTTTTGGTCTATCAATCTATGGAAACCAACCAAGGAAATCCTTTCTCCCGATTCCAATTCCGTAATATAAGTAGTAACGCAGAAGAAGAGACAGTTTGAGTGGGTTTTTTGTATGGCACACACAACTTGGTCTCCTATTTTTAACTGTAGAGGTGTCTTCATCCTTCCTCATCTGTTCAGAGACTGCATACAGATAATAGCAACATGAAAATTTGAAAGTGAAACAAGACAATAAATGGACATCACTAACCTTTGTCATATTTAGGAGATCACTTTGTGCCATAAGTAATATTTTTAGATCTCTCTGGAACTTCTTGGATTTATTTTTTTTAATGTGGACATCATTATGTTCATTTAAGATTGTATATTTGTTTTTTGCAAGCTTGGAAGCTCAAAATGGGCATAAGTGATAGTAAAATGTGAAGGTGTGTTTAAATGTTTTTACTTCATACTAAAAAGATGCTGTACTGAAATTTTCTCAACTTTGCTTATTGTTCCTGGGGATGGAGGTGGTAAAATAATAAAGGAAAATGCATTTCTGGATGCATTTTGCTGAAACTGTGCAGCTAAGTTTAGTGTATTGTAGTTTTAATGGGAAATCCAGCATTTTCTGTAGAATACTGTAACATCTTAATAAAGAAACTGTAAACCTATTGTATACATTTTTGTATCTGTCTTAGTTTTAACTGTAGTAACTCCATTTAAGCCTATCTTCTATTTTTAATCATAGTTACCTATCTTAGTGCTTAATCTTATAATTACTGATCTAATTGGCAATAGGTGTCCTTAGAGCAAAACTTATTTATTAGTAAAGTCGTGTGAAATAAAACTTACATCAAATAAGTTGAAATACATTTTTTACCTAATGTTAAATCATAAATTAATTGCAGACTTAAATTTTTGAGTCTTAGCACAAAAGGCTTATGTTTTCAAGCAAAACCTACTCTATTTTTACATAGGTAAATTGAATGTCATTTTTAGATTTTTAAAAAATCCAATTGTATTTTGTTTGAAGCATCATTAATGTTCATATTCTAAAATTTTCATTCTTATGGTATTCAAAGGGCATTTGTTATTCATGTGATAAACTAAGATTAAAATGTACTGTCCAGGGATGCATCTATTTTAGTCTGCCATAATTTGTTCTCAGTTGCTTTTTCCAATCAAATAACTTCGATTCATTTTTACTAAGTATTGATTATTACTTATATAAAGTGAATGTATCAATTTGCAGCACATGAAATCTTGATTATTACTGCATATTCTATACAAAATTGCAATAAACTTATTTTTAACCTTAAGTTCTAGTCTCCTCAAAAATGATATTAATATGTTTCAAAACTATCACTATTTAACAACCTGATGCTATGCAAAGTTATTTATTTATTTATTTATTTATTTATTTAAGTATTTTTATGCCGCCATTCAGCCAAAAAAGGCTCTCATGGCGGCTTACAAAAGTATTTCTTGACATACTTAAATGGGAATAAGCCCCATTGAGCATAACAAGACTTCTAAGTAGACATGCCTAGGATTGTGCTGCACAAATCTAAAGTTTTAAAGAGCTTTGAAATATGTAAGTTTTGGAAAGAAGACTGCAGTACAATGCAGTTAGGCTTCTTAAACCCCACTGCCTTCATTGGTATTTAAGTAGCCTAAGTATCCCAAATATTTAACTTTGAAAAATCCCTAACATACTTTTTATTAGCTATATAATGGTTCATAAGAAAGTGCTGAATGAATCGCTGATAACTAGTATATTTCTATCATGAGAATTTAATTGGGGTGTATATCAGTGTTGGAGATAATAAACTTATATAAAACTAATAATATGACATACTTATTAAAGGTGATGACGCTGATAAACATTTTAACAGTAAAACCAGTCAATTTAATGGTTGTACAAATAATGGCTGGCGTGGGCTGGTCCATGAAGTCACGAAGAGTCGGAAGCGACTGAACGAATAAACAACAACAAATAGGTATTGGACTGTATTGGGGAAGAGCTGTAGTTCAGTAATAGAAAATACATTTTAAATGCAAAAGGTCCCAGGTTCAATTTCTGCCATCTCTAGGTAGGGCTAGGAGTAAAGAAACACAGCCAATCAGTGTAGGCAATATTGAGCTTGTACAAGGTAGCTCCCCATGGTTCCATATATAAAATGGAACACCATCTCTGCTCTTCAGATTAATGCCTGTGCATACAGTATATAGATAAGAGCTTTGTAACCGCCACTAACCATTTATGTGATTTTGGAAAACATTCTGTGGTTTTATCTCAAACAGTCATTCTCTATAATGGAAACATTCTAAGCTGTATCCAGGTGTATTTTTAAAGTGGTATTTGAAGTCTTATTTGAAAGCAATTTCAAACAATTTATTGAGGATTCAAGCAACAGTAATTCCTACATGAACTTTTTATTGACCCATGAATGTGAAATCCAAAGTACACATGGAGTGCTAGTGTAACATTGAAAGTGAATAATGTGAATCTATCTGCAAGGGAACTATACGAGGAAGGGGCAACATACAGGTAGCAATAGCCTTGGATATAAAGATATACGTGCTTTCCAGGAGTAGTATCCCACAGGGTTGCTGTGCTTATGCTGTTGATGTAGCGCTAGCATAAGAAACCTCTAGCGTAATGCCAATAGCATAAGCTGGTGCAACATGTTTCCCTAGAAAACCTATTTATTTAGAGTATTTTTATCCCGCACCTTAGCCAAAAGGCTCTCAGAACAGCTTACAATTTATCAATAAAGAAGACAGTCCCTACCCTCAAGCTTACATTCTAAAAAAGACATGACACACAAGGAAAAGTGGATGGGGAGGGAAGAGGGAGACCTATTGTGCTAGGTTATATTGCTAGTGTTCGCTTAAGCTACATTTGCTACATCAATTGTGTAGGCAAAGCGGCTCAGTTGAATACTGCTCCAGGTGTGATACCATTGTTGGATCCAGGCTGACTTTTTAAAGTAAGCGCCATTGAACTCAATAGGGCTTCCTTCTAAATGCATAGGATTCCATCCGTAAAGAAGTTACTCCATGCATACAGCTAGATAAGTGTCCTTACTGACTGTTGGCCATCCCACAAATTCAGCAAAACGCTTAAATGGTTCATTTAGGAATTACTGAAAGACATCTTGGGAGTTACTACAATCAAGCTTGTTCAGTGATGTGCCACAGATGTAGGTGAGTTATGGAATTCACTTTATACTTCAAAGATGTATTGATTTCTTTCTGGAATGATAAAATCTAAATGCATGCTAGTTGGATAGCTTTATTTTAAGAAATGTCTACTTTTTAAATAGTAATGCAAATACAACAACTGAAAATATGTATAAAAACTAATTAAAAATCAAATGCGCAAACTGATGTTTAAAATATATACTCACAACTAAATTAAAAGTCCATAGTCTAACTTGCTGTTATAAATTTGGCTATTATGGGTGGCATATAGTGTTACCCCTACTTAGTACAAACCCATTGAAATGCATGGGACTTTGGCTAGTTATTACTAACCTAAATCCCATTCATTTCAATGTGTCTAAATAGGACTGTTTGGATGCCACACTACTATTGTGTTATGACAGAATAGTAGCAGTAGATGGCACTATTAAATGCTCTGCAAGTTAAGCAGCTATGGGTGCAATCATATCAATGTTTAGACAGAAAAAAATAATCCTATAAGTTAGCATTCCCCACCAGCCATGTTGCAGGACTTCTTTCTCTCCAACCACGTATAGGATCACGCCCTTAGCTAACCTTTGTGCTTGCCTGTCTTGCAAACCTAATAATAAAGGCAGTTCCAACATAACTTTTTCCTATTTTATAACTGATGCTATGAAAACTCTGAATTATGTTGAATTACTCTAGAGAAACAGCCACAGATTTTACTACGCGAAGCTTTTAATAAACCCCGTCACAAAATTCCAGCAATGAATGAAGTAGGCGTTGACTGCTCCCAGGCAACTTTCGCCCCCTTTGTCTTCCGCTAAACTCCACCTCAGCACGAGTTTCATCCGGCCCAAGCCAGCCCAACGAAGGTCTCGCTGAAGTGGCCCGGCCTAGTCTTCAAGGTCTCAACCTGAGCCGAGGTCTATCGCACATCCCTCCCCCCACCGCAGCTACTCCACGCTCGTCCCTGATCTCGATGCGTCCTGGGAGGAGGAGGAGGGGGCGGATCTAACAGCAGACAGGGTTGGCTGTTGAGAACGTCATTGAAGTGACGCAAGCGCGTGGGGCTTGCCGCCCAATGGCAGCATACCTCTTTGGACGACTGCCCCTCTCCTTGCGTCAGAGAAGGACAAAGTCATTGAGGAAGGGTGATATTCGGCCTTTAAGTGGAGGCGCCGGCTGAGTAGCAGATCGAGGAGGGGAGATCCCGCCATTTTGGAAGGTAAGCCCCTGAGAGAGGGGTTTTTGGGGGGCAGGCGGCTCTGCGGAGGCCTCACTGCGTGCCAGAGCTCGCCCCTAGCCATCGGCGGGGCAATTCCTCTGCACGCGACGGGCTCCTTACTAACCCCATCTCTGCTTCCCCCACTTGAAGCTTCCTGCCGCCATGTTCTCGTCTATCGCGCCGCTTGTGCGGCTCAACCCATTCCACGCTCCTCATCTGCAATTGCAGCAGGACAGCCTCACCCCGAGGAAGCGTCCGGCTGAGCCCGCGGGGACCTCAAGCACTCGGCGGAGCCTAGCAGCCGCTTCCGCAGAAGGTAAGTAGGTAGGCGGAGGGAGGGGAGAAGAACGTCGCCATTGCTCCCGGTTTTGGGGGTGGTGGTGGTGTTTTTTCCGTTTTCGCTCTCTGGTGTGGCGTAAGTGTGCCCACATGGAAACGCTTGGAGGACAAGGAAGGTCATCCAGGCTCTCGTTTTTGCCGAGACCAGGGTGTCTAATCTAGGCTGAACGCCGTTCGCTTTCCTTCGGTTGAAGGGTCTAGGTATAGTTCCCTTTAGCCCCATGACCCCTTGCTCTGCGACCTTGAGGCTGGAAGGCCTCAGCCCGACCTATGCCGTTCATCTGGCTGCAAGCATTTCTCATCCGAATATAGGGTCGCCCTGCTTTAGGCCGCAATCCATTTAAGCAAAGTGGTTTAAGGATGCTGCCTGTGGAGAAATCCCTGGTTAATAGAAAAAGGCCTGTCTCCATAGCAACTAGTTAGCATACTGGCTTCTCTCTTGTGGGTAAGACTTCTCTTGAAAAGTTCGGGGTGGAGGAGAGATGGTATGCGCAAGGTCATAGAGTTAGAATAATACTGAAGGGACTTTGAATTATGGATCCCTGTATTAATGTTAGTGCTGAGGTATGTAAGTTTTTTAATACACCATGTCTGTTACATTGTTAAAGTACAGAGCCAGAATAAATAATCCACTTTTAAAGGTTCATGATATGTCCTCCTGCCTGATACTTGGGAGGTGTCAACTATGGAGTATGTTAAGCACCTGTTAACGATCTTGATCTGAGGTTTCCTTGATGATTGTGATATCCAGTTAATTTGTTTAGTACTTATTGTGTTCTTAGTTTAAATATTTAAACCATTTAAACCAATGAGCTTTTACATTTATTTTATGCATTTTACTCTTTGATTTTGTAAACCACTTAGATATTTTTCTTTAGATATGGTAAGCTGATTATAAAGATTGATTGAATAAATAAGTAACAATTTGCAAGAAAATTTAATTTTGTGAGACGATTTCCTGTCAGCTGTTGTTCCCAAAGTTCTAGTTGCACAACATCAGTTCCCTTACAGAGAAGCCATCTGTATTATTGGACCTTTCAAAACTGAAGTCGCACCACATGAGGTCCAGAGGCCTAAATGGAAGTGTGTCTTTTAGAAAGTCTAACAGATCTATCATGATCCATGGAGTGAAAAGTAGGGCCTGCTTTGTCAGTTGCATAAAATATTAGCCTCAGTTGGCATGGTACATACATATGTGTGGATGTACTCAGACGTGCATGTACTTATATATAAAACAGGTCAAATGTATGCAAGAAAATCAATAGCGATGATTTGCAACAGCAGTAACCATTTAATTGAAAGATCGTTCAAACTGACCACTGCTGTTGTGAGTGTTCGCTGTACTTTATATACATTTGAGTTGTTCAGAGACATGTTGGTGACTGTACCTCTTGCATTTCATATTTCCTTTGCACCAATGGATGTATATATGTGCTGACTGAGGATAAGTTAATTCATCTGGCAAAGTGCAAGTCCCATTGAGCTAAGAGGAATTTATTTTAAAGTAAGCATACTTAAGATTATGCTGCAGATATGCAGGTTATCTCCAAGTGTGATTAGTCTTC
The DNA here is from genome assembly GCF_023053635.1 of Elgaria multicarinata webbii. Classification (NCBI taxonomy): domain Eukaryota; kingdom Metazoa; phylum Chordata; class Lepidosauria; order Squamata; family Anguidae; genus Elgaria; species Elgaria multicarinata. The sequence goes on along the minus strand of NC_086179.1, from coordinate 41,970,211 downwards.
TGCTAATGGAATGCCTTGTACTAGTGAAATGGTCTCCCCTGCTGCCCCCCCCCCCCCCATCTGCTCCAAAGGGCTGGGGGAAGGGAAGCCATGTCACCGGAGCAGAAATTTGCTTGTACAATGTTGGATGTCACCTTCTGTTTTTAAGACCTTCTGCTGTAAGACTAGAGATGTAAAATTTCAAGAAATTTTGAGGCTATGGAAAAGCCAGTCTCCCCCCCCCCCCCCCAAAAATGAAATTTTGGAAAAATAAGCAATACTTTTTTTAATGTTCTTTACAGACCTAAAATCACTTTGTTGCTTTAAGATAGCCTTCACCAACCAGCATGGCCAAAGATCAGGAATGCTGGGCACTGTAGTCCAAAAGATCTGGACTTTCACATCTCTACACAAGACACAGGGTTTTGACACAATTAAGATACTAGCTTGCTCCTCCTGTTTCCTAGAAGGTTTATTATCTACATACTGGTTTTCTCATAAATACATTCATGTGGAAACAACTTGGCCTTGATGTAAATAGTGAAAACAACTCAGAGCAATCCTATAATCTCTGGGAGAGTGTCCCAGAGAATGTAGGATTGTTCAAAGTCTCCCTCCCAAGACAGATGTTGGTATAACCTTGGGAGGGGAACTCCTCCAGTGCTCCTCTGTCACAGCTGCTGGCTGCTTTCCGAGCTCGCGATTGCGGACTTGGAGAGAGGTGTTCGAGGATGGGGAGAGAAGAGGACAGGATACGAGAGATCCATGGCCTCTCCAAACTTCAGCAGTATGCCTTCTCTAGACTGGCTTGAAGGCCCATTTAAAGTAAAATGTTGTGAAAGGGAGGAGCTTTTGTCGCTCTTCACACCATGCCAGTAGCAGCCCAGCAGGGCATTGGATACTTGGAAGCCTTTGAGATCTACATTTATATATTTGCTCTGTAAAGCCCATCAGGAATTACATGCATATTCCACTAAGTTCAGTCTCCTGTGTTCCTGAATTATTTTGAAGCCTCACCGCTTGTTGATTTGTGGCAGCTTTGAATTTAAGACATGCCTTACACTTGCTTAAGAAAACTGCTGTTGAATAAGCCATCAGGATATATTCTTATAACTACAAAGACAAGGATTTGGTCACTTCAGGATCTAAAGAACCTGAGACTGTTTATAAGGATGTCTAAAGAATTACAAGTGATAACTTGTAAAATGGAACTTTTGGGTTCTGTCCTCATTTTGATTTAATTGGACATTTGACTTAGTCTTATATTAATTTGAGTTCTTGTACACGACATTCATTGGGAAAAGCATTGCCTTAAGTTAACTTTCCCCAACCTGGCACCGTCCAGATGTATTTAGATGTTATCTTCTATCATCCTGAGCCAGCATTGTCAAGACTGGGGATGATGGAATTTATAATCCAAACATCTGTGGAGGGTATCAGGTTGGGTAAGTCTGTCTTAAGCAGAATGTAGCTTTTGATTGATACCTTTCTCATTCTCTTCCTGTGTGATAGTTATGATCATATTTTGAATCCTATTGTCTGCACTCTGGAAGCTTTCTGATGTATTCATATGTTAACATGGGTCACTTTACTAAGTAGCATCCCACCCTATATTACCATTGGCATGGTAATGAGGTAACTTACTTCGGTTTCCCAAACAAGCCAAATTTCACCTCTCTACCTGAAAGCAGTGAAATATCATTAAAAACTCATATTGCTTAAAATGACAGTCATAAAGAAATACTGATGATCTTGCTTTTACCAGGTTAAACATAGTGTTGAAGCTCATGCAAGAACTGAAATTACACCAAGAATGTCAAAAAGCAAAAACAGAATAAAAAGGGGATGTGCTGTAAACTGACATGCAACCACTTCATAAATTAAAAGTATTAGGGAAAAACTTGGTTTAGGGTAAAAGTAAAATTTGTTAAGAGCTATTACATCTGTTTGCCAACTTGTACTTATTTCTCTTTTTAAGCAGACGAATATAGCTGTGCATATGGCTCTGGCAGATTCTTCATCCTTTGTGGTCTTGGTGGGATTATTAGCTGTGGTACCACACACACAGCATTGGTTCCTTTAGATCTCGTTAAATGCCGAATTCAGGTTTGATTGCATGTCATATAGGATAAGCAACATAGCATGAGAAAGTATGAAATCTTACTAACCAAAATTAAGCAAGGTTTGGATTTCACTCAAATAAGAGGTTTTTTTTATAACATTGCATGTGGGTTTCCTTAACAGCATGGTGTGTCTTTTCTTTGCTGCAGAGGAATACAGTTGTGAATATGGATCACTCAAGTTTTATGCTCTCTGTGGCTTTGGTGGGGTCCTAAGTTGTGGTCTGACACACACAGCAGTTGTACCTTTGGATTTAGTGAAGTGCCGCATCCAGGTTTGTATGTTGCTAAACATTATTAACTAATTTTTCCACTTCTTGTCAGTAATCTTGAATTCAATAATATATATTGCTTCAAGTCCAGTGATAACAGGAGTGGGTGTACAGTAATGCTGAACAACTCAATCAGTGTCTTTCCAAGAATGTGTAAATATTGAAGCAAACATTTGTCATACACTATTCTAAATTAAAAAATTGAGATGGGTTCAGAGTTAGAAGATTACAAGTCACTAGCATTGAAGTAATATGTGACATTTACTCTTTAAATGTTCTTAAGTGATTGAAACATTGTTGTTGGTTATTCAAATATATACTTCCAGCCTTCTGCATTGTTGTACTTCCAGCCCCAAACATCTACAAGATATTTCAGAAAGATTTAACCGAGGTAGCTTAGATTATTAAATGTTCTGAAGCTTATAGTGCATGTAGTGTATAGTAAATGGCTTTATGTAAGTTTAAATGGCAACTTCATGCATGTATATGAAAAACCCAACCAATTTAATCAATATTAATAACAGGCTTCCATGCAACAAAAACTTGGGAGTTAAGTGAGGTCAAATAATCTAGCTATTCAAAATTATGAGATAACCTGAGCTTCTGATGGTATGAGGGAATGTTAAGTAAAATATAGGACACTGAAGTAATTAAATATCTTAATAGATTACAAATATAGGTAAAAACAGCTGCTTTGCAATCTTGTAAGAAATCTCCTTCACAAAGTTGATTCAAGTGTTATGTTTCTCTAAAGCAGCTAAAGGTCTTGAGGAAATTTTCTTGACCTGTATATGATCCACATTACAGAAAATGTAATCCTGCTCATACTGAAGTCAGAAAGAGGCCAGAAAGTAAGAGGAAGGTGAAACGGAACAAGTCAGTAGAGGGCGACATGAGGTAGGAAGGTAGAATCAGAGAGTATTGAAGTCTTGTATAATGTCTACATTAAAAATACTAGTATATTGCCAATTTCTGCATAAAATATTTTAGCATTACTGAACAGCTCAGCTTTCTTTTAACAGACTGCATATCTAGGGAAAACAAAAAAGCTGAAAAAATTTCAGCTCTTTTCATTTTGTAGCATTTATGTTGAGTGACACTTTTTCCTTTTGGTGCTATTTGTTGAGATAGACGGAGGTAAAAGTTGAATGGCTCTCTCCTGGTAGCTCCCTTTCATAAAGTATTATTTTTCTATTAAACAATCAATATTCATATTCTTTCATTTAAGCAAGTAGTATTTACTGCAAAATAATACGTAACTTTCTCATAAATAATGAAAGTTTAATATGAGGTGGTTTACTTAAGAAATCAGAATACTGGGCAGCTAAAATTCCTATCTGTTGTATGGAGCTACCAAGTTATTTCTACAAATCTACTTGGAAGTAAGCACCATTGGGTTCAATGAAACTTACCCCCAGGTAAGGGAATACAGGTTTGCAATTGTATGGTGCATCACAACTTCCAGTATATCATATAGGATTGAATAGGCTATTAGAATCTGATGTGTTTTCAAATTACTCCTAATTTAGGTTTGATAAGTTGCGTACCTATATTTCATACAGATTTATTTCAGTGGCTTCAAAACTTGGAAATATTATATACTTGCATTCCTGTTCGTATCCTTGAACTTTCTGGTTATAACCTCTTTGATATTTATTTCAATGAACTCTTTCCTGAAATCCCCTAACTTTACCTTGCCGCTGTCACTTGATTTATCCTTTTGTGATGACACATTCATATCTAATCTTTCCCCTCATTCTGGTCTTATTCTAAGCTCTCTTAAGAGAGTTCATTCTAAGCTCTCTTAAAACAATGCTTAGGCGCAGAACAATGCCTACATGTTTGGATTAAACTGGTGGTAGTTGTGAATATCTGAAAGCTTAAAATGTTGTTTATCTTCCAAAACATGTTTAGGTGGATCCACAAAAATATAAGAGCATCTTCACGGGGTTTTCAATTACTGTTAAAGAAGATGGTGTTCGCGGCTTGGCCAAGGGATGGGCTCCAACCTTTTTTGGATATTCCATGCAAGGGCTCTGCAAATTTGGTTTCTATGAAGTCTTCAAAGTTCTGTACGGCAACATGTTGGGAGAAGTAAGCTTTTTCCTGAATTTCTTAGAACTATTTTAATTACCCTTTATTAGTTGTAGTCCAGGGAAGATCACATAAACATTTTTGGTTTGTTGCAACTTATTTTAGGAAAATTCCTATCTGTGGCGTACATCATTGTACTTGGCTGCGTCTGCCAGTGCAGAGTTCTTTGCCGATATTGCTCTGGCTCCAATGGAAGCTGCTAAAGTTCGTATTCAAACCCAGCCTGGATACGCTAATACACTTAGGCAAGCGGCTCCAAAAATGTTTGCAGAAGAAGGCATTTGGGCGTAAGTATTGGCAGCAGTTAAGGCAAGATCCAAGTGTCCTTGAACCCTCTTGCACAAGATCATTGTATATGAGTTGCTAAACTTTTATGGACATTCTAGCTTTAGACATTAGCGTAGTGTGATCCAACTGTATAACAAGTACTTGGGTATAGCATTTCTGAAGCAATATGTGTCAACATGCTCCCTTAGATCCATCTTTGTTTGATGGCTCTTGTGCTGAGTTCTGCTTATAGCTTTGGCTACTGAGTAGTTCCAGTTTAAGAGAGATCAGCAACTTCATGGTTGTACAGTCAAAGATGCTTGAGTCATTGGCATGTGAGAATAATATACCTTCACTCTAGTCTCTTACGTTCTGATAGAAATGGCTGTATTGTCATTTTCTACTATCAGGATTTGGCTGGAGTGTGGACATGTTTATCATTTACTTTTAAGATTAAGGGTGAGTGGGACCCATTGTCCTTTCTGGAGCAAGTTAGGCACGTCTATCTTCATTTGAAGTTGATGGGATTCCTGGATTATGCCTGATCTGTGGCTGGCTTGGAATAAACTTCATAATATAACTCAACTTTATGGCATCTTAAACTATTGGTCCATCTTGTCTGCACTGGGCAGTATCAACACTCCAGGGTTCCAGGCATGGTTCTTTCCTAGCACTACCAGGAGATACCAGGATTAAGTCTGTGACCTTCTGCATGCAAAACACATGGCCTGCCATTGATCTTACAGCCCTTTTAAATAGCTTAACTTTGGGGAAATTAATAAGTAAGCACTCACTGAATTCCTGTATGTCTTCCACAGTAAATTCAAATGAGAAGCAGTTAAATTTAAATTTCCTACTTTTATTGTGTCTACTTTGAAGTTTCTACAAAGGTGTTGCGCCCTTATGGATGAGACAGATTCCATACACAATGATGAAGTTTGCCTGCTTTGAACGAACTGTGGAAGCTCTTTACAAATATGTTGTTCCCAAACCAAGGAGTGAATGTTCAAAGGGAGAACAGCTGGTTGTTACATTTGTAGCAGGTTATATTGGTAAGGAAACATTTGTTAACTTTCAGAAATGTTATAGTAGTAATGCCTATAGCAATCTTCCCCAAACTGGTGCCTCCAGAAGTTTTAGATGCCAACTTCTATTAGTACCAGCCAGCATGGCCAATAGTCAGAAATGCTAGGTGTTGTAGTCTAAAACATCTAGAGGGCAGTATCCAATGGAGCCAATCTTCCTCTGCTAGTTCCGTTGCACTTGTGGGACCCACTGCTTATGCAGAAGGGCCTTGAAACTTCTGAAAAACACTGTGGAAATGCTAGTTTCTGGATTGGTACAGATCAGCAGAGCTCCCTTATTTCAGGTAATTTTTAGAAGTCTCAAAGCCCCATTGTGTGAGCAGTAAGTCCTGCAATTGGGCACCGATTGGATACTACCCACTGTTTGGTATAGCTCGTCAGTATTTTTCATAGGCTCGACTATTTCATTACCTAATGATTTATTTATTTTTAAGCAACAGGGGCATCTGAAGTACCTTTTTAAAAAAAGTTATGTTGAGGCCCTAATAGACACATGGCAGAGTAGCACTCTGCATCTACAGCAGATCCCTCTGGATCTTGAAGCCAGATTAATTACATGGTTATCAACCCTTCTAAAGTTTTTGTGAAGTCTACACATTTCTGTAATGCTAACAGTTAGTAGCAGAAAACTTAATTCCCTGTAGTAGTTGTGGACTAATCAGTTATTGAAATAGAATCTCATAATGAATTAATTTTAAAATTAATGGTGGTAATTTCTTTTCAGCTGGTGTCTTCTGTGCCATTGTCTCACATCCTGCTGATTCTGTGGTGTCTGTGTTGAACAAAGAAAAGGGCAGTTCAGCTCTTCAAGTACTGAAGAGGCTGGGAATGAAAGGTGAGGATTCAAACAGATCTTGAACTGTAAAAAGTGTATAAATGCTTCCAACTACTAACATTGTTGTATGTTCCAACAGGAGTATGGAAGGGTCTTTTTGCACGTATCATCATGATTGGTACCCTGACAGCACTACAGTGGTTCATCTATGACTCCGTTAAAGTTTATTTCAAGCTTCCTCGCCCACCTCCACCTGAGATGCCAGAATCTTTGAAGAAAAAGCTTGGTCTTACTGAGTAGATGGATTATGGACTGAAAGCAAAACATCACAAAACTTTGTACACATGGCAATGTAGGAGAATAAAAACTTATTGACTCGGGCTGCACTGTTGTCACTATTGGTCAAAATAAACTACTAGAATGACTAGTGTTTGACTTGATGTCTCACAGTTGATGATATTGAACTTTCAGATGGCTGTCTTCTAGAACAATTATTGAAGTAGGTGATCCAGGTGGTTGCTTTATATCTATTGACCATATAGCTAAGTTGGCAAATGCTTACCACTAACCCAAGAAAAGGCTACTATAAGGATTAGCAACAAAGCTAAGAACAAATATGCACTACCAATGACATCTTACTTTTGTTGAAAAAGTATCAATATTTACTGAGAGCCAAAGCATTGGAATAAAAGCAAATACAAAAGCAGTTCATAAATATAACCACTGCTAGATAGAAACTATTCCCAAAAGGGTATTGTACATACAGTTTGTACGTATATCTCTGGCCAGTTCTTGGGTTGCATGTAAACATACTGCTTTGTTCTTTCAGGCAGTCTAGTGTGTGATGGCTGGTTCACTATCTGGATGATGCAGCATATAGCATACACAAATTAAAAGCAGCTTTAAGAACTTAAGAGCCATGCTGGATCAGACCAAGGAGCCATCTTTTCCAGCATTCTCTTCACACAGTGACCAAACAGACTTGAGTAAAAGCTATCTAAGGTAACCAAATGCGGTATTTCTAATGGAGGTGTACAGATGCTAATCTTTGGAGCCCTGCTGCCTTAGACCAAAAGCCCACATTAATTATTACTTTATTCTATACCGCCCCATAGCTGAAGCTCTCTGGGCGGTTTACATAAGATTAAAACAAAAACAATATACACAATTTAAAACCACAAAAGCATGCAACTTAAACATACATCTAAAAACAACTATATACAACTTTAAGCTATGAACCTAAAAACAGACCCAAGATCGGTGAAGCTGATCGCATATTGCTAAATGCCTTGGATGAAATAAATGCCTTATTTAGCATCCAGTTTTCTAATGGCCAACTGAATATTCCTAAAAAACCGACATAGTAAAAGCAATAGCCCTCCCCATTACTGTTGTCTCCTAATGGGTTATTAGTAACACATTGCTTGTGAACCTAGTTAAGTTACTGCAGCTAATAAGCACTGAAAGTATTGTTTGAACTTTTCTGTCCTACCATTTATAGCTATTGCTGCATCTTGTGCAAGTATTCCATAAAGTGTGTATTTTGTTGAAGTACTTCTCTTATCAATCTATTGCCAATGAATTCTAATATTGGGAAAGAAAGTCCACCCATTTGCTCTCTATATTAGATGCTTCAGCCTTTCTTCAAAGCCCTTTAAAAATTTTGTTCCCTCTTTCTGCATATTTTCCAGTTCTTACACCTTCAGATGGGTTGGTCACAACTGTACACAATATTCCAAATGTAGCTATACCATAGGTTTATATTAAAGGCACTTATAATTACATTTAACAGTGCATGATTAAACATGCCATTTGAATGTGTTTATATACACTGATAGCATATTAATCAGTGAAACAACATTCAGTTCTGGACTCGTATCCTTACATATGGAGGAACCACTTTTCTTATCTACATCAAACTCTCCCTATACTTCCTGGCTGGCACTTCAGTAGAAGCTTCTACTTGCAGAAGGGGAAAGAGGTGATTCTGTGAAGCTGTTCTGTAAGGTCCCCAAGCCCTCTGGAATAGATTTTCCTTTCCAGGTGTATGGAGGGAAATCATCCCTCCCACCATTCTGGGCAGACGGGGTGCAGTAGAAATTCAGATGGCTTTCATGGGTGGGGGACTTAGCAGTCAGGAGTTTTTAACTTCCCTTTCAACAAGTTTTGTTGCTTTTCATGTGGTGGTAATGATTCCATATAGTTCTCATTGATTCGAATAGGAAACCTCCATAAATATTTTTGTAACTTAAATGCTTTGTGATTCAGTTGCATAGATAAAAATATCCCTAATGCTTGGAAATTTTATTTGCTATATTACAGCAGCAGCAGGAGGGCATCTTCAACTAAGTGCTTTTGAAACTCCAAAATGTACACCTTATTATGAGGGGATATCTTTTACTAGGTAACCATACTTCAAGAGCTACTAGAACTGCTTTATTGTGATTGGACATTAATTTGTATCTGAAATTTTAGTTATCATCACTCAAATCCTTAACTTCAGTCTGAACTGAAGTTAAATTAGAGAGTTTCTTATTCAGGAAAGCAATTTCCTTCTGTCTTTCCAACAAATCCCCCAGCAGCCTTCCTATTCTTAATGTTAAGTCGTCTAGCATTGGTTCCAAATGTGCCAAATCCATCTTTAAGTTGTGCACTTTAGGTTTTAAGTCATTTGCAAAGGCTACTGTTGTTAGAACTTTGGCTCTATCACTTTCCAAATCTAAAAGCTTGTTTGATTGTTTGTTAAGGTCCACATTCAGCTCTGATGATTTTGCTTTAATGCGCTCTATTTGTCTAGCATTTTCAGATGCAGTACTTCTTAGTTCTGTAGTCCTGTCAATGCTATTTGTAAGAAGATCCCCTATACTCTGTACTGTATTCTTTTCAGCTTCATCTACTTTATCTTCTAGAGTATTTAGATTCTCCATCAATAAGGTCACATCTGCTTCAAGACCTGAAATGCGTCTAATATCAGTCTTCACAGTGGCAATCCTTACAGAAAAGTTCTTTGTTACAGAAGCTGTACTCTCCTCATATTTAATAACTGCATGAAAGAGAGATGTTAAATTCTGCTGGAGCTCCTCTTCTTCTTGAATTAACCTATTGGACTGTATCTGTATGGTGTTCATCTCCTCCTGCAGATGCTTCATCCGAACAATGATATGATGATCTTCCAGTTGCTCCATTAAGCTTAATGTCTTCTCACACTAAAGATGAAAATTAGTCTGATAAGAAAACTACATTGAAATTCCATTGCACCATTTCCTTAAATTTAAACAAAATTAGTGCAGTGGCTAAACACTGTTTTGTAGCTTTCCTCAGTAAACAAGCATACACAGAAAAAAGGAAATGCACATTTAACAGATATGTTCCTTGTTAATATATTAAACATGAGCTGGTGTAGATCACATCAACAGGCATGTTGATAGTGGGTTTTAGTTTTCCCAGCAAGAGGGGAGAATATGCATCGGTTTCAATTCAGCTACATTGTTTAGGTAAGATGCACAATATAAATTAACAGAGTTCTTAGACTGCAAGGGAAGAAGGAGCAGAACATAAGTGCCATCCTGGATCAGACCAAGGGTCCATCTAGTCCAGCACTCTGTTCACACAGTGCCAACCAGCCATTGGCCAGGGACCAACAAGGCAGGACATGGTGCAACAGCACCTTCCCACACATGTTCCCCATAAACTGGTGCACACATACTTACTGCCTCAAATACTGGAGACAGCACACAACCATCAGGGTTCATAGCCATTGATAGCCTTCGCCTCCAGGAATTTTTCCAACCTTTTAAAGCCATCCAAATTGTGGTAGTGAGTTCCATAATTTATTTGCTGTGTGAAGAAGTACTTTTTATTCATCCTGGATCTCCCACCAAGCAGCTTCATGGGATGACCCTGGGTCTAGTATTTTGAAAGAGAAAAATGTCTCCCTATCCACATTCTCCACACCATGCATAATTTTGTATACCTCCTGAATGTCTCCCCTTAGCCTCCTTTTTTCCAAGTGAAACAATACCAGTTGATGTAACCTCTCTCATAGAGATGCTCCAGCCCCGTAATAATTTTAGTTGCCCTTTTCTGCACTTTTTCCATCTCTGTAATATCCTTTTTTAGGTGTGGTGACCAGAACTGGACACCGTATTCTAAATTTTAGGCCCCTTCCAACTCTACTACTCTATGATTCTGTGTGGTCGCACCATAGATTTGTATAATGGCAGTAGGATACTGGTTGTTTTATTCTCAATTCCTTTTCTTATAATGCCTAACATGGAGTTTGCCTTCTTTACAGCAGCCACACACTGGGTGGACATTTTCATCAAGCTGTCCACCACAATCTCAAGTTCTCTTCCTTGTTTGGTCACCGCCAGCTCAGATCCCATTAGGTTATACTTGAAGTTGGGTTTTTTGGCCCCAACGGGCATCACCTTACACTTGCTTACATTGAACTGCAGCTGCCATTTGGATACCCTCTCCCAGTTTGGAAAGATCCCTTTGGAGCTCCTCACAATTCCTTTGTGATTTAACAACCTTAAATAATTTGGTGTCATTGGCAAATTTGACCACTTCACTACTCGCTCCTAATTCCAGATCACTTATGAATAAGTTTAAAAGGATTGGTCCCTCTACCGATCCCTATGGGACCCCACTATTGACTTCCCTCTATCGGGAGAATTGACCATTTATTCCTCCTCTCTGTTTTCTGTTCTCTAACCAGTTACTGACCCATAAGATCTCTTCTCTTATTCCATGACTACTAAGTTCGTTCAGGTGTCTTTGGTGGGGGACTTTATCAAAAGCCTTTTGGAAGTCCAAGTAAACAATGTCCACCGGATCACCCGTCTACATGTTTATTGACACTCTCAAGGAATTTTAGTACATTAGTGAGACAGGACTTGCCTTCGTGGAAGCTGTGTTGATTCTGCTTCAGCAGGACCTGCCCTTCTATTTGCTTACTAATTTTGTCTTTAATAATGCTTTCAACCAATTTAGCTGGATCAGATGTCAAGCTAATGGGCCTGTAATTTCCTGGATCCCTTTTTGAAAATTGGTGTTATATTGGCCACCTTCCAGTCTTCTGGTACAGAGGCTGAGCTTAGGTACATGTTGCATATTTTTGTCAGGAGGTCCGCAATTTCATATTTGAATTCTTTGAGAACTCTAGGATGGATACCATCTGGGCCTGGTGATTTATTTGCTTTCAATTTGTCAATAAGGTTGAGAACTTCATCTTTTGTCGCGTCTATTTGCCTGTTCCTCAGACTCCCTGAAAACATCAGTTCAGGCAGAGGCATCTTCCTGTATCCTCTGTGGTGAACACCGTTGCAAAGAATTCATTCAGCTTCTCAGAAAGCATAGTAAAAGTAAGAGACCCCTATATAATTTTGTCTTGCCAAACTTTCCACTCCAAAAGGGTTTATTTAAACTAGTGAATTTATTTTATGTAGTCGTCTCTAAATTATGTTTAACATTTACCCTTCTTAAATGTTAATTTTTTGAGGGGGAGCAATCCAATGGTCCCTAGACAGCATCCCAAGCACCACACAAAGGTGCAGATCACCTCCTCCTACACCCACAGACAGAGCTCCAAGCACGGAGGAGATCTGTTTGCAGCTCTTTTCTCCCAGCTGCCAGAGAAATCTGCTCTCACAAGGTCACAACAGCAACCTCATAAGAGAAATCAGAGATGGAGAAAAGGGGAATGCTGTTTGGCAGGAAAAGACAGTATTATGTGGGCTTTTCAGTTCCCTCCCCATCCACTGAAAGATAAGTCAGTTAGATGGGCTCAGAGTCCTAGCTAGCTGCTTTTTAAAGGGAGGAACTACACTTGCTAGGGCTGATGGGAGTTGTAGGCCAAAAAATCTGGAAGGCCACAAGCTGCCCAATCCTGGTGTAGAAATATAGCACACAAACTAGTATGTACAAAATTATTATACTGACATTTAGAGGTTATATTTTGGTACCCCCAAAAAATAACAGTATTCCTACTGCTTAGTTACCTCTTCAAGGCTAAAACTAGTGTATGCTATCTGTGCATATTACTAGAACCTGTTTTGTAATTATGTTCAAAAAAGTATATTTTTCCATCCAGAGATAATATATCCTGCCTGTGGACTTCTCATAAGTATCTGGTTGGCAATTGTGGGAACAGAACACTGAACTACATAGGTCTTGTGGTCCAATACAGCATAGCTTTTCTTATGCACTATCACAGAAACTTCTAGCTAACCAGCAGAAGGCCATCAGAAACCACTGGTGAGCAGGGGGGATTATTCAATCCATAGGATTGGGTTGCTAATTTTTAAGAACCTAATGTTCATTGAACAGCAATGGGTGGTTGTGCACACAAGTGTTGCGAATTTGCAAACTATTTCTTTTGCAGTAGTTCGTAGCACAGCCACCAGCACCTTCCCACAAGCATAAATCTGGAATCCACTCAATGGCATAACAACAAACACTGAAATTTCATGTAAGGCATGGCAAGGCGGATCAACTTTGTTTTTGATCCTGTGAACAGATTCTGAGCCTAGGGATTTGTTTTCAGTAGCAGAACTGGGCATTCACAAATTTCACTCCTGGTTGCTCCTGGCTTTCTTTATTTCACCAGCCTAATTTAGCTGGTGTCATTTTGATGCTGCTGTTATTAAACAACTGGAAGTTAGAAACCCTTGCCAATCTACTGCAGATCACCCCAGAGATCTAGCAGTACATCCCAATTTATCTTCTGCCAACCCCAATATAGTGCACATCGAGAAAATAAGATTTTAAAATACAGTTGAGCATTTAAATTCCCTGACAATCCTATCCTGTACATGTATACCCAGAAGTAAGTCCTACTGAGTTCAATAGAGGTTAGTCCCAATTAAGTGTTGAAGGATTGAAGCCAAAGAACTTTTTGGTCCAACTTATTTCAACAAACCTACAAATAAATGCATAGAAATGTTAGCAATATGTTGATTATTCTTCACATCCTGAGTTTTCCAGATGTACACCGGAATCAAAGGAATACTACCCACACATTTCAATGAATAGATAACTTTAAGATTACATAGCTGCTATACCAATATTGTTCAGGGCAACTCTGTTCTCTTACCATTCACACTATTGTGGCTTTCTTCTGCTACTTCTGTTGCAGAATCTGCAGAGTCTTTGACTTTTTCTTTTAAAACAAGCATTTCATTTTGCAGTTTTATTATGCTGTTCTCGTACTGCATATCTTCAAGAGTTTTTTGTATGTCCATTATCTCAGAGATAGCTTTCATCATTTCATCTTCCACACTAAAAACCTTTATGGTCATGTCTTCCATTTTCTTCTCAACAGCAGTCAGCTCGCTTGATACTCTAACAACGGAGTGAATAGCATTCCCTATTGCTGGCAAATGGGTTTTGCACTCTTGCAATTTGGGTTCATAATCCACAAGCTTTTGACTCAGATCCCTATTCCTGGCTAACAGATTGTTCTGCTGTTCTTCTAGTTTTCCAGTTGCCTGTATATCAGACTGCAGCTGCTGTTCAACTTTAGCCAGTTCATCTTTTTCTTGTCTATTTAATGTTTTGAGATTTCTTACTGTACTGTCTTCTAGATCTTTCAGTCTTTCAGAGAGAGATTTTAGTCTTTGGTCTACTGCATTGATTTGAGAGGTAATCTCACTATGTAAAAGCTTGGCTTCTGATTTCAATCTGCTAGTATTTGTATCCATTTCTGCCTGGCTTTTTTTCCAGGAGTCAATTAAAATCTGAAATTTCTCATTAATCCTCTCTATCCGTTTAGAATGTGTCTGTTCACTGTCTTGAATGTCATATATCATCTTACGGAGGCTGGAAACTTCTTGCTCAAATTTGGTCATCATAGAGATAGATGAAGAGGATTCTTCCAGGATACCCAAAGATGATTCAAACTGTATTTATAACACAAAACAATGTCCATCTTCACTTAATACAGGGCTGATACTTCTTTATATGACTGAAAGGTTTTCTTAGATATGCAAGTAGTTTTCTCTTCAGATACATCTTTCAAATGCTACGACTAAAATACCTTTAGTCCAAATGACTGATATCAGAGGACTAACAAATTGCTAGTTCATTGTAACCTATTCCTATGTATACTACTTACAAAAGTAAAGCAGAAGCAGCTGTAAAGCTTTATTTCTACAATAACAGAGAACAGCCCTATCAAAAAGCAAAATTCAACTTTAGAACGCAGACAAAGTTTACGAAGAAATATTTGAATTGTCCAAATGGCATAATGTTAATACAATGTGTTGCATAGTCAGGAATGAATTAAAAGTACATTATGAATTAGCTTTCTAATACTCAGCTAGAAGGAACTGGTTTTGTGTAAAAACAGTATGTTCAACTCTGAGATCACAAGTTTACTGCAATCAAAACAATTTTCTTATACCACCTGTAGAATAAATAACTGCTAATACAAGGGTGTTGAACTTCAGTGCCAAATCTGGCCTTCTGGGGTTCCCCAGAGGGTCGTGCCCCACTTCCTTTCCCCTCAACTACCAATCATTTGGTGGTTTCTTGGGTTTCCTTTCCCCAACATTCTTAAAGGATTGAAAAGTGTCTTCTAAGGCTTAGTGGCAGCAAGAATATTCAACCCCACCCACCAGTGGAATGTGGCCCTTGAGAGCTTCTCTGAAATTGAATTTGGCCCTTGGGCTGAAAAAAAGTTCAACAGCTAGGGTGAGCATATGGAAATGAGGACAGGGCTCCTGTATCTTTAACAGCTGTATAGAAAAGGGAATTTCAGCAGCTGTCATTTGTACGTATGCACCTGTTAGATAAGAAAACATACCCATATTAAAACATCCTGAAAATCTCAATTATGCTGCTATTTTATTATAAGTAGATGATTGAGACTTAAGATGCACACAGGGCAATCCTAAATTTGTCTACTCAGAAATAGGTCTCAGCAAGTTCAAATGTATTTACTCCCTAGTTAGGGTGCAATTCTATTCATGATTAGACAAACAAACAAACAAACTCCTAAAACTCCTATGCTGTCTGGGGAATGCTGGGAGATGTAGGGCTTTTTCTGTCTAAACATGCATAGGATTGTGCTGTAGTGAGCTTAGAATTGCAGGTTTAATCAACATATTGTACACACTTACCTGGGAAGAAGTCCCATTGAACTCAATAGTAATTACTTCTGAGTAGATATGCACAGGATTGAACTATTAAGCATATTACATTTCCTGGATTTTACAGAGGAACCTGAGTTAATATATGGATGATTAATTTTGTGCCTAAACATGATCGCAAAATCCCAACAAAGTTTCCCTAAGAAGGTACATTTAATACTGGCTGATGAAAATTATCTTGCAGATTTCAGAGAAAGATACAAAGCATAAAATTATAACCATTTTGAGTTATTACCTTCTCAGAGATTATATTAATCTTATTTTCCATATCTTCAAACTTTACTGCATCCTGCTTTAGTAAATGGTACTTCTTCTCTACAGCAGCCAGCTGAGCTGACTGCTGAAAAAGAAACCTGCGAAATGCAGAAAAACAAAATCAGCAAATATGCCTGATAAAGATTAAGAGCGCCCCCCCAACCTATAATGTCTTACTGAGAAGTTGAGACGTAGCTTATCAGTTACTGCATTCTCATACTGAACACTGTCTTGTCAATGCAGCAGCATAAAAAGCTGGACAGTTAAATGTCTTGCAGAACTTGAAAGCAAGCATTTAGTATCTCTCAAAATCCCTTACAAAAGTATAGGTTTAAGATTAGACATAACAAGTTTCTAAAAGAACAGGTTCCATAATGGTATTGCACAAGCCAAACACATTTCTGCTCCCACAACAGGAGGGAAGATTCCCAATTTGGGGTGATTTTTCTCTTCTCGCTGCAGCCCTCATGAGCAGATTTTTGGAAGGAGGGCACAGGGGAAAGAGGAGGGCAGGAAAGTCCCATATCATAAATGTAGCTTTTGGACCAAAGCCAATAAGCTTAGTAGTTAGGAATGACATCACACACCACATTCATACTGTCAAGCAAAGGTTATGTGAACAGCTATGTTTTAGTAAGTCTATGAATTAACATTTCAAATTTGTTTTCCACTAAGTGGTTAGCTATCAAACATGATAGCTATTCATTCTTTTTGCATAAATATCAGCATTAACTGGCTCACAGTCGTTTTTTAGGCAGCTCAATCTTATGCATGTTTACTTGGAAGTAAGTCCTAATGAGCTGAACGGGACTTACTCCCAAGGAATTGTTCATAGGATGATAGCCTAAACCTGTTTTTATAATTTACAAGAACAGTATTTACTATAAGTGCAAACACAAAGTACTTCCTTAACAAGACATACACAAAAAGTAAGAAATGTAATAGTATAAATCTACTGAAGCCTGAAAGCCGAACCTACCAACAAGATCAAGAATTAAGAAATTACTGTGGATCAAAGGTGGGCAACTCCTTTTCCGTTGAGGGCTGCATTTCCTCGTGAGTAATCTGTTGGCTGTGGGAAGGGCACTGCAACGTAGACCTTATTCTGGCAATTGGTCCATCCAGTTCAATATTGTTGGCACTTGCCATCAGATCTCCAGATTGACAGATTTCTTTCCTACCACTACCTGGAGATGCCTGGGACTGAACCTGGGACCTTCTGCATGCAAAGCATGTGCTCTACCACTGAACTACAGCCCCTTTGGTACATGTAACACATTTCTTACAGTTTTGCTTACCATGTTAGTCCTACACAAGCAGCAAGGGACAGTAAACTTGAGGCCGTTCGTGGCTCCATCCACACAGAATTTTTACTCCCCAAATCCGATTGCTTATTTTGTTGCTCTTCATCTGGTTTGGCTGAAAGGTTAGCTTTCTTTCTTCGCTTAACTTCAGACATATTTACAGTGTCTTTATACAGAATCCTTGCACGGATCTAAGTAAAGATAAACACACTCGCTACTTCCAAATCCACTTCAGAGATAGGCCGTTTTCATCTATGCTCCTCGTTTTATTTGGAGGTCCCACTTTGTCCAATGGAACTTACTTCCCTGTAAATGTGCATAGGACTGCAACCTTACAGCGCAATCCTCATAAGTAAGTCTAATGGAGATTCTAGAAACTTGCTTCCCAGTAATGCCATTTAGAATGGTAGCCTCAGATGCCTTCATCCCTTTCCCAAAATCACGTCCCCCTCTCGTTCCCCATTTTGTACACCGTCTCCCCCCTCTCTCCCGTTACCTGTGGATCAGAAAGGGGGCGGGACGGGACGCGACCTCGCTGTTCTCCAACTTTTCTTTTAGTTGCCCGCAAACACCGCGGCTCTTCGCCGACTCGGGCACGCCACGTCACTGCGCATGCTCGCCGCTGTTCCTATCATCACTCCGCCTCCCTTCGCGCGCTCTCGCAGGGTGCGAGCGTGGCGATAAAGAAATAATAATAGCAGAGGCGCGCGCGCAGTCGCGAGCTTTCTCGCGCGCGCTTCCCTATTCACTTGCGGGCACGAGCTGAACCCAGACAATGAGCGAATGGCTGGGGCGGGGAGCCTCGTGGCTGCTTGTGAGGCGGCGGCGCGGCGGCAGCAGCTTGTCTTGACTTCTCTCCCGAGCTCGCGCCTCCCTTTCGAGACCCTGGCGGAGACTCGCCGCACTGCCTTGCCCCGCCCCGTTTTCGCCTCGCCTTGCCCCGGGGAAGGAGGAAGTGACCGGTAGTTCCAGGGGAGCCGAAGGTGGGGGGCGGGAGCTGAAGTTCCTTTTAGGGGCTTCTCTGCTCCCTCGCGCCGCACCCATACATGCTGCTTGTTCCTGAGGTAACCCATCCAGCAGCCCTGAGGGGAGGGGAAGACAGGAGAAGAGTGCTGGTAGTGGTGGGTACACAGACCGTAAATAAGCTCAGCAAGAGAAAATGAAATGTGGTTGTTTGGTGGAAGGAATGCAGGATGGAAGAAGAAACCGGAGCAGGGAGGGAGGAAAATGAAAAGGGGGGGGGCAATTTGGGGGTGGGCCGCTGTGGGAGCGTTCACGATTTGGGGAATATTCAGTGCAGCAGCTAAGCATCCTTGGCACCGAAATATCCGGAGAAGAAGACTCGGTACTTGCGGTTCCGATTTCAGGTTGATAGAGCTGCTTTCTGTCTGTCCACTTCACAGAAGTTTGCTTCCGTATTTTTTGGAAAGCAAATGACAGTTTTGGTTAGTATGAAACAGCTGAAGTATATGTACCCGCGGGGAGATTGCATATGGAGGTTGTCGCTAGACTCACCCCGACACTCGGACTGTAACCTGTTGCCTAAAGGCTTGGCACGAACTCAACAATGCAATCTTAGTAATAATAGATTCGAGTAGGCAACCTCAGATCTGGCTTCATATTGTCTTTTGCACCCAATTACTTGAGCCTTTTGTTCTGAATAATTCTGCTGACATGACACATTGATAAACACACAAGATTATATATAATTTCCATGCCTTCCCGCTAGATGGCACTTTCCCAGTTTTTAAACCTAGGACATGCTGATGGTGAAGTTTAAGATTTAAATACTTCTGTGTATACATTACATGTTCTTGTGTACATTCTTCAGCTAAATAGGCTAGTTATAGCCAAGATAATAGCATACACCTTAAATAGCCACCTTTTTCATGATTCAGAATATCTTTTACTGTTGCCAGCAGCGTCTTCATAAATGTATATATTCTAGCTCTGGGATGGGCAGCCTATTTGGGCCTGTGTGCACATTTGGCAATTTGAGAAACTGCCCTGGGCAGTATGTATGGGAATTCATGGGAAGAAGACGGGAGTAGCTAGAGGGCTTGACTTTGCTGGAAGCACATAGGTGCCACTAAACAACTGTGTTATTTTGTTTTAAAAAATGGGGTAGGAAGGACACCTCTGCAGATGCCAAGAAAGGTATCTGAAGGCACCGTATTGTCTGCCCCTTTTCTAGCCTGATAAGACATTATGTTGGTTTCAGAAATACAGGCTCCTATTTTTATTTTATTTATTTATTTCATTTTTATACTGCCCAATAGCTGAAACTTCCTGGGTGGTTCACAAAAATTAAAACCATTCAAAGTATAAAACAAACACAAAAACATGATATAAAATACCACATAAAAGCACAACCAGGATAAAATCAGCAGCAGTGCAGAAATACAAATTTAAAATACAAATCTAAAACAGCAAAGTTAAAATTAAATTTATAGACTGTTAAAATGCTGAGAGAATAAAAAGGTCTTCACCTGGCGTCTGAAAGAGTATAGTGTAGATTCCAGGCAAACCTCCTTAGGGAGCTCATTCCACAGTCAGGGTGCCACAGAAGAGAAGGCCCTCCTCCTCCTCCTCCTGGTAGCCACCTGCCTTACTTCCTTTGGCAGGGGCTCATGGAGAAACATTTGAATTCCAGTATATTGTTTTCGCTTGCTGTTACACTCTACAGAACTTATATTTGAAGCTCTGCAATTGTATACAATACTACCCATCCCCTTTTATGTAAACAATGATTTCTACTTCCCATGTAAAAGACGTTTTAGGGCAGTTGGGACCTTCTGCATGCAGCCAATTTCAGTCCAGGCACAGCCAGCCCCAATTTCCCACCAGGCCCTGCTACTTGCATAGTATGCTATAGTGTTTCAGGGATAAACCCTGAAATGAGCAAAACCACTCGTTTTTTGATGGGAGGGAGATTGCCAGACCCCTGCCCACTTCCAAAATGAGCGTTTTTGCTTGTTTGGGGTCTTGCCTCCTGAAGCGCTATATCATGTGCAAGTGGTAGGGGATGCTTGCAGACTGGATCTGGCAACATGTAGAAGGCCCTAATTGGATACTGCCTAGGCTAAGTACTTGTTAATTCAATTAATTTATCTAAATTTAAAAGCTAATTCAGTTACTATATGCAAAAAGATTTTAACTTTTTTGTTAGTCCACATCTAAACGAAACCTTAAATAGGTCCAGAAATTGAAGTGTGTTAATGTTATTTAAATTAGCTTATAGCCTGTGTTTTTTCCCAATGCCAAAGAAACCAAAAATTATAAATGATGAAGTTCCCTTATTATTTATCTTGCTATCTTCAGTATCCTATCTGGAAAAGGGCATCATAAACCTGAATACTGAATAATTTGAAAACTATCCACATACTGATGTCTTCAGAGTTATTTGCAGGTTGAGATACTGGTAAGTGTTGTCTGACTAATAAGAATCAATATTATTTGTCATTCATTTTTTAAAAATACAGGTATTATTTTTTGAAATAATATAGGAGAGGGACCATGTGGCTCTCCAGGTATTTCAGCCTACATCTCCCACCTATGATTAATGGTGAGGGATGCTGGGATTTGTAAGCCAAAATACCCGGAGAGCCACAAGTTGCTCTCCCCTCTTCATAATGGGACTTAGAAATTGACTGTGCTTGCAACATCTTGGCTAGTTCATGTTACCATTCAGCAAGGAAGAAGCAAGTTGGATTGAAAATGGATGTGAAGGCTCTAAATCATTTGCTTCAGAATTGCGAAGCTTTGGAAAGAGATATCAAGACTTCTTATATAATGGATCATATGATTGGGGATGAAGCATTAACATTACAGGAAGAGGAGAAAGTGAAAGCCCAGGTAAACCACTTGAGATTTTTGTCTGTTGGTTTATATTAGTATTTAAGCACTCACAGGCTGCCAGTATGCTAGCAAATTCAAATTCAGGCTCCAGCACAAGGCTCACTGTGCAATTGCACAATTGACATAAGTCATCCTAGGGTATTCTGCTGCCACAACGGACCCCACATTGGCCAGATGCAAAATAGCCACAATTTGCAAATCAGTATTTAAAACAGGGAGTCTGGCAGAAGCGAAATGGGGAATGACTAGAAATAAATTTCCTAGAGCTGTTTTGACTGTCATGGACATTAGTGGAACACAAAGCCCTATGAAGGTTTTTGCCTGCTCACATGAAAGGCAAAAGTGTGAAGGGGGATGTGGGTGTACATGTAAGCAACGTCCCCACATTCCTGGCTGAAATCAGTGGGACATAAATTATAACTATTCACATTGATTTCAGTGGGAGCTAAGTGAAATTAATTTAAAGTGCAATTCATTGCATGTCTACCTAGAAGTAAGCCCATTGATTCCCAGATATGTATAGGATTGCAGTGTTAGTCTGAATCCAGCCCTATATAACTTCATACCATTATGACTAATGGGCAACATAGCAGAATAGACGTGCGTTGTTTGTATAATAAATTCCACTATCTGCATCTTCTAGAAGACCAGGTTGCCCTTCTTTCAGACTTTTTCATCTAAATGTTTTAAGATTGCAGTTCTTTCAGACTTTTCTATCTAAATGTTTCTGGGCTGCAGTTCTTTCATTGGTTTGGGCAGCCACTTTCCCTGAGGTTGTGAATGAGACATATATTTATTCACACAGGCAGGTCTTTCTTTGAGTTAAGACTTTATAAACAGGCACCTAGTACAGGTACTACTAAGGACATAATGTTCTATGAGGATTCTATGGGATGTGTATCATTGGAATACATAGGAATTAAAACTGCAATCCTACACTCACTGACCTGGAAGTAGGTCCCATTGAACTAACGAGGCTTACTTTAGAATAGACATGCATAGCATTGGGTTGCAAAAGTATACAACTTTGCATAGAATGTTCTTTAACATTCTTTTACAGCCTAAATAACTTAGCAGTTGTCATCTTCTGTTGGTTGCTATATAATAAAGTACAATCCAGCCAAATTTAAGCTTTTTTGATTTCAGTGGGAAAAGTTTAAACATATCCTGAAAATCAATGGGACTTAAAAGTGAAGAACTTTGGATAGATTGCATCAAATCTGTATTATTCTCTTCTTATTCCCCCACTAGACTACACAAAGAGAGAGGGCAGCTATGCTAGTAAAAATAATTCTTGCCAAAGATAATCATGCATACATATCCTTTTACAATGCATTGCTTCATGAGGGCTACAAAGATCTTGCTGCTCTTCTTCAGGATGGTATCCCCATTATTTCTCCTTACAATGGGAAAAAAACTATGGATGGAGTAACCTCATATGGTCAGTATGACAAGCTACTTATTGCATAAGAACATAATGTGCTAAATGTTTGAAATAATTAAGACTGCAATCCTATATTTACTTACCTGACAGTAAGCCTCGTTGAAGTCAATTAGACTTATTTCTGATTAGACATGTATAGTATTGCATTGTAAATTGTCTTATTCAGTAATCTTCAAGAAATATTTAATTCCAATGGAACCTTCATTTCTAAGTGGTTTAGAGAGCAATGCTGTGGCCCCTAGACAGCATCTGGGGCACCATAGTATGCTGTGGATCCTCTCTGGGCCTGTAGACAGAGTTACAAGTGTGGAGAAGAAGATCCAATTGTGGATCTTCTCACCCCCAGCTGCCTTGGAAAGCTTCTCTTACATGGTTGCAACTGCAACCTCATGAGAAGTCGGACAGGTATGCAGTATCCTATGGCCTCTCCAGTCCCAAACCTGCCCATCAAAAGGTAAATCAGCTAGACGTGTTCAGAGGCCCGGGTACCTGCTTTTTGTATTTTAAGTGAAGAAATGGAGGCAAGATCGTCTCTGTCCTCCTCTCACCCTGCCTGGCTCTTGCTACCAAGGCACAGGATAGAACTCAGAGCCCTCTGCGCATGGGAGTGCACCGCCCAATAGCCGGAGCTATTGGGCGGTATAGGATTGCACTCTTAATCTATACAAGTTACTAAAACATTTTCCAACAATAGGGTTGTAATATGCACAAGTTCTTTAATTTTCAAACTGTTATTGTAACATATTTGGAAAAGAGATTCTATCAGTATAACTTATTTTTATGTCTACTAATACATTACAGTTCTGTAAATGCAATACTTCCTTCTGGTAAGGCTGTTCTGGAAGGGGTACAGGGCTGGATTCATTTCCTTTACCAGGCGTATCTCTTTCCAACAAACAGCTGATTATTGTGATCCTTGTACCCTTTAAAGAGCCCAGATGCTACATTTACACACTTGGTAGTTATTTTATTCTTAGTGATAGCCTAAACAGAAGAATTATCATGTGAAGTCATGCTGTGTATTGAAGCTGTTCATCTAATACTTCTGATTGATACTTTAAAGTAAAAAAGAATAACTGATCATAATCTTAAATAAATTACCTTTCATTTTTTTGCATCTGTTTGCTGTTTCTGAATTTAAGTTAAGACTGTCCTCTGTGAAGGTGGAGTTCCACAGCGACCAGTAGTGTTTGTCACTCGTCAAGAACTAACAGAAAAAATACAACAGAAACTATATAAGTTAAAAAGTGATCCAGGATGGGTTGTTGTTTATGGGATGGCAGGCTGTGGAAAGTCTGTTTTGGCAGCAGAAGCCCTACGTGATAACAGTCTTTTGAAAGGTATTTGTAATTGTGTTTTATCAATAATATAGATGTTAGTTTTACATGCTACGAGTTACTACAAAGCATACTTTTAAAAAGCTTCCAGCGGAGGCGTTTTGAAAGTCTACTTGCTGTTTTCAAGAAAGTGGGAAGAGGGGTTGCTGCTGGGAAAGGAAAAGCAAACCTTCTGGAACGCTGCAACAACCATCAGCCTTCAAAAATAGCTTCACTACATTGCAATCAGAGTTTTGAAAAGCCTCCATTGGTGCCAATGAAAGGTTTTTTAAAAAGCCTAATGGCCACATGAGAGGGGGGTGTGAGTAGTTGTGTGTGAGAATCCATGCTTGTATGTATATAAAATGAAGTAAGATCGTCCCACCCACTTTGATCCCACTCGATTCTTACAAGGGGCACCCATGACAGGAAGCGGCACACAAAAGCTTCCTCAAAGGAACTGTGGCCCTTAGGTCAAAAAAAGCTCCTCACTCTTGGTCTAAAAGACATGACCTAAAAGAAAAAGAGGATAGGAAGGGAAGAGGAAAACAAGCAAATTCTGGCACCAGTTCTTAAGACTTTCCCTTAGCCTGATTGTTCTTAAAGAAGCTGGATGAATTTGGTTTTGGTTTAAGCATTCATGTTCATTCTGATATATTGATTTCAACCTGGCAGCTTGTTTCCCAGGAGGAGTGCATTGGGTTTCTGTTGGCAAACAAGACAAGGCAGGACTGTTAATGAAACTCCAAAATCTTTGTCTGAGATTAGACCAGGACTTCACTTATTCACAGAGGCCACCACTTAATATTGAGGAAGCTAAAGATCGCCTTCGTTTGTTGCTTTTGCGCAAATACCCAAGGTACTGTCAGTAAAAAAGTAATATTTGAAATTTTTCACTTTGTCAACTTGACTAGAATTGTGTTGTGTCTGTTTCAAACTTGTACATAACATATGCAGATGTTCTGTCTTCTTTGACATTCCAGCGTACACAGGCTGTAGCAAATAAATCAAAGAACTGGATAGCTATGCAAGTTGATTAATGTGTGTAATCATGTTTTAATATTTTAATGTTTTAACATGGTCTTATTATGTTTTATTGACTATTGTGAACTGCCTTTGAAGGATAATCTATCTTCCATTAGATAATAAATAATACAAATCTATAAACTGCTCTATCAGTCTTGTTGAAGAGGAGGGTAAAATATATTGCATCTTAATTACATTTAAGGGTAAAAATGCCTTCAATAAATAAATCATACAAACACAGAATTATGATGAAGGGCATAAGTGGTAGATTTAGGTTGTTCAGATTTCTTAAGTTGCATTGTTCCATACATTCCCTAATATTTAATATATGATTAATGCTATAAGTGTGCTAACAGTAATATTCTCATGTCAGTCTAAAATAGAATTCCTCACTGCTTTTTTATTCTTGCATTAAGTGATTCAGTATTACTATTCCACCACTGCCCCCAGCAGTCCTTTTTTATTGATCCCAACTCAGACTTGAATTCAAAATGTAATGGAATTAATGTTTTCCCCCTTGTGTATTTCTTGACATATACCTATATATAACTAATTATTTTCCCATAGCAGTTATCTTTTAACAAATTGTTCTGTGTCAGTGCAGAGTGTGAAAAAATGTGGTGTTCAAGTGAGTCTTCCATTAAGTACAATATTAGCATGTCTTTCAACTCAATACAAGTTTAATAAATGTAAAGTACCTAGAAAATGTTCCCTTAAATATAAAATTGCTACAACTTAGTAAAAGCCTCAAGAGTTATTCCTGACAAGAATTCACTCCAGAAGGTAATGCTTTTGCAAAATGAAGTATTCAAAATGTAAAGTTTACTGGTTCTTAACATGTTAACAACTTAATAAAACAGGCATGCACATTAACTCCAAGTTTACCATCTATTTTTGTAATAGGTCTCTCTTGGTGCTCGATGACATTTGGGATTCCTGGCTATTAAAAGCCTTTGATAGTAATTTCCAGGTTCTTATCACCAGTAGGGACAGGAGTGTAACAGACTCTGTAACTGGTAAGGATGTGTGTCCCCCCATTCCCTCTTTTTTAATTCCAACTTATTTCAGGTTTTCATGCATAGTACTTCAAATAATAGTGTGACTTGTATTGCCATGGCTACCATTAACATTTCTTAATTCCTAGCAGTGCATGTCCTTGAAACATAGCTTACAGTATCTGTTTAGAATTTAGAAATGTTAAAAATACAAAAAAATGAATATTGTGTCATTCTAGTTAGACAAGATATGGTAAAAGGTGAATAAAATGGCAATATAAATTGTAGTATGGAACAAATATTTAAGAAGTTATTAATAAAAATGAAGCTGCTCTCGTTGAAAGTTTAAAAAACAATGTTAAACATTTAATCATGACTCCCACATTGGTGGGAGGGATGAGACTTGGAAGATTCTGTGTACATGGTAACTGCTAGTTTCTTTTGGCTTTTTTCGTTCTATGCATCACAACTGGGTTTATGATGTTGTTTTTGCAATGTTCATGAGGATTGGTATTGTTGTCAAGATAGGACCAGAAAATCTGGAGACTTAAAATATGTGAGGACATTTGTGGATCTCTACTGCGTATAATGTGATTATGTAATACTCTCTGGGCTTTTGTGTGACACATCTGAGACCAGTTGATTAATAGAGAGTGGCAATATGTATCTTACATCTGATAAGAGAAGTGGTAGTGGGCTGCATAGAGATCCTGTCGGACCACATGTCAGCACTGGTTTAATCCATCTTTGCAGCCCCTTATGCCAATCTTATTGAGGTGTGTGTGCACCTGACCTGCAAAGCCTGTCCAATTTAATTGGTGGAGCAGACAAATCCATTCATTTCCCTTAGGTACATATGAGTCTTCAGGTACACATTGGTGTTTATATAGAGCTGTGGATAAGGGGAACCTATATTTAAATGGCAAATGGGTAACACATTTTGTAAAGTCATTTGAATACATAGCTTCAAACTATCTTGGGAGAAATATGATAGGATAAAACACTTTTTAACCAAGCATGGTTAAAATTAAATTATGAAAGTTTTAAGCACTACATAAATTCACTATGTTGTGTTCATTAAATTAAATATGTTCTTTCTAACTTTGAATTTTAACCCTACACCCAGGCAGTAAATATGAAGTTCCTGTGGAAAGTGGTCTAACGCATGAAAAAGCACTTGAAATATTATCCCTATTTGTTAATATGGAAATAACAAAGCTGCCAGAAAAAGCTGACAGTATTGTGAGAGAATGCAAAGGTTAGAATTTCATTTTATTTTATATTGCCCTGCCTGTCAAACATAGTAATAGCTTTTCAAACCATATCTGCATAAATGCCATTTTTACTCTTGTTTTTTATCTCGTATCTTCTAGACTAAGGGTGTGTGCAGTCCTCAGCTTCTTCCAGCATGGCCCATGCAGCTGTGGGGACCCCATTCAGAGTTTCCCTTGTTAGTGCTAGCTAGGGGAAATGACATCCTTTGCTGGCACTAGCAAGAAAAAGCCCTGTCTGGGTGGGTGGGAAGTGTGTGTGTACGTGTGTGCATGTCAAGGGTAATATGAGCGTGCATCTTTAGCATGGGAGTGTTTTTGTTCCCTACTACCCTGGCAGGCACCCAATGTGGCTCTCAGATCAAAAAGGTTGTGCACTAAGCAATTCATCTAGCATTTTCATATTTTAAAAAAGGGCAAGATTACACTTGCTTCAACATATAATTTAATAGCTGGAGAACAGAAACATGATGTTTGTCTCCCATCCTTTGTGCCCTCTCTGATAACCCCCATTCCCCAATCGCACTATCTTGTACAATCAAGTCTTGGTTCTTATAGAGCATGGGTGGGGTCAACTTGTAGCCATCCAGATATTTTGGCCTACAACTCCCTTTAGCCCTAGCCAGCATAACTAATGTTAAGGAATGTTGAAAGTTGTAGGCCAGAACATCTGGAGGGCCACTAATTGTGTCATGTTGAAATTCTTTAGGATGTCTTCCCTGAGCTTGTTTTGTAATTGCCTTCTATCTCTCTGCAAGTAAGGATGCAAATGGACCTGGGGTTGGCTGCAACTTCTCAAACTTGGCATTTTAAAGCAACAGAAGGAGACAGTACCCTTTTCTGAAATGGGAAGTTATTAGCATGGGAACATAGGATATTGTCTTATACTCAATCAGACCATTGGTCCACCTAGCGCAGTGTTGTTGACGCTGACTGTTAATGGCTCTCCGAAGTTTCAGTCAGAAATTTTCCAGCCATCCCTAAAGGTCCTGGGGATTGAACCTAGGAACTTTTGCATGCAAAGCATGTGCTCTTCCACTGAGCTTTAGCCCTTCTTTCTAACCATGTATGGGCTGCTGTGGTTTGGGGGGGAAAGTGACATGAACTTCTACTGCAAAGTCTGTGGAGTCCTAAAGTTCTGAAGCCACCACTTGCTCCTTAGATGGGTGTTTTACGCTTTGGCTTTGTATGTTGGGACAGTCTTTTCACAAATAAATAGAAGGCAGTAGTTTTTAAATGACTGATATATAAGGTGCCTGAAAGCACGCAACTGCTTTCAGGCACCTTATATATTAGGGACAGTCTTTTCAGCCATGTGAATTTTTACTATTTTTGTGTTCTGTTCTCTTTGTACTTTTCATAGAAATGAGAAGTAGCCTTTGCTTTCCTCAGTAGCTCCTTCAAAAAACAATAGCTCCCTTTGTTATTCAAGTTTTTATTTTCATTTAATGTTTTAACCTATTCCTGTATTTTAGGTTCTCCTCTTGTGGTGTCTTTGATAGGAGCATTATTACGAGACTTTCCCAATCGCTGGGAATACTACCTTAAACAACTTCAAAATAAACAGTTTAAAAGAATAAGGAAATCGTCTTCTTATGATTACGATGCACTTGATGAAGCAATGTCCATAAGTGTCGAAATGTTGTCAGAAGATTTTAAAGATTATTACAGAGATCTTTCTGTCCTTCAAAAGGATGTTAAAGTGCCTTCAAAGGTAAACTTCATTTTAAAGTAATTCTGGTTTTAAGAATTTTAATATATGATGGGAATTGTGACATCTTCGTGAATATTTAAAATAAAGATTTTCAGAAATCTGGGTCTGAAGTAATGCTCCATTCCAAGCTTTGTAGGGCGGCCTTGATGCTTTAATTGTGAGTGTCTTTAGGACCGGCGCATCCTTGACAAAACTTCTTCCCTTAGTGTCTTGCCACTATCACAGTTATGGCTTATCCAAAGTCTCTAGTCCTGTTCTGCTGCTCAATGAATCCATGCAGGCACAGATGTGGGGCTGTTTCAAAAGCACCTTACTGTTCACTTTCAGGATGGTTATAGGTTTTTTTGGTTGTATATGGATTTTATTTGTTTGCATATATATTTTGTGTTAAGTAGATTTTCAACAACAGTATTTGCTACTTTTTACCAGTTCTTTGTTTTAAAATGCATTTTAGGTATTCTGTATTCTTTGGGATATGGAGACTGAAGAAGTTGAAGACATACTGCAAGAATTTGTTAACAAATCTCTTCTGTTTTGTGATCGGAATGGGAAATCATTCCATTATTATTTGCATGATCTTCAGCTTGATTTTCTTACTGAGAAGAATCGATGTCAGCTTCAAGTATGTATTTTAATTTTTAATACTGACATATCTTGGATATATCAAAACACAGAAATTAATCTATACTGTATGCAAAATGTATTATTTGTACTGCAAGTACCTAGTATGAATAGATTTAAAACTGTACCTATTAGTTGAATATTAATTCAACTTTTAAAACTACTTTGATAGTTCACTCTAAAATGTTTGGTCTAACAGTCATCCTATATAGTATCATTATACTATACGATGTGTATTTCTTGCATGTTTCCCACTACTGAGCAAAACAAAATGGGGGAGGACAACCTTTTGGAGATTTTTTTGTACTTACTAACAATTAAGCAAAAGTTTGTAAAATTGATTCTTCTGAACTTCTCCAAACTCTTTGATATAAAATATTATGAAAATAAATTAATGCCGCTTCTTTAAGGTATAGTTCTAGAATACTTCGTTAAACGCTTTGGGTATTACAGAAATATAGCGAAGTGGTTTTTAAAATATATGTGTTGTGATTAATTTTTTAACGCTCAGTCCAGTGGCTCCTTAGGTGCCTGAAAGCTCTTGCTCGATTAAGTGGTTTTAGATTGATTTCACTGTTTGGGGCAGTTCTGTGTGCTCATTCATCCATTTTTGGACAGGCTGTGAGTGGCTGTCTCATCAACTGGATAATCAACTGCATAATCTGTACGATTGCAGATTTTGGTATATTGCTTATACTTATCTGTATATATTGTAGCTGGTTTGAATGAGACTTTAGCATTAATAATTGTGCACCAAATTGCAGGTAATTAATACTGATACCTTTCTTGGATTCTAAACTTGGGTATCAATAAATTTGGCTGGTCTTATTGGCCAACCAAAAGTTTGTTGTTGCAAGGGACTGGGTATTGTCCCTGAACACATCCTATGTCTGGAACATAGCACGAGATCAGGAGGAAACCTGCTTCTCTTTCCAATTTTAAGCTTGGGATGTGGGACAGAAGACTATTGATTGATTGTATTTCTATCCTGCCTTTTTGAAGCCAACCAAGGCAGCTTACAATGATTTCAGAAAATAAAAACCATAACCATAATATCAGAAGCAGTAAGCCTATATACATCAGTTGCTGTGGATCATGGGTGCGAGGGTGCTGTAGCACCATGTCCTGCGTTTGAGTCCCTGGTCAACAGCTGGTTGGCCACTGTGTGAACAGAGTACTGGACTAGATGGCCCTTTGGTCTGATCCAGCTTGGCTCTTCTTATGTTCTTATAACCCAACATAACATAAAAAGAGCCATGCTGGATCAGACCAAGGGTCCATCTAGTCCAGCATTCTGTTCAAACAGTGGCCAATGAGTTGCCCATGAGAAACTAACAAACAGGAGAATAAAAACATAATAAAAGAGTAAAACAACCTTAAAAAGCCATAATAACCATAACAATTTAAAAAGCCAAGTTAGAAAAATGTGTCTTGACCTGCTTCCTGATTGAAGAGAGAGCAGGGATCAGTCATAACTCCAAAGGGTTCCATTATTTGTGTAATTGAACATTTTCAGTTATTTTAATTCAATGTCTTTACAAAGTAAAAATTAATATTTTAAATAAGGGTGTTGTATTAATAATAATTTAATTTTTGTAGGTGCTACATAAAAACGTAGTTCATCAGTACAAGAAATATTACAAACAGTATATACCGTCTCCGTCAGAAGAGGACTGCATGTACTGGTATAACTTTCTGGCTTACCATATGGCTAGTGCCAATATGCAAAGTGTAAGTTTATGTTGATGGCAGTCTTTGTATACTTCTGCATGTAATAGAAGACTATTTTCTGACAGTTCAGTTCTTTCTTACCTTTTTTTTTTACAAAATTTTGTAAAGAAGCTTAAGTAAATGGAAAAGGCTTTTTGATTCTATGACTGTGAATTGTTTTTAAATATACTTTCACATGCACTCCTTTTAAGTAAAATATATTCTGCTGTGATCCATTGCAAAAGATTCACATACTTTACCAATGCCGTGAGCACATGGTAAATTGAATGGTAACAAGTTGTCTGTGAAACTTGGAGTAACATGCCAAGGAAAACATTTGTTTAAGGTTTATTTAAAGGTTCACATGAGAATGAATTTGAAAAACTGTTAGCTGGCCAGTCATGTCAGATATGTGGATAATGGAAAAGTATGTTCAGTAGTGCCTGGCAGTATTATTTTCTAAGTCTGTTTTTTGATGGAATTTTGGAACATGATAATAAATGAGTTCACTCTTGTTCCTGAAAATGCAGAACTAAATAACAGTTTAAAGTAACACTAAATATAACTTGCAAACAGTATATTTTTCTTTACTTTTTTCTCATAGGAACTCTGTGCTCTTATGTTTTCACTAGACTGGATTAAAAGCAAAACAGAATTGGTAGGGCCTGCTCATTTGATTCATGAATATGTTGAATATAGAGAAATATTGGATCAAAAGGTATGGTATGATAAATGAGCAACTATACTTAGGATAACTTGTACTTTATTCAGGAAAAAATGGGTAGTAGATGTAATGGCTGTTTACTTTAAATGCAGGTAATTTTGGTGTGATAGCTCTTTCCAAATTCTGACATAGTTGGTATTCTGGAAATTGCCTTGTGTTGAATAGGTGCTATTTTGAAGACCTTTGGAGAATCTGCATTCTAGAAAAGATAAAAAAAATCTTGATTATTTTAATAACTCATTTAAAAGGATGAGTCTGGAGGAAAGGTTGCCTTCCAAATATATTTGGCAGGTTCCCAACATCCCAATTAATGTTGGTCCTGTTTCCCTTTCTGATCAGCAAGCCCAACTAGCCTTCCACCAGTAATAATTATATTTTGTTTTATTTAATGGAATTGGCATGATACCTTACTTGATTTCTCAGCATAAAGCTGTTTTAGGGTGCAATTCTATGGGATGCGCCCTGGCTACTCATAAGCCTCTGAACTCAGAGGCTTACAAGTATCCAATGCAAAGTGGGAGACATTTTAGCTCGAGTGGAAGGGAAGGAGGCTAGGGACAGCTGGGGGTGGGGGTAGCTCATAGACCCATGTTCCAGTCTACTCCCTACCCCCAGGAACACCTCATTTAATACAGCACCATCAGTATACATGGTAAAATGAAGAGGGTAAAATGAAGAAAGTTCCTTTCCCCTATGAACGTGCAATCAAAATTTCAGCATTTTTTTAATCTGTTACTGTTTTTAATTTTTTTTTAAAAAAAACAAATTTTTACCTCAGGTTTAATTCTATTTTAACTTTTGTAAATTTATATTTATGTATTGTAATTATACATTTTTTAATCTTGTAAACCGCCTTGAATCCCAGTACTGGGGAAAAGGCGAGATACAAATACAATCATCATCATCTGCCATAATAAAAACTTAAGCGGTCAGTGGAGGATACCTTCTACTTAATGCAGCCTCTAAAAGAACAAATATATAAAATGACAAAAATAATAATCCTGTCCAGATTCACTTTTTTATTTATACGATAAATCTTGTTCACAGGATTCCATCGCATGTGAAAACTTCCAGGAATTTCTATCTTTAAATGGACACCTCCTTGGACGACAGCCGTTTGTAGACATTGTACAGCTGGGACTCTGTCAACCAGAAAGCTCTGAAGTATATCGACAAGCCAAACTACAAGCTCAGCGAGAACTTGATAAAGGATCCTTTTATGTGGAATGGATGTAAGCAGATGCAATTTTTTCATGCAGAACATTTCTATCCCAATCAACAGCAACAACAAAAATTATGTTGAAGCACTTGATCCATTTTAATAACAATCCACAGAATAACTTTTTGTGTGTCCATGTCTTTCAAGTGTGTGCAGAAGGTTTTATATTCTGTTTTTAATAGTGGCTTCTTCATTTCTTGCCTGCTCTATTATTCTGGTGTTGTTAGTGCTTGCTTCCTTTTTATAAGGTTGTCACTAATCCCTAGTTCACAGGAGAAGGAAAGAAACTACCTGCATTTCATATTGGGCATACTTTGCTGTTGATGTTTGTTTCTCTTCATTTTTGGTTTAAAATGTTTTAACCTATGAGCATTCGTGTTTATTATGATGTTTTGTTTACATATCTGATTTTGTAAACTGCTTTAAGATATTTTTTAGTTATGTAAGCAGTAGATAAATTTATTAAATAAATGGAATGAATAAGCAATATTGGAGCATTGTGGCCATGGACACCCTCTTGATGTGTTTCCTTTTATTCTGGGAATTCATTTATTGGCTCAAAAGTTTAATTTGTTGCTGCACTTCTAGAAGGGGCTTCAGAGTTCTTCTGCATGGCTAACCTTGCAATGCCTTTGCAAGCAGTTTCCTCCCAGGAGTTTCTTGGCTGACATAAAAGAGTTATCAGGCAACAAATCATTGTATTAATAAGTGCCAAGTAAGGTCATTTACACTTTTGCAGATTAGCAGTTGTAATCATTTGCCCATACATGCAGATATTACTAAAAACTATACATTAAAATCACTTCGTATTGTGGCTCATTTCAATGTGACAAATTTCTTGATTATATAGCATTTCTGTGTAAGAAAATAGTGTCTAAAGTAAATTGTCAAAGGTAGTGGTCAAATGTGCATCTGTTTTACTGTTTGAATCATACTTCTTGGTTCATTGAGGATCATGTGTGGTTATACATATAAATATATTTCAAATAAAATATACTCAAGAAATTTTAAGAACTTAATTCCATAGAGTTAAGTTAGGAAATTATGAAATATAGGAACCTTCCTAGATAGTAGAAATACCAAATGCATTCTTAAATAATTCTCTTATTCTTTTAGTTACTAAAATGGACATCTAAAGAATTTAATATTGTAGTATACATGGCTGCCTGAAGCATGTGTTAACCTGAAATATATAAAATAAAAAATAAAAATTGTTTGCATAACAAGTACTGTGTTTGTATACATGTGGCTTGGTACAGTTTGTTAAAATGAAAGAATTTATGTAATTGTAATCTGAAAGAATTACAATGCTGTCCTTTTTATTTTTCTATAATGTAGGAATAAAAAATCCATGAAGAACATGTACCGTTTGGTTGTGAGTCCACATACAGATGCCGTTTACCATGCTTGTTTTTCCCGGGATAGGCAAAGAATAGCTTCATGTGGAGCTGATAAAACATTGCAGGTAAGATTATCTCTCTCTATAGTAGGGGTGCACCACTTTTTCAGCCCTGAAGGCTGCATGTAATGCTGGTTTGGGGGTCAGAGCCAGACATGTTCATCCTGATAGAGATCACGCTTTCATTGCTGCTAGTGGTGGCAGGGAATGAGTGATCTATATGTGAGGATCTCCAGGGGAGCAAGTAGAGTACAGGTGGGTGGGGGATTGGAACACTGGGTTTTGAACAGTGTCCATTTGATTTGGAATGCATCTAATGATGTAGAATCCTATAGAAGGTGCTTTTGAACATGCCTCATTCATAGATTTTATGAGGATTCAGACATAAGAACATAAGAAGTGCCCTGATGCTGGATCAGACAAAGGGTCCATCCAATCCAGCACTTGGTTCACACAGTGGCCAACCAGCCATCGGCCAGGGACCAACAAGGCAGGACATGGTGCAACAGCACCCTCCCTGTGTTTTCCTTCTTCTGCTTCTATTCTTCTCCCCTTAACCGAGAGCCAGTGTGGTGTACTGGTTAGAGTATTAGACTGGGACTCAAGAGACCCACCCAGTCATGAAGCTCACTGAGTGACTTTGAGTCAGTGCCTAATTTACCTCATAGGGTAAAATACAGAGGAGGAGGATCATGTTTGCCACCTTGAGCTCATTGGAGGAAAGGTGGGATATAAATGTAACAAACAAACAATAAATAATAAATGTTCTGTGGTAAGAAAGGTGGAATAGCAACACAATGTCTTTCGATTAGTAGCACTAGGAGCCATCTATCTCGAAGTACACTTAGTAAAAGCTTAACTTCATGTCACAAAGAAGCTCTAATCAGATAATCCTCTAAACCATGGATCAGAGGATTGTGAATGATCTGCATGCCCATGCTCCAGCTCACTCTCTCCTTCACATGTGAAGAGAGAAGATTAGAAGGTTCTGCTTCTTATTTTGGAATAACTATAGTTTGCCATTTTATCCAGTTGCAGCAAATTCCTGTTTGCGCAAGTCAAATGTGGAATACCACGATTTCCACAATCATACAAAACAGCAAACTATGGTTTCCTGCAAACAAGAATCAGAAGCTTCTAGTCTCCTGCCTATATGTCCAAAACAGAGGGGGAGGGAAGTGCCAGGCACCTGCCACAGCTTATTCTGGTAACGTCAAACCATGGATTATTGTTTATTTATTTATTTATTTATTATATTTATTTGTATCCCGCCTTTTGCCCAATACTGGGCCTCAAGGCGGTATTACAAAGTTTAAAACATACATTTTAAAACATAGGAAAAGAAATGTTTTTTTAAAGGAGTTTAAAATACACAACAAAATTATAAGTCCGTAGGGAAGAAAAGAAAACAAACAAGGGGACAGGCCCTCGCCTTGGTGTCGCCCCCTTCAGAGAAATTGTTATTTCTCAGGGCTGCACAACTTTTGTCCTTCAGATGTTCCACCCTACATTTCTCATCAGCCCATGCCAGCATAGCCATTCTGAATTTGTCCACAGACCTTTTTTCTTTCTTTCATTCCTACGTTATCTGGATGATTCTTTGTGTTGGTTGTGTGTGTTTTAATTTTGTTTAAGTGGATCTCTGTAGCTTAAACTACAAGTTCAAAATCACTTTCAATTCACTGTTTACAGCACATCAGTATAGTTCACAATTTATACATTATTATTTTAAAACATTTTTAGAACACAGTATTTCAACTTTCTCTAAAATTAACCATAGAGAAAAAACAACAACTTTGAAATCTCATTAATTTTTAAGCTTTAGCTGTCATCCTCACCTCCTTTCCTTTACAGTTGATTTTAATTACATGTAACTATAATGTACGCAGATTGTCTGCAGTCTAGTTTCCATGTAAACCTTGCTTCTGAACAATTTGCCTCCTTATGTGGATTACTAGATTTTCTGTGTATTATAAATATTTGAAGCTTCATTTCTTCTCAAACAGTTCTGAGTTACTGGTTGACCAACATGCATCATCTATATAACCTTCTATGGAATATATCTGTTTTCATTTAATATTGCTAGGATTGAGTGGAAAATTGAACATCTCTTCTCCTTCCATCTTTTCCTTTTGAATCAATAAATGTTCAAATACATGAACAATTAAGAAATGAATATCATGTCTTATTTAAAGTATGCTTTGAAAATAGTTTAAAGTTAATGTAGAATGTCCTAGTAATTGCTATATTGTATTTATAGGTATTTAAAGCTGAAAGTGGAGAAAAGCTTCTGGAAGTAAAAGCTCATGATGATGAAGTACTCTGTTGTGCTTTTTCAGCAGATGACAAATTTGTTGCCACTTGTTCTGTGGATAAAAAAGTAAAAGTAAGCAAATATGACGGCAAACCAGTTATCCTCTGAACCTAATGTACTAGTTCTGTTTTTGTCAGTAGTTACTGTGAAACTAACAGTGCGATCCTATACATAGCTATCAGAAACAAGTTTGAAACAAAGAATTGCAGCCTAATACATTTTTAATAAATTTGATGGATTAGATCCAAACTTACTATTCCATCCAGGAAGACTTTTTTGCATGAATGGAAGATCCTTCCATGGACAGAATGGTAAGTTTGAAACAAATCCAATATTCTTTGCTATGTCTTTCATAGAGAGTAACATCTGTAGGTATTTTTTAACGCCTTTGCCAAAGGAATGTGTTAGATGCATGTAAAATTCTGAAACTGAATAGACCAGTATCTTCTGAACTACAAGATTCTTCTAATCTGGTATAACCTCATGTGATGAGATGTCTTAATCATTGTTATATTTAATGTGAATAAGATTCTAACTTTCTGATTTGTCGCCACTGCCATTTCACGGTGTGCTTATACTTTGCTATCCACAATTTTAAAAAATATTACCTGATTTAATAAAATACAGGTTTTTTTAATATTGCTTTCATTTTTTTCAAATGTTTCAGCATGATCAATATTCTCCTCAGTCTTTGCAGGCCTAACAGCAGGAATCATACCTAGTATTTATATAGTTCTTCCCCTAGGAGCTCTGATCACTTCCAAGTACATTATCACAATAGTTGTATAAGATAAACTGATATTGTCACCATATTAGGTGAGAGAGAGCTGAAAATGGAGAAAGTGGCTTGCTACTTTATGATTCATAATTAAGGTAACATTTGAATGAGGGAATTCCTTACTCACAAGATATTCCCATGGTCTGAGAAATTAAAATACATTAATCACTTGGAATTAGTCTCCTCGCAGAATCAAAAAATACTTTTTGTACAGAATCCAAAGCATATCTCAAAATATGTCCAGTGAGCTTCATTAATGAAGTCATGCAATCCAACTTGTAAAGCGTGACCATATTTCTACAGGTACACAGAAAAAGGTGTTTAAAGAGCAAATACCTTGAGATGCAATCCTCACAAGTGATCCAAGCCATATGCTGCAGGGGAATGCTAAAAAGCCCAAGACTTGTTCCAAATTTCATTTAGGGAAAAATTTCTCCGATCCCAGATATGGCAGAAATATCCCAAAATCTTTCTCCTACGTAGTCATTTATTTATTGTTCGCATTTATTCCATTTTATCCTGCTTTTCCTCCAAGGGTATCAAGGGGGAAGACATGGTTCTTGTTCCACCCAGCCCTGTTTTATCCTTATAACAAGCCCATGAGCTAGCCTAGGCTGAGATATAGTGACCTTCTCAAGGTCATCAATCAAAGGTCAAGATTGTGCTGGTATTTGAATCCATATCTCCCCTACCTAAACCTATCACTGACATTTCCAAGAGAGGAGCCCCTTAGCCACTAACAAAATTGTTTTTTTTTCCAGATACATACTTTTGTACTTGTACTATATTACAATCTGTTTGTATTTAAGTATATTATCTGTATTAACAGCGCCTTCTAATTCGTCTGCAAACAGTAGCTACACACTCCTTCATCTCTTATAGAGGTCACTAAAAAGGCCCCAAAACTGATCCCTGAGTGTATTAACCTGAAAACCTGATCCACTCAGGGCCCACTCAAAACAGATTCTTTGGTTACCAAGATGAAACAAGACCACTTGTGTAAAAGAATGGCATACAGTTTATTGAACACAAAGTTGGAATATGTATGCAGAATATAAACAACAAATACAAAAGAAAGCATACACATGCCCCGCAATTGGTAGAACACAATCCCCTCAATTGTGTGTTCATTAGTTCCCTAGATGAAATGGGATGTCATTCCAAGGACCTCAAGTCTCTGGGCAGGCTCACATTCCCAAAGTGAGAAGAAAGAGTAAACCAGTCTGCTGGATTTTAAAGGTGTCTCTCCTAAGTTCTAGAAACTGTCAGCAGAAACACAAGCTTGGAAACAAATCACTCTCCTCAGGAGAACGGCGGGGGGACTCTCCATCAGTTTCTCACGGGAGAGTAGAAATAACATCCTTATCTCAGAGATGAGGTAATGTAGCTGTGAGATCTCACTGTCTGACTCCCTAATACTATTTATGCAGTGTGCAAAGAGTAAAATATCCAGTATACAGGGCCATACTGGTCTCTGTACACTAAAGATGCCATATAGGACACTGTGTAGTTCACACTTCACTCCTTGCTATCTTCCAACACCAAATCCAATACACGGAGGAACTTGATAATTCTTTTTTGCACTTAAATTTTACCTTTTAGCTAAACATTTTGTAACTTTACATTTTGTGAGTGCTTTTCCAATAGGACCACAGGAACAGAGTCTAGTCTGTCTAACCCAGTGTTTTCTACACTGATTACCACCACCTCTCCACAATCTCAGGCAGAAATCTTTCCTATCACCTGTTACCTGGTTTTTTTAACTGGAGACTCAGATCTGGGGCTTCCTGTTTGCAAAACGTGCTCCACCATTGTGCTATGGACCCTCCCCATCTGAATGTATAGAGACTACCTTTCCCAGCTTTAGTAATAATTTCTTATTTGGTACTATATGGAATGGTGTATTAAAATCCAAGTAGGATCCATTCTTTGTCTAGAAAACTAATTTTATTACAGGATGAAAGGTAATAGATTTGCCTGGCATGATCTGCCATTAGTGAATCTGTGCTGCTTTTCATCCTGTTTTCTATAGCTCTTGGTTAAACAAATCTCTTACTGTTGCATGTACAAAATCATTAGCCAATTTATAACATGATTAAAATGTACAGATCACAGGAAATTCAGTGCATGTAGGAATTCAGTATTTGCAAACTTATTTCAGATAATTTGTCACATATACAAATGAGTGTATATTACATATCGGAGAAATGTTTTAGAATATATTTGAATTACTCATAAAATTATTTTTAGGTCTGGAATTCAAGAACAGGTCAGCTTGTGTATTTATTTGAAGAACATGCAGAACAGGTCAACTGCTGCCAGTTTAACAACACAGATCATCAACCATTTCTACTAGCTACATGTTCAAATGACACTTTTATTAAAGTAAGTAGAAAAGGTTGAGCTATTTATATTCACATTTCTTTTACAATTATAATTAGACAGAGCAAATTCACTGAACTATCTGAGGTCCTGGTGTTCCTAGATTTTGCCACTAGGGGTCACTTGGGTTCTGCATGTTTACCTAGTTTTGCTATAGTTAGAGAGGAGATTAGAATTGTGCTTCCTTACAGCTGTTACTCTTCTGTTCTAGTTTTCTGCAGAAGACACTGATATGCTTTCTTACTTGGACTCCATGTTCACAGGGAGCATGTGATAGCAGCTTCACTGGCTACAGTTCTGTTTCCAGGCACGATCCAGAGTGCCAATTATGACCCATAAAGCCTTATAAATCTTGGGACCAGGGTATTTGAAAGACTACCTTCTCCCATATGAGCCTGCCCAGTTCTTAAGATCTTCTAGAGAAGTCTTTCTTTCAAGACCACTATCTTCAGCGGTGAAGACTGTTCTCTTCTGGCAGGCCTATCCAGTAGAATTTTAGGATACTTTTAGTATGCTTTTAGGATGTTTTTAACAGTGTATACTATGTTTTTAATCAATATTTTATGCCTGCTGTTGTTCCCCACCTCGATCCAATCGGAGAGGCGGGTAAGAAATTTTATTATTATTATTATTATTATTATTATTATTATTATTATTATTATTATTATTATTATTTGCTGGCCACCTGAGAGACTGACTTTTCGGTGGCTGCTCCCAGGCTGAGGAACTCCCTTCCAAGGGAGGCTACATTTGTTCTCTCTTTCTGCTGCCTTTCCACTAGCAGGCAAAACCCACTTTATTCAAGAACGCCTTTGGCCTCTAAGAAGATGTGTTGAGCTGGGTGCTGTTTTTATTTTTATTTTTCTGTAACTTATGATTTTAGTATATTTTAGTTACTTTTTTAATGCGTTAATCAATTTTAGTTGTGCCTGTATGCTTTCTTTCATGCCGCTTTCTTGCGTGCCATTTTTTGGTAGAATGGTGGGTTATAAAACACAAACAAATAAATAAATATAGTTTCTGCTCGTTATAGATGGGTTTTTTCCAATAAATGGTTTGTGACTGAAATTTAAAGGATTGCCTTATCCCATGTGAGCCTATATGCCTTTATTCCTTGTCAGGGGAAACCCTGCTCCATGTCCTACTCCCATTTGCAGTGATGTGAGAGCACCCAAGATGGGGCCTTTTCAGCAGTGGCACTCAGGCTATAGAGATGTTTACTATGGACACTCATGCCATGTTTGCATGTCACACTAAGCCATGATATAGCATAGTGCAAATGATCAGGAATTAGCTGCAGAGGAACTTGTGTGCACCCTCTCCTGTGACTGGGAGGAGGAGGTTCAGAAGCTTTTGTCTAACCGTAGCCTGCTGTATTGTTTGGAACCAGAATTGTGATTAATTTTAACTATGCTTACTTTAAACAAGCCAACAACACATGGTTTGAAGTTGAATTCTTTGAAACCATCTAGTCAACGTTTGCCATGGTTTGTTAGTCTGGAAGACATGACAAACCACAACTAAATGCAAGCTTCCAAACTCCTTCATTTCATCATTCAGAAGTGTGTGGAATGGGGTGGGGGAATGCACAAAGCTGAGCTTGCTGTCACATAGTTCTGCGTATTCACAATTATGCTAAAGTATGGTTTAGTGTGATGTGCAAATGTGGTCTCTGATTACCTCCTGACTCTTTGCCTTCAGAAGATAGATTAAAACAATTGTTTAGGTACGTGATTGTTCAAGGTGTTCCCAAAAGAAATTTGAAGTAGTTTAGTTTCTGTATTTGCTCAGTATATCCTTTATTGATTTAATATTGCTGCTGCTTTTTGTGTCTGTTCATTTTATTGTTTTTACAGTGTTTTTTTAATTGTGTAAACAATAAAAAGGTCCCATTAGGGAGAAAAGGATGATCTATAAACAATTTTAATATATAAATATGGATGTTGGTACTTCTGAATATTTTCTTGTGTCTCTCTTTTTATTCTCCGCTTGCCTTTTTGCGACATATTTCAACAATCTCTATTTAGCTCTTGCTGGTTGGGCTTTAGGGAAAACTTGCTGTTTCCTTTCATGTCTGCATATCTGTCTAGTGTTTTGGGACATCTTTATTTGAAGATGCCATTGTTTACAATGTAGAGGTAGGGCACTGTGTTTATGGGTAGACAGAAAGAGAAGAAAAATGACAAATACAGAACATAACTTCCATTCTCCTAATCAAAATAGACTTCATTTCTAAAACTTTAGAACACATAGGGGCTGTTTGCAGAACACAACAGCCCACTGTGGGTTATTTAACCTAGGGTGAAGCTGCAGCCAGTGCAGCCAGCATTTTAAATATCCTACACCTGCTTGGGGCTTGTCGTGCAGTGTGAACCCAGTGAGCATTGGTAATGTGAGGGTTAAATAACCCTCACGCAACTTACGGTCTGTTCTAGGCTATACAAGGGTTGTTTAATCTTCTCATAACCTACACTCGCCAGATTTGCATGATGTGACAACCCCCAAGGGGAGGTTGAATATGTAACATGTGCTCGTGGTTGCTGTGGATTAAATAAAACAAATAAATAAACCACAACGAGCCACAACATGTCATCCAAACCCAGTCATAATAAATGTAGATTGATCAGGAAAAACTGCATGTTTATAGGGAAAGTAACAAGTTACAAACTTTTTCCTTTTATTTATTCATTCATTCATTCATGCTATGTCATGCAGTTAATATTCTGGGAATGAGAAGGGAACTGAATTAAGAACTTTCCTACTGTTTAATATAGAAATCCTTAAATGTTTTTGTCTTTCCCACTCGTTCTGCAGCTCTGGGATTTGAACAAAAATTACTGTCGCAATACGTTCTTTGGCCACGAAAGTTCTGTTACCCACTGCAGATTTTCACCAGATGACAAGTATATGGCTAGTTGCTCAGCAGATGGAACAGTAAAGGTAAGCTTTGAGACTCTTGATTGCAGCATTTAACGTCAGATTCAAGCCCCTTTTGATTTTGTAGTGTTCTGCCCTGGAATCCCAAAGCTTTTAAAAGCAAAAAATTACAATCCTGCATCGTGCCCGTGGTTTCTTGTTGCAGAGTAGGGAAGGTACATGTCTATTTACTGTTGCACCCTTATAGGAAAAAGAACAGAGTGGAAGACAAACTAAGAAGGCAAATACTAAAGTGGGTGTTACTGGCTAAGGTTTAAGGACTGGTTCACACAGTCATTTTTCTGCCCAATGATGAAGTGGTCATCTTATTGCTTTGATGTGTAATCAGACTGCTCAACAGCTTTTAAAACATAATG
This sequence comes from Elgaria multicarinata webbii, assembly GCF_023053635.1. Lineage (NCBI taxonomy): Eukaryota > Metazoa > Chordata > Lepidosauria > Squamata > Anguidae > Elgaria > Elgaria multicarinata. Next base: position 41,926,844 of record NC_086179.1, on the reverse strand, counting down.
TTTTCACTGAGGTTATGAGTTGGCTATTAGGGCTTAGAAAGCCATTTTGGGGAGAACAAGGGACATAGTCTGGCCCATTCCCCTGATTCAGGTAAATTCCTCCCTCACACTCTGCCACATATCATATCTGTCCTTCCTCCAGCTTGGGCAGTTCGGAAGTAATTAGCAGTCAGACTTTCTTCAGCTTGCTGGTTCACAACCCCTCCCCTGTGTGGTGCTGACATTGCACACTCTGCCCATGGTAGGACTTGTGCTGCAGAATATGCATGAAAAATACACACCTCTCATAGTATAAAGTGCTTTACTATCTCATTTATTCTCACAACAAATACCTTTGAGGTGGATTAGATTGAAGAGATTTTCAAAGATGTCTGAAACTGGATTTCCTCACTTAAACATTGCAACATCAGCAACAAAAGGTGCCCTGAATTGCTGCTATAAGCTTCCAGTGAGAAGCTGGAAAGTATAGATTATTCACAAACATTTCAAATGTGTAAAAAGAAAAATCACTGTGGCCAATAAAAAAGTGGCACATCTTAAATATAGATGATCAAAGTCTTTCTATATAAAACCCAGTTCACTAACATTCTGTCACACTTGCTGTGACCAAGAAGCAGAACCCCAAGAAGAGACTATGCAGCAAATAAGAACACACTTGGGCCTCAGCTAGATGAGGGGGGTCGGAGGGAGGCAATCTCACGATTTTATGATTGCGAGATCGTTGCCCTGGTTTATACATGGCGCGCAACATCGCCTCCGCCATTTTGTTTGTTTTTTTTAAAGAAGAAGGAGCGCTCATGCGCAAATAGTGAGTATTTCTTAAAATTTCCCCACTCACCCCACCCCACCCCTGATGGGCACAGAGCTCCTGAGGAGCTCTGTACCCTGTGCCCAGCTCCTCGCTGTTACTTATGAGGAGCCGGGACAAACTGTGACGTGTGCAAACTGTGACTGTCATTGCACCTGTTACTTTGCTGATAATCATTTCTTATGCACATTCACAAAATGCATTCCTCCCCAAGATGTCATTTGGTTGCTGTGTTCTTTATTTGGCAACATTGTCAGGATAAACCAGTCCAAATAAGCTAGCTGTAGAAAACCTGACATCAATTTAGTGGCTTGATTTTAATGTGTTGCAATTTCTTAATGAATTTCTCAAATTCACTAGTTGGCATTAATTTTATCTTCTACTACACTGACCTTTTTAAAAAAAATTAATGTTGTGATTTTTTTTTAAGCTCTGGTATGTGCATTCAGCAAACGAATTGAAAACTATTGACATAGGAGACTTCTTCAGAAATGTGGATGAATACCAGGATGATGTGGAAGTGTTAGTGAAGTGTTGTTCCTGGTCATCTAATGGCAGTACAGTAATGGCGGCAGCCAAAAATAAGCTTTTTGTAAGTACTTGATACTATGTCAGTGGTCTGAGTCACCATCTTGTTTTCAGTTTGTGTTTGACGATCCTGTGTGCTCAAGCTATTTTTTCTTTGGACTGTTATGTGAGTCTGCTCAGAAGTAAGTGTCACATTTTTTAAAATGGGGTGGGGATAGAAAAGGACAACAGAAAGAGAAGAGGACAATAAAAACATGGAGAGTGCATCATGCATCCCCAGACCTCATAGTGCAGAACCTTTAGCCAAGTGCTAATCTCCATACAACAGTTTTCAGTGCAGTTACCCGACTTCATGCATACTCTCTCCTCCCGCTCTCTGGGAGATAGCCACATTATAATAGGATTTTCCTAGTGAACTCAAAGCAATCTGCCTTAGCTAAGGTCCAGTCTTGTCCAACAAGAAATGAGTGCCACTTGTCCCTACTCTACCAAATTTTTGATATCAATCAGCTAAAGATTACCAGGCAATGGGTCCATCCTCACCCACCCCAATCCCACCCCATCACAAGACAAGACATTTCACAATTAAGTTTTATGTCAGCACTGATGTTAAACACGTTTGAGGTTAACAATGATTCTTAGCCAGGAATTGGAGTTGAATAACAAGTGCTGGCTAAGTTGACCCAGTAGTCTTAACCTGCAGGCAACTCTCCTCTGTTGTAATGCTCTACTGAAGTTAAGGCAGGTGGGTGGGGATTTGTACAGAAGAGGTGAGTGAGGCAAAGTGTAGAAGGAGTGTGCAATCGTACAGCATCTCCCAGTCTCTTAAATGCAATTAAAAGATCACCCTGTTTGTTTGTTTGCTTATTTATTACATTTCTGTACCACCCAGTAACCGAAGCTCTCTGGGTGGTTCACAACAATTAGTACATCTGCACCATCCGAAATACAATGTTTGCAATTATCGCATGAAGTGTCTTGTAAGAGCACATTAGGTTTTAAAGGGATCTTTATATTCTTGTGAAGTTACCAGTGGGGAAAAATGATTAAAATGTTAATAATCCTTGAGAAAAGAGCAAGTTGACTGTAAAGGGTAAGGAATATAAAACAACTGTTTGAAATATTTTGATAGTCTCCATAAGTATAATAACCAGAATCACTGTAGTTGAGCTTAAAGATGATTTTAATGACTTTGTAAAATAATTTAAATTATAACAGTGTTTCAGGGATTTTACACTCTGGTTCTTAAACTAATTTGGGACTAAAATTGACATAATAATGTTTTTTATTCAAGCTTTGATAATTCAGCCTTTTAATTATAGTTTGCATAAATAGTATGCTTTTGAGGATTAGTTGTAGTACTCATAAATGTTTCCCTTCTTAATGAACATTAAATCTGTTAAGTAGTCTATTATATAACATAATTATATTTATGGTTTAAAAAAAGAAATGGTTAAGATAATTTCACGTTAATAAAATACTGAAACTATATGGAATGATTAAAAGATATTGCAAATTTTGATTTGTGTTTTTAAAATTCTGTTGTATAGAAAAAATACTCTTTTATAAATATATGATAACGCTAGAGACTTTTTGATTGGTTGATAATTCACAGTAAATTTTACTGCCTATTCACAGTAAAAAAAAAAAAAGCAAAGCCAGTAGATCAGGAATACTGTTGATCTCTGATAGACAAAATAAAGTTGAAAGAAATCAGAACTGTATTATGATAGTTAATCTTCTGCCAGTGGTCATTGTTGTTGGCATTAAGATACCCATATGTAAAATTCTATAACTTTCAAAGTTAGCTCTTTAATATGAATAGAACTATTGTCTTAGAATGGCTTATTATATTTACAGCTTTTTGATGTGAAGTCCAGTGATTTGTTGGCAGAGGTCCTTATAAGCCACCACAGTACTATTCAGTACTGTGACTTTTGTCCCAACAGTAAGATGGTAGCAGTTGCGCTATCACATTATTCTGTTGAGGTAAGTAACTATATTTAAGAAAATGCAAGTAATTCCCTTCCCCCACCTTATCGTTCCTGTTGCTCTAGTAGAAGGTTGCACGGTGGGAAGCAGCCGTAACTCAGTGGTAAAGAACATGCTTTGCTTGAAGATCCCAGGCTGAACCCCTTGCATCTCCAAGTAGAGCTGGTAAGGATATCTGTCTGAGACTTTTGAGTTCATCTTCCAGTAAGGGAAGACAATACTGAATTAGGTGGGCCAATAGTCTGGTTCTATATAAAGTTGCATCATATGTTCTTAAAAACGATTGTATGGGCTCAGGCTCCTCTGCTCGATTAGAGCTAATTCAGATTGAGAAGTTTCAACCTTTTTCCTGAAAGCCATTGATGTTATGAACATAGTTACTTCCATGAAAGCTAAGACATCCATGGCTGCTATTAAATTTTAACCAAAGATCTGTAATGTGCCTCAGTCATCTCCCTAATCTAGTTCTAGTTGGATGTATGGAACTATCCGCAGATAAAAGTTAGTTTCCAGATTTTCAAAGACAGTTTTACTAACATAGGGCACATTCCTATGCATGTTTTGGTAGAAAAAAGTCCTAAAACTTTGTTTTAACTGTTTTAACTGCTTTTAAATTATATATTGTTTTAACTTGGTTCATGGTTTAATTTGTTTTTAATTGTGCATATTTATTGTTTTATGCTTTTATCTGTACGCCGCTCTGAGATCTTAATGATATAGAGCGGGATATAAATGTTTTAAAGAAAGAAAGAAAACTACCAGCATTTCCCAACGAGCCTACTGGGGAGTCCGAGGACCTTTTTTTGTCTAAGTGTGCATAGGATTGCACACTTAGTTATTTCAGAAGGAAAATAGTCCCTCATCCCTAACAAAATGATTTCGCCCTGCAAGAGAGTTTGGCCTGTGTGACTTACCTTTTTGGCATGGAAGGATGAAAGACTCCCTCAATCACTGTTTGTTTTGAATATGAATCTTCGTAAAGTAGTCTGCATTTTATTAACTCATTGACCACATGAGCTTATCTTGATCCAAAAGTTCTCAATCAACCCAGCATTGAATATTTTGAGAGCTAGGAATGCCTACTGCCGCTATATATTTCTGCGCATTTAAAAATTTCATTTGTGTTTAAATTTATTAGCCTTAATGTGGAAACTATTCACTGAATTTAATACGTAAATAAGACCAAATTATTTTCCTTGAGTTAATGTTTGTCCATTCATAGTCCAATGGAAGCTAACAAATCCTCACCAGGAGCCACCATCTGGGCCTTAATAAAGTGGCTTGGTGTTCTTTCTTGACCTGTTTCAGCAGAAGAAAAATAAAACTTCTATGTTATGATCTTCATGTGGGAGTGCCAATTTAAACCCAATAATCTGCATACCTCCATGATTTGGGGCTGAACATCTGCAAACAAAATAGTGGCAACCCCCAGGGAGTCTTTTCTTGGAAAAATTCCAACATCATCTGTGGAATATGCCATCAAAACTGCAAAGTCTACCACTTAACTCTTGATTAACCATGTTTCTTGTAAGCAAATATCAAAGGAATTAGAGAGGCAAATTAACATATCAGTTTAGTTTTGTTCTGAAGTGTATTTTGTACTGTGTATCTGATGCAGTTTGTAGAAATTAGAGTGGCATGTAGCAGGAGTCTCCTATTTCCCAATTTATTTGAATATTGTCTGATAGCCCATCATTTCTGTCTTATATTTGAAGCTGCTAGAAAATTACTGAAAGCAGTATGACTTTACTTTAAAAATGTAATCTTCATTTAACTTTATTTTTATGGCCTCAAGATGGCTTAAGTCATCTACCTCTATGTAATATTTAATATGATTTTGAGTGGTTACTTCTGACAACTTAGTACTATAAAGTCATAACTGAAAAGCAATTTAATATTTTTTAAGACTAATAGGAAATGGAGTTTCTCTTCTGGAAACTCTCTACCCAAATGAAGTCTTCAGACACAGGCTCATTCACAAATGGATGAAGGCACTGACTCTAAACAAAAAAAGTGCTTTGGAATACCAGTCTCTGAGGAACATCAGCAGGAGAGGCTGCAGCCCTCATTTCCTGCTAGTGGGATTTGGTTGGCCACTTGGGAAAATAAAATGTTGGACTAGAGAGGACTTAGGTCTGATCCAGCAGGATTCTTCTACTTTTGCTAAAAGTGAAAAGAGAGAGACGCCCCAAATTATTATCACAGTAGAGTGCAAATGCTTAGTTTTTTAAAAAACTTCCTATATGTTTCTTTAGATATGGGATATTGAATCACTTTCCAAAATTGCTGACTGCCGAGGACATATGAGCTGGGTACATTCTGTGACATTTTCACCTGATGGAGCTTTATTTCTCACTTCTTCTGATGACCAGACAATAAGGGTAAGTTTATTATTTTTCAGGTATTTGCTGGGAATTGTGTTGCTCATTTAGCAAAGGGCAAAATAGTGACTTCTTGATGCCATATCCAACAATAGATTTCCAAGATCTAAGCATTATTTATTATGAGTAATGAATGAAATGAGGAATTATAACAATCAAAGCATGCAGGAAATTTTGGCATGTTTGGATGAGTGCAATTTCCCCCATTTTATCCTTGTTAAAAAAAAACTTATTTTTTTAGAGTACTTTCATAATGAAATGTTTTATTTCTATTTATTATTAATAATTGTTCTCTTCCTTGCCCATAGGCATCTGAGAACATGTGCAATAATAAAAATACACAGGCAAAAATCTGAATAGCCAGTGTGGTGTACTGGCTAAAGTGTTGGACTGGGAATCAAGAGATCTGGGTTCTAGTCCCCACTTGGCCATGGAAACCCACTGGGTGACTTTGGGCCAGTCACAGACTCTCAGCCCAGCCTACCTTACAGGGTTGTTATGAGATAAAATGGAGAGGACAAGGAGGGTTATGTATGCTGCCTTGGGTTCCTTGGAGGAAAAAAGGCAAGATATAAAATGTAATAAATAAACAATAATATAGAATAAAAACACGAAAAGAGCAGTCCTATGCCCCTAGACAGCATCTGGGGGGACATTGGATTGTTCAGTTCCTTGAATCTTAACTCAGAGCCCAGAAACTGCACTCCCCACTCTCTCCTCCTTATAGCCTGTGCTGGTCTGCCCGTGCTGGCTGCATCTCTGTGCACAGAAACGGAGATGGGGAAAAGGGGGAGATCCTGAGGGCGAGGAGGGGAGGGGAAGAGCCCAGGGAATCTGAGTTACACAGTTTCCCATGTGAGCTCCAGCCTCCTTCCCTCCCACTTGGAAGTCCCGCAGCTAGATGGGCAAAATCACCTGTCTAGCAAAAATGGAGGGCAGCTGGAGCATGGAGGCGAGGATTCTTCTGCGCTCCAACCACCCTGCATTAGATATTAGTAGGGTGACCATATGAAAAGGAGGACAGGGCTCCTGTATCTTTAACAGTTGCATAAAAAAAGGAATTTCAGAAGGTGTCATTCGTATATATCGAGAACCTGGTGAAATTCCCTTTTCATCACAACAGTTAAAGGTGCAGGAGCTATACTAGAGTGACCAGATTTAAAAGAGGCCAGGGTACCTGCAGCTTTAACTGTTGTGATGAAGAGGGAATTTCACCAGGTTCTCGATATATACGAATGACACCTGCTGAAATTCCCTTTTCAATACAACTGTTAAAGATATAGGAGTCTTGTCCTCCTTTTCATATGGTCACCTTAATATTAGGCAGTCTCCAATTTCAGAGGTTGCCAACTGTCTCGATAGGATTGCGTTTTTAAACTAAAAATGCTCCACAATTGCAAAGCATTATGTGTGAACAATAAACCACTAAACCAGTGATAAAAGCAACCCAACAAAAGCAATAAAACCAATATTACACAATAGGAAATAGTCTAGAAATGTGCAAGTAGAAATTTGAAGTGTTAACTGCTGACAAAGCCCCTTCAACACAAGAGTGTCTTCACCTACCAGTGGAATACTACTATCTAGCTGCGTAGATAGGTTTCTTTGGCATGAAGTTCCACAGTCTGCATGCCTCCGTGGGGAAGCCCCTGATTCTGATGCTGCTTATTTTATTTGGGTAAATTATAGAACCTGGAGCAAAGATTCTCCCTTTGGTCTTGGAAGACTGGGGCAGAGTGTATGAGAGAATTACAGTTTGATCAACATGACTGATTTATATTAAATACTTGTGCATTTCTTCATTAGCTTCATACATGAAAATCAAGTAAATTGATGTATATTTTTAATTGAGTAAATACAATCCTAAATTCAAACTTCTGATTTGTATGTTCATAAATTTTGTGTGCTTTAAATTTAACCTTGCAGAACTTCTGCTGCATCATTCTTCTCTTCAACAGATTTGGGAGACAAGTAAGGTGTGCCAATCCTCTGCTGTTGTATTGAAACGAGAAATAGATGTTTTGTTTCCAGGCAATGAAGTGATCATTTTAGCCATTGACAATCTGAAGCATCTGCAGGTAACTATGCGTCATGGTCTTCGTTTCTACTGAATAGTGTCATTGATTTTGGCTTGGCTATGGATTCAGTGACTTAACTAAGGCTACTCAGCTTCAGTTCATCTTCTGTAAACGGAACCAGGGTTGATGATGTAATTGTCTTATCTTACAGGCTGCTGTTAGTATGGATGGTGTAAGAATTGTAAAGATTAATTGTTGGAAGTTCTGTACAGTCAGGCTTGCAGAACTACATTTGAGTAGATACCTTTTTTTTAAAAAAATCACTCAGTGGCTTTCCTCTATTACCCTTAATGACATCCCTGCAGAACTACTTACCAGAAGAACTTTGCACTAGCATATGACAGAAGTGTTGATTCATTTAAATCCCATTCCATGATGATAAAAATATATAGAGTACTACGTAGATTCTTAAACAAGCAAAAATAGACTTACAGACCACATATTTAAGTTTTGAGGGACATTTTTGATTACCATAGTTTTGATGTTGCATTTGAAGTAGGAAAACGTCATGAACATCCCATCCCTCCTTATTAGAATTTCTCATCTGAACTGTATTAGGAATGTTTGTAGACTTGTGTTCAGGTATCTTATTACTACTCTATACCATTTTATTCAGCTTTGGAACATGAAGCTAATCCATCAGAAGGAAAACCAATGTAGAAAAAATAATTGTCAATTTCTGGCTGGCAGTTTATGCTTTTTTATTAGCTATACCTCACATTTATATCTCACCATTCCTCCAAGAAACTCAGAGCTCGTAGGATTTACCCCACTCTCCATGTTATCTAATGTGTAATTCCAAATTATATGGGCTATGCTCCCAGCTCAGGATAGGATGCAGACATATATAAAAAGGCCACCTCTATCCCTTCCTGCAATCTCACAGCCATTTTCTGTCTTGACAGAAGGTGTTAAGGAAAAGCTCTTGAAAGAGCTGGTACTTATTTTTTGCTTTCTACCTTCATCACTGAAAAGACTTGGCCAGCATCTCCTATAAGTCCTTTTCTGTGAAACTGAAAAAAACTATCTATTTTGCTTAAAGAAAAGAAATCCCTTTAGGCAACTTTTTTTTGAAGAGAGAAAACTAATTTGGACCACCCTTTTGTAAAAAGATTTATAAACAAGGATCAAAGTAATGATGTTTCCTCTTTGTTCTTCAGTGTAATATATTAGTGTTGCTATGGTTATATGTGAAGCAGGAAATAGAAAAGGCTGCAGCTGTGCTATGGTGGTGTTCATGTCTGCATACCACTGAATAGTTGTAGCATTTCTGAAAAATAATTACAACCTTTTTTTAGACGTGGAAGAACTTCCAAAGTGAAGTTGTGGGTGGCGTGCTCTAATACAAAGCTGCAACCACTTCAGTTGACTTAAAGATAAACAGGCATTCTCTTTGCATTTTTTTTAAAGAGCAATGTGTCAGTCACACCTATTATCCACCTATTTGGATTTTAACTAATTGAACCTGTTTTTAGTGCAGCCTTCCCCAACCTGGTGCCTTGAGATATTATGCATTTTATGTCCCCTCACTCTGATCATTGATTATGCTGGGGCTGTAGTCTAAAACATCTGGAGGGCACCAGATTGGGGGAGGTAGATATTATTATTGTTAAAATGTTACTGGTTCTCATTTTGCCTCTGAAATTACAAATGTCCTTGAACGTTGGTTCAAACAATGTATGCGTGTGTATGATGTCTGAAAACACCAAAGCATGTTTAGAGGCTATCCGGCAAGGCAGTTCTTTGGCTAAAACCTATTGCATGTATGTTGCTTACAGTGCTGTTGCTTTCTTCGAGCAAGGACAGCATACGGCTTTTCTTGGCACAGTTATGAACATTGTAACTAACATGAAATAGAATACTGAATTCAGTGCCTGCACAGAATCATAAATATCCGCTTCTAATTTTAACACAACCCACTGATTCACATGTCCATTAAATGGAAACAGTCATAATGAAATGGCAAGAATAACATGTTATATTTTATTATTTTCCATTTTGATGCAGTTTTACTATATGCAAGTTCTTTGTAGTTGTTAATGTGCACCGTTACAAGTATTAAGACACAACATTCCTTTCGGTGGTACGAGTGTGCAGAATCATAACTAATATTTCTGTAATAAGCATTGTAGAAATAAAATAATCTAAAGAGATTGTATTCTTTTATAGCCTCGAGCCAAATTCAGTGTTTCAGAAGCTCTTGGGGAGGGGGAAGGGTCTGCATTCCATTGGTGTCTGGGGCCAAAGACAAAAGGAGGTGCCAAAATAACAGAATGTTTTAGCTTAATCCTCTTGCTGTCAGGAACAGTGTGAAGTCGTGATTTTTAATAGTGTATTTTATTCTGTGATTTAAATATTATTATATTAAGTAATATATAAATATTAATATTAAAATAAATAACCTATGTCTTAGGAGAAGCATTCCAACCGTCTGGAATGTGGGGAAATGTGCAAAACCCAAGAAACCACCAAATGATCAGTGGTCGGGGGAAATGGGGTGGGGCCATGAAAAGGGGGTGGGGCCATCTGGGGAACCCCAGAGGGCCAAATTTGGGACCTAAGGTGGATTGAATTTGGCCAGCAGGCCTGAGGTTTGGCATCCTGTTTTATAGAGAAATATAAATGCATTTATAGAGAGATTATATGGTAATAAAGGCAGTTATAGATGCCATCATTATTCTTAGCTTTGTGCAATGTAATTGTAGAATACTGCCCAATACTGAAATATTCCTATTATTTGGCTGTTCATAAGAGACACTTGGATCGGAGAATTCTGGGTTCAAATCTCCAGTCATTAAAGTCACTATATGACCTGCCATTCTTGGACCAGCTGTTTTCTCTAATCCAATTGCCTGATAAGAGTTGTTTATAAGTATAATGGTGGTGGTAGTGTTATTACCTTCCACATAGCACTACCACAGTGTCTCAGCCCATTTAGAAAGAATTAATTGAAAGCAATGCTGGTTTCTGTATTTTGTATGTTATATATTGAATTGTATGCGCGATAAGAGCAGCTAACAATAATTGTCTGAATATTCAGCATTCCTTATATTTAGTATCACAATGATTATGACAGCTTTGCAATTTATTTTTCATGGTCCTTGTTTGTATGGTGGTAGTGGAGTACCATATGTTCTTTCATTTGGAGAGCAGGTAAACATGTAAAAATATGCATAGAAATTGCCAATGTGCTTAAAAATTGTCGCTGAGGTAGAGAAGGAAAGATGCGCTCTCCATACAGCTAGTGCAGTCCTTTGAAAGTTGAAGGATGCTGTGCTACATTATTTCCAATTATGTATTTGCATTGTAGCTAATTAAAGGATACACAGGCTATATTGATTATCGGACTGAAGAACAGGAGCATTTCATTAGCTGCTGTTGCCTAAATGAAGACCTTCAGGTTGCTGCCTTTGGAGAAGAGAACGGAACAGTAAAGGTAAAGTAGTTGAGTTTCTGAATGAGTAATTTGTTTGTGTTCTCCAATAGTGATCATTTCAGGTACTACACAAAAATGAGATGCCGCATCCAAAGCCTATCACATAAAATAAGTTGGAAAGGACCTTGTTCTGGATAATTCAGGTCTGTCAAGCACAGAATTCCCTGTTCTTCCCAAACAGTTTGCCATGTCAGTTTTAAGCATTGAGAATTTATGAACACTTCCCCAAGTCAAGCTTCTAATCACTTTCCAATTGTTGATATTCATTTCACACTTAACTGCTTTGATGCAGAATTGTGTGTTTATTTAGCCATATTATAAATATCAGAGCAAAGTAATTGTCTGCTTCCCCATATTTGGATAAGTCCTGTTCAAGGAAACATATCAAATGAAAAACACAGATTTTCTTAATGAAGGACATCTATGATTTTTTACGGCAAATTTCTCCATCCAGAAGCCTAGTGGCTTGGAGTATCTTACCTATCAGAGTAAAGTAGAGTATTAACGTCACTTTATTGACACCTGGGTTCCTTGCAAATCAAATGTACAAAGGATATTGTAGTATTATTATTACTACTACTGGTGTAAAGCACATGTCACCATGGGTGCTAGTAGTCCTGTTCCTTTCCCGTTTTTCTGTCCCTCAGTCCTCTCACCACAGACGGTTTTATGAATAATACAAATGTGGCTCATGCATAGTGAATTCCCCTCCAAAATTTGCATGTGATGTGTGGCCCTTCCCCCTCCTTTGCACACCCTGATTGGCCGTTTCTGTCCCCTTCCCTGTGGCAACAATCTAACTGTGCGGCTGGGCTAGGGCCTGCCTTTGCGCTACACTGGGTGGAAGTGTGAAAGTTATAGCTCCAGATTCTTATACCGAACAGGTGGAAATTCTACAGAGAACTTTAGAATCAGAGAACAGATAACTTAAGGCTTGGTGAGTTATTGCTTACAAAAAAGTAGAGATCACTTAGTCCCGGGGGGGGAGGGGAGGGTGCCACAAAAATAATTTTCTGAGAACATTTCTCCAGTTTTTTCACAACCTATTTTTTTCACAACCTAATATGTCAATACACATTCTCATTCTTTATATTAGGGCTATTAAAAGGAGGTTTTGATTTTTCCTCTAATGTGCATGCACAATGAATTCCTTACAACGTGCCATTGTCTGGTCTCATTTTTAACAGATATTAAATCTCTCAAGTGGGAAAGTTTTAAAATCCAGAAGTGGACACAGGAAAGCTGTACAGCATTGCCAGTTTGATTCTGCTGGAAAAACACTAATCTCAAGCTCTGATGACTCAACTATACAGGTGTGAGGATATTTTAAACTCTTTGGGAATATATAATGTTTCTGAAGAAAATGGGCATAGTCCAGAAAAATGTACATTTACTTGAATCTCACTAAAACTGATGAGATGAGCCAAGGTTTGTTTTCTGAGAATTATTTTTGTACATTTCTAATCTTTAGTAGTTCTGTTCTAATTTATTTGAAAATAATCTCTAGTGAGATTATTTTAGAAAAGTGTTTCGTGACCTCTGGCTTCAAACTAGCCAATGAACTTATGGAAATTGATGCTGCATGGCAGTTGCTGAAATGTAATAGTTGGAAATACACATTTGAAGCTCTTTCTATGAAGGATTGGATACATCGGAGTTTAAAAAATAAGAAGCCAATGGATATGAAGAATAGATGCTGTCATAATTTTTAAAACTGAAAATATGGCAATTTTCAAACTGTCAGGTTTACTGCTTTTCATATTTCTTTTGTTTGACTTCTGTTTTGTGACCCATACACACATTTAAATCTCACTGACCTCTTTAGGACATACATATGCTTAGGTGCCATAAGACTGCAAGTTACGTTTGTGTTTTTCTTCTAATCGCTTGGAGATTGAGAGGTATACCTATAATGTGTTCAAAAATTCATCACTAGGAGAACTATCTTTTGGTGAAGTCCCTCTGTCAGAGTCAGGGATAGATTTTACAGACCACAGCTGGTCTGTGCACTGTCCATCACACTCCAGAGCAGGGCTTCTGCTGTAAACTGGGAATTAATAAAGGATCCCCCCTGCCCACGGGTCCATTAATGTACATAACATAGTGAGTGTCTCACCCCCTCTCTGTTGAGTGGAACAAGCCCTGCTCTCCTCTAGAACTTGAAGCTGAGGAATGTGGGACAGCGGCTTATTCCTGCATATGTCCTGTGTTTCGGAAGCGATTCAAGACCTCAGAAGCACAACACAGCAGGGATAAAACCTAGCATTCCTCCTGAGCTGGGAGATGATGGTCCGTGCTGCAGACATGCTTGGAGAATCCCCTTTTAGCTCATAAAAACACAAGAAGAGTTCTGCTGGCCAAAGGTATGTCTAATCCAGCATTCTATACTGGATGCTGGATTACAGCATTCTATATTGGCCAACCAGATGCCCATGGGAAACTCACAAGCAGGTCATGAATGAAGTAGCATCCTTCTGCTCGTATTTCTAGCAGCTGGAATTGAGAGGCATATTTCTTCTGATACTGAAGGCAATGTATTATTTATTTATTTATTTATTACATTTCTATACCGCCCAATAGCCGGAGCTCTCCGGGCGGTTCACAAAAATTAAAACTATTCAAAGTATAAAACAGTATAAAACCATAATATAAAATACAATATAAAAGCTCATGACTAGTAGTACCATCATGACTAGTAGCCTGATATCCTTATCCTTCATTATTAGCTTTATCCTTGAAGCTTGGAAGAGTGACACTGAACTTCCTTCGTCACACTGATCTTCCAAGGCAATTTTGAATCCCCTACGTTCATCGTAAGCTTGGAGTTTGTGAAGAGGGCTGGGCCTTGTTCAGGATGTGTTTCAGGACAATTGGAACTACAGCACAGCCAGAGAAATTGCTTGCCCTTCTCCATGCTCCAGGTTTGGGACGGGCTGGGCTCATCTGTTTTGCATTGTGCTTTGAAGAAGCGTTCTTAGCATCTGTGTACTATGGCACAGATGAGCTCGAATCCTCCTCATGTGATAAAATTGTGGAATGGGGCAGGGGATTGTTCAAAAATGAATGCCTCCAAACAGCTCTGGATTAACCATTAGGCACAATAGAGAGCCTATGAAAAGGTTTGGGGCCTACAAAAAGATAGAATTTAATCAAAGCAAATTATTATTTGCTTTACTGTCACAAATATAATATGTCTTAAGTAAATGTAAATTAAGTATTAACTTTGCAGTTCTTTTTGTTAGCAAAATCACAGATTACATCTTCAACTTTCATTTTTTAGCAAAGTGAAAAATTGCAACTGAGAGGAGTGCAAGTAAAGATAACCCTACCTTTATATGTTTAAACTTTGAAAAACAGCACTCTTCTTCACAACTGGTTCCCAAAATGCAAGTTACATTCTAAAAGCAATGTTGACATTTGGAAAAGCTGTTACCAACTTGTCTATTATTTGTGCAAGGATAATTAATGCCACTGATTCCCTGTCTGCAAAGATAGAATCACAGAATAGTAGAGTTGGAAGGGGCATGAGAACAATAGAAATTCATTTGTGAATTAATGTTTGAAATCTGATGGAAAGGTGTCTATTAATGCCCTTGTTCTAGAGGCCATTTCATCATTGAACTTATTTATTTATTTATTTATTTATTTATTTATTTATTTATTACATTTTTATACCACCCAATAGCTGAAGCTCTCTGGGCGGTTCACATAGATCTGTCCCCAAGAAAACTAAACCTTCCATTGGGTATGGCATAGGGCACTTGCCATATGCCCATCTCAATGATAAGTTTATCTGCTATAGGATGGAAGGGCTGTGTGCGGAATTTATGACTGGAACTCAAACCTAGGTCAGTATTATCTAAGGCAGCTTCTTAAAAAACATATTCTCTGTCGTTTGCATTGCGTAGTCTCCTTGTAATTGGATGTGAGCTCTTGCAGCAGCACTCTCATTGACTGAGTTTGTCCATGGGTTAATTAACCCTTGAGGTGCTGCAGTGTACTGACCACCATTTTGCTTGCATATTCAAAATGGTAGCCAGCACACACCACATCACCTGAGGATTAATTAACCTATGGTAGTTTATAATGACATGCGTGCTGGCTAATGGTTAGGCAAGGTTTTCAGAGCTTAGCCTGCTAAATTTTGTTAAGGGTGGGTATGTCTTGTCCTAGTTTGTCAGTGTTCCCAACCATAGCAACATTTCTGATTAGCTATGTGAGAGCAATTGATGGCAAAATTCAGATATATTTAAATGTGGGAGAGTGTCTAAGACTTCTGGACTCTTGATTTGTGTTTCACTGTGAATGTTTTAGAGGTTAGAATCTTTCCAGGGCTGTGCCCCACAAGCCGAAAGTAACACACACATCACCCCTGTGTGTAGATATGTGATTATGATCTATACCATCTAAATAATTATCTACCTTGGGGACCTACGATTATGAGAGTGTCGGGCCTACACTGACTTAAATTCAGCCCTGCCTCGAAAACTGTTTGACATCAGACACGGATAAAACCCTTTTCTATTGAGAAGTAGCTAGGTCCTTTCACTACAAATTTTGGCCAGCCAAAATTTAGAGATCCCAGAATGTTCCATTTCTTAGAAAAATCTGAGAGCAATAAAATGTAGATAAAAATTATACAAAAAGAATTTATTTATTTATTTATTACATTTCTATACCACCCAATAGCCGGAGCTCTCTGGGCGGTTCACAAAAATCTGGGCGGTTCACAAAAATGTAGTAACCCCTTCTTAAGAATCACATGATGGCTGAATCCAGGCTGGGTATAACAAGGTATTCATTGATGGAGCTAGGGGTGGCAACGGCTGACAGAAAGCTCTGGCGTGGGCTGGTCCATGAAGTCACGAAGAGTCGGAAACGACTGAACGAATAAACAAAAAAAAAAAAACACATTGCATTCCAATATTTTGTAATATTTCATAATACTCTAATGTAGTTAGGGGTCTAAATTTCAGTCTTATAGTACCTTATGAATAAGTAGATCAGAATTCACGAAGCAGCTAGACTTTTGATTCCTTCAGAGAATTGACCCTTGATGCTATTCCAGGCTGTAAATAATGTATATCAGCCTCTTCATACAAGGGCCTCAGGACACCATTTCTTTCCTTGAAAGGAAACCTAAAAGAGAAGCTGTCAAGGATGATTTAAAATTAATACCCCTTCTTAATTCATGTCCTTTTCTGTTTTAACTAGGTATGGAATTGGCAATCAGAGGAATGTATTGTTCTGAAAGGTCACAAGGAACCCGTCAAGAATTTTTACCTTCTAAAACACTCAAGCCTTCTTTCATGGTCATTTGATGGAACAGTTAAGGTAAATAATAAGACAACATACCGACAACTTAGATTTGTGCTTATAGTTAACTTACAGGAAAACAAATGCAAATTACGTGAAACTTTATACATATTTTTTCAATAGTCAAAGTTAAGAGCATCCATACATGCTATTTAGAGGCGTCTTTTTAACTGTAAAATACTCAACAGATGAAAATTATTTTTGTTTTTTAAAAAA
Source organism: Elgaria multicarinata webbii (assembly GCF_023053635.1). Classification (NCBI taxonomy): domain Eukaryota; kingdom Metazoa; phylum Chordata; class Lepidosauria; order Squamata; family Anguidae; genus Elgaria; species Elgaria multicarinata. The sequence continues at coordinate 41,910,089 of NC_086179.1, read as the reverse complement.
GCCATCTGCTGCTACGTAAATTTTCTAATGCGAAAATTGATAGCAGTAGATTCACGTGAAGATTTTAATATTACAGCTCTGGAACACAGTTACTGGAGAAATGGAAAGAGATCTTATTTGCCATGAAGATGCTATACTTTCTTGTGCTGTTTCACCTGATGCCACCATGTTTGCCACTACCTCTGCTGACAAGACTGCCAAGGTCAGTAAATATTTAAATACGCCCTTAATATACAGGGAATGATCTAACCAGAAGAAAATATATGTATATTTCATGTATTTATTTATACATATTTATACATATTTATTTCAGTGAGATAGAGAATTATGCATATTTGTTACCTATCAGTAAGACCTTGAAAGTGCCTAACTAGCTGTATCATGCTGTATCAAAGGGGTGGGCAACGTCAGGAGGTCAGAGGCCATTTTTGACCACACTGTGGATGCTGAAAATAGGGGGCAGGAGGGGGTTCAGCAAGGCAGTTTTGACCCTATTGGGGCTCCAGAGCTTCTCTGAAGTCCCAAAATGGAAAAGATTAGCTTTCAAAGAAGCTAATTTTGACACTTGGTGCTCTGTAGCAGCCTTGGATACCATTTTGGCTGTAGGACTGTATGCAACCGACGGGTCGCATGTTGCTCACCCCTGCCCTTCTTAACTGGCTCTCTTACTAGTCAGTAACCCTCCTAAAATACAATAAGATACTATAAGCACAACCCAGTCCACTGTAGATTGAAGAGTTGTGTGCAGATCTACCTTCCCCCTTCTTCCCCTCCAATCCCTGTCCCCATCCCATGGTGACTGGTCAAATTTTGTGTCAGACTATTATGGGGAATTTGTGGAATGTGCACACTTCCCATATCCCCATCCGGCATATGTGAAAATGTATGTGCAGGAATGCACATAATCCCAGACCTAGCGGTAGAGCACGCACATAAAAATTTGGGGCAGGTTGGGGGTGCTTGTTGCTTCTGCAAGTTATGTGTATTATTAAACATATATTTGTTGAAGTCAGGCCTAGTGGAACTGATTTTAGGCACCGATACTTGGATCTCTTAAGTCATTGATCTACTTTATGACCTAACCTCTGTTCCTTCTCATTGGATCAGAGGAAATGAATCATGTTTAGATTTGCCATTTCTCTCTTTCAGTCACCCAAATCTACTCTATTGCTTCTATCCAATGAATTACTCAGATATTCAGATTATTGGATAACTGAGTGAAGAACCAACTAGGAGTGAACGTTGCCCTAACGTACTTCTAAGACTTGTCCTCCTAGCTTAAAGTGAAAACTTCCTTCTTGAACTGTCAGTTAGTAGCTTGACCAAGGAAATATTAGTCTTTTCTTGGGCAATTTAAATTGACATTACTATTCTTACATTAAGTAGTATTTGTTTATAAGAATACCAGGGAAAATATCAAGTGCAGAAAATCAGAAATAAAGAGAAACAGCATTCATTGCAATCTTCAGTTCTTATATTTCAGTTGAGTGGAGTTAGCCAGGCATGTTAAATACGAAGGTTATTTAAAGACTAGGATCCACATAAGAAATATATAAGAGCCAGTGTGGTGTAGTGGCTAGAGTATCGGACTGGGAGTCGGGAGATCCAGGTTCTAGTCCCCACTCGGCCTTGGGTTCCTTGCATGAAAAAAGGCGGGATATAAATGCAATAATAAATAAAATAAAATATCTGAATTAGAAGCATCAGGTCACTCTTGGCAGCTCTTTTGTGCCATTGATGGGATCAACCAGACAAGTCATTTTCAAACTGTATTGCAGGATACCCTGTTAATTCTTACACATTTATAGGGTCATGGTCAGTAAAGTCAGTAAAAAGAACTTAAGAAAATCCCTGCTGGAGCAGAGCAAAGGTCCATCTGGTGTAACATCCTGCTTCGCCCAGTGGCCGGCTCCCCAGAAGCCTGCAAGCAGGACTTGAAGTCAGCAGTCCTTTCCTGTTGTTGCTCACCTGCAGCAGATATTCAGTGCTCCATATAGACATAACTATTATAGCCATTAATAATTCTGTTCTCTGTGCACTTTTGTTACCGAGCAACATGACTTGCATCCATTTTAAATCTACCCCAGCACCTTGACTCTAGAAATCTCCAACTTGTCTGGGAGTGTAAAGCAAAAGCTGGGGAAACCAGGATGAGAAAGTAAAGTACAGTGTACACCGGTTATCCTCATTTAGTACATATGGCAGCTTTCTGTCAAGCATCCTTCAAAATAGGGATCTGCACCCAAAATATGCACACAGCCCCCTTTTACACGCAGAACGTGTGCGCAAAACACCTAAAGCAAGGAAGCCAAATCCCATCACCATCCTCCTCCCCAACCCCCATCTTACTTACTTTGTACACTGTCTAGTCAAAGATAAAGGGGAACACACAACATTGTGTCCCCCCTCCACTCCCCCTTCACAAGTCTCTATCCAAGAAAGCTCTGCACAGGACAGTGCTTGAGGAAACTGAAAGGGCTCCATTTTCCCTCAGTTCCTCATCTCCAGTTGCCTGTCACCAAAGCACAACCTCCTGAACTACTGCATCCCTCAGAAAAAGAGTCCCCATTCCCCCTCTACTTTGGAATAGGTAACATCTGCACCCTGATTTTGGTCTCCATTTCACCAAACTGTACTGCCTCCAACTAAACAGTATTTATATTCTTAATTCCTTCCTTTAATCCAGTTAGGATCCCCACGTGTCTACTTGGCGTCTGTTGCCTTCCCCAGTTCTTAGTTGTTAGATTCCTCACACATCTATTTCCCCTTATCTGAATACTGCTTTAATCTTTCAGTTTTTGAAATCACTGCATATTCTATTATTCTGAACTCTCACTTGATTGTCTATAGCTTTTTTTTTTAACCACCTAGGTACCCCAGTTACTCTGGCAGCGTGCTGTGATTTTTGGTTATGGTTCCTTCACACATGTCACTCAGATACACATGCATGGTTAGACAAAGGCACTTGTTTAATCTCCTTTTAAAGCCATTTAAACTAGTTGCCATCACCACACCTTCTTGCAGTGAAATCTATTAATTGTGTTTTGTGTAGAAAAAGTACTTACTTTTGCCTGTCCTAAATCTACTGTCAATGGTTTTACTGGATGATTTTGCATTCTGATATTATGAACGATGGAGAAAAACCTGTGCCCACTTTCTCCACACAATGCAGGTTTATAAATTTCTAATACATTCTCCTTAGCTGTCTTTTTTTTTAACCTAAACTAAAAAGTCCCAAACAAATCCACCCACCTGCTTATATTGGTTGCCCTTTTTCTGCACCTTCTGCTCTTCATGGTAGCCTAAACCACACGTGTAAGGAATTTTAGCTTTCTGTGTTAACAGTTTTGATGTCTGAGTAGATGAGGCACAAATGTCTATTATAGCTAGAATGTTCACAATAAACCTAAAGTACTGAAATATAAGTTAAGCATTATGTTTCATATGTTAACCTTTAGATATGGAGATTTGAACATTCATCTGTTCTTCATAAGCTGAATGGTCATGAAGGCTGTGTGAGATGCTGTGCTTTCTCCCTTAATAATGAATTGTTGACCACAGGAGATGACAATGGAGACATACGGGTATTCCACTTAATTGTTATTTTAAAATGATTTATTAATAATTTGGAGGAAACAAAACTGTAACAGCTATGCGTTAGCTGTGTAGACCCATGATTTTTGCACAAATTGGTACTGCTAAGACTTGTTTGGCTGATTGTGTTCTGGTTTTGGCACATATTAAAACAAGGATGTTATAGAAGTGGAGATGGATTTCAAAAGCAGTTTCAATTATGACAGAAGATTACTAATGATGGGAAGAAAGAATATGTTTAACTCTAAAGAAAATAATATATGTGGGAAACATTGAGAGTTTTAGAACATAATTATTTATTATAGAAACCATGAGAATGTCAAATATTTGATTAATTTTCAGGAGAACCAAAGTCTTCCAAAGAGAACCATCCTCTTCCAAAGACCAGTCACATACTTATGACTAAGAAATGTGTGACTTACTCTATGTTTCTGTTTAATTTTTTTCTTATGTATTGCTTCATAACACTTGCTTTATTGTCTGGTTGCTTACAATGTTATGTTGTTCTGCTTGTAATTAGCCTTATTGAGCCACCCTGTACAGTCCATCCTTTTTAGCATGTGTAATTCTCTCAAACCCAAATGAGAGCTTATAAGGAATGCAACTGAGAAGGGAGGTATCAGTGTGCAACTAAGTATTGTCTGTTCCCCTGATGGCTTCAGTTTTGCTCCTAACCTGAAAAACCAAGGGAATGCATGGATGTCTGGAACCTATGTTGTTCCAGACATCCATTCTTCAAATGTTATGTTACTCTCCTGCCCAAGAGTTTCTGTCTCTCTTGCCCGGCTTCCCCCATTCTTTCTGGCTACCCCGTTTGCTTGGAATGCTCTTCCAGAGCAACTACGTACCACGAGTTCCATTGTAGATTTTAAAACGCGTTTGAAAACTCATTTGTTTTCAATAGCTTTTGGTATTTTAGCTTGATCTTATTACTATGATTATTCTCTTATTTCTGCTTTATGAACCCCTTCCCCCCTTTATATGTTTTAATGTCATTTTAGATTGTAAGCCTCTAGGCAGGGTATCACTGTTTTATTTGTATATTTTGTACAGCACCAAGTACATTGTTGGTGCTATATAAATAAATAATAAGCAGGCACAATATGTGAGATTGTAGAACGTCATTACTGCTTATATGCCATGAAAGGTAATAATTTAGTGTAAACAAAAAGAGCTAGAGCTGTTCAGATTTTGTAAAATCTGTTCCATCTGTGTTTCACAGTTTGTCAGGTGCCTTTCGTTCCATTGTCCACTCACTGTCGGAAGCTCTTTTTTTCCAGTTTCCAAAATTTGCAGAAATTTGCATTTGAGCCAATTTGCACTTGCAAAAATGTGTAAATCCTCTCCCTCCCAAATATGCAAATACCCCTCAAATGTGCATTTTCATGCTTTAGCCTAGGAGGGAAATGCAGTTTTGGCCAGTGCTTTGTTTTCTAATGTATTTTTCTGTGACTAAATTTGCTTAATATTCTGGAAAGTAAAAAAAAAAAAAAAGGTCTGCAAGTCTGTGGCTTTCGTAGACCCGAAAACCTGGTCTGCTGTGGGATCCACAGGTTGGATTCATGGAAATCAAAATTCATTTGATTCTATTGCAGATTTCTTCAACATCTCTAGTTATTTACCATTTCAATACTCTTTGTGCATGAGTGATTTTGTGCGGGACTTAACTCTCCTCTTAGAAAATCTAGAATGTCTATTAAGGATAGACATAGATTTTAAGTTTCATGAGTTTAAATAATAGAATGGTAAATTTCAATTAGGTGTTAAAATACATTTGCAAACTTGTGGAAGTTTTAAATAACAGGGTGGACAGATATGTCAGGAATAACTGAGGTATAGGATATCCTACTTTTAGGTTGGGGAAACTTTCTGCACCGAGATCTTTAAAATTTATTTTTATTATGAATGTTTTTATATTGCCCTTCAGTTATATTCCTAGGGCAGTTTATAAAAGAATAAAACAGTTCAAATGTTTGGACTATAAATATAGCTGCTGTTACGCTACATGTTTCGTTTTAAATTGTCTTGCTTGTGTCTCAGGTTTGGGATATCGCAAGAGGTGAGCTGCTTCACCTCTATTCCCGTGCTTCAATAGGTGAAGGTGAATCTGCGCATGGAGGTTGGGTAACAGACCTTTGCTTTTCCTCTGACAGTAAAATACTTGTTTCTTCTGGTGGATACATTAAGGTAAGCTCAACAAAAGTGCAATTACTTTTTTGCTGTTTATTTTAAAATGAAATTTTAAACTTATTGACATCACTATATATAACTAGCAAATTGCCAGAATTTCAGCTTACTACACTTTGGTTGCAGATAAAGAATAACTCAAATATCCCAAAGACCTTGAATAGATTTTATAATTTAACGTTGTATCAGTCAATCATCCTGAACAATTCTGTTCTAAAACCTGAATGTGAGAAAGGAATGGTGTGCACATATCAAATGTGTTGCTCAGTGGGTAAAACATGACCCAGGTTAGTGGTGGCACATCTGTAATAATGCTGCATTCCAATTTTATTTCTTCCTAATTGGGAACATGTTTTCTCTTCTTTCTAGTGGTGGAATGTGGATACTGGTCAGCCTCTACAAACATTCTACACAAATGGAACAAATCTTAAATCATTGCACGTGTCCCCAGATTTTAAAGTATGTGTGACTGTTGATAACCTTGGCATTCTTTATGTGCTACGGATTATGGAATGAATCTGGTTAAACCTGATTGTGACACCTTTTGTAACAGTAGCGTTTTGAGCCAGAAGCAGATTCTCCCAAATCCTGTTTAACGTTCATGAAACTGTGAAGCGTTTTATATTCTGGCATGCATTACATATAGGGTACGTTTTTTAAAAAATCTGAATCTGCACACTTTTTTTCATTTTTGTTTGATTGGCAGTATTGAGTTTGATTTGCATTTTGTAAGTAGTTTTTCTCATGGTTAGTTATACTGAGAACATTTATATGAAGTAGTATGCTAATAATCACCGAAAGGAGTATGAATGATCTTTGAAAGGAGTACGATATGCTGAAATGCTGGCGTTGAACTAATAACAAATGTTTCTGAGCCATAGAGGTACAGCTCTATAAAATACCATGAACCGCTATTGTACTTATGCGCAAGTTTTCTCCTGAGGCATAGGGTATCTTAAAAAAAACCCCACTAGTTTGCTGTTTTATATGAATGGTATACAATGTGAATAATTAAAACATTAAATGAATGTAGCATTAAATGGAATACTATTGTATTTACTAGAAGAAGAGATTTGTGCTTCTCTGACACAAGGACAGGATTCACATGATTGTGGGAGTAAAAGAAGCCATTGTGGATTCTCCCCCGCACATGCAACACGTACACCCATTGTTACATAATTACCCATGCTGCTGCATGTTGGCCAAATCCATTTGCATATCGTGGATTGTAGGGTGGCTATGAAGCCACCCCTGTCAGGCAGGGTCTGGACAACACGGCAACCCACTCTGCAGCATGGGTAATTATGTGAACAATGGACAAGGTGGAGAGGGATAAGCCATGATGGCTTCTTTTACCTCCATGATCATGCGAAACTGGCCATATGAACTTAGCACTGTTTTTCTGTATTGCCCTTCTCATAAAGCAGGCTGCAAATCTCTGAAATCAAATTTTCCATAAATTCATTGGAGACTGACTTATGTACTCCTTTTTGGATCAAACTAAATGTCAGTGATTGCCAGCTCTGCGGAAAATCTGAACGAAGTAAATTACACCTTCCTAAAAACATAAGTTTTCATTTTTAATGGTAAATTTTTGAGTATATATGATTTTTGCAAATAAAAAACTTCTGATAGTGTAATCTTTTTTTTAAATGCACCTTTATCAGAGATTTTTCTAGACTGTATTTTGTCAACCTTGAGACTTCAAATATTTAATAGAAAATCATAAAATAAAGTTATTCTTGTTGAGTTGTAATTTCTAGGCAATGTGTGTGGCACCCTATTGGGCTGAATTCTAGTCAGATTCTGCCATCATCGTAACGTCATTGGAGCCAGTCTGGTGAAGTCAGAAGGGCCAAGTTACAAGAGTCCCATACTAGTGCTTTTGGAGTTTGTGAGTACACACACTACATCTGGGATTTTGACAATTAATGTCAATGGAATTTCTGAGCAAGTTGAAGATTTGTAAACTTTGTGCTTGTAAAGTAGTAATTGTAATTCAGAAATACAAAAGTAATTTCTAGTAATAATTCTACCAACAGATTTGAGTAACACTTGTTTCAAAGTAGTGCAGAGTAACCCCTTTGGATGGCCATCCAGGAGGGGTTAGGCAGTGGAGAGGGTTCCCCTCCATCTTCCACCAGCAGGGGACGTCTGCACTGGAGGTCCCATTTATTCTAGTGGAAAGTTCCATGGGCATAAATATATCATCAGTAGTAGTGCCCAAAATGGAGTGAATCTGGCGTTCCATACACTGGATCCAAAGCCCATCCATTTTTCCAATAGGAGCCTGGTGTAGTCTTGGGCTGGCAAAACTGGTGTGGTCATGGGCTGGCAAATTAAAAAACTAACTAACTAAAAAGCCACCCATTCCACTTGACACAAGCCAACAGGGCTTTGGAAGTAGAGATTGATCTGCCACTTCCATCCCAGGCCACTTAAGATTGGTCTGTTAGCTTTCTGAAGAGCCATTTCAGTACTTTATATGTTATGTATTTCAGATTAAATTTAACCATTTCCTTTCTGTATTTGCCAAAGTTCATCTCAGCAGTTAAAAATACAATATTCTAGATGTCTAGGACAGCTTTCACCAATCTGCTACCCTCCAGATGTTTTGGAGTACAACTCCCAGCATTCCTAACCACAGGCCATGGCAGTTGGGGCTGATGGGAATTCAAGTCCAAAACATCTGGACAGCATTAAGTTGAAGACTGATGTAGGATAATCTTAAATTGTATTAATTATAAAATATGCCATAACACACATGTTAAACTTTGCCTTTGGGTCCATTTGTTTTTTCTAGAATAGATACACTAGAACAACACGTTTTAACTAACAATATCCTTTGGATTTTTTAAAAAAGAATTAATTGAGGTTTCAGTAGCTACAGAAACTGTTTTCAGGGGATGTTCTTCAAATTAGATTATCTAAAAAAAATTCTGCTGGTGCTATCTATTGCAACTGAAGATAAAGAAAGCTAGATAATTAAACTGGGGATCGTTGGTCTATTACATTTGGAGGGAGAAATTGTTTCCAGTTTATCTGGCATTACAAAAGATAGGAGTACTAATAGCATCTCAAAAGTTTTGCTTTTGGCTACACTGTGCTGCTTTTGTGTTAATTGGAATATATCTGTGCATCAAGGGAAATTGCTGAATTTGCTGAGCATGCTGAATTTTTTAAACGTTACTAAAACTTTGCCTTAGCAAAGTTGCTGGGTTTAATTAAACAAGTTGGTGCATCTTTAAATAAATTATTTTTATACAATGCAGAATTCTGTGTATTTTTTTCATCTTCCTTTGTTCATCCAATTTGCTTCTTTTTCATATTGGTGCCCGTCCCTTTGAGTTTTTCTGTTCTCATATTGTGTATAAGGATACCGTCTAGAAAAGAAGGGTGTAATGCTATGGCATTGTCAATGCTATCAGTGGCTACTAATCATGATGTCTATATATTAACTCCAGAGTCAGAAATACAAGCAGGAGAGTGCTATTGCTGTCATAGCCTGCTTGAAGGCATCCTATAGGCATCTGGACAGCCACTGTGAAAACAGGCCATAGGCCTTTGGTCTGATTCAGCATGGCTCTAATTACGTTATTATGGAATAAGCCCCATTGAACATAACAAAACTTACTTCCAAGTAAACATGTATAGATTGTGCTGCAACTAGGTCTGAGGAAAGAGAATGTTTTTTTCTGTGCCAAAACTCAGAGGCTTAAATTCAGTGTTGCACAAGTGTACTTCTGCTGACACAATGGGACTTCCCCATCCCCCACCTCTGCATGCTCTTCCCCCCTCCACATGCTCGTCATTCAGGAATATAAGGGTTCCTCCAGGAGTCTGCAATGGATGTTGCAACAATGGAGGGCAACACCCATCTTAGTAGCATGCTAAGGCACTGAAAGAAGCTTCCTACCCTTGGAATGGATCTTGACCTCTGTTACAAGAACTCCAATATGAAAAACTGCCCACTTGCAAAGTTAGGAGCTTGAATCCAGTGGTGTCTTTCCATGAGCGGAACAGAAACAGCTGTAGAAGGGATTTGCCTTCATCCTTCTCCATGCCCCCAAATCTACTCCAGAGGGTGCCCCTTGACTGTAGTTTCTTGACATCATAGCCATTGAAACAGTCTTTCGTAGTAGAGAGCAATTTGTCATGTTCCATTTCTCATAACAGAGAACAAGGTCCATATTATACATGTATATGTATAATATACATATTGTATATACATATACAACACCAGGGGTTGGAAACCTTTTCCAGCCTTTCCTTCCTAAATGAGTTTGGGATGACCCCCTATGCTCATGCATCTTTTCCTATTCCCCTTGCATGCAGTGGTTCCCTCTGTCCTTTCTTTTGTTTATATTATCCATAGTATTCCCTGACATCCAAACTAGCAAATTACGGTTTGTGCTGCAAACCAGAATTGTAAACCACTGTGCAATACAAGTCTGCAATCCTGTTTTGCAAATCACAAATCACACTCATAGTTTCGATGGAAGAGCAAAGTGCATAATGCAAACCAAAAAGGGAAGGAATTGAAGCAACAATGGGAGAGGGTGTGTGTGTGAGGACTGTTCCATGGTTCATTTTTATAGAACAAAACTTTGGTTTACATTTGGCTTAGTTCAGAGTGTCTGGGTGTCCCACTCCTTTAAAAAGAAAATTTACTGTCTTTTGAGTGTAGGGAAAGTTGTGGATTGGGGTTTTATTGCCTTGAAAATTTGGTCTTCTAATTATGTCTGAACTCTCTGTTGCTTAGTGACCAGCACAACCATTTTATATCCTCCAATGTGAGCAGAGTGGTTGAAACAGCTTATGGCATCTAGTGGCTGCTCTCTGATATTATCATGGGACATGAGAAATCCCTCTGCTCTGCCATTTTGAATGACCCTCCCTTGAAAGAAATATTTTTGTTGTTCTTCCACCCCCTAACCTCCCTAGTACTTTAATGTGTCTCATAAACACTTTTAAAAAGCCATCTTGCACTGTTGCAAGGCAGTGCTTTCGTAGTAAATCCCGTTCCCTTCTTCCTTTCTATAAAATGGAATCAAACTACATTAAAAAGGAGGCTGGAGAAAAATGGCATTGCCAGCACTGTGACAGGAACGAATTCTTCATCTAGAAGCAGCCTAAGAGAGCTGTAAGTGAATTGAGATTGTTCAGGCAAATACCAATTATTTTTCATTTCCCTTGAATTAGTCCCCTTGAGAGTTTGAAAAGCATCGGAGTTTGGCTTTGCTATGCACAAATAAAAAGACATTGCACCTCTTTGGTTTTTATCTCTGCTATTTGCTGTACCGCCAAATAGCTTAATTTTAAAGCTGCTAAAGATTTTAACTGCTTGAATTTCTTCCTTTTCATTTCAGAAGCCAGGCAAAACTGTTACCATACGGTTGCAGATGTTGGGCAAGTCATGCTTGCAAACCGATGACTGCTACTCAACATCTAAAAACAGATTTTTCCTGTGTGCGTGCAGATTTGAAAGTTTCACTTCTGAAAATGCTGAAGGAATCATCTATAGCTGGCCACTTGAAACAAACACATTTTCAAATCTTTGACACAGCAGAACATCAATATTACTGAGAATCATAGAACCTTAAGATTCCATTGGGAAGTGCTTGTTGGCAAACGGATTGCATTGTGGTTATCAAGAAGAAATTGGTTAAATTTTCTCTAACTTCTTTACCGCATGATGTGGGAATTGTAATTCGTCTTGGGAATGTATTGATTGCAAAGTAATGAAATATGATGGCTGTGCCTTCAAAGAGCTTAACTGAATTTTTGTGTGCTTTGTTTTTGCTAGGAGAAAACACAACACGCTGCATTTTGGCAGAAAGAGAGCTTGATTAGCTCATTGCAAACTTTCCAAGAGCTTGTCATATCAAAATGGAAAGTAATTTTTGAAAGAAAAAAGTGTTCCTTGGTAGATAATGTTAGAAGAATGGTTTCTGCCATCTTTTAATTGCCTCTAACATTACAGTCCTTTTTTCATTCAGTAGCTTTGCTAATCTGTAGATTTATACTAAATGTCCTGTCCTGACTAAATGGTTTATAGGCACTCGGAAAGACACACAATTGCTGTACAAGCAGAATGCTCCATTCATTTCAATAGAAGAAATACCTCTGTGTGCACGTCCCTTGTGTGCATACAGCTTTCCCCACAGTTCAAGTGAATGACAAAGCCAGGAGTGCATTGGAACTCTCCTGTAGTCACAAAGAACTACTGGATTAAGATTTCTAAGCATTGAATTTAGGACTAGCATGAAGTCTCATGAGAAATAAGTGTGTCACTCTGAAGTGTTTGTAGACAAATCATGTTTGACACCAATAATGGTTTAAAACTGGTTGTAATATGCCATTACCATGGAGAAATAAAAACATTTACAATGGTATAATCCTGAAAATAGTTAGTTCATCATCATCAATCCCGCCTCTCCCTCTGGATCGAGGCAGGGTTCATCCAAACAGTTATCTTGTTGCTTTGTACTGGTAAATGGGGTTGTTATATTCTCTGTAATTGGGGATCAAAAAGAGATCCTTACACCCTTGTATAACTTTTAATGCCTTGGTAGGCCGTCAGCTGAATATAATGATAATGCAAGACTCACTGAACAGATTTTCCAGATTCTACTGTGGAGGATAGGCCCTGGAACTATACTGGTTCTGATTGGGAAAGAAGTCTTCACCCATCTCTTGCCATGGTATGCACAAGAAAGGCTACATAACTAGTGAGTATCTGCTCTTGTCCATGTCTGTGATCATGCTCAAAACCCTCCTAGTCCTGCCCTATGCCACCTACTCTTAAATCCTCATACTTGATTGCCACCTACCTCCTGCTACCTACAACCCTCCTGGCCTTAACACAGATTGAGGAAAAATGACTTGTCTGTGGCCAGATAGTAAGTTCGTGGCAGAAAAATCTTTGTACACAATTGCCCCATGACTTCCTGTTAGTTTTAGTTCCCACTGTATAATGTGATTGAGAGAAAGAGATTTGGCCAGCACCAGAGGAGGATTTTGTTTACTGCAAATGCTAAAAAAAACCTCTTGTGCTAGAATTAGTTGTGCAGACATGTTGGTGAAAGCAGATTATTTGCATTGCTCCATAAACGCCACTCTGGAAATGTGAATAGAACAGAGTGCCTCTCAATATGTGCTGAATATTATTTCCCTGTCATTAAGTAACCATAGTGAGGATCCATTTACCTGAGATGAGGGAGAAAGGGCATCCAGTCTGATATGGGCAATTTCCAGCCTGGCCACCTCTTATTTTAGAAACACTGCTGATCCTGGAAGGCAGGTGGACCTATTGAGAGAAGGCAAGGAGTAGAAGAGTAAAAGGGCCAAATAGTATGATGAAGTTTTAAAATATAGGGGAGGGATTATAGAAGGTTATATGTAAACCGGGGTTTGAGGAGCCAGATAGGGAAGTGATTTTGTGCATGGGAAGTGAAAACAGGATTTAGTTAAAGGGTATTTATGGAGGAATTTAAAGCAGTATGGAATGTGAGGCAGCAAGCCAGGGCTTTTGTGAGAAAAATAAAGGTGAAGGAAGTCTGAAATAGCATTGCAGTTCTATACAAGAGGGATGCCTTGTCTTCCAGCTCAGTTTCCTTGCTCTCTGCTTGCCAATCCACTAAAAATCCTATGATCGTATCCATTCAGGAATCCCTATGGGAGGTTTGGCAGGCAAGGCAAAACGAAACTGGCATGCTGGCTAACCTCCAATTAGCAGCATCTGGGGAGATGACATCTATCCTCCTCCCCCTCAAATGTATTTAGATCTCTACTGAACAGAAAAAAATGATGTCTGTCTTTGGGGCTGACATTGGAAGAATGGACTAGTAGGAAGAATAGTGGGAGCCACCACTCCATTGTTCTCAGTGCTGAATGCAAACATTATCTGAGGATAACCACACGTTTATTTATTTTATATATTTATTTACAATATTTATATATTGCACCACATCCACAGATTTCAGAGCAGGGAATAACAGGACAAAAGAGTAAAAACACCACATTAAAAATTACTATTTTAAAAAGAAATAAGAGTTCTGGTAAAATCGTGGCCAGTCACTCAAGGAAACTTTCTTAAAACGATTAGGGAGGTGTCGGAAGCAACACTACATTGGTACTTGCCTGACCTCCAAAGGCAGGGAATTACATAGGAAAGGAGACACCACACTGAAGGTTCTTCTCCTGGTGGACTACAAGTGGAACATAGGTCCATGTGGAACCACCAGGAACACACCCTCTGATGACCTCAGTGACCAGGTTGATAAGGGAGAAGGCGTCTCTCAGGTATCCTGGTCCCAAGTTGTTTAGGGCCTTTGTACACTAGTACTAGAACCTTAAACCTGGCCCGATGGTGACTAGGCAGCTGGTGCAGTTTCCTCAGCAATGCAGGTGCACGCTGAAAAGGGGCAGCTCCCAACATAAGTAAAATAAATGGTCACTTCCTTTTCCTGGAAGCCAGCTCTGATGTGGTTTCTGGACAGAATGCGTTTGCATATGTTTACTACTGTATAGTAGGCTTTTTTTCAGGCATGCAAATGAAGCAAGGTAGTTTGTAAGTTTTATTTCCTAACCAGGATAGCAGCGAATACTATGAACAGTGATTGGGGGGTGGGGTGGGAGTCCACTACTAGTGGGTCTAGGGGGGGAAAACCTCCCAGGCTTAGTCACTTGTAGTGTGGAAGACAGATGACTATAGAGCCGACCTGTATAGCAAAATTAGTTCATGACTTCATCTACATATTAACATATGCATTTCCATATAGCACTTACCTTCAAATACCTCCTTACTCAGAAGTTTTCTGAAAGTGGGGTGTTGGGTTTTTTTTTTTTTTTTTGCCATCACCCAGTTCTTGCTATCTAAATGTATTCAGTTTGATGCTCCTATTTGATGCTTCATTTATTTCTGTGGTGCCATCTTCTGATCCCCACAGCATAATATATGTGGAGTGGCTGTATGTGTCCGTGTAAAATAAGCTAAGTTAAAAGATGATGCCTTGGAGAATTAGAATAATAATGATTTTGAGTTCTTCTGCAATACTGGCTTGAAGGAGTGTTAACTGGTCAGTTTGAAAATAGAGGTGGTTTTCTTGGCGTAAGTCTTATAGGTGAATTGGATACATCTGCTTCAGCTCCATTTATGCCGAACCCACCAATTATTGCACTTTCTTTCCAGCGTGCATTTTCTTTTCCCCCCAAGATACCTGAATGATGAGTCATCTTATCTCTCGGCAAAGGCAATTGAACTCATATTCAAATAGCATTGTCTCTCCAGAAACATCACCTTTTTCACAGAGGAAGCAGGTAACACACCATTAACGTGATGTACCAGAAGTAAAATGTATTATTATTTGCTCTAGCCATCATATTTTTATGACTTTATATGTGATTTGGAAGCTTTAATTTATTCTTCACTGACAGCTAGAGATACTTTGATCAAAGATCCCTGTGCATGTTCTCCTACTACGTGCTGTAATTTGTGAATGGCTGATTCTCAGCTGACTTATTCATCAATCTCTGTGAATAGACACAAATAAAGGTGCTGGTAATGCAAGTTCCAGTGAACAAAAACTAAATTTAAATTTTGCATCTATTTCTTGAACAGTTGTAAATAACCATTTTGTTGTTCAAGATAGAATTGTCTAAATTTATGAAGAATATTTTCTGAGTCTGTTCTGGACTCATTGAAATCGGAAAATGTTTTTGCCTTCTCCTTTGACCTTATTCACTATGTTTTGGTTTTATTAGTTTAACTAGATTTGTAGGGGCCTCCAACCTTTTTGGGCCAGTGGCCCAACTGGAATTTTGAGCACTTTCACAAAATGACTGCCACCAGTGGGGGTGCTTGAATATTCACAAAATGGTTGCCATGGTAGGTATGTCCATTCACACACAAAGATTTCCCAGAAAGCAAACTGATGAGGCTAAAAGAAAAGTAAATTGCCCATGTCTGAGTTCCAGGACATAAAACCACTGTTTTGAACCCACCGTTTTTTTGCCATGACACAGAAGGCAAATTGATCAGTCTCAGATACAATAACTTGGGCATGAAACTGAGCACAAGGCAGAGGTGGGTTATGAATCCTTATGTCAAATCACATATTTAGTCCCACAAAGTACAATTAAATGTGTGGTGTTCAGAGAAACACACACATAAACAATACCCACCACAAAACACTCTCAGGCCCTGCAAAACAAAAAAGCAGGAAACACACACACACAGCTCCAGGCAAGACACATAGCCCCAACTTTTTAAACAGCACATGAAATTTTCTCACACACAGAGCACACTCAGGCAAAACAACTTCCCCCATTCCCCTCATGGATCCCAGGATGCTCCCTACTATCCTCAGATTACCTTTTTTCCCCCCTGGGCATGCTTCAAAGCAATGCACTGGGCTGTAGCCACCCACCATTTTTATTTTCTGAGAATGCCTTTGAGACCTAAGTGGGGGCCAGGTTCATTTTGGAAGTAAAGATGGCACTGGAGGCCTATGTTTCAACTTCTATGTTGCCAGCCTCCCAGTTATTATTTTTTTAAAAAATTAAAAATCAGGAGGGAGCATGGTGGGTGCCAAGCAAGGTTGGGCAAGCACATTGGTGCCCATGGGCATCACATTGGGGATGGCAGAATTAGAAGATGGCTGCTATATTTTGGCTTTCCCTTGTACCATCATATTGTTCCCTCACAACTCTGTGATGTCAGATAGACGTAACTGAAATTACACAGCACACTAATTATTTTTCACAGTTCTTCATTGCTGTTCATTCATTGTGTGTGCAGTTTTTTATATGCATCGTGGTGATACCCAAGCTATAGCTGCATATTTTGCTTCAAAAAGCAAAATTGTACTCTGAAAACCTAATTATGTTCCTTGGAAAATACTTTATTTAGCTGTTCAGAGAAGGATCTACCACCAAAGAAAGATAATTTTCCACCACTGAAGAAGGGCTTTATATTCTGAGGACTCCATTCCTTTTAACCATTAGTTTGGCTCCAATATGCCAGCTGCGCCCCTTCCTAGAGTCGGAAGACCTAAAGACGGCAGTACACACGCTAGTAACTTTGAGGCTCAACTTCTGCAATGTGGTCTACATAGGGCTACCTTTGTGCCTAGTCCAGAAACTTCAACTAGTTCAAAATATGGCAGCCAGATTGGTCACTGGTACACCTAGGTGTGACCACATTACACCAGTTTTAAAAACTCTTCACTAGCTGCCAATTAGTTTCTGGGTGAAGTATAAAGTATTGGTTATCACCCTTAAAGCTCAACATGGGTTGGGTCCAGGCTACCTGCAGGATCACCTTCTCCTGTACAATCTGCCCCGTACACTCAGGTCCTCTGGGAAGAATTTCCTTCAGCCAGCCAAGATTAGGCTGACAAGTATTACCCAGAGGACCTTCTCTTCTGCTGCTCCCAGACTGTGGAATGGCCTGCCAGAGGAGATTCGTCATTTTAAAAAGCTATAAAGACAGATCTCTTCTGGCAGGCCTATCTAGTGGAATTTTAGGATGCTTTTAGGATTTTTTAAGGAAGTGTTAACAATGTATACTATGTTTTTAATCAGTATTTAATGTATTTTATACTTACTGTTGTTCCCCACCTCAATCAAAATGGAGAGGCAGGTAAGAAATTATTATTATTATTATTTATTATTATTATTATTATTATTATTATTATTATTATTATTATTATTATTATTCTAGTTCACCACCTAAAATTTAATATCTGACTTTGCTAATATAAAGCCTCTCATTTATTTATTTATTTATTTATTTATATCCCGCCTTTTTTCCTCCAAGGAACCCAGGGCGGCGTACATAATCCTCCTCTCCATTTTATCCTCACAACAACAATCCTGTGAGGTGGGTTGGGCTGAGAGTGTGACTGGCGCAAAGTCACCCAGTGGGTTTCCATGGCTGAATGGGGACTAGAGCATGGAGCTCCCAGCTCCCAGTCCAACACTTTAGTCACTATGCCATATTTCTCTTAAGTTTGCCACAAAATATATATGTTGCACCCAAAGCAAGAGGCAGATCTGAATTACAGACGACATTTATGTTTAGAGCAATTGGGGTCAGCCATGTGTTATTTTCTTTGTCCCAGAATGCTAAGTGTAATCTGATACCTGCAGCATCTATCAGTGATTTATTCATTCAGTCTGCAAAGTCCATTTTGAGACTGGGCTTAAATTGCTGATCCCATGGCCACAACATCTGGCCTAATTTATGGATGTTTCTGTTTTCCCATCCTGTTTTTTACCACCTAACCTGATGACGAGTTCTGGAGTACCTGAAATCTTGTACACTCTTTTATAGTATTTTGGTTAGTTCCTCAACTATGGATTTTGGATTATTTCCAATCTAGGCTCTAGCCTGATTTTAGAATGCATATGCTTGTGATAAATTACGACTAGCATTGGTGAACTTTCTCCTGATTACTATATGTCACAGTATCACTTGGCTTTATTGCAGACTGTTTTCTTATTTGTGCTTTAGGATATACCTGTGTGAGAGCGCCATTTTCTGCTAAAACTAGTTTACTAGGGAAAGTAGCATTAAAATGCATATATTCAAGAAAGTTGTGTACACAAATGTATGTATTAAGAGAAGATACATACAAAAATGCATATATTCAGTGAAATTGCATATAAAATATGTATGTTAGGGGGAAATTGCATACAAAAACAAATATGAAATTTCATGCAGTTTTTAAAAATATATGTGAAATTGATATGAACTAGAAGAGACTGATTTATCCATCTCTAAGCAGTTTTCTGTGTCTGCCTGCATTATCCACAGGGGTCCTTCTCCGTGAGCCCCTGCCAAAGGAAGTTAGGCAGGTGGCTACTAAGAGGAGGGCTTTCTCCACTGTGGCACCCCGGCTGTGGAACGAGCTCCCCAGAGAGGTTCGCCTGGCACCTACACTATACTCCTTTCGTGACTAGCAGAAGACCTTTTTATTCTCTCAGTATTTTAACACCTAATTTGAACTTACACTTAAATTTTACTGTTTTAATCCTGTATTTTAATCTTATATCAATTTCTGCTGCGTGGTTTTACCCTGGTTGTGCTTTTTATACTGTATTTTGTATTTGTGTTTTTAGATTGTTGGTTGTTTTATTACGTTCTTCATGGTTTTAATTTTTGTGAACCGCCCAGAGAGCTTCGGCTATTGGGCAGTATAAAAATGTAATAAAGAAAGAAAGAGAGAGAGAGAGAGAGAGAGAGAGAGAGAGAGAGAAGAATTTGAGCCATGCTGGATCAGACCAAGGGTCCTTCCAGTCCAGCAGGTTACAATAGATGGGATTGGGTTTTTTCCAATTGTAAGTCTGCAGGATTGTTTAGCTTGGAAAAAAAGGAGGCTAAGGGGAGACCTGGTAGAGGTGCACAAAATGATGCATGGTGTAGAGATGGGGATAGGGAGACATTTTTCTCCCTCTCCCATAATACTAGAACCCAGTGGGGTCATCCCATGAAGCTGATTGTTGGGAGATCCAGGACAAATAAAAGGAACTACTTCTTCACACATCACATAGTTAAACTCTGGAATTTGCTACTACAAGGTGTAGTGATGGCCCCCAATTTGGTGGCTTTATTGTACACCAGTTGCTAGGGAACATGGGTGGGAAGGTGCAGTTGCACTCATGTCCTGCTTTTTGGTCAACAGCAGGCAGGGACTGTCTTAAGAAATATTTCTGTAAACTGCCTTGGGAGCCTTTTTGAATAAAAGGTGGGATTAAAATGTTAAAAATAAATAAATATCCACCATTTATCTGCGCATCCTTCCTCCACCTTTCCTTTAATTGCCTTTTCTGTGTAGCATTTTATATTAAGCTCTTGAAGATGTGCAACTGTCTTTTTGTTGCTACTCTGTAAACTGCCATAAATTGATTAGAGCAGTCATGTCCATTTATTGTAATAATAATAAATAATAATAATAATAATAATAATAATAATAATAATAATGGGTTAGATTAGACATCTGTGTCATATTGCACTGACAACAGACAGTATGCATCCATCAAATTCTAGCACTGGCCCAAAGGGGCAAATTGTTGCCTTTTTGCCGCTAGTCTCGTGATGTGAGACCTGATTTATTTATTTATTTATTGCATTTCTATACCGCCCAATAGCTGAAGCGGTTTACAAATGAGCCACTGACTCAATGAAGTGGTTTGCAAGATCAGACCATTATGTTTTCCACATTCAGTCACATTAGCCATCCTTTCAGAACAACTAGTGTTCAATATCTGTCTCTACTAAATTCTGCAGAAGTCAGTACTGACTGTACAACTTCAATTTATTTTGTGTGCTTTTATAGGATATAAATAATGACAAAAATTACAAAATTTATAACTGGAAGCCCAAGCATATTTACATAGAAGTATTTGTTGCAGTGAGGCTACTATTTACTTTTCTCCTATACAATATTCCTTTTGGTACTATATTTTTCATTGTTTACTGTCAGCCTACTACATACATATCAACAATGAATAGGCAGAATATGTACAAGGAGCTGATTGGTTCAAGTAAATTGAATACTGTATTAAAAGTTTTTTTTTTGTCATTTAGAGCTATGATTAGGTTCAACTAAACCATATACAATTTTTAATTTTAAATCAAGTTCCATTATCAATTTTGTTAAAAATTCAGTTGAGTGTAACTGAAACCTTATAGTTAAATATGAAAGAATAATAAAAAACATTAAGTCAACCACACTATTCATCAATATCTCTATAATGATGTTCAAAATGACTCACAATTTGACTGGATAGAATACACATTAAAATGTCGTTTTTTTCGCCTATGATTGATATTTTTACTGTGTTAATTCATTCAGTTCCACTGAAATATACATAATGTTATTTTACAAATACTCCACAAAGACATTAAAAAATTAAAGTACTTCAAAGAAAATTGTAAGTAAATTTCATTAAGTCAGATGTTAAGCCAATGCTCAACAGGTTGTTTTGTGGAAAGAATGTATTACTTTGGATTTTTTTTTCTTTATTTAGGAAAAAAAACATTGAGTTGCATTTTTCATTAAAACCAGCTTTCTGAGACAGAAAATTTGATAAAATCCCCAGTTTTGATTAAAACCATCTTTCAGATTGTTAAAAACTCAAACACATGGCTATAATAACTTGAAAAACTGTATACAGTTGCATGTACCTGTAGTGCAATTGCTGGGCGGCTTCTGTTTTACCCCTAGATAAAGTGAACCATCCAGTTACTGATGCCCCACTGTTAACCGCTGTTGCAAGTAATACAACAGCAGCATATTTAACTTTAAAATAAATCCAAACTCTTCATAATTAATGACTTCCTTTATCATAAATATGCATACTTACTCTTATAGTTTTCCTCTCTCCCACAAAAATATTTAATACAAGGTGCATTTTCATGCATTATTATATTAATTCCTCTTTTTTAAGCCATTCATAAAACTCTGATTCGTTGTCACACTGCTATACAGAACCTCATTTCTCTAGATAATTAAATGGCACGAAGATTACATAAATCCAGCAAATAACAAATCAGGGAAGCTAATGTCTTGCTATTACTAATTTTTTAAAAAATAAACAGCAGAATTTATATAGGACTCCACGATTTCAAAGTTTGTACTAAATAATCTGGGTCTGTTTCAATTTAAAAACTGCCATGTTTGAAATAATAATAAAAAAACCCAACCACAACTGAACGTTGTTTTTCTAAGCAGCATTAATGTTAGAGACCTTTGTAAAAGTAGAACATTATAATTAGAAATTAAAGAAAGCACTGTGGCGAAGTTGTAAGAGAAGTGCCTGCGTGAAAACAATCTCCCACTACCCTTGTGGGCTGTAATTGAAAAGTCTTCATCCCATGTCATTCTTCTGTCAGTGCTGCAGGAAGAACAATCACCAGAAATGACCAGCAGCCTTTTTTTTCTTCATTTTTATGTTTTTGCTAGTTTCAAGGCCACTCATATAGTGCAGTCTTCCCCTCTACAAGACTGAAGAGTTGCCGTCAAGGAAAGGCTGTGCTATGACTGCTTTGAGTGCAAGGCACAACATGAAACAGAGGACAGTTCACTATCAGAATATTGTGGTTTCATACTTGGTATTAATTCCTCTTTTAGCTTCTTGTCCTGGTTCTACAATCCATGGTAGGTTGGCAAGAGTCTTTTGTTCAGTGGGATCTATCTGCTTGGAAACAAATAAAAAGAAACACAGCAATGCTTTATCTACTCTGTTTGCTGAACATTACAACAGTGCTCAAACTGGGTCACGGTGGCACATCATTATACACACGGCTGGTGCTACAGTCTATATTCTGTTTTATCATGATAATCCAGGGGTACATGGATTCATTATTTTCACTGCCCTCCTAGTACTGGGCTGGTGGAACAAGAGATGTGTCTACATTAAATCTGCAGTTAAATTTATATAATGGCAAATGTTATCAACCTTTACACAGTTTTGTTCTCAGTGACATAACAAGCTCATGATTGGGGACGTGACTTAAAGATTAGGTTACAAGGATCTCATGAGTATAACCTTAATTCAAATATAGCTTTGTCAAACAATCTTACCAAACAGCTGTTTCACAGGGAGGGGCTAAATCCAACCAATATACGTTATTCCGGATTTTCCTAATGGCCCGGTTCAGACAACACTAAACCATGCTGTTTAACCACAAAATGGTAAATGGACTGCATTATGCATTCCCTTAACCATTTTGTGGTTAAGCAGCATGGTTTAGCGTGTTGTCTGAACCAGGCCAATGAGGCTAATCATGCATATCCCTGTGCATGATTACACTTGATCATAGCCAAAAGGCCAAGAAGCTTGCATGCACACCACCCATTTGCAAGCACATACTGTCATTTGGCTTGGGATACACTCACAGAAGCATACTGTTTCACATGTTCAGGGCATCAAGCGTTAGCTACTACATCTAACCATAGGAATGTTTGGGCTGCTGTAACCCATTTAAGTAACTAGAATCCCTATAAACCACTGAGGAATTTGAATCCTAGTTCCCAGTCACACCGAGGCTTTAACGTGCTTCTAGCCAAACAAACTCAGAAGCCTTCTTAAACCCTTTGTGCTGAACACACAAAGGACTGCAGAGGAGCCCACATGCTGCGGGGTGTTGAGGGCAAGGCTCACATGTGCGCACACACACCCCTACACAGTTTTCACCCTTGCATATTCAGGCAAATACATGAACAGGGCTAATATGTGTTCACGTTCTTCAATAATTATTCACATGGTGTGTGTTTTTGTAACGGCCTCTCCTACATCTCTAGATTTCCTGGTTGCCTTTGGGTCTGGCAGCTGAAGCTGAAAAAGAATTAAGACTACACCACACAGTAGCTGACACCCACCAGAAAGGGAAAGTTGGTAAGAACTCTTAGAAAAGTATTACCTTTACCATGGCGAGGCATCCTAAAGAGCGGGGAATTGGCTGCAGCTGGGCCAGTTCTTTGAAAGAGAGTTTATCTCCCCTTTTCTACGGATAAGATTCATGGCTTGCCTGGGGCAGAAGCCCTTAGTCTAAGCTTGTTCTGTGTCTCCTAGCTTGTAAGCCACAGAGATCATTAGAAAAAAATGGTAGCAGTGGAGGGAATACTGCTGGTTGGGAGGCATCTACCACCTCACCAGTTCTATCTCTGTGTTGTGAAAGCCAGTTTAGACCTTCTTGGGGGGATATTGTGGGTGGGGCTTACATGCTTGCCCACGTCTCCCTCGCTACATTAGCCCTACAAGTGATCAGGCAAATGCCTAAGGTGAAATTGAGGTTTAATTACGGGGCATTTGCCAAAGACTTAACATGGCTAGGATGGTCTTTTAGAATGTTTTAAATATAAAGGTTCTGAAATTATAAAATTACAAAATACTGAATTTTTAGAAATCTCACAATGGAATTGACGCAACACATCTCAGGCCAACAGCTATGTTGACATAATTCGTATGCAAGTAGCAACAGGTTCCTTCTGTATATTGAACATTTCTTACTCACCACAGATTTTCGAATGCTAACACGTGGTTTGGGGATTGGTTTGGTAGGTTTATTATCAAAGCTTTCAGGAAGGGTTGAAGAATGGCCTCCTTTTCGAGCTTGAAGTGCTAGTTGGTAGGCTACTTCAAATGCCTGTCCCAATGTGAGAATTATTTCATAGGCTAAATTCTGGAACAGCAATGAACACAGCAGTATTAAAATGAGTTAGTTTGAACACAAATTTTAAACAAATGTATAAAATATATAGGGCAGGCAGTATTGTCTATTTCTAGAAAGGTCTATAGAAGACACTATTAATACCTTATTAGTACAAATATACTGGAGACAACATGTTTGATTCCCCCCATCACCACAAACCACACACAAGAGATATGTAGAACATTCAAAGTGTGAACTTTGCTGAGCATGAAGTCTGTGATCCAGAAGACAATGGGTAGATTCCAAATTTACTTATGATTAAATCCATTATTCAGTTGGGTTTAAGTTAAGCATGGCTAAAAGTCCTAATGATTCCAAGGAGTCTGACTAAATCTGGAACCAACCAAATGGGAATAGACCAGACTGAGTGCACAGAATTCTGCAAACGGTGTACAACACCTTGTGCATGGGTTTATTATGAGCCTGCACAATTTGGTTTGCTTATTTAATTTGAAAACCTAGCCTGCTTTATATTAAATAAAGTGGCTCACAGCCCCCCCCAAAAAAGTGAATACAAAAAAACCCAAAAAACAAAAAACACCCCAGACTACACAGTAAAAATCCAACAACCAACATTTGGTACTGATTTTCTGGATTTAATGTCTTTCCTTTGCCCCCTTCCCACTAAACTTGATGTATTTTGGATGCACAGTATTGCTACTCTATGCACAGAAGCCTTCTTCAGCCCAGAGTTCACAGTGACTCTTGGTGAACATGTCCAGAAACTGCTAAACAATACTATCTATCCACCATGTTCCTGGTACTCTCACATTGGTTTCTTGAGAATTCCATTGTTTATTTTTAAACACAACAAGCTGAATTTCAAGTCAAATTGAAGTAAGTGTTACCTTAAATTGCACTAGCCTTGCAACAGGTGAGAGCTAGTACTTCTTGAACAACTGTGTTTACTGCTCCCATTCCTTGCTGAACTTTGACTATCTGGCTTCAGTGTGATGCTAATCTTCCTGTATTGATTTGGGGACAGTTTACCCAGCAGTACACTGTTCTCCTGACCAGTTCTTTCAAGTCACTGCTTCAGATGTCTTAATTACCTAGTACTGAAGTATGACAGTAACAAGGAGACGGATACATTCACATCAGCTTCAGAGAACTTGGCCAGAAACTCAAAGGGAAATATTGATTTTGATTTTAAACTAGCCTTATCTCAAGGGTTTATTGATTAACCAACTATAATAAGCTACAGAAAATAGAATATAATTATTCTAATAAAGCATAACTTATAATCACCCAATCTCAATTTAGCACTGCCAAATTCCAGCACAAATAAGTCTGTGCAACACTTTTGAGGTATGTCTCAACTTTAGTGAAACTTCAGGGAAAGAGAAATGTGGAACTCTGATCAAGAATGGGACTTGAGGCATGTCTGCTCAGAAGTAAAACCCATGGAATTCAGAGGGACTTATTCTGAGGAAAGTGTGCAGAGGATGGCACTGTTAAGTTTCAGGACTGAATAAAATCTCAATGGGAAACCAACTTACTTTCAAGCTAAAGTTCTATGTGCTTCAGAAGCTCATGCTTTTAAATTACAACCCAAAATACAAGCACCCAGACTTTCAATGGGATTTTTTAAGAGGCAAAAATTCTGCTTGTATCTGAGCCAATGTGATGTAAACAGTCAGATAGTAAAGTCAATTATTTATTAAAATGTCTTAAATTAATTGCCTAATGAGAAGCACACCTGAAGCCTTTCCCCTTGCTTCTCTTTGTTAATGAGATATGTAAGACATTGTAGTAGTCAGGATAGTCTCTACCCTGAGTGCTGTACCAACGCAAGCCCATTCAGTGGAGCTGCCATTGGTAATGAGACAGGAGGCTTTGTGCCAAAACATGATCGCCACTTAAACCCAAGATAGTTCTTAAGAAAAGGCAAAAATTATAGGTTTAGTTATAGCTGTTTAGCACACTAGAAGAGTAAACCAGAATCAACTCTATCTGGATTATTTCTTAAGACTTTCACCATCTATAAGATGACAAAAGGGTTTCCTGACAGTGGCCTTTCTAATACTTTTAAATATAGCATTAACAATCCTTTTGCCTCTTCTCAGAATTTCATCATGAAAAAAATAGCTGTGACTTCCCTCCGTTCCAGTGTAGGCACTCCAGAATAAAAGGCTATGTGTAAATACCCCTCACATTTTTCCTCTTTTGCCCAATTGGTGTTTGAAAAACGTATTTGGGAATTGAATTCACAGTACACGGTAATTCAACTATCTGCATGCTTTACTTGTATTTACTAGCCATAATTGCACAGAAGAAATGCACACATTAATTTTTCTCATTATGAGAGCTAAAAGAACTAGGGAGCTGTGATACAAATAAGACTTTTAAAGTGTCAAGGCTCAAATAGGTATGGTGGAATGTTCAATTTATTACTTTTTTGTACAAAAATAAATGGCCAAGAGTCATTGACTTTGAACACTTTGGCCAATAAACTAACCTCTGTGCAAAATTTATTTTTCAAAAGCCTGCATTTTCATTCTTTGTTAACAGCAATTTTCCTCATTGCCTTCAAAGCATATTAGAGCATACGGTGGACAGGCTAAATACAGGACTGCAGTAAAACCATATTGTCTTAGTAAACTCCAGAGATCCTTTCCTAGTCTAAAAAAGTGGTACCACTGTACAACCTAATCCAGCTTGCTTTATCTGTTATGTTATGGAAGTGTGGCACTTGTGTATAAAGCATCATCACTGATAACTTCACTGCATGTTTTGTGACAGATGAAAGGAAATACTTCACACAGCGCATAGATAAATTATAGAATGAATAACCAGAGGCTGTAGTGATGGGCGCCAACCTAAACTGCTTTAAAGGGGGATAGACAAATTAATGTAGAATAAGGTTATCAATGGCTACTGGGCATGATGGCTATATATTACCTCCCGTATCAGAGGCTATTGCACTCTTGACCTGTGTCTGGAATTCCCATACACATCTGGTTGGCCTCCATGGGAATAGAAAGCTGGACTAGATAGGCCTTAGTCTGATCCAGCAGGGCTCTTCTTATGTTCTTACACGTACAGGGAAACAGCAGCTAATTCAAACTTCCTACTGTTTCGAAATTATTTTGGATACAATATGGCAGTGATATGAAGCACTATATTAAATCTGCACATTGGTGTTGTCATGTGAATTTGTTACACTTTCCCACATGAACTGAAACTGTAAATTATATTACACCAGCATCAATCCTGAAAAATATTCGCTATAGTTGAAATTGCATCAGAAAATTTAATGGCTTGCCTCTCTGATTATGCTTTTAATTCTAAGTAACTTCCACTTCTCAGCTAAATCATATTAAATGTTACTATGGAATTGCTAAAGCGCTAAAGTAGAAAAATATTTATAAACCAACCACATCAAAGGCTGTGAACACATGGCAGTAATGGTGATTTGTCTTCAAGTCTTTTGTGATGTAAGCAAACGTAGAGAGGTCTTCAGGGTCTTGTGCAGCACAGGAAATGTTACGAATTTCATGTTCAGCAATAATATTCTGAATGAAAGGAAAATAACTCTCAGTATATTTAATCACCACCAGGAATCGTACACAGAGAGTCCCTCAAACACTTATTTAGCCACAGTCTGAACACATAAACATCTCGGGGAGGAGGGAACATTTCATAGCACTCATAATTATCGGGCTGGTTTACCAATGTTGAACTCATTAAGCTCATCCAAAATACTAGCACAATGTTTAAAAGATTAGTCTCTGTGTTTGAATTCAGATATAAGTAGAATGAGATGCATCTGCAGTCCAATCCTATGTTGATTTATAGCCCATTAAACTCAAAGTATGTAGGATTAGTATCACATCCAGAAACCATGGTTCTCCTCTTTTGTCCCTACCACATTGTGATACTGATGAGCCGGGTGGCTAAAGAGTCATAAGAATAATTCTTCCAGGCTTTCCATGCATATTTGTCAGTAAACCTAGAATTCTATCCTGTACTAGTGAATGAGAGGAAGAAACTAGGATGTGGTGGTTATTCTAGATTAGTAGCCCTACATAGGGCAAGACTATCGTATTGCAATTGCTGTTACTGGTGTGTTGTGGCTTTTATTCAGAGTTGTTGAAATCAACAACAAATAAAATGTACACATCAGTTTAATAAATTAACAGGTGATTTCCCTGTAGGTATAAAGACAAAACCTTTTTCCTCATGCGTAAGATACATTCAGCTAGAAAAATGAATGATAGATAGCCTTACTTTCTTTAGGCTTTCTAGTTAAGAATAAGAATGATTAATATGAAAGAACATGTGGGAATTCATTTATGGTGCAACAGATTTCTGCAACAAAGATGTGGAAAAATGAAATGAGCTGTACAGAGCAAGGGATACTGTCCAGATTAGTGTAATAGGCAAGGAAAGATGCATATAAACATTTTGCACAACAAAAAAATCTACATCTTCATTGCATTCATTTTCTGTTTGCATTTGTTTTCTTTAGGCTAAGAAGCTCAGAAAGAATGTTATTCCAAAAGTCTCCTGTGTGCATTGGTAGCACTGGGTCGGAACATGTATGTTTCATCCATCTTTTAATTCTTAAGCATGTGATTAAAGCTTATTTTCTGAATCAGGACTATTGTCAATCTCTGTCCAGCCCTCCCTATGCAAGCATTAATCTGTTGCCCCCTTGACAAATTAATTCTGAGAGACTATCTCTTCAGGCAAGTATCAAGAGACCCCATTGGAATATTAATTTAGCCAGCTATTTTAATATAAAGTGAAAACTGTCATGATTCAGATTTATGGATGTTTTATAGAAGACAATCCAAACTAAGAAAATCATAATCTAGCTCACTATTAAATCCTCTTATCTCAAATTGCTGGAGAATTTTTGAAACTATTATTTCTGCATAAGGTTTTGCCTATAGAGAACCACACTCAAATTAAAGATTATGCCTTAATGAGCACCAATTTGTAAAGATCTTTAAACTCAGGGATGTTTAATATTCTAATTCTACACTACTTTGAGCAAAACCCAATACTCTGCCTTCATGTTATTTTCTTTGTTTTTAAGTTTCAGACCTCTTGGATTAAAAAATATGGACTATTATCACATTTACAGTGATACTAAAATACATGAATTCAGTTTCCTAAAAATAAAAGAAAAATATGGCAATAGGATGTAGATTGTGTTAGTACTGCCGTTAAGGGAAAAAACAAGGTTTTCAAAATTAGATTTTTCTAATTCTCAGAAGAAATTAGAACTGGAAGCATTGCTTGCACTAAAACCAGAATCTGCTTTTAAAACTCAGTGGGCTTCATTGTTTTCAGAAAATGTTTCAATAACTTAACTCTGGTTCACTGAAAGGTCTTCTAGAATTTGAAATCCCTCAAGTGAACATTCTATGCTTTTGAGTATATTTACAGTATTTATAGCTGTGTGAAATTAGCAAACCTCAGGGGGGGATTTAAACTTCAAATTATAGAACTGTGGTCTTCACATAGGTAGTTTTCATTTTATAATCAGAAAAACACACACACAATTTTGTCATTTGAACTCTTCAAATTACAAAAATCAGCTAAATTGGCTACCTTTAAGAATTGCATGAAGTGACTAGCCAGGATCACTCAACCAAGTAAGAGGTAATATTAAATCTCATTGCAATTAGTGAAACTGAAGTGCTAACTCTGCACTTTTAATGGATCTCAGATATGCATAACTACTCTTGATTGTGCCAGGATGCATCAAAGAGGAGTTTTTTAAATAACAACAAAAATCCTAATTTGTTCTACTTCTATGGGTAGTGTAACACTGGAAAAGGGGAGCTGCAGCAGCCTGCAGATTAATTAATGTGAGTGGGGTTGCTGAGTCTTTCCTGTTCACAGAATGTACATTCTTCCTCGGATCCGTCCCTCCGACGTAACACTGTTCACACAACTAGACTTCCCACAGGTAAATGCATGTGTCAGTTAGCTTGAAATGAATCTTACAGTTGAGCACACCTATTGTTGAAACTGTGTAACACCATAAATCATGCTAAGCCAAATTTGGCATCTGGCATCACAAGTAGATAAATTCATTCACTGCTGCTGACTAACCTATAAAGTTGTTCTGCATTATAAAGTGAAACCCTTTGGTACTCCTCTGTGACCAGAGAGTACATAAAACCCCATCTATTTAACAGTTTCTCAGACTGTTCTTGGAACCTTCCCCAATACCACACAATGCTGGCAAATGCAAGTTGGTACTAATTTGTTGCTGGAGCTATAGATGGTATTCATCAATTAGTGCAGTCTTCCATGAGAAATTACATATTATATTGGTGGGAGGGGGACTTGTGGCAGTCACCCACACTTCTCCTCTTTGTGTATGTGTATGCTTCAGACCTCAGGAGGGCCAGGATCTCTTCTCGATCATTCCAGAGAGCAGGACAGGGACTAATGGGCTCAAGCTCCAGGAAGCCAGATTCTGGTTGGACATCAGGAAAAACTTCCTGACTGTTAGAGTAGTACGACAAAGGAACCAATGACCTAAGTTGTGGGCTCTCTCACCTTAGAGGCCTTCAAGATGCAGCTGGACAGCCATCTGTCAGGTATGCTTTAAGGTGGATTTCTGCATTGAGCAGGGGGTTGGACTTGATGGCCTTATAGGCCTCTTCCAACTCTACTCTTTTGTAAGTCTATAACTCCATCAGATGCATACTATGAACTGCACAAGAAGGTATGACTACGAATGTGGAACAGCCATTTATTATAAAATAACTGAATAATCAAATGATACCTACCTTATTTGTTGCATCAATAAATTTTACTCCCTTATAAGAGACAGATAAAACAATAGTAGGGACTTTCTTCATTTGTTCTGTAGACTTCTGAAATTAAAAGCAAACACAAATATCTGTCTGTAATTTCCTTTCTTCCCAAGTTAATAATGCCCTACCTGTAACTGTAATAGGAAATAAGGACATTTTTCATTAAACATTTGAATATCCTATTGCTGAAAATGAATGGAGTAACTTACAGATAGATATATACACAGTACACGAGCACAGGTTCAATTCACACACACACACACACACACACACACACACACACACTTTCAAGTGTTAATAGGGTTGCCTTGCATAGGAATGTAATTAGACAACTAAATTTGCATTATGTTGAGCTCCATCCGATGAGCGTTTTATTGCATTCTCGTTACTGGGCAGTCACGGATTTCTCAGAGGTCCCTCATATGACGGCGTCTGCCTCCCACGTGCCTTCCGCCTCTTCTGGCCTTCCTTGAGCCGCAAGAAAAACCAGAAAACTCCAAAATATTTTTAAAACCAGAAGTTGCTGCTCTCTCCTGCTGTGTGTGGGAGAAGCAGTGTGATTACAACGCCCAACTGAATGGGCCTCATGCTCCTTGTTTACTTCCTGTTTTCAAACAGGAAGTAACTGAGCGACGATGGAGAAGCGACGGTAGCCAGCGTTTCTTCCTAGGTGTGATGGAGCTCATTTTCTATTTTAGTGCTTACTTTGAGATTTGGCTTTATAAGAATGCAATATTATTACTTCGTAATTACTTAGCTGATTTGTTTGTTATGGCCTATAGTCAAACAAATACAATTATTCCCTACGGAACAATATGCTACTTTTGAAATCCTACTGCAGCAGAGAGGATCATTGATAGCACGGCTACATGCAGAAGGTCCCAGGTTCAATCTCCGGGATCTCCAGATAGGGCTAGGAAAGAATCCTGCCCCAAACCCTGGAGAGCCGCTGCCAGTCAGTGCAGACAGTACTGGGCTGGGTGGGCCAACGGTCTGACTCAGAATAAGGCAGCTTTCTATGTTCCTAAGATATCACAGGAAAACAGTGATTTTTACAGTAGACAAATAGAAGCTCACAGAAAAAAGCTCATTATTAGATTTCTTTCCTAAGCAAATTTTACTAAACAAGAATATGCATTAGTGTCAGTACAAAACTCCGCTATTGTTTAGCTAGAAAAAAATATGTCTGTTTTAACAAGCATTTTTTGCCTTCACTTGACACAGTAGGCCAAAGTAGTCATTCTAAATCTAGAAGTAAGTCTTTACGCTGCAGCCCTGGAGAGCTAAATATCTTTAAGTGAGGTACAGAAAGTTCTATACAGCATCACAACTCTCATGCTGAGGACTAGTGGAGGGGAAGGAGGGACAGGGAAAGGGCTCGATCCCCTCACGTGCGCTCAGCTTTAAACCCAGTTGATGAATTGTGTCATGTATTTTGTAGATACCTAGAGAAGTTTCACAACAATCCACAAACTGCCGCACTTCAGTATATGTTTTAAGGATATGGAACAATAATTTTCACATTATGTTAGGCCTTCATCTTCTTCAACTGCAGTTATTTAGATAAGTTAAGGACAGTTTAATTGGTTACTATTTCCTTGAATATTCAAGAAAGACTGGAAATCTAATGGGGTAGGGGAGAGAGGACCCATGGCAGAAGAACCAACATTTCCTAAACCCTGCTGGTCTCATGACAGCTAGGAACTAAGATGGGGGCTCTCCCCCCCTTTTTTTTATTGGTACCACCTTTTCTTTTTTGTTTATTTCCCCTTCCCTTGATTTCAATGAGAAGGAAAATAAGAATGCCAAATCCAAGGCTGGCATAGTTCCCCATCCCACTTCCAGGAGAAAGCACCTCACACCACTGTCAGCAAGACAGACACAACAGCAAAAAGCAGCATTGCCATCTAGGGAGGACTTCCATCTCCTTCCAGAGCAGGGGTGGTGGGTGGAGGGGAAGAGGTCTTCAGTATCCTATGGCTCCTGGAACAACTTCCCAGGGACCATAGGATTACCCTCTTGTATACCCTCTTGTATATTTTAACATCTATAATTTTGTAGTGCTGATATAGCCTGACTGACCATTTTATCTCTATGTATCAATGCTGAATTGCTGATGCTTCATTCAGCATTATAGATGCTTTTAGGAGAAGCAACTTAGCTCTCTGAGAAGCCATTGAGCAACATTGACTAACTGCCATTGGTCTGTTTGAATTGCAGCTTCTGCTCCTCCCCCCTCCTTTTTAGGTACTTCAAGCCTCCAGTTTGCTGGAGGCGCGAGCCTTCGGCGCGAGCCGAAGGGCGAGAGCACAAGGGCTCTCGGCCTGTGGCTCTCAGCCGTGGGGCGAAGCCGGTCAAGCGGATCCTCTACTCTGGAGGAAAAACCCCAGCCACGGTCCGGTCGCTGCCACTTTCTGATTCAGGTCACGATCTTCACATTGTCTCCTCTCAGTTCTTTTCTCCTCATATCTGTTCCTTATGGCTCGTTCCAATCTCGTCTCTCCTAACTTAGTTCCTATCCGGTGTCTCCCCTCTTCTCAGCTGCCTTTTTCGTGTTCCTTATGGAACTGTCGCTCTCTTGCTTCTAAGGCCCCTGTCATCCAGGACTTGTTTATCTCTAGGTCCCTCCACCTCCTTGCTCTTACTGAAACCTGGCTTCCTGCCCATGATACTGCCATCTCTGCTGCCCTCTCTCTTGGAGGACTCTCTTTCTCTCACACTAGTCGCCCAGAGGGTCGGGGTGGTGGTGTGGGTCTTTTATTATCTAGTTTGTGCCAGTTCCAGCCTCTTTCCATTCCACCTTCACATTGCTTCTCCTCCTTTGAGGTACATGTGGTGAGGCTCTTCGCTCCACTGCGACTGCGGGTTGCAGTTCTGTACCGCCCCCCAGGCCCGTCCTCAAAATTTATCTCTGATTTTGATTCGTGGCTGTCCTTTTTCCTCTCTGATAACTGTCCTACTCTTATCTTGGGTGATTTCAATATTCATGTGGATGACCCTCAAGATGCTGCAGCTCTACGATTTCGCTCATTATCTTCCTCTTATGATCTTAAGCTTTGGTCTGATGCACCCACACATTCCCTTGGACACTGTCTGGATCTTGTTCTCACTCGGAATTGCTCTGTGTTGGACTTTTCTACTGCTCACTTTCCGCTGTCAGATCATCACCTAGTTTCTTTCAATATTACTCATAATCCTCCTCCTTCACGTCCCGCTTCTCGCTCTTGTTGTGACTTGCAATCTATCAATTACGAGGATTTTTCCCAGTCTCTAGCCTCCTCCCTTCCTTCTGTCTGTTCGGCTGTCTCCTTGGACTCAGCTGTCTCCTTCTTTAATTCCTCCTTATCTTCAACTCTTGATAATCTTGCTCCATCTACAACTCGGATAGCTCGCCCTTCTCAACCCCAACCGTGGCTCACCTCTTCCCTCCGCTACCTTCGCTCTTGTTCCCGGGCAGCTGAACGCCTTTGGCGTAAGACCAGGGACCGGGCAGACTTTGTCCATTACAAATTTGTACTCTCCTCTTTCTCTTCTGCCATCTCACTGGCCAAACAGCAGTACTACTCAACGCTGATCCAGTCAAATGCTAGGCATCCTCAGCGGCTCTTTGCGTCCTTCAATTCTCTTCTGAAGCCTAATCCGCCATCTCTCCCCGCCTCTCTGTCTGCTAATAACTTTGCCTCTTTTTTCAATGCTAAAATCCAAACTATCCGCTCTGATCTGGCCAGCTCTGCTCCTCTTCCAGTTCCTGTTCCTCATCTGTCAGCTCCTCCTGCAAATTTCTCTGCGTTTCCTTCGGTCTCTGCGGATGAACTATCTACAATACTACGCTCTTCGAAGCCTTCCACTTGTTCTCGTGATCCGATTCCTTCTCGCGTCTTTATTAATCTTATTCCTGCTATCCTCCCTTCCTTGCTACATATTATTAATCTTTCTCTGTCCTCTGGTTCATTTCCTTCTGCTTTTAAACATGCTACAGTCTCTCCCATTCTCAAGAAACCTACTCTTGATAGGCTATCTCTGTCTAACTACCGACCTGTCTCTTTGTTGCCGTTTGTTTCAAAGATCCTGGAGCGTGCGGTCTACTCTCGCTGTCTTGACTTTCTTTCTAGTAACTCTGCTTTGGATCCATTTCAATCTGGATTCCGTCCTCTGCATTCCACCGAAACAGCCCTTACTAAGATCACCAATGATCTCCTTACTGCCAAGTCTAAAGGCCATTATTCCGTTCTTATTCTCCTTGATCTAACTGCAGCCTTTGACACGGTTGATCATGATCTTCTCTTAGATTCCCTTCATGACCTTGGATTTTGTGGCTCTGTCTATAACTGGTTTGCCTCCTATCTAGCGGGTCGCTCTTTCAGCGTGTTGACTAATGGCAGCTCGTCTTCCTCCTTTCCCCTTTCAGTAGGGGTTCCGCAAGGCTCAGTGCTTGGCCCGTTGTTGTTTTCCTTATACATGTTGCCCTTGGGCAAGCTTATTCAATCTCATGGCCTCCAATATCATCTGTACGCCGATGATACACAACTATATCTGTCATCTCCGGAACTTTCTCCTGATGTTCACGATCGTATCTCGGCATGTCTTTCAGATATCTCAGCTTGGCTGCTTCATCGTCGCTTGAAGCTTAACATGGCAAAGACTGAATTGCTTGTTTTTCCTCCTAAACCTTCTCCTCATCTCTCATTCTCTCTTACTGTCAATGATGTTACGCTTACTCCGGTCAAGGAAGCTCGTAGCCTTGGCTTTATCTTCGACTCCTCGCTCTCCTTTATTCCTCATATTGAGGCAGTAGCTAAATCTTGTCGATTTTTCCTGTATAATATTGCCAGGATTCGATCATTTTTGTCTGTCTCTTCTGCCAAGACGCTTGTTCATGCACTGGTTATTTCACGGTTGGACTACTGCAACCTTCTTCTCTCTGGCCTTCCTTCTTCTCACATCAGTCCGTTGGTTTCTGTTCACCACTCTGCCGCAAAGATCATCTTCTTAGCTCGCCGCTCTGACCATGTTACTCCGCTTCTGAAATCTCTTCATTGGCTTCCAATTCACTTCAGAATCCAATATAAACTTCTCCTGTTAACCTTCAAAGCTTTTCACGGTCTAGTTCCTTCCTATCTCTCCTCTCTCATCTCACACTATTGCCCCGCTCGTGCTCTTCGCTCCTCTGATGCCATGTTTCTCGCCTGCCCAAGGGCCTCTACTTCCCTTGCTCGGCTTCGTCCATTTTCGTCTGCTGCCCCTTACGCCTGGAACGCTCTTCCAGAACATTTGAGAACTACAAGTTCAACCGCAGCTTTTAAAGCTCAGCTAAAAGCTTTTCTTTTTCCTAAAGCTTTTAAAACTTGATGTTGTGCAGACTTCTACTGTTACTTTCTACTGTTAGTTTTTCCCTACCCTGTGCCTGCTTACCCTTCCCTGTACCTGTTTGCATTCTCTTCCCCTCCTTATTGTTTTACTATGATTTTATTAGATTGTAAGCCTATGCGGCAGGGTCTTGCTATTTACTGTTTTACTCTGTACAGCACCATGTACATTGATGGTGCTATATAAATAAATAATAATAATAATAATAATTTTAGAGATACTGCCCCTTCTTGAAAAATAAAGTTCTTAATCTAGAATTTCTGCAAGAGAGACTGAACAATACTTATTCTATTTATTTGTTATATGTAATAATTTGCATCCTGTAATTTGCATTCTCAAAGCACCTACCAGATAAAACATTAAATAAACAAACATCAAACTCACAATAAATAACCCAAATTAATGTACCAGTATGACAAAAAAATAAAAATGATTAGCTAGCTCCCAATTCATAAAGTATATAAAATTCTTCTATTATTTGTAAAATTCTACTTTTAAATGGAAAAAAGGTAGGCATTAAACTTGATGAGTCTTGAGTTAAAGAGCCAACAGTTTTCCTGCTTGTTCTTTATATTAATAATGTGTATATTTGAGCACAAGTAAAGAACATTCAGAATTAATAATGAGAAAGATTTGGGTTATATTTTACATAGCTAATTGATATCTTTGGAACACTTTTCATGAGTGTCAGCCTTTTCGTTCAGAACCTGCTTCTCTAGTTGCTATATATATCTTCCAAAAACAAAAAACCAGCCTATTATTTAACACTTCACTGTGGACAGAAACCAAAAATTAAACTTTTTTTTCCATTTCAAAATAAAAAAAGGTTGCTTGAGTATCTAGTACTGGGGAGTTTGCTATTCAAGCTCTCCATTAAAGAAGTACTTCTCCTTAAGTACTTTCTCTCGTGATGTTTTTGGTTGTGTGTGTGTGTGTGTGTGTGTGAGCGTGCGTTCGTGCGTGCGTGCTTGCGTGCAGAAAAAGTATAGCCTGTACATGGGTTAGGAAGTTGCACAAAAAAACGCTAATCAAGAGGTGGGAAATCCTCCACCTGTGAACTCACTCAGCCCCTAAACAAAAGCATTTATTGTATAATGCACTTGCACATGAAGGTCTTCGAGATAAAATACATTTTATTTATAACTAAACATTGATAAAGAACATTATAAAGAACCCTAATGTTGTTACATCTAATGAACAAAATATATGAGATTAGAGGTATAATTACAGCCTTACCTATTACAGTCATTTAGAAAAGTAATCATTTCACTCACCCTCATTTTTGCACAGGCATCCTGCGTTGATTCTGTTCCTCTTAGCTCTTTTACCAACATAGAACCTAAATACTTAACACATAGAAGCAATTTGTTTCTGTAGTTATAAAAACAGAGTAAACAAGTTTACAAGGACAACTAAATATATAACTAGAATATTCTACCATTTTTCTTTTTTCATGTGATCTTCTCATAATATTGAGAGTATTATCCTATCTTTTATACAGAACTTAATTTACAAACAGTACCAGAAAGTACTGCAATTGTGAGGATTAAAGTAGAGAACTGCAGAAGCCATCTTAAGAAAAATGCACCAGAAAACAAAATGTACCATTTACTTTAAAATGGTGCAACTGCTGTTTTGCTGTGAAAAGCTACTTATATACCTCGTTGGTCTATATTAATGCTGGATATACGGACAGATAATAGTTTCCTTTAGTTCATCGTTGTGTTTCTAGTGGCTTATGTGAATTATAAAAAGAATTATGTAGAAAATGTTCAAGAATCCAACACTATAATACTGCATAAAAATGTAAGGTGTCTCAGTACAATTTCATTAGAGGGAAACCGGCTGTGTTTGGATGTCATTTTAAGCTTGAAAATAACCTACTGTTATCCCACACACAATCAGACAAATAAGCCACTGTGCATAGCTTATTAAGCTACTTTGAGTAATCCGAGTCGTCCTCCCGCTCCTGTCCTGCTGCAGCCCTCCCACTCTCGCAGTGCTGCTGTTTCACCCATAGACATCATTACAGCTGCCTGTTTAAACTTCCACAATATCTCAATGAGGAGAGGAGAGATTAATTCAGCACTGCCAGCATCAGCCTGAAAAGCGGTGAGCGGTGGCTCTAGAGTGCTGGAAGTATGCAAGATTGGGACCAAATTTCATACGCAGCCTCCCCTAGTCGGGAGGCACCTGATGCACCATCGAAACCCTGCACAATTACACATAAAGGAGCAAAAAACTCAGGTGCACCAAAATGGGGGTGGCACAGAAGTTTATAGGATCAGGACCAAACTTCATATACAGCCTCCTCTAGCAGGGTTTGTGCTCACTGTTTGCAAGAGCAGGACAAAACTTCATACACAACATCCCCTGGCAAGGATGCGCACAAGTCAAAATAAACCTGCACAATTGCTGCCACCTGACCAAGACAGTGTTTGAAGCTTACAGAAGTTGCAGAACACACTGCTGGGGGAAGGGTTTGGGCTGCAAGTAAAACCCTAACCCTTGTGTGGTTCGGGAGGCGGAAAATGTAACAACTTTTAAATGCATCCTAAAAACGGATCTTTTTAAACAAGCCTTCCCTAAACTGTAATTTATTCTGGTGTTATGTGATTTTAAAGTTTTAATCTGGATTTTATGGCTTTAGTTGTAAACTGTCCAGTGAGCTTAGGCTGTTGGGCAGTATAAATATGTAATAAACAAATAGAATAAGTAGAATCAGTTGCTAGGCAGATCGTGGGAACAGTTCTGTTGGTTGGAGGAAAGCGGCAGCAGCAGTTTTGACCACTCTTGCAAAGCGACTCAGTAGGTGATCAAAATAATTCACTGTGACTACCACACAACGTGATAACCCATGATGGGTTAAGTGACTCACTATGTAGACTCTGGGTTATCAGAGCCAGTTATCCTGGCCAAATAAGCCTTCATGGGTTAAAAATATCCCAAAAGACGACACAGTAGTCCATCATGGGTTACCATGACATCTGAACCCAGTCACTATTTTGTTTAGGGTTTTTGAAGTTGTATATGCATTTTAATATGATGCTGTTCAAAATTTGAAAAAGCTTTTAATAGTTTCTCTTAGCATTTAATCTGCTATATTAAGTGAATGAAAGATTTAACAGATCCTTAAAGATTTTTGAGAAAATCAAGTACTAATTATTTTAATAGCACCACTTTCAAAAATAGCTATGATCCTGTTTGTTCTAAAGGTGACTTACAACAGAGGCAATGAACGTCTGAGCACCAGAAGAGTACAAATGATAATGAAAGGCTCTTTCCTAAACTTATTAGAAGTAAAGAAAATGCTGGATTTTTGACTTGGGGGCTCTCTTGACACGGTATTTGCCCCAGGGTGACTCAGACCGGATCTACACTATTGCTTTAAAGCGCTTTATAACAGTTTTATAGCGCTTTAACTGCTTTATAACTGTTATAGAGCGCTTTAAAGCAGAAGTGTAGATCCGGCCTGAATCTGCACTGCATCTGTTAGATGACACAGTCACAGATTCGAAGCCAGCCAGGGGCAAAGAGGCGAAGATGCGCAGCTAAAAAGTCAGGGACGTGCTCTGACTTTTCCAGCCATTGTGAGGGCAGTCCAGCTCTTTAATCAATCTGTCCTTGCTTGGGGCCACCCTGGGGGTGTTCCCAGGCAGAAGGCAACCTCCTATAGGTCATTGGAAGCTGCGGGTTGGGGAGGCAAGCGTAGCAAGCCTAATGGCCGCCGGGAAGCCTGCGCTGACTCCCCTCATTAGGACAAATTTGCTGCCGCCACACACCAACAAGAGTGTGGGGTTTGGTGGCAGGGCAGGGCCAACCTGCTGCCCTGAAGACAGCCCCTTAGATACAGCAGGACTCCTATGTCCATCTATCCCTCGCCTCCCACACACACATAATACCCTTTTAGAACGTCATGGCACTTCTGGATGCTTCTTTAATAAATACTCTGTACATTATAATAAAGAAGACTAACATCTCAGAGATTTAACGAAAAAGGAAGCATTGCTATCTGCCTTCTGCTCACAATTGTGAACTCTTTTACTGAGATTGTTTTGTTCCTGCAAGAAAGGCTTCATCATTACAGCTGTGTTAGGTAGAGAAAAAGACTACACGACATAATTACATGATAAAGGTCACCACCCTAAATTGGGCAATTTTCTGTTATTCTAAAAGGAGACATTGAGATATGGCAAACTTACAAATGCTTTGTAATCACATGACTGGAAGATGA
Organism: Elgaria multicarinata webbii; assembly: GCF_023053635.1. Lineage (NCBI taxonomy): Eukaryota > Metazoa > Chordata > Lepidosauria > Squamata > Anguidae > Elgaria > Elgaria multicarinata. The sequence continues at coordinate 41,869,702 of NC_086179.1, read as the reverse complement.
GTTTCTCTGGATGATGCTGCCAGTACTGTACTGGTGTTGATGCTGTTGCTTCATTAGGCGGCCGTAAGGTGATTGATGGTTCACCCCAATCTCCAGTCTGAAAATCAAATATATTACAAAAGCAAATGTAAGCTAAAGGGAATGTAAGCTAAATGTAAGCTAAACCTCTTAAAAACAGCTCTCTGGTTGTAGCCAAATTGCACTGGTTGCATATTATTTACTGAACGTAAATTGAATATTATTTACTGGTGAATGCCATGTGGACAGCATTTCTCACTACAGTATAGCCTCTCATCTGAATTTTCCAGCTACAATCAAAATATCCCAAATAAGTAGATATTATTTAAACAGAAATGCTACTTATGCAGGACAAACAGAATAAAATAAGTAGCCAGAAGTTTCAGATAACAGGGTTGAAAAGGGAAGTTCAACTAACAGCCTGATCCTATTCCAGAGTGCTTGGGACTAAGTCCTCCCTCACACAGTGCATGGTTAAACTATGGAATACTCTAGACCCCTCCCAAATTCTATAGAGTCAGGAAACCCTGTTAAATAGAGTGAGCTGAGGTGTGGAGAAGGATGAAAATTGTCAGAGGGCCCTTCCATGAGAGAAGCCCTTACTCCTGTGGAAGATGCTTTTCTCTTGCAGAAGGCAGAACCTGGATCCAACCCCATATGTAACACTTTAAATAAGTCTGGCTGTGGTGTAGCCAATGGAATTCACTGCCACAAGATGTAGTGATGGCCACCAATTTGGATGGCTTTAAAAGGGGGTTGGATGAATTCCTGGAGAAGAAAGCTATCAATGGCTATTAGTCCCGATAGCTATGTGCTACCTCCAGTATCAGAGGCGGTAGCCTATATACACCTGTTGCTGGGGAACATGGGTGGGAAGGTGCTAATGCACCCTTGTCCTGCTTGTGGGTCTTTGCTCAACAGCTGGTTGGCCACTGTGTGAACAGAGTGCTGGAGTAGATGGGTCCATGGTCTAATCCAGCATGGCTCTTCCTATGTTCTTCTTACAGAGGGGACACTGAATGTCTTTCAGCCTGAGGGCCAAATTCAATTTCAGAGAAGCTCTCGAGGGGGGGCTGCATTCCAGTGATGTGTGGAGCCAAAAATGCCAGCATAATTTAGGGCAATGCTCTTACTGTGCGCAATTAATCCTTAAGAGTGGCAATTCAACTTTTTAAAATGAGGAAAAGGCAGCACAAAAGCTGAGAAACCGCCACATAATTGGGGAGAAGGGCCAGGGGAAGGTGGCATTGACCACATGAGGAGTCCTCCAGAAGGACCACATCTGGTCCCTGGGCCTGAGCTTCTTCACCCTCGATCTACACAACTGCAGCTATACAACCAGATCTTATGCATATTTCCTCAAATATAAATCCTACTTTGTCCAATGGAACTTCGTGTCAAGCAAGATTGAATAGGACTGCAGGCTTAGGTCATCCTAGACACACTTGCTTACATGTGAATCCTACTGAAATCAATGAGACTTACTTCCGAGTAAACGTGGTTAGGATATGAATACAAGTCTGTTACCTCAAGCTCCCACCAATGGTACTTAAATTAAACTATTTTTTCTTATTGAAGGGAAGAAAAAGATATTTAAATTAATTTAACAAAATAGTTGCATTTGGAAGGTACTTTCTAAAACTATACATTATTTGAAATTTCTAAATTCAATACCAACACTAAAAAAAAAATCACTATCTGCTCATGTCGTTTTGTGTGTTTTGTCACAGTTCAAATTGCATTCTCTACTCATTGTTTTTCAACTCAGTTGGGTAGAATTGGCTACAAATTGCTATGTTTACTAACGATTATAAATGAACTTGAGAAAGAAGATATGATAAAGTAAAACAATTGAAAAGGTACTGAAAGCATATGGGGAAATTTCAGTCAAAGAAAGTACCATTTTATTTCTCCATCCAAGCAAGGCAAACAAAACAACCATTATACATCCATTTCCATGAGGCACACAATAACGACAAGACAGAAGTTTGTACAGATCTACAATGATAAGCACAAAGTCAACTGGAAGGCACTGAAATTTAGTAACCTTCCAACGTGAAAACTGAAGCAGGATTGCAGAAAATGAGACAACCAGAAACAACTTTGTGCCAACATTACTGCCTTTGTTCAAAACCTGACAGTAATGTAGTTCATGTGCTGCGTTCCTTTAAAGGTGCTTTAGAGCTGCTTGAGATCGTTTCTTGCAATGCTTAATACCCTGCCTCAGGAGTGGGCAGCTTCCAAGAGTTGGGAAGCCACACAGCCCCCTCCAACAAATTTGCTGCCAAAATGTAGTGATGTTGCCCACCCTGAGGGGTTCTTTTTGGAGGGAATAGAGCATTTGTATAGCCTGACAAAGACGGGCTTCTTCTTCAGCAGATGCAGCTGTTTGTTGATGTGGGGAAAAATGCTACCCATGTGGAAAGTCTCAGTTAGGTAGAGATTAATAATAGTTAATACTTTATGTTTATATGGTGCTTTAGCGTGTTCATACTAATTCACATTTATTATCCTGTTGCAATCATTAATATCTGCATTAATTATGGGATAGGCTGAGGGAGCAATTGGGCAGAGCTATGCTCATGGAAGGGGCCTCCACCTGAATTTCAAAGATCCCTGGCAGGTACATCACCTGTACACTGGTATTCCTTTAGTGAACCCTGTAATGACACAAATCTCCAAACATCCAGGGGCACCCAGTGGATATATCCACAGGTCATGCAATTGGCCAGGACTCCCTGGCATGCACTCCATCTTTACAGAAAATGTTCCCCTGCACATCGTTACAGTACTCACTCGAGCAAATATCCATTACATGTGCCAAACACGTATGGCACATAAAGTGCCAGTCAACCTTTATTAGATCTGTAGATCACCCTTGAACGTGGGCACAATCCAGCTCAAGGAAAAGAACTTTTAGCCAGATGTTTAACTTTTGGGTTTAGAAGGGCTTCACTCTGGCTTTACTACTGTGCTCTTTAGGAGCTAACATTGTTTACAGAAATAACGATTCAGTGTAATTGACAAGAAACATTAAAGGTTTCCAGGCTCACTGTCCATTTATTAAAGCAATCTTATTAATGTCACTCAAAGAAATGTGATTATACTCTGAGATTTCACTTTCACTTCCACACGTCCTCAGCTTGTCAGGACTATTTTTAAGATGACAGAACTCTCGGTATCTGCTTGGTTTAAAGCTCTTATTCAAGTAACTTTTAGCAAGATAAATATATCCTGCTGTAAGAAAATTTATGCTGAGCATAACTTTAAAATGTAAGCTTTAGGAAACATGGTATTAGTAAGAAATGCCAAAAGCAAGTATGCTGTAACATATTTCTATAATCCATCATAGAACAAACCACAAAACAACGGACACAATTCAGAGCCCTCTGTTTGCTCAAGACTGTCATGTTCAACATTAATTATTCCTGGCCCACTTGCATGTGTAGTTTTGCACAGGATGCATAGTTACAATTGAATCCCGCAGTTACGTAAGTTTACACTGTTCACACTTCTGAGATTTTACAAAAATATCCATATTATTCTCAGTCCAAGAGCTATTTAGTGAAATGAAAAAAAAAAGTCCAGATCAGGGAGAGTGTATACTACACAATTCTAATGAAAATCATACTCCTTTTAACGAAATCAGTAAAATCATCAAAACTAAAGTAAGAGTGAAATTGAAATGAGACAGGAGTAAAATACACAGGAGTATCTGCAGTCAAATAACTGTCTTGAAGCCAAATATTGCCTTTCAAACCTGTCACCAGGCAGCCAAATACAAGTACTTTTGAATCCAGATTTTGAATCCTGTTGATTCTCTTAAAATCAACAGGACTTCAAAGTGCTTAACTCTGGTTGGATTATTCCCACTGTAAATATTCAAAATATTCTCTGCAGTTATTGAAAATGCATTTTAATGTTTCATTAATAAAAAAGGGATTACTGATTGCAACGATGCTCTTTGTTACATATATCATTAGCAATGTTTTATATTCAGCTGAAGTTTAATTCAAAATAAGTCATTTGATTTTCATTGTCTATGAGAAATTCTCATAATTCAGATTTATTATCAATATAAACTTGTTTAGGGAGCAAACCTAAACTCTCTCCAAGGACCACTGAGAGTCCCACCAGGGAGATCACTGGTGGGACAACACCTGTGTTACCAAAGGTCCCCCAGTATGGCTGGGGGGGGGGGTCCTAGTGGTGTTCTGTCAGGTATGTGAGGGATAGCCATGGATTCCTCTGATCCAAAGCCCCCTTGATCCTCCAATGTGCTTCCAAATGTGGTCCAACTGTATACCAGCCTGGGTCTGGCATAGTTATTTCTCTCCCACAGCAGTCAATGCAAAGAGAGAAGAAAACGCTCAGTGCAGACAGTGCTGTTCATCTATTAGGAAAGCAGGATAGTAGCATGACTGTAGCAGATTCACCGGTTCTTGTAGGCGTTCTAGTGATCTAGGCAATTTCCCCCCTTCTCTTGCAAAGATGAGCTGCAACTAAAAGCTGCTTCATGAGTTTCTTCTTGTGACACTAATATTAATATTTCCACCAGAAAAGGTATATGCATGATAAAACATGAATGGAAGAATAAGTGTCTAATTTGCCCATGCATCAGGAAGCAATGACATCTTTATATATCCAGGAAGTGGCATTCAAAGACCATCTTAGGGCTAATAGTCAAAATACAGTTTATGAGATAAGGGCATTGCTTCAAGACACTTCTGGTGTCTAAAAATAAGTGAAGTGTTTAGACCTGAAGACATGCTACAAGATGTTACCTTTCAAGTACACATTTACGTGACTCAGTGCATTTTGAAATTGAGGCAAATAGTCCTGAGAAATTAAAGAGAGGATCTTCCTTGGTCATAAAAAGGAGAAGGCACAAAACAGTGTATAATTGCACAGTTTATACAATTTACACTTATTTTCATCTTTGAAGGCGAACAAAGACAATCACCTGGAACACAAGCTGAAATAAAGATGAGGGCTTTAAAATAAAAGAAAAAGCAGACTTCAGAGCTTTAAAATTTGCATCCAGTACACAAAAGCCAACACGCCCATTGCACACTATGAAAATGAATGTATAAAGACATACAGTCCTGGAAATCACTGGATGTTAACACATTGCTTCTTGAAAAGCACAGCACCAGTATCAAGTATTAACAACACCAAGGAAACACATTGGACAGGAATACAGTGACAACGTAGCCATTTATTGAAGTATCTTACATTATGAACCTGATGGACTGCTGTGTAAGGATATCCTGCATTCTGGTTGGTCCAAATTTCACAGACAGAAGACTGCTAATATAAACAGAAAACTACATCTCATCTTGTAAATAGTAAATCACTCCGAACACCCCCAAACCCAGGAAGAATAAGCATTGTGCCCTGAGGGTGGGGGAAAATAGGTCTGCAAGTTTTAAAAGAAGAGAGAGATTTAAATTGGCAGCAGCTGTTAAAACCCTTTTTAATGTACTTGCTGACAAAACATCTTTTGAGCTTATAAAAAGAAAAAACATAACTCAAGGATTTCAGAGTTTCAGCTCTATTCAGAATAATAACACCATTTTATAATTATGAAACAACTAAATAGCACAAAACAAAAAGTGAGCATCCTTCAATCATATCTCAGCCTTTGATTTGCATGCTGTTGCTGAGAAGGTTTTCAATGTAAATTTACATAGGAGGAAAAGGATAGAATAAACAAATACTGAGCATAATCAAATATACGTCTTGTTGCTGAGCAATAAGCACTAGCATCAATGATATTGTACACAGCACTTGAAAGATACTAAGTTCAATCCACCAAGGCTGGACAATGCACAACCTCCAGACATTTCAATGGGACAGGCACAGAAAGAGAGAGAGAAGAGCTCAGTAAAGTGCCACTACCAATACCTTTAGAAGGCCATGTGGGCTGCAGTAATTAGCAAAGAACAAATAACATGGAGCATCAACCTATCACTTTTTTTCAACAGTTGTTTGGAATGCAGGAAGCTAGAATTTATTTATTATTCTGAATTATACCCCCCGCCCCGCTTTCCACCAAGGAAATAGCACTCAACAATTCATTAAATGGGTGGACCTTGGAAATACAAAAGTAGCCAAGGAAGCAAGATGTACAGTACAGCTACTGCAGCAAAAGTAACACAAATCAGATTCGCATCATCTGACAGCACCTGGTATATATTTCCTTATTTGGACACCACATGCAAATCCAAGATAACAGCTCGTAGTAGTTGAATAACTAAAATAAGCACCAGATGTAGTAGCTACCCACAGTCTCCTGAGCAGGCAACAATGAAAGGCTTTAAACAGATAAGAAATGCAACTACGATCTCTAGAGTAGCTAGCAATTAATACATCAATAGCTTAACCACACATGTGGAACACAGCCAGCAGTTAAGACAAGCAGCAGGAATTTAATATTGGTATCTAAATAAAGCCTACATTCAAAGACTCACAACTTTCTGCAAGAAAATCACTACTGCTTTTATTTTTTTTCATCTGTGAAAACTGGATGCCTCACACCATCTGACAAGCTGTATCACTAATAAAATTCTAAGGGCTGATAGTGGGTGCTGCCTTTTTCTAAACTGTCCAGAAAGTATTCCTATTTCTCAGTCCTAAGAACCTGTGCCAAAGCAATGGAGTGTTATGATGGTGTGCAGCTGTCATTGCAGCAGAAAACAGCCACAACCAATTGCATTGGGTAAACAAAATCAAATCAGTAGTAATTTAATATTAGCATACTGAATACAGAAACATAAATTAAGTGTGCGCTTCATCCTCTTGAATAATGCAGTTGCTTCCTCAGTATGTTTTTGGCAACAGAGTAGTTAAAACTAGGCTACATGCCTCCCAGGCATGAAAGAGGCAAGATGACATAAGGCTTGAGGATAAAAAAAAAAGTTAACCATGTCAGATACTCTCAAGGAGCACGAACTAACACTTGAATTTGTGATATATAAGGAAGTGCGAGAAATATTGTTTTAGATTGGAGTCTCTGGCCATTTAAAGAGTGCAATTTCATAACAGAGCAGTGGTAATCTACTTACAGTCTTAACATTTTGAAAAGGGTCAGAATAACTCATGCAAAGCATCCTTTACCTAGGGCTCCTGTATCTTTAACAGTTGTACAGAAAAGGGAATTCCAGCAGAGAGCAGGGCTCCTGCAGCTTTAACTGTTGTGATGAAGACGGAATTTCATCAGGTGCTGCAGGCATACAAATGACACCTGGTGAACTTCCCTTTCTATTCCACTGTTTAAGATACAGGAGCCCTGTCCTGCTTTCCATATGCTCACCCTTCTTTACCTATTCCCAGCCTAATTGTCTGCCTTCTCTCTTTCTGACAGTGCAGATGTGCTCAGTGCAACACATGCACAGAGAACGGGGCCCTGGCAGCCGCATCAGCACAAAGAAGAATGACCTTGCAGGCCTCAAGACTCTTCTCCTGATAAAGGATCCAACCTTCCTCCAGAAAGCTACTGACAATAGTTAGCCGCAGCAAATCTCTTTTAAGAAGGATGTTTTAAAGAGACTTGAAATATTCCTAAAGAAGATCTAGCAGAGTTCTGAAGATAATTTCTTCTGACTACATTAATGCCTAAAGCTTATTTTACTCATTAACTGGTTCTATGTCTGTTAATGTTTCAGTGGACAGGAAACAGATATGGCAGAGCAGAAAATCTGCACTGTGTGGATAAAAATGGTTTTAACATAGAGGTCATTTGTCATTTCCACTAGTCAGAGAAATTATATGGAACATGCACCAAAAGTGGTCCTGCATAACAGTGCCATAAGTTGAATTGTGATCTCTCTGTGATTAACAGGCTAACAATTCCAGGTAGAATTCAGCACCAAAACAGATGCAACATAAAGTAATACAGCTGGGAGCAGAGGCAACGAGATCGAAACTGTGATGCCCAGTGAAGCATGCTTGACCCTTGAGCAGAGAGTCCCTACTCACATTCATGTGAACACGGATAGATTTCGGTTTCAGACCTTGCCAATTCAAAACAGCAAGGTCTGAACTGAGGGGAGAGGGGGCAGCGCACCTGGAGCCATAGGGAACAGGGCAGCCTGCATGGCCTTTACTCCTTACCCACTTTAGCCCTCAAGCATTCAGGCAAATACCTGAACAGGGCTAGGGTGTGGCTGAGAAGGGAGAGAGAGAGAAGTTATTGAAAGCAGAGACACGTTGCTAGGGTGAAGCATTCTTACTACTATTCATCAATTATTGTTAGTTCTGAATGTCTACCTATGAAATAAATAAATAAATAAATAAATGTTTATTCTTTTAATATCTACATTCTGGTCTGGATTTATTTGAAGTCTGGCATATCTCACCCCACATGCTAAGGATCTAAAGAGCAAGAGTCCTACTGCTAACCGCCCAGAGAAATCCGGCTATTGGGCGGTATAGAAATGTAATAAATAAATAAATAAATAAATAATATAAATCAGGTGGTGGCAGCTGCTGTTTTGGGGAGTCCTGGGAAAAGTTTGAACCCAGTGATGTCTAGGGGCCAGGCCCTTGAAGAGGACCTCTAGAAACATCACAATACCTTCCTGAAACAATGTTCTCTTGTGAATATGTTAAGGCAGGACCCTATTTTATAAATGCAGACACAAATGGGTTTACGCGAAGTGGCTAAGGCCACACTGAATGTGAGATAAGTGGCAAAGAATTCAAGAATAATTATTACTAAATCCAAGTAGCTTCCTGAGGAAAAGCACTTGATAGCCATCTCGTGATGTATGTAATATCTAATCCTATACATATTCTTTAAAAAAAAGTTGTAAGAGACAAAAGTCAAACATGCATATCGTTTTGCAACTTTCTGCAAAGGCATTCTGTGAAGCACCTGCTTTCTAAACATTACCATAACAAAGAAACAAATGTGAGCTGGGATAATTCAAACAAATAATAAACATGATAGATCCTTACCAAATATTTTCTTAAAATAAGGGGGCATTGGCTTCCTTGCTAAGATAAACAAGTCTTGCAAGTTAGCAGATAGCTGAAATACAAGCTGAACTTCTAGGAAGCTATAGCTATATATTTCCATAACCCAGTTTATAAGTTGTGTCTGCTCCTGGGCATAATAAAACCTCAACCAGCTTCCAACCTCAATATTAAGGACTAGATGTTAGCATCAAACTTTTAGGTGTCATTAATGTAGATGCAGATTTTGATATTCTTAGCTTCTAATTTAAATATGTTAAGTACATCAAACTTAATAAGGCCAAGTGAGTAAGCATAGGATTGCAGCCTAATATTCAGGAGAATGAGCTGCGAAGTTCCACTGTACATAACTTCAGGCACCTCCTTCTACTCACGCTTTTCTTATCAACTGCCTATCCCATACCTCCTTTCCTGCCACTTTCAAAAGGAATCCAAATTCTTCAAATATAGGGTGGGATCCAACTAGGTTACCTGCACTTAGTTCTCTGGCTGCCCGGGTTCTCATGACATGGCATGCCAAGTGCCTGCAGGTGCCCATCATGATGCAACAGCTCCCGTGAGTAAATTAACCTATGGTGGGCTGTTATGTTATACTTTCCTTCTTCTCACTATTTTGATATGGTAAAGTACCCATCTGAGCATTATATCTGTGGGATGCACTTTGGTTGCAAAGACCATCCTTTAAGACTACAAGATCACATCTTCCATAGTACCAAACGTTGCCATTGAAGTTATGAAAGGCCCGTGGCTGCTCCAATCATTACAAGGCACTTGTGATGAAAAATGAAGCGAAGGATTGCTGCATTTGCCTGAATCCAGCTTCTTCCTCACACTTCATTCACCAAAATGGAATTCTCCTCTATTTGAACAAGTTTGCCCTAAGGTTGAGATGAGCTGGTACATGCAAACAGCCTGAAAAGTATTGCAAACTGCTTTCAAAATAATTTCCATCTAGCTGAACAGGAGTTGCACTTTTTACCAGGGGCAATTGCTTCAGGTCCTTCCCATCAGTCAGCATGGACTTTTACAGTCTTACATGTCTGTCTTAGTGCTTATCCCTCACAGCAGGATTTATCCTTGCAATTTGAATTCCAGTGTACTGAACATGCACTTGTGCGGTGAAAACCTTTCCTGTCTGACCACTTCCTCCTTGCTGACAACGCCACTGCAACCTCGTTTCAAGCTTAATATCCTTCAAATTGCATCCAGAAGAAGGTGGGTGATGGAAACTTTTTGGGTAAAGAGCATCATCTTGGAAAAGGAATGTATAAAAAATACCAATAGAGTAAATAAACTAGCTTCATAATGAGGAAGGAAGTGTTCAGATTTTATAGTCTAGAAAATCAGTTCAAGTTTTCCAAGTTTCGCCTTTGTTCAGCTTTTCCCACTACCAAGTCAATGGGTAAGAAAATGTTATCCATGTTTGGATCTGTAGACATGCCTACAGGTAGGTGCTATCACCTAGAAAGCAAATTAGCATGTCATTGCAGAGAAAGAGGTTACAGCTAAAATGCAAATGTAAATAGAAACCCATCAACCAATGGAGCTTTTTTTTTAAAAAAAAAATGGTCAAGTGCTTTAACGTATTTTATGAATCAAAACAACAGATCAAGTTCAGTGGAATTCCTTTGAGTATTTTAGGGTGCAATCCTATGCAAGTTTAGAAAGAAAAAAGTCCAACTAATCAGCAGCACATATTAAACTATGAAAAAATTTGGTATTGCCTATTCTGACATTCAAATTTTGTGACCTTCATAGAAGCTCTTTTACAGGAAATAGTAACTTTTGTTCTTCTGCTCTTCTCTATATAATTAATTGAAGGTGTCTGATATGCTAGAGAGGATTTCCCAATTAGTTCTGCTAATAGGTTAGGAGAAAACCTAATTCAGGACGAGAAAATCATATATCAATAAAAAAAATTCTTTGAAAGTTAAGAAGTAAAAGTCAGGAGATCGAGTTGATATTCATTGAAATGTTCATCAGTTGCCCTTGGATTTTCCAGAGGGAATCACATATTTCCTTCCTAGCTGCAGTTAGTTATATAAAAGCATGATATGGGCATTAACATCTTTTCCCCGCCAGGCTGAACTGCTGAAATAGTCAATCTCTTCTCCTGGCTAGGCCAAACACTTGAATGTTTCTATCAGGGCAGAATGCCTGCTCAGTGGAGTGAGCTATTCATGTCACTAACATGCTTTATGAACTCAACTGGCTTCCCATCTGTTTTGGGTGTAATTCATAGTTTGGTTTCATGAAGCATTACAGCATGGTTTATGACTTGGCCTTCAGTCATTTCGTGCACCGTCAAAAAAACAGCACGTTCTCACCCCATGGCACTTCTGCTGATAGAAACTGAACTATACTGACCTTTAGAATGAAATATGGCATATCTTTTTGGTCAAGCATATGTTTGATTTAAGGTAGTCAGTGGCTTATTTATATCTGGTTGAATGAATGGGCAGGCTGTTTTCAATTGTCTTTTGCAGATGGATTAGAGCAAGTTACAAATTATTAAATAAACACACTAGAAATCTTTCAACGCCCACCCCAAAATATACAATACCCTAAAAGCTCTTTCCTGGAGTGTTAACATCCTGCATCCTAATTGTAGAAGTAACAGTGTCTGCAAATACTCTTGAGTTGTTCTCATACGAGCAGGAATCATAGCCAACTATTCTGTAGTGAACATATGCCAGCCAATTTTAATCAAGGTACTTCTATCAAAAGCTATCAAAGAAAGGGAGCTCCGCTGACCTGTCCCATTCCAGAAATGAGTGTCTCCACTCATTCCTGGAGTTCCTGTTGTGTTCACAGTGAATCCTGCAAATGAAACAGGAGCAGTGGAGATGCAGTGGCAGTACTGGATATTGCCCATGGAATTAACTCTTACAGTGGGTCAAAATAATAGAAATGTACAACAACTGAGCAGATTTTCAGAGATGATGAACTAAGAATACTAGTTATTTTCTGAAATTTCTTAATAAGAGGGATTAAAACTATAGAAGGATAACGCTGTCTTCTAATCTAACTCTCAAAAATACGTAAGCACTTCCACTAAAGGATGGAATCGCATCATAATTTTTCATCTGAAAGGTGGCTTTTTACCTTCTCTTGATGGTTGATAATGGGTCATCTGTTCAGTAGGACTGACTTTTGAAGCTTGCTGAATTTGTGTTGCCTGTTTATCCTGAATGTCTTTCTTGAACTATTTACAAAACTAGGTTCAAAAGTAACTTTATTTTTTAAAATCCCACAGATAGGATATCTACACTTAACTTCCAGCTTCAGGAATGTATTTCCAGAATGGGCCCAGGGCCTGTTGTTTTTCAGTAGGTTCCAGGTTTGTTCCAAAAAATGCTTGAGAAATGGACAACATGCATCCCAAAGTGCACTCTACTAGTCCACCTCCCATGTTAGAAGGCCTCAGGCACACCAAGGTGGCAGTGATATTGTCACCTCCTTGATAGCAGAGCCTGTGCAGAGAGACTTATGCTAGACCTCCCTGTAGATGACTGGATTGTATTGTGGCATCCATTCCTGATGCCAGAATTCACTCTGTAGTTTGGGCAGAATTGAGTGGATTCATTTTACCTTCTTCCAAAATTATTTGGAATGGAACAACTGGATCCCACTCATCCCTAAGAAGGCCCCTTGATCGAGAAAATGATTATGGGAATGCTTCTTGGGTGACCTTTATCAACGGTTGCTGTTAAGAAATTGGTATTAAGATTCCTTTCGCAGAAAAGGGCAGTAATATGTTCAACACCATTCCTTCTGATGTTCAGGCAAATGTAGCCCCAGTGACACAAGAGGAAGGTATAAGCAGTCTCGGGAGAACCCCAAGGTTTTCAGAAGCATAAAAATCTTTAGGAACTGGAAGATTCAAGGGGATTATTGTATTGAAGAATGGTATAAAGAAGTATGGGATATAGCTATTAATGATAAATTGACTTGTAATATTAAATGGAGAGGAGGTATAGCTAAAACAAATGATTTTGAAGGAATTTGGAAACAGTTCCTAATATTTGTGTTTTCTAAGGGAAGTAGGAAACCACCAGTAGAAGAAAGTATGAGATTTTGGAATCAGGAATGAGATCCCGAGGTGGGGGGTGCACTTATATGTTAAGTTTGATTATGTTATATAGATAGGATATTGATGTTATTCAACATTTATGTAGTATGTTGTTTCTTTAATTGTAATGGTGTATGTTTAAGTATTGTAGAAAATAAAAAAATATTAAAAAAAAATCTTTAGGAAAAAATCTCAAATCAGCACAATGAGGATTGCATTGTCCGTGGTCATAGAAGAACGACTGCTTGATGGAGGGGGGAATGGAATGGGTGTTGTGGTAGAGGGCGTGGCTGGCAGGTGGGAACAAGAGCACTCTATAGTGAAATATGTTGTTGTAGGCCCCACTTGTTCATACGACCAAACCCTAGCCCTCATGACGGCGTAGTAGTTATCCTTTATTCCTCAAATAAATTATCCATCATTAATAAAAGTTTTCTCTTCCTCAAATGGTATAGTGTGATTTCACACCTCCATCTTAAGCACATCACTCAGGCCTGTTAGCATACAGAAAACTGTAGTTTACAGAAGACAAGGCCTCTATAGAGTACTTGTAAAATGCACGCTGGTAGACGGGGATAAAAGAAAAGTTACAAAATAAATGCAAACAAATTCAGTTGAGAAGTCAGCATATATTTCGGAAACTGCTATAGGAAAGAAAAAAGAGAATGAGAGAGGATTTACAGCTCTAGCTACAATAAATTGTAATAACGGGCCAAGTTTCTCAACATTACCTGTGCCATCTGCCTCTCCAGTTTTGACCGGGGAATATCATCAAAGTAACTGTCATTTCTTCTCCTCCTTGCATCACCCTGCATGATAATGTGTGGTACGTCCAGTGAGCCACCAGTAGTATAAGTGCTTTGGCTGAGTGAAGGAGACAACTGAGGAGGAGTGTGGTTACCACTGGGTTCCTGCATAGAATTAGGAAATAACAGCATGAAATAAACACTATGTGTTTCCTGGGGGCTTGTGAAGAATGTGTGTTCCCAGTGCCACAACCTTCTCCTCCCAGGGGGACTGTGATGACAGGTTGGGACTGATTGGTAATGCTTGTCATCATCCCTTTTTCTTGTCCTGTAAACCTGAGGAAAGCTCCCCCCAGGACTCCAAGCTACATAAGGCACAATCCTATGCATATTTGGGCAGAAAAACCACATAGAACTCACAGCATTCCCCAGCCAGCCATGCTGGGAATTCCAGGCCTTTTTTCCTGTCTAAACATGCATAGGATTGTGCCTTTAGCTGTTTGAGCAAGGGGGTGGGGGAGCTGTAGCTGCAGCCATCTGAACCAGCCCACAGCTTGCATCCTCCTCGCAAGCACGAATCTAAATATCTCAGGTTGTGTTGCTAAGTGCTAAAGCACATGCGGGAATGGGAGAGAAACCCTTTCCCTTGGTTTCGGGCAAAACATCCATACTCCAAACCTCCACTCTAGATTAATACAGAATATTTATTAAAGAGAAGTTCAAAAAAGGCAAGAAGAGAAGCAAGGATTCTTAAAAGAAAATAATTCATAAATTGAATCTACCTAAACTATACTGACATCTTGGAAATAATTTAGATATGTGCTGTCCCTGGAAAATATGGCACATACATTCTCTTTGGCTGGGAAGGGCGTCTGGGTTTCAGAGTGGCAGCATGACCTAGTAGCAACAGACCCTGGTGGACACAAAAATGAAGAACCTCAGATCATTTCTTAGGTTTGTCTAGGGCAAGGGTAGGCAATGTGATACACATGAACACCAGTATTCCTCAAGATACCTTCCTTGGTGCCCATCAAGACACCCTACTCCTCCCAATTTTTATTTTACATTTTTTTAAAATATATTTCCTTGCTGGCAGCACAGATTGCTTCAATGCAAAGTGGGAGCCTCTGGCTGCTGCTACTTTAAATTTCCCAAGAATGCCTCTGGGGCTGGTTACTTGTCCTTTTTGACTAGCCATTCCCACCCACTAGGGTGACCATATGAAAAGGAGGACAGGGCTCCTGTATCTTTAACAGTTGCATAGAAAAGTGAATTTCAGCAGGTGCCATTTGTATATATGGAGAACCAGATGAAATTCCCTCTTCATCACAACAGTTAAAGCTGCAGGAGCTATACTAGAATGACCAGATTTAAAAGAGGGCAGGGCACCTGCAGCTTTAAATGTGGTGATGAAGAGGAAATTTCCCCAGGTTCCCCATATATACAAATGACACCTGCTGAAATGTCCTTTTCAATACAACTGTTAAAGATACAGGAGCCCTGTCCTCCTTTTCATATGGTCACCCCACCACCCACCCATGGTAGCCATTTTATGCATGTAACCATAAGCCCAAAAGGTAGCCTGCCCCTGGGCTAGTGGGTGGCAGCAATTGACAGCTGCTATGGAAACATAGCATCCAGTCATGTAGACAGGAAGAGACAGTTCTCACCATGCTGGGCTGAGAGGTCAGCTAGCAAAGTGTTAATTTTTTTAAAAGGCATGACTTTCTCAGCTTGGCGTCTTACAAAGGCTTCCGGGTTGTGGATATGAAATCCATGGAAATCCATGATAAAATGGGATGCAACTGCCTCAGCTGTTTGCAGGGCTAAACTGACAGCTTTGCCAGATTGCAGGGCCTCGTAATAAAGCTAAAAGTGTAAGAACTGCAAGAATCATTTGCATTACTGAATCCCTACTGCTAATGAAGTGTCCCAGATGCTGGCATGCGGATGTCACGCACTGTCAAATCTGCGTACATCGATCTGACTACAGAAGTTCCATCACTGGTGCGGGCTTAGAAGTAAAACTGATTCCTGCACCTTCCATGGATATTAGTAATGAAATACATGCATTGGCCCTAACTCTCTATCACAGACTTTAGGGACATTTCTTGAACTATTGTCAGAGGTATATATTCCAAAGATTTCATAGGAAAGGGAATATAAAGTATCTTCTTATATTGCTGAAAAGACTCCTCAAAAAGTTTATTGAATAAGTTTTCAGACCATTTCACACACAATAAACGTGTTAAAAACAAACAATACATGAATCTTAAAATTATTTTTAAAAAGTCTAAAATTAAGATAAAACAATACTTAAAAAGATAAAAGTACATAAACCTTTTGATAAAATAAGTGTTTATGCTCCTATTGAGGTCCCAAAAGGTTTAAAAGCTGTTACATGGCTCATTTAAAACATGTTTTTCCTTGAAAAGACTCCTCTGAAATACGATTGAAGGGAAGTCCTTCCCAAATACAGAGATTAATACAGTTTATGCTGGTTATTATTATTATATTAGTAGTAGTAGTAAGTACATACATAGCATAATAATAATAGCATTTGTATAGAACTTCATGTTGATGTTGTCAATTACACCGTGGGGGGTTTTCAAGCAAAAAATAAAGCCCAAAACAAATATCCTCAAAGCAAGACCTGCTGGCAAAAAGCAAACCAAACAGCCTTATAAAAATGAGAGCACTATAAATTCTAGTTACTAAATAATCATTCTTTGGGCTTGAAGATTTTATTGGTCATATTAAATACGTGCTTAAGAGTTTACAAGGCATTCGAGCACATTTGCCAGACTTACCCTGAGGGTTATAGATCGTGGTGGTTTCTGAGGTGGATCTTCGTGAAGCCTGTCTCCCAGTGAGGATAAAATGCGTTTTCGATGGCCAAGTAAACTGATTTTTAAAACCTGAAAAACAAAAAGAAGCTTATGTAGAAACAAATCTATTAAAAATAACCGATATTGAAGAACCCGCCATAAAAATTCATCCATAGAGCTATTAATAAGTATATTATTCCTGAAACTGAAGTGAAGAAAAGTAATATGTGGTAGTAAGGCATATAACAGAGAGTTTGCTTGTCAGAAATTAGTCTGGAAAGAATGCCAGAAGGAATCCAAAGTAGTGAGACAGAGAATAAGCCAAAAGACTACGAGGTAGAGATAAGCAGTGTCAAAAGGGGAGAGGAATAGGGAGGACAACAGTCAACACGGAAAGAAGACAATTACAAAATAACAAAACTCCAGAAAGCAAAAGAGTAATCGGCATAAAGAAGAAAAAGGCCTCAAACTCCCAGTTTAACATTTTAGGGTTGAAGTGGAAAGGGAAATTTTGTGCAAAACACAATCATTCTGATGTGCAGACTGCTTGCTGCAGAGGGCCCACAATCATACCTGCCATTGAGAACTATAGAGGAAAGTGGGCAGCACAGTCTAAACATGGCTTCATTGTAGGCAGTGGGTCAGGTGGGTATTGCATGTGCACCCAATGCCTGAAAAACTATGAGTGTAGATACATGCACTGAAAGTGCCAACATTTTCAACATTAGGCGACGAGTGTCAGCCTCGTTTGCACAAACTATGGGGTGGGTGGGTGTCCAACCCTGACCATCTGCCAGAGAAACAGAAATTGCTGGTGGAATGGTTGTCCCTACACCCCTACAGCTCCCCCCATGCCCCCTCCAAATCTGCTGTGGAGGGTTGAGAGACCCTCTGGAGCAGATTCTGAAGGTGAATGGGGTGTCTGCAGGGGAAAGGAGAGCAAGGAAAAGGAAGATCAATCACACCAATGGAAGAGTGCTCGCATTTTGCTGGACAACGCCCAATTCTGAAACAGAGTTGGCGTAATGCAAGTGGATGCTGAGTGGGTATATCCATGCCCTGAGATCAGTGCAACATCAGGTTCAACTATTGTGATGCACTCTGCATGGGTCTACCCTTGAAGAGCATCTGGATGGTCCAATTGGTTCAAAATGCAGCAGCAAGTCTACTAAGTGGTGCGTGGTATTGTGATTTCATCACCCCAATATTAAAAGATCTGCACAAGGCCTTTTGAAGACACCCTCACTTACAGAGACCCATTTGTCAGGCATATGGGAAAGGACTTCCTTGTGTGTTGCTTCCAAATTCTGGAATGGACACCCTCTGGAGTTATGAATACTCTTTGCATTTAGGATGGGAGTCACATCTTTTTTATT
Organism: Elgaria multicarinata webbii; assembly: GCF_023053635.1. Lineage (NCBI taxonomy): Eukaryota > Metazoa > Chordata > Lepidosauria > Squamata > Anguidae > Elgaria > Elgaria multicarinata. The sequence continues at coordinate 41,851,683 of NC_086179.1, read as the reverse complement.
TAACCTTTACAACTGTTTTTTATGATTTTTAAGGTAATTTATAACGTTTTACTATGATTTGTTTCTGATTTTTATTTTCTGAATTTTTGTAAAGCTCCTTGGTTGGTTTCAGAAAGGCAGTATAGAAATTTAAGAAATAAATAATTGAAAAGCATGGACCCCCATGGTGGCATATGATATCTAAAGAATAGGGAACATTTTAATGCATGGTATTTGTTCCATATTTGTTTTGGCTTTATTGACAATGTTCATCTAAAGTAAGCGTCATTATCCAGAACATTAAATCCCTTGAAGAGAAAACATCTGATACTCATATATATATTCATCCTGGCAAAGCAGACAAGCATTATTACTGCCAAATTTTGGTGCCTGTTACTAAAAAGAATTTTGCAACTGATCTGTGATAAAAAAAAAAACTAAAGTACCTCACTGCAATGCCACAGAAAAAAAGTCCTTTTGCACATGCTAAATTTTATTATAGTGAATTAGAAAGGCATATGCAATTTCACTGAAAAATATGATATGCACTACAAAATCCTACAGCTCTGTCTCTGCTTTCCTACTGGAAGTTGGTGTAAAACAATGATAAGATTAAAACATGGCATATGTGCAAAAGATCTTTAAATATATATTTATATAGGCCAATATGCATTTATTCATTGAATTGCCAAGCTAAATTCCAGTAAATTCTGTTATTGTTATATTGTAATAATTGTACTCTATTAAAAGTTTCTTAAAGTTGACAGGTGTGTGTGTGCAGCATATGTAGCCTGACACGTCTGTCTGATGATGGATGATACTGAAAAGCACATACTGTTCCAGTTAAGGCTGACATTAAACTTATACTATCTATTTTTCTGCCTGAAAGTTATTTTTCTAATTGTGTAGAAAACGAAGGTGCACTTTAAAATAATCTGCTATTTCGCTATCTTCCTGTTGCCTCCCTGCACTTCTGAGAACTTTGTACATCAACCAGATGAAAAGAGCTGTACGTTCAAGGAAAATCCACAAATCCACAGTCTTTACCTGAAACAGAAGCAGTGTTAATGAATGGTTGATCATGATGGGAAATATTTAATAGCTATTCAAAAGTAGCAGAAGAATGTAGTTGTGCACCTCAAGAACTTGTCTTTGATCTAAGGTAACAGTGGTAATTGTACCAATCAGTAGAGAAAGGGATGAAAACTAGTTCTTGCAGGATGACTCATATCATGATTTTTGTGATGAGAAAGCAGAAGCACAACAGTTTCTTCCTGTCCCACTTGGGTAATGTAAGAAGTCCTGCACCATATGGAAAAGTTCATGAGGTGGCTCCTTCTCACACCAGTGTTGCCCTTCCAAGAAACTGGAGCACGGAGGAAATGGACTCTTCCCATGTGGTCCAAGCCTTCGGATAGTACCCAAATAGCACAGGAAGAAGCCATGCTGCACTGGACCGAGTCCTTTTGAGTTAATTTTGCCACACGGTGAACCTGTTGTGTGATTGTTTCAGCACATCTTCAAATCTCAAGTTGCCATGTACTAGTTCAACCATTTTTATAAGGTTTTCAAGATCACAGAGACAAAATTTCGGACAAAACAAAACAAACAATACAACCATTTCAAAAAATTAGATGAAAATAGTTGTATGAATTACCTTAAAGAAGAGAGATTGCACTGGCTCATTAAGGGCTCAGCTTTTAAAACGGACTCAGATTGCTTGCGCAGATATCATTCATTCACTCAGCTTATATGCAAACATTAGTGCCAAAGAATTTCATGAAACATATCTTTAATTCAAGGAAAATTCTATATAGGCCTGCAGATTTACCAATCTTTAAGATGCTTTACTGCCCCGTTACTTCTTGAAATTCAGTTGGTGCGCCTATAAAAGCAAGATTATTTTCTTCTATATAAGAGATTTATGAAGTTGCTAAATACTGCTGTGTCTGTAGCTTGCTTAGCTCTGGAAACCCCATCAGTTCTTAAAGATTTGAGCTGCCTCCAGGATTGCCCAAGCTTATAACATTCTCATCCCTATAACTATCTGATAAAATAACCTGAGAAAGGACTGGAACAGAGATTAAAATGTCATTTTCAGCTGACTCAGCATGCAGCAGAGGATGGCATTTGCTTCCATCAAAAAGATCTCTTTTGATTTGAAAAGGTGACCACTCTAGTAAACAGTGAGGCAGTGGCTGTTCTGAATCAGTGCCTCAGCATGGTAATGGAGTGGATGAGAAACAATAAACAGAGATTCAATCCAGACAAAGCTTGAGGTACGGTTAGTGGGTGGTTTGTCTGTGATGTGATTTTCAACAAGTTCAGGATGGGGTTGCACTTCCCCTATAAAATATCATTTTCATCATTTGGGGGTGCTGTTGGATACAGCATATAGGTCCCTTTCTAATTAGTTGTGGCAAAGTAGTCACTTCAGGATTCATTAAGAAGTTAAAATATAGCAGTATATTGCTACTTCTGTCCCAATTTTATAGAATTGGGAACATACTAGACAAACTTTTCTCTCTCTCTCTCTCTTTTTATAGTCATTCGGAAACAATGTAAAATACTGGGACATTGAATTCAGGTCACAACAAGGTTTGACAGAATGGGAGCCAGCAGCAGTAGCATAGTTCATTCCTTGCTAAGAAAAAAAGAGGTAAAAAAATAAAATAAAATAAATATTGCAGCTATAACTCTGGCATATACATTTATTTTCCTAAATCTATATTTCACCCACAAACATTTGCCCTGGGCTGAAACCTGGCATCCTTTTCACAGTGTAATTGCTTTCATTATTTTGAAAAATAAATATGGCTGAACCATTAAACTTTAAAAAGTGAATGCATGCATGCACACTGCAGAGCTGACAGAGGAACATTGAGGTTGCAATCCTATACTCAGTTTCCTGGGAATAGGCCCATTGAACACAATGGGCTTCACTTCCAAGAAGACATTTTTAGGATTGCACTGATCTCACTACCAGGAAAACAGCTAGAAGAAATCAAAAACAACTCCAAGTGAAACATGGAGAAGTTCTGCATCCAATAATCCTTGCTTGGACTTGGGGCTAATAAAACTGACACTGGAGAGAGCACAGTGCCCTGAGTGAACATAGAATCATAGAATCATAGAATTGTAGAGTTGGAAGGTGCCTAAAAGGCCATCGAGTCCAACCCCCTGCTCAATGCAGGAGTCCACCCTACAGCATACTTGACAGCTGGTTGTCCAGCTGGCTCTTGAATGCCTCTAGTGTGGGAGAGCCCACAAGCCCATAACCATTCCCTTTTGCAAAAGCAGTCAAGGGTATCATCTATGGATGTACAAAAACGGCCTTCGCTGTTGAACGGGAGGCTCTCCACTCTCGATCTAGCTTCCTGGTAGAGTTCTGCAGTATGAAGCCAGGCATGACATCTCAAAGAAATAGTGGCTGCCGTGGTCTTTGAGCCACAATGAGCCATGTGGCAGGCTGTGTTGATCTGAGCGCTTAAGCTTGGAATATCATCACCAGGCTTTTGACATCATCCGGGAGACGGTCAGAGAAGATTGCTGCTTTTCCACATAAGAACTTTGGTAGGCTGTCATGCATGCCTCACAGTTCACCATGCAGAGTGACAGGGCTGCACTGGAGTGGATTCTGCATCTCATTGATACTAATTTTCTTCCCTCTGAATCCATGGGAGCAGAGTGAGGCATTTGTTTATGACTTTGATTGGGATGCTTCCACAATTATAGAGTTTGGTGCAGGGTGTTTGAAGAGGAAGGAACAATCTCCTTCTTGAACCCTAAATAGATCCACTATTCTTCTAGACAGAGCAAAGGGTTTCACCCAGGATTATTTAATAACATGCACTCATGTCGGAAGCATCTGTGTTTGATTACATACATTAATGATGGAAGCATCAGGGTGGTATCTGGTGATTCTAACTCTGGTTGTACCCTTTTAAATTATGGATCCATGACCTCTAGTCCAGGTTTTTTTTGCTATTCTGAGAAATTGTTCCTTGTACGCCTTATGTCATCTGACTGGGAGATAGGATTTTAATCCACTACGGCTGCGTCTAGTGCAGCGGTTGAATTCTGAACAAAAGAAATGGAAGATGAGTCTGGCAATAGTTGTTCTGCATCAAAGAGGAGTCAATCATTGTTGTTTGTGTGATTGGTACCAATCATGGCTGGATAAGTTTTACTGCCGGCAATGACTGCATAGCAGTCGATGGCTTTGAGTTTTTTCAGAATTATGTCCTGAAAAAAGTTAGCCAGAAGAGGACAGCGGAGACAAATTTGTAAAGTTTGGTACTGCGGTAGATTCCAATATGTGAGCATTAGACAGTTTAAATACTGTGTGAAAAGGTATTGCATGGTTAGAAGTTGCCTTAGATCGGTCTACACAGTGAGGACAAGAAGAACGTTGGTGATTGGAATGTTAATGCAGGGAGTCTGTATGCATATATTCATAATGATGCCGTCTTGAGTGAATGCTCCCCGTAATAATGACCTTTTTCAGACAACACACTATGCCACGATGTTGAAGCATTTTGAGCTAAACATTAGCATGTCATGTGATCCATTCCTAACCATGGTGGCTGCATAAACACAGTTTAAATATGCTCACTAACCATTTGCTGCAAAAGGGTTTAGTGGCCTAACCATGACTTAATGTGTTGTCTGAACAGGCCCAATGAGAAGGAGACAAGCAGAAGCAGGAGTTATGTCAGGGGAGTTGAGGTCATGTGAGAGTTGCTATTTCTCTAGGATTGGTGTTGCCAATCACATAAGAATTTGAGGAGGTGTCTGCACAGAGGGTAGCTGATCTGGAGCTAGCATAGGCTCAAGTCAGGTTCAATGTTGGATTCTATCCTATGAGCCGTCTTCTTTTTTTCTTTTTCTGGCCTAGGGATTATTGGGGCATTTGTTTCAGGACTTGGTCTGCTTGATCTGTTTGGTCTTGACTGTTGTTATCAAAGGTCAGGTTTTGAGCTGTTGGTCCGAGAGGGCAGCCGAAACTGTAGGTACTACAAAGGCTGGTACTTCTGATACCAGTGATGGCTGCCCTGGAGCGCTTTCCATTATGTTGTGAGCCGGAAGACTCTAAGGGAGCTGAGGAAATACACAGAGGCCAGTTCAGTGGATATCTAGTGCCTTGAGAGCTTGTTCCTACAATAGGTCACCATTGTGCTTCCCCTGGCCTGATTCGTAAAGGCCTGGTGGTGGGTGTAGGAATACCCCGTGTGCCTCTCCAATTCAAAGAAGGCAGCTAGAATGTCCATTGGTCCACAGTCACTTCACGCCACAGCAGGTACAATTTTTTAAGAAGGCCTCGGTGCCTATGCACCCTGAAGGAGCAATGAGGAAAAAGAAAGAAAACTCAGAGAAGACAGGAAAGTAAGAAGGAGGGAGAAAACTCTGTTGAGCATCCCAGGAGAGGACAGTAGATTTTTTTTAGTTATTTATTTTTGCCACAAGGAAAGAAAATGTTCCAAGTAATATGATCAAACATTTATAATACTGAAAACCTTATTTTTCTTCTAAATAAGTTTTTGATTCTTAGAATTCAGGGTGGGAGGGGACAGGTTACAAAAATTACTGAAATATTCTCTCACCCAGAGGAACAATACCAGTAAGCTCTGCTTTCAGATTATTTAATATTTGCTTCCCTAATGGCAGACATCTTTAGACAGAAAAAAGGTCGACAACTCTCCCATGCTGGCTAAAGACAATTGTTTTGGAAAGCAGGTTGTAATGAAAGTTGGGATTCTTTTAGGAGCGTGCATCAGATTCAGATACTCCTGTGTCCAATATCCTTATAGTTGTCGAGGAAAAAAATAAAAATGTGAAAAATAAACAATGTTGATGGAAAGGCTTCATCAGGACTACAAATGGAGCAGAACAAATCTCATTGTGGCTATATTGCCCACATCATAATCAAAAAACATTTCTCATTTTCCCTGCCTAGGCCAGGAAACAAGGGTTAAAGCTTTCTTGGATTAAATGATGTTAAGGGGACTAGGCATTCCAAGATACCAATGAGAAGATTGTGACCAGGACTCTAGCAGGCAATGGAATAACATCTACTCATTGATTTATATGAATTAGAGGTCGTATAGAAACCACAAAAACAAAAACCATAACTGCTGAAATCCTGAAACGTAGTGATCAAGATTGGAACACTGACAGATAAGATGAGCAATCAGAGGTGCAGCTAGGTAATTTTAGACCCTGGACTTAATGGGTTCATGGGAGGAGTGGGTTTAGATGACCATGTTGTATTATTTCAGTTGTGAAACACACAACTAACATATTTGTTCTTTCCAAACACACCACCAGCATCACACCATGCTTTATAACTGTTTCGACATTACTGATATGTTGGAGCAAAACAACCAAAATAACATAACAGAACACCCTGTATGCCAACCATGATTTTTTAAAAGAAAAATGCTCTGAGCACATACAGGTTTGCATTTTAAATGAAATAAATCATGGCACCATCATGATTACAAGAATGAAATGGAGTTTGTTTCTGCTGCCCTGGTTGGTCCTCTCCATATGATAAAAATAAGATGAACATATGCAACCATATTAATGCCAAGAAGTAGGTCTTAAGTTGGGTTAGCCCTCTCCATACGATGGCTGCCATTTTTGTTACTGTAACTGTTATAAGAATGGTTGCCGAAATATATTTGAGTGCATCTTTAAGGAGCCCACTCCTTGCCTGCGTCTTAGTTAGCAATATTCTAGGTAATGAGACTGTGTTGTAGCTGGGGAAAAAGCTACGTTTCTGTAAAACTGTAGTGAATCTGCCTGATTTCTAGCTAGAGGAAAGACGTTTTTTGAGTTGAACGTATGCCCCCTGAGCCCAATTATTAACAACAGTATTTATTTTTGCCTTGTAATTCCACTACTAAGAGAAAATGTAACATTAAAACATTAAAATTTATTTAGGAAGCTGGAAATGAGTGGCATCATCAACTGTTTTGCATAGTGTAGGAAATGCATAAGCAGGTTTCCTCAAACAACAGCCTTAAGGAACACAACAAACATTCTCAGAAATCCCATCTAAACTGGTTCCAGTTATTATCTGGAAAGACAATGATAGTCAAAGCCAGTTAGCACCGCGCATCATTGCCTGACATCCTGCTGTTCTTTGACTCTTAATCTGTGAGGAAGAAACACTGTGGGTGGGAGAGAACAGGTTCCCTGCGCACAGCAGGCCAGTTGGATTAAGTCTGCTAGGAGCCAGGAGGGGACATCAGCAGCACTTCTCAAAATATCTTTCCCCTTAATGCCTTAAGGTGAGAGAAGAAGGGCTGCCAATGAAACAGCAATTAAAAAGAAAACTGGTACTCAATGCCAAACTAAATAAATTCTCTCTTGTGGCTTGTAAGCGTTGTGAAAATTTCCTGCACAACAGTTTGTAGCCTGCATTATTTGAGATAAATTCAAATCGTAACTCCATTTAAATCATGCAGTTGCCTTTATTAAATGTTCAATGCCAAGAGGAAAGAACTGAACAAACCATTCTGAGCAGATGCCCAATAATATAGCCTTTGTTTGACTTGGCAAACCTATGTGTGTGTTTTTCTTAAAATTGTATTTAGCCAAACAAGTACAAACCAAAGCTGTTTCTATATTTAAAGTTTCTAGACATTTATTTCAGTGATTTTGTTTTGGTTTTGTACTTTTACTTCTTCACTTTTGAGATGTACTTAATACATGTTTGCAAGAAACTTTTCTTTAGTTATAACTAGATTGGATTTCATGAACTACACAGGAAGGTTTATGTGTAATTATTAACATTTAAAATTTCAATATATTAAATTATCACTCTTAAAACCTTAGTAATTAAAACCACAAATGTCCTGCCATTTCCGTTAGTACCAGCCAACCCAAGAATATAATGCTTATAGCTTTCCAATGAAGCAAAGCTGTCTTGATTTGAAGTGCTGAGGAGAACACTCCAGCCCTTTTCTCAGTTGGGGACGCTTGGCCACACACATCATCCCCAATCAGTAAGGAGGCGGTAAAGCATTAAGAATGCCACTCCCCTTCCCTATTGGGAGGACAAGCGGCAGGCTAAGTCAGGCGAATCCCCTTATCTCTGATCATCAGTAGGAGATAACAGGGGATTCCCCACTCTTCCCCCAAGCCCCAAGTAGCCACCAGGGGGCAGGCCTTGGGGAGAGGAGTGGGCAGGGCCCACAGAAAGAGCCAAAGCTTCCGCCAGCAGGATGAGGAACCTCCCTGGGCCAGATTATGCCTAGTGCTGGAACTTCCCTGCTGTAGGTAATACTCAGCTATTGACTAATAGATCAGTGGTGAGACTCAGTATAAGGCAACTTCTGATGTTTAGCTGTGTTCTACATGTGACTATTATTTTTCTTAGGTAGCCTTATTATAAAAGACCTAGCACATACTATTTCCTTAATGTGTTTTCTGTCACAATGAAACCAGGATGGTAAATTCACTGAAACGGTGAAAATGGTAACCCCACAACTTTGGTATTAATTTAAGGGATGTGTCATCCCATATTACTGAAAAGGTCTCTACATTTCTTATGACCTCAATACAAATTAGAAAAAACATGTTGCAATCCTCTTGAGAGAAGGAACTTCACAAAGCTGTATATTATTTTTATGTCACTTTTTATTTATCTTTTGTATGTTTTATATTGATTTTGCTGGTCTGCGACCGTAATAAATAATTGATTGATTGAAAATGGTAAGCAGATAATAATAATAACAATAACAACAACAACCCCCCTTAGGCTTCTAACATGGACTCTGCCTAGATTTACACAACATGCTAACCCACAACCACAGTTCAACAACAACCCACACTCAACCACTGTGTGTGGGTTACCATGTTGTGTGAACCTAGCCCAGGGGTCAAGATTGTATTTCATCCATACTGAAAATACTTCATTGGCTCCTGGTCTTGTTCTGAGATGAATTTGAAGTGCCAGGGACTGCATGACTCAAGACTTGTATACCTGTTGGACTGTTTTCACCCTTACTATTCCTCCCGATTACTGAGATCATTATCTGAGGCTCTCCACCTCCTGAGGTATGGTGGGTGCTGACAGGAAAGAGTACCTGTTGAGTTTTGATGCCCTACATCTGGAACACTGTCCCTAGGAGACTTGCCTGACACCTATGTTGTTTTCATTTTAGCAACCGGCAAACTTTTTTTTTTCATTCTCTCAGGTTTTTAAATTTTAAATCTGTTTAGTCACTGTGAACATCTATTTGCTCTCTTTTATTATATTATCTTCTGTTTACTCTGATTTGAATGTGGTGATTGTAGTGTTTTTTAATCATCTAATGTTCACTGCAGTGTTTCTTGTAGAGTTTTTTATCAGCTACAGTTAGCTGTCTTGGGAGTACTGTGTACTGAATGTTGCAGGATACAGCTTAAAACAGGCAATATGGAGGAGGAGGATTTACTTATATGAGATGGGGAGATTTATTTATTTATTTATTACATTTCTATACCGCCCAATAGCCGAAGCTCTCTGGGCAGTTTACAAAAGTTAAAAACAGTAAACATTAAAAGTATACAAAATTTTAAATCATCAAAACATAAAAACAACAGTATAAAAACAACAGTATCCATTTTAAAAACAACAGTCCGTTAAAAAATAAACTTAGCGTTGTTAAATGTTGTTAAATGCCTGGGAGAAGAGAAAAGTCTTGACCTGGTACCGGAAAGATAACAGTGTTGGTGCCAGGCAAGTCTCATTGGGGTGATCATTCCACAGTCAGGGGGCCACCACCGAAAAGGCCCTCTCCCCTGTTGCCATCCTCTGAGCTTCCTTCGGAGTAGGCACTCAGAGGAGGACCTTAGATGTTGAGCGCAGTGTACGGGTAGGTTCATGTTGAGAACTTTTAAGGCGGTGGGCCATATCCCCAGATTTTCACATGGCAGTATCTTGTGGTTTTCCCACAGGTGCGCTATTCTATTCTGTGTTTTTTTTGGGTTAAGATGTTTGGCTTTGCTATCAATTTTCTCACTTACTTATCATTTACAACTCTCCTTATAGAACACAATTGTTTTCAAACATATAAACTGTATTAACAATAGAAAATTTGGTCTAATGTTTCATTGTTGTCTCCATTTTAATGTATATTTATGTCAGTATTACTCAAATATTTTGAGTTCAGACACATTTCCAACTTCTGGCATCCCAAACCAAACACCAACTACAGGTGAGTGCATGAACATCACTGCATACAGTTGTATACCTGCAGGGATGTGTAGGTCAAATACTGGCATTAGAGGAAGAATAGAGCAGGATATGTCTTATCGCTCTAGAGCCAATCACAGGAAAACATAATTAAAACAAAGTGGTAGCTTTTTCCCAATCAGACTGGGGGAGGAGTCTCCAACAAATCTAATGTGGATCAATAAGGATCCAATGCTAGGGGGCAATATTCAATCCTATGCCTTAGCTGGCGGTAAGAGCAAAGTTCTACCTGCCTCAGGATCCTTTCTTCTCTCAAATTTTGCATTCTCTCCCAGGGGTAACTCCAGCCCAAGAGGGGATAACTTCATACCACTGATCTGTGTAGTCTCTAAATCCTGCTATAGAGATTTGAAATAATCCTGACTTGGTCCCTTCATGGCATATTCCCATTGACTGGCTTCCCCCACCCCCATAAGTGACTTTTCTGTTACATGTCAGCTATTCTGCAGTTTTATTTAATCACAGCTCATTTTATTTAGTGTAGTCCATTCAGGCAATAAAGGACACATTATATTATAATGCTGTTTTTACTGTGCTGCAACAATTTTTTACAAGGGAGCTAAGGGGTCTGTAAAAAAATCTGACCTTCTATTCTTCTCATTTTTTCCACATCCATTTATATTCCTTGTTTCCCTAATCTACTGATTTATTTATTTATTTATTTATTACATTTCTATACCGCCCAATAGCCGGAGCACTCTGGGCGGTTCACAAAACTTAAAACCATTCAAAGTATAAAACAGCAGTATAAAACCAAAATATAAAATACAATATAAAAGCTCAACCAGATAAAAACAACAGCAATGCAAAATTACAAATTTAAAACACCAAGTTAAAATTTATTTATAGACTGTTAAAATGCTGGGAGAATAAAAAGGTCTTCACCTGGCGTCTAAAGGCATATAATGTAGGTGCCAAGCGAACCTCCTTAGGGAGCTCATTCCACAGCCGGGGTGCCACAGCAGAGAAGGCCCTCCTCCTGGTAGCCTGGTTGCATTGATATCTTTTGCTTTAAGAACTTCACTGCATGATCCCAGCTCATTAGGAATCCTGCAGTGGACATGATGACATCACAGTGCCATGAAACCAATCAGCTTCTGAATATGTAATGATGCCACTGAGATAAAACATGGCCTTTTCAATGTTCTTGCAGATGTCTGTTGACCCTGGGCTGGTGTGCCCTGTTTTGCCATGTTGCATTAGCAGTTTCATTGTTTTTCCACAGCTCCCTGGCAAGAATTTCACCCCAATCCATCGTTACTCTTTTGACTACATGGAGCAGAAAGTGATGGGGACACATCAGAACATGCACTCCCATTCAACTTCTGCCCCAACTATTGAAACAATGTACAACTGAAATGAGGTACAGAAACATCAATGTAATTTCCTTAGCAATGCCAATATGAGCTGTCGTTCCCACCACTGCTAACGTATCCTTTGTGAATAATTTCATACTGCTTTGCACAGGACTGCAATCATTGCTAGAAGGGGAGACATATTTCACAGGGAGCAAAAAAATGTTTACAAAATTCACCTTCGCCCCTTCTTTTCAACTGAGCAGTCATTTGTACGGTATACAAAAATAAAAAGAATTCTAATTAGAAATGATGCCCCAAACAATGCAGCTGAGGGAAAAGGCAGCAACACTTGAATCACTGCTAGAAACTGACAGTTTTACTCTTGAAGAAATAAAAGACTAATAATTTATTTGATGGAAAGCAAGAGCTAGGTATATTAATCAACAATGTTGAAAGATGTTTTCACATTATCTTACCATAAAGCAGAAAACTGAAAAAATTAACTCACCATGGCATAAAAATCACAGCTGAAGTAATGATTAATAATGAATCAGGAGAACAGATATAGTAAACTACAAGAAATTTATAACATAACTTTGGTATTTATTTAATATTCTACATAACCTCTTGGGATGTTTTTATGTATACATATTTCTCACATGGACTGCAACTTTAAATTAATTGCTTTGTTTGAAAGGTAAATTAGCTCTAAACCCTGTTAATTATAGAGCAATTATTCAACTACTCAGTACGCATCCAATTTGTATTATTTAATGCAGTGTTCCTTTCATTTTTACAGTGAAGATACAAATGGTACGTGGGAATTCCATTTAGATCACAGTCCTAAGGGATTGCCTCTTGATAGATCCTATGTCTATCTCGTGCCTACTGGCATAAGAGCAGCCAGGAAGGGCAAGAAGGAGGAGGTGAAGACACCTCCTGTTCCTAGTTATCTTTACAACTTTAGCTAGATGAGCCTCTTGGCTCATCTACGATACTTACCTGGCTATGGGCAGGACAGGTGAAGAAACCCTGCAGATCTTGACCTCTCCTTCTCTCTCCCCTCCCCATCCTGCCCACTATCCCACCCTCCCCTTCCCCTCTCCCTGAGCTCTTCCAAAGTTGATGTGACATTGTGAGAGCAGTTGCTATGCTGGTTACCGTGGCTACTGTGAGGAGGTGGGGGTGTGCAGAAACTGCCCAATCTCAGGGCATCTTCCCTATGCGGGAAGGTTACATCAACTAGGATTGTTTAGCTTGGAAAAAAGGAGGCTAAGGGGACATACGATAGAGGTGTACAAAATTATGCATTGTGTGGAGAATGTGGATAGGGAGACATTTTTCTTCCTCTCTCAACATACTAGAACCACGGGACATCCCATGAAGTTGATTGGTGGGAGGTCCAGGACAAATAAAAGGAAGTACTTCTTCACACAGCACATAGTTAAATTACGGAACTCACTACCACAAGATGTAGTGATGGCCACAAATTTGGATGGCTTTAAAAGGGGGTTGGATAAATTCCTGGAGGTGAAGGCTATCAATGGATACTAACCCTGATGGTTGTGTGCTATCTCCAGTATTCGAGGCAGTTGCTGGGGAACATGGGAAGGAGGGTGCTGTTGCACCATATCCTGTCTGTTGGACCCTGGCCGTTGGCTGGTTGGCCACTGTGTGAACAGAGTGCTGGACTACATGGACCGCTGGTCTGATCCAGCATAGCACTTCTTATGTTCTTATGCTTAACCTATATATTTGTAATAAACTGAAATATTATTTTGCCAATATGTCTCCAATGACAACTTTCCAAAGTTATCAAACCTGAGAAATCATGAGAAGAAAAGTGACTGTAGCACAATAATATTCATGTCATGTGTCTTTTCAGTATAGTTAGGATCCCGTTTGATTTTTTTAAAAAAAAAAATGGGCCACTTTAAAAACACTGAGTTGGATCCAGACTTAGTCATACTCAGAGTATCAATGTGACTTAAGTTAGTCATGAATAATTTAAGTTGCATTGATTTCAATTAGTTTACTCTTAAGTTTGACTAAATCTGGGTCCAACTCACTGCCGGGGAACCAGATGATTCTCCCAGATTGGTGGGAATTGCTAAACGTTCAGTATTTTTCTAATTTCCAAAGCAGTAGCCATGTAAGACTGTTGTGGAGGCCAAATAGTCTTGTAGCAATTTAAGGACCAATACATTTATTCTAGCTTTTTGTGGACACTATCCACTTCATCAGATAAATGAAATGTTAACCTCAAATTGGTAGATTTACATACGCATGCTTGGGCAGGGAGGTGGGGGGAGATATGTAAGCTCTGTAGTTAGATGAAACTAAAAATCAGAATGGACAGACTGTTACCTTAACAGTTGCCAGAATAAACGTGTTATTCTTTAAAGTAAACGAGATGGTTTGTAGCATTATTCCAATAATTCTCAAATAGTTCTCCCTATGTTCACTTAATGTGGATTTAAAATAGGGCAAATGTGTAAACACAAAATTCTAGATTTTGTTCAATCCGTGACCTATGGCAAGGTATTCTAAAACAAAAGTCTTCCCAACACATTTGTATCTAAGCTTCATTAAAAAAAAAAGTTGAACTCTGTGGCCATTATCATTTTCTGCACTTGTCTGGTGGTCCCATTGGATCACAGCATAACACATACCTTGCCTATGTATAGTTACACTAAAGGAAAATGATCAGAAGAATGATTAGATTCTAAAAATATATATACATGACTAACAATGAATGTTGTTCCAGTTGTACCCTTAACACAATAGAATCCAAAATAGTTCCTTAAGCTCCTCATTCAGTCATACACTATCCAAAAACATGTTGGCTGAAAGCACATGATATACAGAAAGCCACAGACTCCCTGTTGAAGGTACAAACACACACACATGCACACACACAGCCATGTTAAGTTACTACATATAAAGATTAACTAGACTAGATAAAAATAATCATCTATCAATACAAACAAGGCTACCTGTTCTTGAAAGAGAAAATGAGAACAATGTATTTTCACCAGCAGTTTTCAGATAAATAAAAACCAAAAATGGGGGGGGGGGGAATTAATCTGGATAAAAAGATTCATTTTTAAGAGGACTGTATCAAGAAAGTGAAGCAAAGCTTTCAAAGTGTAGAGAAACCAATTTTCTGAAGCAATCTAGAACATTTTGTTATGCCTGACACATTTCAAATATGATATAATTATTCACCACAGGCAGTTGTTAGTCATTTTATGTCTACTGAATGGGATACATTCTCTTGGCAAGACAGCTCCCTCCGAGTGGAAACAAACCAGAACGACAAACTATTCTGCGGTGCCTCAATGAATAGATTTCTCTGCACTTTCCTGCACAGGTGGAGCTGTGCTCCCCATTTTTCTGAACAGGAATTCCACACCATTAGAGAGCTAACTTTAACAACTATAATTTAAGAAGGACTGTAGAACCTGACTGTAGAAAATACAAAGAATTTTAGTAACTATGATAATTGGCATGAAGAGCAAGTTCCACGTGAGGAAGAAAGCCGCTGTAGAGAGGAAAGAACAAGCAAGAGATAAGAAGTGGGTTACGAAACAGGGCTATATGGAAATCATGTCTATCCATCAGAAAAACCAAAAAAGAAGTTGCCAAGATATGGGGTGGCATCCCAGGGCAGAAAACAAAAAGATTGGATAAACACTTGTCAAGGATAGCTTGGGTGTAATTAATCCTGCCTCATGGAAGGAGGATGAATTGCATGGCTTCTTGATATCTCAACTCTACAGGACAGTGATTGATCAGGAAGTTTGTGTGTAGAAAGCTAGAAAAGCGGAATCAGCAAGACACACATTAAATGCCAGGGAAAGTAATGATTTGTGTTTGCCTTTTGTCAGTATTCAGAATACTATCTATATGCAATTTCACATTCCTTCCTACTCAAATGCTTTTCATCTTTCCCTTTCTCTCACCCTCTGCAATTCTAAACTCCTCTTTCAAGTTTGTTAACCTTCTCTCTATAATTTCCCCTCTCCTACTCAATTTAACAGCCCACCCAAATTCCTTTTCACGTAACTGCTTTATTCCATGTCCATTTTCTTGATTTGCTCCCTCCCACCTGGCTCGGCAATTTAATCTGAATTCACAGCTCATTCCGCACTGTGCCCAGATTATGGGTGGGAAGAAAATAAGAAGAAAGAATGAAACTGAAGAATAGAGGGAAAAGACAGCTTGAAAAGATGGGGAAGGCTGTATAGAAAAAGCAAGAGGAACCATAGCAATACATCATCACTTGACTGATATGTAAAGGTAGTCCTCCTTATACTGCAAATTAACATATGAATGTGCGACGTGTGTGTGTGTGTGTGTGTGTGTGTGTGTGTGTGTGTGTATACACACAGACACACAGGTTAGATTCTTGAGATGGTTCTTATAAAAAGGAAAAGATTTTTCATGTCCTTTTTACCTGTTCTTCACCCATGACGATTATTTAAACATACAACACAACGATAAAATCCCCATACTCCTCTCTGAAAAGGCTTCCTAGATTTCTTACAATATGAAGTTTCTGGTGAAGTTTCATGCACAAGATGAAGTTTCATGCACTATTAAATATAAACTGATTGAATATATATATATATATATATATTTGCTTTCTCACTTGTGTATTATTGCACACACAGTGTTTAATAGTAGATGGCATTCTATTCGATGGAAAGTCAATATGAGCGTACAGTGAAGAACAAAAGTGGAATTATAAAAACTATGCTTTATTTCTAAAGGTTGAATGTGTCAGTTCTTAGACTTATAAAATACCATTCAAATCTCTTCACTAAATGTGCTCTGTAAAAGTCAAATTTAAGAAAAAATACTGCAGCTAGTCACAATTATAAATACAACTAGAACATTTAGGAAGTATCCATTAGCAGCATTCCATATTAGTGTAAACTGATACTTGAAGGTCATAAATCACAAAGTACAAACCATGAGCAGGCACCTCAGGGGCAAGTTTAATGTCTGGGCTTAGAATGTTCTTTGCCAAAACTGTCATATTTCTTTCAACAAGATTCACCACTCATGATCCACTTTTTCCTCTTCTCCCAGAATATAAACATTCCTTGAGTTTGATGACAGAATGCTAATCTGACTTAGGCCATAGCTAGACAAGGGGGGTAAAAGGGTGACAATCTTGCGATTTTATGATTGCGAGATCATCACCCTTGTTTACACGTGGCCTGTGACATTGCAGCCACCATTTTGTTTTTGTTTTTATTGGAGAGGGAGCGCACAAGTGCAGAAAGTGAGATTTTATTTTTTTAAAAATCACTGCTCCCTCCACCTCACCCCCGATGGAGCTCTGTGCCCTTCAGGAGCTCTGTGCCCTGTGCCCGGCTCCTCGTGGTAACTCGCGAGGAGCCAGGACAAACTGCGATGGCGGGCCACACTTTCCAGAAAAAACACCAAAAAAGGGGCAGGGTGATATCACAGGGAAAGGGAAGGATCATTATACTTAGAGAGGAGTTATTCCCAAACCCAACTATTAAGGGTTCAAGATATTGCTTCCTCAACTGTGTGTACAATAGCCATTCTGTTAGGAAGTGCTTTCTCAGCACTCACAGCTTTCTCAGCTGTGGCACCCCGGTTGTGGAATGAGCTCCCCAGAGAGGTCCGCCTGGCGCCTACACTGTACTCCTTTCATCGCCAGCTGAAGACCTTTTTATTCTCCCAGTATTTTAACACTTAATTTTAACTTAAATTTAAATTTTACTGTTTTAACTCTGTATTTTAATTTTATATCAATTTTGCTGCGTGGTTTTTATTCTGGTTGTGCTTTTTATATTGTATTGTGTATTTGTGCTTTTAACCTGTTGATTGTCTTACTATGATTTTAATTTTTGTGAACCGCCCAGAGAGCTTCGGCTATTGGGCGGTATAGAAATGTAATAAATAAATAAATAAATAAATAAATAAATAAATAAAAATAAGTGTACCATGTCCTTTACCTTGAGACAGCCAGCTGGGCAATCTCCTTTCATACTATGCTGGGACCTATAGAGTGCCTTCACCTCCATCAGCTGGAGTGAATTCAGTCTGTACCTAGTCAAAAGCCATCTCAACTCATATGAGCTGATGGAAGTCAAGTAAGAGGGCACCTTCCCAGGAAGGTAATAATACTTGCATAAATCATGTTGGAATGCTCCCGGCACCAACAGCCATTGCAGTCTGGATGTCAACATCATGTAGCCTCCTGAAGATCTCCTCCCTGGCAGGATCTCCTCCCCTGAAGATCTCTTCCCCTGGCAAGTATGTTTGCAAAAAGCCCAGTTCAGAAATAGATATGCTTGTCTTGTGTGCCCATGAGTCTCTCCCCATGACTTCGTATGCTAATAAAATCAAGGGTGAAACTAATTGAAACACTATCTTTTGAAACACAAAAGAAAATGGCTGTTTTTTGAACAAGTATTCTCACTAAGGAGCAAGCTATTTCTAATCAGACAATGGCCTTGGAGGTGGATCTAGGTACTCCAAGTACTCTGGATAAAAAATTGTGCTGCGTTGACTCCAATGGGATAATGTCTGCATGGACCCAGACAGGTGCCCCATATAAGATCTGGGAGCATAATTTACCTTTGCATAGCTTTATTAAAGGTTCCACCATCTTTCCACCTGGTCCTGCAGCAAAGCAAAGAATAGCGTTGCCAGTTGCATTAGCTGTCAAGACTGTTGCTTTCAAATGCTTGGACCAGGATCCTGAACTTTGGAACGTCACTCCTAGGTATTTGCACTTATTGACCTGGTCAAGCAAGTTGTTATCTAGCTGCCATCAGTACTTCGTCCGCCTTTTGTCAAAAACTACCATTTTAGTTTTATCATAGTTGACCTGAAGGGCTTCCCTCATGCAATATGAGCTTAAAACTTATAGAAGCCTTTGCATCCACACCTGAGTGTATGACAGGAGAACGGCATCATCTGCATAGATTAACACCAAGATTCTCCTTTCCTTTAGATGAGGTGGGGAGAAGCCAGGACTACATAAGGAGGGAATTATGTCATTAAGATATAGATTAAATAAAAGACTTGCTAGCAAACATCCCTGGTGTACTCTTTTGTTGACTATAATAGATCTGAAAGACACTCACATGCAATCTGGAATTTTCATACAACTCCTGAGCAACTTATGGTCTCTACTTCCCTTGCTCGGTTTCGTCCATTTTCTTCTGCTGCCCCTTATGCCTGGAACGCTCTTCCAGAACATTTGAGAACTACAAGTTCAATCGCAGCTTTTAAAGCTCAGCTAAAAACTTTTCTTTTTCCTAAAGCTTTTAAAACTTGATTTTGTTCTGACTTTATACTGTTAGTTTTACCCTACCCAGTGCCTGTTTACCCTACCCTGTGCCTGTTTGCATTCTCTTCCCCTCCTTATTGTTTTATTATGATTTTATTAGAATCTAAGCCTATGCATCAGGGTCTTGCTATTTACTGTTTTACTCTGTACAGCACCATGTACATTGATGGTGCCATATAAATAAATAATAATAATAATATTTAAAAGTGCAAATTTGTGCCAAAGGTGGGGTCTAGATATAGAATTGAAGGCTGCTCGAAGATTTACAAATGCAGCAAAAACTGAGGATTGGGGGCGGGGGGGATGCCATAAGCTTTCCAACACACTTAAATTCATGTTTTCCCACTCACGGCAGTATGTTGTTACACTCATGTTTGAAACTGGAGTTATATTTCCTTGATTTGCCTGGACTTTTTAAAAACATTCCAATTGAACAATCAGTGGTTGATGATCACTGCATGGATATGAATCTACTTTAAAGAGCATGATCAACCCAAACACAGCTGGAGGGACTGCAGTATAGTTGACTACACTAGCACCAAGGTGGCTGATGAAGATGAATTCTCCTGTCAAATCCTTGGACAGAGAACCACTGAAAATGAGAAGTCCAATTTGGAATATCATTTGGATAAACAGCTTCCGTTGAGTGTTTATTGTATGGTCCTTAGATTGTCTATCCTCTATCAGTGGGAAGCCATCCAAGGAAAAATAAGTGGATTGCTCTACTGTATTCCAGTTTGGGCCAATCCAGGCATTAAAATCACCAATATCAAATGAGCTTCAGAGAACTGAATCTGCAGGGCAAGTAAGGCCTAATCTACACCAAGAGGATATTGCACTATGAAAGCGGTATGTATCAATGGGCCCCAACAGTTGTCAGTGCATTTCAATACCACTATAAAGCAGCAGTGTGGCTCCTGCCTTTTATATTCCGCTTTCATAGTGCAATATCCTGCTTGGTGTAGATTAGGCCAAAATAATCTGTAAGGTTTTCCCAAATGTTCTCACTATAAGTTGACTTCCAAGAAAGAATAGATAGATAGATAGATAGATAGATAGATAGATAGATTTTATTTAATTAACTTTAAGAAATTTAGCCAAAGCCCAGGATTGCAGGTTGCTGATTAGATAGCATTCCTCTTTCAGCGAAGTTGATATACAGCAGGCTAATCCCCCCCCCCACACACACACACACCATACCTATGGGGGAACTTGCACGGACTACATAAGTTTTATAATCACTCAGAAGAACATGGTGCACCATGTTTCCTGTAGGAATATAATATCAAAAGATTTCAGCTACCCTCTGAATGAGTCATCTGTCTTTTTGTTGGACCATCCAGAGATATTTTTTTAAAGCCTTTGATTATTATCAAACCTGGTTTTAGGTCCTATAGAGGCCACGGAAATGAACTGGGGTGAGAGGAAGTTGGGGGGAAACTTAAAATATAACTCTGTACAGTTCCAGTTCTCCAAATGTTCAAAACTCACAAAAAGATACATATGCTGAAGTAATGTACCCACAAAGCAGATATCCAGCATTTTGGAGCCCTTGGTTTGACTGCTGTGAGAATATATGTGTGTTGACTTCTAATGGTACTATTACTGCTATATAATAGTGTCATGTATGTAGGAGGCTATCTCTGTCAGATAGCCCTTACTCTACTCCATCCCAAGAGCTGTACAGCAACTTCAAAGCACCAGTACTCTGCAAGACCTTATTTTCCCAGGCATGTTAGAAACTATTTTAGTGCTTTACATATTTTGTATTGTTTTATGCCTCATGCCATTTTAATATGATTTGTTTTGCTGCCATTGCATTTTACGTTTTTACTTCACTTCTATTATTGGGTGGCTTAAACGAACAAGTATTGTGCCCTGAACTGCTGAGAGATCTTCAGTCCTCAGAAGAGGGGTTATACGGCTCGGGTCCAGGTTATTTGAAAGAACCCTTATGAGCCTGCCCATGCTTTGAGATCTTCTGGAGAAGCCCTTCTTTCAGTCCCACCATCTTCACAGGCGCAGTGGGAACATGGGACAGGGCCTTCTCAGTGGCTGCTCCAGTGCTCTGGAACTTTCTTCCCAGGGAAACTAGGCTGGCTCCCTCCTTGATGGACTTTCGGAAGCAGGCTAAAACGTTTTTGCTCCAGCAGGCCTTTGGAGAATAATCTGGCCCTCCATCTATGTTAATGTCTTATAATTTTGTTGTGTATTTTAAACTATGTCCCCCCCCCCCAAATGTATGTTTTAAACTTTGTAAGGCTGCCTTGAGGCCCAGCATTGGGCAAAAGGCGGGATAAAATAATAATAATAATAATAATAATAATAATAATATGAAAATTTACAGTTACAATTAGGTTCAATGTCTTTAATTAAAATAGAGCTACTGTCAAAAAATTATAAACTAATAAGAAGCCTTGTTATATATGGCAGAACAAACTGCATTAAATGTTTTGATAAAATGTCCAATTCTCTGACTTGCCTATTAAATCATAAACCAGGTTTCTTTGGTTCTGCAGCAGCAAATGCGCTTATGGCTCATACACAGTATGAGTAACCAGTATTGGGCAAAAGGCGGAATACAAATAATAATAATAATAATAATAATAATAATAATAATAATAATAATATAACAATAAGAAGAAGAAGTAGTTAATTACTATGATTACTATGATCTGGAGCAGGAGATGTCATTTGTTTTTACCTATTTTGAACAGGTATCCACTTTGAATGCTGTGAACTAAGTTCACAGTAACCTTTTGTGCTTAAACATGAGGACAGTTTACACTGGAACCCAACAAGGTCCAGTGGCTGCCTTTTGGGTAGATGGGTAGATGAGTAGGCTGCAGTTAGCATGAGACCAAAAGCTACATCTATAACATCAGAGGGATAAAGTTTTTCTTCTATCAGGATGGGGTGGAGGGTCAGTTCATAAAACGATTTATGTGCTCTACTAACACAAATACGTTTATCTGAAAAGAAATCATTAAAATGTCTACACATGGTTTTCATTGCCGACATGTTTTTATATTTTGTGCCTCCTATAGACACAATCCATTATTAATTTCACTGGAAGCAGTTTATATTACTGAGAATTAGGATAGACCTATTTTTAAAAACTTAACCTGCAAAAAAACCCTTCCAAGTTTCTATAGCAACCAACAAATCATATGTACAGTACACAACATTTATATTAAAAGAACTAATATTTTACATATAGAAATAATATAAATATAAAGTTGTCATGAGAAATTACTGTTTTCCTTACTATAACAAGTAAAAATTCACATTTCAGAGAATCTTAACCCTACAAGATATGTAATTGTTCACAATGTGCTTTACTAATTGCATCGTCAGATCAAGAACAGATGTGCTGAGTACAAGATCAAGATGTTTCAAAGGAGAGGTCAGTAGTGGCTTTATATCTCTGCCAACTGAAAGCCCCAGAGCAAGTGATAGCAGTTGTAGTGCTATTCCCAGGCAGCTGTTCCTATAGCTTAGATCACTGGAGCATAAGGAAACCAGTCCAACCTCCAGCCCTACAGCAAAACATAACTAACCAGTAACATTTACAGTCCCCAGTTCCATAAATAGTGTATGATGAAACAGAGTTAAAACAAATATTTGAAATTAAGTATTAATTGGAGCATTTTAATTATTATTCTAATGTTGCTCTATTTTAAAAATTGTCTATACAAACTCCTGTGCACTAAATTGAAAAGTTATTAACTTATTCTAGTTCATTATGTACTGAATGAAGATGCAAATAATTTTGTGATGCTAGTAGTATTACATTTCTTCATGCATTTTAAAGTGGGGATAATGGATAGAAAACTAATTCAGTAAGTTAGATGTTTTATTAACACAGATATTAAGGATGAAATCCTGCTGGCTGAAGAAAATACTTTCTTCTCCATTGCCTGCTGATCTCAATGCAATACCAGGGCAGTGGATCCTGCAAAATAGTCTCTTCTGCTTGCCTATCGGAACTGGATGCTGCTGATCCAGCAGAGAGAGAATGAAGGAAATTTACACACTGTAATTATGCAGTCTAAAATCCCATCGTCAAGCAGGGCATTGAACTTGCCCCTTATATAGTGAACTAGATTTAATGTTGGAACTAAACCCAATAGAATGTCCTATCTTTTGTACAAGGTGGCTTTCACACATGTCATTTCACTCTATAGGTACTTTTTGGTATTTCACTTCATAGTTTAGTTGTGTCCCACAGTAAAAAAAACAAAAACAAAAAAACCACCTCTTACTATACAGTATTTGATGCAAATGTCTAGGTATTTTGAATATTTTCCCAGATCTGAATATGAGCATCTTATTTGATTAAAATTATGTGTTATGGGTTGAATCATCCTAAATGCTAAAAGGTGACACCTCTGGAGAAAAGCAGACAAGGACCTAATTAAGCCTCTTTGCTGAATAAACTGTCTAGGTAGACTGACCCAGAGGCTAAGTGGGAAAGGGTAAGATAACAATATGCACTATTGCTAAAAGATTTATAGCTGTAGTAATTGCCATTATACCGACTTACCGGCTGTGATCCAAAGCTTTTCATTTAGATAAAAGGAAACAGGTGAAATGAGCCATTCATCTTTCTCTTGCTGCACATAGCTTCCTGTAGCTCTGGAACATTTCTGGCCAACCCTACCTGATGGTTGCTTTCAAGGAAACTTACTAATTTGGTTATGTTACATGAGCTGTGTGTAGCTTCTGAACTGGCAAATCTACTAAATTGAACATTTTGGAACTTTGATCATTTCCCCAAGTTGTCAGTTTTTTCTTGCTCATACAGGGATTCTTTTCCCTTTTTTTTTTTTTGTTATTCTCCAAGGATGCAGCCCTACTTTGAAGTAAGACTATTACACACAGTGAGATTTATTTCCAAGCCAATATGAACAGAATTGGTCTACAAATTATATCTCAGTGAAAGTAGTAAAAGGGTTTGTCTTCTTCTGATTCTAATCTGGACACATTGGGAGTTCCTCCTCTAGGTAGTCAGATGAAGGTATGATCTGAAGAGTGTAAAGATCTTTCCTTCTAAAGATAAGCATAGCTAGTTCCACCACAGAGACCTATTTCAAACCTATTTCACTCACATCAAAATGCATTGTATTAATATCGATTTTCAAAGAAATGGAAAACTGATGAATTAAATAAGAATGTCCTGCAAAAACACAAAGATACTTTACTTAAAAGCAGTCACAAGTATTCAAAAGGTATCAATGAGGAGCAGTATTTGAAAAGGACAATTAGCAGTACAATCATCTGCATGGCTAATAGAAAGCACTTCTGAATACAACTGACTTACTCCCAACTAAACTTGCTGATGAATCAAGTGAAGAAAAGGTGTGTGTGTGTGTGTGTGTGTGTGTGTGTGTGTGTGTGTGTGTGTGAGTGATTTTATTAACTTGTTTTTTTAAAAAAAATTGTCATGTCACTGTTTCTCACAAGCTGTGTACTAAAGATTAGGTTATAAACTATACAGGATCATGTTTATACATTTCTTATGTTCAATAAAGTTTTTCAAAGCAGAGAAAAGATTAGGGCCTGATTTGGGGAGGGAAATCAGCATTATCATTTGGTATCTGTGAAAAAAACTCACATTTACTTGATGCTGTATAAAAATAAAACTTTGTCAAGGCAAAGGGCACACAGATTTGCAGATTTACATATTGGAAGTCGGGACAAACAAATCCTCTTGCAAAACCACATAAAATTATCAGATGGTGAATTAAATTATAATTGGACATCCAGCCCAATCCTCATTTGCATCTTTTTTCATCAGTCAACAGTAACATTTGTGCTTGAAAGGGCAGTTAAACATTCTTCATGAACATGAACAGAGTAGGCAAATGGTAAAATTATTAAACTAGATAAACTAAAAGTTAGTAGGGTATAGTAATTTAACAATATAAAAAATGCATTACTGTTTTATTTCATGATGTGTAAAAATGATTAAAATCAAGATGAGATTTGTAAAAAAATAAACAGATAAGCCAAACTTTTTTTTCTTTCTTATAATGAAAGCCAAACTTTCTTATAATGATAACACATGGCTCTCCTTTTGAAAATTACCATAAGTATCCCTTCTATCCCCTTTATCTAGCTTGCTGCAAAAATTATATAGAAAATTAAACATCTTATCTTACCGCAGCAGAACAGACTTTTTGAATATTAAGAGCTTATAACTAATTAGTAATTTAGCTCAATGAGGAGAAAAATAGGTTAAGGCTCTAGCCTATTCATGACACCATAATATAATTCAAATATTAATAGAAATTATGCAGACATTTACAAGAAGAATACAATCCTATGGAAAAGGTCCTTAAATGAAATGAAGAGAAAGTAAAGGGAACCCCTTTTCAGACAAAGACCCATTTAGCATGGTACCATTACCAAGTCTGCTAAAATGCTGACAAAATTAATTAAAGCCATTAGCATTCTTATTCCAATGATATACAGTCTGCCATCTAAAAAGAAACAGATAGATTCCAACTACTGCCATAGCTACAACCAGAGATGGGTGTTGACTCTTAAACTAGCAAAGTTCTGCTGATGTTCTCACACAGTATTCCCTGGAGCCAGAAGGATTACTTATGAAGATTGTTATTACCAATTTAACATCGCCTAGTGGTTGTCAAAGTAGAAGGAGAGGTTAAAGAACAGAAAGCAGAGAGTAGGAATAAATGGTCAGTTCTCACAATAAAGAAATCAGTGGTATAGTAGCAACTTTTGAAGTGCAGACACTAATTATGACAGTCCTCATGGTCCCAAGGGGAATCTGAAAATGTTTGTGTGTATGAGTGTATAAATATTATGTTCAGATTTTACTAGGTTCAACTGACAATGATAGAATACTGTTCTGACAAAGGGCAGTGTAGTGGTTAGCATATTGGACTTTGGCTAAAGAGACCTGAGAGATGGAAAGAGAGCAACTTAACATGTCCCCAAACAGTGTAAGACCACCAGCTCAATACTTTCCAGGAATTTCTTTTCCCAGTACCAGGAAGAAAGTCAACAAGCCCATTCTTGGACTTGTAGGACCTTTGTAAAGCTATTGGATCTTAATTTCCCATTCAAGATCAAGCCACCCAAAATAGCTCATAACAATATATGCTTCTTTTGAAAATCCATTCCCTTCCTCCTCCAGCTACTGTGAGAATTGCTACTAAGCTCAAAGGGAGCAGAGAAATCTGAGGGGCATGGGGGGAGGGTAACAGATGATGCCTTCATCCGTTAATCAAAAAGTCCCAGCATTTTGACCTCGCAAGTCCTGCCTCATCTACACCACTGCGAGGGATGTAAACTACGGGACCCCACAAGGGTCAAACTCTAGGTCATTTTTGACGATTTTAGAGTTATGTAAAGAAGTGCAGCTTGATTTAAGGGACTGTAGCTCAGTGGTAGAGCATCTGCTTTGCATGCTGAATGTCCCAGGTTCAGTCCTCGACATCTCCAAGTACAGCTAGGAAGGAATCCTGCCTGAAACCATGGAGAGTCACTGCCAGTCAGCCAGCTGGACCAATGGACTGACTCAGTATAAGCCAGCACCCTACATTGTTATGGAGTTAGAGATGAGCTGTTAAGTCGACAAGTTTGTCAATGACACCAAATTATTTAGGGTAGTTAAAATAAAAGGAACAGTGAAGAGCTCCAAAAGGATCTCTCAAAACTGGGGAAACGAGCCTTAAAATGGTACATACAATTCTGTCTATGTAAGTGTAAAGTGATGGAGATCGGGCAAAGAATCCTGAATTCATACAGAAGCTAATGACATCTGAGCTGGTGATGATCTTGGAGCTGGCAATGAGCAGGAAAGGGGTTGCAGTGGCAAGCTCAATTAAAATGTTGACCTGGTATGCAGCTGTGGTGGAAAAGGCAAAGTGGATACTTTTCCCTCTCTCATAATACTACAACCCAGGAGCATGCAATAGAGCTAAATGGTGTGAGATTCAGGATAGATAAAACAGTAGGACCTTGCAGGATTGATTTGATTTAAATAAAATTAATTTAAATCAAAATTTAAATCACTTCTCTGAAAGACTCAATCTTCATTATTTATATCAGTTTAAATCACTAGTGAGGACAATTCTATTGAATCATCATTTTGTTGTTGTTTAATATAACTACAATACTTACTCAGAGCTGTAGGTTTGATTAGAAGGTAGGTACACACTACGAAATTATTTAAAAATATGATTCATTTATTCATTCATTTAAAACACATTGATTTTTTATTAACCCTGGTATCATGCACTAATACTAGAAGGATGAAAGGAGACTGTAATAAAGTTTTAACACCATTATCGTAGGAAAGCCACTAGGATTTCACATGTCCCTCTATCTCCCTTATACTCTGACAAGTGTATTTTAGATGGCCACAGGTTGGGGAACAAAAAAAAAAAAAAAAAGGTAAGAGCTACCTTTAAGCAGCAAAAAGAAGAAAAAGAACCTATGAACTTAATCTTTTAGATTAAGAAAATCTAAAAAAGATTCACTTTAAGAATATTTTAGTCACCAAGAGAAGGCTAGGATCTGTTGGTGTTAATCAAGGAGGTAAATAGATTCTTCCTAGATTTTTCAAATATCTAAGTACACAGAAAGTGAAAAATTCTTCCACTAACTATTCAGAGGCAGCATAAAGATGATGAGAAACCAGAGTAGATCCTGGAAGGTATTGCTGGAATGATAAATGGACAAAGAAAAACTCTTGACAGAATTTGTTCTAATATGTTCCCTTTTTTACACACCAAACTGTATGCATTTATAGGTTACATTTGCTAGCTGAAAAAACTATCAAATAAAGATCATGGGCATAGCTGCCAAAGTAGAAAACTGATTTATCCAAGAGAATAATCTACCTGCTTCCACGTGCTATACGAAATTATATTTTCTTGCAGAAGCTGAATAAACTCAACCCAACCAATAATAACTTCTTATATATTTTATATGTTACTGCTGCTAACAGAAACTCATCTGTTCTCCCTACAAATAAAGCAATACAGTTCCACCTTGTTACCTAGCAACAGAGCATATCACTGCTACCCTGAAAAAATAAACTTGGGTTTATGTGAAGAGAACATTAATAAAGAGCACCAAATAATCCATTCAAATATTCAGAGTTGTTGTGCGCATATTTTTAGTGGAAATAACGCTTGACAAATGGTTTTAATATGGCCTTTGTATTATAATTGCACCTTCATAACTTGGTCAAGCAAACGAGCCAGAGAGCATGTACACAGATAATGCTTTAAGGCCTCTACAAATATTTAGGTCTCTGAAACTAAATCTGATCACAAATATCCAAAATAGCTGTGAGAGCTCATCATCTTGACAGAGTAGCGATGTCCCTTTTGTTCTTCCAGTACGGCCTACACAACGAATAAGCAATTCTAAACCAAAGAGGGAGATAGCATAAGAGTGACTCTAGAACTGTTCTGTCAAACAGATCTGCAGATCTGTATAATAAAATCAAGAAACAATGTGGAGTTGATTGCAGACAGCATCTTGGAAACATTCCAGAAACACACTGTAAGAATGTTTTAGAACTTGTGATACGAAACTTATATCAGCACACAAAAGGTTATTGTGGAGAGATACAAGGTTGTTGGCTAGCTGCTTGGAAGCAGAGAGGCACTGCCAGGCTCCCAAAGTATCTGACAATCTTCAGTATGTCACTTTAAGAAACTCAGCTAGAACCAAGCCAAGCTGGGAAACCTGACAGGACAATAAGCCAAGCAAACTTGCCCGAGGCAGAATAATGGTGAGTCACGTATGAGTAAAACCACTGAAGTCAAAACTGCACTCAATCACAGATTCCACCCACCCCTGGTTGAGCAGTCTGTTGGTTATCAATAGGCAAAGCATATTCCAGCCATAAAGTGATTCCCCCACTAAATCACAAATCCAGTTGCAAGATCAAGAAATCCCAAATCTTTAAAAATGTTATCACTCTGAATAACCTTGGGTGTAAACAGCACCTTAATTGTTTTACTGACCTCAAATTACCCTTTTGAATTCTTTTTATTGTTTCTGCTAGGAGTCATTTTCACCATTCTCAACCCAAAACTAACTCTCCTCTCACCTTTTCGTGTTATTGTTATGTTGGACCCGACACATCTTGTTCCTTTGAGAAAATAATTTAAAAGCCTCAGTGTTCTGATAACCTCCAACAGATTCCACTGTACTGCTGAAATCACAAAGGTCCTGGTCACCTGAGGCAGACAACTTTCACTTAAATCACTTGGTTCTGGTGTTCCAAATTAGTTTTAATTGGTTGTTGGTAATGGTACTGCTGAAATCACTTTGTTTCCTGGTCTCCCCCACTCCTAACAGAATTACACTCTTACTTCTCAGTGTATGACAAACTGCAGAGTTCCGTGGCTTCCTGTCTTGTGAACCAAGGAGGCAGGTAAGCCAAGGAATCACTAAGGAACGCTGGTATACTGCCATCCTATTTCACTCCCTTTTCACCAGAGCTGGCCACTTAGGTCTTTGCTTCGCAAAGAGGCAGAGGCAGTCTGTTGCTATTGCAATCAGCTTTTAAACAAACTATTTTTCTTTGCTGAGACCTCAGGAGTTTTTCTTCTTTAGGAAGAATCGATGCAGAGCCAAGGAAAGATATCTTTCAAAGCCCTATCCCATCTTCTGGAGGTTTTCTGTCTACAATGTGTAGCTTCCTACTCTGTACTGTCTTTTCTATTGTGTATTGTGTATTTTCTCCTTTCTATTATATATTTGTGTGTGTTTTTAACAGTACTTCATTGGGATCCCAGTCATATTTGTGTAGCCTACTGCTGGCCAACTACTTTATTATTATTTTTATAGTATTTTTATGCCACTCCTCACCCCTAAAGACTCAAAGAACGGCTTACATATAATCAATTAAACAACAGTAGTGGGAAGAATTGCAGCTGGGCTCCCTATCCATTTATTATGAAACCCACCACTCGTGACCAAATCAATCTCTCAAGAATTTGCCTTAATATGCTAGTCACTTTTCTGGCCTTTTCTAGATACTAAAGATGTAGAAAGTACCACACACAAGCATTGGAAATTGGAGGAAGTGTGTGATGTTTACCCGTCCTGACCCCTCTCTTTGTCACAGGGTCTGTGCATCGAGACAAGACATGAAACACAGCCCACACTCATAGCTAAACCCCAAACCTTTCTCCTTCTGTCTTTCTATCTCCCAGCAGTGCTAGGGCCTCCAACTGCATAATCCCCAATCTCCACAACTCCCCTCAGAATCATAAATCCAATCCAATTCAACCCGGACGATTCACGTATGTCCACAGCCTAGGCCCTTTGTATTGGTATCGCCACTGAGAGGATTCTAAAGCTAATTTCCACACCACTTGAACTAGTGCATGGACCTTCACATTATCCACCTCTCGATTGTGTTTATTGGTTTACTCTGCATGTTTGTGTCTGTCATCTATGAATTAATTATTGTAGAATTCTATAACAGTCCCTATACAAATCAATTTCCAGAAGAGCAATCATTGTACATTTTAATTCTTGTGTGCTTAATAAAATTCCATGTTTTTTTTTTTTTTAAAACATGTGTAGGTGTGATAGGGTTATCACTGCCAAGATGCACTACTGCCAAGGTTAAAAGGTCCCTTAACAAATGCATGTCTCAGAACGTGTGCACAATTGCATACATGTCTAGAAAAGACATTAGACAGGCAAGGGCATTTTGGAGACTCAAAAGAGTGCTCAGGCTGCATGTCAAAATTTGCCATTACTTTCTAAAGCCCAATACGTATTTATTTCTTCCTACCAGGTCATTGCACAGAACATCTGTTGCGGCACTATTACTTAATATCAATCGTATGAAGATTATCCACTTAGAGAGTTTCTGCATGCACATCAGGCCCTTTTATTGTTACCATATATCATAAATAATCTTGGCATGTTATGGATTTATTTAATACTGTTGAGAACATCTGCACAATATATCTTGACCTCCTGCTATGCTGATCCCTAGGAAATAAAAGTAGCTTGGTGGACTGGTGAAAAGGGAACCAAAGCATTATTTTGAATAACAACTAAAATACATAACTTAGGACCAGTTCATCTGTATGGAACAACATAAAATATGCATCAGACATCACAGAGCATCACATGTGCTCTCTCTAAGGTTTTCTTTTTTCATTTATGGTTTTACATGGACACAAAACAAAGAACAGTGAAGGTCAGATCTGGAATATATTAATTTGGATAGCAGGCATCAATCACATTCATGGGAGTACATCTACATTTTCTTCACTGCAAATTATTCAAACTCTACACAAGCAAATAGAAACTTCAAAATCACAATAAAAATTATTAGAAGAATGTCCTAGTTCTGTCTTCTACACTTATAATGGTAGGAGCACATTAACTGGATTGGTAGATCTAGCTGAAACCAGCTAAATTATATACATTTAGAGGCTTGTGTAAACATCCCAAGGGAATTTTACCAATTCCTGTGAATGCATTCCAGTTACGCCTCTATTCTCAGAGGTCTGAAAACAAAACTGTTACTTGGCATGACCATTTAAACAAGCATAATTTTATGGCATAGGTTTGACATAAGGTGGATAGAATAAATCTAGACCACAGTTTATTCATTTTTATAGCTACAACTAGGTTTTCAGCCTACTGAGCCCCTCAAGGTTACTCACTTAAGAACAGTGCAATAATTAAAATAACAATGAAATAACAATATACATAAAAAGCCTTCATAAACCCAACAGCACTAATTTGAGTAAATGCACAGTCTACAAAAGCAGTCCAAAACTCTGAAACAAAACAAATGATCAGTAGTGCACCCAGTTTATAAAATTTTAAGATTTAAAATTTATAGGTATAAAAATCAATCTCTCTCTTTTTAAAACGTGAAATGTTTTCAGTCACAAGAATATGCTACAATACCATTTATAATCTGAGCCAGAACCAGTCAGTGGTCCAAAATGAAATTGGCACATCAATCCCTAAGGGTCTGGCAGAAAAGGAAACTTTTCATAAACTTTTTATAAACTCTTCTAAAGGATTCAACAGAAATGGCCTAACCTGAGCTGGGCTCACGTTAATGCAGACATTTTACTTCTTTTACCATCAGCAAATACGATTTGCCCAAGTGAAGAGAAGCTCCTGCCAACTTTGAATGCTAGCACATTGTGCTACCTTGATCTGGTTCTCAGTTACAAACTCCTAGACTATTGCTTGGGAGACAATTTCTTATATCACTGCTCCTCAGCGTATCTAATAGCTTCCACCACCAAGAATATAGACCTGTTGGTACTAACTACCCAATGAGGCCTACAAGACTCAATGAAGAGTGCGTATGAAACTCTAGCAAAAGATATTCCCCATCTTGAGCTCCATTTTTCTTAGTAGAAAGTTGGGGTACAAACCAAATCAATTACAATTTAGAAAGTTTTAATTAATTTAAATTGTTATTGCCCAATTTTACTATGTAAATTACTCTCATTGTTTTGCTGGAAAATAATAAATATAAATAAAAAATAAATATTTTAAATCAATGCAAACTTAACTCAATCTAACTTACATTTAGCTGTATGTGGTGGGCTGAACAACACTATAGTAAATAGGAGCCAAATGATCTGTTAGGTTTACATTGAACCCATTACATGATCATTCACCACTAATGCAGCTCAGCCCAGATATGCTGAATTTCACTAAAAATATGAACAGGTCACCATGTACATTCTCATTCTTTTATTTTAATATCTACTGCTTTGAAGGAATAAAAAGTATTTTCATTCCTGACTCAAAATATCTCCTTGCAAGAGAGAAGAACCATAGTTAATAAAGTGCCAAAATCTTTCTTGGGCTGGAAAATTATTCTGCAGAAAGTTATATAAAATCAACAATATATGATAATCAGTGCCAGGTGAATGTTCTGTCAAACACTAGCAAAAAAAGAGAATGAGGCCAAATAAGCAAATACAGATAATGACACTCCTGGCTCCACTGAATCGGGTGTGGGTGTGTGGATAATGATTCTTCACTTGTTAAACAGGTTGGTCACCTGATGGCTGCATTCTCAGTGGACAGGATGCAAATGAAAGTAGGAAACATGTTTTGATCACTCCAAAATCAGTGTCAGGAAACAACCAAGCAGGGAAAATGAAGGCAGGATCCAAGAGATGCCTTTTGTGCACGGCCAGCTTTGCCGATCCAAATGTGCATGCGGATCCTACCACTGGAATCTGCAATGTAGTGCTTCCAGGGGCAAGTCTTGAAACGAGGTAAATCCCCATTTCTGGAGGGGGTGAAATCAGACCCTTCCAAAAACAAGTATTTCCACTCATTTCAGGGCTTAGCCCTGGAAATGCTACATTGCAACCGGAGGCAGTAGGGGCTACCGGTGGAGCTGGTCATGTGCAAAATGCCCCCAATGGATCCTGCCCTGAATTAACAAAAGGGGGATATTGAGGATATTTAGTATATATGTGTGGTATAGACACAGCAAATACAGAAATCGAACACCAAATAATTGAATGTTTTTCCTCCTTAGTAGTAAATGAAAAAGCAGAAGCAGTTAGTCAGAGTTAATGTAGATATGGACCTTGCAGGCATTTAGAAAATGCCTGCATTTTTAGCTCACAGGCCCAAGGCACGACATTCTCAAATAGGAACACAAATAAGGTGAAACCTCAGAACCAATGTTGATGAATTCTATTCATATTTTCATAATAAGCAAAACTAACAAACATCAAACCCAAATATAGCTGTATTAAAAATTGAATCTTATATGAAAAGGCTAACGAGTACTAAGAATTCAATTCATTGAAGAATAGATTTAGAGTGCAATTCTATGGCCACTAGGCACTGTCTAGATGGCCATGAGATTGTTCGGTCTCTGCGAACTGACCACAGTTCCTAGACATTGTGCTCCCCACCCGCTCCCACTTCCTCTTGTAGCCGGCACGGTTCTTTCCGGTCTCCACACTTGGAAACGGAGCACAGAGAGGGAGAAAAGGGGGCAGTCTCGGGATTGAGGAAGGATGTAGACTGCAGAAGCCGCTTTATGGCAGATACTGCCCAATAGATACTCCTATTTGAATTTAAGTTTGAATGTATTTTTAATGTTTACTTATTTTATTATTTGAAATTACTTTAAAGTTGTTATGAATCTCCATGTATAATGATGATGGAAGGTGGGATACAGACCTTTTAAATAACTGACCTGCCTGAAATTTAAGATCTGCTTCAATGACCCTCCTCTGAGTGCCCCACCTTCAGAGTTCAACAGGTGGCAACTAGCGATGCCTAGAAATTCAATCTTTGAGAATTGCGAAATCCATTTTGTTAAACCTGGCTTGCTTTGCAGTGAAAGCAGCAAAAATTAGGAAAGACTTAGTGTCCCCTGATGATAACTAAGATTGCTGGTAAAAATCCCAGCACTATATATGATGTTTTATATGTAAAAGTTCAATATTTGATGTTTAATACAATGCTGTAATGTAATGTAATGTTTTTATATCATGACTCTTGTATCTGGCTAAAACCCATGCTGGGTTGCCTTAATAAAATTTGATTTGATTTGATTTGATTTGATATACAATGACCTGATCTACACATCTTGGACCAACATGTGACTCTGAACTTAGCTATGCTCCAAGTAGATTCACACTTCTCCGAATGTTGAGATCCTGCTCTTGGCAGTTTAAACATATCTAAAAATTGGAAGAAAATACACATTTAAGTATTTATTAATGCATTAGGAATACTATTTTTGAGAAGATTTTGTAAATTGCAGATGAATGTAGAAACAGAATAGAATTATAAGTAAACAAAATAGATTCACCCATCACTAGTGAAAACGGGAGGAGAAGACTTTTACAATGGTTGCACCCCGGTTATAGAATGTCCTCTCCAGGTAGATTTCAGTGGCACCAACCCTTTTCATGATTTAGGTGACAGTTTTTATTCTCCATGGCTTTTAATGAGGGTGTTGTTCATGGATGCTGTTTTTATTGTTTTACTTTCTGTTTTTGAAAGATTTTAGACTTAGTTCTGTTGGTAGTTGTGGCGATGGGTTGTTGTTTTAAAAAAACTTGTGCTTTATTATTTATTTATTACATTTATATCCCACCTTTTTTCCTTCAAGGAACCCAAGGCGGCGTATATAATCCTCCTCCTCTCCATTTTATCCTCACAACAACAACCCTGTGAGGTAGGTTGGGCTGAGAGTCTGTGAGTGGCCCAAAGTCACCCAGTGGGTTTCCATGGCTGAGTAGGGACTAGAACCCGGATCTCCTGACTCCCAGTCTGACAGCCACTACACCACACTGACTCTTTATTATTGCTTTTTTGTTGAACATATAAACAACTTTGGATATTTTAATATAGTATAACTGAAGTTGGCATAAAAAGATTACTGACAATTTAGTGTTTTCTGTACAGAAAATTATTTAGTTAGAAACACTACGTATGGATATTTGCTAAGATAAATGTTTTGCACAAATGTTACATAGTTTCTAAAGAAATAGAGCAGGTAAAATTGTATTGCTATCTTGCTATTGTTTTTCTGCATCAGACAAATAATACCTTGGAAATAAATGGAAATGAACTTTAAATCAGCTGCTTTTATACAATGCTTGAATTTTAGGTATCTAAATTTAGGTATCTAAATGGAACTTTAAATCTTTAAATCAAAAGCGGTTCCAGTGTTATTTTTTTGGTGTTGAAATTTAGAGTTTTTTATATATCACCGCAGGGTTCAAAGCTGTATTCTGCATATGACTTCAGGGGTACTAAAATCTATTCCTGATTATTTAATGAGAGCAAATTTGGTTATCAAGGCCATATCTGGCCTAAGATTTATTTATTTAATCTCCTTCTATACCATTTGACATCCTAGGATTATCACACAGGTTACAGAAAAATACATACAATACAATATAAAAACAGCATAAAACAATAAATACCTTTAAAAACATTACAATAGCAGTAAAACAGCAGTGTCACAAGTTAAGAAAACTGAGAGAACAAATGTATTTTCAAGAGACGTTTGAAGCTTGGCACAGTTTGCACCTCTTGAACCACACGTGAGAGAGTGTTCCAGAGGGTGGATGTCACTACCGATAAGGCCTCCTTGTCTGCCATTAATGACATACTGTTGGTCATGGAATGACCAATAAGGCCTCCTCGGAAGATCTCAGGCACCAATTTGATGTATGTAGGGAAAGGCTGTCAGCTGAGAATCCTAGCTCCAAGGTGTTTAAGGGCTGTAAATATCAACAACAAAACTTTGAATATAGTCAGTGAGTGAAGTTCTTTTAACACAGGTTTAATATGCGTACATCTGGATGCTCCACTGAGCATCCTAGCTGCTGCATTCTACACTAGCTGAGCACCTTCCAAACTAGGTGCAAGAACAGACTCACATAGAGTACATAAGAGGAATCGAATCGTGATGTTACCAGTGCCCGAATCACCATGGGTAGGCTATCACTATCCAGGAATGGGCATAGTTGGTAATGGCAGTTCCAGGCCACTGTCACTTGGACCTCCAATGACAAGGAAGGATCTAGGAGCACCCTCCAGTCTATGTACCTGGTCCTTCTATAGGAGTGCAGCCCTATCTAGAACCAGCGAAGACCTCAATTCCCAGACCTGGAAACACCCACCCATAGAGTCTTTGTCTTATCAGGATTCAACTTCACTTTATTAGCCCACATCTAATCCATAACTCCATCCAGGCACGAGTACAGAATGTTTTCCACCTCTCCAGATTCATATGTCACAGAGACTGGAACAGATAGACAATCAGTTCCATTGAAAAGTTGGGACACCACAACTCTCTTGGGCACCTTACCCCAAAAGGAATTCTGTGTTAAAATACCTAATATATGTTAGAATGTCTAATTGCTGGCACAGAATAAATTAAATGGGTGAAGACAGGCTTCCTAATATCTGCCTCGAGGCACATTGCGCTGCCACATGATAAGTTTCTGGCTTCGAAACGGAAACATTTCAAATTTACTACAGTGTGGATTCTCAGTGCAGGCACTGAATTCACTTGGAAATTTAACTGGAAACACCTCTAAATGAAGACTATTAGACATAAACTTTTACCCAACTCTATTTTAAACAAGTGAAATCAGTAGTTGAACTGGGGAGATTTGGGGGCATACCAGTTTAAGACAGATTATGCATCTGTGACACATGAGTACAGGAAGATTTGCCTCACTACATTTTTGAGCATCAGCTTTTTCTAATATTTAGAGTTCTTATTAAAAAAAGTATTAGAATGTAAAAGGAACATTAAGCTTTCTATTACAAGGAACTAATCAGTATGAGACTTCGATGGTAACCTGTTTTGCTGTAAAGGCCTCCAGCCTTAGGAAAATATTTTGGGAATCCATCTCAGTTAACTGTGTTGGAGATTCTGAGCTTTGAGGGTGGTATGTATTTCCTACATTTAAAATGTTTATTCTTTGGGTTGTACCCAATGTTAGCCCTACTAAGAATAGATCCACATTAGATACAACCCATAGTTTTTAGTATAGTTTAAAAACTTTCATTCTTGGTTTTGTGCTAGTAAAGTCCAAATATAAAAAGTTGCCTTATCTATAGTTTTATGTGGAAATTTTAATGTATCTTATTTTGCTCTATTATGATATGGTCTGTTGACTACAATAAAATTCTTTTCTAATAAAGAATTACTTCCCAGAGTATATTTCTAATAAAATCATAGTATAAGAAGCAACAGCTAGCAAGTTTTTTTTTGTAGAATTACCTCTTGTGAAGGGTTCAACAAATTTTGACTGGCCTAACTAACCAAGTTATGTGCAGCCCATTTGGGGGAAAACGTTGAGCCCCTCTCCCTAGTGCATTTCACTATCTGAACTATCTGACTATCTTAATTAGTAGCAGAGCTACTTTTCAATTTTCCGTAACTAGGAGGATGCAAATCCTAGCTAAGAATTCACATCACAGGCAAAAGAGAATAAAGATTCAAGGAGATGATAAAATAAGAAGAGACAGACTTAAATTTGTTTATTAATAACTATTATTGCTTTTTAAGAAATGCAAACTTTTTAAAAAAAAAATCCATCCAAAATTCCCCATCCTTTAAAATTTAGTTAATTTTAGTTACATTTTCCTTAGCCAACATCTCTTGGTCCCTTCTACTTCTATATACTTCACATAGTCCAGTATTCTAATATGCTATAACAAAACACTAGTTTTAATAGTAACCCTAGTATTTACCTGAATTGTCATACACATTGTATTACATGGAACTTGTGTCCCACAACAACAGAAATAAATCTTCTGAACCAAATAGAAATATGCAAGGATGAATAGAACCTATCAATAATTTAAATGAAAACTGGGTAACTGACATATATTGATGTACCTTAAATTGATTTAATTCCCAAGTGTATTATTAACCAGGAGTACTAGATAAGGGTTTCTTCCTTATTATTAAACTTGATATAACTAAACATGTAGTAGAAAATAATGGCATAAATAAAGGAGAAGAAAGAAAACTTATCAGGCAGTATCTATACTGCAGCTGCACCTCATCTCATTGTGTTGTGACCTTGGGACCAGGCATAGTAGGAAGCTAGCTCTTCCTAAGCAACTGCCCAAATGAGCCAAAATGCTTGCTTCCAAAGAATGTCATGGACCTGGACTCCAAACCCTTATCCTTAGAGGATCTCAACCCCTTGTCCTCTGAGAAGGCTCCAGAGTTAATAACTCAGGAAGAGGAATCAGTCACAGAAAAGCATTACAAGGCTTCCACCTCCCGAGGACTTTGTCCCCCAAAAAGAGCCCCGGGGTCAGCTCCCCTGTATCCAGAAGAAGTTGCCTTGCCACCTTCAGACTGTGATGATTCCAGCCACAGTCAACCAGCCTAAATTCACTTCTATTTAAACTATAGTCTTGCTCTGATCCTCGTTAGAGCAACTTACAGAATCCAGTCTGGCTTCCATCTCCAGCACTATAAGCAGCTTTCTATAGTGTTGATATCATTTTGCCTTATTTCCTGACAAACTAGACTAAATCTGATCTTGCTCAAAATCCTTAGCAGGATCTCTCAATGCAAGCTACATTACAGAGTCTCATCAGAACCCACAGCCTAAAACAGTACAGAACAGGGCAGGGGAGCAGTGACATGTATTAGGAGAGGAATAAAAACATTTATGAGGGCTACAGGCACCAAATTCAGTGCCTTGCCTGTCTTAAAATATCTACGAGTTGATGCTAGTAGAACCCCAAGTGTTTCATTAGCGGTGTTGAATTTGAAGTTGTTTGTAGATAAAATAGCAAGCATTCATAGTTAAATCAGATGACATCAATCTTAGTCTCCTTCATATATGTTTTAAATTAGTAATTCCCACCAATGAAGATGCAAATTTGACCCATATCCATCTTACTTGGTAAACCTGCAGGGTTATTAGATCAACACTTCATGCATCTGATGAAGTGAATATTGTCCATAACAGCTTATGCCATAATACATAAGCTGTAAGGCACCACAAGACTCTTTGTTTTTTTGCTGCATGAGACTACCACAGCTAGCCCTCTGGAAATTACGCAATGTGTGTGTGTGTGTGAGAGAGAGAGAGAGAGAGTGTGAGAGAGAGAGAGAGAAAGAAATACACAAAGCATAGTCCTAAGCATGCTTACTCAGAAATATGTTTGGAAAGGGAAGAATAGAACAAGACTTTGAAGTCAGTGTTCTGCATCAGTATTATAAAAGTGACTGCAGTTAGGTATAGCATATGCAATTGGTAATTAATCAATGCATCAAGGCTGCAATCCTAAACACACTTTTTAGGAAGTAGCTCCATTAGATACACTAGGTCTTATTTCTATGTAAACATGTAAAGGATTGTGATTTAAATGTATGCCTTGTGGACTTTAACCATTTGGCTATAAGAAGTTGTAGATTCTATAGCAATCTGGGATAACTCCTTCATTTCTTCTACAGAAATTAAGTGGCTACTTCATATTGTTATGTAAATAAATCTGAATGTCATTTATACCTCTCCTTCAAATTTCATGTAACTGCTTCTCTGGGCAGAAGAAAAATAACGGCAGTTGGGGAAGAACTATTAATATCAACCTGGAAATAGAAAGGAAAGCAGTAACACTCCTGACAACTCAGTGCCTATAATCTCTCCATATTGGGGGGTGGGGATAGAGGGAAAACTCCTAACGGCCGCCTCAAGCACCACAGTTTGGGAGCATGTTACAACACCCAGCGGCTCGAACTGAGCCAACGGCAGCTACCAGGATAGCCATGTGCTGTAAATACATGGGAAAGGCAAGCCCCATAAAGCTGGTGGCAGAGACATGCAGCAACCGCAGGCTTAATGTGTGGCCTGAGAGATCCATGTGGCCCACAGTAGTTCAACTGGTGGACCGAACCTAGCAAACCTTCCACCATTGAGGCTATAACAGAGATTTTAAAAGCAGTGACATGAGTCATAGCTGTGATGGGTAAAATATCTGATGGTGCAATGCTATGCATGTTTACTAAAATAGAAGTCCCTCTGGGTTCAGTGGAAAATGTATATAGGGTACATAGGACTGCAGCTTGAATATTTTTTTAATTAGCATGAAGTTGATGAAGGTACTAGAGAAAGAGATAACAAATGTTTATTTTGTTAAAAATAAAATAAAAATTTAACAGTGATCCTGAAAACTGGATCAGAAAGCATAGGGTTGCAACTAATTGACAGTACATTCTCATCCATGCCTATTCAGAAAAAAGCCCTCAATTGTCCCTATCAGCAGCCAATCAGAGGGAGGTGTACAGAGGGAGATAGTAGAGGTAGTGGGGCCAACACACCACTTTTTAAAAGACAGAAGAACAGCACTAAAGGCACCTGAACCTATGGAGATGGTGCTACTCTCCCATCCTTCTGAAAAATGTCAGACTTTTATGGTAAGAAAAAAGACAGTAGTGTTGGGAAAATATGGGTGGTTTACAAATGAATGACTATGTCATTTGGAACCCCCCTTCCCAACAAAATGTGAGTGAATGAGCCACTGCGATTCTACACCAAATGCCTTGTCTGGAAGTATCCTTTCTCCACTGCTTAATTTCACAGCAGCTTGTTGCTAGAAATCTTCAAATACCATTTTGTCTGCTACCCTTTTGACAGAAGGGAAACACCTTCTCACCCTCAAAGGTGGCTTTCATATGTAGCTGATATGGGTACAAATTTAAGAGTATTGGAAGAGAAATGGTTAAAGTATAATAAGAATTACTACCTTTGTTAACACTAACACTGTTAAGATTCTTTTTAAAGGATACACTGTGGATGTCATACCATTTGAGAAGAACTGGTGAGTAACTTTATTTCAGCTTGAATTGAGGTGGGAAATAAGTGAGGAAATGCAAAAGGTCCACAGATAAGAGGCTGACTGAATCAAGAATGGAATATGCTGTACATGACAAATCTTACACACTTAGGCTAAAATCCAACATAGCTCCAATTTAGAGTAGACTCACTGAAATGAATGGGACTTAAGTAAATTATGACTAAGTTAAGTCCCATTCAATTCAATGGGACTACTCTAAGTAGGATTTATATTGGATTTTACCCTTACAGTGTAGTTCCATAAATCTCTTCTCAGACACAAGTTCCATTGAGTTCAATGGGCATACTCCCAGATACATGGCAGGACTGCAGCTTTAATTTGGTTTAAAGAAGGTACGGAGAGGGTTACTAGTATAGGGGAATTTACTTTAAGTTGGAATAAATTTCTGAGGTAAAATCTGTAAAACTAGTCTGATGGAAGGAACATATTTTCATTTATTGTTACTTATTGTTTTTTGTAATGAAGATATTGCAATAACAACAAAATTAAAGAAACTGATCTTTCTTAGTTCTTACCATAAAAAGAATCTAGATTATAGTGGTTTTAATAGTTACAATCTCATACCCACATATGTGGGAGTAGGTTTAACTGAACTGAAAGAGCTTACTTCTGAGTCAGCATGTACGAGAAGGCACTGTCAATCAGTAGGATACCTATGCCATCTGGTCCAGTTTTCAGGATCACCATTAAGTTTCTATTTTATCTTTAACAAAATAAACATTTGTTATCTCTTTCTCCAGTGCCTTCATCAACTTCATGTTAATTAAAAATTTACTCAAGCTGTAATCCTATGCACCCTATGTACATTTTCCTGGAAGTAAGACCCACTGAACACAGAGGGACATATTTCAGTAAACATGCATAGCACTGATGAAATAGTTTCCCCATCACAGCTATGATGGATGTCATTGCTTTTAAAAACATACTTTCATTTTTAAGTCTGATTAAATCATCTATACGTTTTAGGTAGTTGTTGAATATAGAATTCCCAGTCCTAGGAGTTTGGTTTTGCAATCTCACCTTCAAAGTACCATGCCAACACAACCCAGTGAAGAGGCTTGTTTAACAGGCAGCTTATGAGCTGCAACTTTACAGACCAAATTCATAGATCTCCACTAGTGGGAATCCCATCAATTTCTGAGGATACTATGCTGATGGACTAGTCTGAACAGTAGACTCCCTATCTCTTCCTGGTTCCTTTAGAAGCTAAGCTACATTTCCTTAACTTGCTTTTAATACCATTCAACATTTTTTCAATTATCTTACCTCTCAGCTGTTTAACTGTAACAGCTGAAAAACTGTAATTATAACTCTAGATTTATTTTTTAAAGAGTTGCTCTTGGATGCCTTCTGAACCTTAATACATATAAAAAGGATTAACTACTATTAACAGTTAAAACCTCTTGTGACTAAGCTGGCCTTTTTGAATAGTAAAAGTACATGCCCTTTGTACCAATCAAAATGAGTCAGACCTTTCATTAGCTTTAATTATTTCAGAACTCTCATTCAGCAACAACTTACCCAAGCTTACCCATGCAAGCATCTCTAAGATACTCATCTGTGAAAAGGTAAAACACCAGTCTGGAAGACCATAGCCTGTATGCATTTATATATATAAAAGGGGAAAGGCTAGACTTCTCCAGCACAGTGAAATAACTATATCAGATATCATCAACTAAAATAGCTAGATTCCCATTTTATAGCTTTATTGTTTTTATTTGATGTTGCCAGTAGAATAGAATTCTACAACATACTGGTAGTTAAACATTACAGGACCAAGTTATTCTTATTTGAAAGTAAAAGCCTATTTGCTTTTTTATAAGCCTTTAACTTATATTGTGATGGACTGAGAATCAGAAAACCACTCTGTTGTG
The DNA here is from genome assembly GCF_023053635.1 of Elgaria multicarinata webbii. Classification (NCBI taxonomy): domain Eukaryota; kingdom Metazoa; phylum Chordata; class Lepidosauria; order Squamata; family Anguidae; genus Elgaria; species Elgaria multicarinata. The sequence continues at coordinate 41,808,570 of NC_086179.1, read as the reverse complement.
ACAGGGTTTCATTCCATTTGCTGTATTACGTCAGCAGACCTTCTTAACACATTTTGAGGGAAATAGTGATTCATTTATATAAATCCAAAAAAGTTGTTGCCTACTGTGTCAAGGGATTGCTTTAATGTTGGTTTATGGCTCCTTAACAATTCTAGAACAGCTTACGAAGGAACAATGGCATGTGTTGACAACCATGTTGCCAATGCCAAATGTAAAGGTTACAATATTTACGGTGCTGCTTGATTTCATGTACACCAGAAAACATTGTCATCAACCTTTTAAAACCAGCCACTCCCCCTTCAAGGCATGTGCTAGATTACTTTGTTTGGATAAAACACCTGGGACTACTTCATACATAACTTTTCTTTCCTACCCAGATTTCTATGTGGGAAAAGTATGTGTGAATTGCAGTGCAAGTATTTGCTGAGACTACCCAGTTTGCAATAAAATGACACTTGCTGCACATCTCCTAGAGAATGACGTACATGATTTGTTCCTACAGAGGATTAGATTCACACACACACCTACATGAATGCCTCTGTAATATATATGAAGTAGACCTCAGGCTCCATAACTACTTATCCTAACCTAGTCCTATTGAAGTAAATGGAACTGCACTACCATAAGTAATTGTTTGTAAGGCCTAAGAGAATTCTACCTGTGTTGTTACATGGTAGCATTCCAGTAAGATAAATCTCAGGAGTTATGTGCAAATATAGGCTTCTACATTGGTTCCGTTCCCGCCCCCCACCCACCTAGTTCAACCGATGAAGAAGGCAGACCAAAATATGAGATACTGACTCTGTGTTATTTAAAACTGCGATCTTTTCACGTTTACAGTGAGTTATGATTTCAATCTGTGGATGGATCAAGCCTTAACAAAACCCACCCAAGACCATTTCTTTGAAAACAGATAGGGCAAAAAACGCATTTCTGTAAACCTGGGACGACGACTCCTTCCATTCCTTGACAAGTTCGAGACCAAAGCAAGCGTTAGCAGCCCACTGAAAATAGAACTTTACAATGCAAATGCTGGCACAACATCCACCCCAAAAACACCCCCAAATACTGCAGAGTCTGCACGCTGCGTTATTGTTCTTCACTGGAAAGTAAGTGCATGTCCACTTTTAACAACTGCTTTAAAAAATGCATGGAGTGAGCACACAGCAAATAAAGCTTTCCCAGCAACGCTGCCCCCTCCCCTCAGCAGCACTCAGAGACGATGGAGAAAAACTCGCCGCCGCCACTACACGACAAGACCAAGACCACTTCCTTCTGGCGCTCTTTAGAACTACATGGCATGCGATGCACATTTCTCTTTCTCTCGCGCTCCCTCCCTCCTTTTGTCGCTCTGCATCTTTTTCTCCCCCTTTTAAAAAGGCTATTTTTAGGCACCGGCGACATTCCTGAAGACCGATCATTTGGAGAGACTGAGGGAGGGAGCGGGAGGGGAGGAGGGGGAGAGAGAGAGAGAGAGCCAGCCTGCCTGTCCGCCCGCCCGCCCGCCCTTTGGAGCTGCTGCCCACTTCAGCGACGAGCTGGAGCAAAGCAGGCGACTGCCTAGAAGCAAGACAGGTTCCTTCTAAGCCGACACCTCCTCGCCGTTGCCCAAGCTACAGCCACGGGTGGCTCTAAGCGGCCAAGCCCCCCTCAGCAGGCACTGTCCTCGGCCACTGAGCCCGGACCCTCTCGAGCCCTGCATGCAGCGGCGGCGGCCATCCCCGCACTCGCTTACTCATCAGCTGCCCGGTCGCTCTCTCACCTAGGCGCAGCGAGGCGGCGGCGGCGGCCGTGACGGTGGCGAGGCGAAGCGAACGCGGGCAGGCGGAGGCTGAGAGCCCAGCTGGGGATATTTATATTCTGCAGCGTTTATCCCTCTCCTTTGTGCATCTTCCTTCCCCGCCTTGTGGCAAACGAGGCAGGGACGCCGCAGCGGAACCGAGCCGGGCGCAGCACAGCTGAGCGTTCCCCCCTCCCCATCCAGCCGCCGGCACCGCCGAGCGAGGGCGAACCAACGCGAGGGAAGGGAGCGCGCGCCCCCGCCGCCACCCCTCCCCCTCGTGCTCGTCCCCAGCTCGCCTCCCCCTCTTGTCCCGCCGCGAAGGGCCCTAGCCGTTCGCCACTCACCGGCTTTTCCCGTGCCGAGCGGAGAGGTCCGGGCGCACGCCGCGCTGGCTGCGGGCGGGCAGGTTGCCGATCTACCGCTGCGCCTCGCCTCCCTCCTCTCGCATCCCCTGTTACTATGGATATTCTCCGTGTGTCTCCTCCGCTCCCGCCTGCACAGGGAGAGGGAAGCGGCTGCCAGGCTGCTCGACGGGCGCCCACATACCACCGCCCAAATGACCCTTGCGCTGCAGCGGCTGCCGCTTCGACGCCCTCGCCTCTGCCGCCAGAGGACGACTTGTCACTATCCCGCCAACACCGGCCTCTCTCCGCCCCCTGAGGTCGAGATAAGCAAGGTTAACGACATCTTTACTCTCTCTCCCTCTGGATGTATGCACTCACATACAGATACATACGCACGCCACCACGGCAGGGACCCACGCAAAAAACAGCAGGGTGGCCTTCACTCTCCTCTGCACTGTAGATTTGGGGAGAGACCGATCTTTCTCAGGGCGCTGGACAGTTCAGGCAAATACCACCACACTGGCAATGAGAAACATCCATACAGGGGGGTCGCTCAGGAAGCCAGACATAATTCAGTAGTCAAGAGTCTATTCAAACCAGCAGAGTATTGCAGTAGCCATTTCAAAGCATGCTGCATTTTACCAGTAACTAGACAGGGGATGCTTCCAGACAAGGCTTTTATGGTGCCATCGCCTTGCATCATTTACGGTTTCCCACTGCTTCTCCCATTTTTTTTTTCTTACCGCTGATAATCCGTTAAAAAGAAAAGATGGAATAGCTAAACCATAATCTGGGAGAACCAGGGATGATGAAGCTCACAAATTCTCCAAACTTGAAAACAGTTTGGCTTGCTCCCATTCTCAACTGAGACGTGTGGGTTGGTTTTTTTTGTTGGGTTTTTTTTTTTTTTTTTTGGTTCATTCGAATGGGAAAAGTGCACATTTCTGTGAGCCTTTTCCAAAAGAGTGCACTTTCCCCTACTGATTGAAGTGTGAAAAAAAATTAAGTGTGCATTTGTTGAACATGAACACAAGTTTGGAAATTTGTGAGCATTTTCGGAGGACATGCACTCGCATTTGGAGTTGCAAATGGGGCATTTTCAAGTGATTTGCAAACTGAAATTAAATTCTTGTACATCCTTACACAATGCCTTCTGATCCTTAGCACTAAGAGCACTATATAAAACAAGGGGCAGATTCTTATGTTACAAGAGTGGTATAGTTGCTGGGTCTATGAGCTTCATCCCACCTACCTGTTTCCTTCAAATTATCCCCTACAGCGCTAAGCTGTCGCTGTTGTTGTTGTTGCTGCTGGGCGGCTAGATCCTTTGCATACCAGGAAATGGGTTTAAGGGGGGAGGAATGTAAAAAAATCATAAAAAATCAACAGATGACCCAATCTGATTCAAATTTGGTATGCTTAAAGCTCTCCTTAATATCTATTACTGTGCCAATTTTGATGTCTTTATCTTTAAAGCTTACGCAGATGTAAGCATTTGTTTAATTTTTCTTCAAATCCTGCTCCTGCACCCCAGTGGCCGCTCGGAAAACAAATGATACGCTCGAAAACTAGTAGCAAAATATTGCACTTCTTTTGGTTAAGAAGCGCAATTAAAGCAGGATGCATGGGAGTACACAATAAAAGCAGAATATAAGCTGGAAAACTTCGGAGTCCTTTGCACGCAATAATGCTGTATAATGCTGGTGTGATAAAGCTCTCTATGTCCCATCCCAGGACAGCTCCCTCCAGTAATATGTAGTTTCTGAAGCACTGCTTTTCCAGAGTCAGCTGACAGTATAATTATGGTTTCCACACAGCATTTAATAAAACACTATATCCTCATTAACATTTTGTTATGGCCATCTCCTCAGCAGAGACAAAGTTCTAGCCTTACAGTGAGAACCTATGAATGTTTACTCAGAATAAATCTCATTCAGTGTAATGGGATCTTCGCCTGGAAAGTGCTAGACTCTGCTTTTTAAAAGTTAGACCTGTCGCTGTTGAAAACAAAGTGTGTATGTGTCTGTGGGGAAGGGGATTCTGATTTTCCCTGCCTGGCCCTCCAAGTGTTTGGGCCTACAACTCACATCAGCTCTAAACATCTGTCATTTGAGGCCCAGGTGGCCTCAGTGGCCCAGAGTGCCTTTTACCAGCTTTGGTTGGTGGCCCAGCTACACATAACCTGGCTTTAGTTGTCTACACTCTGGTAACGTAACCTCTAAATTAGATTACTACAATGCCCTCTACGTGTGGCTGCCTTTGAAGACATTTCAGAAGCTGCAGCTTGTGGAAAATGTAGCGGCCAGATTGATAACTGAGACCAGAAGGTTCAAGCATATAAGACCCACTCTGGCCTGGTTGCATTAGCTGCCTGTATGTTTCTGAGCCCAATTCAAGGTGCTGGTTTTAACCTATAAAGCCTTACACGACTTGGGACGACAATACCTGATGGAACGCCTTTCCCGACATGAACCTACCCGAACACTACGTTCAACATCTAAGGTCCTCCTCTGGGTGCCTACTCCAAGGGAAGCTTGGAGGCCTCTACTGTGGAACAATATCCCTGACAAGGCCCGCCTGGCACCGACATTGTCGTCTTTTCTGTTCTCCCAGGCATTTAGCAATATGTAATGAGCCTGGGTCTGTGATGTGTTTTTTTGCTCACTGATTGTAAAGTTGTTATAGTGGTTTTAAATGTATGTGCATTTTGCATGTTTTGTGGTTTTTAATTTATGTATATTGTTCTTAAGTGTTTTTATCTTATGTGAACCGCCCAGAGAACTTAGGCTATGGGGCGGTATACAAATGCAATAAATAAAATAAAATAAATAATCAGCATAGTCAATAATAAACAATGATGGGAGTTGTAAGCTGAAACACCTGGAGGGCTAAAAATTGCCCTCCCTTGCTTTAGAAGCTACAAAGTTAAAACCAATTTATTTGCCCATGCTTTTAATGAACACAAGATGGATTTTACTGCTGCTTTTACATTCTTATTGTTAATATGTTTATTGTTTCATGCTGTGCTGATTCTGTTGAATTTGTAGTTAATTTTACAAATGGGACCTATAACTCTTGCAATATTGAGTGTCATGTTCATCAACTATGCCCTTCTCCAGGATACTCCATTCTGTTCCCTCTTTCATCCAGTTTTCTCTTCTTTTTTTAAACCTCCACGGTAACTGAGCATACTCACTCCAAGTGACCCATCTATTTCTCCAAGTCTGCTAATATCTCCCTCTTGTGCATGGCTACAAAAGCAACAGCACTCACAGTCTAAACATTAGACATGGAAGGAATAATTGTATTTTAATGATGTTTTTAGGCCACCATGAACATTATTTACATTATAGGGCAGGATATAAAAGTTTTAAATAAATGAATAAATAATGAAACCAAGAAGAGGGGTACTAAACAAAAAGAAAAAGTGACAGATTATGGTATATAATATCAACTGTGTCATCTCATAAAGCAATTACCAGCATATTGCTCCCATCAGATCATACATCTTCAGTCTGCCAGTGTGAATGCAGGGATAAGGGCCTTTCCTATTCTTCTTCGCTCTATATAGTTCAGGACATACAGTGAGGTAGTCGCCTTATACTTATATATCTATAAATGTTCAGACAAGGCCTCATAAAAACACCAGATGAAGTTGATAAGTTTCATGATTCAAAATAAAGGAGAAGTGATGAATTAATCATTCTTATCCTATTGGGATGTGTGTGTGTGAGCGCAGTATAAGGCTGTGTTTCTCACATAGAAGTTTGTCTCATTTGCTGGCCCAAAACGTTCTTCAACATTTCTACATGTCCCAGGATTTTTATTTACAGTGAATAAATGCTGAATTTGTTCAGTTGCTCATATGCATCTTCTACTATGTGTCATGGCATGAATTTAAAAAATGGGGAGAGAATCCTAAAAGTGGAGGGAGGAATAGCCAGGTTCTGGTTGGAACCAAGTTCTTCAATGCAGGATTTCACTTTTGTTAGCAGACAAACTTGCAAACTACTCTTAGAGGATCATCAGACCGGGGGAAATTGCATTTCCTTACCGTGACTCTTGCTTCTTGCTGCTCTTCCGCTATAGGGATGAGAAGAATCACACAGGAGAGATATGGGAAGCAAGCTACAACCACATGGCCCATTCAGTATAGTGGGAGAGCACCCTCTAGTTGGTGTTTTATAGCGAAACTTCCCTGCACATGGCAGGAAATGGCGAACAATTTTGTTATAACTCAGAAGAGTCACCTTTTGTTTGGATTATTTTACTACAAAAAAATGGCAGAAGGAGCAGGAAAACCAGCAGGAGGCGTGCAGGAGGGACCCACAAAAATCCATGAGTGCCCAGTAACAGTCATGCCCATCTGATGACGCTCATAGTTATCAAGCACTTTTTAAACTCTCTCCTATTGAAATCAATGGGATTTACTTTGGTTAGACTATGACCTATGTCTCTAAGCAGATGGGTGAAATTATGTACATCCCACCTCCACCTCCCAAAATAAGATCCAGTTGTGAAGAATGAGTGTAACATTGATGAGGGTAGAATGGAGAAGAGGCACCTACAGATACAGAGAGGCAGGGAAAATAAATTTGCATTCTCCAACAGCTTCAGTTTCTTTTCCTTTAGTCAAGCAACTTTGTTCTACATCAATGTGTAAATAAATATTTTATTCAAGAAATCTAAAATTCAAGAATTAAACAGCTACAAGTAAGAATCCCACAGGATTGTTTACTTCAGTAAATGCATTCCATTTAGCAATAGCAACTTCTCTAATAAGGAAAATGTAGCAAGGGAGTTAATTGCCTGATAGTTTTGCTTGTACAGAAATGAGTGCAAGGGCCAGCACCAGTCTCTTCCAATATGAACGTTCCTTTAACCAGTGCTTTGCTTATTAAAGCTAAGAAGATTCCATTATCTTCTCCTTCTTCATCCTTTGGTTAACTTCTGTCTGTTTTCTTTAACTGTTGTCTATACTTGCTCTACTGAAAGACTGGCACCATCTCTTGTTTCTTTATGTTTCTGCTCACTTCAACTTTATGTTTATCTCTCTTTCCCACGTCAATTATTCTTTTACCCTAATCTAGTTATGTTCTTCTTCATCCTAATAAATTATTCACCGTCATCTCTCTTTCTTACTTTCTTCCCTCATCTCCTTCCTGTTTTTCTCCCCAGGACTTCTGGCTACTTTAATGTGGACAAAATTACTTTTAGCCATGCTTCTGTTCATAATTAGTCACTGCTTTCCACTTCCTTTCTTCATTCTCAGAGATCCCTCGTTTAACTCATTCTCCTTGGTTTCTTTTTCTGATCTATCCTGTCTTCTTTCATCTTATCACTCCACATGTGACAATAAGCCAGTGTCTTCATCTTTTTAAAGTTCATGTTTTAAAAGTTCTTCCTCACCTACATGTTCAGTCCTTCTTCATCCTGTGTTTCTTCCTCTTCCTCTTTCAAAGCTGGTTTTATAATTACTTGTGCAATATCTAGCTGACTAGAGGCTCTTTTACAAATAGGAATAAACAATAAATTATAAAACAAAAGTTTGAACGTTTGGCGTATTTTTCTTGCAAAATTCAGAAATCAAACAGAAAAACATTGTTAATCCTAGTATTGATGCCAGCAACATCACAGTTACCAAAACTGAAACTTCATGTTTTGATGTCTCAGCTTTGATGCTGTGAGCAAAATGATGAAATTTGATGAGACAAATAATGGACTCAGAATTGTTATTTGAACTTTAATGAAAAAGTAAAATTCTAAATAAGGTAGTGGATTCCAAATTTGTAAAAGTCTGTGGTAAGCCCACCAGACCTGAAGGGGTTCAGACTTCATGGCTGTTGTAACAACATGGGGCTGTCCCAAAGCATCATCAGCCAGTGCCTGTAGCACAACACATGTTTTATTTGGTTTTCTCAACTGGTCAAGAGGATGGTGAACTGAAAGTGGGAGAATTAACACTTGCGCCTTTGTCAGGGTCAGATGATCACTTCCTATGATTGAGCTTTACATTCTTGGCTGTCTTTCCCCTCTGCAAGGATGGGGAAGCTATTAAAATGGTCCACCCTCAGAGGCTATTGGATTCCAGGGGATTGTCTTGCTGCTGGGGCTGGTGATCCTGTCAAACTCCTGGTCACTCTGTGGAATCCAAAGCTGATTCAGAGAGTTGACATGATCCTACCCAAGTGCCTCTTCCTCTGTGCAGAACCAGGGTAACTCCTTGGTACATACATAAGCTGGGTGTAATGAAGAAAAGTGGGGATTGGCTAGAACACAGGTGAAGGAAGACTCAGGCTGAGTATGACCAAACACATGTTAGAACTCAGTGTTACCCAGTGGAGCTTTTCTGACTGGTTCATGGCCTACTACAAACTGGGAGGGAAAGAGAGAGAGTGGAAGCCTCAGTAGCATGATGTGACAAGACACTTTAAAGATAAAAGTTGCTCACATCTGTTCACAGTTAATGCAGTCCCATTAGCAGAGCCACCCAGAGCATCTACTGATTTGCACTGGGAGACAGATGGGGGAATGCAATGTTATTGATTCTTCTGGACCAATACCACTGAACATGGTGTCCTTTCAACTTAGGCTTCCAAATAAAATCTTTGGGATAAATGATAGGCCTATTATTAGCTTGTCCTCAAAATTTCATCTACATTGGTAAAGTAGGGTGGTTCCAAAGGCAAGCTTATGCTTCTTAAAGAATTGTTATCATCTATTTTGGCTGCCACCTTTGATTTTAGGGTAAATTTTAAAGTATTTTACTTTAAAACTGCCTTAAATACATGACTTGCCACATGACTTTGCCTCCATGTAATACTAATAATGTGGTTGCATTTGTCTATTGTGGCTTGTGAAAGCTGGGATGTATATCTGGACCTCTAATGTGGTCAGTGTGTCTTTGAGGGATGGTGAGGTCCCTGGAGCTTTGAAGGTCCTTGTTGAAGAAACCAAATTTAGTTCCTATGATTTTGGATAACTACTGCCCAGTGTCAAATTTACCATTCTTGGCCAAGGTGCTGGAGCATGTGGTAGCCTCTCAATTCCAAATACTGTTGAATGAAACTGATTATTTAGATCCATTCTAATCAGGTTTCAGACCAAACTACAAGATGAAAAAAATAAGTCTTGGTTGCCCTGGCTGATGATTTATAACAGGAAATCGATAGGGGAAGTCCAACCCTATTCAGTCTTCTGGACCTCTCACAGCTTTCAATACCATTGATCAGTATTCTTCTGGATCTTTTATCTGCGTTGGGCTTAAGGAGCATGGTGTTGAGGTTTTTCTAGTCCTTTCTGGAAGTGCACTGTCAGAAGGTATTGCTGGGAACTTCTGATCCACCCCCATGGCCACAAAGATCTGTCTATTCCCCATGCTTTTTGACAACTATATAAAACCACAGGAGGAAATCATCCAGAGGTTTGGGATGAAGTGTCATGAGTATGCAGGTGATATTAAACTCTACCTCTCATTTCCATCTATGCATCCCAGGGAGCTGTAGAACATGCTGTGGAACTCTTGAACCAGTATCCGGAGGCTGTTTTGAGGTGGATGAAGGTAAACAAGCAGAGACTTTTTCAGACAAGATGGAGGCACTCTGAATAGAAGTTTGCAACCTATCTTAAGTAGGGTTGCCCTTCCTCTAAAAGACCAAATGTGCAGTTTGGGAGTCTTCCTGGACTCTGCATTCACTATGGTAACTCAGTTGGCTGCAATACCAGGAGCGAGTTTTATTGGCTTAGGTTGGTACACCTGCTGCAGCCTTATCTGGAGAGGATGGACCTTGCCTGAGTTATCCATGCATTAGTGACAACTGTAATGCCTAGTTCTTATCAATCAATCAAAGAGATTTATTTGTCTGTCGCACAAAGACCTTTACAAACCCAACATCACACAAATAACAATCATGAGATATACTAGGTTATATATCTGAACACAAAAGGGCTCAGCATACATTTACCATTTAAATATGACCCCCAACAAAACTATTACAACCCGTCATATCAAATGATCCCCCTTGCAGTCAACTCCCGCTTCCTTCAGGAGGTTTTGACGATTTTTTGAGCTGCTGTTGCAAAGTTTGCAACTCTGAGTGTGTTTACTTTGTTATGGTCTGCTAACAAGTCGCAGATTATATCACTAATAAGCCAGCCCGCTCTTGATCTCAGGAGGTCTTTTAAAAATGCTCCCCGATCTCATTATATAACGGGCAATGTAGCAAGAGGTGTACTAAATCGTCTACCTCCCCTGTGGCAACTATAATGCACTCTACATGGGGCTGCCTTTGAAGACAGTCTGAAAACTTTGGGGGCAAGGCGGTCAGATCATATAACACCTACACAGTTGTGTTTCCAAGATCAATTGAAAGGGCTGGTTTTGACCTTTAAAGCCTTCAGTAGTTTGTGACCAAATTACTTGAAGGGCTATCTTTCTCCATATCAGTCTACCTATACTTTAAGAGCAGCAACAGGGGCCCTTCTCACTTACCCACCTTTGAGGGCAGTTAGGTAGGCAAGTACACGAGAGACAGCCTTTTCCACATCAGGCCCCATTGTTGCAAGCTTTTAGGAAGACCCTGAAGACTTACTCTGGCCTTCCCCTGCATATGATTTATTGGACTGTTTTCTGATTTGTAATTGCAACTGTGTTGTATATTTTAATATTGTCTAGGTCAGATGTTTATTGTTGATTTTGTTGTATATTTTATGTTATTTAGGTATTTATTATTTATATCCCCCAGTTTTTCTGCTTGCAAGGAACTCAAGATGACTTCCATGGTCCTCCTCCTCTCCATTTTATGATTTTTTGTTGTCTAATCATTGTATGGGTTTTTATTATATGGGATTTTATTGATGTATGCCACCTTGGAAAGGTTCCTGTCCTGAAAGGAGCCTTGAAATATTTTAAATAAATAAATAACAATTTCTAGTAGCCAACTGCACAGTAAACTGCATGGATTAATTGGATCTTAAGTCTCTCAGATTCAATTAAATTTAGCACTTATAATGTGCCTACAATGTCTAAGTGTTACTCAGATATTAAAAGATAAAGCACCCCCTGTCCACATGCTCACAATCTAATAGGCACAATACAAAAGGATTGGGGATGGAAGAGGAAAGCAAGCATTGGAGCAGCTGTGCCTTGACTGGCTGTTGGATAAGGCCAGGTGATAGTCAATAAAGTGGTTTTGATGGCAGATATACCTATTAAAGAGTGATCTAAATTGGTTCCTGGTCCCTGATTCCAACATAATTATAACATTTGGACAACTGGACAGTATATATGCTGACCAGTAAAATAGTGTAATATTGATCTAATAAGCCAACCCTAGAAAGATACGTGCAGATGCTTAGTTTTAAGCATACCATCCTTTTGAGCATGCTTGCAGCAAGATGGTTTCATTTTTCATATTATATTTATAAAATCAAAACAAAAATATGATTTGTCATCCTGTCACTTTGCATGTGGAATCATTTATGTATTAAAAAAAAACACCAAGCATGTACAATTTTGTTCACAAATGTTCCTGGGGATTTTCTATTAGAGATGTAGTAATCAAAGCTTTAACAATGTCTGAACCCAATGAAACATTTTTAAAATCCAACAGTGAAGGTTTACTGTTCAGATAAGATTACTTAATGATTGTGCCATTAAATGATAACATGACTCTACGGCATAGTGTTTCACACACACACTAAATCCAATAAAGCAGAAATAAAAAGAGTGATCCTCGTCTATTATCCAGTCAGCACTACACACACCTAAGAGGACCTTTACTTTTGGATTTCCCAACATTATGGTGCATTGGCAAAATGGATAATTATTGGCAATGGGTGATATAGGCTGCAATCCTATACACACTTACATGGGAATAAGCCCCACTGAACTCAATAAAGCATACTTCTAAGAGGTGTATAGGATCACAATGTTATTTACTGAAAATTTTAATGGGGAGCAGTATATAAATATTGTTAATAAATAAACAGATCTGTGAAGTAAATGAATAAAACACCAGAAAACAAATTCTGTGATGAAGGGTTTTAAAATGACTGTTTAGAGCCACACAGCAGATATAACAATGGGCTTGGTATAAGGCATCATGGATTTCACACAAGGGGCATTGCTTGTCAGTAGGAATCACTCTTTGTTAATCAAGAGGACACCCATAACAAGAAATGAAACCCTGTGGTCTTTTTCATGCATGTTTTATGAGATCCAGCTTGGAGTGGAGTCAGTGATATTGGCATTTCTAAAACAGCATTCTGAAGATGTAAGACAAGTGCTCCTGTTTAGCATGGAATGCTCTCCACCTGAACTATTTCATTAATGTAATTCTATGAAGGCATCACATACTCTGACTTCTTCAGTATATACCTGGGAGAGTGAAACTTCATAACCTAGTATATGAACAAGATCCTGTCAACAGTGAACATTCATATCTATCCCTGAGCTATTTAGGATCTTATAAGTCAAGCATAACACCTTAAACATGGCTTAGTAGCTAATTGGCCGAAATTAAGTACAGAAGAGGCATAACAAATATGAATGAATTTGAGGAAATTTGGAAACAGTTCCTGGTATATGTGTTCTCTAAGGGAAGTGGAAAACCACCACCAGAAGAAGTAATGAGATTTTGGAAGCAGGAATAGATCCCAAAGGGTGAAGGGGAGCAATTGTATTGTTTGATTATGAATAATGATAAATTACAAATGTTAATAGTTGAGCAAATTTATGTAATATTTTGTTTTCTTTTTTTCCTTTCGTGTTTTTTCGACTGATTGTTTTAATGTGATGTTGATGTATTTTAATTTGTGTTAATAAAAATTATAACAAAAAAAAAAAAAAGTACAGAAATTGTATGTATGTGGTAAGAAGCTCCACTGAGCAATCTAGCTAATACATTCTACTCTAGCTGCAGCTTCTGAACCAATCTCAATTTGAAGAATAGTCCAGTCTAGAGTTTACCAATGCATGGGCCACTATGGCCAGGAATGGTCATAGCTGTTGTACCAGCCTAAGCTTGGGCCTCAAGTAAGAGAATCCAAGAGCACCCTCACATTATGTATCTGTCCATGTAGCGGAAGTGCAACTCCACCCAGGACAGGTAAATTACCCAACTCCCAGACCTGGGTAACACCCACCCCTAGAGCCTCCATCTTACCAGGATTCAATTTTAGTTTGTTGGTCTTCAATCATCCAAGCAACTGAGATGACACAGAAAGATAGCTGTGTGTCATCCACATATTGATGACACTTTGGCCCAAATCCTCCAATGACTGCACCTAAGAGCTTCATATAGAATCAGGATTGTGACAGGATTGTGCCCTGTGGCACAATTATCAGGGGGCCAAGATACTCCAATGCCACTCTCTGGAACATACCTTGCTGGTAGGAATGGAACAACTGTAACACAGTGCCCTCTAATTCAACCTCACTGAGCTAGTCCAGGAGAATACCAAGATTAATGATATCAAAAACCGCTGAGAGCTCAAGGAGAAGCAACAAGATCCCAGTCCCCATGACTCTCTCCCAATAAAGGTCATCCATCAGAGCAAGCAAGGCTGATTTCATCTCAAGCCCAGGCCTGAACTCAGATTTAAATGAGTCCAGATACTCTGTATTCTCCAAATTCTGCAGCTGTGCCACCATTATCTTCTCAAGTACCATTCCCAAAAAGGGGGTATTTGTAACTAGGTGTTAGAAACCTCTGGCTCCAAGAAGGGCTTTTATAGGTGTGGTCACATAATTGTCTCTTTAAAGGTGGCTGGCACTACTCTCTTGCAAAATGATACATTCACTACTCTTTGGACCTACCCAGTCAGGCCTTCCCAGCTAGACAAAATAAGCCACAATAGGCAAGGGTCAAAGGGACATGTGGTTGACTGCATCGCTACATATGTCTTGTCCACATCATCAGTCCTCAACAACTGAAAATGATCCCATAAAACTGGGTAACTTGGTGCATTGAACACCTCAACAGGACCTGTCTCAACATTCATGTTCAGATCGCTACAAGGACAAGAAATTTTGTTCTCAAAGTGCCTAACAAATTCATCACAGTAAGCTCCAAGAGATATCAACATACAGTTTGTTGGGACAGATGACACAAAGGGCATGTCTACACCGAGGGAAGGAAGGGGGAGGATCTCACAAGCCAACAAGCAGGGCATAAATGCAATAGCACCTTCCAGTTGTGTTCTCTAACAACTGGTATGTACTGCCTCAGATACTGGAGGTGTTATAGAGCCATCAGGACTAGTAGCTCTTGATAGCCTTATCCTCCATGAATTTTTTTTAATCCCCTCTTAAAGCAGTTTAAGTTGGTGGCCGTGACTACAACATGTGCCAGAGAATTCCCCAGTTTAAATATGCACTGCATGAAGAAGTACTTCATTTTACCTGTGTTGCAACTCCCAGCATTTAAGTTCTAGTATTATGAAAGAGGAAGAAAAACTTCTCTACTTACTCCACACCATGCATAATTTATGCAGTTCTATTATGTCTTCCCTTATTCACTTTGTTCCTAAGCTAAAGAACCCCTAACGTAAAGGGACTTTTCACAAGGGAGTTGCTCCAGACTCTTAATCATTTTACCTGCCCGTTTCTGCACCTTTTCAAATTCTACAATATCCTTTTTGAAGTGCAGTGACTTGAACTGTAAGCAGTGGGTTAAGCAGAGCAGATTTGGGGGGCTGCAGGGGGAAGGGGAAATCCATTCTGTCAGTGGTTTCCGTTCTGCTGGTGGACAGCCCAACCCAGCAATACAGATTTGTATAAAGGCATAATGATATCGGCAGTTTTATTTTTGATTTCTTTCCTGATGATCCCCAATGTAGAATTTCCCTTTTTCACAGCAGGTGCACACTGTGCTTACAATTTAATTGAACTACTCACCACAACTCCAAGATCCCTTTCTTGGTCAGTCATCACTAGTTCAAACCCCATCCCTGTATAAGTGAATTGGCATGGTGTTGGTGTTGGATCCAATATGCATTGATTTACACTGAACTGCATTTGCCGTTCTGATGCCCATTTTCCTTTTGGTTCTCTTCATTGTCCTGTTTGTTTTAATCACCCTAAATAATTGCTGATGTTAGCAAACTACTCACCCCTAACTCCAGATCATTTAGAAACGAGTTAAAAAGCACAGGTCATAATACAAATCCTTGGGGAAGCCCTGTTTGCTTTCTGTTCTTTAACCAATTACTGATCCATAAGATACGTAAGTAACTTCTCTTATACTGTGGCTAATATGTTTGTCCCAGAATCTCTGTTGAGGGACTTCAAAAAACCTTTTAAAAGTCAGCAATGTCTACCAAATCACTTCTAGCTGCCTACAGTGTAACAAAAAGCTTTTCTAGATGAGACAATCTTATGTGCTCATCATGCTCTACTCATGGTTATTATCGGATCTTTAGATGACCCTCCAGTTTTGCTTCTGGTTGTAAACAGCACTTTCTGTGAGTTTTTTTAGATTAGGGAAAATGGGGTATTTTTATGATTGGTGAAAGAAACTGCAATTTCCTTTTGCATGTTTGTGCTATTCTATTGTACTGCAGTGCCACCTAGAGGTTATGTAGCAGAAATGCTCCTCAGATAGTGTTCGGATCTCAATTCTGCGACAAAACTGAATGCAGTAGATTAACAGCGACATGTGGAAAAGCAAAGTGTTTTTTATATGGGCTAATTTGTTATTAAATCAAAAACTAACGACAGAGCACAGAACTACAGAGAAAGGTTACAATGCTGATGTCCCCACAGTCACTACAAACTCCCTCAGGATGGCAACACTCAGTAGTGAAAAGGGAATTTCAGCAGGTATCATCAAAAGAAAAGATTATTTGACATAAAATGAAATTTAAAAATATCCAAACTCTAGATCAAGGAACATAACGAAATTAGCTATAATAAAAATAGAACTAAGGAACTCACTAATGACAGTTGGTTGTGATTGGTACCCTTTGGGACAAGTGGGGTCACAGGGCCAGATTAAGACAAGCTGAGGCTCCGGAAATTGTGTATTTCCTACTTCGTGTAAATGATGCCGTAGGCTCCATTTATACAAGATTAAAAGCGTGAACACTCGGTCAGGGTAACTGGATTCTCTGGGCCCTTTTGACAGCTAAAAGACAGATATTACAATATTGGAAAGATAAATGCTCACCTCCTATAATGCAATGGACTGAGGACCTAACAAAGCTTTCAACAGTGGTATATAGGTGCCACTCACAAATGGTCAGCCTTTGTTGAAGTTTATGCATAATTTCTTTTATTTTCTAGAAAGCTGTATTTTCATATAGTACATATACATTTCAATCATGTTGATACATTTTTATTGGTTTGCTCTGCTTTGTTGAAATTTACAATAATAAATAAATAAATAAATATTGATGTGTATGCGCCTAATAACGATTCTTCAGTTATGTTTCGTGAATGTTTTAGCAAATTGGTTGGTATTATTATTTATATTATTTATTGCATTTGTATACCGCCCCATAGCTGGGTGGTTTACATAAGATACAGCTTATGATTACTTTATTGTGCATGGGGAAATTCAATGAGATTTTGAACCTTTTGCTGGATAGGAGTATGCCTGCTCCTAAGAAGCAAACCATGGTGAGATTACACCTCAGGCTTGTCTGGCTGAACTCAGTTTGATTGATGCTTGGAGAATTTTGTCTCCGAGAGAGAGAGAGAGAGAGAGAGAGAGAGAGAGAGAGAGAGAGAGAGAGAGACTACACCTTTATTTCATTTGGCCATCATAATTGCTTTCAATTAGGTTACTTTTTGGTTTCTACATCTTTGCTAGATCAAATACATTTGTAAGATAGATACACCAGTAGTCTGAGGCCATGGCCCAGTATGCTTGGTGTTGCAGTTTTTCAGATTTGCCAAATTTTCTCTGCACTTTAACATTTTTCTTCTTAATGATGAGATGTTTCAAAATCAGATCTCTGATGAATTACTCAAATATTTTAAAATTAATGAGGATACTGCTGATTCTTGCACCATTCAGTGGGAGGCTAGTAAAGCTTTCATATGGGGACAAATCATTGCCTATGCTTCTTATAAGGTTTTTTTTTTAAGTCTCTAAATAAGAAGTTGAAATCTCTTATAACTCAGTTTGCCATTTGTCCAACTGCACAACTTTATCAGGATGTGCAGAATGTTAAATATGAATTGAATAATATCTTTTCACAGCAGGTGGAATTTCCCTTAACCTGTTTATGACAGACACATTGGAAAAATAGTGAACATCCCAGTAAGGTCTTGGCACATCATCTTGAACAGCAAAAATATTGAAATGTTATTTCAGCTATTAAAGAAAGATGAGAGTGATATTATATATACTTCTCCCATAGATAGAAACTCACAATTTTTCAAATTTTATTCTGATTTGTATAGAACGGGTAGTGAAACATCAAAGCAAGATATAGACAATTTTTTTTCCTCAGGTTAGTTTTCCATGATTAGATTTCTCACAACAACAGTTACTCCTAGCTCCTTTGTATATGCCGGAAATTATGAAAGCAATTACAAACATGAATACTGGGAAATCACCTGATATGGATGACTTTCCAACTGAGTGGTATAAAACATTTCCCAGCCTCTTAGCTCCAAAGCTTTATCATCTTGATAATCATATTTCTGAATTGGGCTTCCTTTCCTTATTGTTAAATGATGTTTATATTACAGTGATTCTTAAGCCTAGCAAGGATACTTATTGTGCTAACTATTGACATATTTTGTTAATTAATGTAGATATTAAAATATTAACTGCAATTCTGGCTGATAAATTACAAGAAGTTATTACAACACTAACATGGATGGGATATATTAAACACAGAGGGGGCTAATAATCTTAGATTAGTTGTTGACTTGATAGCTTTAAATACTGATAGAACAGACCAGGCTGCTATTGTTTCTTTGGATGCTGAAAAGGCCTTTGAAAAAATTGATTGGAAATTTATTTTTGCTACATTGAGGGGACAATCCTATCCAGATAATTGACAGCCTCCAAACTTGGAGTATCCAATGCAGGGTGAAAGAACAGTGGCAACTCAATGCTCTAGCTGCCCTGTGTTTCTGCTGGATGGGCGCTTTCGCCCATCTAGCAGCAATGCCTTGGAGGGGGAGAGAAGGAGGTTGTGGCAGCCATAGGAAATGGCTTAAGGCAACTGGGGCCTTAGACCTAAGGTTTATCCCGGGATCATCCTGGGGTTGTCCCTGCCTGCTCCCGGGATATCCTGTGTGTCATTTATCCTGGGATAAACCTTAGGTCTAGCTAAGGCCTGGCTCAGTATCCTCCCTTCCCTGCACCCATGGACACCCCCTCTTCCCTTCTACACATTCTGTTTTCCAAGCTCAGAGAGGTAGCCAACACAGTTTTCTCTGTGCCAGCTACGAGGGGGCTGTCTCCGAGCTTATAGCGAGAAAACCAAACTATCTTATCCCACTCCACCCCCAGAAGTTGTCTGGTGGGCATAGAATTGCTTTCTAAATACCTTTGATTTTCCTGTAGAATTTCTGAAATGGGTCAAAATTTCTGAAATGGGTCAATATTCAACCCCAAGAGCTAGAGATATGACATTAAAGGTCTTCCCGCTCCCCCCCCCCAATATTTCTTTTTTACTTGAGGAGGGTAACAGACAGGGATGTCCACTTTCTCCATTGAAATTTATGTTTGGAAGGGCAGGAAGAACTCCATGTGAAATAGTGGTATTTCACATAACATCTGATATTACTGCCCCAAACTGAAACCTTCGGCTTCTGAATACGTTCAGTAGCTTCAGCATAGCAAAGAACTTTAATAGCCTCAAAAAAAACCCCTCTCTTTTTTACCCCTCCACTTTAGTTTTTCCTAAATATAGTTACAGGCCTCAGATTATACCAAAATCTGATATGACATCATGATCCAGAAAGTATTGGGGTTTTTAAACAGATTTTACAGGGGAGGGGGTTGTGTGTGTTTTTAAAGGAAGAAAAATCCCTCAGCTACCTCACCTCATAAAGTTAATTTAAGTACATAAAATCCTTACAGAGCCTCCACAACCTCCTAAATCCCTTACTCTCTGAAAGGAGCCATTTGTCTTTGGGGAATTCTCTCTCTCCCCTCACCTCCATTTCCAATCACCATTCTTTTATTCTTTTTCCCTTGTCTTCCCTATCCTGGTCATTCTTTCTCTTCTTTATTCCACCCAGAGCATATCTTCATAGAATCATAGAATCGTAGAGTTGGAAGGGGCCTAAAAGGCCATCGAGTCCAATGCATTCCAATGCAGGAATCCACCCTACAGCATCCCTGACAGATGGTTGTCCAGCTGCCTCTTGAAGGCCTTGAGTGTGGGAGAGCTCACGACCTACCTAGGTAACTGGTTCCATTGTCGTACTGCTCTAATAGTCAGGAAGTTTTTCCTGATGTCCATCTGGAATCTGACTTCCTGTAACTTGAGCCCGTTATTCCGTGTCCTGCACTCTGGGAGGATCGAGACGAGATCCTGGCCCTCCTCTGTGTGACAACCTTTTAAGTATTTGAAGAGTGCTATCATGTCTCCCCTCAATGTTCTCTTCTCCAGGCTAAACATGCCCAGTTGTTTCAGTCTCTCTTCATAAGGCTTTGTTTCCAGACCCCTGATCATCCTGGTTGCCCTCCTCTGAACACGCTCCAGCTTGTCTGCGTCCTTCTTGAAGTGTGGTGCCCAGAACTGGACGCAATACTCTAGATGAGGCCTAACCAGGGCCGAATAGAGAGGAACCAGTACCTCGTGCGATTTGGTAGCTATACTTCTATTAATGCAGCCCAAAACAGCATTTGCCTTTCTTGCAGCCATATCGCACTGTTGGCTCATATTCAGCTTGTGATCTACAACAATTCCAAGATCCTTCTCATTTGTAGTATTGCTGAGCCAAGTATCCCTCATCTTGTAACTGTGCATTTGGTTTCTATTTCCTAGATGTAGAACTTGGCATTTATCCCTATTAAATTTCATCCTGTTGTTTTCAGCCCAGCACTCCAGCCTATCAAGATCACTTTGAAGTTTGTTTCTGTCTCCCAGGGTATTAGCTATTCCACCCAATTTTGTGTCATCTGCAAATTTGATAAGCATTCCCTGCACCTCCTTGTCCAAATCATTAATAAAAATTTTAAAGAGCACTGGGCCCAGGACTGAGCCCTGCGGTACCCCAATCGTTACCTTCCCCCAGTTTGAGAAGGTACCGTTGATAAGCACTTTTTGAGTCCGATTCTGTAGCCAGCTGTGAATCCACCTAATAGTTGTTCCATCTAGCTCACTTTTAGCTAGTTTGTTAATCAGAATATCATGGGGCACTTTGTCAAAAGCTTCGCTGAAATTTTAAAAGAGAATTTGGGAAATCTTGGTAAATTTTAAAAAAGAATTTTGTTTGGTGGGAAAGAGAGGTTCTGAACTGTATACCTTTATACAAATAGACAAGAGGGTTTGCGAAAAGTGGGTTCACATGGTTGCAGGAGGAACAAATCTGGTGCTGTTTTGTTTCTCAGTAGTTGAGCACATGCTTAGCATGCAGAAGGCCCCAGGTTCAATCCCCTGTATCTCCAGATAGAGATAAGAAAGAATCCTGTTTCAAACCCCGGAGAGCCACTGCCAATCAGTGTCGACAATGCTGGGCTAAATAGACCAAAGGTCTGACTCAATACAAAGCAGCTTCCTACGTTTCTATGAACAGAAGGTTTAATAAAAGAGATTATATTATTATTATTATTATTATTATTATTATTATTATTATTATTATTATTATTATTATTTCAAAGTGGAGATAAATACTGCTCACTACTACTCAGATATAAACTCCATTATGTTAATAGGGCTTATTCCCAGGGTACTGTATATAGGATTCCAGCACAAGTTACTTTTGCAGGAAGGTTTCCAGTCTGATCTCTGCATGTTTACTCAGAAATGCATCCTGAGTTGTGAGCATGGTACTGCAGGCTTAATACACTTCCCACATGATTCAAATCCAATGAATTGGTTACTCTTTCAGCATTCTGTTTTTTCACTGTGCATGAACTCTAGCTTCAGTGGTGAGGGAAAGGCACTTAGTGCATGCTCAGAATTTCTCCATAACTTAGCCCTAGTTTGCAAACAGACTCCTTGTTTGAATCCTGGTGAAGTCTTGGCACAAATGAAGTTATGGAGAGGAAGATACAATAAGGGCTTGTGAATAATGAGGAAGTAATGGAGAATTGCACAAAGTGCCAAATATACCAATGGGCTCAAAAAGATTACAGACCCTTGCATTGGGGGGTGGGATCATAACTATGCCATGGAAATAGCCATCTTGGAGATTATATAATTAATTTTCTACAAGTTTTTCAAGAAAAGGCTGAATAGGCACCTCCCCTGAATGATTTATTACTAGCTATAATATCCACTCCCAGGACAGAGTCTCTATGATTTGCCGGGGTGGTGTTGGTGTTTGGGCAGTGTTTCCCTAAATCTTTGAACACTGAGATCTACTGTTTCAAATTGGCAGTTTTGTAGAGAACAAGAGAACAGAGATTACAAAGACCACCCAGAGAGCTTCGGCTACAGGGAAGTATATAAATGTAATAAAAGAAAGAAAGAAAGAAAGAAAGAAAGAAAGAAAGAAAGAAAGAAAGAGAAAGAAAGAAAGAAAGGAGAGGATCCTACTATCGCTACCTGGCAGCACTGGAAAGCCTACAGAAGTCTATCCATGCATGTGCAGTCAGAAGTAGAATTGAACAGCCCACATACAGGTATGGAAAGAGATGTGAAGGAAGGTAAGATATTGTTGACATAGATCTAGAAGGAAACAATATCCTGTTCCTTCAAGGCAAATAAAACACTTTTTGGGTATTCTACTTTGTTTTCCACCAGAACCCTGAAATCCATCAACTGAAGTCAGGTTCAAAAGAGTGTCTCAGGAAGTTGGACACAGAACTGAGGAACAAGATGTCACTGATCATATCCTCAGCTCAGGAATTTATTTTCAGTAACATAATTAGAGCTTATACACAAATCTACTCCTGTTTTCCCCTAAGTTATCTTGCTTTCAGCAACGTAATTTAACATGGGAGAAACACTTTGTTGTCACTATTGTTAAACCGTTGGGAGCTGGAAACCCTTGCATCGCTTGCAAATCACCTGGAGACCTGTCAGTAGATCTCAATGTACTTTCTGCCCACCCTTTGTCTGGGGTACACCTTACTCATGTCCACAAGGATATGGGTGGGTAGCACACCTACATCGAAATGTAAACAAACGAACAAGAATTCAGATACAATATCCTCATCCTTACACTTTCAAAGCCCCATCTTAAAATTTAGGTGACCATTCATTCCATGCTTTTCACAAACCTGCTAAAGAGTCATGTTACATGAATAATCATCATGCAATGACTGCATTCTTGCTATATTTCAATCTTTCCATATCAAACTATTTGTATTCTCATGATATTTTAACATCTTGGGACCAACTTTTTGTATTCTTGTACTATTATAGCAGTTTCCTTTTTTTAAAATGAAATTATCTTCAAACCAAACATACTTAGTATTTGTCAGTAAGCAAAGAACTTCATGTTCAGACAGCTTCTGGTTTAGAAAGCCAATTATGATTTCCTGGTGTTGATCACTGTTTTTAGTTTAGCTGGCTGTTGTTATCCACCTCTGTTATTTGCTTGTTTGTGTATTGCGATAGCTGTAGGTTTTTCTTAAATTGTATTGTCTTGGATCCCTTAGTGAGGAAAGGAAAGGTATACATTTAAATAATAGCAATGAGATGTATCTAATTGTGAATTTGCACTAGAAGAAAGGGGAAACTCAAAACAAGGCAATCGGTTTTTGTTGACCTTCACTTACCGTATTTCTTCGATTGTAAGACGCCATCGATTGTAAGATGCACACTAATTTCAGTACCACCAACAGAAAAAAAAAGCTTTGATTCTAAGAATAATAATTGCACCCGTGATTCTAAGATGCACCCCATTTTTAGAGATGTTTATATGGGGGGAAAAGCATCTTAGAATCAAAGAAATATGGTATGTTCTACAGCTCTCTATGTGTTATTGTTCCGGAAGGTCCCCAGCCCTTAAGAGCAGCTTTTTCGGAGGGCACAAGAGGCTGCAATGGGTAATGAAGGGTCAGCAAAACTCAAGTGCCCCACCTTACATAGCAGAAGAGTTTTCCTATAGCCAAAAGCCACCACTGGATACAGTATCATCATCTTAATTTTTAACTAAACCCATCCACCAAACTATAATGAGAATTAATGACAAAGAACCTTACATTTACAAATTCAAAACACAGTACAACTGTGAACAAAAACTGCATCTGCAACAAAATCTGGGTTTTTTTATGAGATGCAAGAAAATGATAATAATCTTGAAAAAATGGGAACTAAGGTCACTAGAGGGCATGCTCCTGGTGGTTCCACGTGGACCTATGGCCTGATTGGAGCACACCAGGAGAAGAATCTTTAGTGTGGTGGCCCCTTCTCTTTGGAATTCCCTGCTCCTGGAAGTCAGGCAGGCAGGCACCAACACTGTGCTGCTTCTGGCGCCTCCTGAAAATAACTTGCTTCCAGGAAGCATTCCTCAACTGACCAGCCACCATTTTTATATATATTCTGTTTTAAATTGAACAATTTTAATTTGCCCTTCTAATCTTTTTACTGTTTTATTGTTATGTTCACCTCTCTGGAATCTATTTGAGATATGGAGCAATATACAAATATTGTAAATAAATAAATAAACTGCTGAAATTCAAATATGTGGATGGGTTATCTGCTACCTGTTTAAGGTAGGGAAAATAGATTTGAAAGCAGAATTCCCTTGAATGTTTCATACAGCTGGGCAGTTACTGGCAAGCCATTATTTGGAATGTGCAAGCTCAAAACAAAACCTTATGAGTCCCAGTCTGCCTTTTATCTGTAGGGCTTGTGTGTATAACCTGTGGCTCATAAAGCGAAACACAATCTACTAGCCAGGTATTGTGGTCTCTCAGATATGTGGCAGTGTCCCTGATTTTTCCAGTCCAATGCAAGCAGGAAAAATATGGCCCAGCACACATAGGTGCTGAGATGTTGGTTGGTTGGTTGGTTGGTTAGTTGGTTGGTTCTCAGGACCAGCAAAGTAGCAAATTCAAAGGAATACAAGTCTATGCCAGATTGCATTGTCTGTTTATCTGGGTCCAGTTTGCCTCTTCCTGAACTGTCTCATGTGCCGCATAAAGCAGACACAATAGAAGATAGCCCGTAGCATTCAATAACCTTGTTCCACTTTAGTTTTAAAAATTATAGAGATAAATATTTCCTTAAGTTAAAGCCCAAAGCAGTTCAAAATTTACATAATTCAGTGAAAATGTGTCTTGATGCTGACAGAAAATGAACATTTCACAACTGCTTTTAAAGTATGAGAAAAAAACACTAGCTTCAGAATAAGCAGTTTGAAGATTTTTTCCCCCCAGACAAGGGTGTTGAATCAGCCTGATTCTGTCTATCACTGATACTGATAGCTTTGCTCCAGATGTGTCCAACATAATCTACATATTCCCTTCATTACATTTAAATAAACAGGGCAACATAATAAATTTTAAACAGTATGGAATTACTTAATACATGTATATGTCAGTTGTACATTTGGTTCTTGTCAGCATATAAACGCTGTTTTACAAAGATGAATAAGGGTATCATAGCAGGCAATTAAAATCACTGTGCTAGTAGAACTTTCACAAAGTTCGATGGACTTTCAGTCTCGGATCTTCTTGAACTACATCATGCCTGCTTTCATAAAGCTCCATCACACCTTGGAAGAAACATTGGCTAATGCCGGCTACTGTCGTTTCTTCGTGGACACTCAGTTACTTCCTGTTTTCAAACAGGAAGTAAACAAGGTGTACGAGGGCCATTCGGTTCCTCGTTGTGAACATCCTGCTTCTCGCACACACAGCAGGAAAGAGCAGCAACTTCCATTTAAAAAATATTTTGTAGTTTTTCTGGTTTTTCTTGCGGCGCAAGGAAGACCAGAAGGGGCAGACGACGTCATGTGAGCTACCTCTGAGGAATCCGTGAATGCCCAGTAATGAGCGTGCAATAAAACGCTCATCGGATGGAGCTTATAGATATGAATTCCTTCACATTATTCTCTTCCTTCATCCTGCTGTGTGTGTACAAACACAGCCTAAAGGGTGCAATCCACATCCCTCTAAATAAAATGCCAAAACTAACATTAATTTTTATGGATCTAGACTACACCATTAAGTGTAGAAGTTCTCATATCAAAGAAAACATCTATGAATCAATTCTTACGCTCACTACTTGCTTATCTTATTATTACTTCATCTCAAACAATCTAAGAGAATGAAAGATAAAATTAGTTAAATGCTCTTGAATCAAAGACATTTTGAAATGTTCTTACACAAGTACTATACAGTTGAAATCTTAAATATTTTGGTTTTACCTTTTATCTGCTCAACAGGCTAAGCACTGCTTTTTACATGCTTTATATATGGGGGGGGGGGTTATGCCAGCGGGGGGGAGGGGCTGTGAATCTGCCTGATCCAATGACCTCCCAGCCTCCATCTGCACTTGAAGCAGCAGGATGCAGCTAGATGCGCTCAGAGGCCTCTTGAGCAGGAAATGGCATTCTGGAGGGAGGAGAACTGAAAATCACCTCTGTCACTCATCCTGCCTACATAGGATTCTTGGAGGCTTCCATTGTTTGAACATCAATTCTTCAGGATTGTGTTCTTAATGTTTTATATGAACAAAATTTCCACAGAATTTTCAAAATCAGCTTTCTTCTTACCTATATACTACGATTTTCTCTTTTCTAACTTGCACTGTATTTGCACAACGAGGGAGCTTCTACATGCAGATATCAGAGGAAACGATCTTACACAAGTCCTTTTGAAGAGAACAATACATTATGAAGTTGGAAGAGACTTAGGACAGAGTTCACTAGGAAGCTGTTCTATGTAAACGTAGTAATGAATAAGAGCTATGCAAGAGCATGGACAGCCTGTTCTATGATACTCTCAGGAATATCCAGTAGAACTTCAAACAGATTGCTCCATATAATTAACACAATGAAGGTCCAGTCTAGCAAACATTGACATAAAAGATCAACTTTCATCTTTCAAATAGATAATGGCATATACTCTTATTTAGTTACTTACAGGGCAATGTGAAAATGTTTGCAGGTCAAAGATGCAATCTCAAAACATCAAACCAAGGCTGAAAACATTCTGAAGAATGAGGCTGCAATATATATTTTGTATGGAAAATGAAAGGCAAGTAGAATCTATTACAATTCCCCCTTTCCTTCTCCAGTGAAGAAAGCTCTT
This sequence comes from Elgaria multicarinata webbii, assembly GCF_023053635.1. Classification (NCBI taxonomy): domain Eukaryota; kingdom Metazoa; phylum Chordata; class Lepidosauria; order Squamata; family Anguidae; genus Elgaria; species Elgaria multicarinata. The sequence continues at coordinate 41,782,099 of NC_086179.1, read as the reverse complement.
GATGAATATGACTTTGACTGACAAGGTGAAACATCAGTTCTCAAAATGTGCACACACTGGATTCCCAGACCAAGAATAACTTAGCTAATTTTAATGTTATCTCATATGGCATAATGATATCTCATACTGTTCTCGGGTTTAAAATCTGAACTTGCCATAACATTGAATGTCAGAGCAGTTCATGGTCTGAGGGTGCATGAGGTAGCCAGTTTACTGAAGCTAAGCAGGTCTGGGTCTGCTAAGTGCTTGGAGCGGAGACCACCTGGGTATCTCATGACCTTGTGTTCTATGATGGAAGAAAGGTGGAATATAAATGTAATAATAAAATCAATAAAGCTCAAAAAATTATACCCTCTAAAACTGTTCCACAATTGTCAGCATTCCTAGCAGACATAATCACCGAGGGAAGGTGAGTTTTCATTTTGGAAAATATAAAGCATTTCCTTCATACTTTTAAAAGGACTGACTGACTTTATGCAAGTATGACATGCACATGCCCTTAGCAGCCATTTCCTACAATTCTGTTGGAAATGGTACCTATAGATGGGTTGTATCCAGCAATGTCATTTCTCTAGTGAAAAGCTTCCACCATTTGTGGAAACTCCATTTTTATTCTTGCGCATGTCAAATCCAACATTTTTATTGTGCTTGTGTATGCACTTTGATGGCTGAAAGCGAGGAGTAGCTGAGGAGCCTTATGACAAAGGTGAAAGAAGAAAGTGCAAAAGCTGGGTTGCAGTTAAACCTCAAAAAACCCAAGATTATGGCAACCAGCTTGATTGATAACTGGCAAATAGAGGGAGAAAACGTGGAGGCAGTGACAGACTTTGTATTTCTGGGCGCAAAGATTACTGCAGACGCTGACTGCAGCCAGGAAATTAGAAGACGTTTACTTCTTGGGAGGAGAGCAATGACAAATCTTGATAAAATAGTTAAAAGCAGAGACACCACACTGACTACAAAGGTCCGCATAGTTAAAGCAATGGTATTCCCCGTAGTAACCTATGGCTGCGAGAGCTAGACCATAAGGAAAGCGGAGCGAAGGAAGATAGATGCTTTTGAACTGTGGTGTTGGAGGAAAATTCTGAGAGTGCCTTGGACTGCAAGAAGATCAAACCAGTCCATACTCCAGGAAATAAAGCCAGACTGCTCACTTGAGGGAATGGTTTTAAAGGCAAAACTGAAGTACTTTGGCCACATAATGAGAAGACAGGATACCCTGAAGAAGAGGCTGATGCTAGGGAAAGTGGAAGGCAAAAGGAAGAGGGGCCGACCAAGGGCAAGATGGATGGATGATATTCTGGAGGTGACAGACTTGACCTTGGGGGAGCTAGGGGTGGCGACAGCTGACAGAAAGTTCTGGCGGGGCTGGTCCATGAAGTCACGAAGAGTCGGAAGCGACTGAACGAATAAACAACAAAATGCTATTGTACAAAATATTGCATAACACATTGCACAAGCCATTGGGCAAGCTGTTTCACAATTGGGCAAGCTGTTCTGCAAATCATTGTACAAGGTATTGCAGAAAGCATTGCATGAACTGTTCCATAAATAATTGCACAAGACATTGCACAAGATGTTATACAACCCATTATGACTTCATTAGACTTGGTGTTGCTTGTGCCAGTTGCACTAGTTTTTATAGTGGTTGTGCAACTGCTAGTGGAACACCAATCCTTGTAATTTTTCTGCTAATATAACATTGGATATAATTCTTTGAATCCTATAAACAAACTATTTATTTGTAGAAATACATTGTTAAGAATATTTCATGTAAAATTGCATCTCAGTTGTCCACTTTTACATCAGTAAAAAGCAAAAATATTCACACCATTTGGGTTGCCTGTATCATGTACACATTTCCCATAACAGCATTGATGGCCCTGATTATGCTAGCTTGAGAAGTATCCAAATGACATGGGCAACTTACATGAGGCAGAATATTTACAATACGGATGAAGCTGCCATTGGTCCATCTGACTCAGTATTGTTTACACTGACTGGCAGCAGCTCTCCAGGGTTTCAGACAGAGGTCTTTCCTAGCCCTACCTGGAGATGCTGGGGACTGAATCTGGAGCTTTTGCATGTGTTCTACCACTGAGCTATGGCAGAGCAGATTTGCAATGACAACAATATCACCAAGTTACACAAGTTACTTGTGACTTTGTATTCCAAGTAATGCAGTCAGAATTCAGTGCCACTTCATAATCTTCATATGATCATTTATACAATAGCAGTAGGTGAGTTCATGCCTTCCTCAGAGTGCTGTCTTCTGATAAAGCAGAACAATTCTCTATATTTAGAAAGACTGTGATGGTTCTGAACGTGTTCAAAATACTACCTTCCCTAGCCAATTCATAAGAACGTGGGAGGGCTCAGTTAATGCTCAATATGGAACCTTTGAGTTGTGATTGTGAAATCAGATTCTGGAGCCGATACCTAATTACTTTTGGATCAAATTTAGCATACAGAAGTAGGCTACATACTACTTATAAGGAATTTGATAATTCTGTCCCTTCCCCATCTGGCAACAGTACAATTATTTAATGACTATTACGCTTTATGTGAGTTTGAGAGGAGAATAACAATTTCAAGAAAGCCTTTTTGATAGATATTTGTTGGATTAAGCTGCCTAGTATTTAGAAACATTTACATGACGTAGTTCTACAAGCCTTACAGTTTTGTTTCTTAACATATTATTCTTTGATGTCTCTTGCAGATTATCTAACGAGCATTGCACATAGTTCCCTGCCCACTACTACTCCCCATGATATGTGGGCTCTTCTTTGCTTTTTTAGGACTTATTTTAACATTTTTTGTCAAATCTGCACACCGGGTCCAAGTTAAGACCAACATTATGGGGACAAATAAATACTACCCTCCCCATTAGGTGACCTAGATACAGTTTATTAAGTATCAAGGAAGAGACAGCAGGGATGTAATTAAAACGCTTCACCAACATAAAGCACAGTACTATGAAACCACAGAATAAAATGAATAAAATGCAGAACACAATGTAAAACCCAAGGCACCTCAAGGAACTTAAGTTTCGATACAGAAAATAAATGTAATGATTGCAATGCAAGTCACAGAATTACAACCTAGCAATTTTTTTTATCAAACATAGGTGAGCGTGCAGATGTCATTACATACCATATGCATGCACCTTCTTTTTACATACAAGCCTATAAAAGTCACAGCACTAATTCAGTCAAACACTGACAATAAAAGAGGAATTTAACAAGACATTCTGACCCCTCCTAAAACTACACACACAGAGAAGCTCATAACCTCTGATAAAGGTGGGAAGGAGTAGGCCATTAACTGAGAAAGAAGATTTTTAACACCTTTGTCCAAATAACTATTGCTGAGGACAAGGAACACTGAGGTAAGACTGGTACAGATTTTATGAGTTGCTCTTTTTAGCATGAAAATAACCAGAAGTAGCTTTCAAACAAATCATCATAGAATCATAGAATAGCAGAGTTGGAAGGGGCCTACAAGGCCATCGAGTCCAACCCCCTGCTCAATGCAGGAATCCACCCTAAAGCATCCCTGACAGATGGTTGTCCAGCTGCCTCTTGAATGCCTCTAGTGTGGGAGAGCCCACAACCTCCCTAGGTAGCTGATTCCATTGTCGCACTGCTCTAACAGTCAGGAAGTTTTTCCTGATGTCCAGCCGGAATCTGGCTTCCTTTAACTTGAGCCCGTTATTCCGTGTCCTGCACTCTGGGAGGATCGAGAAGAGATCCTGGCCCTCCTCTGTGTGACAACCTTTTAAGTATTTGAAGAGTGCTATCATGTCTCCCCTCAATCTTCTCTTCTCCAGGCTAAACATGCCCAGTTGTTTCAGTCTCTCTTCATAGGGCTTTGTTTCTAGACCTCTGATCATCCTGGTTGCCCTCTTCTGAACACGCTCCAGCTTGTCTGCATCCTTCTTGAATTGTGGAGCCCAGAACTGGACGCAATACTCTAGATGAGGCCTAACCAGGTCCGAATAGAGAGGAACCAGTACCTCACGTGATTTGGAAGCTATACTTCTATTAATGCAGCCCAAAATAGCATTTGCCTTTCTTGCAGCCATATCGCACTGTTGGCTCATATTCAGCTTGTGATCTACAACAATTCCAAGATCTTTCTCATTTGTAGTATTGCTGAGCCAAGTGTCCCCCATCTTGTAACTGTGCAATTGGTTTCTATTCCCTAAATGTAGAACTTGGCATTTATCCCTATTAAATTTCATTCTGTTGTTTTCAGCCCAGCACTCCAGCCTATCAAGATCACTTTGAAGTTTGTTTCTGTCTTCCAGGGTATTAGCTATCCCACCCAATTTTGTGTCATCTGCAAATTTGATCAGCGTTCCCTGCACCTCCTCGTCCAAATCATTAATAAAAATGTTGAAGAGCACTGGGCCCAGGACTGAGCCCTGCGGCACCCCACTCGTTGCCTCTCCCCAGTTTGAGAAGGTTCCATTGATAAGTACTCTTTGAGTCCGATTCTGTAGCCAACTGTGGATCCACCTAATAGTTGTTCCATCTAGCCCACTTTTAGCTAGTTTGTTAATCAGAATGTCATGTGGTACTTTGTCAAAAGCTTTGCTGAAGTCAAGATATATGACGTCCACAGCATTCCCACAGTCCACAAGGGAGGTTATCCTATCAAAAGGTGGTTATCCTAACAAGGTGATCTTTGTTATACTAAATACAGATAGGGTGTAGTGAAGAGCTTCTGAATATTTTAAAATCTTTTGGGGCATATGACTAATATATTAGATAATTGGGAAACCATTTATAACATTACACTAATCATTTTTTGCTTCTCAGCCTTTTGGCTAAGATCATGTGTAATAATTTTTCCAGCAGTGCCATCAGTCCCTTAACCACAAACAGATGTCTTGTTTCCACTTTTTTCCTTTCTCGTATTTGATTTCCTTGTTTCCCTTGTCTTTCCCTCTCCTAATCCAGTTTTTCTTTTTTGGTTCAATAATGCGCTTGATAATTTTGAAATACCCATAGCATGACTACATTTTAATTAAGACAGCTGAGTCCCTTTACATAGGCAGATTCAATCCCCCACCCCACCCCACCAGTTCATATATGCCTTTATTATTGTCTTTCATCTTGTCTACTAATACTTGATTGTGGAGATCACTAAAATCCCATTTTACAGATGAGCAGCTAGGCTAGGAAATTGCACTGGCTGCCTGAATGTTTCTGAGCTTAATTCAAAGTGCTGATTTTGACCTATAAAGCCTTACATGGCTTTGGACCATAGTACCTGATGGAATGCCTTCTCCAGCATGAACCTACTGCTACAGTACACTCTACATCAAGGGCCCTCCTCTGGGTGCCCCTCTGTAGAAGGTTTGAAGGGTGGCAACAAGGGAGAGGGCCTTCTCAGTGGAGCCCCACCCTAATTTATGGAATGATCTCCCTGACAAGGCCCACCTGGCATCAATATTGTCATCTTTTTGGTACCAGGTTAAAACTGCCCTCTTTTCTCAGTGATTTGTATGTAAACATGCAAGGTTTCAAGTCCAATACACTACAGTTGCACTCCTATACATGTTTACCTGAAGTAAGTCCCATTGAATTCAATAGGATCTATTTCTCAGTAGACATACATAGGATTTTACTGTCAATATGCTACTTCAATAGTACTTACTAATAGAACAAGAAATTATTCAATCTATTTTGAATGTTCCTGAAACTTTAGCTTCAAGGTATGAAATTAGCAATGAGAATAAGAAAAGCTAATCAATGCATTTAAAATAAATAGAATGCTAAATATCAATTGGTTTACGGTTTTATATTCCTTATAGACAAAAACTCCATGAGAAAGTCCAATGAAATCAATAGAACAATCACTTGCTAAGACTTTGTTAAAAAAAATCAAGCTATTTGTGTAGCGAATAATTCTAAATGTTGATTTCTTATCGTAGTCCTACAATGTGGAGGGATGAGAACATAAAACTGAAGAATGTTATTGTTTACTTTTTTAACAAGCATTTTAACTATTGAGAAGGACAGGTTGCTTACCTGTAACTGTGGTTCTTGAGTGGTCATTTATGGATGTGTGTGTGTTAAAAACACAGAGGGAGGCAAAGACCAGAACTCTATGGCATAGCCAAGCCACACTATAGTGAGAAACATTTGGTGACAGGCTACTACCCTTCACTGCCAACTAGGTGTACAGTATGATGGATACATGGGCAGTATCAACGGTATCCCAGCTGAACTGTTTAAAATATTGCAAGATGATGCTGTCAAGGTGATGCATGCCATATGCCAGCAAATTTGGAAAACACAAGAATGGCCATCAGACTGGAAAAAATCAACTTATATCCCCATACCAAAAAAGGGAAACACTAAAGAATGTTCAAACTATCGGACAGTGGCACTTATTTCACATGCCAGCAAGGTAATGCTCAAGATCCTGCAAGGTAGACTCCAGCAATTCATGGAGCGAGAATTGCCAGATGTACAAGCTGGGTTTAGAAAAGGCAGAGGAACTAGAGACCAAATTGCCAATATCCGCTGGATAATAGAGAAAGCCAGGGAGTTCCAGAAAAACATCTATTTCTGTTTTATTGACTATTCTAAAGCCTTTGACTGTGTGGATCATAACAAACTGTGGCAAGTTCTTGGTGGTATGGGGATACCAAGTCATCTTGTCTGCCTCCTGAGGAATCTGTATAACGAACAAGTAGCAACGGTAAGAACAGACCATGGAACAACGGACTGGTTTAAGATTGGGAAAGGAGTACGGCAGGGTTGTATACTCTCACCTTATCTATTCAACTTGTATGCAGAACACATCATGCGACGTGCTGGGCTTGACGAATCCAAGGCTGGAGTTAAAATTGCAGGAAGAAACATTAACAATCTCAGATATGCAGATGACACCACTTTGATGGCTGAAAGCGAGGAGGAGCTGAGGAGCCTTATGACAAAGGTGAAAGAAGAAAGTGCAAAAGCCGGGTTGCAGTTAAACCTCAAAAAAACCAAGATTATGGCAACTAGCTTGATTGATAACTGGCAAATAGAGGGAGAAAACGTGGAGGCAGTGACAGACTTTGTATTTCTAGGTGCAAAGATTACTGCAGACGCTGACTGCAGCCAGGAAATCAGAAGACGTTTACTTCTTGGGAGGAGAGCAATGACAAATCTTGATAAAATAGTTAAGAGCAGAGACACCACACTGACAACAAAGGTCCGCATAGTTAAAGCAATGGTATTCCCCGTAGTAACCTATGGCTGCGAGAGCTGGACCATAAGGAAAGCTGAGCGAAGGAAGATAGATGCTTTTGAACTGTGGTGTTGGAGGAAAATCCTGAGAGTGCCTTGGACTGCAAGAAGATCAAACCAGTCCATACTCCAGGAAATAAAGCCAGACTGCTCACTTGAGGGAATGGTATTAAAGGCAAAACTGAAGTACTTTGGCCACATAATGAGAAGACAGGATACCCTGGAGAAGAGGCTGATGCTAGGGAAAGTGGAAGGCAAAAGGAAGAGGGGCCGACCAAGGGCAAGATGGATGGATGATATTCTGGAGGTGACAGACTTGACCTTGGGGAAGCTGGGGGTGGCGACAGCCGACAGAAAGCTCTGGCGTGGGCTGGTCCATGAAGTCACGAAGAGTCGGAAACGACTGAACGAATAAACAACAAAATCCAATAGAGACCGTGCCCACATCTAAAGATCGACTCAGCATCAGCGGTGCCTTGGGGTTAACCCAAATCATGGAACACTTCCGGACCAATGTTGATTCTTATGTCAACATCCTGGGTTCAAAAGAAGGAACTGCAATGAGAATGGACTCCAGGCAAAGAGGGTGAAGCCAGATGCCCAAGCAATGTTAGTAAGGACATTGGTTGAGCCAGAATAATGGATGAGCACTCCAATCCTTGCAAAGCAAATACTGCATTTTTTCCTCTTGACCTCTGTAACCATTTTAATATAAACTAATTTTTCATTTGGGTATCAAAATATTTAATATCTTTTATGTAAATACTTCAAAATATTTTATTAGCCATTTTAATTTTCAAGGAATTGATCTCTGTGATAAATCAATTAATTCTTTAACTGAATAAAGTGGATTTTAATCCTATTTTTAATTGGCACTATCTCTTAATAAACTGTGTGCTGTACATTGCACACTCATAAACTATGTATACTGCTTGATCAAAATGTCTTGAAAATTACATGTTACACTCTTCCCCTCACCTTTTTGTTTGTTTATTCCCTAGTGTATGACTCAGTTTACTATTTTTTCCAATCACCTAGACTTACAGTTGTTTGCTGTTGTGAACGTTTTGCAACTCTGCTTTTACTAGAAAATATGTATTTTTTAAAACAGATCAAGAAATGTTTATTTAAGAGTTGTATCTATCTTAAAGTAGTTAAGAAATGGGTTCCAAATGCTGTAAGTCTTTTTCTCTCTTAACTCTGCAGTTAACCTATCCACCTCCATAATCCAGAACATTTGTCTCAATAATTCAACTTCAGTGGTGATGGTGGGGAGCCAGTTGAGTAATTTCCAGTTATTAATGTCAGCCATTTAGGCTGCCAGAAACAGCAAATTTACCAACTTTTCTGAATCTTTATGATCTGTCTGCTTTTAAGATAATGAAATGGGCAGTGGAGAACTGAAGATTTTAATTATGAATCATGTTCTCCAAAGTAGCAAAAACTCTCATGTGTCCAATCTCTCAGTTTTGGACAGTACAGGAGAATGTGAACTCAACTTCACCTTTTCCACACTGTCTCAAATACTAAAAAATAAATAAATGCCAGTACATGCCATGATGACTACAGGTCATAGAAAGGAAAATCACCCTTGCTCTGTATCCCAGTTGTTCTGTCTCTTGACTCTATCCAGCCTCCCAGTCAGTCAGAATAGATAGTTGTTCTCTGTTGACTGCAGCCTGGTTGTTTGGAGTAAAATCTGTTATATTATCCATCTGCTGTGTCTGGTACATTTCAAAATAGTCATGGAGCTTCTTATTAGCCCTATGCAGGTGTTATGATTGTACATGTTGGTGGGGGATCATGATCATACTGGACAGCCTTGCCACCTCAGCATGCCAGACATCCATATCACATTTGGATATCACATTTGCATAGCATCTCTATGTCTCAATGTTCATAGGCTTCAATTGCAACATCTATATACTTTTCGGTTTTGCAGTGTATAGATTTCATGATTCAAGCTTACATATGTGGGCCCTTATGCAGGGTTTATACACGAAGTGCAATGCATAAATATCAGCATACCAAGGACTGGGGCAGACTACTCCGATTATGTTCTCTGTCACATATAAAATAAGAACATTTGCAAGAGTGGTTGGCTTTGTGATTCCCAATAAATCATGAGACATTCAGATGAAACTAGAATCTGAATCTCAGGAGAAAGTCAAACAAAAGTAAACAAAGCTGGCACAACAGTCACGGAAAGAAGAAACGCTAATGCAGACTTTCCCAATCTGTTACCCTCCAGATGTTTTTGACTTCAACTCCCATCATCCCCAGCCAGCATGGCCAATGGCTAGGGATGCTGGGAGTTACAGTGCAAAAGAATTGAAGGGCACAAGGTTTAAGAAGGCTGCTCTAGCAGAATACATAGAGCACAACCAAAGAATATGAAACCAGCTAGAGAAGCAGTTGGACCGCTGGATGACAATAGAGTTACAGGAGTACTAAATGAGGGCAGAGAAATTGCAGGGAAGCTGAATGAATTCTTTGCATCAGTGTTCACTGAAGAGGATACAGGACAGATACCTGTGCCTGAACTGATGTTTTCAGGAAGGGAGTCTGAGGAACTGAGGCAAATAGTGGTGACAAAAGATGAAGTTCTCAACCTTATTGACAAACTGAAGGCAAATAAATCACCAGGCCCAGATGGCATATATCCTAGAGTTCTCAAAGAATTCAAATATGAAATTGTGGACCTCCTCACAAAAGTATGCAACATATCCCTAAGCTCAGCCTCTGTACCAGAGGACTGGAAGATGGCCAATGTAACACCAATGTTCAAAAAGGGATCCAGGGGGGATCCAGGAAATAACAGGCCAGTTAGCTTGACATCTGTTCCAGGTAAACTGGTTGAAAGCATTATTAAAGACAAAATTAGTTATCATATAGAAGGGCATGTCCTCCTGAAGAAGAATCAACATGGCTTCCGCAAAGGCAAGTCCTGTCCCACTAATCTACTAGAATTCTTTGAGAGTGTCAATAAACATGTAGACAGGAGTGATCTGGTAGTCTTTGTTTAATTGGATTTCCAAAAGGCTTTTAAGAAAGTCCCCCACCAAAGACTCCTGAATAAACGTAGTAGGCATGGAATAAGACGAGAGATCCCCTTATGGATCAATAACTGGTTAAAGAACAGAAAGCAGAGAGTGGGAATAAATGGTCAATTCTCCCAATGGAGGGAAGTAAATAGTGGGGTCCCACAGGGATTGGTATTGGGACCAATTCTTTTCAACTTGTTCATAAATGATCTAGAATTAGGAGTGAGCAGTGAAGTGGCCAAGTTTGCTGATGACACCAAATTATTTAAGGTTGTTAAAACACAAAGGGATTGTGAAGAGTTCCAAAGGGATCTCTCTAAGCTGGGAGAGTGGGCATCCAAATGGCAGATGCAGTTCAATGTAAGCAAGTGTAAGGTGATGCACGTTGGGGCCCAAAAACCCATCTTCAAGTATAACCTAATGGGATCTGAGCTGGCGGAGACCGAACAAGAAAGAGATCTTGGGATTGTGGTGGACAGCTCAAAAAAAATGTCCACCCAGTGTGTGGCCGCTGTAAAGAAGGCAAACTCCATGTTAGGCATTATAAGAAAAGGAATTGAGAATAAAAATGGCCAGTATCATACTGCCCTTATACAAATCTATGGTGTGACCACACTTAGAATACTGTGTCCAGTTCTGGTAACCACACCTAAAAAAGGATATTATAGAGCTGGAAAAAGTGCAGAAAAGGGCAACCAAAATGATTAAGGGGCTGGAGCATCTCCCCTATGAGGGAAGGTTACATCAACTGGGATTGTTTAGCTTGGAAAAAAGGAGGCTGAAGGGAGACATGATAGAGGTGTACAAAATTATGCATGGTATGGAGAATGTGGATAGGGAGACATTTTTCTTTCTCTCTCAAAATACTAGAACCCAGGGTCATCCCATGAAGCTGCTTGGTGGGAGATCCAGGACAAATAAAAGGAAGTACTTCTTCACATAGCGCATAGTTAAATTATGGAACTCACTACCACAAGATGTAGTGATGGCCACCAATTTGGATGGCTTTAAAAGGGGGTTGGATAAATTCCTGGATGCAAAGGCTATCAATGGCTACTAGTCCTGATGGTTGTGTGCTGTCTCCAGTATTTGGAGCCTGTGTGCACCAGTTGCTGGGGAACATGGGTGGGAGGGTGCTGTTGCACCATGTCCTGCTTGTTCATCCCTGGCCAATGGCTGGTTGGCCACTGTGTGAACCAAGTGCTGGACTAGATGGACCCTTGGTCTGATCCAGCATCAGGGCACTTCTTATGTCCTTATGAAGGTTAAAAATTATTTCTAGGAGTAATGTCTTATTTGTGTGATTTGTAGTGTGCTCCACTATTTATTGTAAAATGCATTGAAAATCTGTGACAAAAGTGGGGTAAAATTATAAATTATAAAAATAAGTTTAAATTTGGAGTGATAAAACCTTTATTTACTGTTATACTGTAATTAAGATAACTAGCCATACACTTAAGCCCTAATCCTTGGACGTATGTCCCTATTTGTTCAATGGAGCTTATTCCTAGGTGCACAGAACTGCAGCCTTACAGCACAATTCTAGGTATGTTTATTCAGAAATCCACTGAATTTAATGGGGATTACTCCTTGATAAGTGTTATATAATGGCAGCTTTAGGGCACAGTCATATGCTGATGACCATAAGCCTCCAAACGGGGAGTTCTTTGCCTCTGCCGCTCCTTCTGCTCTGCATTTTTGCTAGATGATCATTTTTGCCCATCTAGCAAAAACCTCCCATGGGGGAAGTTTCCTGTCTTGGAGACCAGCCAGTGCAGTTCTTTCTACACCGGCTACAAGGAGGAGGGGGGGGAGGGGATTTGAGGTTTTATTCCCAGCTTTGAGGTTGGATCTGGGAATCCAAACTCGGGGCCATAGGATAATTCCCTCTGTGAAATTTGAAATGTCCTTCCATTCTGTCCTTAAATGTTCGATCTGAAGCTTTTTCCAGTTTGTATTTATTCAAACTCTTAAGTATGGTTCCTTAATTTTCTTGTATTGTTTCTCTTAGGGCCATGGTAGCTGTTCAATAATGACAGTTCACTGCAACCTAGTACTGCCCTATTGGCGAACAGGGCTGGCGCCAGACTATTTTGCGCCCTAGGCAGGCGCGCCATACTAAAGCCGCCCTGCGCCCGCTCTGACGCTGGGGTTGGGGGGGCGGGGCGGTGGCTTCAAAGTGGCTTCCGGGCGCACTGTTCTGAAGCCAAACCCCGCCCCCCGCGGCTGCTCCTGGCTTTGAAGCAAGTACACTGGGGTTGGGGGGCGGGGCAGAGGCTTCAAAGCGGCGCACCCAGAAGTGGCTTCCGGGCACGCCGTTCTGAACCTGCTACTCCGCCCCCAACCCCAGCATCCTGGCTTTGAAGCCAGGACGCTGGGGTTGGGGGTTGGGGCGGAGGCTTCGAAGCCAGGATGCTGGGGTTGGGGGGCGGGGCGGAGGCTTCGAAGCGGCGTGCCTGGAAGTGGCTTCTGGGCGCGCCGTTCTGAAGCTGCCACCCCCAACCCCAGCATCCTGGCTTCAAGCCAGGACGCTGGGATTGGGGGGCAGGGCGGAGGCTTTGAAGTGGCGCGCCCGGAAGTGGATTCCAGGCACGCAATTCTGACGCTGACGCCCCACCCCCCAACCAGGAGCGGCTTCCGGCCAGGTGCTGGCTTCAAAGCCAGGACGCTGGGGCTGGGGGGCGGCCAGGGCAATGGCAGCTTTGGAACAGCGCGCCCGGAAGCCAGTCTAGGAGAGCAACTTCCGGGTGTGCTGTTCAGCACCTTCCTTTGCTTGGCGCTCTAGGCCGCCACCTGAGCTGCCTCTATGGCAGCGCCGGCCCTGATGGCAGAGGCCATGTGTAAAACTCTCTCTGAAAATAAGGGAATTGCCACATATCCAACCTTCCTCTAACCGATGGGGTACAGATCTACAGCCACCGAGGGACTTTCACTGCATGTAGACAGCCCCATAGATTCCTTTTGCATCTCAGGAAGGCATATCCTAAATATTCCACCAGCACTGCTACAAGTTTATCTAATTTCTCCCCTCTTCCTTTCTCAGCCCTTTTTCCTTGTATCATATCTTTTTAGATCATGCAGTCAGGGTCTATCTTGTTTTACTTATTGAATGTAAGCTACTCTGGGTCACGTTTTGGCTGAAAAGTGGAATGATATTACTTTAAGGGTGCAGCTCTCGAACTCGGAGGCTTCCAAGATTGCTATGCTTAGTTGGGCTGAAGCTGGCACGGCAGGAGGAGCAGCCGAGGTGATCTTTGCCTCCACGCCCTCAGCTATTCCAGAAAATGCAGGTGGAATATTTTGGTTCAGTTCGAAGGATTTTAGATAAAGCAGCAAGAACTAAGGCTGCAATGCATTTTACCTACTGTACAAATTTTTGCTTAGGAAGAAGCCCAGTGTAAAAAATGGGTCTTATTTCCAAGTAGGCATACATAGGATCCTGTTAGCCAGTACTCAAGACATCGTAATTAAAATAATCTATACAAAGAGCTTAGAAAACCATTAACAGTGTATTAAAGGGCAATGCATCCCTTTGTGTTTTGAAAAATAAATCAAGAAATAATCATTCACCTTATCAGCTAGCTCTCATTTAGGTCATCAAAAGTTCTAACTAACATCTGGAATAGGACACTGGCAATTACCTTTGAAATGCTATTGGCAGTTAGGGAGTGGCTGAAAAAACATTCTTTAGAAATCAAAATGGTTTTGTTTTGTTTTAATTTTAGAAGAAAAATGTAACTAAAAATTCTAGAACGTATTGGATCCTAAAGAACTGATAGCTTGGGTTTTTAGTTAGTTAGTTATGTGCCTTCAAGTCGACTTCGTCTTATGGCAACCCTATGAATCAGTGACAAAATGGTAAAAGAAGTTATTCCTTTCTTACCCAAAGTGTTTTTATTATGGTATTACCCTGCCTCATCGTACAAATCATTCAGACATTGGCATCTTCTATTTGTAACCCTCCCGTATTTCCCAATTATTTCTTCTGTCTTTTATCTTACCACAGAAAAACTGTTACAGAGGAAAAGCCAGAAGAGCTGCACAATGTATTTTGATTGATAGCACTAGCAACACTCAATGTAGAAGCACCCTGCCTTGTTCTATATTTTTGGTCTACAGCACATTATCATGCTAACCTATTTTGGGCGGGATTTATGTTCATGTTCCACTTGTGATAGTTCCACTATCAATGGTCATATACAGGTAATTGCTTAAGGTGCCTTTAATATATTATGTACCAAAGCTGTCCAGTATACTTGAAGAACATCTGAACTATATAGTATTACATAAAACCATCAACTAAAAACAATAAACAATAAAACCAAACCAAATGCGTTTTGACCCAATATGGTCTTCCTCAGTGGTATACTAAAATTAACATACATATGAAGTACAGAAAATTGTTTTTGGATCATTTTGGCCTGTGAGTCAAGAGAGTATAACATTCTCTTTTATGTTTATGCTGGAGCTACAGTTTTTTTTTAAATATAATTCAAAAATCTTTATTCCTTCTTGATCTTTGTTTCAACTTACCACTATTCTATTGCTTTTTTAAAAAAGGCTATAAAAAGCCTACTGGATTCAGGTTGTTTCTCAAGCTAATGGCTTTTATGTATGCCCTCCTGTCCCACCTGATAAGCAACCCCTGGAGAGAATGGTTATTCCCCTCTCATACGATGGCTACACTCATAAAATTAGAGAGACCATAACTAAGTACTGGTACCTTTTAGAAGACATACCTGCTTTTCAAGAACAGCCCTGAATTAGAGCCTGATTCATGTCAAAGAAAAAATTAATACATGAACTATCCAATCAATTTCAGTGATATAATTTGTCATTAAAATGTTATTTTATATGAACAAGAAAAGCAGTATCTGAGTCCAAGCCATTTTCAGAACTACACTACAGTATAATTTCATTATCTTGGCATTTATGTGATAAAACGAATCCTTAACTGCACAAGTAAAAGGTTATTCAGCATCAATCATTAATTATGCTGCTTTCAAAATTTAAAATTACATTCTACAACCATGCAACCTTCTAGATTTATTTGTCTTAGATCTTATATATGTAACAGTGACTGGGTTCAGATGACACAATAGCCCACGATTGTCTGGCAGGATTTTTTTATGCCCATGATGGCTTATTTGGCCAAAATAACCCGCTCTGACAACCCATTCTCTCCAGAGTGGGTTATTTAAGCCATGCTGGGTTATTTAAGCCATCTGGCAGTCACTGTGGGTTATTTCATGTGCCCACAGAGTCACAAGGCAAAAGCGAGAGAAACCCCTGCAATTGCAATCAGGTGGCAGGGTGATTGTTGGGAGAGGGAAATAATCCTTAAATAACCCATGGTCTGTTGTAGAGTTATTTGAGGGTTGTTTTCCTCTCCAACAACCCCTACCACCTGGATTCAGACAGCACAGCAACCTCCCGCTAGTGTCTGAGTATTCAAAATGGAAGCTGGCATGCATCACAACCCACCGTAGCGCTGTGGTAATTGTGTGAACCACAGTGTAGCCAAGGCAAATTTCAGGAATTAGCAACCCAGAATACATTGTTTTTGGGCATGGTATAGCATTTGGACAGATTTTTACCAAAATTGGCGGAGATACTGCACTCTTTAACTGCTAATGGCAAATACCATGCTGTACTGGAGTCCAAAACAAAGCCTTCACACAGGTAAAACAGCTTTCAACAGAGATACCAGTACTTGCATTTTATGGTATCAATCAATGTACCATTTTGAGTGTTGATGCTGGCAGCTACGGGTTTAGGAGGACTCTTAGGGGGAGTGTTAAGAACACAAAAGAGAGAGAACGCCAGTGTCCTATTAACAGATGTAGAGACTCATTATACTCAAATTGAAAAGGAGTGTCTGGCAGACATCTGAGCATGTGAGAGATTCTTGAAGCACTTCTGTGGGCTTGAATCCTGCAAACTATAAAACAGACCATAAACTTTTATTGCCACTAATCAACTGCAAAAAATTAGACTAGGTACCAAGAGATGTCAGAGGCATCTTCTGCACATGCTAAGGTACAATCCTAAAGCACAGTGTAGGCAAGGCAAATCACTCACACTGGCAATTACATTGTCAAGGCATCCACTGAAAATCTCAGATCCAGAATCAGTCCAATTTGTTGAGGAAGTTGAGAATGATGAAACAATGTTATACGCTTCTGGGACATGGGAGAGGACTTTTTCTATTGTGGTATCCTGGTTGTGGAGTGCCCTCCCCTTGGAGGCCCGATTGGCGCTGACACTGGCTTCATTTCAGCGCCAAATTAAAACATAGTCTTTTATCAAAGCCTTTGGGGGCTAAAGCTGCACATCGTTTCTTTTTACTGCTTTTAGCTAGTTAATGGTTTAATACATTTTTTAGCTCTGTACATTTATTATTTCATACTGTTTAATTTTATCTGTATGATGCCCTGAGATCCCAATGATATAGGTCTGGATACAAATGTTTGATAAATAAATAAACAAACCATATAGATACAGGTTCTTACCATCTCTGATTCAGACCGACATGCAGTATTATAAGAAATGGTTGGCCCCCACACATGAGCTATCAGCCAAACTCAAAGCTTTCTTTGAGGAATGTGCAGCCTTCCAGAATCAAAGGGATTAATTAGTTCTTTAGGGTGATAGAATTGTCATTCCAGCTGAGGTGAGACAAGACAAGACATAGAAGTGAAACTTCATGATGGTGACCAGGGCATCACCAAATGCAGACAGTGTACAAGACCGTTTTGTGGCCACAACTTAGTCAGGACCTTAAAGTGCTAGTAGCAAATGGTGAATTCTGCCAAAAAAAATTAACTCTCTAAGCCATGGGTTCTCAACAAGGGGGGAATTCCCCCCGGGGGGGAATTTTAGGGTTCCAGGGGGGAATAGGGACCACTATTCAGCAAAGTATGATGTCCTGTAGATTATGTCTTCCTACACGTTATTAAAAACGTCCCAGAAAAGTGTCATGTCGTCTGTAAAAGCCAGGCCTTTGTTCTCTTTTCCCTCCCTCCCTCACAATCCTAGAAGTTTCAAGCTTCCCATTTAAATGGGCAACGCAAAGCATGGGAGCTGTGAATGTAAAAGGGGCCATGCTATGAGACTATGTTGGGAAGGGGGGAATTATATTCTGAACAATGGTGAAAGGGGGGAATGGAGCAAAAAAGGTTGAGAACCAGCAAAAGGAACCACTAATAACCATTCAATGGCCAAACAGGAGCAAGCATTTGTGAATTACAAGGGAATAAGAACTTAGTTGCTACAGACTATTTTTCCAGGTAGCTGGAAATAGTACACATTACTGACCTTACAAGCATTAACACCACTTTAAAGAATATATTTGCCAGGTGATGGCATCCTAATTATTACAGATAATGCCCCACAATTTCTGGAGATGGAGTTTGCCCAGTTTGCAAAGAAATACCATTTTAGCCACACTACAACCAGCCCCAGGTACCTCCAAGCTAGTGTAGAGGCAGAAAGTGCAGTTCAAACCACAAAGCAGTTCCTGAAACAAGAACTATTGGTAGTTTTACTGAGTTATAGTATAGTCCAGTGCAACTAATAATAGTTCTGACCCTGGAATTGAACCTGTACTTCCAATGGCCTGACTTCAGGGAAATCTACATAGCAAATGAAAAAGCTAAAGAACCCTTTAAGTTCCATTTTGATAAACATCATGGGGTAAAAGCATTACCAGATCCAGTAAACACTGGACTTTGTGGCCAACATGCTTTCCCATTGCCCAGTTTTTCTGTTTGCTAAAGTGGAGAGGAATGTGTTATATATTGGACCCATCTGGTCTTCTGTAAGAAATGATACATGTTATAACACTGGGTTTTGATTTTGATAGTTATTTCTTTTACTTGTGGGTAGGTAGTGTAAATTGTGCCATCTCCAAATTTCAGAAGGAATTTAAAAATAACTTCAGAATTCTGTATCTAGTATTATAGATATGTAAACATTTGAACTGAGATTAATAGAGCAATTCTCAAACCTCTAAGCTATTTAGTGTGTTTGGCATTGCAGTATAAGATCATAGTCAAATCACATTTTCAAAAGTTTTCTTAACATCCATAAAGGAACCAATGAACTTTCATAACATCCAGACTTACATACCAATGGGAATTGTTACAAGATTAGAGGCTAAAAAGGAATACTAAATTAAATTTTATGAACAAATTAGAAGTTTGGAAGATGTTTTCACACATCCAGAAGAACTGTGAACCTGAGAATACAATTTGAGCACATTATAGTGAAAAAAATGGTTCAAATAAATGTGTTTAACTATTTGGCTGATTAAAGAGAACCATTGTACTCAAATAGCATGAATTTCTGAACTATGGCCCACATTAATTTTGTTGCGAACTTCGTATATGTGAATATTTTCAACACTTTACACATAAATGAAAACTAAACCTTGTTTTCAAATAACAACCGGGGAAAGTATTTTCACCATTGCTCTTTTCTATGCTAGGTACCTATGCAACATGAAAATAATGCAAATACATACAGATCATACAAATATGAATAGCCAACAGGACATAATGCCATCCATATGGACTTTTATTGTGGTCTTCTGCTTCTTGCAATCCCTGAAGGGAAAACCTCTTATTTTTACTTAGGCTTGATAGCTGTAGCTCCAGGGATGAGCTGCTCTTGGACTGCTGGATATTTGGCAGCCACTGAGTGAGAAATTTTTGAGATGTTTGGCATATTGAGAGAAGGTGTTATTAGTTTTGGTGAAATGGATTACTGCCTTTCCTGACCCACTGTAAAGACTGAAAAACCATCAACAAGGGCTCTCACCCAGTACTGACATATTCTTATAAGAACTGACACTTAAGGCCAAACTAGACGTAACACTGGAGATCTCTGAGTAGGATCTCCTACACATACACACACCTATCTAATCTGGGAGAGACACTTTTTTTACTTGGCTCTTTCTTCAGTGAAGCTGCTGGGGGGGGGGGTCTTCAAAGTAGCCAGAAGCAAGAACTCACATATTCAGTTTGGCCCACAGCCAAAGAATTATTTAATCCCAATTTTCCTAAATGGAGGCTTTGACAGACCCCCTTTTTTAGATGCCATAATTGCTTCCCTGTGGTTTTGTTTGCTTGTGGGAGCACCTTAAGTGCAGAGTGGGTAAGGGCTCTGCCAAAGCTTCACACTTTAGAAGAAGTTAAAGTGCTTTGCAAGTATCTCAGTTGGGAGAAAGTCATGTGAGCTCAGTTTAACACTGAGGGGCATTTATCTAAACTTCAGTTTCACTGGTGGAAAAACATTTATGTTCAAAATATGTTGGGAAATTTCCATGATTCCATTGAAAAGCATGCCTTACACCATTAGTGTGGCCTTCTTTTCAGTTTGATGTGTGGCGTAGCCCTGTTCTCTGGTTACATGATACACCTGTGGCATATTAAACATAGCCTACATCTGATGCTAGGGAAAGTGGAAGGCAAAAGGAAGAGGGGCCGACCAAGGGCAAGATGGATGGATGATATTCTGGAGGTGACAGACTTGACCTTGGGGGAGCTAGGGGTGGCAACGGCTGACAGAAAGCTCTGGCGTGGGCTGGTCCATGAAGTCACGAAGAGTCGGAAACGACTGAACGAATAAACAACAACAAAACATCTAATTGACCTTTGTTACTTTTCTAGTGAATACCAGTATTAGAATCTATTCTTCCATATTATTTCAGCTTTAACTTATGCACCTATCTTCAGATCTCTTATTTGATTTTTATTCTTCCAGATGAAAAAAACAGGTGTGTTTACTTTAGAGGAAAGGAAATTAACAGGAGCATGGTAGCAATTGTTTAATACATAAAAGATAGTCACTAAAAAGAGGGATACCAAAAATCTCTTAAAGCAGGATTTTATATTTCTCTCTCTAGTGGGTCAAATCCTCTTTCCATTGTCTTAAGAATCCTACCTTTTGTTTATAATTTTGATTCCCCCCTTTTTTGCTTGTAGCTATTTAATCCAAGGTTAAATAAATTCATTACTGGTGGAACTTAATAAAAGCTAGTTCAGTGAGTGACAATCTCTTTAGATGCAAAATTTAATTATCTGAGCTCTTTTTTTTAACGGGCCTGAATAATAATTGAGCTGGATGAATGGAGAACAATGCAGCTATAATAAGGGTTGAAACTGAGGGAAAGGACTCTAAAAGAAGAAGAGATAATCTGATAACACTTCAGAATGAAAACAATGTTTAAATCTATTAATTATCTTGCTAATGCCAACTGCATTTATTAAAAATGAGATGCTAAGGGCCAAACTACATGTTCTGTAGAAAATCCATGATCAGATGAACATTTTTGCTTAAAAGCAGCTACCAAGAACTCTAGATTTGATTGAAGCAGTGGATCTGGAGAGTGTTGTTGAATCCTTTCCCATTTTTCTGATCTATTCTCAACTACTACTCCAACCTGCTCACAGATTCAGATTTATTCATTTGTATCCAGTCATCAGACTATTACAGAGCAAGAGTTGAACTTTTATCTCATCATAAAATAATATAAATAAAATTGACAAAATCCTGAATTATATAAAACCAAGTTAAAGTCAAAAATCTCCCTGGCAAAACACTAATTTCCCCTTTAAATGTTTTGTTACTATTTTACAATAAGTTAAATAAATAAAATTTACACAAACCTGAATAAAATTATATTAAACCTGAATAAAATTGTATTAAAAACAATCATGAACTTAGAACTCAATAACCTAGCAAGACACACTATCCTCCCCTTTAAAATGTTTCCCTAACATCAATTATTACAGATAAAAAATGTAGGTTTTGCAGATAAGTATCTATCTTGCCCACAAATTACAGTCTCATGGTTGGGCCTCCCCCATATCTCTCTAAAATCTAACCCAAATATTGTTCCCTTAACACATTATACTAAGTACAAAGACTTATTCCAGTAGTGCAATTAGGTCAGTTTAGACATTGATCTTATGGGCAACGGGGACTTTTAGATGGTCATGTGTACTGATATAGTTGTATCCATCACGAGGAGTATGTCAAACAACCTGGTTTTATCCTGGTTGTGTTTTTATACTATATTTTGTATTTGTGTTTTTAGACTGTTGGTTGTTTTATATAGTTTTAATTTTTGTGAACCACCCAGAGAGCTTCGGCTATTGGGCGGTATAAAAATGTAATAAATAAATAAATAAAATAAACAACCTCTACCTCAAAAACTTTTTAGCGAGCTCCATTCCCAAACTCTTTATGTATAATTCTCTTCCAAAAGTATATATTTATTTCCTCAAAGGCTATCTTAAGAGGACACCAGGGCCACAGCTAGACCAAAGGTTTCTCCAGGGATCATCCAGGGTTCGCCCCTGCCTGAGCACTGGATCCCCTGTGTGTCACCTAGATGGACAAGTTTGACTCCTGGACAATCCAGGGATAGGTCTATGGCCCAAGACTCACCAAAGAACATTTTAAGCAATAACTTATTATTTTACATTCCACTGTTTGTATTGTTGCTAATGCTGGTTCAAATCAGAAGAGACCAATGGGGAAGCACTAATAATGATCTGTAAAATGTACTAAACTATGTCCAATGGGTTTAATTCCTAGATGCTCACTATTCTCCAAATGTGCTATTAGCAGGACTAATAGCAACTTTGGGGTTGAAGTTGTAACTTAAACTAGAAATATGGTGTGGTGGATGGAATTACATATCCCTTCCTCAACACTGCTAATCCAGTAAAATTTGGAGCCCCACCTACAGTCGTTTTTAAGTAAAAATCTAAAAGTTGGGAGATCTGATTATGTATTTCCTGCATAATGTATAGTATGGCTGGCTCTAAAATCAACCTAATGGCTTAGAGGTAGATGCTGTTGTTGAAATTGACATACTGAGTCTCTGCTTTATGGTAGGAGAACTGTGTGTATAGAATGATCAGACCTTTAGGAAATATTGTGCATATTCTAAGGCAAGATTTTGATTCCTGGTTATCTCACCATTTTTCTTTTCTTTTCATGGAAGTTTCCACAGTGTCAGCTAAGAGTTATGGAAATAGCTGTGAATTTTCATTTGGGGTAGGGGGGGGGGAGAAACTTAGCCAGTGTTCCCTAGTGATTAGAGGAGTTTCTGTAGCCGCAATACCTTTTTGTTCAAGTACCTTTAGATACAATTCAAATTAGTCCATTATGAGTCTTGAATGTGAAGCTTCCAAATTGCTCATCAATCAGGTTCAATGCTTCAGGTGTGTAATGGTTTGTCAACACTTCTCAAGTGTTCTTGATTTGAGTCTGCTTTTAAAGCTGTCACTCTCTCCCAAATTAGCTTTGGAGAGCTTTTGATTTTCATCAAGTCTCTAAAATTACCAAAACCCTTCTGAATTTGTTTACTTATATCTACAAAATGCCACACCAAAAAAAAAAAAAAAAAAAATGGCAGTGAAAGGGCCTTTCAACTAATTTTCCTATGCAGATTCAACACCAAAAGATGGTTAAGGAAGAACAACATTGTGTCAAAAATAATGGCTGCATTTGCATTTGCCAATGAGTGACCTTGCACTTTGTCCTCATTTTCTTATGGAGCAGTCAATGAACTATTGCAAATTTCACTGTTTCCTTAGTGTGTCATTCACTTCAAACTAACTACACCTTATTTTGACAGCATTTGTCCCACATTTTAGAGTTATGCAGCAGTGCACATCTACTTGGAAGTTAGTCCCTTTGAGTTCATAGGGACATAGTCTGAAGTATGTTCATATAGGATTACTATTAAGGGTTGCACATTATGTTTAGCAGACATAGCTTCCCCCTAAACGATTTCCCAATGTGGCTTGTAGGCAAAAACTGAGGGGCAGGGTTGTAATTCTCATGTGTTATATGAAGACTTGGCCAAAACACAAAACAGCAGTATTGGGAATGAACAAAATATCATCTAAAACTGGGACCTCAAGTTGCATCTCCTAGACACTCTTTAATTATGCTTTGAGCCAATGTGGTTCACAGTGATCCAGGAGGCAACTCAAAGCACTGGCTTTTAACTTTTACAAATGTCTAATTAAAATAGAGTGTGAATGGTTAGTCTTGGAATGGAGAATAAGTTGAGTATTCGGGATAGGGGAATGTTCGAGATAGGAAGGAGAGGGAATAGCTGTCCAGAGCAGGAAAACAAAAACCTAAAAGATAAGAAGAAAAAAGTTATTAAAACAAAAATATTTAACTTCATCTGAATTAAGTTTAATGTGTTTGATGTGACAGTTCCTACATCCTTGACCATTACTACTTTGGTATTAATATAACAATAACGTGGATATGTGGTGTTCTTCTTATTTCAGGGTTGATTCCCACAATCATGATTTGACGATTTACCGAAAAGCATATAAACTGAAAAATAATGTGTTTGAGATTATATAAATCTAAATATGAAAACTGTCTGTGTTGTTTGGCCCATGATAGTTATTTCACCCAAAGAAATTATTGCTGCTGTCATAGGTGATGGACATTTAAATGTGAACTTACCCAATGACTTCTGATTAAAACAGCTGCAGTGTCCTAATTACCTAATTACTGCACATAGAAATCCTACAAAACACACAATGTTCTCAGGTTTATTGCAAAAGTGAGAGCAATAAGGAGAAACTTCATAGGTACATATTCAGTTAATAACATAATTAGGACAGCAAGGACTATGGAATAGATCTGCTATGTATTATAACCAAAACACCCAACAGTATTTAGAGAATAGTCTAAAGAAGCTCATTCATACAGCTAAAACAGATTGGCAGATGCTCTAGAGTTCACATGATGTATCTGTTGCTAGGCTGTACCATTTCATACTGCAGCAGAATGGGGTAGAACATTTGCCTTCTCCCCCGCATAAAATAGTCTTTGCACATTCAAAATCTGCACGTCAAGGAAAACAGAATATTCTCTCTAGGAGCATTTCTATATGAGGCTTCGATTATGCACTCATGATTGGCCACTCATGTTTTTTTGTCGGCCCTTTACACAACCCTGTCAACCTACAGGGCCCCTCCTATACCTTCTGGCTGTTATCGTGGCTTAATTCTCTACAGGGAGAGGGTGATAGGAGACTTCAAAGCACAGTAACTTTCTGCTGAAATCCTGGAGTCGCACTATATTACAGCACCATCTAGTGGCTGTATAATAATATGGAACTTGCTCAGAAAGAAAAAATAACAATGATGGAACCATGAGAAAAGGATTCCTTAATTGCACAAGGAATCTGAAAGCAGAAGCCCTAGTAACGGTGCGGGATTTTACCGTGGTATAAAAATGCTCTAAATGTTTTGCAGGAATTATTGTGTGTTGGAGGGAGGAATATTTGATCTGCAAAACCTACAGTCTGAGATGGGACAGCCAAGGAATAGTCTGTTTTAGCTAATGAACCAGGAGAGAGCTTGAGTAATATATAGCCTGAATCGTTTTTGAGGCCATTCTGTGTGTCCCATAGATTCTTTCTCCTGAGAAAATGTGCTAAAATCCACACACACCCAAAAAAATTAATGAACTTAGTTTCTTCAAATTTCATCATTTCTAAGCTCATCATGATTTTTAAGGCACAATTAAATGATTTAGAATATTTGGAACACCAAGAAATGTTGTCACTCAAGTTAGTTTCAAAGTCATACTTCGATTTATTGTATTTCCCAAAATAAGTTGAATGGGTTCCTGAAATTGAAATTCCTTTACTAGTATGTACACTTTTTGAGGAATCTTATTATTATTGTGCCATAAAATTTAAACTGAAACCTCAGTTTACTGCTGATCATTCTTAAAATTGCTGCTTAGAGCTTAGCACTGTAGATGGCACCAAGTGGCACCACTCTCCAAACATCTTTTCTATCAAAAGTTTGTAATCTTGTATTTTACACAATTTCCCTATATTTTTTGCTAATTTCATATATGCAAATAAACACAAGTTTGAACATTGTTAGAACCACCCAATTTATAATCCATTTCCAAAACAGACATTGTTACTGAAAAACAACAATGGGTTTTGTGGCAAATTAAAGACTAAGAATTTTATTATGGCATAAGCATTCATAGATTTGAATTATAAAGGAGATGTTATATTGTGGGCACAGAGTAGTGAGGTGGAATGTTTAGCAATCTGCTGTGATGAGTTTGCAAAACACTTAGCTAAGAAAACTGTGTGCCACTGCTCTGTCTTGGACTCCACCTGCTCTGGTGATGGTGATTGAGGCAACCAATTGTCCAGTTCTGAGGCAAGTTGGCTTGGAGTAGAGAAGCCCACCCCCAGTTTGTTGGACTCTTGTTCAATCTGGCTAGTAAAAGCTGCCAGAGAGGGGCTGGCCAGCTGGGTGGCTGAAGTGGTAAATACTTCTTTGGGGGATGGTTATTTCCTAATTCTTTTAAAGGAAGCTGGGCTAAGGTCATTTTTGAAAGGGAAAAAAAAAGCATTGTTGGATTCCACCACCCTAAATACCCAACATTGCTCTAATGTCCTAAAGCACATGGTGGCAACTCAACTCAAGGCCTTCTTGGATGAAGCTGATTATTCAGATCCTTTCCAATCTGGGTTCAGCCTGCATGTGGGAATTGAAACAGCTTTGGTCACTATGGTGGATGACCTAAGCCAAGAACTAGACAGGAGTAGTATGTTCCTGTTGGTTCTGCTGCACCTCTCAGAAGCATTCGGTACCATTGACCATGGTATCTTTCTCAGATGTTTGGCTAGTAGGAGTCTTGAGGGCACTGTATTGCAATGGTTCTGATCTTACCTGGCTGATTGCACCCAGAAGGTGGTGCTGTGGCATTACTGCTCAACATCTGTGGCCTCTTGTGTCCCTCAGATCTATAATTTATCCCTTATGCCAAGGGCAAGGAACCTCCACTAACTTATGTCCCATTCATTTCAATGGGTCTACTCTAAGGAGGGCTAACATTGGATACAACCCTATGGTGAGATGTACTGTATTTCTATTGACAACCTGTGGAACTTCTGAAGTGCCTCTTGTCCATGAGTTTAGACTGATGATAAAGATGTCATCAATGTATATCAAGTATAGGAGATGCTTTGGAGGACAGGAGCTGAGAAAATGTTGTTCCAAGTCAGCCATGAGTATGTTACTACACTGTGATGCCATGCAGTGCCTGTGATCAATGTCAGCGCTATTGATCTGAAGATAAATGTTCTCCCGAACCTGAAGTAATTGTGGGTAAGAACAAAGCGGAAGAGTTTGGTGACTAGATGTGATGTATTACCATCAGGGATGATATTTCTGATGGCTTGTAATAGTCCATCTTTGTGGGGGATGCTGGTATAAAGGGACTCAATACCCATGGTAGCTAGGATGGTATTCTGTGGGAGATTGTCAATGGAATATAGCTTCCTTGTAAGCCGGTGGTACCACAAAAATAACTTGCAGTATTGGTGACATATGGTCCAAGTATGGAGTCCATATAACATATCATTACAACTGTGATAGTACCAATGTCCAAACTATGGATTGCCTGGTTTTTGAATTTTAGATAGCTGATAGAAGATGCCTGGGAGTATTTATGCAGATTTAGTTTTGCACATCTGTAGGAAATTCCTTCATTAGGTTGTGTAGTTCCTTCTGGGGCTCCTCACTGGGAACTGAGGGCATGGCTAGATGGGGCAATATCCTGGGGATTGTCCTGGGATCGTCCCTGTGCATCCACATGATGCACAGGGCATCTCAGGAGCAGGGAGGGATGATTCCTCCCCCCCGGGATATCGCCTTACTCATTAATTTCGATTTTTCCATGTGGCCCACCATCACGGTTTCCCCCCAGCTCCTTGTGAGTAATGCAAGGAGCCGGGAACCAGGCACGGAGCTCCTCAGGAGCTCTGTGCCCATCGGGGGTGGGGTGGGGGTAGCACGAGGTGTTTGTTTTTTAAAAAAAACCTTACAATTTCGGTTGAGTACTCGTGCGCTCCTTTTCCTTTAAAAATAAATAAATCCAAAATGGCGGCCGTGCCATCACGCACCATGTGTAGACGAGGGGGATGATCTCATGATCATAAAATTGCGAGATCATCCCCCTCAACCCCCCCTTGTCTAGACATGCCCTAAGATAGGAGCCTGTAGAAAAGTTCTCTCTCATAGTCCTGAATGTAGTCCAAATAATCCATGACAACACAAACCAGAAGCAGCAGCACTTGTTTACTTGTTTCTAGTCTTGAAATGTTTTATTGTTTGTAGCCGTGAAATATTTTATCTTTCATAATAAATGAAGATTTTTAGGCTTCCTTCATACTTCATTAGCTGGTTCTACAGAGCACTCTCCTGTTTCCTTTTGTAAAAATGATTTAGCATAGCTAATATAAGAAAGAGGTAATTATTTATTAGGGAAGTTGTAATAAATAAAGTTTTCCCCCCGGTGTACCAGCTGTATGTTTATTCTATTGAAATTGAAATTCTATTGTTTCATTCTGGTAATCTGGTTCAGATTTTGAAGCTTTTTTTAAAAAAAATGGAGGAACTTTTAGCGATTCTCAGTGAAAGCTGCAGTAAAAGCCACATAATACTTCAGTTTCAGAAAAACTAAACAGCTTCTAAACTTCCAAGCTTTTCAGCAAAAGTGTGCATTTGCTGACTACTAGATCATTATTACAAGATGGTAGCAGTGAGTTTTCTCAACTGCATTCTGACACTTTTTATTTCCCTCCAAGGGTGCAGTTCGGACAGCAAACACAAAGGAGCTTCAGTGCCTCATATAGCTGCACCTTCAGAGCATTATGTAGTGAAATTTCTGAAAAAAGTTCAAACCTATTAACTATAATAACTGAGGGATTTTACGAGAAAAGTAGTGAGTGGTGGCACTATTCCATACAGGTCTGCAAGCTGTAGTAATAATGATCAAGCTTATATTCAAGAATTTCTTTTGGTAGAAAATTGTCCCCTAGAGATTGGTACAATTTTGATCTTCACTGCTACATTTTATAACTCTATAGACAAGACTGACACCA
This sequence comes from Elgaria multicarinata webbii, assembly GCF_023053635.1. NCBI lineage: Eukaryota > Metazoa > Chordata > Lepidosauria > Squamata > Anguidae > Elgaria > Elgaria multicarinata. Next base: position 41,753,840 of record NC_086179.1, on the reverse strand, counting down.
CTCACTACTTTTCTTTAATGGCTCATGCAAATTGTGTAAGAGCTTGCTCTTTCTATCCTCTTACTAACTAACTCATACAAGGCCTTCCTGTTGGGTCATGAGTAAGCTGAATCTTAATTGTTCATCATTATTGTGAAGGACAAGGGGTCTGAAATGGTTTCTCTTCTGATTTAATGTTACTTTTTGTGTCTACCCGAATGTGTATTTCTTTGTGCTTCAAATTTGCTGTCCCAGGCTTGGGTGGGAGGGAAGGAGCTGGGAGCACCTGCCAAAGCGCCTACCAAGGTCATCTCTGCCTAGCACTTCCAACTCCCACCGTAGCACCTGGAGATTATCAGGGGTGTTTAGAAGTCAACTTGTTTCAGCTATGGGAAAGAATGTGGATCTCGCTCCTGTTGGGAGGGGTCACCAGAAGCCCGGGAGGGGTATCGGTTGGTTGGTGTGGATCATGGGGCCAGGTGGCCGAAAAGGGATAAAAGTGTCTAGTGCTGGAGGGTTTTCACCTTCTTTGCTGGACGACACGTGTGTCAAGGGAAGATCAGGTTCGAGTAGCCAACAGGGGCTGCTTGGAGTTAGTTAGGCTTTTCTTATGTTTTAAAGTGTTGGGGTATTGTGGACAAGATCAGCCCCTGCTGCGGCTGGTTGGTGGAATGACTGATGATTTTATTGGGGTAATTGCTAGCCTTCTTCCTTCAATTGCTTTTCTCACTCCTTTTCCCTCACCTCCTCCCCCAACCCTCCCCTTTCCCTCCTGCTTAGCTTTTACCGACCAAGGCCTTACATGTTAGTCTTAGTGGTGTTAATAAACCTGCTTTGGTCCCTAATGTGTGTTTGTGCTTTATTCTTGGAACATCTGGCTCATCCCGGTTGTGGACAGGGCTAGGGAGGCGGGTTGCCTGGGAGTCTAGGACGTTGGGTTCAGGAGCCTACCTTGCAGGGACGTCAGGTAGACCCTGACTTCCGTTACAATTATTACTGGATGAGATGCTAGCTTCTGCAACAAATCATATAAACAATGGTTCATTGCTACTTGGTTTCCTTTGCTTGCTGCTGCTTGCTCTATGTTTGCTCCTAAACTTATTTGTGATGCTGCTCTGATTCTGTTTCTCTGGCAATCCTACTCAGAGATCAGCTGTTGAGTAGGTTGGTGAAAGGATGTGTCATATGTTAATATTGCATGCAGGACTGCTAGGTTTACAATAAGAAGACTTGTTGCTCTGCCATAACATTGGTGAATGATTCCTGGTGTACCTGGGGACATTTTTATGATGTCCAGTTTCTGCTAAAAAAATAACAAAGGAAAAAGCAAAGAAGAGAAAAGTGGCTTTATTTTAATGGAAGTAATTCTGTAGTTTGAGAGTTCTGTGTTCTTTCCAGCTGTATTCTTTCCAGTGTTCTTTCTTTACACAATAAATTAAGTAATTCATCTCCATTTTAATGTGTGTGTGTGTGTGTGTGTGTGTGTGTGTGTGTGTGTGTGTAAATGAATGTTCCCTATTAAAATACTAATTTCTAGTTTTAATTAAATATGACAATAGTACAAATCAGGAGCATGAGTAGCTCAGCTAATACTTGCAAGTAACCTATTTATTAAAGTGACAGGAAAAGACCAATGTACTCTCTGGAAAAATAAAATTTTAATTGTACAATATGTTTTTAGCATTTTATAGAATGAATTGGAGACATCCACAATGGATTCAAATGGGTTTGGATTTCTATGAATCCAACCTGCGTATTCCACATTGGACTGACTTTTTCCAAGTCTCAAGGTTTCTGCGGACTTGCAGACCACATTTTTAACTTTTGAGAGGCATCAGCACATTAGCACAAGTGCATATTAATATTAATCTGAATTAGCACAAGTAGAACAAAATTCTGTTTTTTAAAAAATCCGATTCTGTCAGTGAGTGGACAATGAAATGAAAGATGCCTTTCTATCTGTGAAACACAGATGGATTAGATTTAACAAACTCCATACACTCCTAAACACAATCAAGTTTCATGGAAAGCACCTGCAAACTGTCCGCTGGTGATAGTTGGAAGCAAAATTGCATATTTACATTCTTCTCCTCACAAGTTTGCTTCCCTCATATTTGAATTGCTTAATACAGTTAAGAGATAATTTTCATTTTCTCTAGATCAAAGTTTAATTTAGTTGGGATTATATTTATCTTTTTTTTCAGATGAAGTTTACATAGCTTGGTTTGGCTTTAGTTTAATTCCCGGTGTATTTTAACTCAGTATCACATTTTTAGGAGTGATTCCCTATCCCCTGCTTGCTGCATCTGGCACAGCGCCAGCTGAACAGTCTTTGCATTTTATTTTTTTATGGGCAAATCCATTAGGGCTTTCTGGGTATGAATCCTTGTGGGCAGATAACTCTCAGCAGGAATCTCAGCACAATCTCAGCCTAACACTGTAGTTTCTAAGATAACATCATTTTTAAGGCAAACTACTATGCTGGCATGGTGGTAGAATGGTTACTAAATGTGTGATGATTTATTTTTGTATCTACAGAGGATTTGACGCTTCCCACTTTATTTCTTCCCACAAAAAGACATGAAGGGCTTCCCTCAGTTATAGTGCAATTAAAGCAGTGATATATCAAAGGTGCAAAAACAATTATTATAAAAAGCAATGTATACACAATAAGTTTTAAGCAAAAAGAACTGTGCTGGAGAAATAGTCTTGTATGCAATCTATCTTTTGTTTACTTCATGATTTTCTATTTCTTCCAACAACTGCATTTACATGTTTCAACACTGAAACATTGAAACATTCTTCAACGTTTTAGTAAATAGCCATTTCCTGAGAGAATCATGTCACTCTCTATTAAAACCTTTATATTTTTATTTATCCCTCTCATTTTCCCCAACTCTTTTGATATTGTCTCCTCAAATTTTTCTTATGTATCTCAGTTGACTCTGACCTTACTTTCAGGAGTGTCAAGGAACAGTTCTGCTGCAATGGGGCTATCCAAGCTGCCCTCCTTTAGGCAGCCCTTCTTTCCCCTCCCTCTCAGGCAATCCACTGAAATGTCTCATTACTCGTGTTAGGCCATTGCTAGACCAGGGTTTAGTCTGGGGCTTACCCCAGGCTCACCCCTGTGCATCCAGATGACGCACAGGGGATCCCTGGGGTCAGGCAGGGGTAACCCTCCCTTGCCCTGGGATATTTGGCTACAGTTGTAGCCCAATATTTCCCGTGGTCTCAGGCTGAGCCCGAGACCGTGAGCGTGTAGACCAGTCCGCCGCTTTTCCCAGCTACCGCAATTACTTGCGAGTAGCCGGGGAAAGCGGTAGACGGGGCACAGTGCTCCTCGGGGAGAGATCGTGGCCGGGGGAGATCGCAGCAGGGGGGGAGATCATGGGGGGGGGAGATCGGGGGCAGGGTGGGGGAGTAGGGAAACCTTTTTTTTAAAAAAAAACTCACTTTGGTCAATCGTGCGCTCCTGCACAACCGGCCCTTTAAGAAAAAAATGGCGGATGCGACGGGGCTTTCCTTTAGCCTGTCGTGTCTGACGTGTGGATTGGAGCAACAGCCCGCACTACTTCTAGCATAGGCTGGCCCCTCCTCACCACCAGATTATCAGGTAGGTCTAGCAACGGCCTCTGTTTCACAGCCACTGTAACGATCATGCAGCATTTCTGAAAGGAAGTGTAGTTTGGCATGAAATGCTGCCCTCCGCTCCCAAAGCAAAATTATATTCTATCATCATTGCTTCTGCTTCTCTCCCCCAACACTTTTTAACAGTTCTTAGAACAAGGACCCTTCATATACTTGAACAAAACTTAAAACACAGATAGGGTTTTCCTATCTGGAGTGCACCCGCTGCAAAGAGGAGAACTTCATCAGCATTACTGCTCTTGTACATTTTATTTATTTATTTATTACATTTCTATACTGCCCAATAGCCGGAGCTCTCTGGGCGGTTCACCTATATGAAGGATTCTTGTTTAAAGACGTGTTAAAAATGGTGGCAGGGTGGAGGGGGGAATATAGCATAGACAATGATAATAGAATGTTGTTGTTATTGTTTGGTTTTTTGGAAGACAAATACAGCTATTTCATGCCAAACAAATGTTCGAAACTAGTTGCTAGGATTAGACAGGACACAAGTAGGGTATAGTACAGAGAAGCAGATCTCGGATATGCTGAGATCTGCTTCTCATTAGAACATTGCTGCTACATCTGTCTAGATATTCTTCCATTGGGAAGACATTTGAAGAGAGGGGAGTGGAGGGAGAAATCCCTCTAAGCATTTTCTCTATGTTCTAAACTCTATTAAATGAGTACAACAATGGCCTGATCAAAGGGGAATTCAGCTACACCAGTATTACTGAGCATTATATGAGGAAAGGAAGCACCTTTAAGAGCTATGGCACAATTTCTGAGTTAAGTTTAGTTCAAAGTATCCTGCTCCAGTGAATATTCCTACAAACTCTATAGATGGAATTTTACACAGTTTTCTGTGAAAGTGTGAAGCAAGTGGTCCAATATGGTTCTAAAAATAAAAATGTCAAAATGAATTTGACAATGTAATGCAAGTCTGGTGTTTTAAAATAGCTGAAGTAAATCACAGAGGATGAGATCATCCATCAAATGCATTTACAGAATCTCCTAAGAAGAATCTATTAAAAAGATTCTTTAATAGATATCTATTAAAATATCCAAAAATATTAACTTTACTTTCAGCAGTCATTGATGATCTGACTACCTGTGATACTGTTACCCAGAGTAACATGTTGTTTTCTACTTTTCATGGCAGCCACTGTTTAGCATTTGTGTTTGAAGTTTGATAATTATTAGTCCATGATCTGAAGGAATCAGAAGATGTGACTAATTGATTTTATTTACTTAATTTTTTACTGCACCTTTCCAACCAGCAGAATTCCCAGACAGTATATATAAAATAAAGCAAAATCCATTATAGCCATTTAATTAAAACATATTAACATCACAAATGATGTATGATGTATTTGTTATACCGTACTTTTCTATCTTGATATAATTTATGCTTTCATTAATTTTTCATATCTCTTATTGAAGACTGTCCCATCATTGGTCTAACTCCATCCCATCAGATATCGCTTAGATCTAGAGTAATTTAGACATAGTTTAGACCCTTGAAACTAATGGGACAAGTTAGTCAAGTTAGTCAAGATTTGAAAGGAACTGAAACAAGCCTAACTTTATTCTTACTTCAACCCATAGGTCACTCAACAAAGGAAGTAAATACAGCCTGTCGGGATTCACCATCTGGCCCAGCAAACTTCTTACCCAGGCCCCCTCCCTATCTGAGGTCCCATTCCTTACCCCTGCCCCAGAAGCAAGAGAGAAAAGAGCTTATTTCTGATCTACAAATACATACTTTCTCCTCTCTCAGCACTGGGACTGGGGAAAGTGCTTATTCCCAATCTCCTGCAGTTCAGAGACAAAGCCTTGCAGAGGAGTAGAAGAGAGCTTCTTTCAGTGCTAATGTTTTGTCTCAGCAGATTTGCCATTTCAGTTGAGGTGGGCTGGGTGAGTGTGCGTGTGAGTGAGTGAATGGGGTGTGAATATTAAATGTGTGCATGTCTAAACAGGATGCATTGGTATGTGGAAATGGGAGAGACGCCTCATGTCACCAGTGGCTCCATCCATGTTGGGCCATAGTCCTGTCCACAGCTAGCATACAGCCCTTGGTGGCCCAGCCTTCAGGCTGAAAATGGGGCCCAACCCGTGATGTACCAAAATGTCCCAATATCCCTAGTTCAACTTTAATTTGTTATTTGCATTTCAAGGGAAGTCTTCATTGGTTTGGGAAAGAAAGTTATACAATCCCACCTCAAACCTGACAATCCCAAGATAAAAATGTATACATTCATGCAATTACTTTCACCTCCAATTTGACCCTTACTGTGTGGTTGCTTGAATACAAATAGACACAAAGAGACTTGAGTTGGGACCAGGAGTGGTTCAATCGCAGCTAACATGACGAAGGCACCACTATTTCTTGTAAGAAGGAAAATATATTACTATTTCTCCATGTAGTTCCTAAAAGAAAGGAATATGGTGGTGTTTCTCACTCAAGTAAAAGATTGCAGGTTCTCCAAAGACAATTTATTACCTCCCACTGTCTTTCAACATTTAAACTTTTAGATTGTATTTTCTAAGTATCAGCAAAGAGTGGCCAGACAGACAGACAAATGTGCAGAAGTGTAAAAGGTTATAGCACAAGATCCACAAATCTATGACAAAGGTAGATTACTCAAAACTCATAAAAATGAATTCTGCTTTTTTAAAAAAATAAATACAAAATGATCTAGTACTCAATCATCCAGGACCCTTTTTTCACAAGCTCTTGGATGTGCAAGTGTGTCTTTGTGGAATGATATTTTTGTATTGTGCCTGCCACTAGTCCTGGTTTGAGGTTCATTAACATTTTGCTTTATAAAACATGTGTTGTTTTGGTTAACTTTGTACACTATCTTAAATGAGTGAATTTATGTTCAAATTCTTCACAATAAGGAAAAACAACAGGGAAAGATTTTTAGCTATTTCTCAAGAATTGATTGTAGGCACAAGGTTTCAGCAACATATTTCAAGTAGATCAGAAGGAAAAAACTGATTGCTCATCCAGGGGACCAGGGATAGCCAAGTGGCATAGCATCAGGATAGCATCAGGTCTGGAAGTTCATTGACTGGCATATAGAGAGCAATAGATTATGTGAAATAATTTTCTAGAAGTTATAAAACTTCTATCTAAAAATACTCTTCTTGTGTTATTCACAAAATTGACTGTTATAATTTTCTTAATGACAATACCAGAATTATCTATTAAAACACTGGCCTATGACATAGCCTGAAGAAAATGATTTGAACATTGAGTAATTTCCCCAAGGTCTTAACCAGATATCCCACCCCCTGTCTTTATAAAATTTTAACAGATGAAGCCAGCAATATGACTTGTAATGTCATATGTGAACGGTGATGTCCTAGAATCTAGACAATTCATAATTATCCTGTAATTTTTATTCTTACATATGAAGTTTAAGAGTATTTCTTCTAGAAACACAATACAGATGTGCTTGCAACTGGATGTGGAATATTAAGAGTGTTGTGTAGCACAATCCTATACATATCTACTGAGAGGTCAAATCCAATGAATTAAATGGAATATATTTCCCATTGAAACTGTTTATGATGCTTATTTATGGAGGGTAGAAGCAAATGCAGAGAAACTACCTTGTAAGTGTTGTGTGTACACACCCACTCACACACACAAATATACACCCACTCACACATCACATGCACGCACGTACACACACACACACACACACACACAGGCAAACTTAAAGGATGAGGGTAGCTATGGTAACCTAAGAAGAGATATAGCAGAACCATTGATGAAACATAAAATAGTTGTTCAGGAACTGCTTCCAGCAAAGCACAGAGCCAGCTACAAGAGCTTGTTATTATTCATCTTGCGTAACTTGCAGGTTATATTTGTTTGTTTTTAGTCAAACTAGCCCTTGTCCTTTAAAGTGCATGAACTAATGTCCATTTAGGATACTCTTGATTTCTTGTGTCGTCTGAGTCTACTCCTTTTTGTCCCAAAAGACAATTGAGATTTTCATGCTTCTTTGTTAAACACCCAAAAAATCTCAAGTTTTGTTTTTCAATTTCCCCCTTCCTTTGCAGCCACCTCACATTGTTCCAGAGGATCCCCAAGGCTCTGGAGCAGATTTTCATGTGTTCAAGAGGCTGCAGAGGAGGACCGCCCCATGAGCAGAACTGATGATCCAAGTCATTTGAAATAGCATGATAGGATTAGAACCCCCTCTTGTTAACAAAAAGCAACTGTAAGGGCAAATGATTTGGATGGTGACTGCAGCATGGGGGAATGGTTAACACTTTAACCCTGAGCCATTTTCCTACTGAAAATCTCCCATCCTGAACTGAACTGAAAGTCTCACCCATTTTCACCAGCCAAATTCAGCTATTTCCAGCATGGAGAAGATCATGTTGTACATTCCTGCTGTATAGCTGTTAACAATGAGGAGCCTGTTAGAAAAAAAAGTGGTAGCAGACCCAATTAAGTACTAACATGGCTGAATACACGAGGATTCAAACCAAGGGCATGGCTACATGAGGGGGGTGAAGGGGAATGATCTCACGATATGATTGTGAGATCCTCCCCCTCAGTCTACACGTAGTGTGCAACGTCCCAGGAGGAAGAGGACGTCACGCCTGCCAATTTTTGTTTTTTTAATCGAAGAAGAGTGCAGGAGCGCTCCTGCGCAAAAGTATTTTTTTTTTACAAAAAACCCCACTTCCCGCTCCCCCCCACCCCCGATGGGCACAGTTCTCAGCTCCTTGCAGTTACTTGTGAAGAGCCAGGATGAAAATGGGATGCCCAGCCACACCTCCCGTGGTCTCGGGATTAAAGGGTAGGGCAATATCGCGGGGCAAGGGAGGGATCATCCCTCCCTGCCTCTGGGATCCCCTGTGCATTAAGGATGATCCTGGGGTGATCCCGGGGATATCCCCAGGTATAGACATGCCCCAAGGCTTTTATGAGATAAGCACTCACAGCCCGGGGCCTGGATGGACAATTAGTTTTGGTCTCTCTCACATTCATTTTTGTTGAAATCTCAAGTTGTTTTTTCCCCAAATACGGAAAGTTTAGAATTTTAGTAAATTCTTATCAAAACAAATTAAGACAAAATCCTCACACACCCCTACCAACATTATGGTCTCTTTGGTGCAAGGTGAAGATCTTATTCTCTCAGGGATTTTAAGAACTGATTTTAGTGCTTTTAGATCTTAGCACTCTTTTATTCTGCCACTTGTTTTACCTTGGTTTTATGTACTATCATGTTTTTACCATTTGCTGATGACTTTATTTTGGTTTTATTTGCTGCTTTTATTCATTGTTCCATTGTTTGCATTTTATGTTTTTAATCATTGTACACTCTCCAGAGAACTTGGGTTACTCGGCAGCTTTAAATTTCAAGAATAAATAAATAAAATGCTGTAGGAACTCATCCCCCATGTTTCTGTCTGGATCCAGATTACTTACACACACACACACACACACACACACACACAGAGAGAGAGAGACTGCTGCTGCTTAAAAAAGATGCATTGCCAGGCTTATGTATGCTATTTAAAAATACAATTAAAGTAACATGCAGCTCGAGATTTGTCGGATGTCACTGTCAACCTACTGCCTTTTCTTTGACTTTTAGCTTCATAATCTAATTGTAACTGTTTGTTACATGCATATAAAAGCACACTAATTATATTCAGGAATAGCTTAGCTATTATTTTTTGTATATGTTTTATCTATGATGTTTAAGCATGTTTGACAGACAGCCAATTTCTGTTAGAAGACATACTGTTCTCAATTCTTGCAGTTATGAAATTAATAATAAAGGTGATTTTAAAACACAAAATATATTTTAAAGATGGTTATCTATTAATTCTTATGCAAATGCAGTTTATATCTTCTATTTAAATTTGCAAGCTTTTCTTCTCCAGTCATTGAATCTGACTGGGAAAAGGAGGAAGCCAAGTTTTGTTAAGGAAAGTTATTATGCACCACTCTACACAACAGTTTTTGTGACTTGAATGTGCGAGAGCAACTCACTGGAGTACTCTGCATTCTAAGGAAAGTAAGGCTGTAATCATATACACAGTTATCTTTGAATATATTGAATTTGATGGAGCTTACTTCTATGTAAACGCATATAGGGTTGTACTGTGAGTTATTCGTAGACCCCATGATCATGGGGGAAGGTAGCGTAAATTATCCATGGAGCAGGGAGGGGTAGGAAAACCTCAAAGCATACACTTATTACATAACTGTTACCCCCGTGGAGCGCTGTGGTTTACTTATCCTTCACTGCTCCGTGAATAATGTTGTGGCCTCTTGCTGGTGCATCCACATATCCCAGCAGTTCCGAAGGCCATGGCAGTCGCTTCAGAGCAACCATAGAAAAAGTGGTGGTTGCCCTTGCCAGTGGACTCTATGGCCACCACCATTTTTTTCCTTCCGAACAAGCAAAAATACCCACAGAGTTCCCATCAGGACACAACAACCATCATGGAAGCCCACTAACCCCATTGCAGCAGGTGGGCAGTAGGCATGGGTAGTTGGACCATTGGGAGGGAGCAAAATTCCCACCACACGACACACTAACCCACTATGGATTGTGTTTTTGAGCATTCCATGGTGGGTTAGCATGACTTCTGAACAGCCCTTAAAGTGACAACTGCGCGAGCCTTTCTCCCTTAAAGTTACTTTAGAAGTACATTTAATTTTATCCCATTTTCAAAAAATGATCATGCTGCCCTCGATCCAGCTGTGGTCGCAAGCATATTCATATCTAACAACTGATTGTGGATCTGCATCTCCTTCAGATAAAAATATACATTCAACCAATTTGGTAGGGCTCAGATAAACATTGCAGTGTGAATGGGGCTGGGCATCCAAATGTGCTTCAGAAGCTCTTTGCTGTATCAGGGTGACTACTGCATAGCTGCCCTAGGAATTGCATTGATTGGCAGGTTATACATCTCTCAAATATAGTAATATTTAATCTCTATTTAAGTTATATCTTAGCGTGCATTCCAATAGGATTGATGCTTGATAGAGGGAGGTCCCCTCCATCTATCCTAAGCCCTGTCTCGCAAGGCAGGATGAACAACAGAGGTTTTTAGTCTCCCATTCCTCATTAAATGAATTTTGAACTAGATGGGGTCAAAGGACTGTCAATGGCCACAGCTAGACCTAAGGTTTATCCTGGGATCATCCAGGGTTCACCCCTGCCTGAGCACTGGTTCCCCTGTGTGTCACCTAGGTGAACAGGTTTGACCCCTGGACGATACAGGGATAAACCTTAGGTCTAGCTATGGCCTAGCTCTCCTATCCTCCTGGAAGTGGGAATGGAGAGGCTTGTGAATCCAGTGGATCCATGACCTTTCCCCCGTCCATCCATCAGCATGCCCCTTTCCCCTCTCCTTATTGTCGTCTGAGGTCACTGTTGCAACTTTGGGAGAGGAACCAACGCAGAGCTGTTAGAAAGTGAGCATCCTCAGATAATTTAATTGAATCAGATACTTTTTCATGACTAATTTAAGAACATTTATTAAAATGTGAACATTACACATTCTTAAGCTGCAATCCTATATTAATCTTTATGAGGGTAAGCAACACTGAACTCAGTGGGACTTAGTTCTGAATACACATATTATATAACTTGAGGTGTGCAATTTTTATCTTTTTGAACAGCACATTTGGGCATTTTCTGGGGATAATTTATTGTGTAAAAGTGTAATAAGAAATTTACATATATAAAAGCAATTACATTTCCATTGTATTTTAAGGAAATATTGCACAATGGGATTTATTCATTTGGAGCATTTATATCTTGCTTTTCTTTTTAAGCAATGCCCATAGTAGGGTAGAGTTCAATTTCATGTAGTTCCAAAGGGCATCAGGTAAGCCAAAAATATTATTGAATAAATCTGTGATAAACCAGCTTACCCAAAAGGCAAATGAAGGACTGTATGTATCTTCTATTCGTTAGAGAAAGTGCAGCAGAAGTGATGCTTCATTAAGTCCTATGTATAAGAGGGCTCCCATTCTGTTAGGATCCAACAGGTGTCACTGCTTCCAGGGATTTTTAGAGCATTTCCTGCTGGGGTGCTATGTTACATATGGTTGTCCATCTGCCTGAAAAAAAGGCAGAAGAACAAGCCTTCATAAAACATAAGGGGTGTGGTGTGGAATGTTATTGCTTTGCTTTTCATAACATGCAATTGTAGGGGAGAAATCAGCATCTTCTTCCTAAAATTTATCCTCAAAGCCATAATACAGCGCAGAATTCGGTGTGCTAAATCCTATTAGTGTAGGACCTTAATGTCAGGTATCACTTCCAGCTGAATATTTGAGGTGGAAGTTGTATTTAAATGGAAGTTCGGAAATCCATAAGGAGATACACTTGCGCATACATAGCCAGATAGAGCAGTTCCCTGGGACTTACTCACATGTAAACGTATGTAGAATTGTTTCTTACTGGTGAAAGGCCCATTAAACTTGGGATATTCTTTAAATATATCTTCCCTGAGAAACTTAACTGCACATACTAGACAGATCACACTACTGATCATGTTATTTTCATAGGCATCACACATGGCATTGCAGATATCCTGACCCTTTAAGATATATGCATGTAACATCTCAGTCAATTTCATCCTCATGAAGACCTGGGATGAATGCAAGAAGTTGCTCTTTCCGATGGTTCGGTTGATGGTCATGTTTCTAAATCCAAGCTCTTGGAGATGATCATGTCCTGTATGTATTTTATTTATTTATGTTTATATGCTGCCCTATAACAAAAAAAAAGGTCTCAAGGGGACTTACACAATATAAAACCCTAGACAGTCCACTGAGAAGCCTCCCACATTCAGCTAGAGAAAGTCTGTTAAGTCAAATTCTTAAAAATACTGAAGTGCCTGTACATCTCCTGGCTTTAAAATTTCTCAGACTTCTTCACAATACTCCAACAGGTCTTTCACTATAAATATCAATTCTAATCTAATGTGAATTTATTTGTGAGTAAATCCCACTTACCTGCTTTATCTGGTTGTGGTTGTGAAAGTATATGTTCTACCTGAAACATGTTACTGGTAGCTGGAGATGATTATTTTTTTTTACACTGAAGTTTCAGCACTAATTGAAACTAATTAGCTTAACTGCACCTAATTCTATGTTGGACTGTGCAAAGTGAGTCCAGTTTAAATCAGCTTGTAAAATATATACTTCTAAGTTTGATTATGCTAAACAGCATCAAATAGGGTGAAACTGTTAACGTAAATTATGTTGTGCTAGGATAAACTACCCAAGTACAACGCTAATACTGTTAGATAGTGCGTTGATTTCTCTGGGAAATTGGTGTACCAGCTAGTGCTATTGGCTCTAGGATAGTTTTCACTCTGGATACTGCCCATTGAGTTGATTTTACATAGCTGTAATTCCATCCCCTTTTAGAATTATAGTTACCAAGAAATTCTCCTTTTGTGCTAATGTCACCAATTTTTTAAAAAAATATATAAAGTTTGCAAGCTTCCTTGTACTTTGTAACACAATAATAAGTTAATGTCAAGATTGCTAGTAGCATGGAAATGTGAGGAGCACAACTGTACTAGTAATCACAACTTTCTCCTATATAGATCCACTAGGTTACAGTTGCAACATGGGGCAGATTTTATGGGGCAGTTGTACAAGAATCAGGCAAAAAGTGTCTGTACAAACAGAAAGTGCTTTGTAAAATAGAACATGTGTTTCTACATGTAGAGAGCGTTTAGATATTAAGCCCACAGTATAGAAAGGCAAATGAGAATGGAGTGTAGACAGTGGCTGACCTAAAGGCAAAATGCTGTTTCTTCAACATTTCTATCAGATTAGCCTCTATTAGCCGAATTAGAAATTTATGTATTTATTGAAATAATTTATTAGCCACCTTTCCAGCGCTTAAGGCAGTGTACAAAGAGAAATTTAAACAAAACAAAATAAACTCAACAGTCTGCAAAACCAGAAAAAAATTGAATAAGCATAAACAAACAAAACTAGTCAGCTGGACTAAAGGCCAAATTTATTTATTTATTTATTTATTACACTTATATACTACTCCCATAACCAGGGCTCTCTGGGCGGTTTACAGAAATTCTAAAATTGAGATAAAAACAAGTATACAAAATTTAAAATTCTAAAACACAGAACATACACACATAAAGCATTAAAAACCGTTAAAGAACTAAGCATGTGGGTGATTAAGATGTGCCGCCATATGCCATATGCATATGTGCCGCCATATGCAAAGTCTTAACTTGGCACCGGAAAGATAGCAGCATTGGCGCCAGGCGAGCCTCGTCAGGGAGATCGTTCCACAGTCTGGGGGCCACCACCGAAAAGGCCCTATCCCTCGTTGCCACACTCCAAGCCTCTCTCGGAGTAGGCACCCGGAGGAGGACCTTAGATGTTGAACGTAGTGACCGGGTATATTCACGTCGGGAGAGGCGTTCCGTCAGGTATTGTGGTCTCAAGCCGTGTAAGGCTTTATAGGTCAAAACCAGCACCTTGAATTGAGCTCGGAAACATATAGGCAGCCAGTGCAAGCGGACCAGAGCAGGTGTTATATGGTCAAACCTTCTGGTTCCCGAAATCAATCTGGCCACTGCATTTTGCACGAGCTGCAGCTTCCAAACCGTCTTCAAAGGCAGCCCTACGTAGAGCGCATTGCAGTAACCTAACTTGGAGGTTACCAGAGCATGGACAACTGAAGCCAGGTTATCCCTGTCTAGATAGGGGCGTAGTTGGGCCACCAACCGGAGTTTGTAGAAGGCACTCCGTGCCACTGAGTTCACCTGAGCCTCAAGTGACAATGATGGATCTAAAAGAACCCCCAAGCTACAAACCTGCTCCTTCAGGGTGAGTGCAATCCCATCCAGAACCGGTAGAACACCCCCCATCCTGTCAGCGGAATCACCTACTAACAGCATCTCAGTCTTGTCTGGATTGAGTCTCAGTTTATTAGCCCTCATCCAGTCCATTGTCGCAGCCAGGCGACAACACATCCACAGCCTCTCCTGCTGAAGATGAAAAGGAGAAATAGAGCTGCGTGTCGTCAGCATACTGATGACAGCACACTCCAAATCTCTGGATGACTGCACCCAGTGGCTTCATGTAAATGTTAAACAACATGGGGGACAAAACCGACCCCTGCGGGACCCCATACTTGAGAGTCCACGGGGCCGAGTAATGTTCCCCAAGCACCATCTTCTGTATCCGTCCCGCCAAATAAGAGCGGAACCACTGCAGAGCAGTACCTCCTACTCCCAGCTCAGCAAGTCGTCCCAGAAGGATACCATGGTCAATGGTATCGAAAGCCGCTGAGAGGTTGAGGAGAATCAACAGAGTCGCACTCCCTCTCCTGTCTTTCTCCCGACATAGGTCATCATACAGGGCGAACAAGGCTGTTTCCATGCCAAAGCCAGGCCTCAAGCCTGACTGAAATGGATCCAGATAATTAGTCTCATCCAAGAGTGTCTGGAGCTGTTTTACACCCTCTTTGGAATGACAATAAAGAAGAGGAATTCCTGATAAGGAGTTCATTCCATAGCTGTGCAGCCAGTGGTGTAAAGAGCTACAAACAGAGAGTAGGAACAAGCAAGCTGCATCAGGTGACTGATAGACAAAAGGATATAATAGAACAATCACAATATTTAGTAAAGAGAACCTTTCCACATGGTACATAGGGATGATGGTGATAAATGAAGAACACCAAAATAAGGGTCAAAGAACCACCAGAATCACCACCAAACTAACTTAGGGGAGAAATCCTTCAAGATCCCAAAACATCTTATGTGATTACCTTGCTCTCCCTTCTCCATTATCCTTTAAAAAAAAGGGTTGTGGCCAAAGATTTGCCAACATAGCAATTCCTCCACTTTAAATATCAACAAGCATTAATACTAATACTATTTATAACCCACCTATATACAGAACATCCAGGCAGTTATCATCTTGAACACCCTAAGCCCAGGCTGACTGGGGAAGACTGGCAGTTTTACCACTTTTTTCTGTCTAAACATGCACAGGATTCCGCCTTTAGTAAATATTCAGATGGAGATTGTAATATGCACTCTATTCATATATGCAATGGCAAAATAAAATGCTAGAGTTATATGGCACTAACAATCATAATACTTGTTAGAAGAACACCAGACCCATCTAGTGGCATTTTTTCTTTACTACACTGATTTTATCCTAACTAGTAAACATCAATTACAACTGTAAGTCGGAGTTAGATAGCAATACTTATCATTGTGATGTAAAACATGTATTAAACCTGAAGATCCCTTAGTCTAATCAATCCTGTACTCTAATCAGAAGCACTAAAGCATTCTTAATGGATTTTATCAAATAGTCCAGAATATGTTATGCCTCAAGAAGGAAACAAGAAAGAGGGAGCAAAAGAAGCAAAGATGCACTCTGACAGAAGTACTGTAGAAGAAGTGAGTTTAGGAAAATAAACACATACAGTTCAAATAAATATGTTTAGGCATAAAAGGAAAAGGCAAGTCCTCACCTTTCCCAAAAGAGACATTAGCTGTTTAATTCACTAGGCAATGCAATCTAATGAAAAAATAATGTTAGCACCTAATATAAAGGTAAGTTAAGATCCCTAAGAAAGCAAATCTTATCTTAAGATTTGACATCTAAGATAAAATTTCAGCACTAACCCACCTCCAGCTGGTATCATATCTCATTACTTAACAGTGGAAGAAAGTTTACAGCCCACAATAGAATGGGTTCTGGTAACTCTCCAACCATCCCACCACTGGACAACAGATACTGAACTAAGTGATATGATGTAGTGGCTAAAATGCTCCACTACCTAAAGGGTTCACTGCTACCAATCTGTTTCTGGGCTTAATTCTAAATGCTGGTTATGACATGTAAAGCCCTATATGAATTGGCCTAGGCTGTTTGAAAGTTCACATTCTCTCATATGAGTCTGTCTGGATTTTAAGATCCTCAGGAGAGACTCTTCTCTCTTTCATGTCACCATCAAAGGCATGTTTGGCGGGAATGCAAGTGGGCTTTTCGGTAGATGATTCCAAGCTCTGGAACTCCTTCCCAAGGGAGGCCAGGCTAGCTCCATGTCTGTTGTCTTTCAGCTGGCAATCAAATAAATTCTTATTCAGACAGTCATTTGGCTTTTAAGAATAGTAGAGTTGGAGGGGCCCTGCTCAATGCAGGAATCCACCTTAAAGCATCCCTAACAGATGGCTGTCCAGCTGCCTCTTGCAGGCCTCTAGTGTGGGAGAGTCCACGACCTCCCTAGGTCATGGGTTCCATACTGCTCTAACAGTCAGGAAGTTTTTCCTGATATCCAGCTGGAATCTGGCTTCCTGTAACTTGAGCCCATTAGTCCATGTCCTGCATTCTGGGAGGATCGAGAAGAGATCCTGGCCCTCCTCTGTGTGACAACGTTTCAAGTACTTGAAGAGTGCTATCATGTCTCCCTCTCAGCCCTCTCTTCTCCAGGCTAAACTTGCCCATTTCTTTCAGTCTCTCCTCATAGGGCTTTGTTTCCAGACCCCTGATC
Organism: Elgaria multicarinata webbii; assembly: GCF_023053635.1. NCBI lineage: Eukaryota > Metazoa > Chordata > Lepidosauria > Squamata > Anguidae > Elgaria > Elgaria multicarinata. The sequence goes on along the minus strand of NC_086179.1, from coordinate 41,736,678 downwards.
ACCCTTGTTGCCCTCCTCTGAACCCCCTCCAGCTTATCTGCATCCTTCTTGAAGTGCGGTGCCCAGAACTGGACGTGAATACTCAAGCTGAGGCCTAACCAGTGCCAAATAGAGGGGAACCAGTACCTTGCGTGATTTGGAAGCTGCAATTCTATCAATGCAGCCCAAAATAGCATTTTCTTTTCTTTTTTTGCAGCCACATCACACTGTTGGCTCATATTCAGTTGTGATCTACAACTATTCCAAGATCCTTCTCACTTATAGTATTGCTGAGCCAAGTGTCCCCCATCTTGTAACTCTGCATTTGGTTTCTTTTTCCTAGGTGTAGAACATTGCATTGATCCCTATTCAATTTCATTCAGTTTGCTTTTAATCAATTTTTACCTGGTGGGTGCAGTTTATTTCTTTTTTATTTCTATCTTTGAAATTGATTTCTCCTTATGTTTTAATTATAATTAAAACATCAATATCAGTCCCTTTTCTTTTTTCTCCATGTTTATCAATATTGTTTCAAACTGTGTTAGATTTCTGACTCCCTGTTGTAATATGATTGGTTTTCTTATAAATGTGCTGATCTGATACCAGAGAAGTCAGGTTATTTCTGTATTCCTTAATTTTTGACAGTTTCACTTTCAGCAGATCCATTTATCGGCTATCATCTCTCAAATAGGAACACTTTAACCAATCTCCCTGAAATTTGGCAGATATGATGCCCAGAGGGAATAGTCCTATGTCTGCAAATGTAATTCGATTGAGATTTAAAATAGCAAAGTAATAGCCAGTTGAAAATACAGGCTGTCCAGTTGCAAATAATTATTTTCAAAATACAAATAAATCTGAATTAACAAATCTTGAATGAACTAAAAACAAATTAATCATTTATGGAAGCATTTATGAAAATATTTTTAAACTAAAACAAAAATCCACTGCACCTCTCTAAGAGTCAGTAATAATTAGACTAGAATTTTTTTTCTATTGCAATCATGGGAAATGCAGGTTGCTTACCTGTAACTGTAGTTCTTCGAGTGGTCATCTATGCATTCACACATATGGGCTTTGCGCCTGCGCAGAGACCAGACCGGCGGGTACCGTGGATACAGTATCGACCCTCGAGGTGGAGCTTTTCTCAGCATCCTTCCTCTTTTTCTTCTTCTTTCTTAAATGCTCCGCCGATTTAGGGGTCCGGGCCTTCTTTGAGATCTTTTTAGCCGCGGAAACCGCTAGGGATCGGCCTGGCGTCAGGGGTATGGCCCTGTTATCCGCCATCATCTCCTCATCGATAACAATCGATTGAGTTTCAGGGCTATGGGTTTGGTCCATTGCCCTTGAGGAGGATTTTTCCTTACGCTTTTGAGGCGTAGGTTCAGTAGCTCGCAGAGCTTTTTCCCAAAGTATGGATCGCAGTCTATCTGCTCTGTTTTTTCGCGTTTGTTTCATGAACGCCATACAGTGATGGCACTGCTGAACCTTATGTCCCTCGCCCAGACAAAGCACACAGAGCGAGTGACCGTCTTTAGGTGGCAATTTAGAGCCACATTTGACGCACTTTCTAAACGGGGCCCTAACGGCCATGCGCCTGAGGCGCCAACGCGATCAGACGATCGCTAGGAAAGGAGAGAAAGGCAGAAGAATAACTATATATATATATATATATATATATAGGTAAAGAAGAGAAACGGGGAAAGAAAGAAGTCAGCGTAAGTATTAAGATGAATAGAGAAAACTGGAGAGAACACGACGAATAGAGAAAATTGGAGAGAACACGGTTTCTTGGTCTGTGCACAATGTCGGACTCCTGTAAACTGAGGGAAGGGCGGGAACCCCGTGGACATGCGCGGCAGCGTGGGGGAGGGGTTCCCGCCCAAAAACGTTTCCCTAAGCTATTGGAGATTCCGGTCTGGTCTCTGCGCAGGCGCAAAGCCCATATGTGTGATGCATAGAGACCACGATGAAGAATTGCTACTTATCATTTCTCTGATATACTAGTCCAAACATATTTTTTGTTTTTCCATATAAGCACATATCAGAATAAATCACACTGTTGGTTACTGACAGTGTTTCAAATGCTGAAACCTCTCACCAAGTTGTATCCAGTGATGGTGTCAGATATTGTACAGGGGTGGAGACCTGGCTAGGTTTGCTCCTGATGTTGCTCTACCTGTAGATGATAGCAGCTTTCCAGCAATGGGTGGGAGTAGGATGCCAGAGATTAAAAGTGGGTCTAAGCCACAGAGGCGTCTGTATAAATGGCATGGAAGAGATGGACAGACAGGGAATAGGAAAAATGGAAGTCCTGATTGTGAAGAGTGACAAGGACCAAGAAAAGCTTTGTTTCCTGGAGAGTGGTGGGAGTTACACTGCTAGGAGATAGATTTATTGAGTTTGAGAAGAGATATAGTAAAAGCATTGACCTCTGTAAGACTAAGATTAAGGCTGGGCGATACTTAGCTCTCTCCAGAATTGCAAAGATGTCATAACTACGTAGCCTGTCATACAAATTGCAAAAAAGAAAAGAAAACGCAACCATGAAGAGTAGGTAAGGAGTAAATGGATTACTACCTACCCCCACCCACAAATTTGAACACTCCCTAACACAAAAAATGTTGCATCTATCCTTCTGATTTTTTTCAGGTTTCTTATGATGGCTGGGCTGGAGCATGTCAGGTGGACATTAAATTGGCTAGTCGACCATGAATAAAAAGGTTACAGGCTGCTCTGTTTTGATGCCTAAGGGACCTCTCAGCCTTCTCTTCCCATCAAGCCTAGTCCCAGCGCCACTGAGGACCATGTGGCTTTGGAGCCAGAATCAGATTCAGATTTAGAGCAGGATGACTGGGAACCCAGTCCATTCATAGGAAGCTTGGGGTCTGGGATCTTAGATCTGCCTAGGTAGGCTGCCCAGACCCTCCAGAAAATTCTGGAAACCTCTGGGGAGATCTGGGGGTCCGGAGGAACCGGAGTTAGGGCCCAAAATACTGGGGTTGTGGTTACTGGGCCCGCAGCAACCGCAACCCCAACTTACTGGGCCTAAGTTTCCCTGGCGAGTGGCGGCGGCCATCTTGAATCTCGCCCAAACTCACGTGAGATCTCGGCAGCTAGCTGGGAACTCTTGCGAGACCCAGCCAACAGCCGAGATCTCGCATGAGTTCGGGCGAGATTCAAGATGGCTGCCACGAGGGGTGGGTGGCGAGAGCGAGGTGAGTGGTTGGGGGCTGTGTGCAGGAACTTCCAGCAACGCAGCCTCCAGCACCCCACACCCCAGCGCTGAAGAAGAAGAAGGAAGAAGCAGCAGCAAGAAGCAAAAAGAAACAAGCAGCAGGAGGAGGAGGAGAAGAAGAAAGAGAAGAAGCGAGTAGGAGGCAAGACTGAGGTTTGTGTGTTTGTTTGTGTGTGTGTGTGTGTGTGTGTGGGAGAGAGAGAGAGAGAGAGAGAGAGAGAGAATGTATGGGTGAATGGGGTGCATGGGGTCTTTGAGTGAATGCACGTGTGCATGCATATGTGCATGCATGTTTTTGGAGTGAGTGATGCTGTGTGTGTGTGCACATGCACACATGTTCTGGCAGTGTGAGTGTATTGATGTCTGAATGGGATGCCTGGTTGTTTGACTGAATGAATGCATGTGCATGTTTGTAGTGGGGGTGGCTGTAGTTTTCTGTGAGTTGGGGGGATGATTTGGAGGTGATGTTCCTATTAAATAATGCATTTATTTAATCCATTAAATTCCTTTCCAATTTGTTTGCTACAATTGGCATGACATATATTTTGTAACAGTGGCTGACAATTGTTCATCCTTCTTAAAGAAACTTTAAAAAAATTAACAGGGTTGCTATCATCATCATCATCATCATCATCATCATCATCATCATAATCTATCTCTCTTTTCTTGCTTGTGGTGGTTTTTCTAGATGAACATGATGGGCTTTGCCAAGTCATGCTGTCTTTTACTGATTCAGAAATGTCCTGACTATTGAACATGTTTTAAGTATGACTGCTTTCTGGATGTTGGCGTGCATGCATTTTGGTAGGCCTAATTTCTGAAGGCTTTCTGTAAAAAAAACCAACGATGTCAAGCTGGTGACTGATGTGACTAACAAATAATTTTTTCCTGTTGCCATAGTTCTTTAACTTCCATAGCCAGTGGTGTATATTTTCCTCTCTTTTCCTCTTCCTTTTCTGCAATATTTTTGTCATTAGGTATTGCAATTTCAATGTAGCTGTGTTTTTCTTGGTTGTTTTCGACTGTTATGTCTGGTTGAAGTTGAAACAAGCTAAGAGGTGGTAGCCTTTAGTCCATTTTGTTCCATGGCTAACGTTTGCAGGCTAATAGTAGTTTATAGTCTTTCTGAATGCTTGGTTGTTTGGTTGTTGTATACTTGTCAACTGCTTCATTTGTTCAGTGGTAGCAGAATGCAGTAAGGTGATGGGGAAACAGTGTTAAATGTTAGGAAGGGTTAGACTATGGTCATCCAGTGAAGGATTTGCAGTCAGAAAAGATATTTGAGGGAAGGGAAGACTGTATCACACACAAGGCTCATCTACACCAAGCAGGATATTCCACTTTGAAAGTGGTAGAGAAAAGCCAGGAGCCACACTACTGCTTTTTAGCAGTATTGAAGTGTACTGACAACTGTTGGGGCCCATGACACATACCATATACCACTTTCATAGTGTTATATCCTGCTTGGTGTAGATGTGTCATGGGCCCCAACAGTTGTCAGTGCATTTCAGTACCACTATAAAGCAGTAGTGTAGATCCTGCAGTGCAGCTCAATACCTCTATAAAGTAATAGTGTGGCTCCTGCCTTTTATATACCGTTTTAATAGTGGAATACCTTACTTGGTGTAGCTGAGCACACAGTATAGCAAAAGCTTCAACGCACAGCAAAAGCTACAGAAGTAGGAATGAATGAGGTTAATTTCAGATACATTGAATGTCTCACTTATACTTTATTCCAGTGATTTTAACATTAAGATGTTATGTAGAACAGGTTTGTCTTAATTGTGTGCTGTGAAATAAGACCTGTGACCAAGGACATGTTTGGGTGGGCACGCCCCTTTGGGGGCTGAACATGCTCGTGAGCACGCCCCCTTGGGGGCTGGACATGTTGGTGGGCACCCCCCCATGGGGCAGCCATGTTGTCCTCCTTTTTGGTTTCCAAAATATGGTCACCCTAGCATAGGTTCTTATCTGATTGCAGGCTGAAGGAGGATAATACTCCCTATCACCCACAACCATAAGATGTAGCCTTGAGGGAGGCCTCTGATTTACAGCTTGGGAATGCGAGAACCATGCAAGAGGAAGATTTTGCAGGGGACAAATGACTGGAGGTGTCACCCAGCTTATGGCACCAACTGAAAAGGGCAGAACAGAGATGCCCCCTCATATATAGTAATTGTTTATAGGTCAGATTCTCCTATCAAGAGAGATAGTCAGAACTGACTGTCTGGAATGGCAATATCTGTTAAGAGTCCTAAACTATTATCAGCTAGGAACCAAATTTGGGACTGCAGTTTCCAAATTATATGCTGCTAATACTGCAATAGTACGTGCTAACAATATAGACTCTCCACTTATCAGTTTGGAATGGGGAACGAAACAAGGTTGACCCTTGTCACCTTTGTTCTTCGCCCTCTGCCTGGAACCATTGGCTAATATAATACGTCAACACCCAGGTATTGTCAGATTTAGAGGAGGAGGTGAAGAACATGTGATTAATATGTATGCGAATGACATTATAATTATGCTGGGAGACCCACACCAATCAGTTTCTAACCTAAAGGAAGAACTTGAAAATTTTAGACAAGTGGCAGGTTTAAAAGTTAATTATGAAAAATCTATTATCATGTCATACAACGTTCACCCCAACCATCAACACTATATTAGCCATACCTTGGGAACACCAATTTGTAGAATTTTCTTTAGATACCAAACTATTTAAAATTAATTATGCTCCCCTTATTAAATTTGGAACAAATTGAATTTTTCAATTTTAGGGCGAATTGCTACAATACAAATGTCCTTGATTACCAGGGTTTTAGTCTTATTTCAAGTCCTGTTCATTCTTCTTCAGCCAAAAATATTGAAGTCCTGGCAAAGTCAAATCAATACATTTGTCTTCCAAGCTAAAGCACTTCACCTGGCACTAAAACTATACTACAAAAAACCAAGCCGAAGAGGGTGGGGACTCCCACACCTCACTTCATATTATGAAGCCTTTCAGTTACAGCAGCTCCACTTTATCATTACGAAGGCAAACAAAAACTGGATATGCCTGGAAGAAGAAATGTTGAGCAAGGGCCCTTTATGGGCCCTGCCTTTTCAACCTATAAAAACAAAGGAGCTAAGCAATATCAAAAACCCATATACGAAGACTATTTTCACAAATTGGAAAAAGTGGCAATCCAAGCTGTCTCCAGTGTGGTCCCCCTCACCCCACTACAAATATATCACTAAAATTTCTCAATGGGAAAAGAAGGGATATCGACTGCGAGATTTTTATGCTCAGGATAAACCAAAAACAATAGAACAACTCAGAGCTGACCTAGGCTTAGGATGGCTACAAGGAGTACAATTATTCCACCTCCTCAGGGATCCCAACATAAAGACGTATGCACTCAGAACCTTAACAGGATTAGAATGAGCAATGCTAATTTTAGAGGGAAAAGGGAAGGGAATTGTATCTTTAGTTTATGCTATCCTAACAGATGCCCAGTTGGGTTCGATGGTGGACTTGAAGAAAGTATGGGAAGGAGATTTTGGAAGGGAATTAGATGATGCTAGCTGGAACAAATTACAGGACAATAGACCGCTTAGATCAATATCAGCCTCTATTCGAGAAACTTCTTTGAAAGTACTGCACAGATGGTATTGCACACCAATACAGCTAGAGCACATTACTTCAACATGCAGCCCCCTTTGTTGGAGAGGCTGCGGGGTAAAAGGCATGTGTTTTCATTTATGGTGGACTTGTCCACATATACAGGGATTCTGGATGTTAGTACCTAGATAATTAATGTTTTTTACTAGAGAGATGATTGTATACAATCCAGAATTATTTTTACTATCAATATACAAAGGATCTAATATAAGTTTAAACTGTAAAGATTTGTTATCATTTTTGTTAATTGCCACTCACAAGACAGTGGAAAATACTAGACAATCTGAACTTAACTGCATGGTACCGAAATATATGGTCTGTGGCAATATCAGAAAAAAATTCTCACAATTTGCTTCTAATCCAAGAAAAACAGAACTGCTATCTTTTTATGCTATATGGTGGAGCTTCATTCAACATATGTCACAACTGGACTTACAACAATATATGCCCACTTCAGCTTTGAGCATTTGAACATATAGCAACAAATGAAGATCACACAGCACATTTATTAAGTAGTATATTAATTTATTCAGTTATCTCTATTTCTTTTTCTCTTTCTTCTTTTTTTGTCTTGTTTTCCCCCTAAAATTGTATTAATTAATTTTCCATTTTTTATATTTAACAGTTGTCTAAACATCAATTGTTAGGGGACTGTTATACATTTTGTTATACTTAAAAATCAGATGTGTTTAAAAGGAAAGAAATAAAGAAATTTGTTTCAATTAAAATACTGAGTCTGTGATCTTTTACATAGGTCATGCTTTACCCTCTGACTCACTAGTTTTTCAAAGGTGCTAATTTGAATTCTGGTTAGATCATCGCATTAACAGCACATACCACAAACCCCCTGCAATATTTGTCTGTAATTTACCAGAACTATTATGCCTGCAAAATTCATCCAATTCTGATAAATACAATATATCTATATCTATATGTGTATGTATCTGTGTGCGTGTGTGTGCGTGTGTGCGCACGCACGTGTGTGTGTGTGTGTGTGTGAATGTTAATCAATAGGACACATGAAGACTTGGATTTCTGAATCAAGATTTTGATCCAGACCTAAGTCGAAATGGATGGTTTCTGAATCAGTCCAAGCTGAAATGGGGTCTAAACCAAATCTTTTGGTCAGTGCACGCACCTAATATCTAGAAGAGATTTCCCAAATAATTATGAAGAACAGGGCATATTTCCATTTGATGAGGGCAAATAAATTTTGCTTTAAATATAGCTATCCTAAGAAAAAAAACCAAGCTAAACTAAACATTAATATTTTTGAATCAGCTGGGAACTGTCCTATATTCTCTTTTATAAGCTTCAGTGCTAACATTTGTGTTGGGATTTGTACATTAACAGATGTGTATGTAAAGAACAGAAAATCCTCCATCTGTTTAGTGGCTCTGCATTAATTATTTTGTCCTAATGTTGTTTTCAATGCATTTTATTAAAATAAATTCAAATTCATAATATAGACGGTCATGTTTTTAACATGCTTGACTTATTTAGAATTTTGTCACCTAGTAGAAGACAAGGAACACTGTACTGTCTTATATATATATATTTTTTAAAGGCATGAAAAGTTCTACATATACACAGTTCCATCTCCTTATCTAGACAATTGCTTTTAGAATGCTTGGGAAACTTCTGAAGGTTGTTTTTTTGTTGCTGATGTTGTGTTGAAGGTTGTTCTTTTTGATAGCCCTAAAATTGTACCAGCTATTACAGAATGGCATGAATTGGCAAGGCTTGCAGACAAAATTGGTCAGCTACCCTCCTTGTCCCCAGATGGTGCCTACCAGGGCTATGTGCTAACACACACTGAACAACTGGAAGGAGTATAGTCTGTGTCTGGAGTGGCCAGTCTGATCCTGCTAAAATTATTCCTGCTTATTGTTTAGTGCCTCAGTGTTTATCTGGACCAAATGATACCATGGACTAGTACCAATCTGTTATTGCGAGCAAGCAATATGTTATGTTAAAAACATAACACTGTTGTTATGTTTTTACAAATTGGGCACTTGATATTTGGCAGGCGAGAGGCTGCTAACCCAATATATTTCCATTGTAGTAATTGTTTCAAAATGTCCATATATACTTATAAATTAGCTCATGTACATTTTCATGCGAATCTGCTTCCACCTTTGTTCTTTTTCCTCTGTTTTAAGTGGCCACCCAATTCTTGAGTGAATATAGGGAAGGACAAGTCACTCTCCCAAAGTACAAATTCTAGTTTAACTGCACAAGCACATACCGTGCCCGGGCCAGAAATTCACTGTTCAGAATCAGATAATCGCTTTTCCTTCTCTAACACTGCTGCTGATTGAATCCAGAAAATTTCACATGATCTGAACAAGTAGTATATAGATACATGGAAATGTGTCTCCAAAACTGTACTCAATAATAATCTACAATTCACCCTCACTTCCTGCCCTCACCCCAATTGTAATGAGGTTACAGCCTGTGCCAAGCCTCTCTAGATCTCTGAATCATGGTATAGTGTATGTTTCACCACATGCTTGGATTCTGGTTGCGTAGTAGGAAGTAGGACATACTAGTCACCCCAAAGGCACTGGCATAGTGAAGGGCAGCTTACCCAAGCCAATCTATTAAGGTTCATCAGCTAAAGGGACCAGACAACTTCACTAATCCCCAGTAGGGGCAGTGATGAAAACAGCTCCTCTACAGCACACCTTTTAAGGTGAAGGGAGGTACATGATAATGTTCTTAGGTTTTGAACAAAGCCAAGACCTTCAAAACTGGGGAGCCAGCATTTTCCAAAGCCTCACCTAAGTGTCCATTTTCCTGCATTGGGGGCTTGGGAAGGAAGACCACTAAATAGGGGCCCAGGTCATAAAACAGCTATACTTAATAAAGTTCTGACCTCAGTATAATCCCATATTGAGATATCATGTTTTTATTCCATGATTGGGGGCAATATATTCTTATAATATGGCTAGTGGATCAGCTATGAGACAAATCCGTAGGATGTGCACATTTTATTTTCATGTTTTTTCATGTATTATTTTTTAAAAATAATACAGTAGCAACTTCGGTGGGTAAACATCCTATTCCAGAAAAGCAGTATTTTCAAAACATTGATCTGAATCACACTAAATGATAAAAAATATCAATTAGGAGATAAACAGATATATAGATAGATGATAAGATTCATAGGGCCCCATCACAACAGTGATTTATCGCACACTCGCCATACATAGTATGTGTACTCACACAACATTGTCCACATCCTGCACTCATTTCACCTCTTCTCCATATTTTGTTTATTTTTGGAGTGGGGAAAGTCTGGATTATTTTCCTTCCATGCGAAATAAATGCGCTCCTCCCTCCCATATATTGTTGTTGTTGTGTTCTATCCAACCATCCCGTTCTTTGTTGGGGCGTATGTATCTAAGGGTGATCTCACTAACAAAAGAGGAGGCCGGTGCAGTTCTCCACTCAACCATGAAGGGGGAGGGAGAGAGGTCCCATTTAACTCTATGTTCTTACTCCTGAGTAGGCATGACCAAGGGTACATTTTCACCTTAAAAGAAATATGGAAAATGCACCCTCCTTGCCTACAGCTCCCTCATTTTTAAAGATGAAGAGATCAAAATTGGCACAGTGATAACTCTTAAGCAGAGCTTTCAGCATGCCAAGTTTGAATCAGATCAGTACATCCCTTGATTTCATAGGAATTTTTTAATTTCTCCCCCCTTAAACCCTTTTCCTGAGAATCCACCAGTGCAAAGGACCAATTTTCCTTTCCTTTGATCATGCGAAGCTGTGCATCTTCAAGTTCATAAAATAGAGCTTGCTTGGAGGTTCTAGCAGGGGAGCGCAGCTATCGTACACCCTTGACAGAAGAACAGTACACTCCTTCTATCTGGGATAGTCATCCTCTTCCACCGAGCGTGCAGCTTCAGGAGGGACGCACATGGAGCGGTGAGGGAGGAAGGGGACACCCGCCTAGCCAGCCAGATCAGCCAAATCAACACTGGCGATCAATGGGGTGACAGATGTTGCAGATCGCCCTCACATGTAGAGAGCTGCTGTTTTCCCTTACCCAAGAGTAAATTCCATTGTTTTCAACTGCATTTACAACCAAGTCATGCTAAAATCAGATGCATGCTTACCTTTGAGAAAACCCCATTGAATAGAGAGAGACTTACTTCTGAGTAAATACATATAGAACTGACTTTTAGTACTCAGAAGCTTTTTTAAAAAAATCTAAAACAGGAAACTGGAAAAAAGTGCTCTGCAACCCCATGCTTACTTCTGAGGTTCTACTTCTGTTTACTGTTTACGTAGGGGATGGAGCGGGAGATTTCACCAGCATAGCAGTGCTCCAGGTGAAAAGATACATGAGCTGAAAGAGCGCAACAATGCACAGACGTGAAAGCGCCCAGCGCTCCACTCGCTAAGGAAACAGAGGGGGAAACCTCGATAAAAACTGGATAAAAAAAGTAGGTGTGATGGAACTCATAAGGTGCCATGAAAGACAGAAATCCACATAATTCTGCTCTGTATTCAATGATTCTGCAGTTAAATATACAGGAAAAGAATCTCTCCACATATTCAACAGTAATTTAAATTAGTTGTTAATAATATTTACAGAACAGTGCAGGTATCTGAAGGACCACCCACAACAAGGATGGGGAACAGGTGGTGAGGTCAGGGATGACACAAAGATATATACACACAAACACACACACCCCACACACACACCTCAATACACAGGGGTGGGGAGATTTAAACCTTTCCTTCCTACCTGCTGAGACCTAGAGATGAGACTACTGGGGAGAAGGGAAGTTAATCCTGCCCCCAACAAATATGTGATCATATGTGATCATACAAACATAGCACATTATCGCTCAGGAGAGAAGTGAGCTCACATTGTTGTACAAAGTGCCCTGATGAAGGGCTCTACCCAGTCCGAAACGCGTAGGCTACAATAAATTTGGACATACTCCTGGTTCCACCCCTTGCCCTTTGGCTTTTTTGTTCCTTGGTTATTTGGGGTCCCCTCCTTATTGGCTACTTTCTGCATGGAGAGCAGCCAAGGGCTGCAGGCAGTCCACAGGCTACAGGTTGCCCACATGTGGCCTACAGCTATAGGAACCCACTTAAGCCTTAGATTAGCTATGGCAGCCTGGCTTATGTGCTCCCCATTAACATCCATAGGCTGATTAATATGAGACACAGGGCTCCATCCCTGTGGAACCGCCTCTTGATGTGCAGCTGGTTTTCCCTTTGATTGGCTTTAAATGGGCCTTAAAGACTTGGCTATTCCAATCTGCTTTTAAATGAACAATTTTAGCTATTTCTGTCATTTATGTATAGTGTTATACTGGATTATTGTTTCTGTTATTTTATGTGTTGGGATGTTTTTTATGATTTTATCTGTAAAACACATTAAGAGGGCCTTTAACCTTGAAAGATAATATAAAAATAATGACCAAAATAAACCTTACACATGTCTAGTCAGAGGTAATTCCCAGTAAGTTCAATGGAACTTACAATCAAGTAACTGCTCTGAGAAGTAAGTTCCACCATTTCTAATGGGGCTTATTCCCTAGAAAGTGTGCACAGGACTGTAGCCATGTAGCACAGTATTTTCACTTGGAAGTAAGTCCAACTTGTTCAATGTGGTTTATTCCCAGATAAGAGTACAAGGTATTGCAGGGAAAGATGCCAAAACCATCATGGAGGAACCACCACTTCCTATGCTCTGCTAGCTCACTGCAATCATGATGGGACATCAGAAGAGGATGCTTTATCCTTTTTTCAGATGGTTTTCCTGGTGCGTGTGTTTTAAACTTTTTTTAAAAGTTGTCAGTCCATTTGGGGGATACGTTGGGAAACCTTGGCCAGCCACAACATGGCTGGAGCACTTCTGGCAAGCCAGTCATAGCAGAGAGCTTTCCATGAGTGTCCACCGAGGATCTCCTGAGTGGATGGAGAGGGAGGTCTGCTGCATCTAACAGCCCTTCAGCCACTCTTACTTGGAGTTTAGGATTGCTCCCTTAATCTAACATTCTTTTAATTAAGCAATGTGGTTATGTATTGGTATAATTATGCAGTTAAAATATTATTCATCTTTGACACAAACCACTGTTTGTGTAAGCTTTCAAGCTACACTGATTTATTAATCAGACAGGTATTTTAGTAGCATGGCACAATTCTTTCCCATCAAACTTTTAGAAATATTTTGATTTATATTTTACTTTAGGAAATACTGTATTTTTATGTAATTTATACAAATCCTAGAACAAGATAAACCTAGAGGCTAGAGACAACAAGAAAGATCAAAGAGATGAATAAAGGCATAGCTTATCAATGTTACTGCCAAGGGGGGGAAGACTTCCCGCTCTCTGCAAAGCTAGAGGGAGTAAACATACATTATTTAAGGCCACTGGAGAATGAGATATAAACTAGAACTAATGAGAATAAATTACAAAACTAGAAGTGGGAGGGGAGTGTAAACAGTATTAAAAAATGCTAAAACTTCCAACTCGGAAGTGGCTGAAGTTCCCTGGCTTACCTAATAAAAATTAGAAATGGTGTGAAAACAGAATTTTGAATTAAATATTTTTTTTCAGCTGCTATGCAATGTTCTTAAGTCTAGTTTTTGCATTCTTGACAGCTGAAAGAACCAAATCAGACTCATCTCTCAACTACAATTCTGATTCCCAGCACACAAGAGCAATCTTGATGTGGTATACACAATAGGCGAGATCACATGTCATGCCAAGCTACCCAAGAAATAAGCTATGGTGGATGAGTGGCTTGTTCATTACTTCTGACAGACAACTGCTCCCTTGGTGGCTTGCCATGGCTTGTTTCTCCCTTAGTCCGTCTCAGTCCTCCTGGCACATATCCAGGGGGCTTTGCAGCAGAAATCCTTATTTCCTTATCCCTATGTCAGCACCCTTTCTACAATTATTCAACTGAAACACACACACACACTGCCTTTCATTAGATCACCAAAGGGATTTATGTTTCTGAGCCCTCATGAATGTGGGATCACATTCGCATTTTTTTTAAATAATAATAATAGGGCTCTTGTGCAAGTGTGCAGGATCACAAGACCGCTTGTCTGCAAGTCCACCTGTCCAGCATAGCCATATCCCCCTCGTGTCAATGTCCTTGTCAATTTCATACTCCACTTTGGCACATCCAGAGCAAACCCCACCCCCCGCCATGCATCAGAGTAAGCACACACACACCCCGTTGCTTCCCTCCACTGGTCTCCATTGCTAGCTGTCAGATGTACATGAGCATTGGAAAGCAGTGCACAAGATCGCTCAACATACACAAATTTCAAGGCAGAACAGAGAATAAGTGGGTAAGCATACTCACATTTTAAGGCAAAGTGGGGACTGAGTGAGCAAAGAAATGCAAATTTTGCAGCAGACAAGTAAGGCTGCAACCCACCATAGCTTAAATAGGCCATGTGGGCTGTTTGATCAAGAGAACCAATCCAGTATGTTGCAGGTCCCACTTGTCCTGCCTAAAAGTTACTTATTATTTATTTATTTATTTATATAGCACCATCAGTGTACATGGTGCTGTACAGAGTAAAACAATAAATATTTTTGATGGCAAAATTAAGTCAGTTACGATTTCAGGGTATGCTACTTTAAAAAATAATTTAAAAAATAATATCAATGTATGAAACATGCCCCTATCCTCAAGCCTTGCCCATGAGCAAGTATGCTAATGACAATTAAAACTACCCAAAGATGGATGGTTACTTAGGTCTGGATGACAATTTTCATCTTATTATTTCCCAATTGTGTATTAATACTAAAGGGTTAAAAAGATAACGTGCAGATACTTTATTCAGAGCTGCTCAAATATACTGTAGGCAATACAAGTGGTTGCCTAGGGCAACAAACCATTTAGAGGCTATTTATTTCATCAGTTTATTGTATGATGGATTGTGGGATGTAGAGCGAAGCTGTTTTCTACCTTGTTTAGAGGCAGCAGAAACACTACATTGCCCTTAGTCTGCTTCTGCACTTCCCCAAAGGAGCATCCCATGCTGAATCCTTGAAGGGAAACCTGTTCTCCAAACACCAAGATTTATGACAACGCATTAAGCAGTATGTCAGGGTAATTTGAACAATTGAACATTCCATTAGGATATTTCCAGGAAGGTATTATCTGTTTGGGGATAATTGGAAAAGCTTGCATAGCCAGACACATCTCTAGCTTACTAGATGCATAATTTCTATTACCACAGCCACAGTGTGATATAATAAGGATACTATTCCTCAAGCGGAACACAAAAGGTACCCAAAATACTCAGCTTTGATTGTTAGAGCTTTAAATTGCTGCCAATTAGCAGGTTCAGCAACCAAAGGCACTTTTTTCAGAATCTAATCGTGTTCAGGAAGAAGAAAGAGGAAAAAGAGGTTGAGCAGAAAGTATCCACAAGGAAGTAGAGTCTTTTTCCTTCAAGGCTTAAAAAAGAATTTAGAACACGAACACACACACACACACACACACACTATTAAAGAAAAGAAAGGCTACCATGCCAAGCATTTTCATGGTTCATCTATTCCAGTAGACATTTCTTTCCCTACTGGGTTGGTCATCAGATGCTTCAGAGGAAGTGTGTGAGAGAGTAAAGGACAGCTTATGGATAAGGAGATATAGAGACAATGAGACTGGCTTTCATCCAATAACTGTTAAGATTGATGCTGGACAGTCATGACTATCTCCTCATTTTAGATCTTTTCATATTATTGCTCCTAACACCACAGGTAATGTATTTCACAGGTCAGACAGGATTGCAAATTATTACTTCCCAAGTTACCTGGGTTAACTATAAAAGACCCACAAGAGTCCAGGCCTGATCCATAATCTTCTTTTTGCAGTTCATCTTTAGCATGTCTGGCCTTTAAAAAAGAAAAAAAACATCTAATATACATGCTCCATACAGCACTGAGTAAACCTAGAGTATCCATGTTTGAATGACTGAAGCAGTGAGCCTGCTTTATTTTAAAACAATGCAGCAGCTGCTTTTGTATTTTCCCCACCTAATTCATTCCCATAATTGTCCAAGTAAGCTTGATTATTTTGTGCTAAGTTCTTACTTCTCTTCCATTTACCTTCTCCTTCATAGCTTGAGGCTAAGTTGTTTGGAATCTGGATGGCTAGTTGTTGATTAGTTATTTGTAACTGTAGCTATTTATCCTTAGGAGGAATGAAACTAAAAATGTAGTTTGTTTCCACATTCCTTATTCTTGTGCACATTCACTTGGAAGTCTCCAATCAAGCTTATTTGCAAGTAAGTGAGCACAGGATTGCAGTCTGGCTATGCTCCTATACACACCTACATACTTGGGACTTACTTCCAAGTAATAATGCATAGGACTGAGCTGCAGATGTCAGGTGGAGTAACAAGAAAGATATGCACAGGAAATGTTTGTGGACTTTATACAAGACAGCGGTAATTAATTTTTTGAGTGGCAAGCACTTCCTTCTGATTTAAAGCAGTAGACAATTTTATTTGCATTTTATTTGTGGTCTCAGTACTTTAGAACATCTCATGCATATGGCCCATGCTGAGGCAAATAATAATAATAATAATAATCAACATTAATGCTATGGAGCCATATTTAGTTTCAGTACAAGTAAATTTAGCCTGTTTAGTGCTCTATGGCACTAGCACTGAGGTTTTTTTGTTTAATATTTTTTTTCAGACACCCTGCAGCTTGTAGGGTCTGTGTGGGAGGGCAAAAATACCCCTGAGATCCCCAAAGGTGCCCATCCCTGACCTAGAGATTGACATCTCTAACTTAGATCTCATCTACACCAAGCAGGATATTCCACTATGAAAGCGGTATGAAAGTGGTATAGAAAAGGCAGGATCTACCCTACTGCTTTATAGTGGTACTGAAGTGCACTGACAACTGTTGGGGCCCATGACACATCTACACCAAGCAGGATATAACACTATGAAAGTGGTATGAAAGTGGTATATGGTATGTATTATGGGCCCCAACAGTTGTCAGTGCACTTCAATACTGCTATAAAGCAGTAGTGTGGCTCCTGCCTTTTATATACCATTTTCATACCACTTTCATAGTGGAATATCCTGCTTGGTGTAGTAGAGCCCTTGGTAGCATAAATGAGGGATGGATATGTCCTTAATATCCTCTGCCATAAAGATCACTACAAAATTATCCTGATAACATATCTGAAATAAACTTCTCTTTCTTGGATGCTCCTTACATGATAACACTCTAAAAAGGCAAGAAGATGAATGACTTTCACCCTTAACAAGAAATAAGTCCCACTAAAGTCACTGGAAATTCTGAGTAAATACACAAAGGATTTTAGTGTACTAAGCAATTTACAAATTGTTAAATATTTAATTTGTACTGATTAATAATAAAATGGAATGTATTCTGGATTAAATATTAGGCAGAAATATTGGCACCAAATATTGCCATCAATAAGGATCTTTCATGGATAGCTATGTCTCATCACCTCAGTTTCTTATATGAATGACTATCAAAAAATGTTTTTGTACCCACAATTTTTTTTTTGCAAGCTGCACACTTTGCCCCCTTTTACTTTAGGCATATGATACAGAACAGGGATGTTGAATTACATTTTGAAAAAGCTCTCAACTGGACCATATTCCAGTGCTGGACAGGGCTAAAGGGAAAAGGGAGCAGGGCCAAAGGGAAAGGGGGCAGGACCAGACAAATCCAAAAATACCATCATATTTTAGCCTAAACCTCTTAATGCCAGTAACTAATCTTTAAAAAAGGGCACTTCACCCTTTTAGACTGGGACAAAAAATATGAAAACGCCAGGAAATTACCAAACTACTATTTTTGTGGTTGGGGGAAAGGGTCGTGATCATCTGGAGAACCCAGGTGAGCTGGATTTGGCCCCTGGGCCTGAGTTTCTGTATGCTTGGTATTGCATTCATTTTAACTGACAAAACTTTTCCTACCTATTTTTCTTTAACTTTGAGTACTGCTGAAAGCCAAGATGGGAGGAGATGACAGTACAGAAGATTTTTACACTAAATTCTAACCTTCAGTTAGAAACAGCACAAGCTATTTTAGAAAGGCGTTCCTTAACCAAGAACACAGGAAAATGTATAAACATCAAGCAAAATAACAGATGGACAGCCACCAACCACAAAGATAATAAACATCAAAAGCTCAAGTATAATCTAAGTTGAAAATCCAAAAATGTAGCGAACTTTCACAAAGCAATATTTGACGCATTCCTGGGACAGCAACTATGATTAGCTTTTCATAGTACATCCAGAAGATAACACCAATAATAACTCACAATAACTAGCTAACGAACATGTATCTGCTATGAATGTTCAAGGACCAATGCTAAAAGCAAGAGGGGGAAAAAGAATCAGAAGAAATTCCTGCTCAAGTTGAAAGGAAAAGCAACATGGACAGAATGCAGCCTTTATGAAATCAATTTCCAGTTCTTTCAATCTTTGCAGATAAAAACAAACATACAATGAAAAAAGCGATATGGAGATGAGGGAAAAGATAGGGGAAATTACGATATGCCATTCAATATTTAATTCCGTTTGTATCAGTTGATGATGCGCTCAGGAAGCAAAGCAAAAGGAGGCATGTGGGATTTGTCTTTTTGATTATCCCTAGAACAGTTTTCATAAAATGAATATCATATAATACAACATTATTATCTATCCTAAAAGCTATAAAGCAAATCCATTTATTATGTTTGTGACTCAGCCTTATCAAGAAAAGAAAGTTAAGATAACACAGATATTTAGTTCCATAGCAACATAATGAAAATGAATTTGAAGTAGTGTACATATGATAAATCACACCATTCTCGGTCACCAACAATAGTCAGTTGCATTGCAGCTATTTGATTCTGCTTCTTTATATGCTTGATAGTGGAAATAATGTAATTATATATTTAAAGTTCTTTATATATTGTTTCAAACCATCTATATATACTTTGCATTCAGAAAATTATCTTTTGAATTATTTAAAATGAACATTTCCCCAGTTTTTATGCCCTTACAGGAACCAAGGACTCGTTAATGGGGTTTTTCGCTTCTCCAGTAAAGTAGCTACAGTGATCTCTCTTTACAGAGTGAAGACACTCGAAGTGGAAGGGTCAGCAACAGGCCTGGATTTGATGAAGGTAAAAATAAACAAGGGCTACAAGTACATGGATTGCAGAGATACAAAATATCACTATTTCTTTAAAAATATGGGCATCTTTAAAGGCAATTGAATTACTGTTCCTTTAAGTTTTGAGACCATTATAAGGCTCTAAAGAACTAAAATAGAAGTATTGAAGGAAACAAATTAAATCTATGTATGCTTTCAATAAAAAGAGAAACAATGATTCAAGGCTTATCCTAAGAGAGTCTTTTATGTTTTAAAAGGGATTAATGGGTAAGGGGAGAAAAATATATTTAGCCTGTTCAGCACCATGCTGCTGGATTAATTATTACTTTGGTATACAAAAGGTGCAGCTGTAGGAATTTTCAACAACTTTCATATGGTGAAAGTAAAAACAACAACCCTGCTCCCTTCCTAAGCACAATTTCAATTACGTGCAGGATCCAGTGCACAAGCATAATTTCTCTGGGTCTGGTACAAACTTGCCTTAACTAACTGCAGTGTGGTGTTATGTTCCAACCTGAACAAACTGTGTTAAGTCTTAACTATGGTTTACCAAATGGCAGATTGCATTTTCCATCATTCCTTACTATTGGCTATGCTAGCTGGGGTTGATGGGAGTTGCAGTGCAACTTGAGGGCCACATCTTCCCCACGCCTACTTTACTGAAACAAGCCAACTTCAAACTGTGGTTTATGTGGCTGGGTTGTTCAATAAACCATATTTAAGATTAGCTAAACTTTAAGACTGAGATACCAGTTAGGGAGTGATGAATCTACCAATTTTGATTCTTCTCAGTTTCTCACTTTCCTAATCTTAAATTCAGTTTGTCCTGAATTTGCAATTTTATTTTAGATACCCCATACAGATACTGAGAAATAAGTTTGCATAAACATTTTCAAGCATAATGTACAATTTATTTTCATTTTTTCCTTATGATAATGTGTGTGCCATCTTGGCCAGGTCCTCCAAGAGCCCTGGTAAAGCATATATGTATCCCCCCCCCCGCCCCTACATGTTTGTCCCTGCCAGGATCATGCCTAGTATTGTTTTATGGTATTAAGCTATAATGACAAATAATCTGGTTTGGTTCTGCTTTCCAATTCACTCCAGAATCCAATATAAACTTCTCCTGCTGACCTTCAAAGCTCTTCACGGTCTAGCTCCTGCCTATCTCTCCTCTCTCATCTCACACTATCGCCCCGCTCGTGCTCTCCGCTCCTCTGATGCCATGCTTCTCGCCTGCCCTAGGACCTCCACTTCCCTTACTCGGCTTCGTCCTTTTTCTTCTGCTGCCCCTTACGCCTGGAACGCTCTTCCAGAACACTTGAGAACTACAAACTCAATCACTGCTTTTAAAACTCAGCTAAAAACTTTTCTTTTCCCTATAGCCTTCAAATATTGAGTTTGTTCTGACTCTATACTGTTAGCTTCTCCCTACCCGGTGCCTGTTTACACTTCCCTGTGCCTGTTTGCATTCTCCTTCCCTCTTTATTGTTTACTACAACTTATTAGATTGTAAGCCTATGCGGCAGGGTCTTGCTATTTACTGTGTTATCTGTACAGCACCATGTACATTGATGGTGCTATATAAATAAATAATAATAATAATAATAATAATAATAATAACTGGTTCAGTACACATAAATCAATTAGTTCATATTAATTTTGCATGGGACAAATATGTATATTTTACACTATAATGTTGATCTGTATAAACTAATCAATATAATTGAGATATTGTATTTTAATCTCAGTACTACCTGGTTGAACACGCAAGACAGAAAAGCCTACAGCGGCTGCATTCAGACAACACAATAGTCAATGGTGGATTAATAATCAACTCCACGGTTGATTGTCGAGGGGGTACTCCCCATACAACATGATTATAATCAACTATGGTGTGGATTAAGGCCAGCGTCAAGTTGACTGTTAGTCAACGGTATGTTTGATTGACATATCCCCCACCTTCTCTTCCCCCTTGGTCCTCCTGCTAGTATCCCCATCAGCCATTCTGCTGGCTGAACTAGAACAGCAGTCGCTGCTTTGGTCACTAATGCCAGGGGACTCTGTAGTTGCTGAAAATAACCAACTATATGAGATGAAATAGTCAACGGTGCCCACCACACAACACAATAACCAACAGTTGGTCAAATAATCAACTCTGCACAACATTGGTTATTTGCGTTGGTTTTTTCAGCAGAATAACCAACAATGGTGTGAAAAAGTCCTGACAGATGACACAATAATCAACTGTTGACTATTTAACCCATCATTGACTATTTAACCCACTGTTGGTTATAGTGTCTGAATCCAGTCAATATGTATAGGAAGAAGGACCATACTGTGAGGAAAATAAACTGCCCCTCACGTAAAACCAGTGTCTACTTGAGGAAATAAAAGGTTTAGACCCAGAAGAAAATGTCACAGACAATATGGCCTTAAACAAAACATAGTATATATTTCATATGAACCAAATAATGAAGTCAGACTTTTATTAAACATCTCACCAAGTCTGAAATCCAGGGAATAGGTATAATTAACTTTACTCAAAATGAATATTATTTGAAATGTCTATGTCTGAGTCACAACATCAGGCATATAAACTATTTTATTTATAAGTAGTTCCTAAACGGCAGGGTGAAGATTTGGTTTGTGTTCATAGTTTTCGTTTTAAAAATTGATCTACATTAAAGTGTCTGCAAGGAGGGCAAAAATATGTGGCATATGAGAACTATGCCACCAAGAGAATTCCAGCATACCTGCTTAAGCAAAAACAGGTCCGAACAGCTGAGCTTCAATCTTCCCCCGCCCAAACATAATATATGTATTAATATTTACAGCAACATCTTTGTTTAACCCTTGTTAGCATTACAATTGAGATCCTTTTAAAAGGCAAAACTGGATTTACTTACATTAATTAATTCAATATCCCAGATTTTTTTCACAAGGTCCATTGATGTATAGCCATTTATCAGAAAGGGTTTGATGTAGTCACCCAGTTCCATAGAATCTAGCCACTCTGCTACAGAGGTGGGGTTGTAGACATCATTGCCTATCTGTTTCATCTGAAATATGAAAATGCCAAATAATTTCAAATGTTGTTTTTATGAATAGATGATATGAAGAAATATAAGAAACCAATACACTAAACTTTTTTTTGGATGCAGTTCTTTCTTCAGACCATTTGTGCTTTTAAATGTCTTCATCAACATCTTCAGCTAGCTGCATAACATTTCTGCCAGTGGCTTCTCAATTTTACCAGTATTGTATATTTTCCCTAAAAACAAATGTGATCCAGCTGCCAATAGAAATATAAAAAGTGGAAGTCTAATGTGCTCCTGGGTTGTCTGCCATTTCCTCCCTCCCTCCCCCACCCCCCACATACACACACAGCCAAATGAAGGGGAGCAGTCTGGAGACGACCCTCCTCTTTCGTGTATGTGTTTAGAAAGAATGGCAGTTCACACAGTCTAAGGGAGTTTTCCGGTAGTCCTTCCTTATGAAGAGAGGCACATGCAACCCACCCACCCCCATGCAGACAGAGATATGGGCATTTCAGATAAAGCTTAGTCATCTTTAAGCAAACCAATTTGTTGGGAAAGAATTTTATGTTGGAATTTAAAGAGAAATTATCCTATGGCTTCCAAGAACACTCCCTTCCTGGTTATAGGTGTAAAATTACTGTCTGAACAACTGGGACATTTCTTTAATTTAGAAGTTGCTACTTGATCACTTTAATCAGGATTGTGGAGAAAGATGACTCACGTTTTGAACTGTGGTTTAATTAAAAATGGCTTGGTCAACATAGAATGTCTATGCTTCTTGCTCATGAGTAAGAGTACGTTAATCAATCAATAGTATTACCAATCATTGTTCTTTGAGTTGATTGTTTCTTGTGAGTTATATATGTACTTTGAGTATATAACCCAGAATTCTCTAACCTGGTGCTCTTCAGACATTTTGGATTGAAACTCCCATGACTGCTGACCATGAGCTATTGTAGGGCACCCAAGTTCAGACAACATGATAACCCACAGCCAATCACGCCCAGTACACACGGGCATAAACCAGCTCACAAGCCATCATGGCTTGTTTTGATCATATGAACCAGCCCATTGCCTTCATTCACATTGAATTGCTTAACCAGAATAATTAAACAGAAATTTCTTAATACTGAGGGAATATCAGATGGTGGTGCAGTGACAACTAGGGAAGCATTGAGAATGAAGAAAAGGAAAGGACTAGAGATGTTTTTACTGAAACAAAGATGACTATAGAAGAATGTAACCAGAATCCACTCTTAAACCCACAAAGAATCCGGAAACCTTGGTAAAGTGACGGGTTAAAAGTCTCATGTAGAAAAGCCCAAACAGGATTTCCTTCTAGCTTTGTTACTTTTATAAGTCATCAGGAGGACTAGTTTACACTTCAAAGAAATGGATGAGCCAGCAACACTAGTGGCTGGCAACTTTTGAGCATTAGATATTAATTTGCATTTGACTCTCAAGAATACAGTGAAACCCCAATCAAAAAAGAAGGACTGGCAGTCACTCTGAAATTGGTATTTCCCAGGACTTTTCAGTAAAGTAGGAGTGGACAACATGTGCCCCTCACCCCACCCCATAGTGAAGCCACACAGTGTGGCAGCTGCTGTCCCCATCATGCCCAAAAATATCAGGGAGAAAAAAAAGGCAGTTCACTGCCAATTTGGCAGCAAACCACTAGGGAGGATTACGAATGACAAATTTAGCTTGTTTTTTGGGGGGGGGTCACCATGGCTAGGTCAAGAGTGCAGCCCATGGAGGGTCTGGAAGATGAGAATTGACCTCCCAAAAGGACTTTCCCATCACACCCAACAATCCACAAAACCTGGAGGTGGTCTTCTCAGACACCCTTCAGAGTTGGTTCAGATGGTCAATCGGTTGCAGGGCTGGTGCTGCCATAGAGCAGCTCAGGCGGCGGCCTAGAGCACCAAGGAAAGGAGGGCACCAAACGGCGTATCCGGAAGCTGCTCTCCTAGAGCGGCTTCCGGGTGCGCTGTTCCAAAGCTGCCGCCCCGGCCACCCCCCAACCCCAGCGTCCTGGCTTCGAAGCCAGCGCCCGGCCGGAAGCCGCTCCTGGCTTTGAAGCCAGGACGCTGGGGCTGGGGGGGGTGGGGCGGCAACTTCAGAACGGCACACCCGGAAGCCACTTCCCAGTGCGCCGCTTCGAAGCCTCTGCCCTGTCCCCAAACCCCAGCGTCCTGGCTTTGAAGCCAGGAGCGGGCGTGGGGGGCGGCTTCAGTACGGCGTGCCCGGGCCCGCCATTCTGAAGCCACCGCCCTGACCCCCGACCCCAGCATCCTGGTTTCCAAGCCAGGAGGGGGGCGGGGGGCGGCTTCAGTACAGTGCACCTGCCTAGGGCGCAAAATAGTCTGGCACCGGCCCTGATCAGTTGGCCCATTTGTGCAAATAGCTTGTCATGCAAAGGGTCTACTCAATAAACCATGCATGCATGTAAGCAGTGTAACATCAGAGAAGCATGCTTACAAAAATCCTAGCAATGGCTTCTGTGAGTGTGATATGCTGGGGATGCAAAAATCTCTGCTCATGGAAGCTGTTGCAGAGACTTCCATTATCATGTTTATCCAATATTATTTGCCCAAATAATCCATGTATATGTTGTCTACAACAGCTCATAGTTTCTAGGTCAGGGTTCATGTTCCAATAGTACAAGGGTCTGCTTTTGATGGCAAAATACTCTAATTAGCCTGTATTGGAAATGGTGTAGATTCCCATACTGGTAACACTTGCAGATTATGCCAACATGCTATTAACAGATTTTAGCATGCTATGAAGTGCAGAAGCAAAACTAAATTCTGCATTTTAAGAATCCAATGTGATGTCTGTGTGTGTTTGTGTGTGTGTGTGTAAATACTGTATATATGAAGATTTTGAAAAGAGCTTTCAAAAATTCTGTAGTATATGGTGATTTTGAAAAAATACTGCTAAGAGCTTTGTGTTTGCTGCTCTTTCTCCAATTAGATGAGGAGGGAGCTTCCAGACTAGTCTTTAATGGCACTATCACCCTGCTTCATTCACAGAATTTTACAGAGGGTACAGACATCACACTCCACTCCCTCCCATGTTTTCCCATTGTTTCTTTCAGCGTTTCTCTTACCACAAAAATTTGTTAAGGAGGAAAGATAGCTACACAATACTTTTTCATTGTTAATGCTAGGAGCCCTCTGTATAACTGTTGATAGAAAGGAGTGCTAGCATGAATCATATTACAAATATGAATTGGGAAAAAATATAGGAAGATAATAAGACCCAGGAGGACAACATTTCTAATTAAAATGATTTAATTTTTTAAATGAAAGCCCTTTCCTTATGATGTTAGAATCTAGGTAATAAAAAATACAGCATACCTTTGGAAGGAGCTGAATTGCCTGAAGAATTCTTTGCCTATGACCAGAATTAAGAATTCCAATTTCTAAGAGATCTTGATCCTCCATAACATTGCTTCCCTAAAACAGCAAAAAATATTGACAAGTGTTTTTAATATGTTTAAATATGTCACAATACTGCATTTAAAAATACACTTCTTAATAAACCTTATTGATAGCATATTAAATAATTATCAGTTAGATCCAGGTTAGAAATGACTCAAGTCCCAATAATTTCAACTCTCTATTCTAAGCATGACATAAATTTAGATCTAACCCTATGATCACACTAATTTTAGGTTCAGAAAACATGGACGTTATAATATCTCTACTATATCTGCAGTACTAGCATTTATTTAAATGTATTCCAGTTATTATGAAATCTCTCAAGAGAAAAAAGCAAGGGAACGCAATGATAAAACTGACCTCCTGTACCGTTCAACAAGTACTAAATACTCTTCACAATTCTTCTCCCAAAAAGAATGCAGTATCAATATTAAATTATATTTATTTAGCTTGGATTGATGCCTTAGAGAATGCATTTGTACCATATCTTCTTACATGGGCAGTTCTGAGCAAAAGTTTTGGAATATGAGAATCGGAAGACCATCATAACCATATATTCACCTTTCTGCCTTGCAAGCAACAAAAACATTCTTTTTTAGATAGAATCACCTCTCTAAATAAACCACATTTATTTACATCAGTCTTTACATCAATGACAAACTTTCCCATTATCTGGATATCCTTTTTGATTTCACAAACGTATACCCAAGAATTTATGCATTTTCTTTAAAGTGGCAATTTGCCATGCTTTACAAGAGAAGGGAGGGATTGTGATGTGGGTTGCATCTGGATCACGTCCAAGGAGAGAGTGAAGGATCATGCTATTGATTGTCTTCTCTGAAGAAGGTGAATCACAGTGAGATGAGCAGGAAGGTATCTCAACTTCTTTTGGCAAAGTGCTTACCAAGAGAGAGTCACACTGCAGATGGCTTCTTTTAAAAATGGTAATAGCTACTTTAAAGGATGTGATGTGCCGTGAGGTACATCTCCCATTTACTTGGAAAAGAGAGGAAGAGGCAGGAGTTACAATTTTGCAGCAAAAGACTTCTTTTCCCCTAAGGAAATACTTGTCTTTTGAAAAAAAGAAAAAAAGAAAACTTTTCAGCTCCCAAAACAGCACCATCCACCAAAAAATACAGTGCTACAACATTTCAGCACTGCCCTACGTGGCGTAACACATTGGTAAAGAAAAAGATTTGCTATTATTATTATTATTATTATTATTATTATTATTATTATTTATATAGCACCATCAATGTACATGGTGCTGTACAGAGTAAAACAGTAAATAGCAAGACCCTGCCGCATAGGCTTACATTTTAATACTCAATAAAGTGTATTATTTACTTCCTCTCCAATTGACACAAAAATAATAAAGTTTCCCAACAATTAATAGGCTTGTGCTCGTGCAAGACTTTTACCATATTCTTATGTAGGATGACTAAAAATTTCATTTTAGTGTCAGAGACAATCTCTAAGTGAATGACTTGCCCTTTAAACATTGCACTAGCACTGTGAGAGCTACCTGTTCATGGGCTCATAACATAGTTCTGCTATACTGTTTAAAGACCTGCAAGCACATAGTCAGCACTGTCAGGTGCATAAACCATTCTTCCTTTAAATCCTTGATTTTGCCTGTTTGTTATGCATTCCCTTTATTTAAGATTTCCTTTAGAAATCCCTGAGATTTGCCCCTTCGTTTCCTTCCCTTGCTCTTGCTTTTTGTCTTCTTGAAGTCATATTTAGAAAAATAAGGATCTAAACCAAGGATCTTCTAGAGTTCTTTAAAGGCACAATCCTATGCAAGCTCAGACAAGAAGAAGTCCTAAAACTCCCAGCATGCCCCAGCCTACAACACCCAGCATGGGCATGTTAGGAACTGTAGGAGTTTTTCTGTTCATTTAGGATTGCACCCTAAATGAAATGTTGGAAAACATCAATAATTTTGAAGTGCATGCAGACAATAAGGGATACAAAAAAAGGGGGGGGGGATTTTGAGAAGTATATCACTAATAACATTGAAATCAATCTTAGTAAATTCTTTAAATATATCAGAAGCAGGAAATCTGTTAGGGAGCTGATTCAACCAGTAGATGACAAGGGAATTAAAGGAGTACTAAAGGACTATGAGGAACTTACAAAGATATAAAGCATGCCTAAAGAAATATTTTCAGGAAGGAAATTAGAGGAGCATGGGAAATAATGGTAGCAAGAGATGAAGTACTAAATATTATTGACAAATTTAAAAGAAACAAATGACTGGGTTCAGATGGTATCCATTTCAGAATTCTCTATGAATTCTTTCTCATCAGCAAATGTGAAATTTTTGATCTTCTAACAAAAAGTTTGCAACATGTCCCTAAAATGGGCCTCTGTACAAGAGGACTGTCAAGTAGCAAATTTAAGCCATTTTTAAAGAAAGCATTTGGGTGGATCCAGGAAATTACAGACCAGCTTAACATTTGTTCTGCGTAATTTGGAAGAAGTGTTATTAAAGTTAAAATTATCAAGCATATAGTAGGATAAGCCTTGCTAAAGAAGGATCAACATTACTTCTGCAAAGGCAATCCTGTCTAGCTAATCTTTTTATAGTTTGATAGTGTCAACAAGTATGAGGATAGGGGTGATCCAGTAGACATAGTTTTTGACAAAGTCCCTCACCAAAGACTCCTGAGCAAATTTAGAAGTCATGAGATAAGAGGAGAGGAGGTTCCCTTATGTAACTGGGTAAAGAACAGAAAGCAGAGAGTAGGAATAAATTCTCAGTCTTCACAATAGGAGTATATAAACTGTGGGGTTCCCCAAAGATCTATATTTGAGCAGGTGGTGACTGAGCAGGAAGGGAGTTGTGGTACAATTAAATTGTAAATACAGTGCATGCATGCATGCTTGAAAAAGGCGAATTCCATGTAACAGATCATTAGGAAAGGAACTGAAAATAAAACTGGCAATATCAGAAGGCCTTTATTGTAATCTATAGTGTGACTACACTTGGAATGCTGGGTTGGCTCCAACGCTGGCTCTCCATCAGTGGAATGAAACCACTGGTGCAATGAATTTTCCTTCCTACAGTCCCCCACATGCCCTCCAGATCTGCTCTGGAGGTGTCATGTCTAGCCCTGCTCCCCTTGGGTTGGGAAAAGGTGTTTCAGGTGATCAATCAGACTCTGAAGTAGAGGAGACTGCACCAGAAACATGCCAGATTATACCAGTGGGGGAGGAAGCTCTCACGGGCTCTTCACCAGCTGGAAATGAACCTTCTCCAGAGCTTATCTCCTCAAGGGTAAACAACACACAGTCAGTGGGAAGCCAGTATTCTTCCAAAGGGGAGGGCACAGAGAAGTTAGCCGATCCTAGAGTACGCCGCAGACTAAAATGGGTGGAGCTAAAGGAAAGTGAGAGAAAGTCGACACAGATTTTTCCCCTTCCTTGTACGCCCCCCTCTCTGTTGTCATGACATGCTGCACAACAGTGCATCAAGATAACAGACTGGAAGGATGGAAGGGGATAAAACCTCCTCGCCTCCATTTTCCATTACTACTCCTGCTATCATCCCTGCTTGCCAATAAGGAAAGGAGGGTCATGTTCTGAACCTCCTGAGTTGGCTTTGGGAAATGAACTTATTTGCTTTCAGTTTTTTGAGAAACAAATTGGTTCGTTTCTAGGTCAGTGCAAGGAGGGCCAGGAGGCATTTCACCCATCTCTACTGCAGTCATATGATCATAGCAACCAGATTTAAAATTCTGTTTTGTTTGGGGGAATTTTTCAGTCAGCATTATACTTCAAGGATCTAGCAAAATAAAATAAACATCTTAAACCTTGTTCATGTGCATGCTAAATAATCTCCAAAATTTAGGGTGTTTTTTTTTCTTCCTGAAGTGCAAAAGATTACACAAAAAGGCTACTTTTAGCTCTATGAGGGTGATACATTTAAAACTTTATATTAAATTCTTGTACTTTTGTCCATTAAAAAAAGCCAGAGTAATTACTGGATTTTTAAGAAAAGGAAGGGATTGTTTCATGTTAATGTGAATTGTTGAGGCATATCAAATATACCAATTGTACATCAGAACTAGCAAATGTCCAGAAATATTGATTTATGGTGACTGAAAAAGCATTGCTTTCTAATGCGTGTCTATTAAGAATGTTATTAAATAAAAAGTTTGTACTTTGCTTGAATATCTAGAAAATTTATCAAAACCCTAATGATAGTGTATAAATAATTGCTCCACCAGACACATGGTTGCCCCACATTAGAAATATGCTGTCAGATTCTGAACCTTCCTCTTAACTTTAAAAGATTGTGATAAAGAACAACTATTGACTAACAGTGTCATCCTAACTCCAACGTTCCAAGCTCCAAGTTCCACTACGCTCAACAGGGCTTACTCCCAAGTAAGTATATTTTGGTTTACAGCATAAATAATTTACGATGGCACATGCGTGGTAATGAGAAACGATGGTCTCTCTTATGTTTTAATAGTACTATACTGATAAAAGAAACAAAAGTTTCAGTCAACAAAAACAAGGCTGACAACCATTACCCAGAGGACCTTTTCTTCTGCCACTCCCAGATTGTGGAATGGACTGCCGGGAGGAATTCGTCAATTTAAGAGTCTTCCAAAATTAAGAAAGCCATAAAGCCTGGTCTCTTCCAACAGGCCTACCCAGTTGAATTTTAAGATGACTTTTAATAATGTGCTGCTTTTTAACAATGTATTAGTTTTATATGTTTTAATCAATTATATGCATTTTATGGTGTTTTGCATTTGTGTTGTACCCCGCCTCAATCCAGAAGGAAAGGAGGGTAATTATTATTATTATTACTCCATTGACCTGCCCCGTTTCAGAAATGAGTGTTTCTGCTCATTTCAAGTTCCCCGGAAGCAATAAATCGCCATTGCATAAGTGGTGGGTCCCACTTGTATAGTGGAATCACAATGACCCACCACTTGTGGAAGGTAATCAGTGGGGTGTCAGCACTCCATTGGATAATGACCTGAAAATATTAAAGTAATAACATTAAATGGAAAAGTAGGGTACCAGTGATGTCAGAAGTGATGATAGCAGCATGAAAGTCTTGGGTACTTCCCAATAATGCTTCCTAATTATTCAGTTACAGGCAATTTATTTATTTATTTGACTTGTTCCCCGCCTACCAAAAATGGCAATGAACCCGGTTTACAATCCCTAATAAAATTTGATAAAAACAAATACATTAAACACAATTAAAAATAGTAACAAAGTAAAAACAACAACAGTATCCAGTTCAACAGACTCACTAACACACCAATAGCATAGCGAAGGCACAAATCAATACTCCCCCAGCACCACCTTCTGGAGTCAGCCATCCAAATAGGAGCAGAACCACCACAGAGCAGTGCCTCCAACTCCCAACCCAGACAACCTATCCAGAAGAATACCATGATTAATGGTATCAAAAGCTGTTGAGAGGTCCAAGGGAATCAACAAAGATGCTCTTCCCTTGTCCCTCTACTGGCAAAGGTCATCCCACAGGGCAATTAAGGTAGTTTCTGTTCCAAATCAGGCCTGAAACCTGATTGAAATGACTCTAGATAATCAGTTTCATCCAAGAGTACCTGGAGTTAACTGACAACCACCCACTGAAGCACTTTGCCTGTTTTCATGCATATGTTAAATAGCATGAGTGAGAAGATGGAGCCCTGAGGGGCACCACAGGCCTACAGACCAAAGCATTGAACAGGAATCCCCCAGCACCACTCTCTGAGATCACCTCTCCAAGAAGGACAGGAGCTAACATATAACAGTGCCTTCCAGTCCCATCTCAGACAGACACCTCAGAAAGATACCATGGTCAATAGTATTGAAAGCCACCGAAAGGTCCAGTAAAACCAATAGGGACACACTCCTCCTGCCCAGTTCTCAGCATAGATTGTTCACCAAGGTAACCAAAGCAATCTCTGTCCATAACCAGGCCTGAAGCCAGACTGAAATTGATCTAGATAATCCATGCACTCCAGAAATCCCTAGATCTGAGAAGCACCACACATTCCAGCACCTTGCCCAAGAATGGAATTTTAGAGATTGGACAGAAATTATCCAATACAGAGTTCAGCGCCTTCCCCCCATTTTTTCCAACAAAGGTCTTATGACTGCCTCTTTTAGATGAGACAGAATCACACCTTGCTGTAAAAGGCATTCAACACTGCCATAATTCCCCACCAGGAAGGACAGTAGTCCAGCACATAAGTGGTAGGCCTCACTTTTCCAAGTATCCTGTCCACATCCTTGGCTATACAAATTGAAAAGTATCCATTGTAACTGGACAAGCAGGAGCCAACGTTACATCCACTAGATCTATATCAACTATGCCATCCAAGTCAGCATGGATATGATCTGACCACACAAAAAAGCTTCATTAAGATGCAATAATGGTGGAGATGTGCATTTCTCCCTCACCCCACGGCCTCATTGTCACAGAGTAGGCTTTCAAATTAGCTCCATCCCATGTTCAATTGGACTTGTTCAGAGTTTTCTGCCAATGCCACTCTAGTCGACATCCCATTCATTTCATTATCTGCATATCCCTGGAATACCAGTGGTCTCGTTGGGCTACACTCCATGGGAGAGGATGCTGAGGAGCAATAATGTCAAATACCCTGGCTATTTCTCCATTCCAGGGATCTACCACAACTTTGACAGAATCACCTGTCAGATGATTAAAAAAAATAAATTCTCCAAGAGCCATGAGAAATCCATCTGGATCCATCATCCCATTCCATCTCCTGGGGCACACCATCTTAATTGCCCACCACCACCACCATGCAGAGTTTCTGAGTCCCAGCAAATCTAAACACCACCAGGGAGTGATCTGTCCATGACAATGGAACTACAGAAAGTTCTTCCACCCCCAGATCACCATCATTCCATCCTATGCAGAAGACCAGATCTAAAGTTTGTCCTGACAAATGTTTGGAGCCAGACCCATGGTTTCCAAGGAGGCCAAGAAGTCCTGAGGCACTCCTGACAAGGTGATCTCAGCATGTTTGTTGCAGTCTCCCAGCACAACAAGATGTAGAGACTGCAGCAACAACCCCGAGACCACCTCAGTTACCTTAGGAAGGGAAATTGGGCAGGTGGTACACCAACAGAATTCCTATTCCGTCCTGAACAGCCACCTTCAGATACACACACTCGAAATGGGAAGACTGCAAGATGAAGCACTTGGACAGAGGGATAGAATCACGATAGACCACTGCGATTCCACCTGTCCTGTTCAATTTTGAGTTATAGCACATGTGTTACATCTCTGTATATTGTCTTGCTGAAGCCACATAATTGTATCTTATAAAACATGCTGTAGAAACGTCTCTTTATAGTCTTGTGAGGCTTATTTAATAGTCTATGCAGAAATGTTACATTCCTGGAATCCCCAAGGCTAAATGGGGAAAAAAACCTTCAATTGCCTTATTTTCCTTAAAAATATACAGGTTGACAATGATTAAAGGTTGACAATGTTCTTTTCCATTAACCCCCACCCAATTGTTCCAGCTATTTATTTCACACAGGAAGAGGGCTGTATTTTACTTATCCTTTCCTATTCGGCAGCTGGGGGGCTCACTTAGCCAGCTCTCTCCCGTTACTGTGGTAACAAGATGACTGCTGTGATATGATCTCATGTGCTTCATGTGTAAGGGGCTCTCAACCTTTGTCACAGTAAGCCTTTCTAAATCAAGATTTATTTATTTTAAAAAATAATTGATTAAAAGATCAAAATACTACATTTCTTTGACATTGCAATACTAACAAATATATCAGTAAAGAAATATAAAGTGGCCACTGAAAAAACTCTTTCACGTATGTTCAAAGTTTGTTTAACGGCAATTACTGTCTTAGATTTACAGGTTTTTAAAATATGTCAATACATATGAATTATTTTCTTCAGTAATATTTTCTTTTTACATGGGAGAATCCTTACTGACTTTCAAATTTTTTTTTTAACTAAATGCTGTGGGGTGGCATTAGATTGGGAAAGAGGTGCGGGGGTTGTGTTTACCCTTTTCCCTGCACGATTCTGACAATCTGAAACATGCATGCACAAGCATACACACACACATACACACAAACTACTATTTACTCCAAGGGATGAGAGGGTATAAGCGTGATACAAGTGGAACAAATAGCAGTGTGGGACATACAATTTAGATCAAGATAATGGTGTTGGAAAGAATTAAACATTCCCCATCCCCACACTGCTTTCCAATCATATTAGCAGATATACCCTAGATGCATTTGGTTTTTTAAAAAATGGGACGTCAATGTTAGATCTCTTGGCATAATGTGTAGTTTTGCCCCTTGTGACTCATTGCAGGTGGCAGCAGGTTGAAGATGATTCACCTTCAATGATAAACAAGCAAAGTTCACCAGGCCATTTACCATCTGGAACAGCTCCCTTGGGTGGCGACATTACAATAGCGGAGATGTAATATTTCTTCAGCTATGCTACAGCTATGACATAGTCCTTTAAGAAACATCTGTGCTGCATTCTAACAGTTTTGGTCCAAGCCACCAACTTTCTAATCATATGCCCTCCTTCTTCATCTTCCTGTAATCAGGGAGCACAAGAGGATGCTTGTGTTGATAGCTAGATTAGTTAACTATGGAATAGCAGATTAAACTACCAATGAAGCTGCCATCAAAAGCAGCTTCATTGATAGGGATTTTGTTTGTCTAGATAATGTCAGGTATGCTTTGAGGTGGATTCCTGCAGTGAGCAGGGGGTTGGACTCGATGGCCTTGTAGGCCCCTTCCAACTCTACTATTCTATGATTCTATGATCCTATGATAACAAGTACGCTTACTCCGGTCAAGGAAGCTCGTAGTCTTGGCTTTATATTTGATTCCTCACTCTCCTTTATTCCTCATATCGAGGCAGTAGCTAAATCCTGTCGTTTCTTCCTGTATAATATTGCCAGGATTCGACCATTTTTGTCTGTCTCTTCTGCCAAGACTCTCGTTCACGCACTGGTTATTTCACGGTTGGACTACTGCAACCTTCTTCTCTCTGGCCTTCCTTCTTCTCACATCAGTCCGTTGGTTTCTGTTCACCACTCTGCCGCAAAGATCATCTTCTTGGCTCGCCGCTCTGACCATGTTACTCCGCTTCTGAAATCTCTTCATTGGCTTCCAATTCACTTCAGAATCCAATATAAACTTCTCCTGTTAACCTTCAAAGCTTTTCACGGTCTAGCTCCTTCCTATCTCTCCTCTCTCATCTCACACTATTGCCCCGCTCGTGCTCTTCGCTCCTCTGATGCCATGTTTCTTGCCTGCCCAAGGGCCTCTACTTCCCTTGCTCGGCTTCGTCCATTTTCGTCTGCTGCCCCTTACACCTGGAACGCTCTTCCAGAACATTTGAGAACTACAAGTTCAACCACAGCTTTTAAAGCTCAACTAAAAACTTTTCTTTTTCCTAAAGCTTTTAAAACTTGATGTTGTGCAGACTTCTACTGTTACTTTCTACTGTTAGTTTTTCCCTACCCTGTGCCTGCTTACCCTACCCTGTACCTGTTTGCATTCTCTTCCCCTCCTTATTGTTTTACTATGATTTTATTAGATTGTAAGCCTATGCGGCAGGGTCTTGCTATTTACTGTTTTACTCTGTACAGCACCATGTACATTGATGGTGCTATATAAATAAATAAATAATAATAATAATAATCTCGGTTGGACTACTGCAACCTTCTTCTCTCTGGCCTTCCCTCGTCTCACATCAGTCCGCTGGTCTCTGTCCACCACTCTGCCGCTAAGATCATCTTCTTGGCCCGCCGCTCTGACCATGTCACTCCACTTCTGAAATCTCTTCATTGGCTTCCAATTCACTCCAGAATCCAATATAAACTTCTCCTGCTGACCTTCAAAGCTTTTCACGGTCTAGCTCCTGTCTATCTCTCCTCTCTCCTCTCACACTATTGCCCCGCTCGTGCTCTCCGCTCCTGTGATGCCATGCTTCTCACCTGCCCAAGGACCTCCACTTCCCTTACTCGGCTTCGTCCTTTTTCTTCTGCTGCCCCTTACGCCTGGAACGCTCTTCCAGAACACTTGAGAACTACCAACTCAATCACAGCTTTTAAAACTCAGCTAAAAACTTTTATTTTCCCTATAGCTTTTAAATGTTGAGTTTGTTCTGACTCTATACTGTTAGCCTCACCCTACCCGGTGCCTGTTTACACTTCCCTGTGCCTGTTTGCATTCTCTTTCCCTCCTTATTGTTTACTACAACTTTATTAGATTGTAAGCCTATGCGGCAGGGTCTTGCTATTTACTGTGTAATCTGTACAGCACCATGTACATTGATGGTGCTATATAAATAAATAAATAAATAAATAAATAATAATAATAATAATAATAATAATAATAATAAGTACTCAAGGCAAATAATAAAATAGTTCCTTCCAAAACTAACGAGACACATATCAGCAAGTGATGAAAAGATTCATGGATGTCAGTTCAACAAGTCAACAAGATTACCAGAGCAGCAACGGAAAAAAAGAGCTGCACCAAACTCAGAAAAACTGTAGCAGGCAAAGCCAATAAGGTGATGTAGAGTACAATCCTCTATAATTGCCACTTGACAGACTGTTTATCAAGCCATGCTGGCAAGAGCCTCTCAGGGGGCAGAGACAGCAACTGAGAGTCTCTTGGATTGAGTGGAGCCAGGCCTCTCATCCTCCCTCCCCTCCGTCTTGACCCCTTTTCTCCTTCTTCGACATATCTTCTGAGGTACCAGTTGCAACCTCAGAAGAGAAGCCACTGCGCAGCTTTCTTTGGCGGCTGGGAGGGAAGCAGCGGGAAGTTTTAGTTCTATCCTCCTCTGCAGTTTTAGTGATGTCTATGACCGTGGAAAAGATCTGCACCATCTTTTGGTTCCCAAGACTCCATCTGGGAGACATAGCATTGCTCTGGTAGTTATTTAATAATAATAATTTTAAAAAATCCAATGCATTTCACTGAACTTCCATCAGTGGAATCTAAAAAAACAACTATCCACAAATACACAATTTAAATATGACATTAAAATAATTCATACCGTAAGTATAAAACTGCCTTCATACTGTCATATAACAACCCTGAAAAGATTTTTTTTTTTTTTGGAGAAGAACATCAATACTCCAATAAAATTAAAATAGATGCATTTTTCCAATAAAAGAGAAAAGAGTGCAAACCCCCCCCCCTATAGAATTATATAGCTGCCCTGAGATCCTTGTGATATAGGGTGGGATACAAATGTAATAAATAAATAAATAAATAACTAAATAATAAATAAATAAAACCCATAATTAAATATTACCAACAAGGAAAGGATTACATTTAACCAACCAGTTCAAAATGTATCACTATTAGTAATAACCTTACCTATACTTACTAAGGACCACACGTTTAAAATCAATAAAGCACAGGCTGTGAACAACAAAGGCCATCATCACAGCAGCCATCAAGGCGAGCAGAAAAATTCCCCAGTAGAAAAATCCTCCAAGGAATTTTGAAATCAAATTGATTTCATTAATTTTGGTAGGCAAACTATCTCAACTTTTCTTCTACTGGCATAGAGCAGAGGGGGTATCATGACTACAGAACATAATGATTTAATCATGACAAAAATATCATATTGATATCTCTAATTAGGAAAGGCTCACTTCTCGGGGAATGTATTTTCCACCACATTCATACAATTATCTGGGTTACAGTTTC
This sequence comes from Elgaria multicarinata webbii, assembly GCF_023053635.1. Lineage (NCBI taxonomy): Eukaryota > Metazoa > Chordata > Lepidosauria > Squamata > Anguidae > Elgaria > Elgaria multicarinata. The sequence goes on along the minus strand of NC_086179.1, from coordinate 41,699,419 downwards.
AGAGTGCTTGGTACAGTCAACCGTGGTATTAATGCTGAAAACCTCTGACAGCAATACCCCACAGCACCAACTTCAAAGTCAGCAAGACAAACTGAGCTAGAGACTCAACAACTGCTATAAGCAAGTCTACCAACAAAATCCCTAGTATTCCTTACACCTCCATCTATACGTACTTGCATTCTGTGTGAGATGTAGGGTGGCCAGTTGATAAGAACATATGGCTGGCTTTCTCTTTTCCCATTAATAACATCTTGATCTGCAGAAATTACTGGGAGAAAGTAATCATGGCATGTAGATAAGCATTATCACCAGTGAATTCTTTCAGAGCAAGCTGCTATTAAAGACCCAAAAGGAGAGGCACTCACAGATGAATTAGGAATTGGATTCCCTGAGTAAGCCAAGGTTACGGCCAATGTCCCCTCTAATATCAGAAACCTCACTTGATGTTATACTGGAATGATCTGAACATTTACTGTCTCAAATACTGGGGCTGGATGAGGGCCAATAAACTGAAACTGAATCCTGGCAAGACAGAAGCCCTTTTGGTGAGTGGTTCCTGAATCCAGGAGAACATAGGAAGATCAAAGCATGGGTCCATCTAGTCCAGCGCTATGTTCATACAGTGGCACATGAGCTCTCAACCAGGGACCCATCCTTTTCTGGATGGTGTTGCACTCCCTCTGAAAGATCAGGTACTTCTGGATCCATCACTGTCACTGGAAGCTGAAGTGGCCATTGCTGCTAGGAGTGCCTTTTACCAGCTTTGGCTGGTTCGCCAACTACAGCCTCTCCTGGCCACAGTGGTACAGGCACTAGTAACCTCAAGACTGGTTTACTGCAACATGCTTTATGTGGGGCTGCCCTTAAAGCTGATACGGAAGTTGCAGCTAGTGCAGAATGCAGCAGCTTGGCTGTTGTCAGGAGCTGCCCCTTTTCAGCATGCAACTCCTTCACTGAGGGGACTGCATTGGCTGCTTATTCGCTCCTGGGCTGGGCTTAAGGTTTTGGTACTAGTGCACAAAGCCCGAAGCAACTTGGGACCAGGATACCTGAGAGAGCGCCTTCACACTTACTGCCTGGTGACTGAGGTCATCAGAGGGCATGATCCTGGTGGATCCACATGGGCCTATAGCCTGAATAGAGTCCACCCAGAGAAGAGCCTTCAGCGTGGTGGCTCACTTTCTTTGGAGCTCCTTGCCCCTGGAGGTCAGACACTCTCCAACAGAGTTGCTTCCGGTGCCTCCTGAAAACAGCTATATTCCAGGAAGCATTCCTTAACTGACAGCCACGTTTTTTATTGGCATCCTGTTTTTAACAAATATAATTTTAATATGGTGTTTTAATCTTTTTACTGTTTTACTTCTTATGTTCTCTACTCTGGAATCTATTTTAGATATAGAGTGGTATACAAATGTTGTAAATAATTAAATACTTCATCTAGCTCAGCTTTCCCCAATCTGCTGTCCTCCAGATGTTTTAGACTATAACTCCCACGATTCATAACCAGTGACCATGTTGGCTTGGGCTGATGGGAGTTGGTCTAAAATATTTTGAGGTCACCAGGTTAAGGAAGGCTGATCTAGCTAGATTTCAGTGATATGACTAACACTGGCACAGAAATCTCATGCAGATGCAAATGTTTTATCTACCATCGACCTTACACTAAACAACAGAGAAGGTTGTGGGTGCAAGAAGTAAATTTCACCTCAGACTAAATCCCATTTAATGTAGTGAGACTTACTTCTGCATAGATAAACATGAGATTGCACTGTAAAGCCATCTTTTTACCCAGTGGGTCTTGTCCTTTGAATGCAAATCACAAGACCCACAGCATGCCACACAAGTAGATTTTCCCAATTGTATCCAGCCTCATCAAGTGACTCAGAGCATGGAATGTGATCCCCAGATTCCTTCGCGCTATTCCACTTGATCTTGAGTAAATCTACCCAAAAAAAGCACCAGACAAAAACCTTTCAGGGAGATGGAGGGAGAGCCTGCTTTTACTCTGTCATTAAAGTAAAAGCAGAGTGAGGCAGAACAGTGATTGCTTTAGCTTCAGCTTCAATGATTGCTTCAACTCTGGGCTACAGAGAAGCCATGAAGCCGCCGCCCCCCACCCCCGCACACACACACACACACACACACACACACACACACTCATAACAAAGCCTTATCAGGGATCCTGATTGCACAGACAGTTCTACTTGTGTTCAAGCAAATGCAAGAACTCCCTTTCAGACTTTGTCAATTCACTCTGGCAAAGTCTGAAATGGAGGCGGGGGGGGAGGCAGTGTTCCTGGAAACAGGAGATGGGGCCAATGTGTGCAGCCCGACTCTCTACCTGCTTTAAGCCCTCACACATTCAAGTACCGTATTTCTTCGATTCTAAGACGCCATCGATTGTAAAACGCACACTAATTTCAGTACCACCAACAGAAAAAAAGCTTTGATTCTAAGAAATAATAAATGCACCTGCGATTCTAAGATGCACCCCGTTTTTAAAGATGTTTATATGGGGCAAGAAGTGCATCTTAGAATTGAAGAAATACAGTAAATGCTTGCCCAGTGCTACAGAGAATGGAGTTTGTGTGAATGTGAGGCTAGATTTTCAAGCATGCTCTTGTTCTGTCCAGTTTGTAACTGTTTGCTTTTGGGTTCCAAAAAACTACTTTTCTGTGAATATATTATTATCATCATTAATACTACTAGTATCTCATTTTATGTGGCTATGTGATATTTCCTGGTATTGGAATACCAAGTTATTGATTACATAATTATTATCATCCCCTTTATATAATTTATAATTTATAATTCATGATATATTAATTAATTGATTGAGTGTTCTCCATGTATAACATATTTTCTATGCAGACTTAATCAAATGAAATATTTTGTAGATTAATTTATTGTATTCTTTATATAATATCGTGTCTACTATGCACATTTAGTAAAATGTAGGCTTTGTAATTATAATTCGTCTCTCACTATACAAAGATATTGTTATTCAGCAGTTGTATTATATATAGACTGAATGTAAATGCATAGAAAATGCAAACATATTTAAAGCTATGTATATATGCAAAAATGTTTTTGATAAATAAAAAGCTTTTAGGGTGCAGTTCCATGGTGATAGTTGGCAGCCTCCAAAGTCAGTGTTTACAACTGAAAAAGAGGCCATACAAAAAAAAATATGCATTTTGGGTGCATTTTTCTTGATATGCACAATTTTTACACAGCTTGGACTTATATATACAGTTTTGCAAGTTTTGTGAAGGTTTCACTTCCCCTAATATACACATTTTTGTATGCATTTTTTTGTTCGTTGAATAGCATTACAAAATTCTGAAAAGTGCAAATACCAAACTGCATTGCAGTTTGTATATTGAATTGGGAAGTGGAAACTTGCCCAAATTGGTGAGGCTAAAAGAAAAGTAACTTGTGTAAGAATCTAAGTACAAGGCAGAAGTGGGGTCTGAGTTTCAAAACAAAAAGCTACTCTTTTGAATCAGTTTTCTGCTACAACAGTCATTTCACAGAAAGGAAATTGGTGAGGCTCAGTGACAAGAAATTTGGCCACGAAACAGAGTATAAGGCAGAGGTGGAATCTGAACCCCAAATGTCAAGTCACATATTTGCCCCCACAAAACAGAACAAAGGAGGAGCTGTTGACATCATGAAAAAGTTGGACTACATATAGGAGGGTAACAGGCAACTCTCCAGTGCCTCATTTTACAGGCCCCTATCCTCAGATTTCACCAAGGAATACCAGAAGGTACTAGAAAATCTGTTGAAGGAATTTCCTACAGATATGCAAGACCAAATCTTCAAGAACACACCTCAAGAACCTCAACCAGGCACCTTCTGTATGGTACCTAAACCACACAAACCAGGCAACCCTGGAAGCCACATTGTTTCAGGGATTGGCACTATTACAGCTGGGGTGTCTGGCTATATGGACCGTATGCCACCAATCCTCCGAGCTACATAACAGCTACCACTGACCTGAAAGAACTGGGCATGTTTAGCAAGCAGAAGAGAAGACCGAGTGAGAAATGATAGCACTCTTCATATACTTGAAAGGTTGTCACACAGAAGAAGGCCAGGTTCTCTTCTCGATCATCCCAGAGTGCATTATACAGAATAATGGGCTCAAGTTACAGGAAGCCAGATTCCAGCTGGCCATCAGGAAAAACTTCCTGACTGTTAGAGCAGTCAATGGAACCAATTACCTAGGGAGGTTGTGGGGTCTCCCACCCTAGAGGCATTCAAGAGGCATTCTGACAGTCATCTGTCAGGTATGCTTTAAGGTAGATTAAAGCATTGAGCAGAGGTGTTGGACTTGATGGCCTTATAGGCCCCTTCCAACTGTAGTATTCTATGATTCTGTGATTCTATGACTTCGTGAGAAAACTACAATCCACTGACAATCTTCCAAACAACACTATCCTTGTTACCATGGGGTATAAAAACCAATTTCAACTCAAGGGCTGACTTCTGTTTTGGAGAAGCTTTTGAGGTTCACATTCCAGTGGGTAGGGATGCAAGCCAAAGGAGCAGGGCCAAGACCTCCAAAATGACCCCCAGCATATGTTAGTTTAAAACTCTCACTGCCAGTAACTAAGCATTAGAGAGGCATTTTATGCTTTTGAAGTGGGGGGGGGGAAATGGCACAAATGCTGAGAAACCATCAAACGATGAGTGGTTGGGGCAAAGGGAAGGGGCATGGCCATCTGGGGGACCCCAAGAGGGCCAGATTTGACATTCAGGCCTGAGATTCTCCACTCCTGCTTTATTTTCATTTTTAAATATTTTTATTAACTTTCTATACCGCCCAATGGCTGAAGCTCCCTGGGCAGTTCACAACAATTAAATATATATATATTAGAGAACAATAAAACATAATGTAAAACTTTTAAAAGTTTAAAACAACAGTATAAAACCAAAGTAAAAATTTGCAGCGGTATAAAGATTATAAAATACAATAACAAATTTAAAATCAACATAAAATGAAAGGCTAAAATGCCTGAGAATATAATAACATCTTCATCTTATTCTGGAAAGACCACAGCATAGGCGCCAAGTGAACCTTTCTGGGGAGGCCGTTCCACAACCAGGATGCCAAAATGGAGAAGGCCCTCTTTTTAGTAGCTGCTCATTTCAATTCATTTCTTGGGGACACCCACATGATCATCTTAGGGTCCAGTCAGGTATATATGGGAGGAGACAATCATTCAGGTAACCTGGCCCCAAGCTGTTTAAGGCTTTAAAAGTTAATACCAGCACCTTGAATTGGGTCTGGAAATGAACTGTCAGCCAGCACAAAGCACTGGCATAGTACATTCATATAGCCCATTTTCCCATTAACAATCTCACTGCCCTATTTTAGACTAACTGAAACTTTTGGCCAATTTTCAAAGGCAGCCCCATGTATAAGGTATTGCAGTAATCCAGACAAGAGGTTACCACAGAGTGGTTAACGGCAGCTAGGTGATGTTTGGCCAGATAATAGTTGATATATCCCATACCATACATCTTTATTGCGATCCATAGATCCATGAAAAAACAAGAATCAAACATGACACATCAGACAGAGCTATTGTCAACTTTCGTCTAATACACAGAGAGCTCTAATCCTGGCTGCCACTGTTAGAAATTTAGCAACAGCCAAAGTTACTTTTGAGGACTTATCTTCCAACAGAAACTTAACATAAAATTTGTCTGAACTTCTGGACAGTTTACTCAACAATGGGGTGATCATAAGATGATGGGCCTGATTATAAAAGCTACAGGACAGAAGGATATGCTCTATCGTCTCCACTTTCATATTCCTACAGGGGCACAATGGTTCCTGATAAGGGACACCGGCATATCTGCCCCGAAGTAATTCAATAGAATAAATATTGCATCTGGCCTTGGAGAAAGCAATACGATATTTAGCCACCGACAGGTTCTTTAAATAGTCAGCCAGCTGAAGAGGCCCAACGTAATGAACGTGCAATGCACTGGGAGAGCAGGAAACATAAGAACAAGTGCGTAAGTCACAGAAGGCTATGTCCCACAGTCTTTAACAGATTTAAAAGCAAAATTCAAGCCCAGATTAAGGAGGAAGGAAGAGGAGAGACCAATTGAAGCTGCCTTCCTGGCAAGAAGCTTGGACCAGCTGTTCACATAGTTGTCCTAGTTGATATATCAGTATAAGCACCTCCAAACTACAGAGCTGATTCTTTAGGTGGAGTGCACCCCCTCTAGTACAGGTAGAACATCATTTACCCAGGCAGATGGACCACCCACTAACAGTATCTCTGTCTATTCTGGATTGAGTCTCAGTTTATTGGCGCTCATCCAGTCCATTACCATTCCTGGACATTGCCTCACCTCAATTTGATGAAAAGGTGTCATCCATATATAGGTGACACCTCAACCCACATCTCCAATTAATCTCCCTCAGTAGTTTCATGTAGATGTTAAACAACAACATTCCCATAAAGATGGATAGAAGCATCAGGGTTACAGCACATCTAGTTGTCCAGCTCTGTCACTTTGTTCTCACCCACAATTATGTTACCTCTTGAAAAAACATACATCTCCAGATCAATGGTACTGCCATGGGTCCATGCATGGCTTCACAGTATGCTAACATCTTCCTGGCTGACTTGGAACAAAGTTTCTCAGCTCCTATTCCCCAAAAGCCTCTACTCTACATATGATTCATTTTTGACATCTTTATTATCTGGATACATGGACTGGAGGCCCTGGCAAAGTTTGAGCAGGATTTCCATACCTTCCACTGCACCATCAACCTGAGTCTAGAACAGTCTATGCAATGGGTTCACTTCCTGAATACATAATGGATATATAAGTACCACCCTACATTGGAAACTTACAGACCTCTACACATTCTTATATGCTTCCAGCTTCTACCCAGAACACAATCACAAAATCCATTGTCTACAGCCAAGTTCTATCATACAGCTGCTCAGACTCATCAGACAGAAAGCTGATTTGCACAATCACTGCAGCCCACCATAGTGGACTGCAGTGAGGGTGGCTTGTTGGGGTAGTTAACAAATCACCTCACAACAGACCATGGGTTCTGGGTGGTTTGGATGACACGAGAAGCTGCTTCTGGTGAGGGTAATTATTACGTAAATCAGGCTAGCATGGTCAGGGTGGTTAACAAGCCACCATGGCTTATTAACTATCTTCGTGTTCTGCAAACAGGCTGAGAGTCTCACAACTTAAGGTTCTAAAACTAGGGATGTCAGAGGAATCCACACTGGGCATGGGTGGAGCTTGCCAAACTTTCACCGGCTTGGCCCTTGGTCTGACTTGAACTGCATTTTCCAGGGTTTTTAAAATTCACGTAAATAGTAATTTGCACAATTTTTGACCATTATTTCTGTAATTTGTGCAAATGGCAGCTGAAGTTTGCCAAAATTATGGCTGAAATGTGCACAAATTACAGCTGAAATTTGCACAAATTTCTTTCTATACAAATTAAAAAGAAAAATGGAAAAAGGTCCTGAATTTCAAGAAAAAAATGAAGCTTGGCTCGCTAACACAACCTGGGTTGGGGTGCAGTGGAAATCTGGTGAGCCTGGTGATGAACATCCCTAAATCAGACATACTTACCAATGAAATGAGAAAAACAGGTCCAGGAATAATCTACTACACGACATACCAGAAGTCAGCTATAGTTCTCAGCTAAGACAACTCAACATATTCAATGATTGGGTGAATATTTTTTTAAAAATAACACCCAATCCTGTCAATTTAAAAGTCCATAGTTAAGTCTATCTCATATTGGCTCAAACTTCAAAAAGCCAGGAAATGGGAAGCTAAGGCTGATGCCTTAATAGATGCGCCCTGTGATCAGGGATGATGTTGTGATCAGGGATGATGTCGTGCAATGTCACAAACTGTGCTTGCTTACAACTTACAGCCACATTTTTGTGCAGCTACATTTTTCCTTGGTTTTTCAGGTCCCAATCCAGACGGGGAGGATGGAGTGCATGGGACCAGCAAAGATGGCCGTTATCCTAGTCCTGTGTTGCCTTACAAAACATCTGAGTGTGAGTTGGTACTGAGGGATGGGGGTTTGCTTTGACGCAGCAAGGCTGAAAGTGGTGTTGCTCCTAATTACTTGGAGTGCTTGTAGCTGTATTTCCTAGTACCATTTTGACTAATGATGTTTCCAGGAGTGAAGAGAATTGTCAAAAGAAGTTTTTTGGTGGTGCTAGGGGAAACCCTCTTCATAGGTTTTTAAGAGGCAGTAGGCTAGGAAAAACTGCATCTTGGCAGTGTCAGGAACGTATTGATTTTGAGCAGGAATGGGTTGCTTTATTATTTATATTAAAGTACATTTGTAGGTCAGTGCCTTTTCCCCTCTAAAGGGTGCTTACAAGGACTTACACAGAGAATGAAGTTAAGACAACTGAGTTCACAAACCAGAGCCCACATATCTTTTCTTGGCTGAAAAATATATCCAGGGATCTCGAAAGCTTGCACAAATCTTTTGGGTGATCTTCTCACAGAAGCAGCCTCAAGGCTTGAAAATCAAAGATGTGCCTCGTCTGTGAGGAAACCTACTGGTTTTGTGTGGCTAGAAAAAGACACACCTCCCAACTGCAAGCATCATCCACAGACTCTTTTGAGACAGCTAACTTATTTTGCCTGTCCCTGATTTGCTCTTTTGTGGCCATACCTGCATGCTCTGGTCTTCTGTATAGTTTTGGTTTGCCTTGGGGGACCCAATATAGGATTCAATTTTATTGTGTGTGTACTGTATGTTGAGAGGGGGGCTGGGAGACTTCAAGAATCACTATTGGGTATTGCTGTGACACACTATCATGTGTTCTTTCATCATCAGTGATCTACAGCCTATGCTGGACAATGACCTGTGGTAGGATTGTACTTGCTTACAAGCAGCCACCTAACCTAAAAGGGATACTCACCAGTAACAATAGACCTCACAAGAGAGATACAGTTGAAGGAACCAGCCCTGTGGCAGACACAGATGTCAACTCTGTCCTCATACCTACTCTGGCAACGCTATTAAAGAAACAAATGATGCCAAACACAACATCAGGGGTTTCTATACCTGCTCATCTTTCCATGTGATACATGCTATAATTTGCCAACAATGTCCAACTGCATTCTATATAAGACTAAGAAGCCAGTCTATACACACAAGAATAAATGGACAAAAATCTGACATGGCAATGTTCACAAACCAGTGAGAAAACATTTCAACCTTTCAGGGCACTCTGCAATGACTTTAATGTGTCCATTTTTTATCTAAGAAATTTCAAAGACAGATATCACTGTGAAGTACAATTCATCAAAAGATTCAACTCTATTTCCTCTAGTATGAAGAACAATCACTGTTGTTTTTGGGGAGGGGGAAAACCACCACCACCACCATACTGCACATGTTAATTGGCTCACCGATGCAATGGTGTTTGTGTTATTATCCAATACGTTTCGTTTTTGATAACTGTTAAGCTAATTATCACTTTTTGCATTTCAATTCCCTCTGACCAAACAGTTTAGAACTCCCACACCCCACCTCCCACACCCACACCCACACCCCCACACCCCACAATGTGTATATAAATCTGCTAATTTGAGATTTCATGTATCTGATGAAGTATAGTGTCCATGAAAGCTTATACCAGAATAAATTTATTAGTCTCTGTTGTTGCTTTTTGCTGCCACAAACTAACAACTTCTCCTTTAAAAATACCCATTTCTCAGAAGAGGAAAATGTTGGGCAGTATAAATATGTAATAAATACAAATGAAATAACTAATTATACCAAGTAAATATTTTCAAAAATGTAATGCTTTGTTTCATAATTTTTTCAGGAATTCTTCTCCATCTTTAATATTTTTGAAATGGATGCAGCTTCCAATTAAAGAAGGTGGGTTTCATTTTCCAGACCTTGCTTTATACTATTGGGCCTACTTGTTGACTTGCACCAAATTTTGGTCTTTTCCAGTCTGATTAGATTTTCCACTCTGGTCAGTTCTGGAATCCACTTCATAAATGTATGGCACAACGCTCTCAGCAAATCAGAATAGATAACCGTCCTCCCACAATTTTGGCTGTTATAGAGGTGTGGCATACAGTATTATGTCAATTACAGTTTTATCCATTCTCCCATGCTAAATTGACTTTATGAGGAAATCCAGATTTAAAAATTCGAAAGAAAATGTTTTTGTGGAAGACATGGACAGATAAGATGATTTACTTTATGCACTAAACACAACTTACTCACTATGGCTGAATGACAATACTTGCATTGCTGGAATCCAGATTTGGTCCAGCGCTTTTACAGCTTCAAAGCCCCCATAGTGGGCATATTGACCTACTTTCCATGTATATAAATATTTGGATTCAATAAATAAATATAATACTCAGGCTCTAAGACAGGAATGAAATAGAGAATTGGAGCATTCTATTTTGCCTAATCAATGGATTATTCTTTTAGTGTCTGTACCTGAAGTTTCTATGGATCTTTGATTACACCTTAGGTTCAGTAAAAAAAATTGTGGTTTGGGTTTATTGGACACCACAACTCCTTTTTAATAAAGGCTTGTCTATTTCGCATAATTATTGGAGCGGTACTGCACTTCTTTTTTTATATGTCTTGGCAATGACCACTAGTTGCCTCCTTTTGGGAGGAGGACATAATATGGATAAACTTCGTATTGGAACAGTCTTTAATACTGAATGATGTGCATGTCCTCCTAAACTATTTACCGGTTTCTTGGAAGTTAACATATGGTCAACGCAAATGGATTTTCTGAGCCCTTATGACAGCCAAAAGATTGATATTACAACATTGGAAGGATAAATGTTCACGTCCCATAATGCAATGGACTGTGGACCTTTGAATGGGTGGTATATAGGCACCACTTGCGAGTGAAATAATATATGGATATTTGTTCTACTTTTCTTGAAACTTTTGCATAATCTCCCTCACTTAAAAAAAAAAGAAAGAAAAAAAAGTTGAACTTTGGAATATTGATATTTCTGTGCATGTAATTCTCTGTTCTTTTTCATTTTTTCTTTTCACGATTTGTTTTCTATTTTGTTTTGTTAAATTCACAAAAAAAGGAAAAAAGATTAATAAAAAGGAATACATTATTGTAATACAAGCTTTTGTGGACTAGAGTCTGCTTCATCAGATGATTAAAGTATTAACTTCCATTTTCTTCATACATGGGTACACAATCTTCCCTACTTCCTCAAAATAACCAATGAGGTGATTGAGCAAAGTGGGTAGAGGAAAAGAATATTACAAGTTACTGTTTACTTTTTTTAGTATGTTACTGAATATTGTATATTTTCTTTAATAAATATATCTTTGGCTTAAGGTATATAATTTGGACATGGGGAACTCTGAGGACCACTGTACCTATGTCTTAAGTTAGACTATCTAACTGTTCTGCTATGTATATAATAAGGCTAGCTCTTATAAAGACTGTATGCTCTAGCACTGAACAATATGTATGTAATACAGGTTGCCAGAATGCATGTACATTGATGGTGCTATATAAATAAATAATAATAATAATAATAATAATAATAATAATAATAATGAATGTCTCTGGTGATGACAGTAAAACCCTGGTCCGAAATCTACCCTGATTACTTATGAAGATCTGCAACACTTGTACCAATCAGGTACACCTTATGAGAGAGGTTAGGTGCCAGATCCTTTAATTTGCCTTAATCAAGCATCTTGGTTTCCACTCCTTGTCATCCCCCTGACATAGGGTGACTTCATTAAACAAGAGCCACCAACTCCATGATGCGTGTATTTGCATAATATATGCAGATATAATACATGTTTTTTGTGTTAGTTTTCACTGTTTTACAAAGTTTCTATCTGATTATGTTTGCTATGTTTTGGCCTTTAGTAAAATGCCTTGATAGGCCTAGAAAGGCAGTCAAGAGATACTATAAACAGTTCATATTCTAATGTCATTTTTTTTAACTTTGCCTGGATTTATCTGGGAACTCTGTGTTTTTAGAATTAAGTCTGATACCTGGCTTAATGGTTCTTGATATATCCCTAAACTCACATCAAGATCATTAATATGGCTTTCCCGGCCCATCATGTTTTGGCACATCCTAAGCTTCTGGTTGGTCGATTTTCTGATGAGACAGTACTGTCCAGATTCTGATGCAAAGTTATAATCAAATATGTACAAAGACATCAATCATTTACTTTCTGCAGTTCAAGTGACATCTTACAATACTTTCCCCAAGTCTCCATAAAGAGTATATTAGGAATGTAAGAGTTAAATTTCTATGTAGAAAAATTATGCACTTTAGTTCATTAGGTTTCCTAAATGCTTAGACCAGACAAGGTGCTATAATATGCAATTAGCTGAAGTACCCTAATTGCCAGGATATAACTCTTCCACTGTCTAATAGTCAAAATAGCACACTAATCATTGCATTGTTATATCTTGATGTCATCAGTGTCCTTTCACCAAGTGCATACTATTCCATTATCAAACTTTTACCTTCAAAGGATACAACAGCTCACTCTCTGACAGATTGATTGCTGAAGTATGGCCATCTCAAACAGTGGCTTTGACCCAAATTCTGAGATTCAATTTTTTGTGTGAGCCAACAACAGGTTGTCTATAATGGTTTTTTTCTTTTGTTTTTTGCATTTTAATCTTTAGGATATCAACATTTCACTCACCATAGGCATGGATATTCTAAATATGTAACAAGTTTGGGTGGAAAAGCAATATGTTTTTTACATACTGCATTTCTAAATAACAATAGAACATAATGGGAAATGGGGAAAAAAGAAATATCTTGTTTAGATGGATAGAGATTACTTTTCTTCATTCCATGCATCCAAGCTGTAAACAACATATTTTGTCATTTACATGGTAATTACATGCTTAATTTCTTGGTGTAGCCAAATGAATATAAATTTAAGGGTTTATTTTCCGTGATTCTAATGAATACTTTACAAATAAACATTTTCTCTGAAAAATACTTTCAATACCAGAATGAGATTTTAATTAGTATGTTATTACTGTTGAGAGTTCCCAGAATATATATTTCCTCAAATATAACCTGATGTTTACAGCACCATTAAATATATTATTCTGATAAATGCATTCCTTCAAGAAATATCTAGTAAGATAACAAAATACTACATAATGTTAAATACATATGTGATTATGTTGCTCAGGCAACAGGAAAACAAATAAGCAACAGAATGTAGTCCTAGAAAAACAAAAGAAGAACAAAAACATCTTTAATCAATATTGCCTTCCTTGATATAACATTATTAAAATAGTTATTCAAATAAATATTGAGATTGGCTGAATATTCAACTGATGAAATGAGCATATAGAAAAAAGACTAAGGCTGCAATCCTATACACACCCACCTAGAAGTAAGTCCCATTGAACTCAATTATCTTACACCTGAATAGGCATGTATAGAATTGCACTGCACAAAATGTTCAGGAGCATAGTCAATTATTTCGCATCAAGAAATAACAAAATACATTCTTTTACCGTAGAAAAATTGGTTATTTTTTCTTAACAAACTAGCACCTTTACAGTACTTTAAATGTAACTTCCATTTGATTTTTTTTAACATTCAAGATATTTAGTTGCATTACATATTATCTGGCACACTTGCAGATATGTGTTAAAGGAACAAATGATATTCAACTGAAGTATATATAATCAAATTAAGATAGAATGATTAAAAGTGGAGCATTAGTTGCTCTTTTCATATCCGAAATCATAATGCAACACTGTTATAACATGACAATGTAACATATTTCATCCTCATTACTTTTCTTTATTCTTACCTTATTGTGTAATCATTTGACACAGTATAAGAACCTAATATTTTATCCAGATCTATGCTAATTTAATTTGTAGTTAATTTGTAGTTCAATCAGAAATAAGCTATTGAATATTGAATTTTGGTTGCAATACAAAGATCAAAGTAACTTAACCCAATTACACCTCTAATAACTTTGGACATATGGTACTTGTTTACAGGACATCTTATTTAAATGGGTATATCTGCATAGGTATATCACTGAAAGTCTAGGGTTGACCCAGAGTCCATTGATGACTTTGCACTGAGTACAATTAATCACTGGAATATTAATAGTGTTTATATAGCCTCACAAATTGAATTGTATACCTCCTCAAGTACACATTAGTAATTGCACCACATGGATACTGCTCCTCATTTGGAATTTTGATTACTGCATTTTCATCTGTGGCTCTCCTATATGAGCACATATATATTACCGACTGTGTTTTTTGGCTACAGTGCCTTCAATGACAGGTACAACTGCTTATTTCTGATAGTACTACAAGAGATTAGATTAGGTTATGTGGGTGAAATAGTAAATATCTGTGTTCAATCCAGTATATAAAAGCTTACAGTATGGTTAATTGGATTAATATAGCCTAGAAGTTAGATACTTTTTTGGATTAAGAATATTACCTAGTAATCTGATAAAAGGCCCTATCTAGATATTTAAAAGCCAAGAGGATAAATATAATAGCTTTTCATATTCAAACAAATCACCATTACTCAGTGTTAATTGCATAGGCACAAATTTATGCACTTCAGATAACATATCATGACTAGTAGTATTATTGCTGATAAAAACAACAACCTGACATCACAATTGGAAAATACAGATAAATGTGTGGGAAGAATTGATTATGAACAACAGGTGTGGTGAGTGTTACTACATCTAAGCACTGGAAGATGTTGCTAAAGGATTGGAAAAAATATTAGCTAATTTACTCTTTCTTCTGTCCATAATTATTTTTGTAGGACGACTTCATAGATTTAAAGCACTTACATGAAATATGTATATTACACACCAAATATATCTGGCATGTCCATCGCTGTTAACTCTTTATCAGTTAAATGTAGGTGGATTTTAGGCTTACATTTAAAGGAACAGCCATTAATTTCCTTTCAAGCTCAAAATATATTAGTTCTTTATTAGAATATTCAGAAATGAATAATGCAGTAGATTAGTAATTATTAATACTAATTAATACCAAATCTATCTAAAAATATGCGATCTGCTTCCTACAATAAATCATAGATAGAATTGTTTTCCCCCCAAGGGTGGTCTAGGAATACTATGCCTTCACTTTATTTAAAAAAATGTTTTGAAATGAAATATGAAGCAAGCAAAACTGTGGCTGACAAATCCCCTTGCTCACATTGATAACATATAGGATTATGTAAAATGTTTATCCTAGAGCACATTGCAGAACACAAAATAGATTCCCTTCCATGCAGTATTAGATCTCATGAGGCAAAGAATCAAACATCAGCATACACAGAGAGTATCACTTACCATAAACTGTACATTGTCAAATCCATTAGCCAGCAAGTGGTTCTCATACTGAGGTAGCCCAATATTTTCCAACCATTGTCCCACAGTCTGGACAGGGCATCTGGGTGCTGAAAGAGTTTGAGAAGGGAGGCGTTTAAGCAGTGAATATCCATCCACAGGATAATAACGATGGTCCTGGGCTGAGAGGTGGCATTGCCACATTGTGTTCCGGGAGAAGCTGGTATCAAAGGAGCCCGCCAGCTTGTCAATTTAATGCTTCCAGCAAGTAAGAAAGTCAGAAGTAGCACATAGTTTCTGGGGTAGACTATAGAGTAAGATCTGCTCCTAGCTCAACATTTCATAGGTATTAATCTGTACTACAGACCAGTACGTCATGTGATGGGGAGGGGGGAGGCAAATCAAGCTGTCAGCAAAGCTGCTTTCTGTAATATGTGATTGTTGAAATACTCCACAATGAGCAATGCACTGCTAGCAGCAAGAAATCTTTTATCAAGTACTCCTACACTCATCAGTATGCAGCTCCATGCTCCTTGCTCCCCCTGCTCGCTCCCCTTCATTACCCAGCCTAGGCTACACCTCACATTTTCAATAATAGCCATCAGATAAGGCAGATTTTTTTGTCTGCAAGCTGTAAGCTTGCTGCTGCTGCTTCCACCTACACACCCATCCAAGCGTCAATCTTGAATGATGAGAGCAGTCAAAACAAATGCAGAAAATAGCAGGTCATCAGAGGCACGCTAAAATGCTAAAATCTGAATAGAACCTTCGTACCAGTTATGCATTACAGATCTGCTTGTTATAGATTTTTTATGTTTAAAAAGATATCAGACGCAAAGCATTAATTGTAGCCTATACGTGGCTTACTCCTTGCTTCCTTTTCATAAAAAACTGCACTGAGGTTTGCTCTGCTCACAGTATGCTTTAAACCATTGTTCTAATTATTAATTATTTCCAGTCAGCCTGTAATGAATGAGAAAAAAACACTGTTGCATATTTTCTTGTCAACATAGAGAATAATCTAAATTGTACAACATCCTTTCAGTCAAAATAATTATTTCTTCATCTCCCGGATTTTTCAACCATAAAATGCTACCAGACATATCAGCAAACCTCTCATTATAATCAAAGTTCAGCCTCAAAAGACCATGCATTCACAATGACAAATTTTGTTTACTATGTAAAAAAAAGAATTGATTTTCTTTCTCAAAAAACAATTTATTTGAATGAACATCTGAATAGTATGATTTAAAAAACAAAACAAAAAACAAAAAAGCAGAACATTCAGCATTTCTAAATTTACCAGATAGCTGATAATTTGGAAACTAGAGTAATAATTCATCTATAAACTGATTTGCCAGGCTTCATGATGCTTTGAAAATATCAAGTCCAATGTTTAACCACAGGAGTAATTGTTTATTTATAGCACCATTCTAAATATACATAAAAAAATAGGGGGTTGTCATTAAAAGGATCCCCCTAATCTCTAATCCTGCTTTTCTATCTTAGAAGCTTTTACAAAATACAGGTGTTAATTACATTTTAGTTATCATAAAACAAACACACACATAAATTGCATATTACTGCAAATTAGTGCACACATAAATAACATAAACATAACATAAACATTGTGCACTGGTCATAAATATGAATCAGAAAGGACAACAAACTATGACTCAGTTCTACTGTGACTGAAGTCACAGGGAAGTCTCTTGGTGACTTTAATAGATCTTATTCAAATCCTGTAACCTGACTGCTGTTGCTACTGAACCTTTTGACAAGTCTCAATGAAGCATTTCTGAATGGGTAAATATTCATTGAAGACTTCAAACAAATGCAATTACTCAGTTTTCCTGGTGGTATTTATTAATGTAATTTTGTCCAAATCAGGAATCGAAGGAATCGAACCAAGGAATCGAAGCGGGGGGGGGGGGGGGATTCAGAATACTGTGGCATTTGAGGGATCAGAGGAAAATATGATCTCCAGCTAATCTTATGCCTATTTATTCAAAGGTATTCAGCAAGTTCATTGAGATTTACCTTCTAGTAACAGCCTGCTTCTATGCAGAGCTAGGTACACCTAAGCCCACTGATTTCACTTAATTCTGCATAAATGTGGCTAACTGTGTTTAGGATTGTGGTCTTCATCACTGAAGATAATGTAAATATTTAATGTAAACTACAACACATGGGGGGGAAAACACCCTTTTGGGTATGATTTCCCTTCCCTTTTTAATTACCTGCTACTAGTTAACATGTTTTTGAAAAGGCATTTAACATTTCATTGGCTTGCAGTTTTCAATTCTTTTTAATCATTATTTTATGCATTGGTATCATGGCTAGAAATAGAGCATTACATTTTTCAAATGATACAAATACAGAAACAAGAAATTGTAAGATCAAACATAACTCTGAGAGATATCAGCCTACACAGAAACATGCACATTGATATCCACACCTTGGCAAAATGGAAGACAATAATTCTCACATTTGAAACATGGGTAGTAGATAGTTGTCTAATGGAAATTAAAATCTATAATTGAACTACAGGTCTGAAGAAACAGACAATGCATCTAAAAAACATAGAGACATGTCAATCTTGCACTTATAGGGAGATTATTAATGCAGGGATGGACCATCTGTGGCACATCAAGCCACAGGAAGTCCACTAGCCATGTATGGTAACTAGAACTGTTCAGTTTCTCCCCATTTTGCCAGATTTCTACTTGCATCATTGTCTTGAGCTCTTTAGAATAACAAGAAGGTGACCAGGCTCTGTTCAGCTGAAGAGGGCACTTAGGCACAGTCATATCAACTGCCCGGATCATTCTGCATTCCACACAGTGACCTGAGCATTGACAGAACTGCCACCCATGCCAATGGAAGCTCTCCAGAATCTGTTGGATTACATTAGCCTCTTAGCGTGGACCATACTAATTGATATCCAATGCCTGCAGTGAACTGTGTGAGTCTAAACTCAAAGGAAATGTGGGTACTGAATCAGAGTATCCAGCTGAACGTAGCTGAGAAATCAATTCCACCCAGCTCATCCATGGAGGTTTCAGTAATACAAGCCAAATCAACAAGCTCCCATATCCATGATCAAGTAATGGATACAAATACCCACTTGTTTCACTGAAACCTTGATGAATGAGCTAGGTGATCTCTCTCTGATTATATTATGGATTGACCTGATATTTAAGAACAACATCAACAGGTACCAAGTCAGGGTTCAGCCTTGTTTTGGGCATTCACATGATGCAAGGCAGGACCAACAGGGCCACGGTCAGGCTAGAGTGCAACCATGAGCACTATTATGACAGACTGCTTTCACTTGCAATATTAATTAAGCTCAGAAATGAATCAACGCTCTGTGCAGATGGCATAGCAATGAACTCACTTTTTCCACTAAAGTAGTTCCAGTGAAAACAGCTGCTGTATTCTGGGCTTGCTGAAGTTTCTAAACACTTTTCAAAGGCAGTCTCATACGGAATACATTGCAGTAATTCAATTATCATATAACTTTGGAACTCCCAGGCCCTTGATGTAATCAAGGCATGAGTCACCGGGCATGTCTAGACCAGGCGCTATCCCGAGGATCGTCCCGGTATGATCCCTCCATTTCCCCAGGATATCGGCTTACACTGTTTTTGCATTTTTCCCCACGGTCCTGGGATGATCCTGAGGACCGTGAATGGTGTGGCCACCCATCCTGGGTTCTTCCCTCTTCTCCGCAAGTAGCGGGGGTCATCAGAGGGAAGAAGCTGGGCTGGTTGGAGTCCAGGGCCATCAGGGGTTGGGGGGAGAGGGGTCGGGGCTTTTTTTTAAAAAAAAAAACCCAATTACTTCTTCATTGGAGCACAGTTGTACTCCAGCTCCTGCCTTTTTTTTTTTTTTAGAAAAAGGCAGGCATGGTGTCCTGCTTCCTCCCTGGACATTGAACCACATGTGAACCCAGGGGGAGGATCTCACGATCAGCATATCACGAGATCCTCCCCCCTCTCTCTCCTGGTCTAGACATGCCCACCGTGGCCAGGTTCCCATCCTTAAAGAATGGCTCCATTTGGCACACTAATCGAAACTGGGCAAACACACTCCTGTCACCTGACCACCCAAGGAGCAAGGTCAGGTCTGGGAGAAGTCTCAAGCTATAAACCTATTTTGGGGGGGGGAATGTAAGCCATCTAAAACAAATGGTACTGTTATCACTACTGACTAGAAGTAGCTGTCTTGTCAGGATTACATCTCAATTTATTAGTCCATATCCAGTCCATTATTTCATCTCTACCTGTACTAAGGAGAGTGGGTGAGGAGCAAATATACTGGTATGACCTGAAGCTTACTCCCAATCTTTCCCAAGGAATAATTCTAATAGCCTCTAAGAAAGGGAAAATTAGGCATAGCTGAAAAATGTCTTGAAACCAATTTTGAAATTAGATAACAGTAAACTCTCTTTCTCCAGAACCGCAATTGTTAGGGGGTTCGATAAAGAGCAATGCTCTTCTGGCTAATTCTAGGACAGCAAACAGCCTTTCAAAGAGTGGGGATAAGTTTCACATATGATTTACTAACTACATAGCATAATAATGTAAGGACAGTTTGACAAAATTAGTATCAAAAGCCTTAAAATGACATGGAAAAATAAGGAAGTACTCTAGGAACCCAGGAAGTTGCCTTATAGCAAGTCAGACTGTTGGTTCATCTAGCTCAGTATTGTCTATACCAGGGCTGGATAGAAGGTAGATCGCCAGATGTTTTGGACTTCAATTCCCAGCATTCTACGCCATTGGCCATGCTGCCAGGGGCTTCTGGGAGTTGAAGTTCAAAAGATCTGAAGATCTACCTTCTGTCCACCTCTGGGGGCTGTCTTCATGGCACTGGATTGGTGTGACCTCCCTCTCAAACCCGCGTTTTCCCTCTCCCAGGGCAGCATTGAGTAGTCCTGATGCTGAAGAGGGAGCACAGGGTTTCTGGACAGCAGCCACATGCACCCTCTTCCTGCACTTCCCCCAAAGATGTCAGGGAGGGAAGAGAGTTGACAGATGCCACAAAGTAGTATCGCCCCACCCTTACTCATCACCCACCAGACCCCACAGAAGGGGCAATTTATGAAGGTGTTGAGCACCAGGATACAAAGGCCACTGCCGTTGCCACTAGCTCCTCCACATTCTGGAAAAAAGAAAGAAGGCGGAGACGAAGGCAGGCGGGCTCTTTACTCTGCTGTCCCCATTCAAGGGCTCTCACAGCAGCCTCTCTTTCTGCTGCCTTCTTTCTGGTGAAAGGCAACTAATTGCCAGTTGCCTTTCACCAGGCACTGCCCCTGGGTTGACCCTGGAGCAATGTCAGATGGCGGAAGCATCATTTTGATGTCGCTCCGTTTGAAAAAGTTGGGGTAAATCCCCAACTTTGTCAAATCGGAGCATCACAGGGAAGCCCCACAGTGGCTGAGAAGCTGCACTTGTGTTGTCTAACTGATTCAGTGCCGATCCATAGCCACTGCGGGGCTTTCCCATGTATAGACAGCCCCTGGTCTACAATGACTAACAGTGACTCTCCAGGGTCTCAGATGGAAGTTTTCCCCAACTTTACCTGGAGACGACAGGGACTGAACCTGGAATGTTTTGTATGCAAAGCAAGTGCTTTATCTAAGAGCTGAGCTATGGCTCTTCCTCAGATGCTTCACAATATCAAAAGAATCAATCATATTGAAACTTGACATTATAGTTGATCAAATTCAGTTTTCAAGTTTTGAAAGACTGGTATAATTTCTCTTCTGTTGCTATCTAACGCAATATATTTTCTTGCATTTCTTCAAAGCTATTCTCTCCAGACAGACTTTTACTGGCCCAGATTTATCCTTTTGTATCCAGAGTCTCCTTACTTTGGTTAGCCTTTTTTGGGTAGTTGCTGGGTTGCTATGGACAGGAGAAGATGGGGAAGTCAGCATCCACCAGCCCCATTATGCATGCTTATCCCTGCATCCAGCCCAATACCTTCAACAAAGCAATTGCTTCTAAAAGAACATCAGGGTATATAAAACCATGCCTGTTTTTTAAAAAAGTACAGATAAGGTGGATGGCCACTGACGATAGAGAATCCTATTGATATTAATCACACTTAAGAAGCTTGACCCAGAGTGAAAATATAGGAATCATTTCTTCTCACTGAACTACAGTGCATTGTATACATACATACAGAGACAGAGACCTGCTCCCAAGCCCCCTCCTTACAACAATATACTAATGATACAAGAGGAAGTAGATCCAGACTCTGAAACATTATCGTCAGTGCCCTTGGCCTTAGCGGGCTCTCTACTTTTGGATGAAATAAAGATTTCTCACATACTTAATTTAGAACAGACTAAAGATGAAAATGGGACAGAACGTATTTTGTTCTTTCTTTCTTCCTAGTTATGCTGCTTTCTTGTCCATTCTTTGTTATGGAAAATTGGATTCATTAGATTCACAGGCAGAAGATTCTAGGATTGAGTCAATGTTCAGACTGAAACACCTAAGACACTGTTTATATAAACACCACTAAGGCGCTTATAAAATTATTTGACAGTGTTTTAAAATAAATTTGTTGATTGTTTAAAATTATTTAGATATACAGTATGTGTGCTGTCTGTTTGTATGCAAATAGCTTTTATGCTATGTAAAATGTAATTTTAAGGTTTTTAAATTTGGAAACTGCTCAGAGAATTCGAGCTATTGGGCAATACAAAAATGTAATAAAATAAATTAAAATACCTGATACAGAGCACAACAGCAGATATCAAACAGGATGAATGATCAATCCCTAATCCAGACATTGTCCGATTGCTCCCTGAAATATTATTAATATGTCAGTTGTTAAAGGAAGTTACCTCTGCATTAAAGCAGATGAAGATTTAATGTGATTTCCTCTTTATGTCGATTATCTTTTTAAAATGTGAGACAGTATTTATTTCTACTCAGAAAGGAGGGTGTTTACTTTCAAATATAATTAATGTTATGAAACAGTATTGTTGAAATAGGTGTGACTTAAATAATCTATAATATGCTTCGTATGGTCTGAATATGTTGAGTACCCATCCTTTGGATTATTATTTCTGCTGTACAATAGATGACTGACATTTTGCGATACACGCTAGCAATAATGTTTTGCTTTGCTTTGTTGTTGTTTTGTTTGTTTTTAACTTTAAAAGAATGTTCAAAAAATAAAAATGAGACAGATGAAGGGAGGTGTACAGATAGCGGATCTTGAGGAGCGAAGTTACTCGTTCTTCATTTGCAACCAAAAGTGGGAGGGAAGAGAACCAGAGCCAGATGCAGTGTAACATCTAATGTAGAGTACAACAGCTGCCTTGTACTATGTATTTGTCCCAAAGTGGGGCAAACTTGGGATTCCTGTCCACTAATGCATCTATAGGACAATATTCCATGAGGCACACAGGATGGGCCCAACACGATGGACAGAATAATGAAAATGAGTCAATCTATGTGTTTCCTCTGACATTAATGAGACTATGTTTGTGAAAGCTGACTAGCACTGACTATTCTCTATAATTGTTGTGACACATTGAAGCAGAACAGGAGGAAGTATGGCAGATAAAGAGAAGCACTATAATACAGGCACATCTTGTCGCTCCTCTGATGCCATGTTTCTCGCCTGCCCAAGGGTCTCTACTTTCCTTGCTCGGCTTCGTCCATTTTCTTCTGCTGCCCCTTATGCCTGGAACACTCTTCCAGAACATTTGAGAACTACAAGTTCAACCGCAGCTTTTAAAGCTCAGCTAAAAACTTTTCTTTTTCCTAAAGCTTTTAAAACTTGATTTTGTTCTGACTTTATACTGTTAGTTTTACCCTACCCAGTGCCTGTTTGCATTCTCTTCCCCTCCTTATTGTTTTATTATGATTTTATTAGAATGTAAGCCTATGCGGCAGGGTCTTGCTATTTACTGTTTTACTCTGTACAGCACCTTGTACATTGATGGTGCTATATAAATAAATAATAATAATAGTAATAATATTTAAAATATACAAGGCTTTCCACACAGTGGTCCTCATACCCCAATTCTCCACATGTTTGTATGGCAGAATGGAGGAAATCCATTGGAACTGCAATACACATATGAAAAGACTGGATGTCTTTTTCTCCTTGGGATTGCTTCCAGAATTTTCAAATTAGGAATATGGACAATCAAGGGCATAAGAATGCACCATACTATGTAATGTGCAGTACTCATTATTTACAATCAAGTTGCTTGTTCATTTGAAAAATTAGAAGGATAAGTTTTAAGAATTTACTCTTTAATTCTTTAAATAACTTTTTAAAAATACTCCAGTCAGGGTCATTAAATAATAAATGTTTTATTTAAGAACATTAAAATCTAATACACTTAGGGTAGTATCCCATTGACACTAGTGCTAATATAAATTACGTTGTGCTAATGTAAACAACCTCTAGTGCAATGTCAATGTTTTCTGGCATGCTGGTTTTCCCAGGGAAACCTATCACATCAGCAAATACTATTGCTGCATTAGAGCTCACTTAAGTTGTACAACGTAATTTATGTTAGTCCTAGTATTGAATAGTACTGCCAAATATTGTAGATAAATGAATATTTTAGAGGTCAGTTTTGCAAACATGTGTTATGGTTATAAATCATGTAGCTAAAGTTTGAGGAAAAAATTAATTTCCCATTTCAAAGCTGTATGGAAAGAGCAGGCAACTAGCTTGAGTGTATACTATTCAAGTCGTATCAGTGAATTGTGAGAAAAAATGTATAAAACCTTTAGATAGGCCCATATGTTTAAAAATAATTCCATAACTTGCTAAAGCATTTACTGAATGGTGGCAAAAACAAAGTATTGAATTCCAAGTATATGCTAATTAAAATAATTTTCTTCTGTTCATGAAAAAGGAAAAGGGAAATTCCAGAGAGCATTCTGATTCATCTGTTCTCTGGCATGTCTCTTCTCTTTGGATTATTAGGCAGGACCAAGCATCTCACTGCATCTCCTCCTAGAGAGTGGTGTCCTTATCTCCCAGACCAGAACTAGAAAAGCTAGTTCCAAAAGAAAAGAACATGGTAACATAATGGGCCTGTTCAGACAACACTTCACTCTCTGGTTAGCAAAACTGTGGTTCTCTGGGGTTAGCACTAACCACAAGCTGTGGTGTCTCACACAACACTGTAAGTTACAGTTAGACCTGCTAACTCTGCTGCAGATGGTCCAACTAAGGTTAGTGAACAGGGTTTAGCAAAACGTATCACATAAGACACCTTAAACCTTGCTGCTTAACCAAAAGCCTTAACCAGCAGGGTTTAAGGTGTCTTCTGAACAGGACCTATAAGTAATAGTAAATCACTGAATAAGCCGTCTTTAGAAAGTGAAACACAGGAACTCGTCCCAGGTGTCTCTATATACCACCCCATATATTTAGTGATGGCAGCAGCCCCTACTAAAAGAAGAGTTCACCAGGACTATACATGTGAAGAAAATGCCCTCCAAGAATCCTGGAAAATAGGAATTCACTGTAAGAATTTCTTCCACTTTCCATCCCATGACTCCTGGAGGACATTCTCTGGGATTTCTAAGAGCAGTTCATCTCTGGGTGGGAGTCCTGGTGAACTTAGGAAGGAACCAGCCTGCTGCATGCCATATCTGTAGAAGAGTGTCAGTTTTGTAAAGAAGCAGAGAGAACTATTGCCATATTGCCACATGCCTTGGTTGTGGCACTTGGCTGCTTGTAGCACATGGCTGCTAAATACTAGAAACATGCTGTGGCTCTGTTGGTCTGGATCAGGGTGGAGATGTTATAGATGGTGGATCAGCTCTCCTCCCTCCCTGGTTAATTAAACCATATTGTGGGAATGGAAGAGGGGAAAGGAGAAGAGAAAAGAGGTGGGGGGGTCTTCCCTATGGATCTAGATGTGGTGCATGAAGCTGTTCTACTGCCAGTAGGCAGGGCTGGGCTGGTCTCTCCTAGAACAAAGTCGGAATAGACAAAGCTGTCTTATACTGTGTCAGACAAATGGTCCATTGAGCCCAGTATTGTTGACACTGACTGGCAGCAACTGTCCAGGATTTCAGACAGGAGTTTTTCCTCCCCTATCTGGAGATGCCAGAGATCAAATCTGGGACATTCCACATACAAAGCATGTGCTCTACCACTAAGCCAGAGATGCAGTGAGACGATTGGCCCTGATCTAAGGAGGAAGGACATGCCAGAGTATAGAACAGGGGCCTCCTAAGTTGTCCATGAACTTCTCGCCTCACTGGCCCCTTCATAAATACTATTTTAAGAAAAACTTTGTGAAATGTTAGGGAAGTTTTCTTTCTCTCCTTTTCTAGCTTTTAGCCTTGCTCTTTCTCTCCCCTGTTCCCCTTTGCCTTGCTATTTCATCCTCCCGCTCAGCCTGTAGCCTCACTATTCCCTCTCCTCTTTATCTCACTGTTTCTCTTCCACCTAGTCTTTTCCCAGGCTCTTTCTCTACCCCTTTGCCTTGCGGTTTCCCCCATCCTCCCATCCTCTAGCATCACTATTTCTCTTCCACCTCTTTTCCTTGCTGTTTTTCCACCTCCCAGCCTCTAGCCTTGCTCTTTCTCTCCCATCTAGCCCTCTTTAGGTCACCTTTGAATAGCCATGCCCCCACATGAGCCATTATTTCACTAGGCACATGGTGGTGCCTAGAGCAGTTTTGCAAATTCCCAAATTTGCCCACAAGTCCAAAAAGATTGGGCACCCCTGGTATAGACAAATTAGAATGCCCACCAGGAGTCATGGGGAAGAAGTTTAGTTAAAATATAACATATTCAACTATAGAACAATGAAAATCCTATTCAGATGTAGCTGTAGAGGCTTTGTATGATAGGAGAGTGGTGAAATCATGCCTGCCCACATGCCTCCAGGCCTATATGCAGGGTCACTCTGTGTGATCAGTTCCCTTCATTTTTGTGAAGTATCACAGAGATCAGCTCCGTGTGCTTTGGACTCTACGCATGCAGACTCAGGGCTGGCCAATACATTTTGTTGCATCAGATCGACCAGTGAATAGTGTCCCCTCCCCCAAAGTCATGGTACAAAATACTCAAGGCTAGTCAAGTTATTTTGGCACCTGAGGCAGAAAATCGCACAAGTGCCACTCCCACAAGTAAAATTACAATAATAATAAATTAAACAACTAAACATTTGCTGCCCTTTCATAACACCCCAAATCAGCTGCCTCACTCTACCTAATGGTTGAGCCATCTCTGTAGCAGACTCTTAATCCAGTTTGACATCAAACACATGGACATTAGGCACAGTGAATAAAACATGCCAGGAAGCAGACTGTGAGCAATTTTGAACTACCACCACATAAGATGTACAATTGGGTCCTGCAACAAAGTGTTTCTCCAGTATAGAATGCCAGCCAGCCCTGCCCTTTCTCATTATCAGTTCTTTGCAGTTTACTAAGCAGTATTACTGAGAAGACAATCCGAAAGGAGATGTTTTACTTTAGTTCTCATTGCTCTGACCTTGCTGGCCTATGAAAAGGTTTTGCTGGCCTGGTACAAGGATGCCAACAGTTCCAAATTCTCTGCACACATTTACATTATTACTTAGATTCAGTCTCTAGGAAGGAATCTCATTTTAGATGCTCTGTGCTTCAAAGCACTTCCATCTAAGGCCTAAGGATGAGAAATTTGCAATATATATTTTCAGAGAAGCAGATGTACAAGTAAATTTCCCTCTTCAATATGCAAATAACCATAATGTCTTCCCCAGACACAGTACATATTCTAAATAGGAAGGAAACTGGATAACTCACTGGAAAGGTTATTAAGGTGGGGAAATGATCAAGAACCCAACACACACACAAATCCTAGCACTGCAAAACAGGATTTGCAACAGTCACTTTATATCATCAATCCCAGTGGGTACCTCAAGTTAATTTAAATTATATTTAAATTAAACCAACCATTGAAAATTCCCAGAGAGGGATGGGATCCTCACTGCCTTCTGTTTGATTTAGACTTATTATTCTGTACGCCGCCCTGAAATCCTTGTGATATAGGGCAGGATATAAATGTTTTAATAAATAAATAAATAAATAAATAAATAAATAATCTACTTTACAATTGTCTACACAAGGGATATGCCACATGCACCCCCCACAAGGCCTGAGGCCCACCATGGGTTTCCCTGGTGGGACGCAGCCCAATTGCTGCCAAAATACAAAAAATAATGGCTGCAAATGCAGTCACTGACATTCCGGCCTACTCCTCCCATACTTGTAAAAAAAATAATGATGGGTGTTATGGCCTTTCCCCACTCCCCATATTACGAGCAGCCACTGCTGCTGCTGCTGCTGCCATTCTGGCCTGCCTTTCCCACCATTGTAAAAAAATGAACCCACCACCAGTTTTGTGGTGCCTTCTCCCCCCACCCCTCCCACTCGCCTATGCTACCTTCTCTATTCTATCTTCTACACGTTCTATTTCCTGCTTGTCACCACTGCCTGTTGGAACAGATGCTCCTGCATCCATTCTTAGTGAACTCTATGATTCTTGACCTCTGAGATCAGAGGCAAGAGTGTCAGCTGAAAGACACTCTTGCCAGCAGGTTTGAGGCTGGGAAGAACGGCAATACTGCTAGTCAATTGATGATGGGTTAGCTGATTATCTTATATTCGGGGCAATAAATGCTTATGAATGCTGACTCTCTGACAAGAAGATTGTGCACTATGGATTTAATTGCGATTACCCTGACACCTTGGCTCAAGAATCTATTTTGTTCCAGAAGGCATAGCCTGGAAGCTGCCAGGAACACTGTTGACTCTGGAACCACTGTAGAGGCAAAGAAGCCATAGGATATACACACATCCTCTTTGACTATATTAAAGAAGGTTGTTCCCTGTATTTGGGGGGAAACTTGCTATGCCACCACCCAGCCAACTAACCTATGTAAGTACCTGTGGTTTGGCCAGTCAAAAGCCCTGTCAGTCCTGAATCTGCGAGCCAGGCTAGCCAGGTTAAGCACTACCTGAGTACCCTTAATTACACCTTTTTATTTTGAATATTGTACTATAATCCATATAGCAAGCTAGATTTATTTACTTAAAACATTTTTTACTGCCTTTCAGGGCAGAAGCCTTCCCAAGGCGGCTCACAACAATAAGATGCATAAAAACAATTAAAATATTGAAAGCAATAAAACATAAGCACAATAAAATAGCAATAAAAACCAACATTAAAACCCACAACAGCAGAAATAACAGCAGCAAGAGCAGTCATATCACAGATGAAAAATTAATCAAGAGACAAGAAACTTTCCTGAGCCTGCTGTTCAGTTGCCAGAACCAAACCATTGTTTCCTTTGTTTCAACCCATCCTGGGTCCAGCCTCTGAGCCACCAAACCGTCTCTTTCCTTTGTTCTGAATCCTATAACTGTTTTTAGAGTTTGGGCACTTGGTGTATGTAATTTCTGCTTAGGCATCCCTCTGAAAATAACCTGGGTTCTAATTGACTTTTAATATCTTTCATTGTGACTCTTTCCTAGCACAATTCTCTGCTCCATGGCGGCACCTACCACACATCTCCAGAGACAGAATCTTGCACTTTCCTGCCTCATTTCCCCCCAAAATATTTGTTTACCTTATATACCCAGAGAAAGCTTTACCCCGTTAAAGCATCCCATTGAGTCCAAAACTAGGTTTCACACATAAAGCAAAACAACTTGTCATCTCTATGCAACCATTTTGTTGCCTAGTAGAGGACTATGTTATATGCATGAATTGTTGATTCCAAAGCGTGGAATTGAAGCACAGAGTACTGGTAAGTGGTTGACAAAATGTCTAGCGAAGAATGCCACATTTCTCAATCTATTTGGAAACTTTAAGGAGAATCCCTACTGGCAAAACTCTCCATCTAAATCTGTTGTTAACCAAAATTGAGGTGGCTTTAATGGCTTAGCCTCTCTCCATCATTGTCCATCCAAATGCCATTTTTTTGTATGTCCCTGGACAATGTGATGCAGCCTGTTATCAACAAGGCGAGGGTGGCTTGAGGCTAATGCCCCATTTTTTTAATAAAGCTGAGAAACCTAAGGATACCCTGTGTGCATACCATTTCCCTAATTTTTGGCAATCAACTAAGAAGTGAAGTTCTGGTTCTCTTCCTTTGAAGCCAGGTAAAGGCAGCACCACCTGCTCTATTTCTTTTCTTTTCTTCCTAAAACTATCCATTTTCATCTCTGCAATATATGATTTTCACCTACAACTGACTTTCCTTGGTTGTATAGCCTTCCAATCAACTGGTCATTTCTACAATGCCACCTTCTCCTCCTTATCTGATACTCACTATTTTCCCCTTTCTTCGTCTTTTCCTACCTCATAAGTTAGGCCTATTAGAAATAGCATACTGACCCATGTGCTGAGCAAGTATAATGAAACCCATTTTCTCCTATGTAATGAATATGCATATATGTGGTTTTGAGAACAAAAATTTGTAAAAGTAAAGTTTCCCCCCTGACTCTGAACAAATATTTCAGATAATTTCTCCATTTTAGAAGTAGCTATTCCCCATTTTAGTAAGAATATATTGCATACGTCCATTGCATGCACATCACATCTCTAGTCCAAACTCCCATTAGACCCATGTTGGTTGTTAAAAATGCATACATGGGATCTATGTGTCTGTGTGAACAACAAGGATGCATGGCAACACTATAACTTTATTGTGGCAAGCAGAAATATGGCAGATATAGCTTTCTGTATCACACTGGTTGAATTCTGCCTGTTCTGTTTAAAAGCACAAAGCCTTTAACAAGAAAAAAAGATGGCAATGTTAGCCATAAAGACAGATGGCTGCCTGAGGAGTAAAGAGAACTGGAGGAGGAGAAAGGATGTAGTGAGGATGGGATCTCAGTCCAGACAGGAAACTTAGGAAGCTCAGTACCTCTGGGAGCCCAGCTTGTCTAGGGCTTGGAAAAAGAGAGCTATTACGGAGTAAAATGATTCCCAGTAATTACCAAATGTATCACCCTTGGACTCTGCTGGGCTTGAGTAAAGGTTGTAGCTGTCAGTTGAGATAGAAAATAATCAGGGCTTCAAAGTCACAATCCTTCCACAAAAAGGACTTCAATGTGAAACTGCTGAACAAAAATCTATTAGCAAATTTGATTTCACTCCCTCTAAAGGTGTTGAATTAGGAAAAGATGATGAAGACAAAGCAAAAGTGGGGGGATCCTGACCCACAAAGCAACATAAAAGCACTAATTTGAAGCCACGTGGTCTACTCTACCATCAAGATGTTGAACAGAAAGGAGAAAATGAGACAAGTGACTAACATCATGAACTCGGGGGGGGGGGGAGGGCAAGGGAGGAGGGAGGGGGAGGATCGACACAGCAACAATTTTTTTCCTCCAACAATAAACACCAATGTAAAAACCAACAAACCCCAAACTCCAGAAAATTGGGAAAAATAAAATCAGGATAAAACTGATTCACACACACTCTTCCTCTCTCTCTCTCTCTCTCCCCCACCTCTAACATGCATGTACACAAGAGGCAGGCATCTTTTTCTCCCCCCTCCCCCGCTCATGCAAGCAGCCCTTCTCAGTCACACAAAAACATGGGCACACACAGGTACTTTCTCTCTTTCCCCAACCCAACTGGAAGGTATACCCCCTCTCTGTCAGGCAGGCATTTAGTCAGTAGCCTACACTTGATGCATTTCAACACATGCTAAAAAGATCTATATTCACAACATTCTCATTTCACTTGGTGCTCTTGCCATCTCACACTTAAAATTCCCATTCCAGTCCTCAGCCACAAACCACACCATGGTTTGTGACTTCAAGGGATTTTCACTATAGTATTAAAGCTATTTCCAAACAAATGGCTCATCCATTATATTAGAAAAGGAGTAACTCATCATCGCTCCAAATATCATTGTATGTTTCAGCCAAAGTGAGCTGTAATCCGTGAAACCTTATACCGCAATACATTTTTTAAAGTACCACATGACTTTTGTTGTTGTTGGAAAGAAGAAGTTAATGTAATACTTGTTGAACAACAGTAGTACAGAACAGACTGCTGGGTATGTGTTTTTTTTACTCTACAGGTATGAAACATAAATATCTTTTCCCACACAAACTAGCCTCTCCCAGAGCTTGGCTACACAGTTTTAGAATAAAAAGCAGCAAATGTATTATTTTTTAATTCTATTTAGCTCTTATAAAGTCCACCCAGTTTGTTAATTCCTTTTCTTTTATATAAATGTATTGATAAGAAAGATCTCATTATACTGTGTTATAAGTAGCAGATCACTAAATATAACTAAAATAAGTGTTTATTTCATTTGTTTATATTCTGCCTTTCTACCAAAAATGGTACTCAAGGCAGCTAACAAAACTAAAATGCATGTATTTTATACAAAAAATAATGTATTTAGCTTATACTGAAAGCTGTTCAAATCTGTTTGCCCTACAACCTTGACTATGGACTCATGAGGTGTGCGTTAATAGATCCTCTAGCTGAAAGTGGAGTCACCTGCTCCCACATATAATTATACTATCTGTAGTCGCAGAGCGTCTTCAGACGGGGGAAATCAAGTTTCCTTACCGTCGTGTACCATCGCTCTTGCTTCCTGCTTTCTTCCATGTTGGAAATGAGTTGAAATTATATGCGGAAAGAGAGCAGAGACCATGTGGCGCATACAGATCAATGGGAACAGCGCCCTATTTTGACATTTTATAACACAACTTTCCAGCACGTGGCAGGAAATACTGTCTTATTTTGAAAAAAACCCGGCTTTACTGTGGATTAATTAACAACTCTAAAAATGCAGGTTGCTTACCTGTAACTGTAGTTCTTTGAGTGGTCATCTATGCATTCACACATATGGGCTTTGCGCCTGCGCAGAGACCGAACCGGAACCTTCTACAGCTTAGGGAAACGTTTTTGGCGGGAACCCCTCCCCCCACGCTACTGCGCATGTCCCTGGGGTTCCCGCCCTTACCTCAGTTTACAGGAGTCCGACATTGTGCCCCCATAAACATGAGTGTATACTAAATAAAGTAAAGTTGTACATTTAATTGTGTCATTTGTAAATTTCATACCACCAAGTGGGGATGGTGGGTGGGTTGTGTGAATGCATAGATGACCACTCGAAGAACTACAGTTACAGGTAAGCAACCTGCATTTCTTCATCGTGGTCTCTATGCATCACACATATGGGCGAGTAGCAAGTTGACATACCTTGGAGGTGGGTTGGTGCATCATTTCAGGATCTCCGAAAGCACTGTCCTCCCAAATGAGCAGTCTTGTCTCGCACGGGTGTCCAAACTGTAGTGTTTAACAAACGTGGACGGAGTGGACCACATTGCAGCTCTACAAACGTCTGTTAAGGGGACACCTCTGTTGAAAGCAACAGATGTTGCTACAGCTCTAGTAGTGTGAGCTGTCACAGACTGTTTCAGCTCTAGTTTTGAGAGAGCGTAAGCCAGTTCAATTTTTTCTACGATCCAACGCGATAATCGCTGGGATGACACAGGGAGTCCCTTGAAAGGCTCTCCATAACAAACAAATAATTGATTTGTTTTCCTAAAATTCTCTGTCCTAGCCTTGTAAAAAGCAAGAGCTCTTCTTATGTCAAGTGTGTGTAATGAAGACTCAACAGATGTTGCAGGATTCGGGAAGAAGGCTGGTAAAGTGATGTGTTGAGACAGATGAAAGGTTGACACTACTTCAGGCAGGAAGGCAGGGTCTGTGCGTAGCACAACCTTGTCCTTATGAAAAATTGTGTATGGAGCATCTATTCTGAGAGCTCTAAGCTCACTTGCACGTCTTGCCGATGTAATGGCCACTAAGAAGACAGTCTTGAATGTTAAGAGCCTAAGGTCTGTCGAGGCCATAGGCTCGAAAGGTTTCCTTGTCAGTGACTGCAGTACAACTGACAGGCTCCATGGTGGAATGATGTCCTTTACTGTCGGTATCGTATTCTTAAGTCCTTTTAAGAATTTACTAGATGTTGGATGTGTGAAAGGTGAAAAACCATCCATGCCTTGATGAGATGCTGTAATAGCGGCTAAGTGGACTCTGATTGAGGTGAGTTTGAGTCCCTGCTGGTAAAGTGTCAATAGGTATTTAAGGATCAGTGATATAGGGCAAGATTCCGGTGCCTGACTGTTCCCTAAGGCAAACTTTTGGAATCTTTGCCACTTTGCTGCGTAAGACTTTCTTGTTGAAGGCTTTAGTGATGCCAACAATATATGGTCTGCAGTTAAGCTTTCGACACGAGGAGAGAAGTGGTTGTTATCCTCCACACCGTCAACTTGAGGGTCGACAGATTTGCGTGTCGAACCCTGCCCTGGTGTCGAGACAGCAATGTCGGTATCGACGGGAGTCTGATGTAATTTCCGTTCGACAGCCGAAAAGCGTGGGAGAACCACGTTTGTCGAGGCCACCACGGCGTGATCAGGATGCAGTCCGACCTGTCTGTCTGGATCTTGGCTAGAACTTTCGTCAAAAGTGGGAAAGGTGGAAAGACGTATAGAAGTTCCCCTTTCCAGATTCTGGTGAAAGCGTCTCCTAGAGACTGCTTTCCTCTTCCTGCTCTGCTGCAGAACTTGGAACAAGCTGCGTTTTCTTCGGTAGCGAAGACATCGACAGCAGGTTGTCCCCAGTACCGAAAGAGGTCTTCTCTTGTCTCGGTGTCGAGTTCCCACTCGTGGTCGATGTGGAAGGATCTGCTGAGAAAGTCTGCAATGATGTTCTCCTTCTCTGCTACATGGATCGCAGTCAGGTAAGTATTTCTCTTTATGCACCAGTTCCAAATTCTGAGTGCTGAGCGGTTCAGAGGGTGTGATCTCGTCCCACCCTGCCTGTTGATGTAGGCAACTACGGTGGTGTTGTCCGTCGCGATCAGGACATTTCGGCCTTCGATAATTTGTGCGAAGGTCTTTATAGCATTTTCCACCGCTAAAAGTTCCAGGTGATTGATGTATTGTCCCCTCTGGGAAAGAGGCCAACGACCTTGAGCGGTAAGGGAGTTGCAATGTGCCCCCCATCCGATCAACGAAGCATCTGTCGTAATCGTTACCGAAGGGGTTTCTTGTTGAAATGAGACTCCCTCCAAAAGATTCTTCATCGATAGCCACCACTTCAGAGATGCTCTTACTTGCCTTGGGATCGAAAGGTAAGTTCGGCGGGCATTGCGTCGAAGGTCGAACGTTCTTAAAAACCACCCTTGCAAGATCCTCATTCTGAGTCTTGCAAACTTGATCACTGCGGTGGTGGCTGCCATTAAGCCTAGCAGTCTTTGGATTGTCCATGCCGAGACTTTTAAGCGGCTCTCGGTAACGATGACTAGGTCCCGAAGGGTGTCTGCTCTGGACGAGGGCAGGTATGCTCTCCCGTCTCAAGCCGATAGGGTTACCCCTATAAAGTCCAGTTTTTGTTGTGGGGTCAAGATGGATTTCTCCTCGTTGACCCATAGACCTAACAAGTCTAAGAGTGGTTAGTATATTCTTCTGGAGCATGTAACTGTTGTCCGCTACCAGTAGCCAATCGTCTAAGTAAGGGTATACGTAAATTCCTTTTTGTCTTAGGTGGGCGCACACCACCACCATCACCTTCGTGGAGACCCTCGGTGCCGTGGCAAGTCCGAAGGGGAGGACGTTGAATTGAAATTGGAGTGCGCCGATTGAGAATCGCAGGTAAACTTGATGCAACTTCCTGATGGAAATATGGAAGTACGCATCCTTCAGATCCACCACTGCGAACCAAACCCCTTTGTGTAGGAGCTGCAGAATGGAAGTAACCGTTGTCATACGGAACTTTTTCGGGGTGATATACTTGTTTAATTGCCTTAAGTCCATAATTGGTCGAAGACCTCCATCTTTCTTCGGGACCGTGAAGTAACGCGAGAAAAACCCCTGGTTGACTTCCTCTGCAGGTACGGGAGAGATGGCTCCCTTCGCTAGTAGAGTTTGTACCTCGAGAAGCAGAGGAGGGGATGGCGCTGTTACTTTCACCCCCGAAGAAGGAGGGAGGACATCGAGCTCGATGGCATACCCCGACTTGATGATAGTGAGCACCCAGGAGTCGGATGTTATTGACTCCCATTGATGGTAAAACGGTGCTAGGCGGTTCGCAAAGGGTAGTGGATCTGGGGCGAAGAAGTCAAACCCGCTGCTTTTTATTAAAGTTGGGCTGGCGTTTATCCTGCTGGAAACGACCCTGGTAGGGTCTTTTCCTCTGGAGTTGGTGTTGTTGCTGTCTTGGTTGCCCTTGGTATTGAGGACGCTGTTGCTGTTGTTGCATAGGTGGTCTCGTCCACCGTCTCGGTTTGTACTGTACAGAGGGAGCAGCGAAACCCATCTTTTTTGCCGTTGTGCGTGCTTTGTAGATGGAGTCTAAAGTATCATCGGTCTTGCTGTTGAACAAGCCCTCGTCATCGAAGGGCATGTTTTCGATCCTGGACTTGGTCTCATAAGCCAGGTTGGCAGATCTTAGCCAAGCATGTCTTCTCAAAGATATGGTACCCATCATACTTTTTGAGTGACAGTCGACCTGGTGCCGCGCGGTAGACAGCTGTTGTTTGGCTATGGCTGAGGCTTCAGCTTGAAAGACCCTAGCCAGCAATCTCTTATCCTCCGGGAGGTAATCACATAGTGATCCCACTTTGTCCCAGAGGAAGAGTTGATGGTTGCTTGGTAAGTTGAAGCTCTGATACCGAGAGAAGCAGAGGAGTAAATTCTTCTGCCTGCAAGTTCTAACTTCCTGCCCTCTTTATCCACGGGGGCGGAGTGAGCTTTTTGTGACTGGCCCTGAGCTGACTCTACTACAATAGAGTTGGGTTTTGGGTGTTGGACTAAGAATCCTGCATCCCCCTCTTGTATACGGTAGAGGGTTTCCAACCTCCTTGATGTGGCTTGTGTAACGGCTGGCGTCTTCCATGATAGCTGTGCTGTTTATTTTAAGGCAGGGGGAAGAGGAATAGCAATTGCTGAATTAGTCTTGGTGTGAAATACATCATAAATGGGATCATCCACAGGTTCATCTGTTTGCTGAATGTCCAATCCAAGTGCTTGGGCCATCCTTAACATATGGTCGGAGAATCTGCCCATGTCGTCAGATGGTGACGAAGGGTCCTGAGCATGTATGGCATCGTCTGGTGATGGTACCGACGGTGTAACTGACAGTCCGGATTCGGAGTCAGAAGGGTAATTATCCTCGGGTGAGGATAAACTAACCAGTTGCAGCTGGTGTTGTGGATCTAGTTGTTCCTGCTGTGTCGGTACCGTGGCGGTCGCAGTGGCCGGTATCGAAGAAATGTGGCTTTGGCGTCGATGAGCAGACGCGGGCGAGATTTGTTGAACCGAAGGTGGAGCTGAGGGTGGAGCCAGCGGTAGTTGGCATACCCTGGATGTTGGTGGAGGCTGAGCAAAATATGCTTCAGGCGGGTAATGGTAACCATGATCGTGTTGAAAATATCTTTGTGGTCGATAACAGTCCCAATCATAATAATCATGTCTAGATTGGGGCTCAGAGTACTGGGAAGCCCTGTCCCATTCACGTCTCGGTGTCTGTTGTCTTGGTGAGGGTTGCGATAAAAGAATAATTTCCTGAGTCTCTTGAGGCCTCGCGGGCTCTCTAAGTGAGGCTGCTGAGGCCGAGTCACGTATTTCACCCTCTGATAAGCTGGGAGGGTGCGTCGGTAACGTGCTTGTCGGTACCGATTGAGATTTCGGCGTCGAGTGAGGCCTCGGTACCGAGGCAGACGCAGACTCCGTCAGTATGGTCGGAGGACTTAATTGGCTCCGAGACGGTTTAGGCGGTCAGGAAGACCTAGAGGAAGGTTTTTCCGCCTCTTTCCTCTTTTTCTTCTTCTTTTTCTCCATTTCGGAGGAAGACTTGGGAGTCCGGGCCTTTTTCGTTTTTTTCCTGGCCGCGGAGCTCGCCAATGACCGTCCAGGCGTGAGGGGTATCAATGCTCTACTAGTCGCTCTGGATTCGTCGCACACTTCAGTGCTACGGTCAGCAACGGACTTATTCGGTGCCGTTTTGTCCATTTTCGCTGTGTCTGTGGCCCTGAGGGCTTTCTCCCACAAGATGGCGCGAAGGCGGTTCCTGGTTTGCTTGGTAAATGCCATACAATGGTGGTAGGCTTCTACTTTGTGGCCTTCGCCCAAGCAAATAACACACAGGGAGTGTCCGTCCGTAGGGGGAAGCTTAGGTCCACACTTGACACACTTACGCAACGGGGCCTTCACTACCATGCGGCTCAGGCATCCGCGACTGAAGTCGCTGAAGAGAATCTAACTAACAACAATTTTTTTTTGTATAGATTAAGAAAAACAAAAGGGAATATGAAGAAAAAGGACTGAAAGAGAAGAAGATTGAAAGATTTAAAGAAGAAAAACTGTGGAAAAACGCTAGAGGTTCGGTTTACAGGTCTAGGCACAATGGCGGACGATGAAGAACTGAGGTAAGGGCGGGAACCCCAGGGACATGCGCAGTAGCGTGGGGGAGGGGTTCCCGCCAAAAACGTTCCACTTAGCTATAGAAGGTTCCGGTTCGGTCTCTGCGCAGGCGCAAAGCCCATATGTGTGATGCATAGAGACCACGATGAAGAACCAGGAAATAGAGTGGGAAATGCGCAGGAAGATCACTGCATCATCAGAATGACCCACAAAGATCCACGAGTGGCCATTCGTGAGAGTGCAATAAAACACTCATCTGAAGAAGCTTGTAGTGTAAAAGTCAGAGTTTAATCTCCTACTAAATAAGGGAGGGGAGCAAAGAATTGAGTTCAACTAAACTTGCTTTTAAAAATAGGAGCTACTGTTGCTATATTCACTATTCTCTTTATTTGCTGCCATATGGTTGAAACTTTGGCAAGCTGATTTTCCTTAAAGCTGTTAATATCCTCCCTCAATAAGGGCAGAAGCAAGATAAAATATGTATTTAATTAGGACACAATTTTAATTGGAAATGTGTAGGAATGTTGATATAAGGCAGTTTTCCACAATTATTTGTTATATCTTGGAGAATATAGTTTATTTCTAGTTTATGCACTTAACTAGTAACTGTAACCATTTTCAAATAGAGATGTTAACATACAATGTTTTATATTGATTTTGCTGGTCTGCGACTGTAATAATAACAATTGAATTGAAAATTGAGCTTCTCCAGGTCAACAACCTTGGCTCCTAGGGAATGAACTTATTCTCTGAGGGTCAGGAACTCATTACATGAGGCACACATCCCCAACTTCTGTCCAGCAGGCAGATAGTCATATATGTGGCACACAGCACAATAAACATTTACTTACATGACTGTTTCTTTTATTTTTTGTTATTCAGCTTGTTTACCGAGAAAAGCAAGTTATTTGCTAGCA
Organism: Elgaria multicarinata webbii; assembly: GCF_023053635.1. Taxonomy (NCBI): domain Eukaryota; kingdom Metazoa; phylum Chordata; class Lepidosauria; order Squamata; family Anguidae; genus Elgaria; species Elgaria multicarinata. The sequence continues at coordinate 41,660,655 of NC_086179.1, read as the reverse complement.
CAGAGCAGAGACAGGTTGACTACCCTGGCTGCCATTGCCCTCTTGCTAAACATGCATGGGTGCTTAACCCATATGTGTACTTCAGTTCTTTTTTCCTTGATGCTTTGTCACTAGGGCTGAGATGCTTCATTTCTGGAGGTCATCCTTGTACTTGGTGGGCTGGACTCCCTCACAAGCTTGCCTTTTATAGCCTTGGGTACAATCTCCCAATTCCAAAAATGAAGATACTATGCATTACAAAATAATTGGCACCAAATCTGGTATTCTCCCTACGCCAATGTTGTGTGGGAAGCTAGACATAAGACCTTTTTTTTTGTTAGCACTGACCAAATAGCTTGGCTACTTGATGATAGATGTAGATTGGGTTGGAGTGGAGTGGAATGGGAGCAGTGCCAATTTCCAACTGAATACAGAAACCGAATTTAAGTGTATACTTTGAATTTCATACATCTTTTACTATGAAATGACTTTAGTAGTGGTGAAAGGGTGAAGGGTGCCCCAAAATGGTTGCAGTTTACCAAAAATGATGAATGAAATTAAGTCTAGCCAGTGATATCAAAATTTGCATGACACAATTTCAATACACTGGTATAATTTACCATTTTCCTAGCTATCACGGGACTTTATTAATTAGATAATCTTAAAGAAAATAAATGTCTTACTTGCAATACCATCATTAATCTCTTCTAATCCAGTGGTTATACCAGCATCTATTGAACTCATTATTTTATCAATCTGAAAGAAAAAAAGGGGAAATTATCCTTATGCCTTATTTTACATTTACAAGGATAGAGACAAAAGAATCACTTTTATTATTTAAAGGACAATGATACAATTGAAAATAGTATATATATTTTAAAAACAGCCAAAACCATCTAAGAGCATAATCCTATGCATGTTTAGACAGAAAAAAAGTCATTGCACCCTAAGATGCATTGGATTACACCCTAAGATGTTCATCATATGCAAACTAAACAATGTTGGAGCTATGTTACTGAATGTATGTGTGACGGGTACTTATTTTAGGTTTATTATGTTTGATGCAATACCACATAAGAGGAAAAAAACCTGAGTGGAGTTATGATAGAATTAGTAACACTAAATATTTACTGTAGTCAAAGACTGTTCATCAAGAACATATACACTTCACACCTGTCCGTATTCCAGCAGGCTGTATACCTTCTCATTCTTACAAGGCCAATCATATGTGCTTTATATAAAAGGTTTATGGACTACATGTTCAATTAACTTTGTTCCACCTATAGCTATTGTGGCTGCACATTTTTTGTATTGTCCTTTGTAATAGGAAGACTGGTAGATACAATTAGCTTTTGCAGGAATAATAGAAAGTTGAAGAATTAACAAGATATTTCCTCAGGTTTGGAAACTGCAGTATAGAGGACTATTAACAGGTTTTCACCTGAATGCCACAGCATGTCACAGATTACATCTCAATGACTGAATTCACTGTGGAGATAATAACTTCCATTAAACTCATGGCACTGCAACAAAAACCTCTGAATTCCCCCCCCCCATATCTAGCACTATTGGTGATAATTTGCAATATACTTTCCTGATGAACTGTCATTAGATATAGTCAAACTTTTATTTTCCTCAAAACGCAAGCATGCTTTTGGGTATGTGCAAATACTTGTATGTATGCAACAGGGCTACTGAGGTTTTCCTGGAGTTTCACAAATTGCATTTGAAATAAATCACTTTTTGAAGTTCTCCCAAGTTTCTACAAGGGCTTGTCAAGCAATACAGAAGTCTGCTAATAGAAATGAAGACACATCGCACATAAAATGTTCCACTGTACAAAGTGAACATAGGAAGCCACTATATATCTGATCTGACTATTTGTCCATTTACTATTTGTCCAAAAACCTTGAGCAGAGGTTTTTCCCAGCACCCACTACCCTTTAAAAACTAGATACAACATACAATTATCTGGATTTTGATTCAGGTCTCCTCTTCCCCCAGGAGTTCTTTGTTCTTATCTAACATGTATATGTATTAAAATAAATAAACCAAAGGCTTACTTCTTCCCATTCTGAAGTAAATGACGGTGTTCTTTCAGAATTTCCTCTAGAGAGTTCTGGGTCTGCTGTAGATTCATTCCAATTTCGTCTTGGTTTTTGCTCATTAGGTGGATAGGAAATGAGGTTAGAGTCTGATTTTGAAACATATTTGGATAAATGCAAGTCAAGGAGAGTCTTTGGCAAAGATCGTATTCTCCCAAGTGTGCAAGCACGTTCCAAAAACCCTGCTGCATTAACAACCCACTGATCCCCAGTTCTTGTGATACAAGCCAGTGTGTTAGTTTCTCCTAGATTACTTTTGGAAGGAAATATAGTTCTGTTTAAAATGGGTGGTTTTTTCTTTTTAACTGGAGGATCAGTGCTGTTTTCTTCCTGTAGTTGTGTCGAATTCAAGGTACTCCTGTTTAAACTACTTTTGTGATATAATTGATCAGCTGGGCTTGCTTTTCTATATAGCTGAAGTGGATTTTCAGGTGGATCACAAGCTGGTGATGATCCATGAAGTAGACCAGCAAACTGCTCAGAAGGGTGTGCCTCAAGGAACTCACTTTCAATGGATGTTTGCTGCGTTTCTGTAAAATATAACGTTTCATTCAGTTTATTATTTTAACCCATTAAAAAAAGGAAACAGACACCACCAAGAGAAAAGTATATTTATATGTTGTTTTTTTCTATAAAGTAAAATAAAAATTGTTGACACCACCTGCCAAAGAAAAACATATTTGCATACTTTTTCTTTGGTTTCTCTGACAAATTGGTTAGGGCTGATTGTAAAAGGAACCCTGGGGTAGGAGCAGGGAATCTATTTATCAAATTTGTAATCTATAGATCTTGAATGAGGTGTCTTATTTTGACAGCTCATGGTATATTTTTAGCCTTATGAAAACCCAAATAAACTTGACACTAGAGAGATTTGTAGCACTGAAATAACAGATTTATTATGGCATAACCTTTTTGTAAATTTAAGCTCCATTAATCAAATGCCGAACTATTGTCCTAATTTGGCAGATATTTCTCTATATATGTAGGTAGACATAAAACAAACCAACAGTGGGGGCAAATAGTCAATAAAATGCAAGAAGAAGGGAGTCTGTGACTTCTTGACCTCCATGGCCTTTTGCCACCATTTTTTTCTCCATGCTTTACTATATTTATGTCATCTATATTGACATGTGTCTATCTGCCAAATGAAGATAACACTTCTACATCTGAAGAAATCGGCTGGAGTCATGTATACGTCTGCCACAATATAATTGCTAGTCTTTAAAGCATTACAGGACGTTTTTGTGTTAACTGGAACAGATTAACATACACATCTTTCTGGAGTTCGGGAAGTCTAAGAGATAGTGGCTTGCTCAGTGAGTTTTATAGCTGGGTAGGAATTTCTGTCTTGTTTCTGACATCCCAATACTTTAGGGAAGTGTAAGTTGCTGGCTCAACAAACAGTTTCTCTATTAGTAACATGCCCACCTCTTTCATTCCAAGCATAGGCTTGTCAAGAAAACGATTTATCACACACTTGGAGTAAAAAGAAATTCTAAAGCAGCAGTGAGAAACCTTTTTAGCCCAAGAGCCAGAATGTAAAATCTATGGGCAGGGTCATATGTGATTATTACTGTTTAAAGTCTACTCAGAAGTAAGCAGAACAAAGTTTCTGCACTTCTACTCAGAAGTAATCCGGTTTCCTTCCTGCCAAATGTACAGCTTGATTTTTTTGCAGCATGTCTCCTGCTAACCAAATGCACAGCTTAAAACCTTTGCAACAATGCTTTGCAGTGTATTTAAAGATTAATTGCCTTTGACTACACTGATCAGTGATTAGCAAAAGAAGTTTATGGGAGTTCCCCACATCCCAGTCTAAACCAATAAACCTGGCATAGAATTACAACCCAACTCAGTAGAAAGCAGAATAGTTATAGTAATGTAGGTTGTTATCCTATTGATTTGATATTATATTTCCCAATACATATGTGCAATTGATATTTATTTATCTTTATAGCAAATCTGAAATCATCCATCTACAATAGACCTTTGTTAATTGGCAGTATCGAAAATACAAAGGTGTACAGGGTTTGCTTTTGATAAAATAACAGTAAAAATAACTTTTAAAATGTTTTATTATAAATATTCAGGTTGAAGACTTAGCACATTAGATACATTTTGAATCAGCTTCACTTTGGCTTTGACCCATGGAACATTAGAAATATAGCTAAGCCCTGAATTTGAAGGTAATCCTTAAGAAAGGTTTTTTTCCCAATGGGTTGGAGAGAATGTGGTTCAGCTCCTCATATATATATATTCTGGAATGAAAAAGCTATACACATTTCCTGCTAAATTATATGTGATGTTGGGCATGGCTAGACAAGGTGGTTGAGTGGGATGATCTCGTGATTTTATGATCATGAGATTGTCCCCCTCAGTCCACATGTAGCACGTGACGTCCCAGGAGGAAGAGGAAGTCATGGCTGCCTTTTTTTAAAAAAAAGACGCAGGAGCTGGAATGCACCAGGGTAAAGGTAAGACTTTTTTTAAAAAAAAAAAAAAAAACCTGACCCCGCTTCCCCCACCCCCGATGGGCATGAAGTGCTTGCAGAGGAGCTGGAACAAAACTCCGATGACAGGCCACATGTCCCATGGTCTCAGGATCATCCCGAGAACACGGGAAAAATCAGAATTAAGGAGTAGGGCGATATCCTAGGGCAAGGGAGGGATCATCCCTCCCTGCTCCTGGGATGCCCTGTGTGTCATGTGGACGCACAGGGACGTCCTGGGACAATCCCCAGGATATCGCCCCATCTAGACATGCTCGTTATCACCGTTGTGAGGCTCAGTCTACTAACTAACACTCTTCCTTCTTAAGAGTTTTAATTGTGAAAAAGTTTCTGATACATTAAATTAGATTTTGATTGTTAGACAGCAGCCACTTTAGTTTTGCTATTGCCTCATTCACCTGAATTGCTAATTTGCAAGTATTACATATGAAAACAAAAGGGCTTACAAGCCAACAAGCTGCAAATCAAGGCAAATCTATATTCTCTATGCTGATAACAGAACACACACACACACACACACCCCTACACACCCAATTTTTCTTTTGCATTCAGTTTCACAGACTGTATGTGCTGCATCAGGTTAAAATCCCTACTTCTGAATATGGTTCACACACACAACAGAATTGCACACAGTTGAACAATACAATAAAAATAATAATGCTGCAATTTTTGTAAAAGTTACAATTGATGATAAATTAATTCTTAAAACCTATAGAACGAAGATGTGTATTTCAAAACATGAATAGATTCAGTAGATGAGTAATGTTTGTAGAAAAATGCCTTAACACGTAGTGAATCAATTATATCTACCACATTATATCAATAATGAGCACTGCGGTTGCCATAGCAAGAGATTCTAGAGTGGAATAAAATCTCCTGCTTGAAATGTGTGCCATAGCTATGGTAACAAGAATATTATGATACCTGTGCTACTAATCTATTTAAATTCTCTCTATATTTGATCCAGGAAGAAATTTTAGAGATCCATATCTGGAAAACCTTTCTATAAATGTAACATCAGCCATGATTGCTGCATAATCACTAAAATGATTGGTAGTCAATAATGGTGAGAATTTAGCAAGCATCTGACATGAACGTATGTTTACAGAAAATGGATAATCCTTTTTAAGAATACTGCAAAGCAAGTTGCAGCTAGTTACTTTGTTTTTAAAGCATTGGTACATGAACCTATTTTGCATTATTGAAACAGTATGACATGCATGTTATAGATCAGAATATTCATTATTCCTTGTAAATAGCAAACATGTGTGGTTTGGAAATGAAATAAGACCAAAGACTACATAAGAACAAGTCAGCAGTTAATTCATATATGAGGACTCCCAAGGTATTCAGAAATGCTTCAGTTTGCATAGTAAAAGAGAAAGATTATTATTATTATTATTATTTATTTATTTATATAGCACCATCAATGTACATGGTGCTGTACAGAGTAAAACAATAAAATAGCAAAACCCTGCCGCATAGGCTTACATTCTAATAAAATAATAATAAAACAATAAGAAGGGGAAGAGAATGCACCAAACAGGCACAGGGTAGAGTAAAACTAACAGTATAAAAGTCAGAACAAAATCAAGTTTTAAAAGCTTTAGAAAAAAGAAAAGTTTTTAGCTGAGCTTTAAAAGCTGCGATTGAACTTGTAGTTCTCAAATGTTCAAATGTAGTTCTCAAATTTAAAAATAAAACCCAAACTGTCCGATAAGGACCTGTAGGGTTCAAAGAGTATGGGAAGAAGAAGAAAGATGTCCTTTCCTTTTCTCTGTCCAGATCCCCCTTCCCTTTCTCTGCAAACCTCAAACTGTGCTACAAGGTACCTGCTTTGGGCTGGCTGGAGCCCTGAACAGGAACACTCCTTTTAGGAATGGAGGATACACTGCAATATTTTGTTGGAGGTTCCACTTCTGCTATGTTAATTATAAAATAGAAGTGTTCACAAGCAAAAGCACAGACAAATAAGGAAACATCATTTCTACAAGGTTGTTCAGAACAAAAACTAGTCTTTTCTCTACTGTGAGGGAGTAGAGATGGTGGTTCTCATCCACAGATATTCACGTACAGCAAAGCAAGCCATAGCCTGATTAAGCCATTGGCTAAGGCAGCTGTCAATAAAAGCTGCCAATGTGAAAACTCAGATTCTCAGCTTTCACATTACAACAACAACAACAACAACAACAACAACAAGTCTTTCACTCTTGTAGAACCTGAGATATGAAATAAAATCCTCAGGCAATATTGTGTCCAATTGTTGTGAGAGAAAGAGCCTGCTAACACCTTTCAGTGTGTTTAATGAAGTCACAGTTATGATTGACATTTCAGGAGCAGCACTAGGCATAGAGATAAGTGTAGAATGATCATTTGTCAGCATAAGGGACATTCTGTTTCATTTTGAATCCATTTTTGTGATTGCTGCCCACAAAAAACACAGTATAGTTGTGATTGGGCAGTGACATATCCAGCTCAAAATAACAGGTACAAGCAACAAATTCATGCTCTTTCTAGCTTAGGTTCCCTTTCATGGGGGAGGGGGTAGGAGGAGGAGGAGGAGGTGGAGGTAGTAGTAGTTTTCTACCGTTGAGTTTAAATGTAGATATTTAAAAAATCAACCTGCTAATGCAAATAAAATCTGTAGTTATAGATATGTGGGATGGGAGGGGGGTAAAATGAGTCAAAGATGGCACTTTGAGGCATTAGCCTCTAGACTGACAGAAGCGGCTAGTTGAAGATTGCTTCTTCTGTTGCAGGGGATTCTGGTACTGAAAAGATTGATATGTTGTTGCTGGGGTGGGTATTGAGGCTGTTGGCAGTACCATTGGTGGGATCTGAATGTCGACACTTGTTGATGTTGTCCAAGTCCCGTTTTCTTAGCAGTCTTCTTAGACTTTTGAATAGTATCTGTTGCCTCATCCATTCTCAAAATAAAAAGACTTCCACCATCAAAAGGGAGGTCTTCAATTGGGGATTGGACATCTGGCCCTTTGAATGCAGCCATGCATGTCTACACAAAGCCACTGCTCGTACCATAGCTTTTTCTGCTTCGTGTTGATCTGTATCGATCTGCTGACTTGACAATTTAAGGACTTCAACCTGAAAAACCCATGCCAACTCCTGCTGGTCATCTGGCAAGCAACCATCAAGAAAAGTTATTTTGTCCCACAAAAACAGTTGGAAACAGGCCATGGTGGCCTGGTAATTGGTAACACGAAGACTTAACATTGTCAGAAAGTACGGACCATCATATCTAAATGATCCTTAAAATGCCCCATACCCTTCAATTGGGAGGCTTGGTCTGGGGCACTCACTGCATCATCAAATGACAGTATCTAAGGTGGTACCAATGAAAGCAATACCAATTGGACTGCTAGTCCTCAATCGAGTGTGGAGAGGTTTCTTTCTCTCTTAAAGTATCTCTTCGGTCTGAGGCCAGTGGAGATGGCAGAGGTCAATTTTTAACCGCTACCTCGGGAACTGGGTCCCCATGCCCTGCTTCTCTCCACTGCAGAGACGTAGATCATGATGGGATGGGCGGAAGAACAGGGCATGGAATGTTTCTTAGTGGGCAAGACACTGTTGCTGTTGAAGGTTGTCAGTGTCAAGGAAAAACTGATCCCAAATAACAGGCCTGGTAAAAAAAAAAAGGGGGGGGCCTTCTAAGCTTTGCTAGAGTCCTTTGCTGCTGCCTTCTTCTGCTGCTGCTTCTGCTTCCGGCTACCTGAATTTAGTTTTTGCTTTCATAGCTAGGTGGGTTTGTTTTGTGTGCTTTTTGCTGTGACTACTGTCAATGACCAACCTGGAGTAGGAGGATCTGTACATCCCATGTTAGAGCGGATGGAGCTAGTGATGTGGGAGCCAGAGTGAACATTCTCATAGTCTGTGGGGTGGTATTTTTTGCTCGTGGCTCAGATGATTTAGGAGCGTCCACAAGCTCAGCCTCCAGTGCTCCTTTCCAATGTACTGCTTTCAGGCGATCTGAGTGATTATGGCAAGCTTGCTTAGAGAAGCTCATACAACGCAGCCAGGTCTGACCGCATTGTATGAGCCACTTGAGCTTCTCCTAAAGAAAACAGAGCAAGTGTCCTTTGGTGGGGTGGTGGTGGTGGTAAATTACTACAGCGTACACACTTTCTAAAAGGTGCCTTCAGGGTCATATGCAAAATCCCGCAGCAATCAAAAACTGTGACGTGACCAAAAATCCCTAACTACTACAACTAATTAAAAAGACAAAAATGAAGAGAAAGAAGAATAGAGAGGAACCTCAGCTGACAACGTCTCTCAAAGAGAGCAAAGTTCCCTACAAGGCAGCCAGTAAGAATGAGAACTGGGGAGATAAGTGCGAACCTGCTAGGGACAAGTGCAGTAGGATGGTGGGGAAGGGTTCCCTCCAAAACCATCCTCAGCTATGAAAGTTTCCCAAGCCAAGGCTCTGTGCAAGCACAAAGAGCCCATGGCCTGATCTACACCAAGCAGGATATGACACTTTGAAAACGGTTTGAAACCTGTATATGGAGTGTGTCCTGTGCTTCAACAATTGTCACTACTGTTATAAGCTGTTTTAAAGCAGTAGTGTAGATCCTATGATTTATTTATTTATTAGATTTTTATACCGCCCAATAGCCGAAGCTCTCTGGGCGGTTCACAAAATGCACAGAGACCACAAAGAAGGATTGTTATTCCTTTAAAAATTGGGTTTGGTTATTCCAAGATCTGATATAGTCTTTACCAGGGGTGCATAAAATCAGCCCCAGAGCCAAAACTGGCCATCTGGGGGTCCCAAACTGGCCATCTGGAGTTCTCCAAAAGGCCAGCCCCCCTTCCCTTGGGCCAACACCTTTTGTTCCATCCATCAGTTGCTGGTGGTTTCCCAGCTATTGTGCCATTTCCCCCCATTCTAAAAGATTAAAATGCCTCTCTTAAGACTTTGTTACTGACAGTAAGAGCTTTAAGTAAACATATACTGGTATTATGTGTGTGTTGGTCACACCCTTTTTGCCTTCAGCCCATTCTTCTATAGGAATGTGCCCCCCCCCCAAGATTTTCTCTGAAATAGAATTTGGTTTCGGGGCTGAAAGACATTCTGCACCCATAAGAAGGGTGTGAGCTGGGGGCTGCAGGGTTGCTGTACTGTGTTTGTACATCTTTCTTTCTTTTGTTCTTCATTTAAACTAAAGTGTTGTTAGAGTGGCATTCACAAAGCTTTTTATGTGAAACTTGAATATACCTTTTTTCCATTAGCCCTGCCAAATGTTAAATTCTGAGGATTTTCCCTCATTCTCTATAGGCGTCTAAATGTCATGGAATGTGAATCTATCCAACAAAGCAGGTGTGCACATACAAGGAAAATGCACAAGTGTGTTGCAGCAAATTGCAATCACATACCGCTGTGGAATTCAAAATGATCTTTCAATAAGCCCTGAGTTCTGATCTGCAAATGCTGGATTGCAGCAGCATTAATAGTATAGCCTCAAGGTAATCAAAGTATGGATAACTAAATACAAATCTGTCTTCTCCAGGACAGCCTGCAGCTTGCAAATAACTTGAAACTGATAAAAAAAGTGCTTCTGGGTACCACAACCACACAGGCATGCAGGGAAAGTGTTGGATCTAGGAGCCCAGGGAAACTGCTCTTTCAAGGGGAGTGCAACCCCAACCAGAACAGACTGACCAGCAGCATCTCCATCTTGCCTGGATTATGTTTAGGGTGTAATCCTCCATCTTGTCAAGTATCCAAGGCAACTGGAGCGCAGAAGTGATGTTTGTGGACACTCTCCAGGTTCTCTATATTTCTACTAGATGGGTGATTTCGCCCATCAAGCAGCGGTGCTTCATGGGGGAAGAGAAATAAGCTGGAAATATTGTATGGATTGTTATTCCTTTAAAAATTGGCTTTGGTTATTCCAAGATCTGATATAGTCTTTACCAGGTGTGCATAAAATCAGTCCCAGAGCCAAAACTGGCCATCTGGAGTTCTCCAAAAGGCCAGTCCCCCTTCCTGTGGGCCAACACCTTTTGTTCCATCCATCAGTTGCTGGTGGTTTCAAAGTGCCCCATTTCCAAGCGCTGAGATGTAGCCAGGCTACAAGAGGGAAACAGAGGGGTTTCTGGGCTCCAAGGTCAGAGCCCTGTTTCCAACCTCAGAGCCCAGAAACCAAACAATCCTATATCCCCCATAATGCTGTCTGGGGGACAGAGGATTGCTCTCTTAAGCTTGCTAGATCCCATCTATTCTTGTACTGACTTCAGACACCATTTTATCAGTCCCCCTGATTTGCATTTGTGTAACTTCTCTATATTTCTTAAGTTCTTTCTCTAATTTTCCATACAATAAATGGATTTCTATTGAATAGCCAGCTGCACAAAAGTGATTTATCTAATCTGTATATAAAAAGCGATAATAGTAAGAGTACTAATTTCGTTGTCAATGCCATAGCCTTGTAATTACCTCTGACACAAGCAGCACTTTTTATAATACCTACTATATCCAAATACCTTAAAATAAATTAAAATAAACATTTTTGTTGCCAGAATTAACTAAACTTTGTATATATTTTGATATACTCCTTAAATAGCACCTGAACACAAATACACATACATGACTTATTCATAAGCCTGTATACCTATATGACTAGCCCAGTCAATTTCACTGTGATAGCTCAAGTGCAGGGTTGCTTGTTTTCCTAATTTTATTCCAAATATTGCTAATCTGAGTCTTGAGAACTTACAGTAAACAAAAGGCAAGAGTGGGATTTTCCAGAGCCAACAATTCCAGAGGATAGCAGCCTCTGCTGCGTCTATATACCATCACTCTGTAGCCATTATACTGCTCCCTCCTGTGCATCTATATTTATTTATTTACTGTAGTTATATGGTCTCCCATCAACATATGTTCTCTGGGCGCCTTACAGAACTGGAAATAGCATCTCAGACCTTAAAACTTTTATTTTAAGTGTAAGTTTGTTTCAAAGGCCTGGGTGATTAAAAAGATCTTCATCTGGTGCTAAAAAGAATGTGGAAGGCAACTCTCTCTGAAGAGGCACATCTACAGCTTCAGTATCATTGCTGAATGTGAATGTGCATATCAGGATATCAATACATCAAAAATATTTACTACTTAAGAGTGCCATATGCCAGGGATGGGGAACCAGTTTCAGTCCAATTGCCCCAGTGCTAAAATCTTAGGGGCATATGCCAGCAGTAGATATGGCCACCATCCAAAGTGGGCATGGCCACTCCCAGTGTCAGCGGAGTCACTGCTGATATGCAGCGCTCCCATATTTTTTCACACACGAACACACACCTGATTCACACATTATCTCTCTCACACACACACATACACACACACCATCTAAATCCTGTTCACACCATTTGTACACATGCAAATCAGCTGAGGGGGCATTATTCCTTCCCAGTGTTAAGAGAAGCTTCCTTTCTCAGTGGTGAGTGGGGAAAAGGGCTTACCTTTGATCTGCTACAGATTAGAGATAACCCTTTTCCCATTCTTAGTGCTGAGATGGGGGAAAGGTTTCTCCCCAATCTGATGTAGATCAGAAATAAGCCCTTTTTTCTTCTTAGTACTGAGAAAGGGAGCATCTCTCAGCACAGGGGCAGAGAAAAGGGCTTACCTCCAAAATAAGAAGTCCAGAATAAAATCCAAAACTACACGTGCATACACATGTCCTTCTTTACCTTACCTGATATAGTAACTAATTCAAAGGGAAAGTCCATTGTTCTAGCAGACAACGTAGTGCCATGAACCAGAAATTTTAAACCTGGATCTTCAGTCTGACCTTAAGCAAATCATTTCACTAACTTGCTATTTTAGTTGTCATCTGTCTATGTAAGGTGAGAGGCAATAACACATGGACATTGGAAACTGGTTTTTGTATGAATTGTATTCTAGACAAAACACCACTATTAGATAGTTTTGTTGTTCTAGAGAATACAATTTGTATTTTATACATTTTACTGTATAGTAAAATGTTATGTGCCTGAATCAATTTAAATATTTTTCAACTTAAATCCAGGATAAATTTAAATGTGACATTTTACTTATGAATACATCATTCTTAGCAAAATCAATACTACAATTAAAACACAAATGCCATGTACATTTTTCCCTGGAACATCTAGATCTGTGTTATGGCTAACACTGTTAAGGGTTTCTGAACAGCATAATGCCCAGAGTCACTAAGTAACACTGTAGGTATACTTAGGAATATATAAGCTATCAGACACCCAGCATTTTGATGTTTTTCTAGTTGCCTAGGCAACTGTGCACCACTGTTATGAAGCTGAGAATTTTAAAAAAAAACTGAAAGGTAATCTTCTTGAATGGAAATCCACTCAAACTTAAAAGGGCCCAGTTAGTGAGTGGTTTCATTTACCAAAGAATTGCTTGTGAAGTCAGTACGACTGCTCATTCATTTTACATTATATTTTTAAATCAGTTGAACAAAACGGAAAGAATACTAATTAAAATCTGGTGTTAATCTTTAAATTACATTAAATTCTTGGTGGAAATAATGGATTAATTTTATTTTAATCAGACAAATTTTAAAACATTCTGATCAATTCTAAAAACACACAGTTTAATTTTAAAAGAAAATGTCCAAAATCCATTTCACTGTAATATCTGTATTGGGCCAAATCAAATGCTACAAAATACAGTGCCAGCTTTAGAGTTCTCCAGAACTCTTCATCAGGCAAGATGATAAACAAAGCAAAAGGAGTGGGTAGGATAGCTGATGTTCAGGGCATTTAAATTGTAAATGATTACAATTAGATCTTGAAGCTTATATTCAAGGCATGGGAATACGAATTCCCACATAATGACTTTTCCCAATGAAATTTATTATTAATTTACCACATCATAAATCAGATAATATATTAAGCAACTATGCTGACTTTCAGATAATTCTATCGTAAATGTACATACCAGGAAGATAATTCATATCAGTGAATAATAGACCACTGTCTGAGAATTCATCCCACTAAGTAAGGTGTGAACTGTGTATGGACTCAAACTTCGGAATTTAGCAGCAGGGCCCAGGCACCTTACTCAACATGCCACTGAGACAACTTGTAATTGTAGGGAAGCACTGACTTGAGCCTTGCTATTCCACAGCACTAGTGGCAGGAAGAGAGATAAGCTGTCCAACTATAGCCAGATTTACACCAAGCAGGATATGATACTTCGAAAATGGTTTGAAAACTTCATATGGAGTGTGTCCTGGACCCCAACAGTTGTCACTACTATTATAAACTGTTTTAAAGCAGTAGAATAGATCCTGCCTAGGTTGATAAAATCCCCTTTTCAGGGGACACTCAACTTTCAATTGTGTCACAAGTAAAAAAAATGCAACAGAATTAAATAGTTTGGATTACAGCATTGCATCATAATAAACTCTTTTCTTACATTTGTTCAGCTAACATGGCATGGAATCTCATACAGATAAAACTATAATCACACCATTAGGCCGAGATTTCAAACAATGCATGAGAAGGGTTAGAAGAAGTTGTATGACAGCTTCTGTTTTTCTGACGTTTCCCTTGCTACTTGAAAAAACAGAACAACAAAAGAGGAAGGTAGGAAATTGTCAGTCTGGTTTTCCTTTTGTCATAGAAGGTAACCAATGAATTATTAAGCCCTTTGAAAACATAACAGTAAGTGCTAGCGCTGTTATTTTCCTCTCAACCTTAAAACGGCTACTTTTTGTACTTTCAGATAAAAGTATCTCCAAACACTTTAAATGTATCTCCAAACACTTTAAACACAAGTAAAATGACACCTTCATAATTTAAGTATTTGCCTTTAATTTTAAAAACTGGGTTTGTTAGATGGAAATGCATTTGGCATGGGTATGCAAACTTTAACAGGAGTCAGCTGGACTGTTTGAGCCATTGTCTTAGCTTGCAGAAAAGTATACTGCTCCCAAATATATCAAATGCTTTTGGATTATGTTTCTCCCAAACCATGTACACATGCTATAGGTCTTTGAGTTGGTAGTCAGTGCCAGCTCCAGGTTTTTGAGGGTCCTTGGTCAAGACACTCTCAATGGGGGCCCTTTCCTCAGGGAGCTGCAACTCATTTTTTTCCTCATCATTACTGTCGCTTGCTTGACTGGCAGAGAGGCAGTGAGCAAGCAGGCTGTGGCATCTGCTGCTCCTTCTTCTCACCACCACTGTTCTCTGGGCCAGAGTGAGAGGCAGGTGAACAAGAAGCTGCAATGGTGAGGAGGAGTGACTCAAGGGGGCTCTTGTCAGTGGGCCCTGCTGGAGTATGGGCCCTCAGCAGGTGCCCAACTATGGCTATCCTTGATGGCAGCCCAGTCAGTAGTTCAGAGCATACAAACAAGAGCATGTTCCATCCATTTTGAGCACAAACCAAATTATGAGCTGAATTTTGTACAGCTATCCCCATATGAGCCCAACAACTGTTGATATGCTGTAGTGCAGTCCTTGCTCCAAGTGTCAAAACTCTGTGAGGCAACCTTCCCCAACCTGGTGCCCTCAAAAAAACTTTTTTATTTAAGATGTAGTTCAAGTGTGGCTCTGCAAACAGAACCATGATTTGATAAGCATGCTATAATAAACATTTGCAAAAGGGAAAATGTGTTGGAAAACCTGTGCTGTCTTGATCATATACACCAAGTCACTGAAAAATGGTAAGACTCCTAAGAGGATAAAATTGCACTCTGAGCTGTAAAACTATGTGCACTTTCCTGGATGTAAGCCCCATTGAACACAGTGGAACTTGCATAAGATTGTATTTTAAGAAATTTAAATTGGCATTCAAACTATCATAATATTCCTGGCGATTCTTCAGTCTCTATAATGAAAATTGATTTAAAACAAACAAACCCATTTATACCATGTTTTTATTTTATTTGTTACATTTATATACCGCCCCATAGCCAAAGCTCTCTGGGCGGTTTACAAAAGTTAAAAACAGTAAACATTAAAAGCATACAAAATTTTAAAACATAAAAACAACAGTATAAAAACAACTTTTCCAAGACCCTGAAAATAACTGCAGCCTTAATTATGGTATAACCATTTACTACTTTGTCCCAAGAGGCTTTATATAGCTTAAACGTCATCATGTGGTTAAAAGAAGAATGCTGGAAAGAACTGAAAAAGGACGTTTTGAATGCTCTCCTGCCCTGCAGATAAGAGTAAATTTGTACTAGAGATGTATGGATTTTGTTAAATCCATTCTGTGTTTTTCAGATAGTAAGGCTTCTTTCATTCTGCTGGCAGGAAGAATTGAATTGTTTTTAGGGATGTATTAGAATTTTATTTGACTTGTGCAAATGCACATTAGCAAATCTCTCCCCAAAGTAAAAGGAAAAAAATGATCTGCAAGTCTGCAGAATCTGCACAACTTAGAATAAGCCAGTCCACAGCAACATCTGCAGGTCAGCTTCACTGTCCTTCCCTCACCTTGCAGTTCCACAACCCACCAGAGCTGATTTGGGAGAGACGGGAAATTTCAAAGGTGAGGGGAAATCCTCTCCATCATAGAATCATAGATCATAGAATCATAGAAAAGCAGAGTTGGAAGGGGCCTACAAGGCCATCGAGTCCAACCCCCTGCTTAATGCAGGAATCCACCCTAAAGCATCCCTGACAGATGCTTGTCCAGCTGCCTCTTGAAGGCCTCTAGTGTGGGAGAGCCCACAACCTCCCTAGGTAACTGATTCCATTGTCGTACTGCTCTAACAGTCAGGAAGTTTTCCCTGATGTCCAGCTGGAATCTGGCTTCCTTTAACTTGAGCCCTTTATTCCGTGTCCTGCACTCTGGGAGGATTGAGAAGAGATCCTGGCCCTCCTCTGTGTGACAACCTTTTAAGTATTTGAAGAGTGCTATCATGTCTCCCCCTCAATCTTCTCTTCTCCAGGCTAAACATGCCCAGTTGTTTCAGTCTCTCTTCATAAGGCTTTGTTTCCAGACCCCTGATCATCCTGGTTGCCCTCCTCTGAACACACTCCAGCTTGTCTGTGTCCTTCTTGAATTGTGGAGCCCAGAACTGGACGCAATACTCTAAATGAGGCCTAACCAGGGCCGAATAGAGAGGAACCAGTACCTCACGTGATTTGGAAGCTATACTTCTATTAATGCAGCCCAAAATAGCATTTGCCTTTCTTGCAGCCATATCGTACTGTTGGCTAATATTCAGCTTGCGATCTACAACAATTCCAAGATTCTTCTCATTTGTAGTATTGCTGAGCCAAGTATTTGTAACTGTGCATTTGGTTTCTATTTCCTAAATGTAGAACTTGGCATTTATCCCTATTAAATTTCATTCCGTTGTTTTCAGCCCAGCACTCCAGCCTATCAAGATCACATCAGTTTCCCTTCTACTAGTGGAACAACAGCATTGGATTCAACCCATTGCATAAGAAGGGGGAAGGGAGAGAGTGAATATTTATTTATTTATTTTTATTTATTTAGAGTATTTTTATCCCGCACCTCAGCCAAAAGGCTCTCGGAGCGGCTGACAATGTATCAATAAAGAAGACAGTCCCTACCCTCAGGCTTACATTCTAAAAAAAGACGTGACACACAAGGAAAAGTGGATGGGGAGGGAAGAGGGAGAAAATAAAAAGAAATTAAGGAGACTGTTTAGGCTGGTGGGAAGGCCCTGCTCCGTCCTCTCATCTCCCAATGGAAGGGCAAACCAACAGCTCCTTCTTCCCCACAAGGTGAAGATGTTAGCCCTGTGGGGGGGGGGGGGTCCAACTGAAGCAGGCTCTGATGGTGCCTGCCTGCTCCAGTCTCCCTCGCATCTTCTTCCGCACAGGGTGAAGATGGCAGTTAGCCCTGTGGGGGGGTGTCCAACTAAAGCAGGCCCCGATGAATACCTCAAAGGGCATTCCTAATTTCTAAATATGGAATTCAGCAAATTCCCCAAGATCCTAGACTAAATTCAGCAGACCTAGATTAAACCCTGAAGCAGTTGTAGAGACTTGGCGATTGAGGAAAGTGGGAGGGCCTTGGCTGGAAGTCATAGGCCTGGCCAAATTTCAGAGCATCTAGAGTAATAGTGTTGCACTGGGCACAGAAGCATTAGAGTTGATAAGGAAAAGTTATATTATAGCAATTGGAGACACTCCACATCCCAATTACCTTTATCTCATGGTGCAGAATTGTGGCCATGGTGACTAACTATAAAAGTTTACAGGAACACAATACTTATATTAGAATAATCAGAAGACAAATAATATGAGGAAAAGGTTGTAAAAACTGGGTCAACTCAATTCATCTTGAGTGGAGAGTAAAGGGAATATGCTTATATATTAAAATACTTTAAAAAGGTAAAAATGAACAGAAATGAACTATAAAGCAATGCACTGAAGGAAGACGCTTACAAAGACAGTGTTCAAACTGAAGACAAATGATCACATCTGCTTTAATACAAAATGTGTATACTGCTTCAGGGCAAATATAGTTTGATTAGATGACCTGTAGAAACTTTTCCAATTCTGGTAAAATGCCAATATCAGTAAACTATTCATTTTATAAAACAGCAAGACATGTATGAATGGCTCTGGAAAACTTCAATAGACAAAATTCTATTGTCAAACATGAGCATCATGTAAATATAATTCATGACTACTTTTACTAGTATTTTTACAGCTTTATGAGCAATATATCAACAGAATAATTGCAGTAACATATTTAAAAAAAAATATTCCAAGATCTCTATTTCTCTGAATTGTTAAAATCCCAGATGATGAGGAATATAAACTACTATGATAAGCTGTGCAATTACAGTGCACATTTTCTCATCAGGATCATTTTTCAAGAAAATTAAATTTTACTCCCCCACCCCCATTCATGATAAAGGTAGTATATTGTAATTTGGATTGCATTTACCAAATATTGGCAGTCTTTTCCCCAGGGTATATAACTAATCTGATATTTGAATGTTGAAGGGATTTAGCTTGCAAGCTTTTAGCTCGCAAGCTTGTGCCTCTGTGCCATTAGGTTACAAAATGATCTACACATCATTGAATATCCAGAACTAAAGAACTCAGTTTACCAATGAAGAAATCACATGGGTTTCTTCAGTGTAGGGGTGGTCAAATCAGTCTATTTTCAGCCCACGTCACTTTTTTGTATACACATTCACAATGTTTTCATAATCACCAATAATAATAATAATAATAAATTTGGTACTTTTTTGAACTGAGAACTGCATTGTAAAATTTGGAGAAGTACGAAACCTGAAGAACAACTATGTTCTAATCTGCCCATTAATTTGGACGGGGTGGATCATGGCCAGTTCACAACAGAATTCCCAAAGATCAAATTCCTCTTGGATCCCTACTTTAGTATGAACTGAAATTCTGAAGTCAATCAATCAATCTTTATTGCTTGTTAGCGAAATAGGCCAATCACAAACAAATAAAATAGTAGCAAAATAACATATTAACATAATAACATAATAGCATGTCCATACACCATCTCACCGCAATCAGAAGAATAATACAAGATAATAATATAAAACTGATAGTAGGCTCAATTGCAGTACCAGTACTGGCCCGCATGTAATCTCAGATTAGTAAAATTTGATCCTATATGGCAAACAAACGCTTCCATACCTCCAGCACCCGCTGTACAAATTTGGCAGTCCTGAACTATATAAAGTGAGAAATTCTGAAGTAAGATTTATTTCTCTCTAATTTTTCACATTTTAACAAAAACTTTCCCTCCCTGTCCCCACCAGCTCAGTTGCCTGAAAGGTTTCTGTGGAATGCAGATGAGGACAGAATTGGACTTTGGCTCAGACAGTAGGATCTTTGGATCCAATTCAAATTACCATAGGAAGAGAGAGTGAATTCTGCTCTTGAACAGGGTGAGGGACAGCAAAATTATAGCGGGTGGGAAGTTCACCTTAAAAACAGGGAAGTGGAGCTTATTTTCACTTTTTTTTTAAAAAAAAAAGTTTTTGTCACCACCTATGGTTGGTGGCAGCTGCAAAAATAAAGCTCACAGAACTTTTTCAGTAGCCGGCCATCCTCATCTTTCTTCCTCAAACTGCTAAAAGTTGGACTAACTTAGGCCCTTTCTACACCTAAGGATTATCCCAGGAAAATGGAGGGATCGTCCCTGCCTGCTCCCGGGATCCCCTGTGAGTCATTTGCATGCACAGGGATGATCCCGGGATAAATGGCTGGTGTAGACATGCCCTTAATTTATGCAGTATTGGCCTAGGACTGGGGAGAACCAGTTTCAAATTCTTCCCCCTACCATGAAGCTCCCTGGAAGACCTAGGTCTGATCTACACCAAGCAGGCTATTGCACTATGAAAGTGGTATGAAAGTGGTATATAAAAGGCAGGAGCCACACCAAGCAGGATATAGCACTATTAAAGTGGTATGAAAGCTGTATATGGTGTGTGTCATTGGGCCCCAACCATTGTCAGTGCACTTCAATACCTCTGTAAAGCAGTAGTGTGGCTCCTGCCTTTTATGTACCACTTTCATACCACTTCCATAGTGGAATATCCATCTTGGTGTAGAATACGCCCTAGTGCACTTATACTCACTTAGCCTAATCTACCTCACAAGAAAGATGGGATGTAAATGTATTAAGAAATAAAATACTAAGCTGACATGATTTTTTATCTCCCCCCACCCCATGTAATTTTTCAGAGTATTTTAAGGAAAATGCAACTCCTACTATTGCTGCCAAACAGACTTAAGCTGCGTGGGCCTGCTTTTCTCCTTGATGGGAACTTGAAAAGACCTTATGTTCCCAGAGGGAAAGGAAAGAAAGCAGCAGCTATGAATGCTGCCAAAGAAGCTTAAGCTGCATATTCCACAGTTTCTCTTCTTTAGGTCCTTAAAAAGATCTCCCAAAGGAAAAAGAAGCAATACCCATCTTTCTGTGCAGCTCTTTAGGATAGCATGCCTCTACTACTGGCAGAGTAAGGAGGAGGATAGTTAGTGTGGGACCTCTGCTGAGAAGAAGCAAATCATAGTTTGAGTTAAACCAATACATTCATTTATTTATTTATTTATTTAAAACATTTTATACTGCCCTTCAATCATATTCCCAGGGTGATTTACAAGAATGAATTAAAATTACAAAGCAACATAATAAATTCAAAGGCCACAAAATTATACAACCAGCATATTACAGTCAGCAAGATTAAAATCATATCTGAATACTTGGGAATGTAAAAGTTATTAGCCTGATCCCAGGTGGCAGAATACTGTCAGCAAGATTAAAATTATATCTTTAAAAGTTGGCAAATTAAAAAAGGTATTTGCTTGATACCAAAAAGTCAAAAGGTGCCAAGCAAACTCTCTGGGCAAAGTGTTTCACAACTTGAATGCCATCAGTGAGAAAACCCACTCTGGTAGCCACTCGTCTTACTTCATGTGGTGAGGGTACCTACAAGAACTTAATATTCAGGTATGCACATATGGCGTCTCGCAGTCCTAAGCCATGCGTTAAAGGTCACTTTGAATTGGGCCTGGAAATGGACGTGGAGCTAGTGCACTTAGCACTGCATAAACACCCAGTCACAGTTATTATAGCAGGTTCATTCTACAATAATTGCAGTTTCCAAACACAGACCACACATAAAGACCCACACATAAAAAGTTACAGTAGTCTAACCTGGAGGTTTCTAGAACATGAATTATGCCGATGATGATTTACGTGTTGCTTCCCACTGCAAAAAGCTGTCTTGAAGTGTCTTACATACACAAATACAGAAATTCATAATAAATAGAACAGAAAAAAACTCTCATCTCTCCCTCTCTCTTGAATAATCAGCGCAATAGTACATATAAATATAAACACCATAAAACACAATCTAAAAATAATACAATACATCCACAATACACAAAACTCACCCGCCCGCCATCACAGCCTAGAATTAACACCAGAAAAGCAGCCCGCAACAATTGGACCATAACTAATGTCTATATCCCTGAGTAAATAAGAATGTCTTTGCTAGGCAAGCTCCCTTGGAGAAAGGGCTTTATAGATTAAACCTAGCACTTTGAATTTGGCCTAAAAAGAAACTGGCAATCAGTGCAGATGAGCTAGGACTGAATCTATATATTCACATGACCAAGGAACAGTCAAAAATCTGGCCACCAAATTCTGCACTACTAACAAGCTATATGTGAGTCTGCCTTTGAAGGCTGTTTGGAAACTGCAGTTAGTGCAGTTATATTATTAACTGTGCCTGGATGTTATGTTATGGTCATGTTATGCCAACTACACTGCCCTTTGGAGGCCCAAATCCTTGTTTTAAACCAGGAGTATTGAACCTCTTTCAGTGCGAAGGCTGAATTAGCTTGCACGTTGGGGGAAAATATCCCAATTTCAAGTATAAGCTGATGGAAATTGAGTTAGTAGTGACTGACCAAGAAAAAGATCTTGGAGTTGTGGTAGACAACTCAGTGAAAATGTTGACCCAGTGTGTGACTGGATTCAGACAACACAATAACCAATACTGGTTTAAATAGTCAACGTTTGGTTATTGTGTTGTCTGTCGGGACTTTTTCACACCATTGTTGCTTATTTGGCTGAAATAACCAACGCGAATAACTGACGCTGTGTAGAGTTGATTATTTGAACAACTTTTGGTGATCATGTTGTATGTCGGGCACCATTGATTATTTCATTGCACGCAGTTGGTTATTTTCAGGAACTACATTCCCCTGGCAGGAATGACCAAAGCAGTGGCTGCCACTCTAGTCCAGCTGGTAGAACTCACAATAGCTGATGGGATACCAGCGGGAGGGTTGAGGAAGGGAAAGAAGGTGGGGATGTGTCAATCAAATACACTGTTGAACAATAAACTTGATACTGTCCTTAATCCACACCATGGATGATTATAATCATCTGTGATTTTTTTTTAGCAATTGCCATTAAAATGAGTGCTGCAACCTGAGTTTCAAATTATTTAATTTTAGCCCCAATTGTATTTAATGTTTTATTTGCTTGGTGACACTGAGTTTTCTTTGTTAAGGATTTTGTCTTTCCTTGAACACTGGACATTTATTGTCTGTTTTTTGTTTCATGTTCAGTTAATTGTTTTAAACTGTAATGGCCAATGGTTTGGTGCATATAAAATTTGATTTGATTATAACCATGTGATGTGGTCACTGCACCAGAAAGGGGAGACATAGGCTCCCCCCCTTCTTGCAGCTCCTTTTCAGAGTAGTTACTGCTGCAGTTACTGCAGTAACTACTCCAAAAAAGAGCTGCAAAAAGGAGAGAGTTAATATCTCCCCTTTCTGGAGTTGTTGGAGTGTTGAGTGGAAGGAGGACACTGAAAGTGTCAGTTCAACACTTAAAAGCTAGAAGATTATATTGTCAAGTGGGATATTACCCCTCCTTTTTGGTCCACCTTCTTTTCTCATTTCAGAGCTCTGTTTGACAACTGAAACACACAAAGAAATTGGCAAGGCAAGACTACACGTATCAGAGAGGCAAATGCACTCTTGCACACTTGTGAAGGAATGTAGGGGGGAAATACTAATTAAAAATATGACCTCATTTGCATACTCCCAAAGCACCAGGAAAAAAAGGAGTAGCAATGTAGGACAAGGACACAATATGGGTTCTGCTGCAAAGATGCCTGGACGTGTTATGGAATTGACTGGAGGACTGATGGGGAAGACGGGGAGAACAAGCCACAGCAAGCCTGATTGTCTGTCGGACATACCGTGGATTGTTCTGCGAACAACCAACCTACCGTGGCTTATTTGCAGGGCAGCTTAGTGTGATGTGTGGATCCACCCACTGTGGAGAGTGTAGGACTGCCAACACAGTAATTATAAATTTCCTTTTCAAAAACCAATGAAATTCAATGATAAAAAAATCTGCCAGTTTAAACTTTACTGCTAGAAGAGTTCTCCCTCTAACTGCCAGCTACGGATGTAAGCAACAAAGTGACATGGATCAACTCACAGAAGAATTCCTCTAGCAATATAGTAAGGCTCAGATGCTTCATAAGGAAATACAGTACAAAGATACTCCATCTGGATTTGGGCCTGGGAGACACCAAGGAAAAGTGTGGGTGGAGAATAATTTGTAAGGAAGCACAATTTCTGACATTGTATATCAACACTGATCATGGGGCATGCCAGTTAAGACATCAATGTTAGCTTCCAATTTCCTGGCTTTGTGGAGACTAAGGCCTAATCTACACCAAGCAGGATATTGTACTATGAAAGTGGTATGAAAACAGTATATAAAAAGCAGGAGCTACATAACTGCTTTATAGCAGTATTGAAGTGTCCTGACAATGTTGGGGCCCATTGACACATACCATATACCGCTTTCATAGTGCTATATCCCGCTTGGTATGGCTCCTGCCTTTTATATACTGCTTTCATAGTGCAATATCCTGTTGTAGTGCAATATCCTGGTGTAGATTAGGCCTTTGACAGCTTAAGACAGCCTTAACTCTGGTATTAAACTGGCAAGATATAATAATGTGTGACTGGCAAACTTGGTTGTTCGGCTCACATGGAAATTGCTGTTCCAGGCACTTTTTTGAAATATGATCTATTGCTTGGAATGGGGACCAAAACATGGTTTCTGTGGAAGTTTTGTGGCTCATTGCATCCCATCTATATGTGTAGTAGGTGAATTTGGTTGGCTTGGCTCATTTGGAAGTTGCCATTCCGGGCTTTTTCATTCTGTTCCATATGAGTTCTGGATATTATGGG
The DNA here is from genome assembly GCF_023053635.1 of Elgaria multicarinata webbii. Classification (NCBI taxonomy): domain Eukaryota; kingdom Metazoa; phylum Chordata; class Lepidosauria; order Squamata; family Anguidae; genus Elgaria; species Elgaria multicarinata. Next base: position 41,636,342 of record NC_086179.1, on the reverse strand, counting down.
GTTAATAATAATAGAACATTGCAAGGTTTTGGTCCTAAAATATTGTTCTCAAGTGTCTCTAACACATGCTATTATTTTGGCATTTTTAAAAAATAAAATAAAATAAAGGACTTTTCTGCCCAATTCCATTCCAGATTTTACCACCCATAATCCCTGACTTATTTAATAAATGTAATTTTACTTCATATTACCATTTGCTTGTGTCATACTCCAAACCTACTATCGCCACATATGCTCCCTGCTACTAAGGGTTTGGAACCATCCCCAGCTACAGTTTTATTTTAAGCGTCTGTTGATGTCCCACAAATGTTAGGGTCCAGTGCCTCTTCTTCTTTTTTAAAGGCAGGCAAAGGGAACATGTGGCCCTCCAGATGTTTTTGGACTGCAACTCAGTCATCCCTCATCATTGACTATGCTGACTGTGGCCTTAGCTAGACTTTAGGTTTATCCCAGGCAAATGGAGGGGTCGCCCCTGCCTGCTCCTGGGATCCCCTGTGTGTCATTTGGATGCACAGGGAAGATCCTGGGACAATCCCGGGATATAGGCCTGGTCTAGCCATGGCCTAAGAATGATGGTAGTTGCAGTCCACCAATATTTGGAGAGCTACACATTCCCCACCATGGATACAATGTTTCCTACTTGATTCGATTCATAGGTAAGAACAACAGATTAGGAATGGAAAGTGATTTATTTATTTAATTATTATTAATTTAATGGATTTTTATCTTACTTTTCAATCCAAATCTTCAAACTGTCCCATACTGAAATTAATACATTAAAACTCATATGCTTAAAACAAACTAAAACAAGTCCAGTTGGAACAGGAGCAGGCTTCTGGTGCTTTGCATCTTTCCCTGTCCCTCCTGCACTCCTTTCCACAGACAGCTGGTGGTAGATCTGTGGTGCAAGACGGAACAGTTTACCTGGAGCAGACGTCTGGGTTTTTTGGGGTTTTTTTTTTTGTTTGTTTTGTTTTTTTGTTTTGTTTTTGTTTTGCCTGCCTGCCTGCCTCTCTCTACCCTGTGCCCTAAAACAGAGACTTAGGTGGATCCTAAATGACTCCAGAATACATTGTATCTGCATTTGGTAATTATACTTTTTTCTTTTAGTAGCATTTTAGGCCTATTGTAAGCCACATGGGGAAGCAAGTAAGGTGTACATTACTAAATAAATAAGCATTGAATATATTTATCTGCCTGGGCCAAATGTTTGAAAGCTCTGCAAATACAGGACGAGATTTGCAGGCTAGTGCTTGTAATTCCATATTTAATTTGTTGGTAATTTGGAGATACAAAATTGCTATATAGAAATCTGTGGAGTTCAGACAGGTTATTTCAAGGGCTCATGTCTGAAAACAGCCAACATTCTGGCTACAGGCAAGATTTCTGTCTGTCATAAAAAAGGGGGAAAGAAGCTAGTAACCCTGCCCAGAAACCCTGCGCTCCTTCCTTGGCGTTGGGATTATCCGCCACCACACTGGGAGAGGGAAAGCGTGGGGTTGAGGAGGGAGGCTGTGCCAACGTGGCACCATGAAGACAGTTCCCAAGCCTCATTACCACCTGGAAGCATTGTTTAGTGTTTCCATTTATAAAAATTAGGCATGATAATCTAGTCTATTAGCTGTTTTTCCAAACAGTATAAGATATATCTTCTCTCCTGTCCACACTCAATTTCAATAAATAAAATTACTATTAAGGATGAGTAACAGTATGAGGATCACAGAGGGCACAAGAGCATAAAACAACAGCTGGGGAAATAAGATGATATTATTATTATTATTATTATTATTATTATTATTATTATTATTAGATGACCTATATAGAAGCTTAGTATGTGGGAATGTAGATCAGGAAATAACATCTTCTTCTTTAAAGACTTAAAAGAAAGAAGTGATAAATATGATTAAACAAGCTGGTATTTGATAGTCTACAGGAGGAAGTACTTTCTATTGGTGAAAACTGGTTGGAATTCTTATTTTTACAGTGTCTTCAGTGGGTTTTTACCAGTTCTTTCAACTTCAGTTAGCTCCCATATATCATACAAATATATCTGATAACCAGCAAGCTTTGCAAAGCTATAAACAATCTGGTGAGAAGAAAAATCTGGGGAGAAAATCTATCCTATCCAAAAATGAAACACAGTAATTAATGAAAGTATATGCTGAATGTGTATTGCATATATTTCACATAACAACAAAAGCTTAAAAATGTATTAAGAGCACAGTTCTAAAGGATTGGCCCTTAGCCTATCCATTGCTCTGCCAGCAGAACCATGCAAGGTGGAAAGAATGGCGGAGGCTTTTTACAACTTCACTTTATTCTTTTGCAAACATTTCTACTAGACAGACTTCTGAGCCCAGCTAGCTGCTGCATGCTTCTGAGTAAGGCCTGGTGGGTTTTTTGATCTGGTAGATCCTCGGCCTCTCCCCTTTCCCCACCCCCTCCACCCCCCTCAATCTCTGGCTTCAGGTGAGGGGCTGCTGCAACGCCTTCCACAGTGGCTGGGAGGTACTGGGGTGGGAGAAGGGACATCCACTACTGGATCTCCTCACCCAAGGCTGGAGCAAACTGACACGGGACACCCAAACCAGTGAGACTTCTTTATTGCTGGAAATCCCATAGTAAAAGCTTAATGGTTGCACACTTCAGAAATCATATAGCTAATTGTTAGTAGCTATAGGCTCCAAGAAATTCCAGAACAGTCAACAGTTAATCCCCATCAACTTTGTTTCCCCGTAGCCATCTCCATGGTTCTGGACACAAAGGAAGGTCAATCCATACACGGGTTCCAAACCTGGAAAAGGGAGGGGGATGATTCCTGACATGATTTCTCAATTAAATTCTTGAAAAGCCAAACAAACCACCCCAATGAGCTAGTCCAACCTCGGATCATACACTGGTAACTCAGAGGGAACATGGTCAAGGCCTAAACAAGATAACAGGGAAGGTAAACCCTCAACCACAAGGAGTTCTGTGCCACAATTTTCACACAGCCAGTTCCTCGCTGCATGAGTCCAGGCAGAGGAGAGAAAAGGAAGTCCAGTAATCAGGGATCAAACCCAGTCTGCCAGTGCATTGAGCTGACAACAAACAAAAACATACAATTCACAGCAAACAGGAGTTCAAGAATATGAAAAGCTTCACAGTACTTTTCATGGCAAGTTCTTAGTAATCCAAAGTTCCACTTAGGAGGGAGTATGTGCACAGTGCCGCCAGAGTCTCAAACAATGATGCATCCAATCAAGGAGGTTTTCTGGGAAATGCAGCACAGATGTTCCTAGCAAAGGCTCCTCGCCTGTGCACCAGCTTAAAAAGGGAGGTGTAGGCCTCTTCCAGACCATTTTACAGACTGGGGCTTTGGCCTTTCAGCAATGCCCTATTCTAAACAGGGCGGCAATGCTCAGCCCACCAAGATGATGCCTCAATCTGGGCAACCCTTCTGCAAATCCCCACCCTCTCACACTCAGTGGTTTTTTTTTTTTTTTTTGCACAAGGCTAAAACTAGCAGGTGGTTTATGAGAATAAGGGCATTCCTCCATCTCTGCTCTGAGAACACCGACAGATATCTACTCACACAGACAGATTGTAACATTCCAAAGGCCGAATAGGTCCCAAAGCCTTCTAGACTATTTCTTAGTTAAATTACAAGACCCATGGACATGCCTTCTATTCCTGACAAAAGGTATATTATACCATATTACTGATATAACTTTTCACGAATACCATAAATTCCAATTAATATGGGGAAGTTTTCTTGAATTATAAGAATAATCCACAGAAAAACCAGTGCAGGGCAGCAAGGAGACGTGGTTACAACAATCCTTTAATTTTGTAAATTTATTTTTATTTTTATTCTAGAAAACTATCAATTTTTTTAAAAAAAATTACTCTTTAAATACAGGACAATATGAAGAAGGGAGGAAGAACCTAACACGGAGGAAATGGGGACAGGGTGCAGTAGGGGTGAAGTGTTTGCTTTTGAATTATACTGGGAAATGGGGGGAGGAATCTAATAAACTGTTAATAACAGAAGAAAGAAACACTGGCCCTTTCTACACTAAGGATTACCCCAGGCAAATGGAGGGATCGTCCCTGCCTGCTCATGGGATCCCCTGTGTGTCATTTGGATGCACAGGGATGATCCCGGGACAATCCTGGGAAAAAGGCAGGTGTAGAAATGGCCACTGAAAGAAATGAATGTTTTATTCCTCCACTGATGCATTTTTGTAACATGATACATTTCCCATGCTCTTATTTGCATTATTTATTTTGTGGACAAGAAAGGCTATCTGCACTCTGTTTCAAAGGAAGTAAACATCCTTCTATTAATCTCATTCATACAGATTTCCTTGGTAGCCAATTATTAAGAGGCATGATTCATGAAGTGGAGCAAAGCTTCTCAGAACATGTAATAGTAAATAAATGAAAACATGGCATTGTATTCAGTGCTACAATGTGGATTTACATTATCAGAAAGATCAAGTTCACTATGACAAAAAGGTAAATATTCATCCTAGTACTAAATTGTAACCATATAATTAGGCATAATAAATTCAGGTAACTGAAAATTCGAGCACCCTGCGACTGTATATTTTCTTGGTATTCTTCAAAGTGATAGCTACTGAGTGCTTCAGTGAACAATTTATTTGCAGAATTTTATTGATAAGAAAGCATATTTATAAAAATAATTATCAATTTTATAGCTATGACTATAAGAAACAGTGCACAATTCTGTGCACAATTTAATATAATGAAGAACTAGTTATTTTAATAGTATCTCATAGCCCTTTAATGTGTAGTGGGCTGTCCTTATATTTATTATCCAGAAAAAAATGCTAACCTAATATTAAGTATCTGACTATGGATTTTACACACTCACACATATAAACTTTAAACAGAATTTACCTTTTTGCGTAAAATGCCAGTTGTGCAAAATGAGAACAAAGTGAGAAATATGAACCACAAGATCAGAAGACAATTATCCTGTATTCTCATAAAATCGCCCTTTCTCATTTTCAATTGAGTATTCACTACATGTTTAGTATCATTATCATAATTACCAGTATCCTAATTTGATATATAGCATTCACAACAAGCATGGGTGAATCCAGAGAACTATCATTCTACACATAGGTTAGCAGTGCATGTCATGGCAGGTTTCGTAAGCTAAATGATGTGCATGGATGTGGAAATTTGCAAGGAACAGATGAACATTTGAGTCCTCCATGAAATTTTCATAAGTACTGGCCAATATGAACGAAAGTGTCAACTGTCATCTACTACTTGATATAGATGAGAATGCATATTTTCATGCATAATCTGAAGCTAATGCACACTGTTGTTGTGTTCCTTATACTACTAGTTGAACACTATTAATTGTTGCATGCAACTGTCTCTGTATCAGGGTCAAGAAGATTAAATATTGGAATATTTTTATTACTAAAAGAGATTTGTTTTTGCAATAATGATCAATACAGAGATATAATACTTTTGGGGAAATATGAGTTAATTCCAATGGTTCCCTTCTGCTGCAGAAGGAGTCTTCCTCCAATGGAAGGAGTCTTTGAATCCAATCCAATACTCTATTGTTCTTAAATATTAAGTAGATACTGTATTACAGTGATGGCCAAAAACAATCTCAGATCAACTAATCTGAACAACCCCTGTTCATATTTTTTTTAATGTTTGGAAACTCAGAAATACAACCATAACTGTCAACAGCCACCTAAAATTTATAGCAGCATTCGCTGGTGACAAAAAAAAATCACACCCCAAACCAACCTAGGAAAATATTCAATGAAAACTACCCATGAGTGGACAGGCCCATTGACTCCCTTGCACTGCTTGCGGAAAGGAGATTTACCATTTCCAGCAGCAACATGATCACAAGGAAGTTCTGCCAACCTGCCCCATTCTAGAAACGAGCATTTCTACTCATTTTGGGGCTTGCCCATGGAAATGCTAAATCATGTTCCGCAAAAATTGGGTGCTGTTTGCGGAAGATAATCTGTGGGGATTGCTGCTTGCAGAACAGAAGTGGTGGTGGGCCTTGTTTGTGGATAGGCACAATTGGATATTGTCCATAGTTATTTTTAGCCAGTCAGAAATGTATCCGGGATTATCAGCATTCACATGTAAATCCCATTATTCACCACATTTTAGGCATCAATTGTAACAAATACATCTTCTGCAGTATAAAAAATGAGATGCCCATTTTTCGTTCTAACATTTTTCAATTCTAAACAGAATTGTCACTGACAGGTTATTATAAAAACAAGGGAGTTAGGAGGGGTTTATCAAAATGCTTAACTGCTATTGATAAAGGTTTTCAGGTCCCTTGTACAGCCCAAAAGAACCAACAAGGTAACAGTTGTGACTTCATTAACTAAACCTATTCATCAGTTCTATATAAATATCATTTGTAGAATGTATTTGATTGTTAGCTTTAAAACATATTTAGAACATTTGAATATTTCCAGGCAAATAAATTAATAGATAAGCTAATTAATTGCCTGCATTGTTGTTTCTCTTATAAAGTAAACATTTAGAGCTACCTGGATTTCAGCCTACTTCAGCTTCAAAATACATGTTTAACGTGCAGCTTCATATTATTTTACCTGGAATGTCATTATCTTCGATGCTGCCCTCAACAGATCCAATGGAATAGTTAGCTGGACTGATTGGTGGGCTGGAAGTAAAGCTTGCATATCCTATAGAGGAGTTGATTTCAAAATAATCATGGCTGTGATTTAATCGTTGAAATTCAAAAGCTGATACTATTGAGGTACGTTGCTTGGGCTGTAAAAAAGAATTGAGTTAAGATGTAAATATTTTAATTTGTTTTCTACTTCTAAGTTTCATTACCTTTTTGGAGTTTCTTTTTTAAAAACAAATTCCAATGTTTCCAAGTTCTTTGGGGATACTTTAAGTTCATATTCTATGCATAATTTCTAGGATTGCTGGATTCATTTACAAAGCTATAATACAATCTCAAAATAAAATGTCAAGGTAGGATAATACATTGTACCATCAGCACAAAAAACTAATATGACAATGACTTTGGGGATACAAAAATATCCATATTTTAGTATTTTTCAAAGAGAGCATTTCTGCAAAGAGAGCATTTCAATCTTGATCCAATAGTAATATCATATTAATGTCTAGACAGCTGTGGTGTCGAACAGAATTTAAATAAACATTTTTCTATGACACAATCTTGGTAATACATCAGTTCAAGATAAAGCTATGTCAGAAATCCACAGCAATTTGATCTAAAGCATTTTACATATTAAAAATCCAAAATGAGTAATATCCATTCAGGTATATAATTTGGGTCGAAGAGTCAGTGGTGCGTGTCAGTTATCCTCTCCTGGTTTTGTTTGTAGTTTAGAATGCATTTCCAGACCTTTTGCCTAAGGCTTTTGGACAACAGTCTGCTATTTATTATTTAGCAGAAAGACAGTGGTGGACATGTACAGAATATATAAGGTATTCAGTCTTTGCCTAAAGTGCACTCTACAGACATAGTGTCAATAGAGGGAGAAAGTCAGGAAGAGACAGAAAAGGACTTCTACTTCTAATTGGAGGATCCCCATAGTGTTTTATTCTCAGCTGTAATGTTGAGGCAGTCAATTAAATATACTTTTATCCAAACCCCAGTCTGATTCACAACAATCAGATACCAAACTCATAACAATGTAGGCATTTTCAGCTTTAACCCCCTTAAATTTCTAGTTCCTTTTAGCAGTGTTACTGTCAAGCAAGAGATCTTTCAGTTTATATCCCACAGGACTTGTTTCCTTTTTGTAATGTTTACACATTTCTTATTGCAGAATATAGGTCTATTCGCTTTATCAAGACCATTTTGAATTTGAGTAATACCTTAGAAGTATTTAAAATTTGTTTACTGCATTCTCAGTCGCTGAAGTCACATACAATTACTGTATTATTGTTAATATTATGACTTAATCATTATAAAATTCTTTTTCCAATGCCAGAATGGTCTACAGTGTGGGTGCCATCACGGAGAAGGCATGTTCCCAGATACTGTTCTAATTTCTAGGTCTGTGCAAGCCTCAGGCTTCGGATTCAGAAATCCGAATAATGGAGGCCATTTCATGGCAGATCCACCATTTTATGATGGATCCGCCATTTTCTTGCACAGCCCTAGGCCCCCATACAGCCTACAACTCCCAGCATGCAGTGCCTGGGAGAGCTGTACTTACCAAGGCCCAGGAGCAGAGGGAATACAGGACATAGCTGCCACCTTCCCCAGGTCCTTTGTGTGATCAGCTGCAGCTGCCTCAATCAGGAAGTTTCCATTGACCCTGGAGGGGTCCATGTGGCTTCCGCAGGTGCCCTACAGCTGCCTTGCAGCTTCGGAAGTCAATGGAGACTTCCTGATTGAGGCAGCAGCAGCTGATCACCCTGGGAAGCAGCCGATCACATGGAGGACCTGAGGATGGTGGCAGGTATTTCCTGTATTCCCTCTGCTCCTGGGCCCTAGTAAGTACAGCCCTCCAAGGCACTGCATGCTGGGAGTTGTAGGTTGTATGGGGGGCCTAGGGCTGTGCAAGAAAATGGCAGATCCAGCATAAAATGGTGGATCCGTCATAAAATGGCGGATCCACCATGAAATGTCCTCCGTTATTCAGATTTCCGAATCCGAGACCCAAGGCTTGCACAGCCCTATTATTGTTCTTTGCAGATGAACAAAAAGCAATGTCATTCTAGCTGATTTAAGATCATGGGAGGGTACATAGCAGGGAAGCAGTCCCTGGGAGAATTTAACCCAAGACCACATAAGGCTTTATCAGCACACTGACCTGGATATGAAAGCTCCAAATCTTATAAAACCTTTTACTTCCGCACATGCTGTATCATTTGGTCTCTACTCCATTCATTCATTTATACATTCACTCATTCAAAAATATTGAAAAGACTGCACTCAAAGAATACAATGCTACTGAATTCAGTGGGAACCAAGCCACTGACTTCAATTAAGTCCAGACATTGCATTAGTAATGAACTAATCCAACAGCATAGCTATGCAATGTTCTGGGTCCATCTGTTGACAATTCTATGATGAAAATAGCATTTAAAAGCTGTTTCTAATTAACTATCACACAACAAATCATTCTAACAATAATTCCAATGCCTTTCAGGTTTCTTGCCTGCCAGTCACCAATTAGAAAAAATAATTATGACAGAAAGAGACAAATGGCTAATATAGTGGGGGATGGCAAGAGAGAAAATTAAGGATCCTGTAGAAGTGAGACAACAGTAGTTAGGCAGTTTTAAATGAATCTGAATGGACAGCATGAAATAAAAACTCCTGTAACTACTGGAAAAAAATAAAAAGAAATAAAAGAAATTATGTGGGCATCACAGAAAATTATGAAATTGAAAATAAAGGTGATACTGGAGGTAGCATATAACCATCAAGAGTAGACTAGTAGCCATCCATATCCTCCATGAATTTGTCAAAGCTCCTTTTAAAACAGCTTTAACTGTTGCGATGAAGAGGAAATTTCACCAGGTTCCCCATATATACAAATGACACCTGCTGAAATTCCCTTTTCAATACAATGGTTAAAGATACAGGAGCCCTGTCCTCCTTTTCATATGGTCACCCTAAAAAATGTAACATGGAAATCAAAATTGCCCCAAAGAAAATACTAGGTAAGCTATTTCTGCTCAGGTATAATTAAAATCCAGTTCATAAAATATTCCTCACATTTCTGTAACACAAACTGGGTTTTTAAAAACAATGTAACAGCACACTAGTAGTAGATATTCATTTCTCTGGATCCAAACAAATAACTTCTATTTGCAAAGGATATTTAGGAATTTTATTTCAACATCGTTAAATTGTTCATATCATTAATTTTTGTATATTAATTTTTTCTTATCAGAATAACTTTAAAAATGTCAACATTTTAACACAATAACAACTCAAATAAGAGAATTTCTGTTTCTGACACCCACCTGAGGTCGTATAACTTTCACTATATTTTTCAGTGCAGTATCTGGTGATGGAGGAGAGCAGTCAGGTGTTGGGCCTGTTGAACTGTTTCTATGGTTACCTGTACCTGGTGCAATAATTGCTACTTGAGGTGCATTATCTGTGAATAAAAATAGCATTGCAGTGATTACAACATTGTATAGCATATACATTTTAGAAAGCAGAAACTGGCTATGAAGACAAAGAAGATTACACCTATATCAACTATAATTATTATTATTATTATTATTATTTGCTTTCAGTTTGAGATATTCACTTGTTTTGAAAAGGAATGCAGCATTGATCAAAGCTACTGCCAAGCATCTCAATCCAGCAGGGTTACATAGTGGTGTGGGGATTGTTCCTCAAGGCATGATTCATGTATTCAAAGGGATTCTGGAAGAGGGAGAAGATAACTCTACATTCAGCATTTAGGGATATATGGATGATGCTCCAGTCAAGTGCCTATATGTGACTAGAGGGTTGGCACTGGCAGCCATGACAGCCTCTGTCTGCCAATGGCAAGACTAAATTCAAGTAAGTTCTAATAGGTGATAAATATTGTCACAGCTGATAGCACTATTTCTCTGGTGGAGAAATCCTTGTCCACCGTAGAATCTACTAGTGTGTGGCTGTTCTGTGTATTCTGAATCAGAGCTAATGTTAGTTGCTTCAGTCGCTATACTTATCCCAATTCGGTAAATTGGGATAAGCATGCTTTTAGGATGCTTTTAGGATGCTTTTAGGATGTTTTAACAATGTTACATCATTGTGTTTTGATTAATATTTTATGTGTTTTATACTTGCTATTGTTCCCTGCCTCGAACAGAATGGAGAGGCAGGTTAGAAATAAATTTATTATTATTATTATTATTATTATTATTATTATTATTAAATGGGACAAATTACAATACTTACATGCAGTGATAATTTTTCTTGCAAAATATTCAGAATATATAACACATTAAACTTTTCTACAGGAAGAGCTTTCTATATAAACATAGATGATGTGGAGTAGCGATACTCAATAACTGTTTAAGAGAGTTAGCATTTTTCTCATTTGCTTTCTTTCATCCACATTGCTTTCTAAACATCCAGGAACAGCACTGTGAAACTTAAGAGGAACACTTATTCAATGGCTTACAAGGCCTAAAAAATCTTGAAAGACAAGTCACCAAAAGCTTGATAAAACTCAAACAATGGAAAATACATTGAGAAACATCTGTTTCATCTAAGAATTACAGTTGCAGCAGGATAGTTAATTCTTCTAAACAAAGAAACAAGGAAATGCAAGTATTTATGTCATCGATTAGACATCACTGTGTTTTGAATATGGCACTCCTAGTTGGAATGTTAAAAGCATTTTAGATGATTTTGCATTGCCAACCTATCAACCCCCTTATACATTTGGACTAAAATTCCCCCCTGCAAAGGTATACAAATATATACAACTCACCCACACCTAACCTGTATATCTTGATACTAAATATCTCTTCTGCATGTTCTGTTGGGTTTCAGATCTTTTCATCACCAACCACCATTTTTTTTAACTTTGAGGATTTCACTACAAGGGTACTTGATTTCAGTTAGACCCCATTCCCAAATAAAATTAATGTGGAGAAGCAAACAGTTTCATGTCTAAGGAGTGGGGTCATAAATGACCCCAAAATGGTGAGAAAAATGTCTATTTTATGTTAGTGCAGAAATTAAGGAGGTGTTAGTTCATTTTTTTTAAAAAAGAACATCATACCTCTAGGAATATTTTTACTGAAGGCAAAAGCACATACTAAGCTATGAGGAAGCTGTGGCAAATTACAGTCACTGTAGCTATTTGTTGTGAGAATCATGCAAAATACAAAGGATAGGGTTGGAGTTGATGTTAGTTTAACTTATGTCCCATTCATTTCAGTGAATCTACTCTAAGTAGGAGGATCAACTCTGTGGGAATTAACTTCAGGGTTAATTCTACATCACAGATGATTTTGTATATAAGTGGTAAGTGGTTTTACATTTCAAAGAACGGTATATTACAAAACTTTGATTTTGCTGCACATTATCAGATGTAAAAGAATAGTTTGAAAAAATAAAAGAAAAATACTATATAATTATAGATATTCACATTTTATTGAGGGCATTGATTAAGACAATGTGACTGCTAATGCAATTTGGGATATGCAGATATCTTTCTAAGCAAAACTGCCATGCAAAAGCCACACAATGTCATGCAATAAAAATAATATTTGCTGACAGAGACTTTTCTTTTGTGGACTCTTGAAAAATAATCAACATAGTTGGCAAATTACAGTCACTGTAGCTATTTGTTGTGAGTCATGAAAAATATGAAGGATATCTTTCTTTTTTGTTATTTAACTAAACTACCAGACTAGCTAATAGTGAGAGTTATCAGTACTCGATTTGGAGCGAGTGGCATTACTACAAACCAACCTTACGTAACTTGTGCCCCCGCATACCAAGAGCTCAATAATGTTCTGTTTATTATTTGCTTGTAATTGCAAGATCTAGGGGTGGCTGGCTTATTAAAGGTCTGGCAGGAAACAAAAGGAAAGAGGAACATGTTTCAAAAGTGCATGGCTAGCTCAGACAGTTTCCTTTAAAAATAATAGTTGTAGATGCCCATGAGGAAGAGTTCTTTGATTAAAAATGCATTAGCCTCAATAAAGTGCCCTCTTTTTTGCAAAGGTTCTTCTTGTCTTTTATTTCCTAAATTGATACCTCCCTTCCTTCCCTCACTAGCAGTTGGTACGCTGATGGGTTGTGTTCAGCTGGGTGAATTGCAACTTATGTAGGCCTTTAATAAATAAATGTTCCATTTATATTCTTCTCAACCAAACTACTACGGATGCGAGACAATCTCTAATAGTAAAATTCCCTTCTGAAATCTGAGAGAATACGATCTGAGTGTGAAAATGATCCAGCCCTTATTACACATAAAATTATCATCCAATTTCAAAAACACAGTCCAGCTGTTTCTCTTCTTTCCAAGCAATAAAGCAAAGTAATTCTTCTCCAGATGATCCTGCCCCTGTGAAATTATGGGCAGTATCCAACACAGACCCAACACTAGCAGGACCCACCATTAGTGCAATGAGAAGCTAACAGACCCTGCAGCAATTCAAAATGTGTTGTGTGTGCTAACTATTTTGTATAATGCCCAATGTATTTTCATTTTGTAAATAAAGATATTTCATTTTATTCATTGTGTGTGCATGCTAGAGGAAGCCTGGATTGTTGGATCTGATTTATATAGACTGTACCATAGACTGGTGCCAGGGACTGGAAGTTGTTATGGAAAAATAACTGATTTCCCACTACTCCCTTCGCCCATCTCTTCTCTCCCCTCCTTCTTCCAAGATCCCTCATTTCCCTTTCCCAAAATGCCATCCTTGGGTGATTTCTAAGTGATTTAGATGAGTAGAATAGACCCTTCACTCCCAGGTAGGAGAGAAAAGTCCCGTTTACCTATTTGGGTAAGGTCATTTACTCAGGTGTAAAGGACAAGCCCTAGCCGCTGGTTAAATCACCAGGCGCTTGGTTGCGCAGCTGGCACCCCCCCCTCTTATTTCCTTTCCCCACAGCTCAGCAGGAAACCAGGGAGAGAAATAAGAGGTGGGAAGCTCACCCATTGAAAGGAATGCCAGGCGCCATCTTGAGGGCTGGGGGCTTCTTCTTCACTTTCCTTTCCACATGCTCCGGCAGGAATTTGGGAAGGGACAGTGAATACTGATTGGATGGAAGGAAGGTGAAGCAGGAAGTTTCTGCCACATAGGCAAGGTGGGACAGGAATGTCCCAGGGGACATTGCGAAGGGGGGGGACCTGGGAGGGAGTGGTGGACAGGGATTAGTTAAAGACAATGGAATACGTGACAGGAATGTCCCAGGATTCATTACTAAGGGAATCATGTGATAATGGAGTTTTGCAAGGTCAATGGGGTCTCTCCCCATCTGGGCATGTCAGAAAATCAGGGAGGAGGATCAGCTGTGGCAATTTGAGCTAGCAACCAATTATTTGTGTACAATGTTTCCCTCTGTATAAAATGAAACATAAACTTCTGTTCCAGGCCCTTTTCCTTTACATTGGCAAGGGAAAGGGACCTTTGAGCAAAGAGATTTTTGGTACCTGAGGTGGAAAATAAACTTTCTTTTTGAGACTGCATCCAGATGCCTTATATTTGACTTAATTGGGTTGTAATCCACAATTTTTGTAACAAAGTGGTTAAGCCAAGTAGTAGTGATGGACAAATCAATCTATTTCCAGATTATATCAGTTTCATGTGTATTTAATAATAAGTACATTCTATTCCATTTTCATATCAGTGTGCAATTTTAAAAAATGTACAAAAGTTTGCATTTACTTTTGAATGCAACTTGCCTTAATATATGCATTTTTGTATGCAATTTTGGAGTCAAGAACTTCCTCACAAAATCTAGCAAATTTTGTGGTCCAAAGGATAATTCTGTTCCAATCTACATATTAGACCAGGAAGTGTGAATTCAAAAAGCAGAGCAAAGAAAATTCTCCCCCATTTGTTGCAGATTTTTGATGGGGCAGGCAGCTGCAAAGAGTGCTGGTTAATTTACAAGGAGGGAAAAGCACTATAGAAACAAAGAAGAATGAAAACCTGCCAGTTTTCTGAATAGTTCAGATATTAAAGGACAAAAATAAGAGTCATATTACAATGGCCACAATCCAGAGTAACAAACATGCATATTTTTGGGTCTCTCAGACAGCATAAATATTACTAGAAAGAACTGTGAAAGAGCAGATGGAAAATCCAAAGACGGAACCAAAGGGTAATAGAAAACAGATTGAATTTATTGTTTTGAGGGGGGAAATAGCTGTACAAAATGGAATCACTGTTGTTTTGAACAGGATTGTAAATACATAGCTGCATAGCTATATTAAGCCTGATATTGTCTCTGACAGTTATTTTGAGGTAGTGTCTGGATTTAATTGCTAGTGAAATGCATTCTAGAGGCAGTAGGGAGTCTTGCCTAGCTGAGTTTTGTATCATCTAAAAAGTATGAGCATGAGGATTAACGACTTTGTTTTTCTCCTTCACCTTCCACCTGCAGAAGTAAACCCTAGACCTGCTTCCAGTTTGCATAAGCTTAGTAATGTCAAGCCATCAATGATTCTCATTAAGTATTAATGAGGGAGAATAGTCCATTTCCTGAGTAATTTTTAAATACCCAATGGAGCATTCCAAACAGGTGTGTGTGTTTGTGTATTTCTCTCTCTAAAATTTCTTTTGGAATATACAAAAGCCCCTTTCATTTGCATGAAGGGGCAAATCATGTTAAAAAGAGTAACGGGCTCACCCCTTTAACTATGCTCCTGAAATTGCACAGCTCCTCCAGGCCTGCCCTTGCTATTCACACGTTGGTGTGGTTCTCTAAGCCTAAGGTAAGGAAGTCTTTGTGGGTAGACCTCTATATGCTATTTCCCTGGATTCTGGAAACCTTGCAATCAGGGGAAGCCTCCAGAACCGGGGGAGCATAGAAGTCTACATGTGAAGGCTTCCCCACCTCAAACATCCACATATGCAAAACATAGGGCATACCCCAAAGTGGGATGTCACTGCTTGTCCACTGCTTTGTTGAACAGTTTTCTCTTTCATATGAGTAACATGTGGAGAAGGCTACTGTAGATTACAGTTAAAAGCAATAACAATAAAAGTACAAGCTATCATAAAAATGTAGTTCAAGAACAGCAGCAGAGAACACATACCAATTTTTAACAAAACCTCTGAGGAACAGAAGGCTTTAGTGAATAGAAAAATCTCCACCAACAGCCTCTATGTAGGAAAACAGAATGGTGGGCCTGCTTATTCAATAACTACTACCATTAAAAAGGCACTTTAAGCAGCAGAAGATCATATACGGAATCCAGACCAATGTCTTCTTGCTGATCTTAAAACCTGAGGCTGTTTATATAAGAATATTTCCTTAGATACATTGAACATGGCAATATGAATGTGAAAGACTCAGAAAAAAGAAGGAAAGCTAATCAAATAAATGTTTTTATTTTATTAATTTATGAGTGACTCATTCGATCAAGCTGCAGCAGAGAGAGACATGGGAAGCAGCGTAATTTCATCAGCTCTGCTAAAAGACCAGCTCAATTGCTCTCCTCTCCCTGAAGTGTCTCTGTTCAAAGTTTTGTCATTTTAAGAATTTTGTAACTTTAAGGACTGGTGCCTTAGATTGCCTGTTCTCATCATCCCTTTTTGTGTTGTATCTATTAGATCACATCAACTGGGATTGTTTAGCTTGGAAAAAAAGAGGCTAAGGGGAGACATGATAGAGGTGTACAAAATTATACATGGTGTGGAGAATGTGGATAGTGAAACATTTTTCTCCCTCTCTCAAAATACTAGAACCCAGGGTCATCCCATGAAGCTGATTGGTGGGAGATCCAGGACAAATAAAAGGAAGTACTTCTTCACACAGCGCATAGTTAAATTGTGGAACACACTACCACAAGATGTAGTGATGGCCACCAATTTGGATGGCTTTAAAAGGTGATTGGATAAATTCCTGGAGATGAGGCCTATCAATGGCTACTAGCCCTGATGATTGTGTGCTATCTCCAGTATTCAAGGCAGTAGGCCTGTGTGCACCAGTTGCTGGGGAATATGGGTGGGGGTGCTGTTGCACCATGTTCTGCCTTGTTGGTCTCTTGCCAATGGCTGGTTGGCCACTGTGTGAACAGAGTGCTGGACTAGATGGACCCTTGGTCTGATCCAGCATCAGGGCACTTCTTATGTTCTTATCACTGGACTGAGGGCAGGGCTGAAAAGTGGGGTAAAAATGCTTTAAATAAATGCTTTAAAATGCTTTAAATAAATCTGAACATCAATAGTTGTGTTTAAATGAAACAAGATTCAAACTATGTAGTGCTAGTAAGTGTAAGGTATAACATATATTTTGCACCATACAAAATGCAAAATTAGCCATTACAGGTGGGGACCTGCAATGAAATGTTGGGCCAGTTTGCATGACATGACAGCCCACCATCGTTAATTTACTCATGAGGAGTTGCAGCACATGCTGGCTGTCATTATGAATATGTAAACCCCAGTCGGAGCTTGTCAGGGCTGGTCATGTCATCCGAACCCAGGTAGCATATTCATAATGGTGGAGAGCACAAACCACAGCACCCCAAGGGTTAATTAACCCATGGTAGGCAGTTGTGTTATCTGAACCAGGTCACAATACTGTATCCCGAGCCCCTAGCACAAAGGTGGTGGATCACCATTTTGATGATGGATCACAGGTTGTAGGCAGTAGATATGGGCAGCCAGAAATAGATGAGGCCTGGGCTCCCCCATCCCCACTTCTCTTACACATGCATAATAACACACAGCCTTCCCCGCACCTCACTGCCACAGACACAGACCGAGACATACACAGGGCTTCTCTGCGATCAAGATTGGTTACTCTCAGAAGTTTGCAGTTCCTTTACATGATGTCATCAACCTCCAGAGCCAATTTCATGCTTTCTGACCTTTATTCTGCCCCCCCACCAAAAAAAAGATCAGGAATAATGAGCTATTTAAATATTGCAAGTTGAATTTTTTGAGGTAAAGAATAAGTTATGATATAACCACAATGCCATCTAGTGATTGTATAATTAAACATATGGAACTTGCAAATAAAGGAAATCCATGGGAGTGGGGGGAGTGCATGTAATAGTCCAATCTTAATCCAGCAGAAGCCCCTGTAAAGTAGCAGGATAAAAACCCTCTGTGCATAGAAGCCCATTGTCTCCCTGTCACTTATGTCTGTCTGCTCATTGACTGTCATACATTCTCTCTCTCTCTCTCTCTCTCTCTCTCTCTCACACACACACACACACACACACACAGAGAGAGAGAGAGAGAGAGAGAGAGAGAGAGAATGAATCACTGCTTACCTTCCCCCCTAGGGGAATCTTCATAATGATTAAACCTCTCCTCCTCCCACCCTGCCCCTCTGCAACTCCCCTTCTCTGGCTTTCTTCTCCCTGCTTGGAGAGGAGAAGTAGCAACTCTAGCCCGCTTACCCCATGGTTTCTCTCTCAATAATAAGATTATTGAAGAAGAAATCACAAAGCACGGACAACTAGAACATCTATTGCCTCTCTTGCCTACTTTATTCCATGGTTCCTCTCTCAAGATATTATTCTTGAGAGAGAAGCCATGGAATACAATGAGCTAGAGCAGCATAAGACACTCTAACCATCTATACTCTGTAGTTTCCTGCTCAAGCATGTTATGATGGGCTGAAACAGTGAAAAGGTTCATTTTAGTCCCAGAAGTACAGAAAGGAGGTGTGAGGAAGGGAATGTATTTATTGATTTGATTTGCCTTTTTTTTCTTTTCTTTTTTCTGAAGAAGAAGAAGGAAAAAAGGTGCTCTAGTCAGCTTACATAAATAAAACAAGAATAACAACAATAAAATAAAATAAACTCATTTAAAACACAACAATAACAGAATAGAAACAGCATTCAATCCAACACACGAAAGGGGTGTCTGAATAAAAGGTCTTTGCCTACCAGCAAAAGGACGAGTGAGAGAGAGAGAGAGAGAGAGAGAGAGAACTTAGCCTCCCTTGGCAGGCAGTTCCACACCCTAGGAGCAGCTACCAGAAAGGACCCTCTGAGTTCCCCATCAACCACAGGCAGGCACAGTGCCTCCATTCAGGCCTTGTGTGAGAGAGAGAACGTCAGGAAGGGGGATAGGGTAAATACACACTTTCTCCCTCTTTCATACACTGAAAGGGCTCAGGTGCAAGTGGGTTGCTAGCCCCAAACCTGAGTGACTTGTTGTTATATAGTTGGAGCGGGATGGAGTGGGATGAAACTTCTTTGCCATCTGGTTTAGATGTAACAAGAAACTACTATTTGAGCAAAAGAGAAAGTAACTCAATGAATCATTGCGGAATGAGTTGAAATGAGCGTAAGGCTCATTCACATATATCAAACTATGGTATGACATTACATCTAAACAGAGCCACTATGTTGGACAATAAGCCAAGTAGTATAGGTTCAGGTTATAGAAGGACATTCAGATTGTCTGCAGTGATTGCTGCCAAATTCTTTGGCCCTTTTCGATGCCACTTGACACTTTCCCAAAGCAAGGATTTACAAGTTTCATAAATACGTTGCAAATCTTTTGGAAGGGATGTCAATACAGAGTTAGCAATTTGTTTACAAACCTTTGCTCTCTGTGGCCATGGCTAGACCAGGCCTATATCCTGGGACTGTCCCGGGATCATGCCTGTGCATCCAAATGACAAGCAGGGACGACCCCTCCATTTGCCTGGGATAATCCTTAGGTCTAGCTAAGGCCAATAATGTAAGATGGTCTACTGCTTGCGCACACTCTGCTAGCACATTGCACTGCTGTTTGCACAACTGAGACTTTCAGCAGAGTTCCCCAAGTGCAATGAGTTTGTGGAATTTCATGTAAGGTATACAGTATGTATATGCAAGCTGTAGCCTATTTCAACCCAGCTGAGTTTGTGTGTGTCCTGTCTTTTCCTTCCCATCAGTGCTCCTTGCTGTGGATACAAAGTACTTTATAATTAAGCAGTGTATATAGCAGATTATTAACGAAAATATGTGCATTATCTAATAACAGAATGTACTAATTATAAAGTAAAACACCAGCAATATTTTACCTGTCTTTGAGGAAAGGCCTCTTGCTATTTCTAAAGAACATGGTTTCTTTGTAACTGTTGTATCCAGAAAATCACAGAGATCATTCTCATTTTCTACAGGAAATGCATCAGAGGAAGCAGATGGCACTGCTTCCAACGTATAACTCCTCTTCTTTGGAAAGGACTCCTGAAATATAGAAATACTAATATGTAATCAAGATAATGAAGACAACAAAAAAGAAGCAACCTGTAGTAAACAGAGTTTTTAAATTTCCAGTTTAACAGTGCAATCGTATATGTATTGACTCAGAAATAAGTCCCATTCCATTCAAGAGGGCAGGGATAGGCAGAAGGCAGATCTCCAGATGTTTTGGACTTCAACTCCCAGAAGCCACTGGCAATCATCAGAAATGTTGGGAGTTGAGGTCCAAAACATCTGGAGATCTGCTTTCTGCCCTCCCCTGCAGTAGGGTTTACTATGAATTCTGATCGTTTTGAAAATAAACATTTCTCACAAGAAAGAATTTATGTTTAGTAGAGCAACAAGCTGTCTTCTGGAGGCATCAGAACAGGTTCTCCAAACAACGATAGAAAAACCTGCCCAAGAAATTTAATTTGCAGTGTAAACGTTGATTGTGCAGAAAACAACAGAAGAGGACAGAAAAGAAAACTTTATTCAGACCTTTTAGCATCAATTTCATTCTTTCCCATGTCCAAGTAGAAAGTGGTATTTTTCAATATTATTGACAGTTTGTAAGGGATATTTCCTCAGCTGATATATAAGCATATATTCATGCTGGGAAAATGGATATAACGTATTTTCAAGAAATGTGTTAGTTGTTGCCTTACGTTTGAGTAATATACCTAAAATCAAATCATGAGTTTCATTAGAGTCTAATTTTAGTCAATTAGAGATGATTCAGCCTTCAATCTGTACAAACTAATCTGAAATGTCAGAGCTGTCCAAGGTTACATGCAGAATAAAGATATGCACATTATTGCATATCAGTTACTTGGCAGTGAACAGTTGAAACCAATTCTAGTTTGGATTCAGATAACAGAAAGTTTTAAAGCAGAGGGGTTGGAACCTCTTCCAGTCCAAGTGCCAGATTCCATTTCAGAGAAGAGCTTGCGGACTGTTTTCCAGTGGTGGACAGGGGCCCCAGCCAAAGGTGTGTAGGGGCTTGAGAAAATCGAAACCTTGAAAAAATTCTATTGTTACCAATTTACAGTATGACACATATCTACTCAGCAGTAAGCATGATCAATACTCACATACAAATAGGCCTAGCCTTTGCATGTTTTCTCAAAATTAAGAAGGAAAGAACCACTCAGAAGTACTCTTAAATAGCATCCCAAATATAAAGCCTCTGCATGTCTTATCAGAACTAAGCATGAACAGAATGTCTATTCCAAAGTAAGCAGGCCAAGCCTTCACATGTTAGTCAACAGAACAAGACTCACAACTGAGTCATTCAGCAGTTTCCTTTCCTGACTCTGCTCCACAAGGAAAAACTCTTCTCTCTGATCAGCAGCTGATCAGAGATAAGTACTTTCCACTGTTAAGCACTGAGAAAGGGAGCCTTTTCAGTGCTAAGCAGGAAAAAGCTAGTATCTCCAATCAGCTGCTGCTCAGATACAAGAGCGTTTTCTTGTAAGGCAGAAGGGCCAGATAGGAATCCCCTACAGGTTCTATCAGGCCCACAGGCTAGAGGTTTCCCATCCCTGTTCTAAAGTATACTCTTAAGATTGAAATTACTACCATTAATAATATACTGACAACAATTAAATAATTAACAAGAGAACTA
The DNA here is from genome assembly GCF_023053635.1 of Elgaria multicarinata webbii. Classification (NCBI taxonomy): domain Eukaryota; kingdom Metazoa; phylum Chordata; class Lepidosauria; order Squamata; family Anguidae; genus Elgaria; species Elgaria multicarinata. The sequence goes on along the minus strand of NC_086179.1, from coordinate 41,614,868 downwards.
CTTAAAAGACAAAAATTCTAAAACTTAGCACACTCCCTCCGGACCCAACAAAGAGTACAACCATTCAGGTCTTCACAACTTTAATGGGCTTCATTCATTTCATTTATTATATTCCTACATTGCCCCACAGCTGAAGCTCTGGGCAGTTCACAAAGATTAAAAACCATTAAAATCAATTTTACAAAGTGCAAAAAATATATATAAGCAGACAGCACCTAACTAAAAACAATGTTTAAACAAACAACCAAAAACAATCCAGGACCTGATTAAAAACTCATTATATGCTGCCAAATGCCTGAGAGATGAGGGCAATCTTAACTGGCACCAAAGAGATAACTATGTTGGTGGCAGGTGGGCCTTGCTGGGGAGTTCATTCCACAATTGAGGGACCACCACTGAGAAGACCCTCTCCCATATTGCCACTCTGAGCCTCTCCCCCGGAGGATGGCCTTTCATGTTGAACGTAGTTCATTCCACCCTTAAGCCTGAGTTTAGGAAAATGAGAAGGGCCACTTATTTATAATAGCACTGTGTGCTTCGGCATTCGATTTTCAGTGCCAGATTTAACATTAGTGTTTCAGCAAAACTTTACTCTCCTTTCCTGCTGGAAAATAGCCTATGAAGTTCCATGATTCTTTTAAAGTTGGTTACCACCATCAATCAAACAATATCCTTTAATTTGAGAAATAATTCACAGGTTGCATACTAGACAAACATCTTTTTGAAATCTAATATTCTGAAGATTGCTAATGTTTGTAGCACTTTTGAAAAGTCAGAAGTTACAATAGAGCTGGGTCCCAAATGTGACGCCCACGGGCACCAGTGTACCTGCGAATACCTCCCTTGACACCCACCAGGTTACCTGCCCCTCCCGATATATTTTTTTATAGATTTAATTTAATTGCCTTCTATGAAATGGGTATTTTCCTCCTGCTAAAACTCTCTAAATTCCTAAGCATTTGGCCATGCTGGCTGGGGCTGATGGGAGTTGAAGTCTAGCACACCTTGAGGGCACCAGGCTTTTATGAAGAAGGACACTGATCAGCTTAAAACCTCACATTTACTGGACTGTTAATATATTGCATACTCTCCACCTCACAGCTCTCAATCTCACTTAAGTATTTAGGGAAAAACAGAACTTGTTACATGGCCAGCTGGCAGGATACTTTGCTCTGAGAATAAAGGAACTCTGAGCAGATTATAGCCTAGTTCTCACAAATGAGAACATGAGCTGGCAAACCATATTTGGACTGTGCCAATTCAGACTACTCATGAGGGCTCATACGATTGAATGTTCTGCCATATAAAAAAATCCCAAATATTAGCATTTTAGGGAGCATGCTGGGTAAGAACCCCTCTCCCTGACATGCTAGTTTACTACGTGAAAGGAATTTTGGGAGGATAGAAAATACTAAATCATGTGAGCTCTCACTAAATCTCTGAAATGATACCATCCAGACACAGGTTCTCCACTGCATGTACTGTTTGTGAGATATGAGACCTAAGCCTATGTTATTATGGTTGCATAACTTTACACCCTTATCCAACAAAATGCATGGCACTCACGTTGAAGAGTTCCCAGATTTAAAAAAAAAACTACATTTTCCCCCTAAAACTTCGCTCAGCCATAAAACCAACCAATTTCTGAGAGGTCCGCCTGGCGCCTACACTGTACTCCTTTCGTCGCCAGCTGAAAACCTTTTTATTCACTCAGTATTTTAACACTTAAAATTTACTGTTTTAACTCTGTATTTTAATCCTATATCAATTTTGCTGCGTGGTTTTATCCTGGTTGTGCTTTTTATACTGTATTTTGTATTTGTGCTTTTAACCTGTTGGTTGTTTTATCATGGTTTTAATTTTTGTGAACCGCCCAGAGAGCTTCAGCTATTGGGCGGTATAAAAATGTAATAAATAAATAAATAAATAAATAAATTCTCTCAGCCTAATCTCCTTCACAGGATTGTTGTGAGAATAAAATAGGGTGGCAGAAAGAATTGTGTATGTTGCCCTGAACTACTTAGAGAAAGGCTGTGATACAAGGGTAACTAATTAATTCGTTCTTTTTAATTTGAAAGGTATGGTTATATTTAGTTTAAAAGACTCTAGGTGTAATATGTATTAAAATACAATTTAAATTTTAAATCATTATTTTTGGCTTCAGGAATTGTCACACCAAAACTTCTATAAAATTTAGAGTCTAAATTAAGACCATAGCATATCAGAGTTGCCACTTTCCAGGCCCAGTTCAAAGTGCTAGTTTAAACTTTTAAAGCCCTAAACCACTTGGAATCTGTGTATCTTAAAGACTGTCTTCTTCCATATGTCCACCTGTGAGAGCAGTTAGGTGGATGATCATATGTTAGAGGACCTTTTCTGCAATAGTCCCACACCTTTGGAACAAGTTTCCATTGGAGGTCTGCCATGCTCTGTCATTGCAGACTTTTAAGAAGGTCTTGAAAACTTATTATTTTACCTTGGCCTTCTCTTGATATGACTGCTGTTATTGTCGTAGCTGCTGGTGTTTTTACTGTTGGCTTTTATTGTTGTTTTATTGCTTTTTTATTGTGTTTTATGTTTTTATTGCCTACAATATTTTAACTATTTTTATGTATTTTATTACTGGAAGCCACCTTGGGAAGGCTTCTTCTCTGAAAGGCAGGCAAGAAATATTTTAAATAAATAAATAAATAAATAAATTTCTCTCAATATGCTCCACTCATGAACTGAGGCCATGCTGTTGATTTCTCGGCAATCTGAGCCACAAGAGGCAGGAACAAGGATTAAGGCCTTTTCAGTAGAGGAATACCTTCCTAGCTGAAACAGGCTATGCTCCAACATTTGGAGCATGGCTGAAGTTTCTCTCTCTCTCTCTCTTATGTATAGATTAGAGTTTCTCCCTCTCTTTCTGTGCATTCTCTTTGGTATCAGAGGTTTTATCAGTTGTTTTTTTGTTGATTTTGGAATGTTTCCGTTTTTATGAAGCTAGTATTTTTGGGTGGATGTTTAATGCATTTTCTAGATTTGTATGTATATTTTTGTGCCATTTTGTACCCTCAGTATTGGCTACTGAGGGTAATGGGATATAAACCACATATAATCAGCAGTGTAACCTCTACATTAATTGGTTACAGATTATTACATAGATTGGTATGGCATAGGGCACAGAACCAGTCACTGACTGCTGGTCAATTCACCACCTCAGCCTGTGTGCTATGATAATGTTGGGAATGACAGGATTTGGGAATAATTTAGACCAATACAACGGGCCTCTCCTATGACTTGACTGTGGCGAGCATGCTAAGTTTGAGGCCCAACCCAAGTTCCCATACAGAGACCCTCTTTGGGGTAGATCTGTGTGAAGGGTGCCCTAATCCCCACTTACTACCTGAAATAGATCCAGCCCAATGCTTGCAACGCTGAAGTTGTGACAGACATAACAGCACAAACAATGATCCAAACAATGATATTGCTGTTGGTTGGGAAGGCAACACCTCTGCAACACTTGAAATAAAACACAAGTAAACATAAAAAGAAAAGGCACACAAAAGCACATCAGTAAGAAAGAAGTAATAGCACCAATCAGATTTAAAACACAACTCAGCAGCAAATCAGCTTAGGTGCCCAAAGCCTGCCTAAATAAACATGTATTTGCTTGCCAGTGGAAAGAAAACATAGCTGGAGTTAGCCTGGGTTCCCTTGGCAGGCAGTTCCACCTGGAATCAACAACTGAGAAGGTTCATTTTGTGTTCCCATCAAATGTCCCTGTTATAGAGGTGGCACACAGAAAAGGACCTCTACCAGTGGCCTTAAAACACAGACAGGATGATTAGAGAGAAGGCATGCTTTCAAATAACCTGGTTCAGAACCAGCATTTTAAATCATGCCCAAAAATTGACTAATAGTAGAATTTCTGTAAACCGCCCAGAGAGCCCTGGCTACGGGAGCGGTATATAAGTTTAATAAATAAATAAAATAAATAAATAAACTGTTGTAACAAGAGTTATTTGCTCCCTATAGCTGGCCATGGTCAATAGCCTGCCTGGCCACAGTATTTGGGACCAGCTGAAGTTTCCCCAACACTTTTCAAAAGCAGTTCCATGAAGAGTGCATTACTGTAGTTCAAATGTGATGTAACTAAGGTATGTTACCATCACCAGATATGACATCTCTAGGAATGGGCACAGTTGGTGCACTAGCTTCAGCTGTGCAAACACACTCCTGGCCACTGTCAAGACCTAGGTATCTACTAGGCTGAGCCCAAAAGTACACCCATGTTGTGAGCCTGAGTCTTCAAGGGGAGTGTAACCACATCCAGCACAGATTGAATCCCTATCCCTTGATCTGCCTTTTGACTAACGAGAAGCACCTCTATCTTGTTTAGATTAAGCTTCAATTTGATTCCCCTCATCCAATCTATTACCTGCATCAGGATTGAAACAGAGCTAGATAATCCACATCATCCAGAAATCCCTGGAGCTGAGAAGCCACCCCATGCTGCAGCACCTTACCTAAGAATTGAATATTGGAGACTGGTTGGAAATTATTCAGTATAGTAGAGATCAGGCTGCGATTTTATTTTTAATAAAGGCTTTACCACTGCTTCCTTTAGGCAAGCCTGAATCACACCTTGTCATAAAGAGGTGTTAGCCACTACCTTTACAAATGGTACCATGAAAGAGGGGGAGTGATATTCGGTGTAGTCCTAGTTTCCATACGTATTCAAATATGCAGAATATATTACTAAAAGCTTTCAAGGTGAAAGACTACTACGAAAAAGTAAATCTCTAGATAATGCAGCATACTAAGTGTAAATAGTACTTTAAAACAAATTGTGGGAAAACATCAAAGTGTTCTTTGAATCCACAATGCTACAATTAGTGTCCTCAGGAGATTAAAAAAAAATTCAATTCAGCTTCACCTAACTTTTGAAAGCACAGAGAGGGTCATCTCTTGAGAGACTGTTGCTGCCAAGAGAAAGATTATTCTCCATTTCCTCCTGAGGGTTTGTGACAAACTTATCCATATTCACTTAACTCCTCTGTTCTCAAAAACAGAAATCAAAATCTTGTTTCAGTTATTCTATAAATGAGGTGACTTCTTGCATGAACCCACTATGTTTCAGAGAAGAGTAGAGGTAAATTTTGAAGTGCAAGCACTCATCATGACAGTCTCAGAGCCATGCTCCCATGGATAATCCACAAATTCAGGCACCAATACTGATCAATATCAGCAGTTATTATCTCCATTGCTCATTCAAGATCAGGTCATCCTGAAAATACTTGCAGGAGTCCTGAGTTTCTGGGGTTGTTCTGTTAGATGCTGTAGCAGTCAGTTAATGTAGTTCTAATCTAAAACCCACATTTGAGAAAAGCACTGTAGGTTATTCCGCCATTGTTACCAGCTGCAACAGAACAGCGTGTGGGTTATCTTATCTGGGGGGGGGGTCTTTTGTTTTTTGAAAATTAACTTTGAGACTTTGGTCTATGGAACTCACTGCCACAGTTCTTAATAAAGTTCCCAATTCGGCTATTGGGCAATATAAAAATGTAATAAATAAATAAATAAATAAAATTAGACTTCACCACTCATGAATCCTGCCTGAGCTATAAAACCTTTAAATTGCTACCACTACATAAACCCTCTCTATCTACAAGAAACTAAGTAGCCTGGTTCCTATGATGTAGGCATGGGATTGACTCTACTGTTTTAATGTTAGTGTACTGCACCCCACAGCTTCAAACATACTACTGAGATTTCCACCCACCTTTATTTCTTTTTCTCCTTAACAAGGCTCCGCAGAGGGGCGTAGCCTTGCTCCAAGCTAAAAAAGTCGGGGTAAGTCCCCGACTTTTTTAGAGCGGAGTTTTGGGGCTTTGCCCCTGGACTGCATCAGAGTGGCAGCTGCATCATGTAGATCACCTGCTGCCACTCCGAAGCAATCCAGGCACAAAGCGCCCGTGTGGATGAGCCCCAGATTGGTGATAGTGATCCTGGGAAATCAAATGGCTCATGCTGTGGTTGCCAAACCTGTCTTCATCCCCTTAATATCTTCCCTCAGCAAACTGCCACTAGATTAGCATACAGGCTGTCAGAAAATCTGGATACCTGCTTATGCTATACCAACTCTTGTGTAACCCATAGGCAATAAAGTTGTGGCCAGTTTGAATACAGTATGAAAAGAGAGACTGGCTCTGGTGCTGTGTAGGATAAAAGTTTTTAATGATATTGTTAAAAATTAAGATTTTCGTTTAAAAGGTTCAAAAAAATCAATGTTTCGTATGCCAAAATCCTTCATCAGGAGCAAATGTTGATACTTTTTCTGTGGAGCGTCTTTGTCAAAGCTATGTTTTCTATCCAGAACGCTGCTTGTCAGTTTGAATCCAGTCACCTGCCTTGCTCTGCTCCACTTTCTATTGCAGGTACTGTTGTTTATCAAGTTTAAATGGATATCCAATAACTGACTGAAGCTGAGAAAAACAAAACTAATGGGATGCTTTTAACATTTAAAAAATAATAATTTGTTGATGACTGAAACAAATCTTTAGTGATGAGCAAGTGTTTTTCAGCTCAATTTGCAATCCAATAATTTTATGTGTATATATAGAGAATCTATTGCACATCTGCTCATATGTTCTTTAAAAAATTGTGTGAGAAACAGATTACAGCTTTCTGTTAAGTCAACTGAATATTTTGATCAGTCTTCTATGCTTCTTAACCAACATAAACAAGTCTCTAAACTATTCATTTACTGGCTACAACTAAAACAAATCCAAAACAACAACAACATGTGGCATAATCTCCTCTGCTTCACAGAGGCTGTTCATGCAGTACAAGGGAGACAGTGAGCTGTTGATTATAGAGCCAAAGGAGATTTATTATCTTTGTAAAGCATGAAAATTCTATTCATCATAAAATCAAGTTAATTTGTCCAATTATTATGAAATATGGCAAGGCAAATCTAACTGGTGAGTAGTATCATTTGACCAAATTTCAAAAAAATTCTCATGAAGAGCAGCAGAGCTATTTCTTTATATCAAAAGGCAAGTGGCCCATATTTGCAACTATTTTTGTGCCTTTGAATCATATCTTCTTTTTTTAAAGGCTTTTTCTGAAATCATCAGGCTTCACTAGTGGAAGGGCGCTGCTGCTGCTGGTGGTGGTGTGTGTGTGTGAGAGAGAGATTAGATTGTATTAGATTGTAAGCCTATGCGGCAGGGCCTTGCTATTTACTGTTTTACTCTGTACAGCACCATGTACTTTGATGGTGCTATATAAATAAATAATAATAATAAGAGAGAGAGAGAAAGAGAGAGAGAGAGAGAGAGAATATGTATGTGTGTTTGCATATGATAGCTACGTGTGCTATGCTCTTACATCTGTTTGTGTATGTTGCATATAATAGGCTGTGGAGTGTTTGCATACCTTTGTGTGATAGGCTCTTAGCACAAATGTATGTTCCACAAATGATTGCATGTGTTTGTTTGCATGTGAAGTCTTGCTGCATGTGTTTGCGTATGAATTTCTGTGTGTATATGCAGCTTCTTTGTGTGTAATATGTTGCTACATTTGTTTGCCTGTGTGAGAGAGGACCTGCCATGGCTTTTATTGATTTGCAGTCTTTGGCTCAGATCATTTCTTCTAGTGATCTGATTTACATCTCTTATAAGATCACTGTCATATTCAGTTTATTTGTTGTCTGAGATGGAGGTAGACTACATTTTTTATCTCATGTTTTTATACTGTTTGTTTTACACTTTGAATTGTTTTAGTTTTTGTGAACCGCCCAGGGAGCTTCGGCTATTGGGCGGTATAAAAATGCAATAAATAATAATAATAATAATAATAATAATAATAATAATTGTATGCCTAGTAATTTTTGAACCATTGGACAAACTGTGAAGATAATAATATCAATAATAATATTGTCATGTTTTCCATACTCTCAGTGCCGAGCACAGAAAATCCCTACTAGCTGGGTCAGTTTGTGTACGTATTCGGCAATTTTTGGTAAGAAGGGGCTACTTTGCTCATGTTTACTTTAAGCCTATATAAGTCATTTAAGATAGGAACCCCCCCAAAAAAATCAATTAAAAATCAATATGGTGGCCATCTTTCAAAATGGCGGACTCTATCTTAAAAATGGTGTAGATAAGCAGTTGAGGTGTCTTTTATAAAAAAATTTAGTCAAAAAATTCAATGGTACTATTTTAAAGTATATATTTTAATAAATTTGCTTTAAAAATGAGAAAAATGAAAAAAAATACTTCTAATCAAACATTTAACGGCCCTATCCAATGTTTAAAATATATATATATAAAAAAAAATATTTATATAGGGGGGAAACAACCAAAAATATTAACTATTAATTGTTATTACAGTATTCCTCATTTCTAAATTTAATGTGTAACACTGGTATATATTGAAGTATACGTAAATTAAACTACATTTAAGTAATATTTAAATGAAATTATTGTCTTTGAAGTTTAAGCACTTAAATATTACAATACAACATCAGTGTCTTCAAATGGTTCTTCTTCCACTATTGGGTCAGTAGACTTCAAGCACTTTGCCTTACAGTTCTCACACAGCAGTTTACATGGGACGCCAGCATTTTTACAACTGCAGCATGATTGGCATCCTGATTTACTGTTGCAGCGAACCATCTCTCTGCAACTCTCCCATATTGCTGGAAGAGATGTCCACAATGGTGTCCATATACCATCAGTTTTTATCCAACCCCACTCTGAAGATGGACGAAAAGCACCTCTATTTGCAATATGAGACTGCCCCCACATATGTCCACTCTGATAAGCCGTCATTAGAATGTGCTTTTGCAAGGCAGCTGCAGTAGGAGGCACATTTTCTAGCAGTCTACCTTTTAATGTAAACAGCATTTTCCTGGCTTCAGTGATGGACATGCCAGCACATTCTGTACTGTAAAGCAGAACAACATACATTTGAAGTTTCTGCTGAAGTTCTGGGCTTAGCTATGACACAGAGTTTGAAAGTGCAAGAAATGAGCTTGTAGCATCTTCAAATTTTATCCAGCAATTCCAGGCACTTCGTTTTCCATTAGCAGAAAATGACGGTGTAGTGTCACATCCGATGAAAGCGTGGAAGCCTCTAAGGGCAAGAGTCTTTGATTCCCCTAGAACCTTTGCGATGTTGTGCATAGGTATATGGCGCTTCCGGTTGCCAACACCAAACAAAATCCACAGTCTCTTAAGGCCAAGGCTTTTTAGGTAGAGAAATTAAGATATAGAGAGGACAAGCACATCTGTATCTACAGTTCAGATCATAACAACAACTGTGCCATGAGAAACAATATCCGCAGTGTGAAGTATTATAAGATCATCAGCTTCTAGTATTGAAAATGTCCCATGGAGAGAAGTATTTGAGCACAATGATAAAAATGTTCCGCCATCATTCGTTACAACCTCAGAAATGCAGGTTGCTTACCTGTAACTGTAGTTCTTCGAGTGGTCATCTATGCATTCACACATATGGGCTTTGCGCCTGCGCAGAGACCAGACCGGAATCTCCAATAGCTTAGGGAAACGCTTTTGGGCGGGAACCCCTCCCCCACGGTACCGCGCATGTCCACGGGGTTCCCGCCCTTCCCTCAGTTTACAGGAGTCCGACATTGTGCCCCCATAAACATGAGTGTAATTCAATAAAGAGGATAAAATAAATCTATAGTCAATTATGTCATTATTAAATATAACACCACCAAGAGGGGATGGTGGGTGGGTTGTGTGAATGCATAGATGACCACTCGAAGAACTACAGTTACAGGTAAGCAACCTGCATTTCTTCATCGTGGTCTCTATGCATCACACATATGGGCGAGTAGCAAGCTCACATACCTTGGAGGTGGGTTGGTGTATTATTTCAACACTTCCGAGAGCACCGCCCTTCCAAACAAACAGTCATGTCTGGATCGAGTGTCTAAGCTGTAATGCTTGACAAATGTGGAAGGGGTGGACCAAGTCGCAGCCTTGCAAACATCCTGAAGTGGAACACCCCTGCTGAAAGCCACCGACGTTGACATTGCTCTGGTTGAATGAGCTGTCACAGGTCGATGTATCTCTAATTTAGAGATAGAGTAGGCCAGTTCAATTGTCTCTACTATCCAGCGTGACAATCGCTGGCATGACACTGGGAGTCCTTTATAGGGCTCACCATAACATACTAACAGTTGTTTGGATTTTCTAAATCCTTCAGTTCTAGCTCTATAGAAAGAAAGAGCTCTTCTAACGTCCAGCATGTGGAGAGCAGTGTCTGCAGGCGTTGTAGGGTTTGGAAAGAAGGCTGGCAAAATAATGTCCTGAGCCAAGTGAAAGGGTGTCACGACCTTTGGTAAAAAAGATGGGTCTGTACGCAACACAACCTTATCATTGTGAAAAATTGTATAAGGAGCATCTATCCTTAGAGCTCTAAGCTCACCTGCACGCCTTGCTGAAGTTATGGCAACCAGGAACACAGTCTTGAAAGTCAAGAGTCTTAAGTCCGTTGTAGCCATAGGCTCAAAAGGTTTTCTCATCAGTGCATGGAGCACAACCGACAAGCTCCACGACGGTACGATGTTTCTAGTTGTTGGTATGGTGTTTTTTAAACCCTTTAAAAATTCTTTAGATGTAGGGTGGGTGAAAGGCGAGAAGCCTTCCACACCTTCATGAAAAGCAGTGACGGCAGCCAGATGGACCCTGATGGACGAAAGTCCTAGTCCTTCTCGGAACAGTAAGAGTAAGTATTCCAGAATCACAGAAATGGGACAAATTTCAGCGATGTGATTCATTTGTACTGCAAACCTAGAAAACCTCTGCCACTTAGCCGCATATGACTTCCTTGTCGAGGGTTTTCTCGATGCAGTCAGAATACTCTGTACCGTCAATTGTTCGATACCGGAGGTTATGGTACTATTCTCCATGCTGTCATCTTGAGTGTCGAGAGGTCTGGGTGTCGAACTCTGCCTTGGTGTCGAGACAGAAGGTTCGGTATCGATGGTAGCTCGATGTAGTCCCCTCTCGACAGTCGAAGAGCATGAGGAAACCATGGTTGTCGAGGCCACCACGGCGCGATCAGGATACAGTTTGCGCTGTCTGTCCTTATCTTGGCCACGACTTTTGTCAAAGTCGTGGAAAGTCGTGGAAAGTCGTGGAAAGATGTAGAGTAGTCCACCTGTCCAAGTTCTTGCGAAGGCGTCTCCTAGCGAGTTCCTTCCGCTTCCTGCTCTGCTGCAGAAGTTGGTACAGACTGCGTTTTCTGCAGTGGCAAAGACATCGACAGTCGGATCGCCCCAATACCGAAAGAGGTTGTTTCTTACTTCGGTATCGAGCTCCCATTCGTGGTTGACATGGAAGGACCTGCTTAGGGAGTCCGCTACGATGTTCTCCTTCCCCGCTACGTGGATTGCAGTCAGGTAAGTCTGTCTCTTTATGCACCAGTTCCAAATCCTGAGTGCAGAGCGGGTTAAGGGGTATGACCTCGTACCCCCTTGCCTGTTTATGTAACAAACAACAGTGGTGTTGTCTGTTGCGATCAGAACATCTTTGCCGTCGATGATCTGAGCAAACGCTTTTAAGGCATTTTCCACTGCCAAGAGTTCCAGGTGGTTGATATGTTCCTCCTTCTGTTGAGGGGGCCATCGACCTTGAACGGTGAGCGAATTGCAGTGAGCTCCCCACCCATCGAGGGAAGCATCTGTCATGATGGTAACCGATGGTGTTCTTTGCTGAAAGGGAATCCCTTCCAAGAGGTTTTCCATCGAAAGCCACCATTTCATCGACGCTCGAACTTGTCTCGGTATCGAAAGGTAAGTCTTGCGAGCATTGCGTCGAAGGTCGAAGGTCTTTAAGAACCACCCTTGCAGGATCCTCATTCGCAGTCTGGCGAATCTGATGACAGCGGTAGTCGACGCCATCAAACCCAGCAATCTTTGGATTGTCCATGCCGAGGGTCTTGCTAGGGTTTCGATATCGAGAAGTAAGTCTCGAAATGTCTTTGCCCTTGCTGACGGGAGGTAGGCTCTTCCATCCGGAGACGACAGAGTCACTCCTATGAAGTCTATCGTTCTCTGAGGAGTCAGTACAGATTTTTCCTGATTGACCCATAGGCCAAGGGATTCTAAAAGTTCGAGAGTCGTGGCTATATTTTCCTGGAGCGTGTGACTGTCCTCCGACACCAGGAGCCAATCGTCTATGTATGGATAAACATGTATTTCCTTCTTTCGCAGGTGGGCACACACAACAGCCATCACTTTCGTGAAGACCCTCGGCGCCGTCGCGAGGCCGAAAGGGAGGACGTTGAATTGGAACTGCTCGACGCCGATGGAGAACCGTAGGTAAGTTCGATGCGACTTCCTGATGGAGATGTGGAAATACGCATCCTTCAGGTCTACTACCGCGAACCAGACCCCTGTATGCAACAGTTGGAGGATAGAAGTGACTGTTGTCATACGAAACTTCCTTGGGGTGATGTATTTGCTCAGTTGTCTTAAGTCCATGATCGGTCGAAGACCTCCATCTTTCTTCGGGACCGTGAAGTAACGGGAGAAAAATCCCTGGTTGAGTTCCTCTGCAGGTACGGAAGAGATGGCTCCCTTCGATAGCAAGGTCTGTACCTCGAGCAGCAGAGGAGGGGATGGTGCTGTTACTTTCACCCCCGAAGAAGGAGGGAGGGCATCAAATTCGATGGCGTATCCCGTCTTGATGATAGTGAGCACCCAGGAGTCGGATGTTATGAACTCCCATTGATGGTACTTGGGTGCTAGACGGTCTGTAAAGGGTAGTAGGCCTGGTACGGAGGAGTCAAAGCCGCTGCCTCTTTGAGAAATCCGGCTGATGTCTACTTTGCTGGTATCGACCTTGGTAAGGTCTCTTTCTCTGCATCTGCTGTTGTTGTTTTGGAGGTTGCTTCTCAAATTGAGGGCGCTGTTGTATCTGCTGGTACGGTTGTCTAGTCCAGCGCCTTTGCTTAAACTGTGGTTGGGGTTGTGAGAAACCCATCTTTTTGGCGGTTGTGCGAGCCTTATATATCGAATCTAAGGACTCATCGGTTTTATTGTTGAATAGCCCCTCTCCGTCGAAGGGTAGACTTTCTATTCTAACCTTCGTTTCGTTTGTCAAGTTGGCTGATCTCAGCCAAGCGTGACGTCGAAGGGCTATAGACCCCATCATCGATTTAGAATGAGAGTCCGTTTGATGTTTCGCTGAATTTAGCTGCAGATGGGCTATTGCCGTTGCCTCGGTATGGAAGATCCTCGCCAACTCCCTTTTATCTTCGGGCAGATGGTCAGAGAGGGAGTTTAATTTTTCCAGGATGAATATTTGGTACCTGGCCATGGTTGCCTCGTACGCAGAGGTTCGTATTCCTAGAGAAGATGAAGCATACACCTTCCTGCCGAGGTAGTCTAACTTTCAACCTTCTCTGTCGGTAGGGGCTGAATGCACCTTCTGAGATCTTCCCTGGGCAGATTCCACAATTATGGAATTAGGTTTTGGGTGCTGGAATAGAAACTCAGCATTAGCTTCCTTGACCTTGTACATTGACTCCAATCTTTTAGATGTCGACTGAGCTGCACAAGGATTTTTCCAGGAGATCTGTGCTGTCCTCCGTAGTGTAGGAGGGAAGGGAATAGCTATGGTCGAGCTAGATTCCGTTCGAGTCACATCGTAGATCGGGTCATCATCAATCTCTGTTGGTTGATCAATGTCGAGACCTAAAGACTTGGCCATTCGGAGTACCTGGTCGGAGAATTTTCCCACATCTTCTGATGCAGAAACAGGTTCATGACTATTTACAATATCGTCAGGTGAAGGCATAGATGGGGCTACAGATACTAGAGAGTCTGAATCAGACCTGTAGTCCTCATCAGGAGAATCTTGCACCGCCCGCACCGTCTGATGCACTGGCTGCAAAGCCCGCTCATGTTGAGGTGAAGGGGCGACGACCGTTGCAGTCGGTATCGATCGATGTTCTGTTCGCTCAGTCCTACTATCTCGGCTGCGAGGTGTATAGGATCGAGGATCTGGAGGAATTTGCAAAACTCTTGAATTTGGGGGAGGTTGTGCAAAGTGCTCATACCGTCTGCGCTCCGAAGGATAATAGTCCTGAGGCCGGTAGTACTCCCAATCATAAGGGTAATGCCGTTGATATTCAGAGTATTGAGATACTCGGGCCAGGAGATTGGCGTCGTCGGTGTGGAACAAGCCCAGTCGGCTCCTCTAGCTCAACCGTGCACGGTACCTGAGCCGATGGTATGGAAGCAACTGATGTGGAGTCCCGAATTTCACCCTCCGACATCGAACTCCTCGCTGTTGGTAAAGGTGCTGGTAACGGCAATTGCGTTGATACCGAGGTCGGCGCCGACTTGGTAGGCTCGGCGGGTATCGAAGATAGGGTATCGACCCTCGAGGTGGAGCGTCTTTCAGTGTCCTTCCTCTTTTTCTTCTTTTTCTTTAGCTGTTCCGCCGATTTAGGGGTCCGAGCCTTTTTTGAAATCTTCTTGGCTGCGGAGACCGCTAGGGATCGGCCTGGCGTCAGGGGTATGGCCCTGTTATCCGCCATCAACTCCTCACCAATAATAACTGATTGGACTTCAGGGCTAAGAGGTTTTTCCATTGCCCTTGAGGAGGGTTGTTCCTTACGCTTTTGAGGCGTAGGTTCAGTCGCTCGTAGAGCTTTTTCCCAGAGTATAGACCGCAGTCTATCTGATCTATTTTTCCGCGTTTGTTTGGTAAACGCCATACAATGGTGACACTGTTGAACTTTATGCGCCTCGCCCAAACACAGTACACAGAACGAGTGACCGTCCTTAGGTGGCAATTTAGCGCCACATTTGACGCACTTCCTAAAAGGGGCCCTTACGGCCATGCGCCTGAGGCGCCGAAAGCGATCAGCGATCGCTGGAAAAAAGGTAGGAAATAACAACAATATAATTTTTTTTTTTTTTTTTTTAGGTAAGACAAGGAAAAGAAAAGAGAAGTGCCGAAAGAGAGTAAAAAGCGAAGCAAAAAGAGGTAAGTATCACTACAAGCTGGAGAGAACACGGTTTCTACGTCTGTGCACAATGGCGGACGACGAAGAACTGAGGGAAGGGCGGGAACCCCGTGGACATGCGCGGTAGCGTGGGGGAGGGGTTCCCGCCCAAAAGCGTTTCCCTAAGCTATTGGAGATTCCGGTCTGGTCTCTGCGCAGGCGCAAAGCCCATATGTGTGATGCATAGAGACCACGATGAAGAACTCATCTCTCTTACTATTACTCTAGCTAACAAAACAAAAAGTTCTTCTTTGTTTTTATCATTTCTAAGGAAGCTACCCCAGTTTTTCGGAACAAGGCTTCCTTTAGTCACATGTCGGCGCACTCCAAGTCCTCTTTTCTCCTGTGTAGGCTTCTTGATGCTATCTCCAGAGTAAGTGTCCCAGATGAAATCAGCCCTTTTTACAGCCCAGTTGTCAATTTCTTTTGCAGCGTACTGTTGAAACTAACATGTGCAGTATTCTCCAAATGTTTTTGATGTCCTTGGATAGAGCATGTTGATAAGAGTTGCACCATCAAACACAATAGCATCGCATTGACCTGTGAAATCATCACTTCCATCTGCTACATTTTCAAGAATGGAAGCTAGGTCTGATTTTACACATGACCGAATTCCTCCATCTAAGGAAAGAGAAGGGAGAAACAGCTGATTCTCATGTTAGAAAAATCTGTCTAGATCCAACTCATGGTATTGGGCAGCAATGAAAAGCTTTGAAAATAGTTGGACAACATTTTTCAGAGCTTTTACGACTTTAATATGTCTAGGGATCGGTCTTGCCTCTAGATCTGCTAATAACTTCCTGTTGTTCAGCTTAAGAGGGCTGAAAACACATTTGGGCTCTTTGAAAGTCGTTGCTTGATGAAAGTACAATAGAGGTTTCTTCTTCAAGGTTTTGAACAGCCTCCACTCTATCAGAGCTTGCGACAAGACGTGTATGAAGAGAAAAAAGATCACTGCTCGGTTCTTCAAAGGGATTACACACATCTAAGAAAGAATCCGTCAACAGTTTTGTCTTATTGAGAAATTTATTTTGGTATGATTCGTATTGTTCATGGTGGGTAGATGGATTTTAGCATCCAGAATACAGAATTCATCAACTAACCTGGTTATTTCTGGACCAGTCAAAGCCCACCGCATGAGTGCTTTTGCGTCTTGACACAGCCCAATAGCAAATCCTTCACCTTTAATACAAGTATTTTGTTGCTCATGTGCTTGATCCACTGCAATGGCTGAAAGAGGCCTTTTTGTCTTTCAGATTACAAAGTTCCCTTTCAAAAATTCTTCATGCACTGTCCCTGCTCTTTCAGGAAGTTCTTCTAAATCTTTATTATGAATACTCAACCAGCATGCATAGTTGAAATGATCAAAAACAAAGAACCATGGTATCATTTTCTTCAAAGTTTCTTTGAAACAACTGTAATCCCCCATGCGGATTGAATACACAAATGCCAACAAAAGAATCTCTAGGTTCAATACTGTCACCCAGTAAAGAAAAGTTGTGGATTCATTGGATCTTTTTTCAACCCACTGTTGAAGGTTGAGGCCTTTGTCACTACTGTCATAGGCCAGAATCAGAAGCTTATAGAGATTGCAGGCAGTTACCTGGTGAACTGTTCTAGCCTTTTTTACATGTGTTACTTTCATACACGCTAGTGCAGATGTTTCAGACGTTATCCCTGAGTTGGCAGTGATAAAGGACCATCCCGATCCTTCCAAGCAATGTCCAATAAGTTTGAGGAAGGCCTGCCCAAAAAGGGTAACAAGTTTGCTTTCTCCATACAAATCTGGCCAGTTCCACTGTTCCATAGTTTTTTTAAAAGTAAATTTATTAAAATACCTACTTTAAAATAGTACCATTGAATTTTTTGACCAGATTTTTTTTATAAGACACCTCAACTGCTTATCTACGCCATTTTTAAGACAGAGTCCGCCATTTTGAAAGATGAGCACCATATTGATTTCTAATTGATTTTTTTGGGGGGGGGTGTCCCTATCTTAAATTACTTATATAGGCCTAATGTAAACGTGAGCAAAGTAGCCCCTTCTTACCACAAATTGCCGGATATTAATGGTTTTTTATGCAAGCAGCCCCCACTATACTGAGTGCTTTAAAAGTTCATATCTCCTATCAGTTGGTACTCAAAGTTGAGAGCTTTTCCCTGCCTGAAGGAGAGGAGGCTGGTGGGCTGGATGGAGAACCTCTGTGGGTTATATCCAACTGATGTGCTGGAGGTTCCCCATGACTGCATTAAGAGATTTAATTCACCCCCGGTTTAAAGCAGGATATGATACCTTATTGCATTACATGTGTTAATTGGCTTACCAATGCCATGATGTCTTATCAAGATTTATTTATTTTATTTCTATACCACCCAACAGCTGAAGCTCTCTGAGCAGTTTTCAATTCGTAACACAATAAAATGCAGCATTGAAAATACAGCATAAAATACAGCATAAAAATGTAAAACAATTTAGACAGCTAAAAACAGTTTCAATAAAATACTAGCCCTGTTTTGATGACTGGCAGTTTAGATGACTGCCTGATCATATGCCGTTAAATGCCTAAGAGTAGAGGGTAATCATAATCAACAGAGGTTTCCATGAAGTGTCACTGTTAATGGAATAATTACCACTCTCTGTACTTCCTATATTTAATGTGCCTCTCATCTCAGTTTAATCCCCCTTCCCCACATGTATTTCATGTATTTCCCCACATGTAATTCAGAGCAATATGCATATATGAAGTGAAGTGAAGTCCATGAAAAGTTATGCTATCTGTGTTAGTCTTTAATATGCCACAAGATTCTTTGTTTTTACTAAATTTCAGGACACTATAGGGTCAGTGTCAATCTAGATGCATGCTGCCCTTCTATTTTCTTTTGGTTTATAGAGAATGGAATACATGCTTCAGATGGTGCGGGGAGGGATAACACAGATATGGGGGCTGGTGTCTGTAGCATCATGAAGCAACACAAGTCATCAAGGAAGTGTTCCTGCATTTATGAGTAAAATGTATAAGATTGCCTTTGCAATAGGTTGCCTCTGCTTGAAATTTAATTAATCAATTAGAACGTATAAACAGAGCAAGCCTACAAATCTGATGTTCTGATACACTTAGATAGTTACTGGCATAATTACCTTCAGCAGCACAGCTTGACGTGTTGTGCAAATCCAGCTAGGTTGGATTCTTTCCGAAGGTAAGAGGCCACCCAGCACCCACGGGCTTTTGTAGGGTTCTGGGTGGCTTGTTACCTTTGGCTACCCATTGTGATTTATTAACCAACCTGTGATCATGCAGACTAGGTCATTACTTAGTTCAAATACACTCCATGATTTATTCTTTAAAAGTGGTACCTGCTATTATTGGAACTATACAGAGCAATGGTGGGCAGAAGGTAAATCAGGGTCTACTGATAGGTATCTTGATGATTTGCAGCAGATTGGCAAGGGCTTCTGACTCCCAATTGATCTGACAAGAGCAGCATTTTTTTAATTTTTATTGGTAATTCCTGTTTGTATGGATTTCATTGAAAATGTATTTATCATGAGACCTATTTGGAGCATATTTTGTAGGTACAAGTGAAAAAATCTATGGTCACTTATGTTGTTCAAGGATAAAAGTTTGTAAAGCATTTTAACTGGAATTTTCTCTGTTTGATGCACAAAGATAATTTGTATACTTTACAAGGAAAAGGAAACTAGAAATTGGCTGCTGGGCTACTTATTTCATAGAGAAATACGACACAAAATGACATTCATTTTAGGATAACTCTTGCTAGCTTATTTCCCTGTTAAATTGCTAGCTATTGCATTGATTGTGGTAATTACATTTGAATTACCTTTTCATCTGTAGGTTCTGACAATAGCATCATCTGCTCATCTTGGTAGGAAGTAGAGGTAGGAGCCAATCATTAGGAGAGCTAAGTACAAAAGTAATCCTCCTTCTCAGTTATCAGATTCTATTTGAGCTATTTTTTCCAGCATACCCTTTGTCTGCAATCTGGCAAACTTGCTTAAGTGTGATGAATGTCATGGTATGGTCCCTTAAATTTATTAAATTAGACTATTATATTGGCAAACAACAATATCAATATAAAGCTCAAAGTTTACACTGTGAGTTCTTGACTTCAGAGTGGAATTTCTAAGTGCTAGGTAAACTGGAACTTTGGTAGTCTTAAGAATTCACCACCCACACATTCAAGCAGCTACTGAGCAGCTGAAAAGGGCAATATGTATTCTGACCTGAAGGTGCCAGCAGGCAGTGATTATACCCTGCTAAAGATTGAGATAAAATCAGCATAGTGGGGGAAAAGCTGGGATTTATTTTAGTGCTTCCTTATATTGATGGTTACTTGCCAAATAAATTAAGCTAAGCATTTTCTCCTTTGGTACAATTTATAAGTTATTTAACAGTTTGAGATTCCTGATGCAGACTGAGAGGCACATATTCCCTCACCCCAATTCCTCCATCTAAACTATCCCATATGGTGTACAACATAGTAAGGAGTTAAAAATACCCTTCTGTTTTAATACCCTTGGGAACACAGCTACATGGGCAGCTTCTTACTAAACTAGCTCAGGACCCCAGCAGTTAATACTATAGCAACTGTACTACAGTGGCAGATCGCTGAGGTTTGGGTCTAGGTAAGCAGAAATCTGCTTATCCACTTTCAGCACACAGCAGTCTTGCACTATTGTGCATGTGTGGGTCCCAACTATTTATTTTGCTCCTGTGGTTCCTGTATTGGTGTGGCGGCAAAATGAAGCCACTCACAGACAGTTTATATGTACTCAGGGTACTCCCCAGGTATGTAGAAAGGTTGTTATCAGCAAAACACCGGTTGGTAAGAGTGTGAACAACCGCCTTATTCAATTCCCACTCGTGGGATTCTGAGAATTTTCTGCTGAGCGTGGCTGCTAGGATGTTGCTTTCCCCTGGAATATGTATGGCAGAAATGAGAATGTTGTTGATAACACACCAATTTAGATGCTCAGAGTTAATTTAATCAGGTGGGAGGAGTGTGTGCCACCTTGCTTCTTGAGGTGCCATAATATTGCTGTGTTGTCCATGTGGACTTGCACATAGTGGCCGGAGAGGTGGTCCCTGAACACAATGAGGGCCTTCTGGACTGCCTAAAGTTCCAAGATGTTCATGTGGAGATGGCTTATCACAGAGGCCCTGGATTCTCAGGTGGTCGCAGTGGGCACCCCATCTCCATTGCGAGGCGTCTATGGCTAGCACTCGAGATGGCCCCAGTTTGTCCACCAATGTAGAGAGTCCATGACTTCGACTGGCAGGTCGAGATAGAATTTCCTCGCATTGGCATTCAGAGGAAAGTGTTTGAGAAACCAGTTCTGACGTTGTCTCATGTGGAGTCTTGCCCAGGCTATGACAATGACTGTAGCCGCCTTGTGTCCTAGCAGGATTTGTATGTGGAAGGCCATAGCAGTTCTGCATTTTATAATGTCTGAGGTGATGGCTGCAATGGCATCAGTTCAGTGTTGAGGCAACTCTGGCGTCCAGAACTGCACCAATAAAAGTTATGGTCTGGGACAGGGTCATTAGAGATTTTTCTGGGTTGACATAAAGGACCAGGAAGCGGAGGAGCAATCGCATTGTAGAGACTGCTTTTTGGAGGGATGACAGTGTCAAAGCCACTATCAGCCAATCAGACTAGTTTGGGTATACTTCGATTCCCATTTGGTGAAGGTACGCACACACTACTGCCATGCACTTTGTGAACACGCAGGGTGCGGTTCCTAGGCTGAAGGGGAGAACACTGAAGTGGAACATATCAATTCGGATGAAGAAGCTGAAAAATCTTCAGTGGTGATATGTAATGGCAATGTAGAAGTACACATCCTTTAGATCTATGGACGTGATCCATACATGTCGGCGGAGAAGGGGCATGGTAGTGGCTAGGGTGGTTATTTGGAATTTTGTAGTCTGAATGAACTTGATTAGTCTGCATAAGTCTAGAATTGGGCAGAGTCCCCCATCCCGTTTCAGTACCATGTTGTACATCAGTACCATGATGTACTGTTTCAGGAATAAAAAGAGGTAATTTTGAGAAAGTTGTGGTTTTCTACTTCCAGAATCTATTTTTGCTCAATATTTTTGCTTTTTCTGCATTTTCAAATGTCTTGATATTTAAGGCTGCAATCCTACACATACTTACTCCCAAGTAAGTTCTATTGAACTTAACAAGACTTACTTCTGAGTAGACATACATAGGATTTCCTTAATATGCTCTAACATATTCCTTTGATTATGTTTTTATTATCAATTCAAAAACAAGGAGGAAACTACAATAAAGGATATGTTGTTAAAACAGTACCTGAGTAAGACTGGGAAATCCAAGATTCCTGCATCCTTTACAGGGTGTCAGTGCTTCCCACAAACCTGTAGGCCCACAACTATTTTCACCTACATCTTCTTCCTCCTCCTCCTCTTCCTCCTCCTCCTCTTCTGCTGGTGACAGATTTGTTGAAGAAGGTCCCTGAAGATAAAAGAGTAGTACTGTACATTAATAGAAATGCACATTAGTTTGCAAGCGGAGAAGGAACTTCCAGAACTAAACACACTGACACCAGAGTATGGGATTAAATAGGGCCTCTTTATTTACACATGGAGATTCTCCCTCCATGGATCTGTGGGTGAACGTGCGAGAATCAAGCTTATTTCTCTACAGGTGATTAGCCTGTCCCCAGGGCGAGCCACTCAGCTGAAACAGGGTGTTGGGTAACCTGGCCCCCTTTCTATCCACACTTGTGCGTTTGGAGAGACTGACCTGTGTCATCTCCACTCAGGCTGCACAGCCGAGTAGATGAGACAAGAAGGTCCCCAAAGGCAAACCATATCCTGGCACGAGAGCTGCATAGCCCACAAGGAGCAGGACCCTTGGATTGCCAATCACCATAAAGGTGCCAGAGTGCTCACCATCCCTATCCTGACTTCCCCAAATTCTCGCACAACCCTGCCTTTTATAATCAACCTACTTATCCTCCAGCTCTAAAGATTGGATCCAGTATAGAGTAGGCAAAAAACTGCACATTGCTAATTGGCAGGGAAAATTCCTACTCAGCCCCTTCTCCAAAGAGGACAACTGGTTATTCCTACACTGGTTTATAGGGAGGGAGAGTAGGGCCGAAATTGAAAGAGGCCGAGTGCCTCGTGGGGGCGAGCCTTTATAGCCTTGGCTCCGCCCCACCTCACGAGGCAGCACACATGCAGCTCACGCTGTGTTTGTTTCGTTTCTGCCTCCTCCCCACTCGCAACAACCGGCCCCCGCCCAAGCCATGCTTGCTGGGTGGTGAACGGGCTTCTTTAAAAACTTTAAGAAAATATTTTATGTCTATTAAAATAGACCACAACAAATGTAATTTAATATAACCATTAGAAATTAGTACTTAAATTAAACAAAAGACAAATTTTAATTTATTTCACAGACACATTATTTTGAAATTCATTTTGATTATTTCAGTTTTTAAATGTTGTGACCCATAACATCAGAATAGGATAAAGCATAATTTGCAATAAATAAATAGGATCTTTGAATTAACGTTCAGTCTACTTAAATTTCATGTGGCATTTTTAGAAGTATATTCAGTGTTCAACAGGCAATCCCAGAAAGGTAATGTTGTCCTTTATACAGAGATCTGTTTTTATAATAAGCCCCATTGAACTCAGTAGGACTTACTTCCAAGTAAACAGGCATAGGATTGCAATATAAACTGCTTAACACGTTGTTGGATTATGGCCTATCTTCAAAATGTATCACCATTTATCTCTCCTGTTGTTGTAGTAGACTTTTATTAGTACTCTATGCAAAACTCTGAATCTGTCAAAACTTGAAACAATTACGACAATGTATGAATTCCAATGAGTATAGTAGTAAGAAGAGGTCTTTGAAAGCATCAATAAGGTATCTTCCAATAGGAAGAGGTCTTTGAAAGTATCAATGAGATATCTTAGCCACATGAGCAGTTTCTTCCCCTATGTCTATGTAAGCAGGCAGGCAACGCTGGTGGAGCGACTCAACAGTTTAAGATTATACCAGCACAATGAAGTCAGATGTGACAATAAAAAAGTAACACAAACTGTGATTCACAAACTTATTATTATTATTATTATTATTTATATAGCACCATTAATGTACATGGTGCTGTACAGAGTAAAACAGTATCATGGTTTGTGATCCCCGTTTGTTTGTTACGGCCGCAAACTATGGTTACCGAGACTGGTTGGGTTCAGTGATACAAACAAACCTGAGTTAAGCTAAACAAGGTATGATTTGTTATGTGTAAGCCAGTGATTATGTAACAGTATTAAGAGTTGCAGCTGGATTTACTCATTTTTTCCCTTTGTTTTCCATTTCTTTTTTTCCTTTTGTATCATGTATCTTATATCGTAAACCATTATTTTTAAATTCTGCTTTGGCAGAATATAAATGAGGTAAATAAATACATAAATAAAAATGATACCAGGCCATTGACAAAGATTAAATGTAGTAAACAGCTTTGTCATCTAAATAAGTTTGACAAACTTCACTATGTGATTCAAACTGATATAATTTGTATATTTGTAACTTCAATTTCAAAACATTTTAACTTTGTTACTTGATTACATTATTTTGATAGTGAAGTGGTACCACATTATGTGTTGCCATAGAAACAAGCAATCTCACACAAATTATTAGAATAAAAGGGTAAACTTTGCAGGGTATAAAGTTTGAAGGCTTTAACTCATTGTTCATATAACTACACAGAGGCACATTGTTTATAAGCTATCTAGAGTTGTGTGTCAAATTTACCATTTTTATAATTACATTCACTCCTTTTAAAAACATAATCTTAGAAGACATTTTAACCAGTCTCGGTAACCATAGTTTGAGGCCATAACAAACAGGGATCACAAACCATGATTTGAAGTTTGTGAATCACAGTTTGTGTTACTTTTTTATTGTCACATCTGACTTCATTGTGCTGGTATAATCTTAAATTGTTGAGTCACTCCACCAGTGTTGCCTGCCTGCTTACATAGACATGGGGAAAGAAACTGAAAGGTTTACAGAGTACAGGCAGTAACACCACTATTTGGTGGATGGGGGGGGATATGTGAAACCAGTAAAGATTATCTCTCTCTTGTTACAGGGTACCCCTTCGGTTCTAAATAAATATGAGTTCTCATTTGGTTGTGTAGAGTCCGGATTGCTGCAATCCTAAACCCACTTACCTGAGAGAATGTCCCATCTTGCTTACTTGGGAGTATATCCGATTCAATGACTGGGATGTACATCTGAGTACACATGCATAAGATTGCCAATGTTGCCGTTTCCTTGCTGTCCCTTTTGACTGGAACTCCCTCACAGAAGAGCTACATGATGTCATCTCTGTTTCTTCCACCCCCTGAAACACCATATTTTCCAGGAGGCCTTTAACTAGCCTTTGGCTTAACTTGCTAGTCTATAGCCAAACTGCAAGTGAAGCCCAAGTTACTACACTTACAAGATATTCATCACTTACTACTTTTGTCTCTCCTTTTCCTTCATTCACTTTCGTTCGTTTGGCAAAATTTAGATTGTGAGCTCCTCAGTACAGGCGCCTTTCTTTTTATTATGTCATTCTGTAAAGTGCCTATACATAGTATTATCATTATCATCATCTTCTCTACAACTCCTAAAAAATCCTTTCTAACATTTCTAACAACTTCTAACGTTGTTCAATGATGCTTGATTTTTTAATATTTGGGTTCTAATATTACTGATACTTATAAAAATATGAAATTTGTAATTTGCATAACTAGTATCTGGCCAAATGCATAATGAGGGTAGTATTGGTTTTAATTCAGTCTGCATCAGCTTATTCCAAGATGTCTAAAAACAAATAGCTTTGGCAATGCTTTAATGCACTGACTATATAAAGTTCTTTTGATGCACGCTACTAATTCAATAACATTAAAACGAAGCATATTTTACTGCTTGACAAGTAACATTAATGAAGTAATTGCTTTTCTTTTATGCATTTTACATCTGTAGTCATTTAACTTCCTCAAGCAACCCTGTATTAAACAGCGGAATGAATAAGAACGGCCAATTGGCTTTGGTAGCACAGTTACATGTATTACTTTTATCTACCTCTATCATCTCTTCTTAATCTTCCTCTTTCTAAAGTAAATAATCCTTGGCTTTTAAAATCTATTCTCACATATAGGTTCTACATGAATTCTTAATAATTTTCATTTCTATTACCTTGCCCTTTTCTAACCTCTCCCCCCCCCACCACCACCACCATTTCCCTTACTATGATGAATACTCAAATTTAGGGTATATGGTCAATTTCAATACAACATTAAATATATTAAAATATTTGCTAATTATTATATATTACTTTACATTTTTTTAAAAAACACAGATAAACCACAAAGTGGAAAATAACACTGAAATACAAAGTACATAATGCCAAGACCTTTTTATTTACCCATGAGTTCTAGGCATACTTTCAGGCCTGTTGTTTGTTTTTTATCTGGGTTTTAAGATCTCGCTGCCTTTTAGTTTTTATGATTCTTCAGATTTGTATCATTTGTATTTTCATTCTTTTGTATTTTATTTTATTCCTATGTATATTTTTATTGAAAGGCAGTAAAAAATGTCAGTTTCGTTCCTGTATTAAGTTTAAATTTTTTGCTCTCATCCTGCCTATAATTAATTGCAGCACACATGTAAGGATATTATCATCTCACCTGGATTTAATTAATTGGAGAAAGAGTTGTGGCCCTATGATAATGTTGAGATAGATGAATTGCATTCCATTAGTATAACCAGAAATTGGGGTTGGGGAAGTAGATGCTGTGGCTTATATTTAGAAAATGGCTCAATGGAATGATTTGAAATTTGACAGTAGGTAGGTTAGTGACCGGTCTGTGGTAACATTGAGGTAAACAGGATGATAAATGGCTTATTTGATACAAATTAATAAAGTTTGACAGGTATTGTAAGTTTTTCTTCCATACACTGCTGGGGTTGGACTTCGTCAACCCATTCCTCTATTTGTACTACTTTTATGTGTTAGGCCAAAGGGAATATCTGCTTTTTGCTATGCCCTTGTAGTAGTGAAACATATTTGTAGTTTTTATTTAAAAAAGGCTAATTTTCACTTTAGCTTAGGAACCCATGTGGCCTAGCAACAGCTTTGGAATAAGGGCTCATGGGCAAGGGAAAACAGGCCCAGCTTTATTCAGTAGCTCTGTTGATTTACAGCAGCATTCCTCAAACTGTGGGTCAGGGACAACCAGCAGATCTGGTTTGGGGGGGGGGGTCACCACTGCAGCCTTCAGCAGTGCCTTGAACAGGAGGTAAGGGTGAAAGTAACTGGCATTGTGGGGGGTATAGTCTCAAGTTGAGTATGAAAAGAGAAGGGTAGAAAAATGATAGGAGATGGGTAAGAATACTTTCAGAGGGGGAGGAAAACAATATGAAATATCCACTTAGAGCCTCCATATCAGCAAATTCTGTCTGAAATGGGGAGGCAGAATCAAGATACATCTCTGTGCTAACTTGAGGAAAGCAGACCTATGAAGTCCCTGCTACAAAGAAATCACTGTGGAAAGAATTTAGCAATGTTCAAAGAGGGATTAGCTATCAATATAAAATTATATCAGTAATTATCAACTGAAAATGCTGAATTCTACTTCCAGTTGCTGTCATTTTGGGATTGGCTCCACCCCTGCACTACCATTTTGGGACTTGGTTATTTTCAACTCTCTCATGAATGCCCTTAGGAAAGAAACTCTGAGAATCCTTAGACTATACTGTGATGCTAATAATGCTAAAGTCACAGGTTTGAGTCCTGTACAGACCAAGAGGTTTTTGACCTTGAGTTTTTACACTACTAATTTATCTCAATTTTAAAATAATTGAAAAGAAATACATAAGGATAACAAATGGATAGAGGCTAATTATGAAGAGGATAGCTAGAACAAATGCACAATTAACCAACTGAACTATTAAGAGGGGGCTTCAGAGCATGAGCGGGGAAATTAATTTAAAATAAAAAACCCTACCTTTTGTGCACAACCATTCATGCGCTCTTCTTCTTTAACAATATCAAAAAATGGCAGCAGTGACATCCTCTCCGAGGTCGTTGCACGCAACGTGTAAACAGAGGGGGAGATCTCACGATAAAAATATCGCAAGGCCCTCACCCCTCCATCTCACTAGACCGGTAGGTCTAGCTGAGGCCCCAGTGAACAGAAAAATCTGGGACTTAGGTACATTGCTCTGCCACTGTCCATGATCCAGCTCCAAGAGAGCCAGTGTGGTCAAGTGGCTAAAGTGTTGGACTGGGAGTTGGGAGATCCAGGTTTTAGTCACCACTCGGCCAAGGAAACTCACTGGGTGACTTTGGGCCAGTCACAGATTCTCAGCCCAACAGGATTGTTGTTGTGAGGATAAAATGGAGAGGTGGAGAGGATTATGTACGCTGCCTTTGGTTCCTTGGGGGAAAAAAGGGGAGATATAAATGTAATAAATAAATAAATGAGGTAGTGGTGAAATGAAACTAAGAACAACATAGATACCATACCACATCACATCAATTTGCCTAAATAATGCACCTGTTAAGGGCATGGCTACCTAACAGCAGCAATTTCCCGGCATTTTGGAGGTTGAGTAACCATGGAAAGCCTTAAACACATGTTAAAAGGAAAGCTTTTTTGTTAATGGAATATGCATATTGATAAAACCTCATGCCATATCCCTGATAATCTCACTCAGATGTTTCATGTAAAAAATTTAAAGCATGACAGACAAATTCAAATCTTGAGGAACTTCACAGGACAATTACCAAAGGAATATTAGTCTCCCAGCACTGTCCTTTGGAGTTTACCCTCCAGAACTACTACTGTACAGTGCCCTGAATGGTAGTCTAAAAGGACACAATGGTTAAAGCTACTGAAAGCTGCTAAGAGATCCAAGAAATGTAGCAGGCTCACAGACGTTTTTCTCCCTCTCCCATATCACTACAACCCAGGATCATCACATGAAACTGATTAGTGGGAGATTCAGGACAGGTAAAAGGAAATATTTCTGCACACAGTGCATCATTAAATTATGGAATTCACTACCACAAGATATAGTGATGGCCACCAATTTGGATGGCTTTAAAATGGGGGTTGGATAAATTCCTGGAGGAGGCTACCAATGGCTACTAGTCCCGATGGTTATGTGCTACCTCCAGTATCCAAGGCAGTAAGCCTGTGTGCACCAGTTCCTGGGGAACATGGTTGGGAGGGGGCTTTTGCACCATGTCCTGCTTTGTTGGTCCCTGGCCGACAGCTGGTTGGCCACTGTGTAAACAGAGTGCTGGACTAGATGGACCCCGGGTCTGATCCAGCATGGTACTTCTTATGTTCTTACACCCTCTCTCTTTCCAGGTAATAAGGCAACCAAGGTAACCTTTGCCCCAAATCTGAGCAGTGACATTCATCCAGCTATTAGTCTAAATTTAACAATGCTTAGCATTGCTCTGCCACCATCTCAATCACCTTGCCCCCAAAAGAAAGATTTGAAAATTTTGAAACTTAAAATATTGAAAAGCTATTGTCTTCTAAAGTTTCCTAATATGCCATTTACTTTTAGATCCTTCTGTAGAATGGCTTGGCTAATGTTGTTCTCTAAATTACTGAACTAGACTGCCATCTATTGGAAAATAGATATTTAAACAATAATCTGACTCTCTAACCATCCTATTTCCAAACCATAAATGTAAAAACTGTTTATCAAATGTGATTTTAAAAAGTTCTCTCATTATGAAAGCCAGTTGATTCTTTGGTAAGAAGTATATGTAGGCTGTGGACAGAAGGTACACTTTAAAGGCCTATTTTTTCTTCAACTCAAACAACTGTGAACAATTGTTCTATTAACCTATTAATTTATATGATTATAGTTTCTATTGTTTTATTTTTGCATACATTTATTACTTTCAGCTATTATTATTGTCATCAGTTGTTATAGATTCTTAAGCTTGTATTTCAGTAATGCTAATCTAACTATCCTGGACCAAATCTCTATTATATGCTAATATATCTGAGTTGCAGATACATTCTGGGCAATGCTCAAAGGTGCCCAGTTGTGAAGCAGTTCTATTGATTTTCAAACACTGAATGCACAGGGATAGTGTGTTACCAAGACCACAATTTACTTCAATACAGTGCATGAAAAATGACAAGTTTACCTAAGTAGTAAAGAAAACAAAGGAAAAAATCTTCAATTACACAACAAATAACAATATTTCAAAGGAGTGAAATTCCTGGTTGTGTATAGCCATTTTTCCAGCATGTCCATTTAATACTATTCTGTATATTTCAGGCAATTGTTTTTTGGATTTTTATGTATCAGGGTTTACTAAGTATCTTCCATCAAGATCATTATCTTGCCACTTATCTCAATACTCTTTAAAGAACAATAAATTGTGGTGCATGTGCTATGTATTTATTCTGATATGGTGGTCTGCAAACGTAGGATGAGTTTTCCAGAGTTTTTTAGAGGAGAGTTTAAAAAATGACCTATTTTTATTATGATTCTTTGAGTTTTGCCCTGAAGTGCTAAATGCAGAGGTGCCATTTAAATAACTAGTGTACAGCTCCACTCTGTCATGCCTTCCCCTGATGCCACAGCCTCAGAGGAAGACTCTGATTCAGAGATAGAAGAATCTGGTTTGGGGCCTTGCCAGAGTGATGAGAATTCATCTCTGCCTGGTTTCTTAGAAGAATGCAGTCATGGGGTGTCAGCTACTCCCTCCCAGCAACAGCCAGAACTAGCCTAGGAAGGAGTGCCCAAGTTGCTGCAGTCTGAGAAATATTCCTTGATAAGAGAACAAGAGGAAGACTCAGCAGGGGAGAGGGCAGGCAGGATTTTTGCCTAGCCAATGTAGACTGATAACAAGACAAAAGGAAACACAGCCACTTAGATGGAGTTTTCGACTCCTGCCTAAGATTTTCTGAAGGGCTAGTTTGTAGTGGCTTCCAGTTCTTTCTGGGTGCATGTCAAAGTCCTGGTTATTACCCTAAAGTCTAAACAGTTTGCAACTTTTTGAAACTGACAAAGGCTGTCTCATGGCTGTTTGCTGCCTCTGAAGAAGTGGGGTCAGTTCAGCCACAATTTCAGAAAGAGTTCCTCTCGTCATATGGAAAATTTCGATCCACCTTTTGTCATTCCACACTTTCAGTACAAGGTTTTCCCACTAATCCTTGCTACTGGGACACACCCAGTAGTGGCGGATTAGGGTAGGTAGATGGATGTACTCAGTGCCATGAACCCTAACGTTGTTCTCCTCCTGCAGCAACAGTCTTTGCCTCATCCTGCGTGTATGGAACATTTTAAATATTCTAATGAGATTGTCACGGCGCTGCTCTTCCTCATCCTCAAGAAGTGCCAATGTGCTAAGTGCACATAAAATTGCATTTACTGACAAAGTAACGCAGCTGAAAAGAGCACCATCATTTTCAGAACTCTCCATCTTCCTCTAAATGCTGTTAACTGCTGTGAGCAATGCTAACACTACAGTCGCACTAACGCACCAGCGAATACAAATTAATACATGGGGGGGGGAGGGAAAGGAGGTAATCAAAAATAAGATACATTTAAAACTAAGCCCGCCAATTACTAGTAAGGACTTAAGAAGGAAAGAAACGAAACGGGACGGAATATTAACTTGTGAACCAACACAACAGAACACAACGGATTAATTGAAGGAATGCCACGGAAGGGAGATATATATGTGACCTGAATTGTTATGTATCGTCTTGAAAATACATCAAGGGAAGGCACTTCGAGGACGATGTGTAGATCCCCCCTAGGTTATATGAAGGACTGCCTCCTCCATAAACTCACCTACCCACGGAGACTGTGGTCCAGGTCCTGCCAACTTCTGAGATGGCTGGGACATAAGACAGCTCCTTTTCAGTTGTGGCATCCCGATTGTGGATTTCTTTTCCCTAGCAAATTTGACAGCTCCCACTTGTTTGAGTTTTAAGGGCCTGCAAATACAGGTCACTATGCTTTTAATCTACCCTGTATTTTTAATCTGATGTAATTTTATATTATTTGAAACAGGCCTATTGTTATGCTCTTTCCTTATTGTTGTTTCAGTTGATTTCATGTTCTTGATTTTCATTGCTGTTGTATCACAGTTATTTTTTATTGAATTTCCATGTTTTAATTTGGGCTGAAAGTCTGAGTTAGAAACCTCGAAATAATAAAGCGATCCTATGGAGAGGGGGGGCATGTATGAGCCATGAGGGGGAGGGAGGAGAATCCTGCCAGAGCTAATCATGCTAGAAATACAGAATTTAAATAGAAATACATAATCTCTCACAACACTGGAGAAGACTGCGACCACGTGAATTGTGTGCCTGCTCAGTCTGCTGTCCAGGTATTAACTGTTGTTAGGGAACTTCAAAGCCCCTGCTCTCCTTTTTTACAATTCTTATCTTTACACTGGACTTAGCCTGGACTGGACTGCAAATAGGTGACTGTCCCCTCATGCTTTTAAACAGAGGAATGTCCTCTGTAATGTAGGACACATGGCCACCCTAAGATTCCAAGAACTCCCCCAACATGTCCCCAGAATGCCTCATTTCAGACACAACCACTAATAGGAACACCACCAGCGGCAACTTCTGTCTCAAAAATAATTTGGATTTACCAGGGGCTTTTTTTGTCATGTGAAAAATGCTAGAAGTGGCGGGAGGCACATGGGACACCGATGTCGTCGTAAATAGGACCCATGAAAATCCACGAGAGCCCAATAACAAGCATGCAATCAAACGCTCGTCTGATGACACCCCACTCTCCCCAGCAGAGCAGCACTTCTGCCTCATTCAGTGGTACTTCATCAAGGATTTGAGTGGCTTTAAGATTGCTTTGTTGATATATAACCAAGTAAATAACAGGGAAAAAATCAGTAAATATGAATATCTTAATGCACAGTATAATATTTATCATACAGGTTCTCTGGAAAACACAAGACATTAGGCTAAAGGAAAAGAGATGGCTGGCTCCATTAGAATGCTGCAATTGACCAATACAGCAAAAATTCTCTTTCCATTCTTGCTTGCTACCATGACACTGATTTGTGCAGTCATCAGATTGGCCTGCTGGGTCTTTTTGAAGAAAGAAAGAGGAAAGCATTTTTGTTGGATCAAAAAGGTAGGTGCATACCTTCACAAGGTTGCAAGTAAAACAAATAATAAAAGGTAACCAAAGCCCAAAAGGGAAACTGAAACCAACTAGAGCATTTCCTTTAAAGAAAACTAACCTCATGGCTTCCTAAAAGAAGAGTAAAGAATCAACATTAAATGGTGCTCACATTTCAAATGTGTGTTTCCCTTTAAAATTTACAGAAGTGAGAGTTGAATCTATTCCTGTTCATTTCTATTATGGGAAAGCCACATTTGAAATATGTGTATTTCTACTGTGGGTACATTTGTGCTTTTAATTTGTAATAATGTACAAAATAATTTTGTGTGAACCAGCTATTACAGCCAGCTTGTACACTTAAAATTTGCTTCAGATTTGTGAACATATATAAATGTATATATTGTTTTGATTTTTAAAAAGGACTTCTGACATTTACTTTGTGCATAGGCCACTTAGACTTTTAAGCCAAAGTTAGTTGCTACCTTTTGTAATGCTAAAAGAACCTGTATCTTGGGAAGAAATACAACTCTGTATACATATGAAGTTCCTGACCTTCTGCTCTTCAAGGATCAAGAATAATCTTTTGTAGATTTAATAAAAACAAAACTGTAGGTACAGACGTTCACTTCTATTGGAGTTTTATCACCACTGCCACCTTAGTTATAGAATAACATTCTCAGCTAGCTCTTTTTAAAAAAGCATAAAAACTTACACCACAACAGGCTTTGGGTCATAATGCCTTTAATTAATGAGCAAGCTAGAAAATGTCACCTTTTACAGACTATATTATTTGCTGCTGCTATATTATCTGCTGCTGTTTCAGATTTAGTATTGTTATTTTATTTATGAGATAGTTCAGATGATTTATTATGATTTAATTCTATTGTATTGTTATTTTATTGCTGTTTTGGCTTTATGAAAGCCACCCCAGGTCTTTAAAATGTCATGCACTGGGGCATAGATTTTGAAATAAAATTTTGAAATATTTTCTGCTGCTTAAACTTAATCCTCCTGCCACCTCTCTCTCTCTCTCTCTCTCTCTCTCTCTCTCTCTCTCTCAATTTCAAAATCTTTACCAATCTAAATACATTTTCATAAAGCAGTGGATGACACACTCATACATCTAGATGTGAGGATTTCAGAACACTATGCCTTCCACAAATATGCTTGCTGCTGATCTGCCCATCTACCCACCTTAGAGCTGGAGAAGGTTGGCAGGGAATTGTCCCTGCTGTTACACTAGTCCTTGAAAGTGCTCCTTGTAGCTCTTAAGCTCAGTGAGATATCACAGATAAGACCAGCCAAAATTTCTAGACCAATTCTCATCCCCCAACAAATGCTTGGTGATACTTTGCATGGTATAAATATTTTAATAAGTAATATATCTATGAGACAAAAATAAATAATGCTGCTAAATACCAGATGCTGAGTTATGTCCACCTTACTTACTACATTAGATTTAGTTTGGCTTCCATTCATCACTGGTTCTTCTTCCGATACATTCCTAACATTGTCCACGTAATGGTCTGATACTGCATGACACAGTTCTTCCAAAGAATAATCTTTTTCTTGGCACAATTTAATTTCATCCAATAGTTTTGATAATTCTCCAGTCACAGCTTCACCTTTACAAAGAGCAAAGCATTAGTCAGAATAGTAAGCCAAAAAAATAAGTCCAAATGTATACAAAATATGCTCTGCTAAGCATGGTCTAATCCAAAAAATAGGTTTGAGTTGGCAACTGCATGGTTTATCTCCTCTTTCTTCTCCCTAATCTAGCTCCTCTTGCCCTTAGGAGCTCTTTATTTCATCCATGTAAAATGAATGAAAAACGCCCACCTTCTTATGCCAGATGTTTGGTGACTCAATATTATTAGTCAATGATGAGGAAAAGGCTTTCTGTATAATGCTTTGAGACAGGTTCTCTCTAACCTGATGGGTAACGGTAGTGGAAACACGGATACTGCTCAGATATTACTTCTAATTTATATGCTGAATTTTAGATCAGTTTTCAGTGTGCGTTCTGTGAGTTAAGTCTTCAGAAATCCACCATGAAAATGAATTACTCTCTGTCCTGATTAAACACACTGTTCTTTTTTCCTAATTCTACATTCCTATGCAGGGTTGGCTGAGTCGGTTTCACTTGTAGATAAGCCAAAAAACTTTACATGATCAGAGGTACCATTTTCTTACCTATTTCGATGAGGGAGACTATGATCAAAAGGGAATGAACTGGTTTCCCTAAATGGAGCAATAAGGTTTCAGTACACTAGCTTTCAAGCTCTCCTAAGTGCCTTTTTCATGCAGAACTGAATCTGCTAAAATATCCTTCCTCCAGGAGTGATTAAAAATTATACGGTTTACTTCAGATTACTTGTATAGTGATTTCATTGGAACTGTATTATAAGATTTTATTTCAGATGAAGAGCACATAGATATGCTTGAAATATGTAGGAGCATTCCTTTAAAAAAACAAAAACCTGCAATTTGTCTTGTTTTTCTCTGAAAAACATATGGCATACGATTTTTATTATGATGCAGACAGATGTAAATTCAAAGAGGAACAGATGCAGAATTTTGAGCAATTGGGGGAGCTCTACTTCCCTTACCTTTACATCTCAGCACAAGTGAAGCCTCTAGATCAAAAGCGATTCCTCATAATTTGGGTGGACTGTTAGTTCATTTTTTTTTTCATTTTTCCAACTGCCCAATATGTTTGTCAACTTTAATATTTTAGTGCTTCTATAAAGCTTTCTTTCAAAACTTTGAAGCTTGCAGTGGAGAATTGCCTGAAAATCCAGTTTCTTAAACCAGAGCACGTTGCGTTGAAGCTGATTTTCAAAAGAAGTGTAGTCATGTTATGCGGTGAGTGCACTTCTACAGCAGTCACACCACTGAAATTACGTACATGGTGTGTTTTGTCTAGGTGGAAGAAATATTTAGCTGTACGCTGAGGTTTAAAAAAGAAGAACAGGGTATAATTCCCACTTTTGATAAATGGAGAAGCTCCCCTTTCTGATTGGACTGACAAGACATGATACTCAACAAACAGTAGCCATTTGACTAGCCTCAAATAACTTCATTAGACTACATAAAGCACTACTGGCTAACACATTAACATACTTTACCATTTCAAGGAAGCAAAGAACAATAAATTTGACTTGCATAGTTACTGCAGATCTGCTAGTCTAGGTAGGAAGTATGATTTCACAATAACAATATTTTTTATTATTTCTCTAGCACATTCAATATGCAATATGTATAAACAGAGCAAAATATTTACTTTTCGTCGTTTGTGTAGGAGAAACTTCTGGAGACAAAACACAGGATGGGTGATCTGGAACTGGACATTCCTGTATGGGTTCCTCTGGTACAACTGTATTTCCTGTTTCTATGTACTCTGTATTAAAAAAAAATGCACCTGAATTCATTAAATTGTTTTTGGATTTCCCCCACATATCCTTATAATGTATGTGGATGCATTTGTGTTTGTATCTTTGATTATTATAGAGCATTAAATTGGATTGTCATAAGGTATGCAGCCTAATTCTATGTATGTTGGCTCATATATTTCACTAAGTTCAATGGGACATACTTCTATTTAAGTGTGCTTTAATTGCACTGGACATATTGAAACTTCATTTTAGGAAGAAAATTGGATGCTATAATACAGTTGCATTTCCTAAGCACTATGAATGATCTAAGATATACATGTTTAGTTTTAAAAAGTTAAATAATACAGCAATAATGCTATCTATTGAAGATCAGAACTAATCCAGCCCTAGTTGTACATGAAGCCCCAGACAGGAAGCACATCACTACTCAACTGATGCTTCTATCAAAGAATGTTGCCTGAATGTATATCTAGCTGCAGATAAGGGTTCCCTTGCAGGACTGGAATGCAGATATGGAGCATGCATGCAAATTCATAAAACATATTAATATAACATAGGAGATGTTCCTTTACAAATATTCAGATTTTCTACATCACATTCTTTAACTTCCTTATTTTGCATCATCTGAAGGTCATTCTGAAGACCATCTTTTTTTAATATTGCTGTATTAATAGCAATTACTAATGCTGTTATTTAGGTTTCTAAAAATGCAAAGTTCTTAGCATCTGTATGGGATTAAAAAATATGTCTCACAGATGTTTACTATAGGCTATAATTAAGGATAAAACAGAAGATTTTAACCACAATGACCCAAACCCTCTATTCTAGCATAAACCAACCTAAGAAGAGTGGCTGTTCTAAAGGACAGTAAAATCACAATTCGAAGCAATGAAGACACAGCTGAAACTACTAATTTCCAAGATGCGAGCGTAGAACAGAGAATAACCCATCAAGTGTTGTTGGAAGCTTTTTCCTAGGAGAAATGCCAATGGCAGTAGAACAAACTTTTGACTCATCAAATCTAGCAAGGGATGGAGAGCAAGCAATGTTTGAGCTCGCCAAGGTTCTTCATTTTTCACCTTAATGCTTGTCTCACCTCCTTATCATTTGCAACCATGAGTGTCTCCCCCTGCCCCAACAGGAATATTTTTGAATATGGAAAATATACACTCTTCCTGACTCTTTCCTCCCATAGGCTGTGCACTTTTCCCATAGGATAAAGTGTGAAAATGACGTTGGGGGGAGGAAATGCGAATTTCTGGAAGCGCGTACTTGCGCAAACAGAAGCTCAGGAAATTGTGAAAACTTCCCAAGAATTATGCTCTTGTTTGCATTTGGAGTTGTAAACAGGACATATTTGCATAATTTGTGAACAGGACAGAAATTCTTGTCCATTCCTAAACCTGGTTTATGGCCCTCCTAATCCATATGGGCTGAGCAAGGCTTCTGATGGGCTGTGCCCTGAGAGGCTTGCACACTCATATAATTTTAAGCTGGATATTTGAACAGAAAGGCACAGTCATTGTGCTGGACTTTATAAGTATTATCCAGCCTTTTAGAGTTGGATGCCATGGATTACTGTTTATCCCATGACTACTTTGCAACCTGCAAGAAGGCTGGCAAAATGGGTGGATGGGGGGGGGCAGCAATAGGCATATGAGCATCTACATGAACCAGTGGGTTCTTTTTAAGTGGATAGAGATCGTTTGTTCTTTAGTTCCAGAAACTTGGGCCACAGCTAGACCTAAGGTTTATCCTGGGATCATCCAAGGTTCGCCCCTGCCTGAGCACTGGATCCCCTGTGTGTCACCTAGATGAACAGGTTTGACCCCTGGACGATCCAGGGATAAACCTTAGGTCTAGCTATGGCCTTGCTCAGATGCATAAGTTGCTCTGCATAGAGCTTGATGCTTTTCATAGGGAAGGTAGGACTTTGCTTCCCACTACACTAATATCAAAGGAAGAACTGGTCACCGCATCTGAGGTGGGCAACCTGAGACCAGAGATAAAGACCTTGACACTTCTCAGCAGTCTTAACAGAGTACCTCAGTAATTTTAACAGAGACCAAGGTGGAGGTCAAGACCATTCCAGAAGCTGTGGTAGGCAACAGGAGGAGCAGTGGTACCAAAGAGGTGGATTGTGCTGATAAAGATGCTGGTAAAATACCACAGCTCTGCCTACTTGACTTTGTCATAGCATTTACGTACAAGCAGTATGAGACAAGCTGCATATAGTAGGATCTACAACGTCCACTAAAACTTTTCAGATTTAAATACAACCCTTAAAAAAAGATTAATGAAATTTAATTCTAATTTAAAAGATTAGACTCTAGGGAAAGTGATATATCTGCTCGATTACACATTCATTTGAAATGGTTAGAATCTCAGCTATCAGACAAAGCAATCAGAGAATATGCAAGAAATTAAAGGGAAAACACATACATTGTGATTAATGAAACAGCTGCTTTCTTTCAAGAAAAAATGCTAGGAAATGCAGCCACGGGTGGCATATAGTAAGGCTCAGCTGGAATGAACTACTGAATTCCACAGAACTAATGACATAGAAATCCCCTCATATATTAACCATAGCTGTTCTTCAAATCAGGTTTTGTATTGGAAGAATGCCTTGAATATGAGGCAATTCCATGTACATTAATAGCTAGAAAGAAGATCCAAGAGCATGAGTTGTCCATGTCAGTTTTAGATTCTATAGAAATATAAAAGCAGTGGGAAAGTGGGAAAACTTTTATAAGGCAGCTTCTGAAAAAGTGGGATTGCCAATTATTTAGTACAATAAATTTACTTTCCTTGAGGGGGAAAAACCCTAAGTTTCTTACCTGTAACTATGGTTCTTCAAGTTGCCATATGTGTATACTTACATAAGGTGCTGAGCAACGTTGAGAACCTTCTAGATGTAGTTGCTAAAGATTTTTGGTGGGAGGCCCAGTCCTAAGTGCTTTCACAAGGAGACATGCCTCCTGCCTTCCTGTAGAGATTGGGCCCAGCACCAGACATGCCCCAAGAAGACATGGCAATAGATTCTGAGTCAGAGGGGAGTGGGAGGGAGAGGTAGAAGGTGTCCTTGCATCGCCAAGCTTGCAAAAGGCCAGTGAGGAAAAAGGGACTGGTTGTGGCTCAGCTCGTAAGTGGTATTTTAGCATTTATACAGTATTTGTGACTGACGCTGGGGTTTTATACCGAAACATTTCACATTTCGAAATCTGTATCTGTGTGCACTGTATGCACAAACACACATTTAAATCTATATATTTTTAAAAATGTAAATCTATAAATTTATAACCTGAGGTACTAGTTTTGTTTTGGAGTGCTGTATCATGTGCATTGCATTGCCTCCACATCGGGTAATTAAGATGCTCACACACAGCTCTGAAAAACTCTTAGAAATTTGAGTCTCCACTTCCAGAAAGCAACAGAATAACCACTTTTGCAAGGGAAACTGGGGATAGGGGAGGATTTTGGTCAAACTTTACCTAGCTATACGCTTCCCCATTTTAATGTCACAGTATAAATGGAGAAAGTGAAAATTTGGCCAAGGCGTGTTCTGACAATAATGTTTAAAAATACAATATGAACTTATGTGAATGCAAAAAAAAAGGGGGGGAGAAGAGTATTATTATTATTATTATTATTATTATTATTATTATTATTTATTTATATAGCACCAACAATGTACTTGGTGCAGTACAAAATATAAAAATAAAACAGCGATACCCTGCCTAGAGGCTTACAACCTAAAATCACATTAAAACATTATATATTTTATATGCATGTATTAAAATCTATCTCTTATATTGTTCATGTAAATAGTTTACCTTGAAGTAATGCAGCAATCTGGAGCGACTGTTGTGATGGATGTTCTTTAAGAATATCTAAAACAGTTCTACCTAAATTGTCCTTTATGTTTGCATCAATTCCTGAAATAGAAAAATATGATGTACTATGGAATGATTAAGAGCAGAACCCTAACCCCAGATCTGCTGGCTAAAGGAGGGTTGGAAGTAGTAGACAAGGTCCTCTAGTAGAGACGTCACCAGCAGGGGGGCGTATCCACCCTGGTGGTGCCAGGTATGCCTGCTGAAAGCTCTTAAGGCATGGATATACTGCCAGTAGTCTGTCAGTGGTAGGCCCTAAAACAGGCTGTTCCAGGTGTGGGGTGGAGGTGGGCTTGGATCTGCTGGATCAAAGGCCATGTATTTCCTCAGAGGCTCCAGGATGCCCCCACCGCCCCGCCCCCAAATTATGCTAGTCTGGAACTGATTTAGGTACTTTCTTCACCTTGAAACGAATGGACAGGGGGTTAAAAACAGAATTCCTGGCAACGTAAAAAGGAAACCTGCCCACCACCACCACCACCCAACTATCAGCATGAGCCAGCAGGGTTTTGAAAGTGGTGTACAATCCTCAACTTCACTCCCTGCCACCCCATTTAGGATTATTCAAAAAAATATCCTAGATAAATATTCTTCAGTATAAATGTAACACATCAAGCCCAGTTATTTAGTATAAGGCTAATGGCATATTGACCATTAACAATAAATATATACTTTTTCAGCTCATGCACATATAATAGGGCTTAGAAGATACAATAGCTATCTGGTCATATGGCAGTGGGAAATTTGTTCTACAACAACTTTAATGGCATTTGACATGAAAAAGAAATCAAATTCAGAGAAGACCAAGAGAGTAATCCTGTCATCTCTGGGAGAGAATCCCAGGAATCATAGGATTGCTTGTAAAATCCTTCCTAGGTGGGGAACAGCTCTCCAACCTCAGAAGGGGAAGCTGGAACTCCCATCCCCAGGTCCTAGCAGCCGGCACAGAGATAACTAGCTGCCTCTCCAAGTTCCAAAACTCGACCTTGGAGAGGGGGAAAAGGGAGTGTTCTGATGGATGGTAAGGGGAGAAGACTTAAAGAGACCAGATTTATCCTAAGCCTCCTCCACCAGCCTCTTTCCCTCTACCTCCAAAGCATCCTTGCTAGATAAGCTAAAAGTTTAGGATGCTTCCAAGCATGTTTTGAAATTAGAAAATTGAAGACAAACTAGAATTTAGAGAATAATGATGATTTACCTGTTTCTAGGAGAATGCGGACCACATCCACCTTTCCAAACAAAGCAGCTTCGTGTAATGCACTCCCTTTTTCTGTCTGAAAAAAATCAATTAAAGATAATCTAAAATATCAAACAATCTAAACAATTAGAAACATCATTACTGATCACTATTAACCTCAGGATGTAACATTGACCTATTAACCAGAGGATGCAGAATAACTGACTGACATCACAATTGTATGAATTTTTACTCTTACCTATGTCCCAGTGAGTTCAATGGGAGTCACTTTTCAGTGATTCTTGAATAAAAATAAATCATATCTGTGCACCATTCCCTATCAAAAATCCTTCATATGAAATAATATGTGATTAATCCCCCTCCCAACCCCCCCAAACCCCTGCAACTTTGATACCATTTGTTTCAATAATTTGTTCTCAATTTGGACTGAGTCAAAATCAAATTAGTGTGCATTCTGATCAATATTGGTAGGCTTTTTCATGAAATTGTTGATTTGACTCAGATTTATATCTGAACTGAACTTTTTTTGTCCCATTGTTTTTGTGTTCCATTGTCATATTTTTTAAAATATTTTTGGAAATTCTGCATCACTGAAACCATTCTTAAAGAAAATATGTTTGCTTCAGAAGAACATTATATAAGAAAACTCACACATTTTGTTTACGTTGCAAAGTATGCCTATATAGCTCTAGTTAATGTTATCCCAAAAATAATTGTTTTTTAAAAAATACTTTTAACTTTTCTAATGAAGGAAAGACTTTCATTTTTAATAATTTGGAAATTGAAATAATAATAATAATAATAATAAATATAATTATGAATTATAAATTAATTCTTTCAGTTGAACTGAAAAGGATAACTATATATTGAGGGGTAGGAGGAAATATCATCATCATTGTGATCAACTTCAGAGTCTTCAGATGGAGAGCATAGTAACCAGTAGAATTGGGAGGAACAGGAAAAATTGCTATTATGAGCTGCTTCCTAATATATCTTCTTCCCCGTGCTGTAGATTCACCATCTATGCCAGACCCAGTAACAGTACTGCCTGTGCCAAAACCACATTTCAACCAGCAACATAAAGCAACTCAAACTATTGTGCATATGACTGCTCTGTCTTCTGCTACTGATATCACCTCCATACACCCTCTCCAATGCCACCACTGCTTTTCAATGAGTGAGTACGCCCCCATCAGCAGGGATAGTAGTGGCACCTCAACTTTCTGCACTGCAAGGCTTGGGTGTCAACTTTCTTTCCTGGCTGTTGCTGGCCTTGAAATTACTCCTTCCTCTTCTTTTGCTCAATCCTCCATCCTCTCTCTAACCTTCCTCTTTCCCAACTGGCCAGCCTCCTTTTTCATTTCCCTTAACTGATCTGTTTCCTTTCCTTGCTAATTTAAACCTCTCCACTGCTTCTAGGTCTGGTTCCTTGTCAGTGAACCCTTCCCTCTCCTCCTAGTCTCTGCTCTGCAATAGGTTTAGCAGACTCCCTGGCTAGTCAGCAGCTTCCTAGTCAGTATCACTGCCTTTGGAAGAGACTTCTGGGAGCTGCCGGGATTCTGTGGTGGACTCCTTGACCCACAACCAGAGGAAGTGTCGCAAGGTGATTTCTTGCCGTCGTGACAAAGCATAATATAATTCTTCCTCTTTGTTTAAAACAATATATGTAGGTAGAGGCATCTAGAAGGTTTATAATGGGATTGCGTACTGTGAACTTCTTAAAAATTCTTTCAAAAAACCAGTATGCGATGTGTGCACATAGACATATATGTGTTTGTTTATTTTTATTACATTTATATTCTGTCATTTTTCATCCAAGAAACACAAGGCAGCTTACATTATCCTCCTTTTCTCCATTAAAAAAACAGAAAGGAAGTAATGACTATTCTTAATAATACCATGACCAGTCACCGTCACCATTTCAGAACAACCATAATTTCATACATTATATTCCTGCCTAAAATTCCCCTCTTATGTGCCCCTTGTATCAAATAAACCCAATGTTAATCCATTACTTTGACTACCTTCCTAAATCCTTTACTTTGGTCTTACTTTTTTAAAAAAAACAACCAACATGTTAATGACTAAAATGATCAAGGGGCTGGAGCATCTCCTCTATAAGGGAAGGTTACAACATCTGGGAGTGTTTAGCTAAGGGGAGACATGATAGAGGTGTACAAAATTATACAAGATGGATAGGGAAACAGGTTTCTCACTCTCCCATAATACTAGAACCTGGTGTCATTCCATAAAACTGATTGGTGGGAGATTCAGGACAGGTAAAAGGAAGTTGTTCTTCACTTACTGCAGAGCTAAACTATGGAATTAATTACCACAAAATGTAGGTCCAGTCCAGGTCCGGACCCGATTCAAAGTGCTGGTATTGACATTTAAAGCCCTAAACGGTTTGGGGCCAGGTTATTTGAAGGAACGCCTCCTCCCATATGTACCTTTCCGGACTTTATGGTCATCTACAGGGGCCCTTCTCCGTGAG
The DNA here is from genome assembly GCF_023053635.1 of Elgaria multicarinata webbii. Taxonomy (NCBI): domain Eukaryota; kingdom Metazoa; phylum Chordata; class Lepidosauria; order Squamata; family Anguidae; genus Elgaria; species Elgaria multicarinata. Next base: position 41,571,647 of record NC_086179.1, on the reverse strand, counting down.
CCCCTGCCAAAGGAAGTGAGGCAGGTGGCTACTAGGAGGGCTTTCTCCGCTGTGGCACCCCGGTTGTGGAATGAGCTCCCCAGAGAGGTCCGCCTGGCGCCTACACTGTACTGCTTTCATTGCCAGCTGAAGACCTTTTTATTCTCTCAGTATTTTAACACTTAATTTTAACTTAAATTTAAATTTTACTGTTCTAACTCTGTATTTTAATCTTATATCAATTTTGCTGTGTGGTTTTATCCTGGTTGTGCTTTTTATACTGTATTTTGTAATTATGCTTTTAACATGTTGGTTGTTTTATTATGGTGTTAATTTTTGTGAACCGCCCAGAGAACTTCGGCTATTGGGCGGTATAAAAATGTAATAAATAAATAAATAGTGATGGCCACCAATTTGGATGGCTTTAAAAGGGGGTTGGATAACTTCCTGGGGAAAGCTATCAATGACTACAAGTCCTGACGGTTATGTGCTACCTCCAGTATCAGAGGCAGTAAGCCTTTACACACCAGTTGCTTGGAAACATGGGTGGGAGGGTGCTGTTGCACCGTTTTCTGTTTGTGGTTCTCTAGTCAACAGCTGATTGGCCACTGTGTAAACAGAGTGCTAGACTAGATGGACCCTTGGTCTGATCCAGCATGGCTCTTCTTATGTTCTTAATTATAATTTCTCTTACTTATTTTTTTTTAAAAAAAATCAGAAAGAGCTGCAGGAGAGCAAGACAATATTATTATTTTTAAAAACTATATTTTAGGTGTTTTATTTATTGCATTTATATCACACCCTTTTTCCTCCAAGGAACCCAAGGTTCCTTGGAGGTTCCTCCTCCTCTCCATTTTATCCTCACAACAACCCTGTGAGGTAGGTTGGGCTGAAAGTCTGTGACTGGCCCTAAGTTATCCAGTTATCAAGTTATCCTCCTCCAGCAGTGCCTTTCTTGGTGAATCTTTAGGGGTTCTCTGCAGCCTCATCACAGGCGTGCCTGGGCAGCTGTCTGTATTTCTGGTCTGCCTTCCTCAATTTCAGAATCCTCAGTTCTCAAACAAGCATTGTTTCTTTCTGCGAGGGTGTCTTTAACTGTATCACTAGCAAGCTCATCTTCATTAACATCACTCAATTGAGGATGGATTCTCTGTCCTATATCACTGTCCCTATTCTCAGTCCAGTCCAAACATGCATGCCACTCTTCCCCCGCCTCCCTGGGTTTGATCAACACCAGCAGGTCCAGAACTTACATCTGAATGAACAAGTGAAGGTCTCTTCTTTACACTATGGATCTTACTTGCTGCCTCTTCACAACATGCATGCATCAAAGGAAAGTGACACCTTTTCTAGAAATACTATGGCTGTTATTGAATATCGCCTCTACACTGCCATAACTCAAAGCCTTAGGGTTTCTCTTTCCTGATGCAGCCCTTTTCTCATTAATGCTTTTTTCTTTCTCCCACCAATAACTATTTCTTGACATGTTTCTTCTACCTGCAAGCTCTTGTAAATATTTTTATGTTAACTTCCATCTGTTTATATGCCTCAAATGCATGTAACAATAAATTCGAAAACCTCTCTGAAAGGCAACAGGAATGCATCATTGCAGTACAAAATTTTACTGCAAAAGTATACAGCAACATTCCAATTAAATACTTTTTTGTAGCAGCAGTACAAATTGGCTAGAAGTGAACAGTAGATATTGGTTTGTGTTAAATAAGGATCATATATACATAACCCTTAACCGGGACATATGCAAAGGACAATCTCAAAGTTAGATGAAATGCAAGGAGAGCATCATGACAAACTGTTGTAATAGAGCCATCATTTGAATTACCATAATGAGCATGTTCCTTTCTCCTACGCAGGATGAAAAATTGTTCCATTACATCAATATAATAAAGCAAATAATCATGCAATTATTAATTTATGCATAGAAGAAAAAATTAAATACCCACAATATATATGCAAGATGTGCAAAACAACATACTATAATCAGAAACGAACTTATGTAACAGTAGCTATATTAACATTGTTAAGGAAGATGTATTTTTTGGAGCAGAGATAGGTAAAGGTCACATGTAGAATTTAACAGAAATGTGTTAGACAGTCATTCATCATAAATGAAAGCTTATTGTGTAGGCTTACTCACTCATGTACAGAATGTAGCAGACCATAGCCAGATGGAATTTCTGTACAGCAGATGTCATCACAGTTGTGAAACAGAGATATGGTACACTAGATGGTTTCCTGTAGAACTACCCACCAAGAAATTATAAAGGATTTCTCTGAGCAGAACAGTCATCACTTCAAGGCATGATGTGCGCAGGTTAAAGTTCTTATTGGTCTCATTTGTATGCACAACATGCCAACTCTGACAAAAGACAGATGGATGTCTTTACGTAAAAACATACCTACAGTCTTCCTCCTGGTGTGAGGCAAAACTATAAGCATTGTAAAGAAGAAGAAATGAGAGAAATTCGTTGTCCAGTAGCACTGCCCTTGTTAACTGATTCATTCAAGAGTCTGGGAGCACAAGAAGCACAGCACAGCTATCTGCCTGTCGGTCGATTGTATGCAGAACCATGCCAACTCTTGGGAAAACTGCTGCCATGATTAATTAAATTGAAATGAGCCCTGGTGCTGGGGCATTTATGACAAAATTAGCTTAAAAACTTGAAAAAGTATTGAGGGATTGCAGGTATGTCAGAATGGTGAAATACTTTCAGTCATGGTTGAAGATAAAAAGAGACATTTTGAAAATGTTAGCAGCTATTAAAGAAACTCCTCTTTCAAAAACACTGATTGGGGGGGGGGGGAAGGTTTTCCCAGTCCCCAGATCAAATTCTGTTGCATGCCCTGATGTAGATCCTGCCATGGTAGGGGGTAAGTGTGTGGGGAAATGTTGCAAAACAGGTTCTACAGCAGTATTGTAGCACATGGAAATTGCAAGCACTACAACAAATGTTTAAAATAGTTGGAGAAAAACAAGAATATTGAGAGAGAAGTAATGATAAGACAACTGCTTGGAGAGTGTGTCATGTTTCCTGTGTGTGAGCTAGATGTTACAGTACAGGACATTTAACATCTTAGTTTAGATTTGGATGGAAAGGTCCATATAAATCAACCACAATCCTCCTGAGCCAAATCAATTCTGAAAATGGGGGTGCTTATTCCTGCTTTCTTGAATCAGATTTAAGGCACCTACAGCAACTGCTGCTGTTCACAGCAGTCAAAATATTACCTATTTCTAGGCACACTAGACAGAAAAATCTAATTGAGTGGAAAAACAGCAACATATCCTGCTCAAACTTATAGAGGGTAGTGTTCTGTAGGACTGCTAACAACCTATGGAGAAATTACTGAAGAAGAGGTTTTATTGATATCAGTCACACTAAGGCTACAGCATTCTGCACAAACTAATTTGCAATGCGCTTTTATTCTCAGCATGCCACCTTATAAAAATGTTTAATCAGTTTAAATATGATTGAACATAAAAGACTCTCCATAGATAACTAGAACAGGAGGTCACTGTTGTCACTTCTAACACAGATGACCTGCTGGAAGGGAAGGAAGAAAAAACTGTATGTGTATTCACTTCACAACTATCCAACACATGATTGTTAGAAGTGCCTGATGACAGCACCCGTAATTCATTTGATAAGTGCTGGTATACTGTAGTAGCACCAGGTGCAACTTACTCCTCTTCCCCAGCTCAATGTACTTTTATTCACATAAGAGCAGATCCAGAAGGGTTCTCTTGCAGAAAGTGGTTTCTGGTCATGGATTGTGCCTTAACAGAGTAGCATTTATTGTTCCCCTGCTAAGCAGCAATTTGTACTGAAAAATAATAACGTAATTTTTATCTAGCAAACTGTACCCATTATTAACCATAATTAGCAGTAATTAATAAAAAATAAACTAATAAAAGAAAACCAGAAAAACAGATAACTAAAGCAGTTCTAAAATGTAAAAGTAAATGGTGAATTATTATTTAAGAACTAGGAGCTATTATAGTTTCACTAAAAATTGGACTTATATAAAATAAGTATTAGCAATAAATTTTACCAATATTCAAAACTCAGTCAGTGGAATTCTAGGAAAACCAAGGGCCTTGCTAGATCTACCTGGTAATCCGGTGGGGAGTAGGGGCGACGCCGCGCTGCAGCTAGCGCGGGCCGTCGTCCCTAGCTAGACATAAAACGCGACGGGGTAAGGGAAAGCCACATTGCGTCAGCCATTTTTTAAAAAATTAAAGGACCATGTGCGGAAGAGTTCACCAACGAGAAGGTAAGGCTTTTTTTAAAAAAAGGTTCCCCGCTCCCCCCTGCCCCTGATTTCACCCAATGTCTGATGCCAGTCCGCTCCCCCGGCTTGCCTGCTCAATTGCCCATCTGCTCCCCCCCACTTGCCGGCTTACTCGCTCATCCGCTCACCCCCCGCTCGCTCGTCCACTTGCTCCCCCTGCTCGCTCGCTTGCTCGCCCGTCCACTCACCCCCCCGGCCCCCATCTCTCCCCCCTGCAATTCCCTCGCCCCCGGCCCGATGGGCACAGTGCTCCATAGGAGCGTGGCTTCTCCCGGCTACTCGCTAGTAAGCTGCGTAGCCAGGAAAAACCACAGAACCTGCTAGACTTTCTGCAGGGAGGGTTTAGCCAAGCCTGACCCTGGGATCCCCTGTGCGTCATCTGCACGCACAGGGGTGAACCCGGGTTTCAGCCCGGGCTAAACCCTTGTCTAGCAATGGCCCAAGTATGCTTGAGTATTTCAAACAGTAATATTAGTTCAAGTATTATTATTTAACATTTATTTAGTAGTTCGTGTTCTAGACACATTTGACAACAAGTAAAACACATCAGGTGTGAAAGAAAAATGTTACAAACTTTGTGAATTTATTTTAGTGAGGCTGTAATCCTATATCCACTTATCTGGGAGTAAGCTCATTCGGACTTTCTTCTGAGTAGACAAGTATGGGATGGCATTGTAAGTGTAATACTGAAAGCGGATGGGTAAAGCAAAAGCCATAACTTGGCATTTACTCCTTTTGATTAAATGTTTCATATCAACTTGTTTACAGAAAGGTTAAAACCATTTTGTATTGAAGGCAAAATATTTATTTATTTATTATTTATTAATTACATTTCTATACTGCCCAATAGCCGGAGCTCTCTGGGCGGTTCACAAAAATAGTAAAATGGCCTAAGAGAAATCCAATCAGTAATATATTAATACCTGCTAGAAATATGGATTTTTTCCTTAGCTACAACTCCTGTGTTTTATGAGGAAATTACGTAGATGATATTATCATGTTGTAATGTATGGCTTTAAATGTTGTGAACTTCCCAGAGAGCTTCAGTTATTGGGTGGTATAAATGGATTTTAAAAATATTTCCAATATAATATTCTGCTTCTTTTGTAAAACAATGTTACTGCAACCTTTTCTCCATTTTCACCTGCTGGGAATGCAAAACAAACAAACCCTCGGTAATGCAACAGTTTATTATTTATTACTTTCCATCACTCAACAAATATTAATGATTTTACTCAGATATTATATTGGAAGAGGCAGTCAACTGAAAGCCAAGAGGCAGTATTAAACAGCAATCAACTGAAAGGTTCTGCACATTTCAGATACATTAGCTATTTATTTAAGATGGGATCCAAACGTCCATTTTGAGGGTTGCACGTTGAAGCTTCTTCGGCTTCCCATCCCTAAAGCAGCCCTGCAGTGCTCAACAAGCTGCTCCTTAAATTTTCAGAAATTCTGGAAGCGCTCTCAAATGCAGCACAAGATCAGGAAAAATATCGCAAAGAAATCCTATCATGCAGGAAATATCTAACCCATCCTTTCACTCCTAACCCATCAATGGGTATGTTCTAAAAATAGACATTTACCCTGTTTTTACATACATATATGTTTAACATACGCAGCAAAAATAACTCGCAGCTTATACCTGGCCAGTAAATACATGCCCAAATAAAATGGACTTTTCACTGCCTGCAAAGGTCTTTGAGGACATGTTAGTTAGCAAAAGTATGAAGGAGCTGTCTAAAAGATGGTAAATACCCACTGAAAATCATTTTATTTGCCCTTACCATTTCATGGTGCATAAAGAGGCAACTCTTAAATGAAGTCTGAAATTTCACAGGATATTTATTTATTTTATTTATTTATTTATTTATTTATTACATTTTTATACCGCCCAATAGCCGAAGGATATGAAAGAGGAGGAGGATTTGATATATCAGGGCTTTATATACCAGCTTCTTGAAATATGCCCGGGGGCAATAATAAGCCCACACAAACACTGTACATAGCTTGTAGCGGTCCTGCCCAATCTGCATGCTGTAAGTTGAAATTTATTGTCATGAACAACTTTGCACTGTTTCATTACGGTGTTACAAAGAAGCTATTGTGTCACATCCTTATCTAAAGGAACAAAACAACGCTTTCTTTTAATATTTTTTTAAAATCATACTAACTTGGCAGCTGACATCCATTCCAGCTTCTAGTAGCACCTGTACAACAGCTTTGTGGCCATTACGCGCAGCAAGGTGCAAAGGAGTATGTTTTCTTGTGTTACAGCTCATCAAGTTTGGATATGCACTGATTATCATCTTCACTACTCGCAAGCGGCCATATAAGGCTGCCAAATCCAATGGAGTCTCTAATTTGTTGTTTCTTATTGTAGGATCTGTAAGTTCATCAAGCAAAACAGCTACCACTTCTGAGTGTCCATATTGGGCTGCACAGTGCAAAGCTGTTTCATTTTCATTGTTCTGTTAAAAAGAGAAAAATAAAATAAAATGCCTTGTTAACAACTTTACTGCACTTGGCATACTCTTTTATTGTATGGTATTTAAGCACATTGAAATAGATTTAATAGATATTATATCAACAATTAGAATTTTGCTGATATTTTTAAGCCAAATAGCTCTGGCAGCTCAGCTTCCCTTCTACTGCAACTGATATAGCCTCCCGCTTATAACAGGAGGAGAAGTGTAAACCTTGGCTATATCTGAAGTGGTCTTTGCATATTTTGGTTAGGACTTAATGAATCTAACTCCAACATAAATGCTTCCTTGTCCAGTTCATTTGATTAAATAGCTCCCAAGGCTGTCAATTTATACAAATGTACAGAAACACAGAAAATTAACACAGTTATAATTCCTACAGTACAAATATTTTATGCAAATATGAAATCATCAAAATAAACATTATTAGTCTTAGCTGTTAGTCCCAATGGTCCATCAAGTTTTACACAGAAAGCTAATTATTTGTGTATGTCAAATTAAACACCTATTGACTGATAGAAAGCTTGGTTACACAATTTTTAACAGCATGGGCATGTCTACACCAGGGGAGGGGAGGGGGAGGATCTCACAATATGCTGATCGCGAGATCCTCCCCCACAGTCCAAACGCGGCATGCAACATCCCAGGAGGAAGGAGGACGTCGTGCCCGCCGTTTGTTTTTTTTTTAAAGAAAAGGACCTGGAGTGCGCCTGCATGCCAGCAGAAATGTAAGGGGTTTTTTTTTAAAAAAAAAAAACCCGACCCCACTCCCCTCCCCACCCGATGGGCACAGAGTGCTTGAAGAGCTCGGTGCCCCATGCCTGGTTCCTGGCTCCTAGCATTTACTTGTGAGGAGCCGAGATGAAACCGAGACGGCCACCCACACATCACGCGGTCTTGGGACAATCCCGAGACTGCGGGAAAAACTAGGGTAAAAGCTGTCCTGGTTATCCCGGGGAAAGGGAAGGATCATCCCTCCTTGCCCCCAGGATCCCCTGTGCATCATGTGGACGCACAGGGATGATCCCGGGGCAATCCCCGGGATAAGGCATGATGTAGACATGCCTCATGTCTCCAAAATTACAAGAGCCCTGGATTGGAGCCAAAGATTCTACTGCATGAGCCTTGCCCACTATATCCCAAAAAAGACACACTGGAGTGTCCCCAAACTCTCTGGTGCAAGTTTTTGAGGGCTACAGCAAGTTGCAGGTGGGAAAGAAACTGGCGATACTCCTTTTCCCACATAAGCAGGTGTCTTCTACATACGCAGATGTCGTCTCTAGAACAGTGGGGTCTTTAGATCTAAGCCAATATATCTGACAATTCGATTTTATACGTAAATGGCACTATTCTAAAATGTAACAAACAAAAATCACAAGAATACACAACTTCATGCAAATATTTCACAATTAGATGAGAAAATGTACTCATGTTTTAGAAATAAAATATTTTAAAATTAGAAAAAATAGGTTTGAAATATTTGTTAAAAATATAAATATAAACCTAATCATTATAATTTCCATTTATATTTAATTATTTATGACATATAGTGATAAAATACCTTATTAGGCTACAATCCCATATTCACTTACCTGGGACTAAAACCCACTGAATTCAGTGGGATTTACGTCTAAGTAGACGTGTCTAGGATTGCACTGTTAAGTTAATTTTTCTAAATAAAAATGTATTTGAATGAATAGAGATGTGAATACTGAGTAATTATTTGAAATCCCTAAAAACTGTAGAACAAAGAGAGAAATCCTGTGCATACCCACCCAAAACACTAAAAAGCCTTCTGCAATAAACTTGGCTTCAAATATTCACATTTTGAAATTGGAAACAAGTTCATATTAGGAGAAATGTTGTATATTGCATTTCTATAAACCTGTTTGTCCATTCACAGATGTAAATACTGTTTTCTTGTTATAGAGAAGCAAAAATATTTTTGAAAGTGAAACCTCAGATATTGCAACAGAAATTTGGAAATCTAACATAGACTTGTTACATTTGAACAGGCAGGCTGTGCACAGTGCTACTGTGCCTTGCATTACCAATCCCTCAGGAAGTTGGGGGCTTAAAGCTATGATCAAAATAGTACTGATATTCATGTATACATTTAAACTACCACCACAAATAATGACTTTATCTAAAACAAACTACTTTTAGAACAAACATAAGAACTAGCCATGTATGATAAAGTTTGGGAGCTGAATATCCCCAACCCAACCCAACCCATAAGTGCTGCATTATTGTTTGCTCTAAATATCACATTGCTGGTGCTGATCCTATCTGAAAACATTGTGAATTTCGATAAAACCTCAAGGGAAATGGGGGTAGAAGCACTGTTCCTAACAGACTACAATAAGAGAAAATTAGCGTTTTAAAAAAACAGATTTGGATTGGTGGGTGGACTGGAGAATGAGAAAGTGTTTGTGCTAATCAATTTTGTCGGCAAACATAGATTTTTTAAGGGCATCTAAATATATTTTTAAGAGGGCATGAATTGGCAGAGACAGGTATATGACATAAAAAATGCCCTTTATGTGTTATTATTTGCACACGCGCACACACGAAGCCTGTTATTATGTCACCAACAGCAGTAGACTAAGCAAGTTGTGAGCAGTGGGGACAATAGTTAAATGCAGAGTCATAAGGTATTTACACAGTCATTACTTCGATCAGTCACTACTTCCAGCAGAATGCAGAGTATGGTTAAATCCAGTGCCATTTCTTATCCATGGGCCACACTTTCAATCCTATAGAACAGTGGTTCCCAAACTTCTTCAGGTCACCGCCCCCTTGGTTCTATAAACTCATGCCCAGTGCCCCCTACCTTACACTATAAAAATCATTATTCAGAATAGTGGTTTTCAAAGGAAGATTATTTATTTATTTATTTACCCACTAAGGAAGATTATTTATTTATTTATTTATTTATTTATTTCATTTCTATACTGCCCAATAGCCGAAGCTCTCTGGGCTGTTTACAAAATTATAAAAATAATAACAATAAAAATTATAAATAACAATAAAAATTATAAAAACAACAATAAAATTAAAAACAGTAACAATTAATTGAATATTTATTCAAAATCCAATTGCATTTTTTTAGTTTATTCAATTAAACATAATTGATGGACTTGATCCAGTGATATCATCTTTTCAAAGTCTGATAGTCATTTAGCAAGAATGTTAGATATCACATTTAGTAACTAGGGTAGAGGACCTCACTATTCTGTAAATGCTTAATGTGATGGATGGGCTTCTTAAACGGTATTAATACATGTGTGGATTCTTCCCCTATATGGCTTGGGGCCAAACTACCTTCTCCCATAAAAATGTCCCTGGGTTTTAAGACCTTCTGGAGAGGCGCTTCTTGGAAAAGACCACTTCAAGCGCCCCCCTGTCTCCCCTTTGCCTCTTAACGCCCCCCTGCTGCCCCCTTGCCTCTTAACGCCCCCCTATGCAATCCCACTGCCCCCAAGGGGGCAGTACTGCCCACTTTGGGAACCACTGCTATAGAGCAACTCTCTGAACAAAGACTTCAAGCTCTCCCCACTACCCCCACAACCACTTTTTCCACAGAAGAAGCAATGGAGATTCATGGCAAATAATATGCTAGTATATTACATTCTAGTAAATTTTATTTTTCAGTTCTATGATTCCAACCTAGCTATTATTCCTTGTCTAGCAGAATGGATATTATCTTTAACAATTACTAGGCATGAACATGACCCTACACTTCTAAAGCTAATTGTACTTTAAATATTTTTTTACACAAAAGTAGTTACTACTTAGGTCATTACCAAACAAACAAGTAATCTACCTTTCCAAAATATAGTGGAACATAGTTTCAGCCACAAGCATAATGAGAACACCATAAGCCATGCATGCATAACTGTATGCTTCCAACAGGCAGCAAAATACAGAACTGCCTCATATAAAGATATAGGGGGTTGTATGATCATATGTGTGTGTAATTTGGAGGGAGGAAAGATGTATCTGAAAAAGCAGACATTGAGATTAGGTAATATATTTTACCCAATTCAATGTACATGAAAAAGTAGTGCAGAAGAAATGGAATAGCATGTTGCAATAAAATTCGGAAGGACATTACCTGGGACTCAAGTTGCAGATTGAAACTGACTAAAACTGAGAATGTCTAGTCAATTTCAATCTTGTGTCAGTGTCTTTGGTAAAACACCTGTGTTGCAGTTCTACTGCAACTGCTGAGTAGACCCTAAGAAACAGAAAAAAAAAAAACAAAAGAAGAAGAGGAAGGGAGGGAAAGCAGAGACCGAAAGAGAGAAAGAGAGAGAGAGAGAAATAAGGAAGGTAGGAAATAACAGATGCACAGAGTAAGACACACAAGGGAGTAAGAAAGAATGGAGAACAGGAAAATAGTTGTTGAAACCTCCTCTATTATCAATTAGTTTAAAATAATACTTATAGGCCTCTGGCCTATACTATCGTATCAGAAAGGTTAACTGTGATGTGTGTCTAGTTCACTTCCTTCTTTGCACACTATAGGTATTAGCAACCAGTGGGATTACACATGCTTTAATAGAAGAACCTACATTTTTGTAAAAACATCTTGACTAACAAATGTCATGTCATCTATTACAAATACTTAGTGTAATAGATAAAAATACAAGGGCCCAAAACAAACAAATTGAGACCTAAGCTAATTTCAATGGAAGAATTAACCTCACTCTCACTGAAATCAATGGGATTTCTATAACAATTATTGGGGATAAAGTACAAGAAAGAATAAGAAAATATGCTGATTATTATAAGAATCTTAATAAAACATATTTAATAAATAAGAATCTAAATAAACTGTAACGTGTGATTGTAGTCTTCAAAGACTATACTTACAAAGACTATACTGCTCTACAATTTTATGGTTTGCACTTACACTAAACAACGGCTTAGTGTTACATACATGAAGAGATGGGTCACACTTCATGCTAAAACATGATTTAGTGCTATGTGCATGAGCAGGAAGGAGTCCAAGCAAAGCTTTAGGTTTACATGTTCCACCTCCCTTCTCCTATCTTCCTCCTGTAGCGCCAGGAGGAATAAACCAGAATTCATTTTCACTTCAGCAGATTCCTGGCTTACTTGTTAGATGCAAAGTGGGAATCAAGGTTTAAAAGAAACACTAGTCAATTGCTAAGCAAGCCAATCACAAACTCTGGCTTGTTTAACAAACTAGAGTTTACTTTAAATCACAATTCCTAGTTTGCATATAACAGCCACCCAGAAAACTGCTAAAGTAAAACTGTATTCTGGTTTATTCTTCCTCTAAGCTGTGTGGGAGAAGGACCCCAGCACTTCACATAGGCTCCTTTTTGGTTATGCTCACAGCACTAAACCATGGATTCGCATTATGCGTGAATGTAGCCAATGTCATATTAGATAGGGTTTTTTTAAAGCAAGGTTACTTCCACTGCATTCAAATAGTACTTAACCTTTTTATCAATATATAAATAATACTTAACCTCTTTATTAATACAGAGGTCTGTATGAACTAAAAGAGAGCAAGCAGTCCAGTTTAATAAAACATCAAATAACTATATTAATCCTAATATATGACAACTGACCAAAAAAAATACCTATTGCCACCTCTATCACTGAATAGTCTTATTAAATATGTCATTACATAGAGAAAATAATTACTTAAATAAAAAAGAAAAAGCTGAAACAAAATACAGTGTAATGATAGACAAACTTTTGATCTTACTTTTATACTGTTAGTTTTACTCTACCCTGTGCCTGTTTGGTGCATTCTCTTCCCCTTCTTATTGTTTTATTATGATTCTATTAGAATGTAAGCCTATGCGGCAGGGTTTTGCTATTTTATTGTTTTACTCTGTACAGCACATGTACACTGATGGTGCTAAATAAATAAATAAATATAATAACAACATACTACATGCTAGACAAAAAGTTCATCCTACGAGGATTCTAAATAAATAATCTAGATGTTTATTTCCTTTTACAAGTGAATGTTATATTAACTCATTAATCTTTAACTCCAATATAAAAGACTATGTACTCTCACTATTCTGTGGGAATATTGTGTTTTTTCTAAGAGTTCTATCTTTCTATTATCTGCAGTATTTCATCTCCATGTTCTCTCTCATTTACTTCTTTCCTTGCTTATTCCTATCATGATCCCAACAGTCTAGTTACTGTCCAGTAGTTCCTTCTGAAAATATTCCTATATTCCCTTTTAGTAATAAGTCCCTGCCATAACTAAACCAACACTAACGCCACCCCCACCCCCACCCCACTTGGCTTATGGGATTCCTTTTCTTGATTTAACAATTTGTTGTTCCCCTGCAATATCGTAATTCAGTAACCCCAGATAAAACAAACAAACACAAACAAACATAAAGATGGCAGCTACATCCAACTCCTGCCATTTCTGTAAATAATAGTTACTTGCATCATTCTAGAATTCCACACTTGAAGAGTGTGGAAACAATTCCAAAAATGCTGTAGCTTTTCATTAGGATCAGTATGAATTAGACTACTAAGGACCACTAGAGGGCACAAGAATGATAGGAAGACAAATTAAAATCTTTACTGTTTCAAGATAGGGGCAGTTATAGGAGCAACTCACACATTACTTCTCCCTATTTTTCATCCAAGGAGAGAAAATTCTATACTAGGTTTTCCTGGCTCAGAAAGGCACAAGCTTGTTATTCCACTTTTTAAAATATTTTAAGAAGTGGCAGTAGGAGAAGATTTCTAAAGGAATCATTAAAGGTATGTGCTAAGAATACGTGTAATAAAAAACTAAACAGCAATCTTGGGTAACTATAAATTAATTCCAATATTTCCCTGTGATTTTTTTTTCAGTCAACAAAATCTAAGTTGTGTAAAGTTGATTTCAAAAGGCAAGGACAGATCTTACTTTTGATTGTTTGAGAGCCTGTTTGCCAATCATCTGTTTGTACTTACCTTATGAATATTCCTTTAAAATCAAGAAAAATAAGAGAGAACCATGTGTCTGAAATCATAAGGAACAATTAATGGGATCAGAGTTTAATCATGCTTGGAGTAGACCCAGTGAAACATTACTAATGACTAGCTTAATCCTATTGATGTACTTAAATGGGTCTATTTTAAGCGTGATTAAATCTGGATCCAACCCACTGCCATACTGAGATACAAAACCCTTAGCAGAATGAAAGGACTATACTGCTTATCTGCAGCAAAAGCAATCTAAAGAATTCAGTAACTAAAAGATAACACTTTTGGCTCAATATTACAGTAATTAGAGCTGGTAAGGAATAAAAGTTAAGCTAAATACAGTATAATACTTAATCAAGGTAAGCACTGTTTTAGGTGCTGATTTCTGCCAAATTTAAGTGGCTTCAAATCATCTATCAATGTAGCTACACAGAAACATCCACCTTTACTCCTTACCATGGATATTTTAATCTTACAGATGTAGGAACAAAAGGATACTTACTTGTATTTTCTGAAGACATAAACAAAGATATTTAATAACTTCACCTGTTCATTGACTCTGGAATGTGAAGGCCCATGATGGATAAGTATCTTCACAATCTCTACATCTCCTTTCCAAGCAGCCAAGTGTATAGGAAAATACCCTTTATTATCTGCCACATTGGTGGAAGCTTCATATTGAAGTAATTTGATAACTACGTCCCTGAAAATATAAAGAAATTGAACTTAAACCTGACAGAATTATTCCTTTATAAAGCTGATGCATCACAGCACATATTGTCGAGATATACTAGAAGCAAACAATCATAACATTAAGTCATTATTCAATTAACGCTGTCATCAATGCTAAGAAGCAGCGGTTCTCAACCTGTGGGTCGGGACCTCTTTGGGGGTCGAATGACCCTTTCACAGGGGTCGCCTAAGACCATCGGAAAACACATATTTCCGATGGTCTTAGGAAACTGTATTGACTGAACTATGTCATGTATCATCTTTTGTATTATTAAAGCTATTGTTATGTATTATTTTCATTAGCAAACCATCCCATGACAATGGATCGTGTAGAGAAGAACGAAAATAATTTTATGGTTGGGGGTCACCACAACATGAGGAACTGTATTAAAGGGTTGCGGCATTAGGAAGGTTGAGAACCACTGGTCTAAACTATAAAACTATTAAAAAATGATTATGATTAACTAGCTCCATCACACTGGGGATTAACATGCTCCCTACCTTTGTGTTTTCATCCCTCTTTTCAAAAGAGGAAGTACACAACGAGCACGAGACCCGTTGACTCCGCTGTTCTAATGGCGCCACTTCTCCTGCACACAGCAGGAGAGAGCAGCAATTCCGATTTTAAATAAACATTGAACTTAATGAGGGTTTTTTTGTTGCGCAAGAAAGGCCAGAAGGGGCGTGGGAGGCAGATAACGTCATGTGAGGGACCTGAGCAAACTCCATGAGTGCCCAGTAACGAGCGTGCAATAAAACGCTCATGGGATGGAGCTTTATGTCTCACTGTGTCCTTTAAATTAATCACAGAATAATAGATTAAAAATTACATCATTGTAGTAGATTTGTTCTCCTCAGGTCCTCAGAGATATTAACCTGAAATCTGACAATAAATGGCTAGATTTCTAATGATGTCAAAAGAGAGAGAAATCCCAGATGTTATAGTAAAATGTATACCAGGGGCTTGCAGCTAAAAATGTAGATTGGGGGGATCAGTCCTTGACTTGTCTTGATTCTCTGCTCAGCAATCCTCAAATTGCAAAGCTTTGTCATATTCCAACAAAACGAAGACCATTCCTTTTCAAGGCCCTGTGAGGTTTTCTCCAGCTGTCAGGAGCTGGTGGAAGTACAATTTGAGTGCGGCTGCCCAAGTAGTGAACCATCAAACTGCAGGTTGCAGCATCTACTTAGCCAGTGAAGGACCCTCTGGCTCCGGACTCACTGCAGTCAGCCAAGCTGGCCACAGGATCCTCTTTGACAGGAAGAACTATTAAAAGGGCCTTGTGTTCTAGCTTAGCATTGCACAAGCAACATGGTCTTTCTGAACTTTGGTGTGTTCCTGGTTTTTTTGGTTGTTCTTTGGTATTGACTTCTGACTTGCTCTTGGTCCTGCATACAGGTTTGCCCTTTGATCTTGACCTGTTCTCCATTCCTGACATCTGGTTTCATCTCTTGACTCCAATTTCCTAGAGCAACTTCTGGTTTATCCCAGACTGCTGCCTAACGTCAAGCCCATTTCCTCTTTTAGCTATCCTTTTCTTCGTCACCTCTTTTTCCTCCATAAATCTCTTTCAAACATCTTCCCTTTCTTTCTCTGCTTCCCTCTCTTTGATCACTGCATATTCAACATTATCTTCCTCATGAGGGCTGCATAAATCCTCGCAAAGTTCAGGGGCATGTATGTTGTGGGTGGGGATGTATTAAAATTAGAGAAAGTGATCCAAGGGTTTTCTTCCTCCTTTTAAAAAACATTTTAAAAGTTAAGCTGGCAGCTTGGTAGCACTTGGCATCCTAGCAGCTGAGCACTTTGAAAATGAGGGCTAGAATGTCCCTGAGAACTGTCAGGTTTCTGGGTGAGTGAACCAAAAAAGTGACTAGAGGTTTTTCTGCCATTATGACACACAAGGAGAAATCTAGATTAGCTGGTGGTATTTTCAAGGCCAAAGTGATTATTGCACCTACAGTCAGGTGATTAATTAGGAGCAGCTGGAATGGTTTGCTGACTCACAGAGTGTGGTAAAGCTGATGTAATAATACCACATGGTAAGAATGCCATTAACTGGTTGGCTCAAATGACTATAAAGAAGAATCTGGACTATGGATAGTGTGGAGAAGAAGGTTTAGGGTTCTTTACTGCATAGTAAAGAACTTAGATGAGCACCACTGATCTTTGTCTGTGTGGTCTTTCATCTTGAGATCAGCTTCTTTGTCTTGACACTGGACTTCCTGAAAAACTCTGCTAGTGTGAGTTGCATTCTGCACTAGCTCTAAAAAGTGCATTACTATACTTACCACGTCAGTGTTGGGTTATGGGTCCAGACAGTTTCCAGTGTGAAGACTGAGAGTTGGTGATATCTCACAGAAGAGGTGGCATCTCGAACTGCGGTCTGGTGAGTGTTGTTTGCTGTGCCGAGGAGGGGTTGAGGAGCAAGGCATCGCAAGAGCAGTTTGTGAGAAAGTTACAGCTATGGCTTTTACAGACATGCCATTGAATTGTCTTAATGAGACTAATTATCTGGCTTGGAGCTGCAAAATAGAGCACTATCTCCAGAGGGAGAATCTGTGGAATGCTGTAAGCAATCCCCCAGACCAGCCAGATGAAGAGCAGGAAAGGAACAATGAGAAGGTGTTAGCAAATATTATTCTGTGCTTGGAAGACAGCCAGCTGATCCATGTGAGAGGGCTAACTTCTGCACAAGCATGTTGGAACGCCTTGAGAGCAATCTATGTGCAAGACACTGCTGCAAGTAAAGTCTTGCTAACTCGCAAGTTGTATAGAGCACGTCTGCAGTCAGGGTCAAGTGTGTCTGACCACATCAACGTGATGCGTAAGCTCTTTATGGATTTGGAGGAGCGAGGCATGAACTTTGCAGAGTCACAAAGTACATGTAGTACTCAGTTCCTTAGATGATTCGTGGGACAATTTTGTCCTAGCCTTGGAGGCTATGCCAGAGACTCAGCTCACACTCCACTACTTAACTGGGCGCTTGATAGAAGAGCAAAGTCAGAGAGATGATAAGCGGCTTGAGTCCAGTAACGGGAGCGTGAGGCAGTCTGCCAAACGAAGTGTTCTTCCACCGAATTGGCAGCGACCCAGGATGAAAATAAGGCGTTTGCTATTAAGTGTTGTTTTTGTTGTGGATCAAGAAAGCACCTGCAGAGAGATTGTTCAGTACCAGTGGAGAAAAAGCCTGCACCACAGAAGAAGAAAGTGAGGCCCAAGATCTCTGTGGTCAAGATTGCTGTAGAAGAGCCCAATGACGTTTGGCTAATGGACAGTGGTTCCAGCCAGCACATTGCAAACAGAAAGGAGCTGTTTGCTACTTTGCATTCTCCACACCAGAAATCGGTGACGCTGGCAGACGGAAAACCTTCCAATGTCCTTGGTGAAGGTTCTTTATTTATCCCTTGTCTTGGTAAAAATGTAAATAATGTGCTTTGTGTACCGTCTTTAGACTACAACTTGATAAGAGTATCTTGTTTGGATAAAGAAGGGTATACTGTTTTGTTTTCTGACAAGCAATGCAAAGTACTAGAAGGGAATAATCTGCTAGCTAAAGGAGAATTAAGGAACAATTTGTATGAAATGGTTCAAAAAGGGTCTAATGTTTCTGGAGACGTAAAATCTGTTTTTGAAAATAAGCCTATGCATGATAACTGTGTGCACCTGTTACATAGACGCTTGGGGCATGCTAGCTTTAAAGTGTTAAGCAAGATGCCAGATGCGTGTCTTGGTTTGAAGGTAAAAGCATGTGACCAATTTCTTGACTGCACCACCTGTAAATTGGCGAAATCCAAAGTTGCCCCTATTGGAAAGAAGAGTGACAGAGTCACAAAACAAATTTTTTGAATTAGTTCACGCAGATTTAATTGGGCCATTGGATAAGACACTAGAAGGGGCAAGGTACGTCCTGGTGTTGGTAGATGATTATAACAGATATGGTTTTTGTTATTTGCTACACAACAAGAGTGAAACCTTTAAGGTGTTCCAAAATTGGCTGAGTTGGGTGGAGAGAAAATTCTCAACCAAAGTTAAGCAATTGCAGTCAGACAGAGGAGGTGAGTTCATGGCTGATGTTTTTCAGAAGTGGCTAAGAAGAAAAGGGATCTCAGCCAGGCGAACTGCATCTCATTCCCCATGGCAAAATGGAGTGGCTGAGCGTAGAAATGGAGTTCTTCAAACCATGAAAGATTCAATGATGACAGACTCGGGGCTTCAGGCCCACTTCTGGGGTGAAGCAATGCTAACTGCCAATTATGTGGTTAATAGGTTGTGGAGTTCCTCAATTAACAACACCCCCTATTACCTCATGTTTGGAAAAAAGCCATCTCTAGCACACGTGAGAGTTTTTGGCAGCTATGCATGGGTTAACATCCCAAAAGCTGCAAGAAGAAAGAGGCTGGCAAAAGCCAGAAGGTTGAGGTTTCTGGGCTATGCGCCTGGCTCCAAAGCGTACAGATTCTCAGCAGGAGGCAGAGATGTTATCTCCAGATCTGCAAGCTTTGAAGAGCACAGCAGCTGGGGGAGGCTTCATGGAACTGAGGTTTTGTTGCCGACTGAAGAAAAGAACTTGGAAACTCCAAAACGGGAAGAGGAGCAAAGAAATGTTTCCAGCAGAGGTAGCAGTAGTAACTCTACTGCAAGCTCTAAGGAAGAGGAGGAAGAAGCTGGCACATCATTAGGACCCAGACGCTCAGAAAGGAGCAATAAGGGTGTTCCACCAGATAGATTCACTGCTGGCCAAATCAGAATTTGTCAAGTCTCCTATGAACCTGAGAATTTTGAAGAGGTTAAGAAACTGCCTGAAGCAGAAAGGGAGAAGTGGGTTCAGGCCATGAGAGTAGAAATGGACTGTATGTCAAAATACGATGTTTTTACACCAACTATATTACCAAAGGGAGAAAAAGCCATTGGTTGTACGTGGGTGTACAAGAAAAAGGTGTTAGGGTCTGGAGAGACAAAATATAAAGCCAGACTCGTGGCACAGGGATTTACACAAAGGAAGAACGTTCATTATGATGAAACGTTTAGTCCTACAACCAGACCTGAATCGACTGGGCTGGCTTTAATGGTTGCAGCAATTAAAAAATGTAAAGTATATTACTTTGACATAGAGACAGCTTATCTAAATGCTGATTTGAAAGAAGATATTTACATGGCGCAGGTCCCTGGTTATGAAAGCCCAACACCAGGTTTAGTATACAAACTCAACAAGGCAATTTATGGTCTGAAGCAATCTGCCAGAAATTAGAACAAATGCTTACATGGGATTCTTGAATCTATGAGGTTCAAAAATAGCAGGGCAGATTCATGCTTGTATACTAGAAATGAAAATGAGGAACAAATATGGTTGTTAATATTTGTTGATGACATTTGTTTAGTGGCCAAAACAAAAGATCAAATGGAAAGATTTGAGAAACAATTGGGCACGCACTTCAAGTTAAAGAATTTGGGAAAAATAAAAGAGTATCTTGGGGTGGAAGTTTCAAAGAAAGAAGGGGCTTATGTGATAAGCCAAAAGCAAAAAATAAAAAACCTGTTAGCCAAATACAACATGGGGAAAAGTAAACCTGTAAAGATACCAATGATATTAGGTTTTGTTTGCGACAGTGATGATGCAGAATTTGAGGAAACAGAGTTGTATCAATCTGCAATTGGAAGTTTGTTATATTTGTCGCAGTGGCCTAGGCCAGATATTGCGAATGCAGTGAGTATTTTAAGTAGGTTCTCATCAAAACCTACTTACAGTGCCTGGCAAGGTGTAAAAAGAATCTTAAGATATTTAAAAGGAACTATTGACACAGCTCTGATGATCAAGCCCACAGAGCAGCTGTTTTTTCAGTGTTTTTCAGACAGCAACTGGGCGGGAGATTTTCAGGATAGAAAATCAACCTCAGGTTTTGTTATTAAATATGCAAATGTTTTAATTAGTTGGAAAACTAGAAAACAGAATGTGGTGGCATTATCAACTTCTGAAGCTGAATTTGCTGCAGTCTCAGAATTGTGCACTGAAATGATTTGGTTTGTGCAATTGCTAAAAGATTTTGGATTGGATGTAGAATATCCAGTGACAGTTTTTGAAGACAATCAAACATGTATTCAGATGGCACATTCTGAAAGAGTTAACACTAGAAGTAAACATACAGATATCAGATACTGCAATGTTAGACAGGCTGTAGAAGAGGGGTTAATTGATTTAACTTATTGTGCAAGCAAGGATAACACTGCAGACATCATGACAAAACCCCTGACAGTATTGAACCACAGAAAATTTGTCAAAATGACAAATTTGGCATGGCTGAGCAGGTTGCATAAGTGTGCAAATGTACAGAAAAAAGGAGGGGTGTCAGGTTTCTGGGTGAATGAACCAAAAAAGTGACTAGAGGTTTTTCTGCCATTATGACACACAAGGAGAAATCCAGATTAGCTGGTGGTATTTTCAAGGCCAAAGTGATTATTGCACCTACAGTCAGGTGACTAATTAGGAGCAGCTGGAATGGTTTGCTGACTCACAAAGAGTGTGGTAAAGCTGATGTAATAATACCACATGGTAAGAATGCCACTAACTGGTTGGCTCAAATGACTATAAAGAAGAATCTGGACTATGGATAGTGTGGAGAAGAAGGTTTAGAGTGAAAAGTCATTGTGTATATTGATGTAAATTGCTACTGCTGCACTGCCACACTGTATGATACTGCACAGTAAAGAACTTAGATGAGCGCCACTGATCTTTGTCTGTGTGGTCTTTCATCTTGAGATCAGCTTCTTTGTCTTGACGCTGGACTTCCTGAAAAACTCTGCTAGTGTGAGTTGCATTCTGCACTAGCTCTAAAAAGTGCATTACTATACGTACCACGTTTAAAAACATTTTAAAAGTTAAGCTGGCAGCTTGGTAGCACTTGGCATCCTAGCAGCTGAGCACTTTGAAAATGAGGGCTAGAATGTCCCTGAGCACAACACTACATGATCACACGTGTACAACTTTATGTGCATTGATGCTCCTTTCACATGTCCTACTTAATATGGAGACATTGGGGGGGGCATCTATGCTTGCCTCTTCTCCATAAAATGAAAGCATGTCTGAAAAGAGCTTATGCATATTCAAACATGGATCTTCCTTGAATAAATCCTAATGTAATAACACATCAATACATACTAAAGCATCACAGAATAAAACTAGAACAGCTTCCTTGGATTTAGATGGAGAGGAAAGACAGAATTGGGTTTAAATCCAGATTTTGGGTTTGAAATCCAGATTTTGTTAGCCAACACATTTTTTTAACAGAAAAGCAGAATATTAAATAAATAAATAATGACTGACTGATACCACTTGCTACATGAGTAGGCTCATAGTACCAGGAGTTCTCTGTAGAGATACCAATGCCTAGGTGGCCTATAGTCACAACTACAAGGAGGAGTGCAAGGATAATCCATCATGCTAACCCTCTTCCATGCCTGTTAGAATTTAGGTATTGTGAGTAGTGTGAACAAGATTCTGGGGTAACATAAGTCTGGAGATTTGGAGAATTTCGATGGAGCAAGAGGTCCCAAGACAACAGAGGGGGAGGACGATAATCTCTAGGCAGCTGCTACAATGAGGATCTCTCTCTGATCTCTCCCTCCAAGGTCAAGCCAATGATATGCACTTCATCAAGGACCTGTTGGCTCTTATCTAATACTGGAATAAATGTAGGCAAGAGAGGTAGAACTGGTGGAATGGGTAGCGATGTAGCACCTCCCATATCAAAAAGTGCTGATATGGAAGGGAACGAAAATAGTTAATTTCGAACTCATTGGCATCAATAAAAGTGCTTGCCATTACCTTTTTAATAAATTGTTCTAGTTCGTATGTATTTAGAACTGATTAAAAATGCTTAATGAGCAGTTTGAAATGGGGTCTACATTTCCCATCTGGCCCGGGCCTACTACCAGCTTTGCCCGACCCTGGATGCTACTCTTTGCCAGTCACTGAGAGACTAGATATTTATCAAATAACAATTTCTTTAGTGACCTGAGCAATACCGGGTATATCAGCTAGTATCAGAATAAATTTGGGATTATCTGTGTCAGTTTTCTCAGAGGAAAGCAGAGGGGAACAAGTCTTTCCTGTCCAGCTAACAGCATATGCCATAGCTAACAGCCTCTCTATGAGAAACTATAAGAATGGACAGAAGTTTTCAGAGGTGTCACACAGGTTAATACATCAACTCAAGAGGGCAGAATAGAAAATCCTGTTTGGCATACACTTTGCTTTTCAATTAGATAGCTAGGAGGTGTGTTACTGCAGCCATTGCTCTTAAGCCGATGTTCAGACTGGGAGCCTTTGCTGGGAATATCGTCTTTAATGTCCATCTTTTACTGTCCATCCTATGCTGCATTTAACCCTTCATGTTTGAGACTTCCCTCCATTTGAGCTGTGGGAAACACTTCTGATATGGACTTAGTTTGTTTCGTTCAAAATGTCTTTCCTTGAAGCCCATGAATCATTAAGTACTTGCCATGGAAGGTATGACTATACTTTTCATAGGCCTTGAATTCTTGTTTCCTATTGATTATCATCAATAGTCTAGAGTGCCTGCTGGCTTGCACTGATCTAGATTCTTAAGACCATTAAGACCATTAAGCTTTAGCTATGAGAATTAAGAAGCTCATCTATAAAAACTGCTTTGCTAACAATAAAAGTTTTCACAGTTTCTGGTGTTTTGTGTTAGTTTGCCAGGATTTGTTTGTCCTATAAAATGGCATAGGACAAATTCCAGGAAATTCAGCCTCAACAAATGACAAGATAGAGGGTGTGCTGCAGCTATAGAAGATGAAGAGGAGCTTAGATGGAAGGCAGGAGTCATGCTGTTCAAATGTGTGCCGTTAGAGTCGGGAAACTTCCCATCTAAAGCTTTTTCAGCCCTAGAATATTCCTAACAAATCTCTGTGCAGGCATAGAACCTCTATGTGTGATGCAGAGACATGAAAAAGAAAATCTTATACACCAAATAATCTCCCCAAATAATCAGAGTCATCACAAATCGATGCCCCCCAAACCCATCCCAGCAAGTTGGTCCAGAAGAATACCATGGCTAATGTTATTAAAAGCTGCTGAGGGGATATACTCCAGGATCACATCATACTTCAAAGGTCACACAAGTCTATCTCCTGGTACAGGTCATCTACTACGGTAACCAAGACAGTTTCAGTTTCATACTCAGGTTGGAAACCAATGTGGCATGATTCCAACTAATCAGGTTTATCAAAGAAAATATGGTGTTAGCCAATCACCATGCACTCAAAGACCTTGCCTAAAAACGCAAAAAAAAAAAAAATAGAATTATGGCTTTTTTAAAAAAAAGAATGGGTGTTACTAATATTTCTTTTAAAAAACCTGAAACCTCACCTTCTCTCAAATAGGCATTTCTGATGTCTTTGACCTACTCTCTTAATCCTGTCCTTGCAGATTTAATTAGCCATGATTGTAGGAAGAGACACTTGGCATGCCTCATTGTCCACATTCTCTGGTTGTACAAACTGAGAGGCATCCATAAAAAATGTCACTAGACAAAAGTCCTAGCAGACACAGGAATGGATTTCGTTATAACAGTAGCACATAACTTGGAGCAGATGCAAGGATTTTATCCTTAATATCTTGCAAATTGATCAGAGCACCACCCCCACAGAGATTCTCGAATCCAGCTTCACCCTGGAAAATTTCCACTGGGTGACATGGCAGTGGTTCAGTAAGTTTTCTTTGCTAACATCATCACCATAAAGTTTCCCCTAAAATGGGCTCTAATCTGTGTTTTCATTGTCATTGTCATTTTTGGCTATTAACCATCTTGAATTTTCTTGCAAAATAATGGCAGAATATAAACGTTCAAAATAAATAAGTAAATATTCAGTCCATCAGAACAAAATAATTCAGTATACAAGAAAATAGTGAAGGAAACTGCAAAATTACAGAGCATTTCAAATAGAACACTTTACTAAAATCCTGGCACACACATAAAAATATGACTATGTTCATAGAATAGCAGAGTTGGAAGGGGTTTACAAGGCCATCAAGTCCAACCCCCTGTTCAATGCAGGAATCCACCCTAAAGCATCCCTAACAGATGGTTGTCCAGCTGCCTTCTAAATTTATGCAGGTTGATACCAGCATAAATGTGCAGCACAAAAGTAATACTAACATAATATCAATAGTCAATTAGCACTTACTTGTGACCATTCAAAGCTGCATGGTGTAAAGCACTGTACCCTGAACTATCTGTGCAGTTTATATTTGGTCCACGCCAGATGCTGAAAATAAAGAATAAATTTCATTATGGTTATGGTTTGAATCAGCAAAACTTTTCTGAATTTTTTTGAATATTAATATGAAAAAATAAGCTAGCAAATTAAACACACTATGCAGGAAAGCACACTGAAATGTTATCTTTTTCTTATCTAAAACCAAGAATAAGTGTGCAATCCTATGCAAGTTTAGACAGAAAAAAGTCCTACAATTCCCAACATTCCCTAGCCAGTCATGCTGGCTGGCGAATGCTAACAGTTGTAAGACTTTTTCATGCATAGGATTGCACCCTAAACCTCACATCGGGGGAGTTTAAAGGTAATTGACTAGTAATTTAACTTTTTAAAATTGGCCATCTGGTAAAGGCCAATTCAAACAGGAAACTCTGAGATATGAAGACGATGCCACTTCTGTTTTCATGTTGGGAAACAGAAGTGGCATCAGAAGTGGCGGTTTTTAAAGCATTTTAAAACTTTTCAAGCTTTTCCTCTGAAGTACACATTTGTATCATGATACATTTTCAATGTATCTTCATTATCATAATAGGATATAGGAACGGAGCTGTTCTCTCAGGTATTCTGAGCCCATCTATAAAAGCAGGCACACTAGCAAGGAGCCAGCTCTCTGAGCACAAGGAGCCCCAGTAACGAAGCATCTCAACCCCAGCGACGAAGCGTCTCAGCCAGTGATGAAGCATCAGGACACACGTGAGTTAAGCAACTGGGCAAATTTAGCAGCAGGGCAAGGAAGCCAGGGAGTAAACTCTTTCCTTCCCTACTAACAGTAAGTAACTTTAAATTAAAACAAATAAACAAACAAACCCTAAGCTCTAAATAAACTCCCTACCTTCTCCCAGTAACAAACTCCTAGTAAACAAACCCTATAACAGCAATAATAACAATAAACAAACCAGCTATGAATGTAGAAAGCCAGCAGGGGTGTGGGGACTTCCCAGTTTATTGCACTGAGTGCCAAATGTATGATTATCTGCCTGCTGGACAGAAATCATGGGGGGTGCTCGGTGCAATGAGCTCCTAGCACTCAGGGAACAAGTTTGTTTCCTTGAGGCCAAGGTTGCTGACCCGGAGAAGCTAAGAGACGAAATTACAGTCCGGTTAGCTTGACATCTGTTCCAGGTAAATTGGTTGAAAGCATTATTGAAGACAAAATTAGTTATCATATAGAAGGGCATGTCCTGCTGAAGAAGAATCAACATGGCTTCCACAAAGGCAAGTCCTGTCACTAATCTTCTAGAATTCTTTGAGAGTGTCAACAAACATGTAGACAGGAGTGATCTGGTGGATATTGTTTACTTGGACTTCCAAAAGGCTTTTGATAAAGTCCTTCACCAAAGATTCCTGAACAAACTTAGCAATTATGGAATAAGAGGAGAGGTCCTCTTATGGATCAGTAACTGGTTAAAAAACAGAAAGCTGAGAGTAGGAATAAATGGTCAATTCTCCAGATGGAGGGAAGTAAATAGTGGGATCCCACAGGGATTGATATTGGGATCAATTCTTTTCAACTTGTTCATAAATAATCTGGAATTAGGAGTGAGCAGTGAAGTGGACAAGTTTGCCTATGGCACCAGATTATTTAAGGTTGTTTAAACACAAAGGGATTGTGAAGAGTTCCAAAGGGATCTCTCCAAAATGGGAGAGTGGGCAAACACATGGCAGATGTGGTTCTATGTAAGCAAGTGTAGGGTGATGCATGTTAGGGCAAAAAAAACCAACTTCAAGTATAACCTGATGGGATCTGAGCTGGCGGTGACCAAACAAGAAAGAGATCTTGGGCTGGACAACTCGATGAAAATGTCAGCCCAGTGTGCGCCTGCTGTAAAGAAAGCAAACTCCATGTTAGGCATTATAAGAAAAGGAATTGAGATTAAAACTGCCAGTATGATACTGCCTTTATACAAATTTATGGTATGACCACACTTAGAATACTGTGTACAGTTCTGGTCACTAAACCTAAAACAAGATATTATAGAGCTGGAAAAAGTGCAGGAAAAGGCAACTAAAATGATTAAGGGGCTGGAGCATCTCCCCTATGAGGGAAGTTACAACAGCTGGGATTGTTTAGCTTGGGAAAAAGGAGGTGTACAAAAATGATAGAGGTGTACAAAATTATGCATGGTGTGGAGAATGTGGATAGGGAGAGATTTTTCTCCCTCTCTCAAAATACTAGAACCCGGGGTCATCCCATGAAGCTGATTGGTGGGAGATTCAGGACAAATAAAAGGAAGTACTTCTTCACACATTACATAGTTAAATTATGGAATTCACTACCACAAAATGTGGTGACAGCCACCAATTTGGATGGCTTTAAAAGAGGGTTAGATAAATTCCTGGAGAAGGCTATCAATGGCTACTAGCCCTGATGGTTGTGTGCTGCCTCCAGTATCCAAGGCAGTAAGCCTGTGTGCACCAGTTCCTGGGGAACGTGGGTGGGAGGGTGCTGTTGCACCATGTCCTGCTTTGTTGGTCCCTGGTTGACAGCTGGTTGGCCACTGTGTGAACAGAGTGCTGGACTAGATGGACCCTTGTTATGATCCAGCATGGCTGTTCTTATGTTCTTAAATTGTTTATAGGTCATAAGCAGTACCTATAACTGAGCCCAGAAAACAAAAGACAGCTAGTGCCATGTACTCCCAGCTCCCAAAAGCTCCAATAATCATTGAGGACCTTCAGAGTATTCTAGCTCAATTGCTACAAAGTTAAGAATTATGAAATCTAATAGAAAATGCTGTCACCTCAATAGCCAGAATTGGTCAAAAACACTTCTGGCCATCACCAATAGGAACAAAGGCTGTTTCTACACCTGCCTTTTTTCCTGGGATTGTCCCAGGATCATCCCTATACATCCAAATGACTCACAGGGGATTCTGGAAGCAGGCAGGGATGATCCCTCCTTTTTCCTGGGATAATCCTTAGGTGTAGGAAGGGCCAAAGACTCTAGAAAGGTCTAACCAAATCTACCAAGTGCAACCGCCCTATTAATCTCTAAGCAATGATCATTCAACAAGAGTACAAGTTCTACATTGAAGCTCACAGACTTAAAAAGTGTCTAGAAAGTGACAGAATCCAAGAGTGAAGCTAATGGTAACCATTAGGTGTGTCTGGAGCTTAGAAAAATAAGATTTTCACTGGCTAGTGAATCTATAAACTTATTAGATTAAAAATAAAAAAACCTGGCATATCCTTTCTCAATAGCTGTGTTCAGACAACATGATACTCAACATTGGGGTAATAATCAACTTGATAATTGTTTATCTAGGTGGTAATCCCCACACAACATGATTATAATCAACTGTGCTATGGATTACGATCAGTGTTGAGTTGACTATTATTATTATTATTATTATTATTATTATTATTATTATTATTATTATTATTATTTGTATCCCGCCTTTTGCCCAATGCTGGGCCTCAAGGCGGCCTTACAAAGTTTAAAATATACATGGGGGGGAGGGAAACAAAACCATAAACAATTAAAAAATACACAACAAAATTATAAGACATTAACATAGATGGAGGGCTGGATTATTCTCCAAAGGCCCGCTTGAACAAAAAAGTTTTAGCCTGCTTCCGAAAGCCCATCAAGGAGGGAGCCAGCCTAGCTTCCCCAGGAAGAGAGTTCCAGAGCACCGGAGCAACCACTGAGAAGGCCCTCTCCCAAGTTCCCACCAAACGCGCTTGTGAAGATGGTGGGACTGAAAGAAGGGCTTCTCCAGAAGATCTCAAAGCACGGGCAGGCTCATAAGGGAGAATACGTTCTTTCAAATAACCTGGACCCGAACCATATAGAGCTTTATAGGTCATAACCAGCACTTTGAATTGTGCCCGGAAACAGACTGGAAGCCAGTGGAGCTGTTTTAACAGGGGAGTTGTATGCTCCCTGTAAGCAGCCCCGGTCAACAATCTGGCTGCAGCTCTTTGAACCAGCTGGAGTTTCCGAACACTCTTCAAAGGCAGCCCCACGTAGAGCGCGTTACAGTAATCCAATCGGGATGTAACTAAGGCATGTGTCACCGTGGCCAGGTCTGACATCTCTAGGAACGGGCGCAGCTGGCGCACTAGCTTTAACTGTGCAAATAAACTCCTGGCCACCGCCGAAACCTGGGTATCCAGGCTCAGGGCTGAATCCAGAAGTACACCCAAGCTGCGGACCTGCGTCTTCAGGGGGAGTGTAACCCCATCCAACACAAGCTGAATCCCTATTCCCTGATCTGCCTTTCGACTGACCAGGAGCACCTCTGTCTTATCTGGATTAAGCTTCAATTTGTTCGCCCTCATCTAATCCATTACTGCCAACAAACAGCGGTTTAGCACAGAAACTGCTTCCTTGGAATTGGGTGGAAAGGAGTAGTAGAGTCGGGTGTCATCAGCGTACTGGTGGCACCGCACCCCACAACTCCGGATAACCTCTCCCAACGGTTTCATGTATATGTTAAATAGCATGGGAGACAAAACAGAGCCCTGAGGGACTCCATAGGCCAATGGCCAAGGAGTCGAACAGGAGTTCCCCAGTACCACCTTCTGGGTCCATCCATCCAGGAAGGAATGGACCCACTGTAAAACAGTGCCTCCAAGACCCATCACAGCAAGGCGGCCCAGAAGGATACCATGGTCGATGGTATCGAACGCCGCTGAGAGGTCCAGCAGAACCAGCAGGGACACACTCCCCCTGTCCAGTTCCCGGCGAAGATCATCCACCAAGGCGACCAAAGCTGTTTCTGTCCCATAACCAGGCCTGAAGCCAGATTGAAATGGATCTAGATAATCCGTCTCATCCAGGAATCCCTGGAGTTGGGAGGCCACCACACGCTCCAATACCTTGCCCAAAAATGGGATGTTGGAGACTGGCCAGTAGTTATCCAATACAGTGGGGGCCAAGGAGGGTCTTACCACTGCCTCCTTCAAACAGGCTGGGACCCTTCCTTGGCGAAGGGAGGCATTGACCACTCCGCTTACCCACTCAGCCAGTCCCCCTCTGGCAGCTTTTATAAGCCAGGAAGGGCAAGGATCTAGTATACACGTGGTGGCTCTCACCAATCCAAGGACCCTGTCCACATCATCTGGACTATTAGTCCAGACTGGTTTGTCTCAATGATCCCCCACCCTCTATCCTCCTTCAGTCTTCCTGCTAGTATCCCATCAGCCATTGCTCCCCAAAATTTATCCTGCTGGCTGGACTAGAGTGGTAGCAGACGTTTTGACTGCTCTTGCCTGATGATTCTGTGGGTGAAAAAATAACCAACAGTAGCTGAGGAAATAACCAATGGTGCCCTCCACACAACATGATAACCAACGGTGGTTCAAACAGCCAACTCTGCACAGCGTTGGTTATTTGCATTGGTTATTTTGGCCAAATAACCAACCATTTGAGACAAAGGGCAGTGCTACTAATCAAGAGGTTTTGTGCAGCCATTCTGTCTTTACCTACTTAGCCTTCTTTTCTGGTAAGAAAAAGAATGGAAGAAATGGCAGGAAGGAGAAATTTTGAGAAAACATGGGAGAGTTACAAATTGAAGATGTTGTAGTCTGGGCCCCTTGTAAAATTCTGTGAGTGAGGCATGGTGATTCCACAATAAAAGTCTAATCTGAAAGCAACATATATCTAAGCATAATGACCATAAGTAATTCTATAGGAGAATAATGTAATAGCTGTTTTGAGTGAAATATATCCATATTAATGTACCAATCAAGCCCTATAAAATAATATTAGCTGTAAGTTAATTAGAATAATTTATATTAATGCTTACATATCTGTTGCTGAATCTGTTAATATGAGCTATTGAAAACATGGGGTTCTAAATTTTCTTTACATTTACATTTTTGTCCACAAGATACCATGAGTATTAATAAAATATGGAAAACCTTTTGGATGTGAAGGTAGTTTATGAAATTACTATTGCTTCATAGACTATTTTTAAAAACACCTTTACCATTGTTAAAGAAATAAAGCTTTAACTTATGCTGTCTATAAACTGTGTTAACTATATGTAACAATGAACCCCTCTCATTAGTTTCCTTCTGAAAGGAAGGACAAGGGAGCTCACTGAATTTTGTGTACAGTTACATCATCCAAAGAGACTTTTGATGGAATACTACATTTATTGTGGACAAAATACTGACGGTTCAAAGCAAGCAAATTGTAAGAAACAATTGCTCTCCTGGGCTGTAACCATTAGTACCTGAAGTCTCATTCATAAGAGACCTCATTATATTAGCTCAAAAATTGGAAAGTGAGAAATACATTAAGTTCCCTCAGTGGAGCACCAATTTTAGAAATACCAAAGTCCAACTGGAGTCCAGTCATCATCTTGTCCCAGTAAACTAAAGTATCAACCACATACAAACCGCCCAGAGAACTTCAGCTATGGGGCGGTATATAAATGTAATAAATAAATAAATAAATATTAAAAAAACAAAAAAACAAATTTAGAGTCACTAATTTTTAACTGGGACCATATATTCCTCAAAGGAGTGACCTACAAATCTTGGGGCCATTAAAAACGTTTGATGGGGCATTTGGGAATTAACAATTTTAGGCAGTCCTTTTCCCCCTCTTGCAATGGCTTTTGACAACCAGACAGAGATACTCTGCCCAGACAATAAAATCTCAAATTGTAATTTCTCCCTCAAGCACTTTGAAAAGTGGCACACAGCAAAGGGGAATTAAACAAAAATGTCCCCTCCTTTTTTGGGCAAAAATAACATTTTGCCACACAATTATAATGAAACTAATTATGTATGATAAATTTCCAGAAAGAAAACAGACTGGGCAAAAAAGATAATGGAGAAATAGATTCTCCAAAAGGTGCCAGTTGGGCTGTAATAAACCTGCTGTCAAGAGATTGGCTGATTGCCACCAAGTACAAGAGCAACTGAATCCATACCTGAGATATGTGTAAATTATGCAGATATCAGATGATATATACATATGATGCACATATAAATATATCTATATATTAGAATAAAGGTGCCTTATCTGGAGTGCTGCTTTACTTTTGGCTGGAAGGGCATTTGATGATAATGTTGTACACTTGGTGGGTAGTAGTGGATTAAAGGTTAAGAACAGTTAAATAATAAATCTATAAGAAAACTTAATAGTATCAGCAGCAGTGAAACTGAGATCTCTCCTCCTCCCAGTAATTCTGATCCAGACTGCTGTCTCCTCAACTGCTAACAGAAGTAGGAAAACACGTATCTGTTCCCTGCTCACCTAGCTGATGGCTAATAGCTGGACAACAGGGGAAAGTGGGCAGGACACCCTAGGGCTCTACAGGCCATATAGAGGATTGTTGTTGTTGTTGTTGTTGTTGTTGTTGTTGTTGTTGTTGTTATTATTATTATTATTATTATTAGGAAGGAGCCAGTCTAGTTTCCCTGGGAAGAGAGTTCCAGAGCACTGGAGCAGCCACCTAGAAGGCCCTCTCCCATGTTCCAACCAGGCGCACCTGTGAAGATGGTGGGACTGAAAGGTCTTCCCCAGAAGATCTCAAAGCATGGGCAGGCTCATAAGGGAGAATACAGTCTTTCAGACAACCTGAACCCGAGCCATATAGGGCTTTATAGGTCATAACCAGCACTTTGAATAGTGTCCGGAAACAGACTGGAAGCCAGTGGGGCTGTTTAACAAGGGAGTTGTATGCTCCCTGTAACTAGCCCAGGTCAACAATCTGGCTGCAGCTCTTTGAACCAGCTGGAGTTTCCGAACACTCTTTAAAGGCAGCCCCATGTAGAGTGTGTTGCAGTAATCCAATCAGGATGTAACTAAGGCATGTGTCACCGTCCGACATCTCTAAGAACAGGCGCAGCTGACGCACTAGCTTTAACTGTGCAAATGCACTCCTGGCCACCGCTGAAACCTGGGCATCCAGGCTCAGGGCTGAATCCAGAAGTACACCCAAGCTGTGGACCTGTGTCTTCAAGGAGAGTGTAATCCTGATCTGCCTTTCGACTGACCAAGAGCACCTCTGTCTTGTCTGGATTAAGGTTCAATTTGTTCGCTCTTATCCAATCCATTACTGCCAACAGATACCGGTTTAGCACAGAAACAGCTTCCTTGGAATTAGGTAGAAAGTAGTAGAGTTGGGTGTCATCAGCGTACTGGTGGCACCGCACCCCACAACTCCAGATAACCTCTCCCAACGGTTTCATGTATATGTTAAATAGCATGGGAGACAAAACAGAGCCCTGAGGGACTCCATAGGCCAATGGCCAAGGAGTCGAACAGGAGTCCCCTAGCACCACCATCTGGGTCTGCCCATCTGTTATGGAAATTTAACTGATTTCCCATTATTCCCTTCGTCCATTTCTCCCCTTCTCTTCTGCTCTCTAAAACCCTCCTTTCCCGCCCCGAATTACCATCTTTTGGTTTTAGATGAGTAGAGTAGACCCTCTACTCCCAGGTAGGGCAGAAAGGCCCCATTGGGTAAGGTTGCTTACTCAAGTGTAAAGGATGAGCCCTAGCCACCGGTTAAATCGCCAGGCGCTTGCTTGCGCAGCTGGTATACACACACATACCTCTTTTCCTTTCCCCACAGCTCGGCGGGAAACCAGGGAGAGAAATAAGAGGTGGGAAGCTCGCCCATCGAAAGGAATGTCAGGCGCCAGTTTGGGGTGCTGGGGGCTTCTTCACCTTCCTTTCCGCACGTTCCAGCGAGAATTTGGGAAGGGATAGTGAATACTGATTGGATGGAGGGATGGTGAAGTGGGAAAGTTTCTGCCACGTAGGCAAGGTGGGACAGGAATGTCCCAGGGGACATTGCAAAGGGGGTTGGGCAGGAAGGGAGATTGTGCAGAATTAACCCTTTCCCTTCCCAGCTGAGCATGTCGGGTGATGTAAGGGGTGACGATTTGGGCTAGCAGCCAATTGTATGTGTACAAATGGTTCTCTCTGTATAAAGCAAGAAGTAAACTTCCGTTCCATGCTTTTCCCTCTAAATTGGCACGGGAGAGGGGACCTTTGCGCAAAGAGATACCTTGATACCTGAAGTGAAAAATAAAGCTTTTTCTTTGAACCTGAAACGTCGCATCCGGATTGCTTTTTATTGGATTCAATTGGTTCATATTCCACAATATTTGTAAAACACCCAGGAAGGAATGGAGGCATTGTAAAACAGTGCCTCCAAGTCCCATCCCAGCAAGGCGGACCAGAAGGATACCATGGTTGATGGTATCGAACGCCGCTGAGAAGTCCAGCAGAACCAACAGGGACACATTTCCCCTGTCCAGTTCCCAGCGTAGGTCATCCACCAAGGTGACCAAAGCTGTTTCTGTCCCATAACTAGGCCTGAAGCCAGATTGAAATGGATCTAGATCATAGAATCATAGAATAGCAGAGTTGGAAGGGGCCTACAAGGCCATCGAGTCCAACCCCCTGCTCAATGCAGGAATCCACCCTAAAGCATCCCTGACAGATGCTTGTCCAGCTGCCTCTTGAAGGCCTCTAGTGTGGGAGAGCCCACAACCTCACCAGGCAACTGATTCCATTGTCGTACTGCTCTAACAGTCAGGAAGTTTAGACTGATGTCCAGCTGGAATCTTGCTTCCTTTAACTTGAGCCCGTTATTCCGTGTCCTGCACTCTGGGAGGATCGAGAAGAGATCCTGGCCCTCCTCTGTGTGACAACCTTTTAAGTATTTGAAGAGTGCTATCATGTCTCCCCTCAATCTTCTCTTCTCCAGGCTAAACATGCCCAGTTCTTTCAGTCTCTCTTCATAGGGCTTTGTTTCTAGACCTCTGATCATCCTGGTTGCCCTCTTCTGAACACACTCCAGCTTGTCTACATCCTTCTTGAATTGTGGAGCCCAGAACTGGACGCAATACTCTAGATGAGGCCTAACCAGGGCCGAATAGAGAGGAACCAGTACCTCACGTGATTTGGAAGCTATACTTCTATTAATGCAGCCCAAAATAGCATTTGCCTTTCTTGCAGCCATATCACACTGTTGGCTCATATTCAGCTTGTGATCTACAACAATTCCAAGATCTTTCTCGTTTGTAGTATTGCTGAGCCAAGTGTCCCCCATCTTGTAACTGTGCATTTGGTTTCTATTCCCTAAATGTAGAACTTGGCATTTATCCCTATTAAATTTCATTCTGTTGTTTTCAGCCCAGCACTCCAGCCTATCAAGATCACTTTGAAGTTTGTTTCTGTCTTCCAGGGTATTAGCTATCCCACCCAATTTTGTGTCATCTGCAAATTTGATCAGCGTTCCCTGCACCTCCTCGTCCAAATCATTAATAAAAATGTTGAGGAGCACTGGGCCCTGCGGCACCCCACTCGTTGCCTCTCCCCAGTTTGAGAAGGTTCCATTGATAAGTACTCTTTGAGTCCGATTCTGTAGCCAACTGTGAATCCACCTAATAGTTGTTCCATCTAGCCCACTTTTAGCTAGTTTGTTAATCAGAATGTCATGTGGTACTTTGTCAAAAGCTTTGCTGAAGTCAAGATATATGACATCCACAGCATTCCCACAGTCCACAAGGGAAGTTATCCTATCAAAAAATGAGATCAAATTAGTCTGACAGGATTTGTTCCTGACAAATCCATGTTGGCTTCTAGTAATCACTGCATTGATTTCAAGGTGTTTACAGATTGACTTCTTTATAATCTGCTCCAGAATTTTCCTAGGGATGGATGTCAGACTGACTGGTCTGTAGTTCCCAGGTTCCTCCTTTTTGCCCTTTTTGAAGGTAGGGATGTTAGCCCTCCTCCAGTCGTCTGGCACCTCACCCGTCTTCCATGATTTTGCAAAGATAATAGACAAAGGTTCTGAGAGTTCTTCCGCTAGCTCCTTCATTACTCTAGGATGCAGTTCATCGGGCCCTGGAGATTTGAACTCATTCAAGTTCATTCTGTTTGTTTCCCATGCTCTGGGCATTAGTATATAGACATCGAAGACCATATGTTTTATAGTCTGGCTTTGTTCCTACATTGTTGCAGACACTATTTTGGGACACTGTTGGAGCTGCTCTCTGTACTGTGGTGCATTGGCCTTCATCCATTGTTGCCTCGAAGTTTACGTCTCCCACCCCCGTAAGATTCAGTTTAAAGCCCTCCTGATCAAGTTCTTCACGCTGTGGCCGAACACATTCTTTCCAGCCCTTGTGAGGTGCAACCCATCCCTTGCCAGCAGTCCATGTTCCAAGTAGCGTACCCCGTGGTCCCAGAATCCAAAACTCTCACGTCGGCACCACCTTCGTAGCCAGTCGTTCATCCGGAGTATTTTTCTTTCCCTTTCTAATCCTCTTCCAAGAACCGGGAGGATGGATAAGAAAACTACCTGGGCCCCAAAGTTCTTCAGTTTCCTTCCCAGAGCTTCAAAGTCTGAAATGATTTCTTTGTAGCTCTGCTTGGTGACATCATTTGTTCCCACATGGATGAGAACAAATGGGTATGTGTCCGCGGGCTTTATGAGCTTTGGTAACCCTTCAGTCACATCTCTAATCTGTGTTCCAGGAAGACAGCACACCTGGCGAGTCCATGGGTCTTCACGACATACTTGGGTTTCAATCCCACGCAGCAGGGAGTCTCCCACGACTACTCTTCTCTTCTTCTTAGTTGACCTACCTACTGCCTCTTGTTCACTGTTGCACGGTGTCTCCTGTACTTCTTCCTCTGCAAACTGTCCTTCAGTCTCATCCTCAGAAGCTGAAAGCAGTTGCTTAACTCTAATGGTTCCACCGGTGCAGAATGCCTTCTAGTTCTTCTGCTCCTAACTGTCACTCTTTTCCAGAGAGTTTCCTCTTCATTGGCTTTCCTCCCCTCAGCATATTCCACTTCTGCTTCAGCTGGCTGTTGCTCTTCAATCTCATGTGCTTCTTGTTGCTGTTACAGTTCCACCGTTCGGTCTAAGAACTCCTCGTCTTCTCTTATTCTTTGGAGGGTGGACAGTCACCGCTCAAGTCCTCTCACTTTTTCTTCCAAAAGTGCCACCAGCTTGCACTTGTTGCAGGTATACGCCATGTTGAGCTCAGGCAGAAACACGAACACTGCACACCCTTTGCAGGTCACCACCTCTAGGGACTCCTTTCCATCCATATTGTCTATTTCTGCTTTGTTTTTTCCTTTCTGATTATAGTGGAATTGCCTTTGCTTTGTCCTGTCCTCTCTGAAGGTACACAACTATATGAGTATGTCTTAAGGGAAAATAATTTTTTGGTTGGGTGTGTGTGTGTGTGTGTGGTTTTGTGGGTTTTTTTACTCTATGTTTTTCTTTGTTTTGTTTTTCCCTTTTTTTTCTTTTTTCTTAGAGGCCTCCCCCTTGACCTCCCCTGCCGAACTCCCCCTCATCCAGGAATCCCTGGAGGCCACTACACGCTCCAATATCTTGCCCAAAAATGGGATGTTGGAAACTGGCCAGTAGTTATCCAATACAGTGGGGGTCAAGGAGGGATTTTTCAATGTGGGTCTTACCACTGCCTCCTTCAAGCAGGCTGGCACCCTACCTTGGTGAAGGGAGGCATTGATCACTCCACTTACCCACTAGGCCAGTCCCCCTCTGGCTGCTTTTATAAGCCAGGAAGGGAAAGGATCTAGTATATATGTGGTAGCTCTCACGATATCAAATCTCAAAGACAGCTGCTGTAAATTCTGATGATCTGCCATGTACTTCACCAACTACAGTTTCCAAAGACTCTTCAAAGGCAACTCCACATTCAACAATAGAGAAATCAATAGTCAAAAGAAAAGTCAGTAAACTCAAGAGAGGTGAGTTATCAATGGTTTGCATCAGATTAGTTCAGAAACAAGCTAAGACTGAAAATGGCCCAGCTAATTTCCAAGCCAATTAAAATTCAACCCACCCCATATACCCTTTGACAGTCACAGATCGTTTGCAAGCCTCCCAGATCCCTGAATGTCAAATGGTGAGGAGGCCATTAGTCCTAGGAAGAAAGGTTGAAGGAGTTGGGTATGTTTAATCTATGTTTAGGAGAAGAGATTATTAAGAGGCAATATGATAACTATATTAAATATTTGATGGGTGGTTGGAAAAATTGGAGCAATTTTTCTTTTTTTACACCACAGGATAAGACACAAACCAATGGGTTTAAATGACAAAAAGGGAGATTTTGACTAAACACTAGAAAAAAAAGCCTAATAGTATGAGCTGTTCAACAGCGGAATAGACTGCCTCCAAACGCGGGCTCTCTTTTATTACAAGAAGCTGAATGGCAACCTATCAGGAGCAGGATCTACACTACTGCTTTAAAGCGCTTTGTAACAGTTTTGACAACTGTTGGGGCCCAGGACACACTCCATATACAGTTTTCAAAATGTTTTCAAAGTGCTTTAACAAATAGGTGGACGAGATGATCTTTAAGATACCCTCCAAATCTACAATTCTATAAAATGACAGCTTTGTGTAGCTAGGAGAAATCTCTCTACAGAAAACACTTGATATTAACAGGGTGCTTCCATGAAAACCTCTAGGGGCAGGGGGGTCACCCCCAACTGAAATCTCATGTGGCCTTTACCCACTCACATCTTTTTTCATGGGAGCAACCCGTTTACATCTCCCTATCCAGTCTAATAGAGCAATATAGCTCTGTTAGAATGAATATAGGGATTCTTCCTGATGGGAGGAAGTCCATCCTCTCAGCAGATCCTCTTAGCCCAAAGGTCCTCTGTGAGGAGTGGGGTTTTGAAGGTGAAACTGTCAAAGCCTTTGACATTTTTGCATGGTCAGAAGTCTCAGTATGGTCATACAAAGCAGTTATTCTGGGAGCTTATAAAGTGTTGTGGAATGTTAGGAACATGCTTTTATATAGAAGGATATTTACATATAGTCAATTGCTCTCGACCCTTCAGCAACTATTTGAAAGAGAACATCTGAAGGTCCAGCATGTAGAGAAAAGCACTATATCTGATTTCCGGGATCATGGCTCCTTGAATGCCTTGATCCCTCAAAAGAACTCAAAAAGAACTTGAACAAAATAACGCTAACAACAAAATGATCTAAAAGCAAACAAAGGAACTTCAAAATTCAATATAGTAGTTTAAGAAGGAAATAATCAAGAGCTCTACTGGATCAAACCAGGAATTAATTTAGTCCAGCATTCAGTTTTCAACAAATGGCTAGCCAAATGCTTCCACGGAACCCTCTTTCCTCGTCATTATCCTCCACCCACTCCACAGCCCAAACTCCTGATACCAGCTTTTGAAACCTGGAGTTTCTATTTAAAGATCATGGGCAACTGCCACCCATACTACACACATTCATCTGATCCTGTTTTAAACCTGTGTAAGCAAATACCATTTCCACATCTTTCATAAACCAATTTTATGTAGTATGAAGAAGTACTTTCTTTCGTCTGGGCTGAATCTGAAGTGCTGCCACTCAATTTCATTGGGTATCCCATTATTAGCATGAGAAAGTAAAAGTAAAAACTCTTTATCTGCATTCTCCACATCATCCATGATTTTATAAATCTCTATCCTATCCCCCTCTTAGTTGTGTTGTTCTAAATGAAAAAGCTCAATCTTTGGTAACTAAGCATCAGGAGAAGCATTCAATCTTGTAGGGAAACACCACACAAAAGCCTTAAATCAGTCTTAAAGCAGGTGCTGTATAACTTGTGCTGTCTATTTATACAAATACTGAGTTTTTCCATTTAGTCTATTAGGGGCTACACATTTCAAGGTAAAGATCTAAACCACCTCTCACTGACACAATAATTAATGAGGATCTTGTCCTTTATACCTCGGTATGTGTACTGGTTCAATTGCTATAAATCTCAATTCCTCAGGTGAATGATTATATTCCATGAAATGTGATGTAAATGGAGCCTCAAACACCCTAGTTCTTATCTTGCTTTTATGTTCACTAACTTAAGAGCCTTGCTTGTTTGTTCTACATATATCAATGAAGAGGGACAAGCTTACATTGGAGTCTATAGACTGTGCAGTAAAAAAAAATACAGTTCTGGCGCTTGTCGATGCTGCTTGTAATTCAAAAACATAGATCCAAGACATGGATGCTTACCCCGACCCCAGAGAAAAGCAAAGTACAACCAGGGCAGTGATGGGAGGAGAGGACTGCAGTTATGGGGGAGGAGCACCACATTCTCAAAAGTCCAAATGCACTAAAAAGGTGGAGTTTATCATTTACAGGCCTACTTTGACTACTTACAGATATGTGCTGGTACAAGAGTCTTACAGTGCAGTCCTGTGCATGTTTACTCACAACTATATCCCACTGAGTTATCTCTGCTCCAAGATAAGTATGCATAGGATTGTAGAATTAATTAAGAATACTTACAAAAGAAAACTAAAGAAAGTTATTTATTTTTTTAATGGATGTGCTGTATATGTTCAGTATGTAACATTTCTAAGGACTGTTAGAAAATTAACTAGTTAAATTAATTGCTGCTCATTCCCTTCCTAGAACTTCCTGTTTGTGAGTAATCAAGTGTGTGAGTAATCAAGTGTAAAAATAAATAAAAGTGAACTTCAGCCTGAACCTGCAGATCTCGTTTTTGTTTTAGCCTTTACATCATATCGTACAATTTGCACAGGTTATTTAAAAATATAAACTACCAAAGTTCCAGTAAACTGTTTTGACTTCTCACTTTTAATAAGTTATGAAAAGGTAGTTGAAACTACTTAACTGCTTTAAAGTAGTTCCAAAAATAATACCAATTAATCTACTAAAATGTAGTTAACTAATAGTTACAAGTACTTTTGAATTAGTAGATGTAGTTAATCTACTTTCAGGCTGCAATCGTATACATACTTATCTGGGAGTAAGCCCCATTAAACTCTCTATTAAAGTAGTTAGTGTCCATTAGTGGAAGATCCTTAAACTGCAGTCCTAGCTACAGTTGCATGAGTATACTTTAATGAATGCATCTCTGTGTGTGTATGTGCGCACGCAGGATTTCAACGTTAAGGAACAATACCAGCCTGTTTGTTTGATTAAAATAATAATACATAACTTGAAAAACAATGTGATGTTATTACCATGAGAAACATTCAGAAATTGCTTTATGATATTTAAATATTATCTTTAAATCATTTTGGGCTACTTTTGAATGTTTCTAGATGAGGCTTTCATTGTGGACTTGCCTTTCCTCACTCACTCCAGATGAGGCTTTTATTGTGCACTTGCCATTCCTCACTCACAATAGTTTGTGGGTGCTTTGGATTAAGTCATAACGCTCTGGGGACTCTGCTGTGCTTTCCAAGCTTTATCACAGGAGTGTAGTTCTAGAAATCTGCTATATCACATCACCACCTAGTGGTTATGTAGCAGAATGTACAGAAAGGCAGAGAAGGAACCTACCCACACCCACACTAAAATGTGTAGATATCCATTTTAATCCCACAGTGGAATCTGGAAACAGAAGCAGCAGTAAAGTGGCAGGTTAAAAGCTTGTCTAGAAATATCCTTCTCTGTTAAAACAATGATCAAACATAAGTACAAGGATCCAGATCTGTGCTACTGCTTCTAAAAAGTCATGTATCTGACTAAGATTATAATGCAGTTCAAAAAAATTACAAATGGCTCCAAAGGAAACTACTTGTTAAATTGCTTTATTAAACTAACAGCAGTAATATTCATCTGAATGAATAGCACTGCAGACTTCTACAGGTGAAATAATTACTGCATACATGGCTTCAAGGTCTAATGCAAGGACATGTTTATTTGAAAGCATAATTGCCATTATGTCTTTAATTACTACATGTAACTGCTTGAACTGATTATAATTGCAATGACCATGACTGTAATACCAACCTGTCTGAAGATAAATTTTATGGTTTATAATTGTTTCTATTACGAAAATAGATAACTCAGTTTTCTTTAGTAAAATTTATAGAAGACAATCCAAAGAAACTATATCTCAATAGTCTTTTCTTCCCTAAGTTATACGGATTTCCACTGTTTACCTGTATTGTAGGTTGCCAAGCAACGCCTAACAACAAATCAAAGCTACTAACCAATGATACTGTCTGGAAAGTCCTCCTAAAGAGGTCCCACATACGGGAACTTAGCCTCAGCACTGAGTAAAAGTTACATAGTCTAATCATGTTTGAGGAGGTTCCCATGGGCCGAAATCAAAGAAGCTTTAAGAGCCCAAGCTCAGTGACATAAATCATCAAGAGAACCAATAGGATTTGAGTGCCAACTTAACCCATAAGTTGCCTTTGCACATGCGTGTTTACAAATCTCAATAAATGTTTGTTGCACTAACAAGCACACACCAACACTACTAACCACATGATAAATCACATGGACCAATGAATGTAGGCTGATGGTGCCAATAACATAAATGTATAAAACATCCCTTCAACAAGGGAGGGGTGTAACATTGTATATGCGTGAGCGACAATGGTTACCCTTAACTCGAATTTAGTAAACTGAGAAAACCCAAAAAGCCTCCAGGCCGTCTTTCTACCAAGTGCATATGTATCTGGACACTCTGTTGCACTTGGTCCCAAACACATATTTGTGTAACACCTACATGATAAATGTTAAGGTCACAATCCTATGCATGCTTAGGCAGAAAAAAGACCCACTCTCAATAAGTGCCAGGCAGCATAATGAGAGTTGTAGGTTTTTTCTCAATCTAAACATAGATAGGATTGTGCATTGAAGCCAAGTAGAATTAAGCAGCCCAGTTGTGTCCAGGCTTGCTGACATACATAGCTGCAAATTTGTTTATATCCATCTTTAGTAGGAATAATATAACAGAAACGACAATAATCTACCCAACAGATCCACAAAAATGTAGACTTAATTTAGACAGAATTCCAAACCATGTTTAAATACATTTAACTATAGTTTGTGTCAGGGGTAGTTAAGGCATCAGCCATGGGGTCTTGTAGGTTGTTGTTGTTGTTGTTGTTGTTGTTGTTTTAGCTATGATTTAATGTTACAATCTGTGTGAATTAATCTGTCAGCATTTTCAGAGCAGAGATGGAGGAGTGGTTCTACTCCCCGCAAGCCACCTGCTTGCCTCAGCCTTGGTAGAGAAGCTGTCTGTGAGAAATTGATAGAAAAAGGGTGGGGGTTTGCAGAAAGGTCGCCAAGATTGAAGTGTTATCTTGGTGGGCTCAGCAGTGCTGCCCTGTTTGGACAGGGGCATTGCTGAAAGGCCAAAGCCCCAGTCTACCAATGGTCTGGAAGAGGCCTATGCCTCCGTTTTTAAGCTGGAGCTTTTGCTAGACACATCTTCTCTGAGAACACTGACAAGAGATCAATTCACAGATTGTAACATTTCAGAGGTGGAACAGGCCCTAAGCCTTCCAGACTACTTCTAATTAAATCTTAGCTAAAAAAAAACCCTACAAGACTTCATGGCCCATGTTTCACTATGCTATTTTACATCTATATGAAGTCGCTAGAGGCGGTCATTAAGAGTTCTGGGGCAAGTTGTCATGAGTGTGCTGATGACATCCAGCTCTATTTCTCTGTAACATCTGAATGAGTAAAGGTCATGTATGTTCAAAACCGGTGTCTAGATGCAGTGATGGTTTAGTCCGGATCCTGGACAAGATGGAGACTCTCTACGGATGGATGGTTCAGATGTACAGTAATTGGGGAATTTGCCTGTTCTAGATGGGGTTGTATACCCTCAGAAGAAAGGGGCACAAAGTTTGTGGGTTCTCCTGGATTCATCAGTCATTAAAGGCCCAAGTGGCTTCTGTCATGAGGCGCACCTATTACCAACTCAGGTTGATATATCAGCTATGCCCATACTTGGATAGGAATAGACTTGCCACTGTAGTCCATGCATTGGCAACATCACATTTAGATTACTGTAATGCACTCTATGTGGGGCTACTTGCATGGCTGGTCCAGAAGCTGCAACTGGTGCAGAATGCAATAATCAGGATACTGAGAGGAGTGCCTGACCATGAACTTATTACACCAGCATTAAAGCAACTGCACTGGCTACATTAGTTACTGAGACAAATATAAAGTCTTGCTATTAGCATATAAAGCTCTGAGAAGCTTGGGACCAGGTAACTGGCAGATCGCCTTTCCCTGTGAGATCGTTAAGATCATCGGAGGAGGTCTGGCTGGTGGTACCACAA
This sequence comes from Elgaria multicarinata webbii, assembly GCF_023053635.1. NCBI lineage: Eukaryota > Metazoa > Chordata > Lepidosauria > Squamata > Anguidae > Elgaria > Elgaria multicarinata. The sequence goes on along the minus strand of NC_086179.1, from coordinate 41,527,816 downwards.
CCAGCGAACTGCCATCTTGCAGCAACCAGGAAATAAATGTAGTTGCATGTCTGAATTAACAAATCATAGATTGGAGAGGTAATCAGAATCAGAAAGCATGATTCGGAAAGTGTGCAACCCATGGTTTGTGCTAACATGATATCTGAATAAAAATACCATAGTTACAGCCATTACTCCAACTCCAGAGGCAACTATACCACAGAGGACACAACTATACCACAAAGGTGAGAGCTAACAGGATAGAAAATGCCTATTCCACATTTAAAACCTCAAACTATGTTTTGGACTCACTCTACAGTATTTTTAGTGTAACAGTTCTTCTAAATCTTTAATCCACTACTTCCCACCAAATCTGCAACATTATCATTGAATGCTTCCTAAGCCAAATATCAGGCTGGTTCGCACAATCACCATGGGTTAAACAAGCCATGGTGGCTTGTTTCAGCCGCAGCACATACCAGGCAACATTTGCCTAATAACTTGCCTGGATGAGATGGCTTGTTGGAGGAAATAACTGTTGAATAACTCATGGGCTGTTGTTTGGTTATTTAATGATTATTAATGGTTGTTTCCCCCTCCAACAAGCCAGGCCACTTGGGTTCGGACAACATAACATAACATGCCTGGGCAGGTGATTAGACAAATGACACCTGTAACATGCTGTGGCTTGTTTAACCCACGGTGATCATGTGAACCAGGTCAATAGGACATATAAAAAGCTCTGGAGAACAGCAACTTTATTCTAGGTATAGGGGTATTTATTATATATGCATATGATACACATATCTCAGGCATACATTCAATTGCTCTTGTGCTTGCAGGCCATTAACCAACTTCTTAATGTTAGGTTTATTTGAGCCCAATAGTCACTTTTTTCAGAATCTGTTTCTCTTTTGTCTTTATGGCTATTATAGTCCCACTCCTCTATTTTCTTTATGGAAGCACATCACAAATACGTAGCGGTATTGTCATTGTATGGAAGAGAAGGAGCTACCTAAAAATATAAAATCATGAATGTTTTCATTTGCTGCCAAAAGTTCTGAATATCCCCCAGGTTTTCTAGATCACCTTCTGTGATGTTGTATGGCCTCAGTTAAGAATCACTGGGTTAAGGCAAACTATGGTTTGGTGTATGTCTGAACAGACCTTTACAGATAATTCAGATCAAACAAACTTTGGTTTGCAAAGCCATAGAAACCATAGTTTGTTGGTTCAGATGTAATGGCAAACTATCATTTATCAAAACCCAGGAAGTTATTATGTGCAACATGGAAAACAGGAGAAAGGACATGAGAACAGGACTCATTCACAAAATGCCAAATTATGATTTGGCATTACATCTGAAGCAAGCCACAGTCCTTTTATTATTCAAACAACACTTAACATTACAGTTGGGACCACCAAATTTTGAAGAACTGTGGCCTTGTAGCCTTTTTGTACACACTTTGTCAGTATGTTTTCTGCCTTCCGCACATTATTTTGTATCTAACCTCATGCTTTTGATAATTCTCTAATTTTCAAGATTATGGTATATTCTAATCATATCCATAATTTCTTTGAAGTATTTTGATCTTCCTTAATTGACCAAGCTATCTGGGGATGATGGGAGTTGTAGTCTGTTAGGATCACCTCCACATTTTGTGCCCTTATCTTTTGAATGGTACTTGTGGGAGGGTTGAGCAGCAACATGCACCAGCATTTTCACTAGCCTCTTGGGCACTTGCTGCTGCCAATGAATAAATTGGTGGAGGCAGGATAATGCATTGTCATTCTAGAGGGCAAGTTTAAAAGATCCTATAGTTTATGGCCTACAGGGCAAATTTTGCCCACCCCTGAAGTAGACCATAGACAGAGGCTAGCATAAGCACTCTTGGCAAGCAGGAAAACTGCTGCCCCGCACCAGACCTCTAGAAAGAGGTACCTGTAACCCAAGGTGATTTCATCTTACAGTTCAGCTCCTTTTCTTTCCTTCTGTCCCAAAATTCCAGCTTCTTTAAAAACACAAAAATCAGGGTGGTGGAGGGGGAAACAGCTTCCCCAAATGGCTCTCACATTCCAGGTATGACCATTACCTTCTACTGAGGAAACATAAATCAACCATTCTGAGCAATCAACCTGCAATATCCCGAAGATATGTCTGGCATGGCTTGGCCACTAGTGCATATCCTTCAGAGATTCCCCACAAAACCCCATCTGGATTGCTTTTGGCTGTCTTGAAAATATAACTTGAAAGTTTCACATGGCATATTTTGTAACTAGCATATGTAAAACATTTACTTAAACAAATATGATAGCAAATGACTAAACAGTGGACAGGATCCTTTCACATCCTCACATATGCTAGTCAACCAATAAGCAGCTTTCCTATGAGCACTGGGCTATATGATGGAATACAAAAGCAATCAAAAGGATTGCTCATATAGAGATTTGGAAAGAAAGATAAAAATAATTTAGAGGTAATATTGAGTATTTTCTTAATATATAAGGACCGTGCTATATGCATTGGTATGCACATTCAGAGTGTATGAAAGTTCACTTCTACTAAAGCTGTCAGAGGCAGTGCACTCCCTCCTCCCCTTCCTTCTTCTTTGGAATTCCTGTTTATCGTTACATGTAAACTAGGCCATTATGTCTAAATTTTTTTAAAAAAAACATCACACCACCTAAAGAGCCTGTTCCAAACTATTGGTTGCCTGCTGTGTATCTGGAATCTCAAACCGAGAGTAGAGCAAAAAATAAAATAAAATCAGATTGTTCCCATTGGAACTGTGGAGGCAGAGAAGTAAACCACGTTTTCCAATTCAGATTTGTATAGCTAACTTAGCTACAGTTGTGCCTTTCCCAGATTTCATACTCACTGCTACCATGTTTTATAATAAAAATACTGCAATTTGGGACCTGCAACACAATATTGCAATGTATCCCCAGCCTAACAAGTTTCAGGAAAGAAGGGGAAATGACCTTTTCTTTCCTCCCGAGTCCACAGTAAACCACAGTAATAGAAGCTCTGCTAAGAATGTATGCCACAGGTCAGGAAATGAAGCACCAAGTCCAAGAGGTCACCAGCATTATTAATGAGCAGTATCAAGGAAGATATCAGAGAAAAGAAGTCTTCCTTCACAAAAAATGGAAGTCTTGCCCAGACGAGGAGGACAAAAAGGAAGACTAACTTTCACAAAGGAAATGCAAGTAGATAAGAGACGCAAAAAAGCACTCTGGGGAGCATGCAACAGACAACATCAAGGGCAACAATAAAGAATTTTTTTAATACTTCAGAATCAGGAAACCATCTAGGAAGACACATGGAGTTAGAGATTTTTGACAAAGTCCTTCATGAAAGACTCCTGAGCAAATTTAGCAGTCATGGAGTGAGAGGAAAGGATCTCTTATAGACTGGTAACTGGTTAAAGAACAGAAAGAAGAAATTAATGGTATATTCTTGCAATGGTGGAATAAAAAGAGTGTGGTCCTACAAGCATCTATGCTGGGACCAATGCTTGTTCATTTAGAATTTGAAGTCAGGGTAAATGCAGGTTGCTTACCTGTAACTGTAGTTCTTCGAGTGGTCATCTATGCATTCACACATATGGGCTTTGCGCCTGCGCAGAGACCAGACCGGAATCTCCAATAGCTTAGGGAAACGTTTTTGGGCGGGAACCCCTCCCCCGCGCTACCGCGCATGACCACGGGGTTCCCGCCCTTCCCTCAGTTTACAGGAGTCCGCATTGTGCCCCCATAAACATGAGTGTAATTCAATAAATAAGATAAAATATAATCCCTAGTCAATAATGTCATTATTAAATATCACACCACCAAGAGGGGATGGTGGGTGGGTTGTGTGAATGCATAGATGACCACTCGAAGAACTACAGTTACAGGTAAGCAACCTGCATTTCTTCATCGTGGTCTCTATGCATCACACATATGGGCGAGTAACAAGCTCACATACCTTTGGAGGTGGGTTGGTGTACTATTTCAACACTTCCGAGAGCACCGCCCTTCCAAACGAACAGTCATGTCTGGATCGAGTGTCCAAGCTATAATGCTTGACAAATGTAGAAGGGGTGGACCAAGTTGCAGCCTTACAAACGTCCTGAAGTGGAACACCCCTGCTGAAGGCCACCGACGTCGACATCGCTCTGGTTGAATGAGCTGTCACAGGTCGATGTATCTCTAGTTTAGAGATAGAGTAGGCAAGTTCAATTGTCTCTACTATCCAGCGTGACAATCGCTGGCATGACACCGGGAGTCCCTTATAAGGCTCACCATAACATACAAACAATTGTTTGGATTTTCTAAATCCTTCAGTTCTAGCTCTATAAAAAGAGAGAGCTCTTCTAACGTCCAACATGTGGAGAGCAGTGTCTGCAGGCGTTGTGGGGTTTGGAAAAAAGGCTGGCAAAATAATGTCCTGAGCCAAGTGAAAAGGCGTCACAACCTTTGGTAAAAAAGATGGGTCTGTACGCAACACAACCTTGTCATTGTGAAAAATTGTATAAGGAGCATCTATCCTTAGAGCTTTAAGCTCACCTGCACGCCTTGCTGAAGTTATGGCCACCAAGAACACAGTCTTGAGAGTTAAAAGTCTTAAGTTCGTTGTAGCCATAGGCTCGAAGGGTTTTCTTGTCAATGCATGGAGCACAACCGACAAGCTCCACGATGGTACGATATTTCTAGAGATTGGTATAGTGTTTCTCAAACCCCTTAAAAATTCCTTGGATGTCGGATGGGAGAAGGGGGAGAACCCTTCTACACCTTCATGAAAGGCAGTGATGGCAGCTAAATGAACCCTGATGGACGAAAGTCCTAAGCCTCCTTTGAACAGTGAGAGTAGGTATTCTAGAATCACAGAGACGGGACAAGTCTCAGCGATGTGATTCATTTGCAGTGCAAACTTAGAAAACCTCTGCCATTTAGCAGCATACGATTTCCTTGTCGAAGGTTTCCTCGACGCAGTCAAAATACTGTGTACCGTCAATTGTTCGATACCGGAGGTTATGGTACTATTCTCCATGCCGTCATCTTGAGTGTCGAGAGGTCTGGGTGTCGAACTCTGCCTTGGTGTCGAGACAGAAGGTTCGGTATCGATGGTAGCTCGATGTAGTCCCTTCTCGACAGTCGAAGAACATGGGGGAACCATGGTTGTCGAGGCCACCACGGCGCGATCAGAATACAGTTTGTGCCGTCTGTTCTTATCTTGGCCACGACTTTTGTTAGGAGTGGGAAAGGTGGGAAGATGTATAATAGTCCCCCCGTCCAAGTTCTTGCGAAAGCGTCTCCTAGCGAGTTCCTTCCGCTTCCTGCTCTGCTGCAGAAGTTGGTACAGACTGCGTTTTCTGCAGTGGCAAAGACATCGACGGCCGGATCGCCCCAATACCGAAAGAGGTTGTTTCTTACTTCGGTATCGAGCTCCCATTCGTGGTTGACATGGAAGGACCTGCTTAGGGAGTCCGCTACGATGTTCTCCTTCCCCGCTACGTGGATCGCAGTCAGGTAAGTCTGTCTCTTTATGCACCAGTTCCAAATCCTGAGTGCAGAACGGGTTAAGGGGTATGACCTCGTTCCCCCTTGCCTGTTTATGTAGCAGACAACAGTGGTATTGTCTGTTGCAATCAGAACGTCCTTGCCCTCGATGATCTGGGCAAACGCTTTCAAAGCATTTTCCACAGCCAAGAGTTCCAGATGATTGATATGATCCCCTTTCTGCCGAGGGGACCATCGACCTTGGACGGTGAGCGAATTGCAGTGAGCTCCCCATCCATCGAGAGAAGCATCTGTCGTGATGGTAAGCGATGGTGCTCCTTGCTGAAAAGGAATCCCTTCCAGGAGGTTTTCCATCGAAAGCCACCATTTCAACGACGCCCGAACCTGACTCGGTATCGAAAGGTAAGTCCTGCGAGCGTTGCGTCGAAGATCGAAGGTCTTCAAGAACCACCCTTGAAGAATCCTCATTCGCAGTCTGGCGAATCTGATGACAGCGGTAGTCGCCGCCATCAAACCCAGCAACCGTTGGATTGTCCATGCCGAAGGTCTTGCTTGGGTTTCGACATCGAGAATTAGATCCCGAAGTGTCCTTGCCCTCGCTAACGGGAGGTAAGCTCTTCCATCTCGAGACGACAGAGTCACTCCTATGAAGTCTATCGTCCGCTGAGGAGTCAGTATAGATTTTTCCTGGTTGACCCACAGACCAAGGGATTCTAAAAGTTCTAGAGTCGTGGCTATATTCTCCTGGAGCGTGTGACTGTCCTCCGCTACCAGGAGCCAGTCGTCTATGTATGGATAAACATGTATTTCCTTTTTTCGCAGGTGGGCACACACAACAGCCATCACCTTCGTGAAGACCCTCGGCGCCGTCGCGAGGCCGAAAGGGAGGACGTTGAATTGGAACTGTTCGACGCCGATGGCGAACCGTAGGTAAGTTCGATGCGATTCCCTGATGGAGATGTGGAAATACGCATCCTTCAGGTCTACTACCGCGAACCAGACCCCTGTATGCAACAGTTGGAGGATTGAAGTAACTGTTGTCATACGAAACTTCTTTGGAGTGATGTATCTGTTCAGTTGTCTTAAGTCCATAATCGGACGAAGACCTCCATCTTTCTTCGGGACCGTGAAGTAACGGGAGAAAAATCCCTGGTTGAGTTCCTCCGCAGGTACGGGAGAGATGGCTCCCTTCGATAACAAGGTCTGTACCTCGAGCAGCAGAGGAGGGGATGGTGCTGTTATCTTCACTCCCGAAGAAAAAGGAAGGGCATCGAATTCGATGGCGTATCCCGTCTTGATGATAGCGAGCACCCAGGAGTCGGATGTTATGGACTCCCATTGATGGTACTTGGGTGCTAGACGGTTGGTAAATGGTAGTAGGCCTGGGACGGAGAAGTCAAAGCCGCTGTCTTTTAGAGAAATCAGGCTGGTGTCTGCTTTGCTGGTATCGGGCCTGATACGGCCTCTTGGAGAGAATACGGTTTCAGGTCTGTGCACAATGCGGACGACGAAGAACTGAGGGAAGGGCGGGAACCCCGTGGTCATGCGCGGTAGCGCGGGGGAGGGGTTCCCGCCCAAAAACGTTTCCCTAAGCTATTGGAGATTCCGGTCTGGTCTCTGCGCAGGCGCAAAGCCCATATGTGTGATGCATAGAGACCACGATGAAGAACTGTGGCATTACACCCCACAAGTCAATTCCAAATGTATGTCTGCAGTTTGTAAGTCTGTGGTTTTTAGAATGTTGGCCTGAGTGGGCGGAGTTAGAATGTCTTGGAAGGGGGGAGGAGTGATATATAAGGGAATGACTGAGGGGATTGAGAGTTCTTGTTCTTGTTCTTTTTCAGGAAAGCTTTTCAGGGAGACTTGTTAGGTACTCTTAGAGTCTGTAGTGCTCTCTGTTTATGGTACTTAAGTTCTGGGAAATTTGAGAGTCAATGTAGTGAGTGGTGTCTTTAGAGTGTGGTGTGCACATAGTGGAAGTATATTAATCAATACTGATAATAAAGAAAGTTCAAGAGTGATTGTGTGAGAAAAAGGAAAGCGCGAATGTGTGACTGGATTGTATGAAAGGTTTCAAAAAGGTTTTTAAATGTTGTTATTTGAAACAAAGCTTATGAACTTTTAAAAATAAATTTTGATTGTTTTGTTTTTAAACTACCACAAAAGTCCCACGTGTCTGTTTGGCATTTATCATCTTAAGTTTACACATATAACACCCACTCTGACAATCATTCACCTAAGCAGATATAACTCACAGCGCATTATTATATATATTAAAAATCCTTCTCCAATTTAAACCCCTTTCTCCACATAATTTGGAGGAAGGTGGGTTTTATCCCTTGCCTCAGGTGTATCAAGCGGTGGTGCTTAGCTTGAGCAGGGAGTAGCCTCGGCCGGGTCTGGTGTTCAGAGCCCGTGTCACCCCATAATAAGTGGTGGCAGACGTGAGGTCTGATGTTCAGAGCCTGTGTCGTGGCAGTGACCAGTGAGGTAGCTAGGTTTTCAGACGACACCAAATTATTTAGGGTGGTTAAAACAAAAAGGGACAGCAAAGAGCTCTAAAAGGATGTCTCCAAACTGGAGAACGGCCATAAAAATAGGAAATGAAGGTCAATACAAGCAAGTGTAAAGTAATGCACACTGGGGCAAAAAACCTCCCAACTTCATATATACATTGATGGTATCTGACCTAGCAGTGTGGGGCTTCACAACTAGGATAGCTCCTTTAGCATTCTGACTGAAACCCAGATCGGATTCTCTGGGCTCCATCTGATGAGTGTTTTATTGCATGCCTGTTACTGGACGCTCACGGATTTTTCGCAGGTCCCTCATATGACGTCGTCTGCCTCCCGCGCCTTCTGACCTTCCATGCGCCACAAGAAAAACCACAGAAAGTCCTAAATATGTTTACAACCGGAAGTTGCTGCTCTCTCCTGCTGTGTGCAGGAGAAGCAGCATGATTAGAATGCCCGACTGAATGGGCCTCGTGCTCGTTGTTTACTTCCTATTTCGAAACAGGAAGTAACTGAGCAGCAAAACCAGGAGCGGAGAAGCAACGGTAGGGAGCATGGCATGTTTTCCCACGTGTGATGGAGCTTACTGTCTCACTGATATCAGAGCCACAGCCTCCATTGCCCCCAGCATTCCATAATCCTGAAACTCATAAGCATTTTCTTTTAATTTACTAAACTAGTTATGTGTATCTATACTCTCCCTAGGATATATTTCTGGTTAGGGTGGCTTCTAATACACAAAGGGAATTACAGGGAATTATTTCCTTCCTCCCCCTGAACCCCAATATAGCTCATAGAACCATGATATTCACACTTCATTTGCTTGAATATGCCAATATTCAAATTCACAGTTCCAAGTTTTGTTCCTCTTTGTTGACCTCATTCAAGCAAGTATTCCAGTTTAAAAGGCCACCATTTTCAATTAAAATTGGAATTACAGCGACAATCCTAAACAACTTGCTGCTACTAAAAACCATATTCAGTTGGAATCTGCAGCCACAAGTGCATTCAAAATTGCAACCAACATCTGATCTTGAAAAAAAGAGCCAAGATTAGTGACTATAAAGTCATTGAAACTTTAATGACAAGAAAATTAAAACCATTAAACCTATTGTAAATTAAAGCATGATTATGACGTAATTCAAAGTTAAGGATCCAATTATTTATTACACGACTAGCAAGCTTTAAGTTATAGATAAAGATGGAAAAAATGTGATCACTCAGGCACCTAAAATACAATGTGGTATCTTGGAATTTATCTGTTTTCTACACTGCCACTTACATATTTGACACTGGCTAGCTCTTTGAAATCAGAATTTTTTTCCAGGCCTGCTGATAAATATATACATTTTTAAAGTTATTTCACATATTGCTTTTACACCTTTTATACATTCCCATTAGTACAATGTCCCAGAAAACTATATGCAACTATTTTGTATAACAAAACTTATGTGCTTGATATCAATAGTGATGCAGATAGGGCTGGACCTTGAGGCCAAAGTCCAGGAACTCGCAGCCCATGGGGGTCTAAATAAGCACCCAGAGAGTGGCAGGTGATGAGGGCACCTGGGAAGCAGAAACAAACTCCATTTTATTCCTATAGTTATGGTATTACGATTTAAGTGAGTTTAAAATGCAAAGCTGCATATGCTCAGAGTATCTTTATTATCAGAGCGGGAAAACATTATAACATATAAAGAATTTAGAGGCAGTTGACAAGTATGGAAGGTTGAGCAGGAGATCAAGAGAGAAATGTTAGTTGTGTCTTTCACAACTGAAGTAATACACATTGCCATCTAAAGGCCACAAGGCCCCATAAGACCATTACATCCAGGGTCTAAAACCACCTAATTGTGCCACTGGAGAGCATGTAATATACCTTAATACTTTTAATAATCAACAGTTTTCTATACTAACCACTGGTAGAGGATTCAGACTACATAATAAAAGCATCTTGTCAACCTATTCTATGTTTAAGAGTGAGCAAATAAATTATCTTAAAGAACTTTGTATAACAAATAATATACTGCTGTTAAAATGAATGCTGATAGTAAATCTAGCATAAGAACTGCACAGATTGTTTACAGTACATAACCGTGTCGCTATGAAATTCAGATATATCAGCATAGCTGTAAATATCACATTTAATTATGCTTCCCTTAAAATCCATCTAATCAGCTCATTATCCTTTTTACTCATTATAGTACTAAAATATATCTGCAAATTCAGTGACAACCAGCATGCTTACAATAATTATGTCACTATCACTTTGAGAAACTGCTTGACCATCTGAACCACTGCAGATTATAATAAAAATGAAAAAATAACAACCTTAAAAAAAACTATGCCTGCATAAAGATGTGATAGGTTGACAAAATATTAAACCTATTACTATGGAGAATCCTGGAAAACTATCTGAGCTTTTGTTCTTTTTTTTTGCCTATTTCAGAACCAACTTTCATTACTTCAGGCCTGCTTTTCTTCCAGTGGAATACAATTAATGATTAGTTCAAGTTTTAGGTCAATAGCATGTCAATTTATTTTGCCTTGCTGTCCTTGTGCCTAGGATATTCTTAATAGAGGAACTGAATGCTGCAGACCTTCTTTTATTTTACTAAATTCAAATGCTTGTGAAAAACGTTCTTCTCACCTGCAGCATGATGATACTTAACATTACACCAATAATGGCTAATATTAAATGTTGTCCTACATATTACACAAGGTCTCTTTGAATTAGATATTTGCTCCCTTCATCCAGAAATGCTTAATAACCCAGTGTCACATGGTTCTAAAAATTTTGATCACCTGCTGCATACATTTTACAGCTATTCTATGTAGTTGGCCTGTCATTAAGAGGTTCACATTTCTTCACTGTACAGCCTTATTAATGAGACATGGTTAATTTCTCCTGCAAATGAGTGCTGTAAGCATAGGCGAGGGAGGAAAGCTATTTGCTATGTAGTTATAAATATGCAATACTTTGCCTTTAATTACCAAATAAGCTAAAAAAAATTGTCATACAGATGAAAAAAGCAAAGTCGAGAGTAATAATACCAATGTGCATACCAGGCTGTCCAATATATGCCAAAGTTCTGCACCAGTGCAACTAACAGAGGAAAAGCAAGTACCTGCTAATGCATTGAGGGAAAGAAATCCAAACATTACTGCTACTGTCATCAAAACCAGTGACTTTGAAGCATACAAATATAGGACACAAACCTCTTCCTCAATTGTATATGCTCAGAGGAGACACAATATAGAGTTTCTATTAATAATACTGGGCAGGATGAGAAGGAGGGGAGGGTGAGGATGATGAGGATGATAATGAGGAGGTTACTATCCCCAACAGCTAGTGGGGAAACATATCCCTACCTCAGCAAGTTGGATAATGGAATAGGTCCAGATCCACTGCCCAGGAGCCCTCCTTTCCTGCCAGCCAAGAGTTTCTCCACCAAAGCCACATTCCCAGTGCGAGCAGCTTCAAGCAGTTCCTGGTCCTTCCCCATGGTCGGGATTCATCAGAGAACCTCTCCCCCTCCCCGCCCCAAATGCTATATAGGTTATTCCCTCCTCCCCACAAAAAAACACAAAAAAACGAAAACCTCTTTAACAAAAATATATCCTGTTCGCCCATCAAACAAACTGAGCAATGAGGATATTCCTGCAGCCTTCACAGACCAGCAGAAAAAGGAGCAGCAGTAAAGGAAGGGAGGGGAAAATCACCTCCTCCTATTTTCCCTAGCTCATTTCTGGGTGGAGTGTGGAAGAAAAAGAAGCGAGGGGGAAGAGGAAGAATCTTCCCCACCTTCAGCCAACATTCTAGCTTGTGCAAAGGGGCGGGAGGCTGTGCCAGGCTGAAGGGGTTAAGAGTGAGGAAGATATTAACGACCAGCAGGGCGCGAAAGGGAAGGCACAGCCTTGGCCATCCAGGCCCGTTGCTGAGGAGACAAGAATTCTCTGCTTCTGAATGGCTGGCTGGCTTATTGGTCCCCCTCCCCTATATGGCTCCCAGTCCCATGTCCTTGCTCCGGCTCCTGCTGCGTTGGGGATTCTGCTGCCCTCCCTCAGCTGTCCAGCCCGCCCAAATCGCGGCGGCAACTGCAACTCGTCTCGAGCTCCACTGCGGTGTCGCGCGTGCGCGCGCGGGCACACACACACGCGCCCGCACCCGCGCGCGGCTGATCAATAACGACTGCCTGAGAGGACAAGGCGCGGCACCGCGCGCGCGCTCACCCAGCCTCACGCAAGCATAGCGTTAGGGAGTGGGGCGATGGAGTGGAAGGGAGACGCTAGAAAGGGGGGCGGCGTGGAGCGCGGGAGGGGGTCGCGTCTGTGGTGCTGTCAGGAAGGCGACCCAGAGGGAGGGAAGCCTACAAAACATTTCAGAGAAAGATATGCTGCTCGCTCCGAGGTCCATTTGTGACGGTGGTGGCAGAGCAGGGCAGGCTTGCCTATGGAGGAAGAAGGGGGGATGTGGGGACAGCTCGCATTCTCCCGGAGTGCTCGGGACCCTGAGGGAGCATGCCGCTATCTTTTTAATATTGGCTGGGCTATGAAGTCGCGCCCATACTTTTAAAGGGCCCTCCTCACGCTGCTCTATCCTGGCCAGTAAAACACAGCCGGTTTGGCTCTAAACCCAGTAAAGTCACTATAAAAATTGGACAGCAGAATCCACAGTGGGAAGTATTATGAAATCTACAATTCCCTATTCTATAATGTGTATTGTGCCCTCCTCCCTTTTTAGAGGTACAGTGTAGGATCATAGAGCTTTACCGTCACACTCATAGCTGAGTGTGTAAAAGTGATAAGTATTAGGATGAGTTCTTTTCAAAACAAGATTGGAATGAACTGAAGAATTTGCTGAAGGGGCTCTGAAGAAGAATTTTAACACTGCATATAAAAAACACTCCAGATAATCAAAACAATAAATAAATATACAACAAAATTGGCTTTTGTATTTGCCAAGAGAGAAACTGAAAAAGGAAATTTGGTTGGTGATGTCATTCTTAATGGTGCAATGGCAAATTCCAATTATATTAAGGAGAAAAATTATTGTAAAAGCATAAGATATCTTGAAAGATCTGGCTAGTTTACAAATTACACTTTTCCTCCCTGTGTATTATAGAACTGGATTTCCAGAACCTCAGTCCTAATCTGTTTGCAATACATGGTATTTCAACTGCTCAATATAATTAGTTAAGAAAACGCATTTTAAGGAGAAGAAACAATGAGACCCAAAGTACATACAAATATGATATACGTAATATGAAGCAGGGCTACCATTAGCTGTGATGAGAAGCTACCTTCATTAGGATCGTGCATCTGCCAACTATTACCTGGCAGCAGGCATTATATCAGTCACCAAAGAACATCAGCTGGCCACTGAGAGGCCACAATGGCAGCAGGAAAGGTTGGGAGCTGGATGGTAGACGTGCAGTTCTCCTGGTTTTGCTTGACCTCTCAACAGCATTTGATACTATTGACCATGGCATCCTTGGTTTGGGAGGCATAGTTCTTTAGTAACTCCAATCCTTCCAGGGCAGCAGTATCAAAAGGTAGCGACATCTGGATTGTAGGGTGCTACGGCGTTCATTCCTATCATTTGTGCTTTTCAAAATCTGTGGAGCTGCTGGGAGAAGTTATCTGAAGGTTTGGAGTATGTTGCCACCAATATATGAATGACACATAGTTTTACTTCTCATTTCCATCTAAGAGTTGCTGAGAGGTGGACCTCTTGAATAAATGTCTGGATGCAGAATTGGAATGGATGAGGGAGGAAAAAAGGCAAAACTTAATCCTGGCAAGATAGAGGCTTTTCCAAGATGAGTTAGGAAATCATCTAATCTGGATAGTGGTACAGAACTAATCTTGGATAGAGTTGTACTCACCCTACTCAACCTGAGGGTGCATTTGGAATGTCTCTAGCTGCAGAAGCCTATCAATGGCCATGAATGCTTTTTATCAGCTTACACTGTGTTGCCAGTTGCAGCCCTATCTAAAGCAGCCAAAACTAACCTTAGTTATCCATGCACTAGTCATCTACAAAGTAGGTTACTACAATGTATTTTATGTGGGACAGCCTTTGACAAGAGTTTGGAAGTTTCAACTAAGTAGTGTTAGTTGCTAGTAATATCTACAAAAACTGATCATAGTACACCAATTTTGCATCAACTTTACTGGCTGTCCATATGCTTCTGACACCAATTCAAAATGGTGTTATTATCATTCAAAGCCCAAGTGATTTGGGACCAGGTTATATAAAAGACAGCCTTTGCCCATATGATCCTGCTTACATGGTTTCTCAGAGAGGAAGCAGCAGGTAGAGAAGTGTTACTATCCCACAACAACCTGCTCTTCTCACCAATTGTACTATCTTTTAAAACGGTTCATTGCACTACTTCCTTCCCCCTCAATATAGCTGACAATTCTTGCCCTATGAGAGTTATACAAGAACTGAAATCCCTCTACATTGCCCCAATTGGCAGTTAATTTTGTGACTCAACTGCTGATCCATGATTACAATATGTTAATTATGAAGAACACTATTAAAGAAAATTCTTGCCTTTTTATCTGTAGAAAAGCCCTTTTCAAGCTTCATCTCAAGATGTCAACCCTATGATGATTGGCAAAACCTCTGATATGAAATAGGCTTAAATGTTTTTGGAAACTAAAAGAGGAGTTAAAGTAGCTTGCTTCATTCCATAGGTTACCATTACTTTTAGATATTTCTTCAGATCAAAAGCTTAGTTCTCCATATTTGAAGTCATAAACTATTAAACATTACAGAAAAGGGTTCAACAGAGTTTAGATCTAAATTAAGATCCTAGTGAAAACAGTCTGATATGATGCTTTGAACAATTTCAGTACAGTTCGGTATAAAGGTCACCAGATATTCTTGTTGCATCCTTAAGCACTAAAAAAGAAGAGATTTGTGGTAAAATCTTTGTCCTGCTTTATATAGATGAGATGATTGAATCTCATCTTTGAAAGACAGCTCTAGATTCTTCCCTTAGGCATTCAAATGAGAGGTAAACCCCCTTAGCTCCAGTGAGGATCTGCTGAGGGGAAGTTCCCTGAGACTGGATGGGAAGACTTGCTTTATTCTGTAGTAACAGGGAATGATAAAACAACAAGGTTCAAGATCCTGCCATAGGCAGCTATCTGAAGATGTGTGCATTGCTGGGCTTCTGTCCACAACCAATCTTAGCCTTGGTTTTTCATACTGGTCCCTATTTTGCTATCTCAGAGATTACTTGTAAGCTCTTTCCCAGATTCTTTGTTGATCTCTTTCAACCCAAGGTGAGCCAGCATACAGCTCATACATGTCCTGAACTACAGGATCATTATTTCCGGGATCATCTTGATGGTTGTACAATTAGGAATCCTTGAAGTTCACTTTCATTGGGATCTCCCCACCCCTGCTTCCAGGTTCACAGAAGGACCACAGCAGTTAAATTTGTCATCATCTTTGCAGGAATGGTTCTGGCCCTATTATCTCTCCACATCCAAAGTTTTAATGACCAGGATAAGCAATGGATGAAGGAAATGAGAAGACAGGTGTACCTTAAATGCTTGAGTGACTTTGCCAAGCATTACTTAACATATTGTCTTTGTGTCTTCAAAATGCAAATTAATTCATAATTTGCCCTCCCACTTTTATTCTTATATCTTTATAAGATATTCCATTTCTATACCACCCAATAGCCAAAGCTCTCTGGACAGTTCTCAACAATTTAAATAATACTGTGTAGGATACATTATAAAATTTTTAAAGTTGAAAACTACATTAAAAAAGTAAAAACCAAGATAAAACCTAGCAACAATACAAAGATATAAAATACAGTGTTAAATTTAAAACAACAGAAGTAAAAAACTAAAATGCATTGGAAAATAAAAAGTCTTCACCTGGTGCTGGAAAGAGCACAAAATAGATGCCAAGTGAGCCTCTCTGGGAAGCTCATTCCTCAACTGCAGTACCAGAGCAGAAAAGACCCTCTTTTGGTAGCCACCCATCTCACTTCCTTTGGCAGGGGCTCCCAGAGATGGACTGCTGAGGATGATCTAATAATCTGGGCAGGTACATACAGGAGGAGATGATCCTTCAGGAAACCTGGCCTCAAGCCATTTAGGGCTTTGAATGTTAATACCAGCACTATAAATCAGCTGGCCGTGGACTTGCGGCTAGTGCTGATGAGAAAGTACTGGCATAATAGCATCACATTGGTCAGTTCCCATTAACAATACTTCTGCCTTGTTTTTGACCAGCTGAAGTTTCTCTACTGTTTTTAAATAGCCCATGGGTTCTGGAGCATCTTGTTAACCACAGCAACAAGCCGCTCTCACTGGGTTTGCATGACATCGCAAGCCATGGTGAGAGTAATTATGCAAATTATGCAAATCCCCCCAGCACACACAGGCAGGATCTACACTACTGCTTTATAATCTATATAAATAAAAATGTAAATGTTCATTCGAAACAGACGTTATATCTCCGAAAGTTCTTCACCTGAAGTGAAGAAGTTCTAACCTGAAGAACTAACCTCATTCCACTAACCTCATTCCTCGCATTCCTATGATTCCAACTGATATGCCATTTCAATTTAAGAGATTGCAATTCCCAATTCGATTGGCGTTTGCAATCACCATCAACAAAGCTCAGGGCCAATCTTTAGAATTGTGCGGTTTAGATCTAGACACAGATTGCTTCTCACATGGACAATTATATGTTGCGTGTTCTAGAGTCGGCAAACCAGACAATCTCTATATCTACACAGACAATGGAACAACTAAAAATATTGTATATCCACAAGCATTGTGAAATTAAACATATTAGAAGCATCCGCTTTGTCTTTTCTTTCTTTTCAATTTAACCAGACTGAGCCACAGCAACGCGTGGCAGGGTACAGCTAGTGGTTTATAATGGTTTTGACAACTGTTCAGGCCCAGGACACATTCCATATACTTAGTGTAGATCTGGCCACAGTTGGGGAACTAAGCTACGGTAGCTATTGTCAGCTATCATGCCGCTGTTCATGGACCAGCTGTGTCTGCTTCTGACAGAGGTTTTGCCTTGCTAACAGTTTCTCCCCTTGCTGTCTGCTTTTTGAAAATCCTTCTTGCTGTTGAATACTAGTTATGGACACCTTCTGCCATTTTCCCACTACTTCCAGCCAATAGTTTGAAGGCACCTTTGTGGGCTTGTCTGTCCACAACAAGCAAGCGTTTTCTGTTTGCTTGCATTATGTTTCTAATAGATGAGCTCAGATAAAATCAGGCTCCTGCAAATACACAGAATTATAATGAGTACTTTATGTGACAACATTTTCCCTGGAAGGTTAGATTTCTGTCATTATGTGCAATATTGGTCCTACTACCTTGTACTAGTCATTTTAAAAGTAGAGATTAAAAGCTTGCTGAGCTCAGCTTTGAGGGGAAGCAGTAAAGCTCATTTTGAGTAACATGCAATCTTCACATGTTTCACAATACAACTCTGATTAAAATCCAAACTGGAGAAAAATTTCCAGCTCCCCCATAATCTGACTCTTGCACCCTGATTTCCCAAGCCCCATCTCTCTGACCTTCTTGTTCCAGCTTCTTGTTCCAGAATCTTTCCCTTCCTCTCTGACATGCAGCTAGCACACTAGTTGCTGCCACTGGAGAGAGGAAAGGGAGAAATCTGATAGCTATAGTGCTGGCCAGGGTTGAAGCCCCCAACTCCTGGGTGCTGCACCTCCCATACTCTTTCTGTTCTCCCGCCAAATGTTCTCAATTTCCCCTATATTCTCCCTTTACTCCCCCTCCCCTAACCACCTGCATTTTCCCTTTTAACAGACAGTGGCAATAATAATAATAATAATAATAAGAAGAAGAAGAAGAAGAAGAAGAAGGAGGAGGAGGAGGAGGAGGAGGTGGTGATGGTGGCGGTGGCGGCAGCCAGGCACATTGCAGAATGAAGCAGCAGTTGTGCAGCATGTTGATTTCCCAATGACTGAGGTAACTTGAAGGCCTTCTAGAGAAATAAAGATGCCAAGTACGAGTGTAGCTTTGCTATACAGCATACCCAACCTCTTCTGAACTTTTTTTCATCAAATGTGCCATCACATGTCAGTGTGTATACTGAGACTCCAAATAGCTTAATGAGGCTGCTCATGAGGCAAACAAGCAGTAGTTGCCAGTAGGTGGTACAGGAAGAAAAGTAACAAGAGAAACAGCAGTGAAGCAGCTTCTTGTCTTATCCCTTAGTGATGATTTATGTTATTAATGTAAATAAGTCTAAGGTGATTAGCACTATTGTATACCGTTGTAGTTTGTAAACAGGAAAGAAAATCTATAAACACAAAACAGGATATTACTTTGGTAACTTTAAGCATTTTCCCCTGAACTCCACAAAACCCTTCAGTTTATAGTGCTACTTTTAAAATGTATTGCGGAGTGTGACAGCTTTACCTTTTCTATCCAAGTACTTGAAATTGGTTTTTAAAAATTGTATTTGGACCACAGATATAACCTCTCTTTACACTCTTGTCATCTGGACTTAAAACAAAGATGGACCTGAAGATTCAGGTAGTTGTCTCAAGTGATGCTTAGATTTTTGCATTTTCAAAATAAATTGGAAAACTGGAGTTATAAAATGTGCATACGATTTCTAAATAGTTCTCTTGCATTCTTCCATTGACAGCATTCATAAGGGACATATACATTCTGGAATAAAGCATGATTAAAACCACTCATGAAAATGTGTCTGTGTATATCACATTTCAAAGGGGAGAAGGTGAAGTCACTCTTTATAGATCAAAAGTAGAATACTATTGGCAGGGACACTATAGAGAGGCAGTTACTCCTGGTTCTCAGGAGTCTGACTTAAGAGTTCTGCAATAATTGCAGCTACTAGTCACATTGTAAGCTGTTTTTATATGTGAAATTTAAAATGCATTTGAACTTGCGCTATTGATCTTACAATTTGGTCATTATCCACACAGAGAAGTGTTTTTAATATGGACATTTTGGGCAATGTAGATTCCCAAAACAAGTAGTCTATCCTTGGGATTGCAATGATCATGCCTTCAGAATTTCTAAATCCAGGAGAAGGTTTCAGTTTCCTCACTAGAGTGAGCTGATGCTCCCTCCAATATCCTATAGCTTTGGGAATGCAAGTGCAAATATATATCAACCTATGCAAATTGGCAAACTGGTAAAAACTTAAATCAGAGGACACCAAAGTACTTATGAAAGGCAACTTTTCAGATAAAGGAGGTGGTGGAGTTTCTCAGTTGTTGAGTCACTTTTATTTAGTATTTTTGTTGACGAGAACTTGGGTGACATGTACTGATGATGCACATCACCTATACAGGCAAATACTGGAAAATAGCATGATGGGCCAAATTACGTCACTGTCTGCAATTACAGGAATTGGATAAAATGTTATATAAGATATAAAATTACCTGCTTGGAGACTCATCTACTGGAAACGACATAGATCAGGAGCTGAGGTTCTTCATCAGATGACTATTAAGACTACCCCTGGCCCTGTACAGAAGACACCTTAAACCACAGCTTTAACCATGATGAACAGGACCATTGTGTCCAAACAAAAGCCAGAAGGAAAGCACCAAAACAGGACAGGATTTGGGTTTAAATAAAAATGTTTTTCTTAGCACCTTTGAGAATATGTTCTTGTCGTAAAACATTTTTTAATTAAACCCAAATTCTGGAAACAGGCTATGTCAGCTGTAAGAAAGACAACTATCATCTTTGAAAGCTAGCTTAGCCTATTTCTAGAATTTGAGTTTCGTAAAATAGCCCCTGACAAAACATGTTGGTTCCAAAACATGTTGAGTTCAATACAAATTTTTTATTATTTTTACACCTTTGAGAATTCATTCTCTTTTCACATTGTAAATTTCATGCTGTGCATAAGACACAAATGCTGTTCTAGTATGTGCTAGGGCATAGTCCCAAGGCATGGTCTAAGGTACATTAGTCAGCCACCTTACTGAAGCTAAGAAGGTCATGGTCAGGTCAGTGCTTGGAGGGAAGAACCACCTGAGAACCACATGTAGCCCCTTGAGTTCCACGATGGAAGAAAGGTGAGATAGAAATATATTTGTTAGAGAGAAGGAATTATTACAAGATTTTGTTTGGAACATTGTATCCTGTTTTAGCTACAATATTACTGTAACTAATAAATTTATGCGGAGGCAGAAATCTAGACTTATTTGGCCTAACAATAAGGGAAGTGAGAATGGAAACTCTTTTTAGTGCCTTAAATTGTCATAAAGTAAACCAACAGAGAAAATGCCACAACTGGTGCAATACACCTTATCTTGGGTCACTAACCCCAGTTGAAGACTCGTGACTTGCAACCTTCCTCAACTTGGTGCCCTCCCAGGATTCTGGCTATTAGTCATGCTGTCTGGGACTGTTGGGAATTGAGGTCCAAAACATCTGGAGGGCATCGGGCTGTGGAAGGCTGGATTAGAGAAAGAAGGGGAAGAAAAAATATCCCATGGTTGAAGCACATGTTAATCCCCCACGTTTATTTTTAAAGGTTTTAATGCTTTATGTATGTATGTATGTATGTATGTATGTTCTGCGTTTTAGAATTTTAAATTTTGTATACTTGTTTTTATCTCAATTTTAGAATTTCTGTAAACCGCCCAGAGAGCTCTTGCTATGGGGGTGGTATTTAAATGTAATAAATAAATATGAACTTTCTTTTACAAAAATGTGGGGTCTGGAATCTGCAGCATAATTTATCCACTAGACTCACCAATCCTTTAGATGTGCCCTACATTAAAGCATGGAGTGACTACATTAATGTATGGGGTGAGAAACATAGGGGCTTTGTGGTATTCAAAAGTTTAATAATTATGCAACATAACTTGTTCAAAAAAAGTTGGAAATTTCAAAATGAATTTCCCCCTTTATCTCATTTACAGAGTATCCCACTATAAATGTACGTATTATTATTATTATTATTATTATTATTATTATTATTATTATTAATTTATATAGCACCATCAGTGTACATGGTGCTGTACAGAGTAAAGCAGTAAATAGCAAGACCCTGCCGCATGATGCAGTTTAACATACAATATATACGTCCATTGGTTAAAATAAAAGCACTACCAAGATTTACACTTAGATGACGTCCCTGCATATGTGATATATGGATACTGCCCAAAACCTCTGATCTACTGGGCATATCTAAAGGCCTGCTGTGTTGGCACTAAAGCATACTGGCTTAATTGCAGGGCTGCAGGATAGAGTCAGTAACAGTGGCTAAACATCCATATGCAAGGAACAATCTCCCCTTCCTGTTTTTCCACTTTTTAGTATTGGTTATTGCATACTGATGTATCAGTTATTTTGAAAACCTAAAACGTTTGGCATTTCCTTCATACTGCCAATTGGATTTTGTGTTTGCAAAATACACACCAGTTAGATACAATAATAGTATATATACTCATAGTTTTGAAGGAAAATGAATATTACAAGTAAGTAAAAACTAACAGGAGTGAAGACTAACATGTAACTTGAAGAGATTTAGGAATATGGCCTGTATTATGTGGCTTTTTGATCCCCTCTGTTAAGGACAAATGCATTCAGAGCAATTAGCTATAGATTATTTGCTGATGGGAGGATGGGGGTGATGATCATTAAGACCCATAAATCTCCCTGACACCCTGGTTTACCTGTAGTAAATGATACAGAAAATGCTTTGCCTTCTTACTAAAATTCAAATATATTTAATTTTTCCCATACTGCAGACTTGGCATTTTATGACCCCTTTCCCATATGAAATTAATATTTTAAACCACAGCAGAGTGAAAGTTAGGTCAGGTAGAATTTATTATTTTGCTCATTTTTCTAAAAAGCAAAATATTAAATTCTACCTGACCTAACTCTTTTATTCTGCTGTGATTGTGTTCCAATTGATTTTAGCTATCAAATACATAAAGGGAGAAAAAATCCTGATACATGCCCCCACTGAAAACTGAAATATTTGGAGTCAACTTTCTGTAAAAATTATAACTGCTTCTAGTTATAATGGATATTTGAATAAGAAGCCATCATTCACTCATAAGACTTTACTGATGTAATTTGTAGTTGTAGGATTTGAGAGGTTTATTAAAGGTTATACAATAGCACCAAAACCGGAAACTTTCGCATTTAATCAGAGACCACTTAGCATAGCAATTCTTTGCTTTAAAATGGCCAGTTCAAATGTTAGATTCGTTTACCCATTAAAATGGCAGTAGAGTGCAAAAATGATGCAGCCTTTCCCAACTTGTGAAAGATTTGTGTTGAACTAAAACTCTCATAATACCCAGCTAGCAGATGTTGTAATCCAATGCATCTGGAGGGCCCCATGTTGGGGAATGCTACATTATACCCATAGCTATGAAGGTCTTCTGTATATGATAGACATGCAATAGTAGGGTCAACAACAATCTAAAATATTTTGATTTAATCTTCTTCTTTATGACATGTCTTCTTCATTTTTTAATCCAGGGAAATGAAAGTTATGTTCGAGAAAGCTATAATTAAAATCAGTTCCATTCAAGGCAGTTTTTCAGTTTCCCCATACAATTAAACTCTAACCAGGTTTTAAATATTAGGACTCTTATTTGAACTTTTTTTTAAAAAAAAAAATTACCCCTCATTCTTAAAATGTTGTACAATTCAGACACAGCAAATATAATACCAACAAAAATGTTTCCAACTAAGGTCTCAATTATTCAGTTATATACTTCAATCCAAAGTGAATTTCTCTACCAAGTGTGTGTTTTTGCTTGTTATTTTAAAAACTTCTTAGAACCTCTTGCACGAAGTTTGTGCTCTTTATTTATACATTAGTAACAATTTTTCAGCTGAAAATTAGAATTTAAGTTTTTACAAGTAACCCATGGTTTAAAATGCAGCTTTACATTTTGATGGAATTGCACAAGTTCAACAGGGCAATAAATAATTAACTTTTCTCCCCAAGCACATTAATATACAGCTAAATTACACTTTTTACAAAATGAAACTGGTGAAGATTTATATTTCTCTGGTACCTGATTGAGAGCGAAGTTTCAGTAAATCAAACTAAGGAATGTGTCTACAAATGACCAGTGATCATCACTGAACAAGAGCCCTGATCTAATTACTGTTTTTCTACAAGCCAATGGACGAGTTCACAAGATCAGAGAGAGAAACAGTGCAGTATAGGTTGTTTCCCCCTGTGTATGTCATTTGTGTGACCATTTACCTAATTACCCATATGGTGTCATGGGTTGCTGTGTCGTCCAAACCCAGTGTGCAATGTGGCTGGGATGGGTTCTAACCCATAGCACAACCCCTGCAAGAAGCCATGGGTTGTAGGATGGGTCAGAAGCTATCCAGCTGTGCTGCGTTCTGATGATGTGGCTCAAGTAATACTGGTCGCATGGAGAAAACAACCAATGCGACATTGTTTCCCAGTTGATGATGCAAAGGTAGTCGATAAAAAGCAACCAAGCCCTAGCATGTTTCCTGCATAGCTTGAGGGTTTTCCCCATTGTTTATGTTCACACCTTTCACACACTATACTGTGAGTAGTTTCAGAGCATTAACACCTTTTGAGAATTTGGGCATAAAACGGGTACTCCTCCCCAGGCAATTTCTGCTAGTATTAAAACCACTTTCTGGATGGTTACATCATGCTCTAATAGCTTCAGTGGACCATTTTATGTCCAACTACATTTACAGTGCAAATTAAATTTCCCTTGAACAGTATTTTTCTTCTATCAGTAAAATATTTTTATTTTCATATGTGAAGATTCCCTAGCAATGACACATGGTACATTTTTTCATGCCACCATCTATTAAACAAATTAGTATAACAAAAATCAAATTTCCCTGCATAACTGCAGCTTAAATCAGGGCTAAATGAGAAACACATGTTCTAATTCTTTGTAGATATTCACAGGAGTGCATATTCCACAGAAATTTTGTTCTGAGCTCAGGTTCCAAAAAACAGTCTAAAATACATCCCTTATTCCAGAATGATGTATGGAGTCTGCTACCGTTTATTTTCCATATTCATCTTTTTTATATGGTGAAGCAGGGTGTCTTTTTCCATATGAGCTTCAGCAAGAGCCATCTTAGCATTGGCTAATTCCTGTTTAAGACATTCATTTTCTTCAATAAGCTGGAATAATTAAAAAGAAAATACATATTTTAGTGTTGCTATGTATTGTTAGGTTAATTTTGACAAAAGAGCTATTTACAATCAACAGTGCTGTTCCAATAAAAGTTAACAAAAGTATAAATTATCTGAAAGGACTCCATATCTTTTGTCTTCTTTTACACAATCCTTTGCAAACATTTTGCTCATGCAGATTTCATTGTGGAAAAAACATCTGAAAAATACAGGCTTAGATGCTGCAATCCTATGCACATGTATCCAGACATCAGCCGCACTGTATACAGTGGTCCTTACTTCTCAGTAAACATACATTGAATTGCACTTCAAGGCAGACAAGAAAAAAAAATCACGCTAAATTTTACAAATATTGTCAAGGAACTTGTACAATGAAAAATATTGTAGAAATTAAACAATGTTTTAATTGTGCATCTCTACACTAAAGCAGTGATTTTTGCTTATGTGGCCAGGATGCTATTTCTCCAGTGCCTGGAATATTAAGATGTACAGATTTACATGACTCTTTCACATCAGCTTACACTAACCTCCACTACAACATTGCTCTTGTTACTATTCCTGTGTACAGCTGGATGCCAGCCATCAACATCCCCCTATTCTACCAGCACGGTCTAGGCACAAGGGACACACTGATAGCCATGCTCCAAAGCAGGACTATGACATGGTGGCTTTGCAGCTCTTGTAGTAGATCCCAAAAGCACAGGGCGGGGTAAGGGGTGTAGAGGGGAGAGCAACTTTTGCCAGAAGTTGTTTCAAGTTACTGCTAGAGGATGTTTCTGATCTAGCCTCAGCCATGGCAATCCTTTATAATGGACTAAATGTCTCTGCATGTATTACATTGTTGCACAGGAATTGCCAAATCAGTTGCTTATGGAAGGTGCAGCTGTAATTGAAAAGCATCTGGACCAAGTTATAAAGTGCTCCTTACCAGCTCCACAAACAGCCCCCATTTCTCTGAATATATTTTTGAAAGCAGTTGAACTTACTTGAACTTGTTTAAAAAAGTGGCTATTAGCCTATTTGAAAGTGTCAGTATTCTCTCAGATACTTAAATTCATTATCTACTAGCTTAGTTTCCCACAGATGTGCAACGGCATCTAACATAACTGTCTCTGGTGAGAACACAGCTTTGTCCAATAAAAATTCATAATATTTATTTTCATTTATTTAAACACATATATAACCAATCTCTCAAGGTACGAGCAGATGGCAACAACCTACAACAAAAGCATAAAACAGTTATCATTCCAGCATGGGTTTGGCACTGAGCTGCTTCGGTTGCTCTGACTGATGGCCTATACAAGGGGACAGGAAGTGGGGGTGTCACCACCTCCTGTAATAGAAAAGGGAACCTTCTTTCCCTGAGTGAAATATTTCTAACCTCTGTCAGCAAACTCTTAACAGCGTAGGGTGGTCTTTACAACCCCCAGTACTCCTTCGATATCCTCAAGGTAAAGAACACTAATGAAATCCAAGCAACTGCATCCAATATCCTCCAAAGACTTCTATATTATCTTTTACAGTCTGAAAATATAATTTTGATATACTTCCATCATAAAGGCAGATTTACAAAAACATTAGTCGATTTATGATTACCTGTTCTTTGACTGAATCAATCTTAATAGCTTTAGGAGATCTGTTAATTTCTGGAGATGTTTGTGTGGCTCGGGACAGATGGTTCAGTTTTTTGTGTGTGCCTGCTTCAGCAACCTGATCACCTGTGTTGTTACTTGTCTTAGCCTTTGGTATATCATTGCTAAATGTTCGATTATCTGTTCAAGAGAAATCAGAAAATTAAAACGAGTACACCAAACACAGCAATTGACCTATACAAAGTGTACAATACCAATATAAAACATATTAAGTAGAAAAATTGTAGTCATAACAATACAAATTTCTATTGCTGTATATCAATTTTATATATTACAATACTAATTTCTATTGCTATATATCAATATTACATTAGATGCTGCACAATACTAATGATGTTGGACTATTTTTTACTTACAAGTTTTTAATCCACTCTCAATACAAGTATTTCCAGTGTGTCTAACAATATTAAAATGAATGAAGAAACG
Organism: Elgaria multicarinata webbii; assembly: GCF_023053635.1. Classification (NCBI taxonomy): domain Eukaryota; kingdom Metazoa; phylum Chordata; class Lepidosauria; order Squamata; family Anguidae; genus Elgaria; species Elgaria multicarinata. The sequence continues at coordinate 41,501,555 of NC_086179.1, read as the reverse complement.
AAGACAGACACACCTTTGATGCAAAATGAACCATCATCTTTCCTCTCCACCATAAGTAGATCAATATGCAGGGTTACTGGGACTGGTTCAGGAGCTGTCAGACTGTCACGTGGGCTGTCATCCTAGAAATAAAAGAAATAGAGATTTCTTTTTAATATCCTGGCTGAGCTCCAAAAACGGCTTCCTCAATGACTTCCATGCTAAGACCGTGATCATTGAACCATACATTAGTGTGAATTTTTAAATTGGAAGTTTTGATATTACACATTACTAAATTGTGCATTCAACCTCCCCTGTTAGCAAGAGTTATTGTTTATTTTTGTTTGTTTGTTTTGGGAATGAACAGCATTGCCCTGCACCAATGCTATAGGAGAGGGTGAATGCACAGTGTATTAATGTATAATATAAAATAGATATGTGCAAACCAGTTACTACACTACTGCAACTGAAAAAGGTACTTGAAGAAATTACATGAAGACTAAAATGTAGTTGAACTATACTTTTACTTATCACACAGAAAGAGTCTTTGTATTAAAAAGATTTTACTTGAGAATATATTTCCAATTATCCATCTAAATTTCTGATGGTTGGATAGTAAATAGATAATCACTTTGGTGATTATCACATTTAGTTTTGATTTGAAATCAGCATTTGACTTGAACACACAGGCCCTTTTCTGACAAAGGCAAAGACATTTTTGGGGGGGGGATTTAGTCAGTCAAATTAGTGGATTGCCATTCCTCTCCACTGAACATCAGAGCTGTTCCAAACAGCATGGCCTGCACCCCCTTTTTTAGCCTGCTGTCCCACAGGTACAGTGAAGGATCCTGCCCTATCTCCAGTGTAAGATGCAGCTGTCTGTCCAGTTGGCTTCTATAGATGGAATTGTGGAGGGGGGATATCTTTTCCTTCACCTCAGGCAGCAAAATGCTTTGGGCCAGCCCACAGGAGTAGGGTGTGCGAAGGTTGAGATGTTGTCACACAAAGGAGGGCCAGGATCTCTCCTCAATCATCCCAGAATGCAGGACACGGAATAATGGGCTCAAGTCACAGGAAGCCAGATTCTGGCTGGACATCAGGAAAAACTTCCTGACTGTTAGAGCAGTATGACAATGGAACCAATTACCTGGGGAGGTCGTGAGCTCTCGCACACTAGAGGCATTCAAAATGCACCTGGACAGCTATCTGTCAGGTATGCTTTAACGGGGGTGGACTTGATGGCCTTATATGCCCCTTCCAACTCTACTATTCTATGATTCTATGAATAATTATCCACTGACTAATACATATCTTCCATATACCTAAAGAAAACATACTGAACACAGCCCTGTATGAAGCCAATTTAGACCCAACAGTGACTGTGTGAAATGACCGACAGCATTTAATTTTTTTAAGAATAGTTTTACTAGTACCTAAGATAGGAATTGTTAAAATTACATACTTTTAAGTTGATCCTTGTATTAGAAATTTTTATATTCATAGGCATCACTTCTGCAACCATTTCATCTTCCAAAAAACGCTGAATGTTCATAAGTGAAGAAGTTAGGAAATTGGCTGTCAGACCTTCCACATGACATTGTAGAAACCCATTTTTTTCAGACAGCAATGAATGTATTATAGCACTGGGTCCATTTTCCCATCTCAGTCTAATTTCGGGAATTGATTTAATTGGCCCAGTCACCGTTTTAGGATCGGAACCTGTTATAAAAACCAGTACAGAACCACGTGAGCCACTTTACAGGACATTAAATGCATCTGCACAGATTTTCCAACATGTAAGTAGTTCATATAAAAATGGCCTACTTTGAAACACAAAATTACATCAGTCTTGCATAGCTAACTATACAGATAACTGCTTCCATAATCTTTATGTTGCAAGTGTGCAAACATGTTTGTCACAGACATTGTGAGGGGGCAGGGCCTCACTTGAAGCTCTGTGGGCTGGACAGGCCGGCCCGATGAGCTGAACTCAGTTAGATGTTCCCCATCACTGCTTTAACAACACCACAAAATGTATTGAATAAGCAATAAAGAATCTACATTCTCTACAATATAAACAATATATAGGTATGAATCCAAGTGCCTAAGAGAACGAGACAGATAATTGTATATTGCAGTGTGAAAAGTCTGACAAATATCCAGGTTATGACCTTTCTTTAGATTGATTCCAGAAAGGTGCTTTCAGACATTTACAAGAAAGGAAACTTTAAAAATCTGTAATTATCCAAACTAGCCTATTTCATGATCTATTAACAAAAAAGAACAATCCTTAAAGACATTTTCACAAGTGTGAAAATAGCACTAGTGCCTTCTTATATTGAATTAGTTCTTACCCGCTGTTCGGTTGCAAAGGTAATGTCGAACACTGATATTGCCCAACTGATTTGGTACAACCTGGTTTACCTGAAGGCACACTTCGGTGTCTTCACCTCTGATGTCAATTTCAGCATTAACACCAAGTATTTTGAAAACCACAACAGACATCTGTTAACAAAAATAAAAAATAAATCCATAAAAGCTCAGATTTTCTTGCCAGTATGTTTTCTCAACTGATTGCTAATATTACATCGAATCAATAAGATATGCAATCAAAACTGCAGAAGGCAACCTACAATTAAGATCAATTTCTGTTAATGTAGGTTCTGTAATCCACTGGGAATATTTGCTACCCACTCTGAGAAGATTGCTCAGATCACCTCTTTGTTTGCCACCACTGCAGCAGGAGTGTGGCCCCCGAGAGAGTCCAGGGGCTGGAAACTGGCTACTAGACAGCTTGAAGTTGCTTTTCCCTGCATTAGTTGCATCCAATACATTGTCACAGTTACTTGGATTAATTTCAGTTGTTTTACCTCTGGGATGCTGACAGGATACTTAAGTTGGTCTATTATGAAATCTATTTATTTAGGGAATGTATATCCTGCCTTTCTATATGATATGTCCGATATCTCACAAAGTCACAAAATTACAAGGAAGGAAAGGAACCTCTCATGCAAGCACTGAGTCATTACTGACTCTTGGAGGGACGCCAGCTTTCGCTGACGTTTTCTTGGCAGGCCTTATAGTGGGGTGGTTTGCCGTTGCCTTCCCCAGCCATGATTACCTTTCCCCCAGCTAGCTGGGTACTCATTTTACCAACCTCGGAAGGATGGAAGGCTGAGTCGACCCAAGCCGGCTGCCTGAAACCAGCTTCTGCCGGGATTGAACTCAGGTCGTGGGGAGAGTTTCAGCTGCAGAAACTGCTGCTTTACCGCTCTGCGCCACACGAGGCTCTACAAAATTACAAATGAAGTGACAAAACAGACACATATCAAAACAAAAAGAGAACCTAAAAATCGAAAGCTAGCTACATAAAGTGCAGCAGGGTTGGGGACCCCCATGCATTTCGAGCACTTTCACTGAAGTAAGCACCCACACACACAAAGCATCTCCTCTCCTACAGCTGCCAGCTTCTTTCAGCTCCTCTCTGTCCCCAACTTTGTGGTTGTCTTTTCTGCTCCACTGGTCTCCCTTGTTAGCCGTCAGATGTACATGAGGGTTACAGAGCAGGATTGCACAAATTAAGCAAAATTCATGGCAGTAAAACAGAGGGGGAAATTATGCAAAATTCCTAGCAGTGTTCATTTGCTCCTGGGGGGGGGGGGGAAGTGTACTCGAGAACTTTTTTTCCAGAATCCTATAAAAAAATTATCCTGGGAATGAGAAGGGGTGAGGGAAGATGGTGGCAGAACTATCAAGATTGTAAGGAGCGGCAGGTTTTTTTGCACCTCTTGCTGTCTGGCTCCCTAGCTATTCCCAACAACCCATGAAAAAAATTGCCCTGCCACGTTCAGACACCATATTAAGCCACCTAAACAAACCTGAGACAAGCAGTGGGTTTTCAGGATGGCTTGTTTGCACAAATCTACCCAGGAAATCAGTTTCATGTTCAGATGTCACATTAAAAGCTCCATCCAAAGAGCGTTTTATTGCACGCTCATTACTGGGCACTCACTGAGTTTGCTCAGGTCCCTCACATGATGTTGTCTGTCTCCTGCATGCCTTCCGCCCTTTCTGGCCTTCCTTGCGCAACAAACCCCCCCTCTTTAAGTCAGATTTTTTTTAAAACTTGGAATTGCTGCTCTCTCCTGCTGTGTGCAGAAGCAGCACCATTAGAACAGTGAACTCAATGGGCCTCGTGCTCGTTCTGTACTTCCTCTTTTGAAAAGAGGAAGTAACTGAGGAACGAAAACACAAAGGTAGGGAGCGTGTTAACCCCGGGTGTGATGGAGCTTTAAGCCACACTGCCACAACCCACTGTGGCTTAGTGTGGCATGCAAACTCAGTCTCTCTACCTAAAACATGCCACCCACACTTACATCTATTCCTCCTCACCCAACTATTTTCAGAGTAGCAACATTTAAGCTTTCCCAACCAATGAGCTGCTCAAACAACCCCATCGAAGAGAAACATATAAAAATGCCCTACTCATTTGAGAAGTATTACCATTTCTTCATTAGCATCTTGAGCATTCTCTGAAGCTGCACTGAGGACATCTGGAGATGATCCGCCATAGTTCTCATTTACTGTGCTTTCATCAACAATATTTTCCACTGGTTTATTGGACAAGATAGCTTGTATATCCATGTTATTTAAAAAAAAAAAGATAGATGTGTTTAGATTTGTTGATGGTACTTCATGCTGTTGGCACTAGTTTTAAAAGGGGTGACAGGCGACAGGTCACACATGGGCATTCAATACATCTTAATCTAACTCCAAACAAAAGTAAAGAAAATCAAGATAGGCTACAGATTGGTTAGCCTATTGGTTAGATTGGCTACACTGATTGGTTTCAAACAAATTCAAACAATTTGATTAAATCCTCCCATATAAGCTGGGAATTGGGAGGAGGTAAAGGGGACATCTACATATACCGCTCTGTTATTTAGCTTTTATATTTAGGTGGGTTTTTCCCACCACTTTTAGTGGCATACTGACAAGCTGAAATTAAGTTCATCTATAACCATAATTCAGTCACTGCAGATCCATCCAGAAATACTGTACAGACTTTTTCCCTTCCAAGTCATCCAACTTATTGGGCTGCATTAGAAGTGATCATAGATTGTTTTTTAAAAAAATTGAGATTTTTTTTTACCATAAACTACAGATTTTGGGGAATTTATACTATTAAACTTCCAGAGCAGGAAAAGAAGTTTAAATCCTCAATCAAATGAACAGCCTCTGAAATACCCATCTATTCGTTTAAATATCTTTCTATTGTTAGTTCTCCAAAATAGCATACAAGTGTTAGCATGCTCTACTAGAAGCAAAAGAATGTTTAGAGCCATTATGTAGATCAAGCAATTGAATCACAGGCAGTCTGTGCCAACTCAGAGTTTGTTACATTCCGATTTTCCCAAGTTTTGCGAGAGGGTAGCATGTTGTACTATGAACTGTGAATACTGCTGAAATATTTTGGAGTTCCGCCAATTCCATAGCTCATCACTGAGTAGTGAGATTAGTTTTGAGAAAGAGTTTACCTATTACTGTGTAACACAAACTCATAAGAAGAGACCATCCCCAGATGCAATCTGCAAGGATAGGTCCCACGATGTAAAGACTGCAAGAGTAAATTCAAGCACATTTAGTAGAACTATGAGTTTAACTAAACAAGGTTCAACTCACTGCTAGAAAACTACAGAGAAAGCTGCACTTTTAAAATCATCCTTGTACTTTAACCTATAAATTTCTCTGAAGTGAATTTTTCATTAAAAAAACCAGACACCCATAGCACTGTTTGCTAATATATGCTGAACACAAAGCCAAACTTCACCTTCATTAATAAAATGCCTCATTTGTATAATAAGAATTTGGCCATGCAATCACTGATAGAATTTTGCTATAATTAACAACTTATCTGGGAGGAGTACTCTAAGGATTTGGTTTGGTTGGCTGAGATTAATTAACTTGGCAGTAATGTCAAGTGGAAACTCATCAGCCATATGGTAAGCCAACCCTCTCAATTAAAGGACTCAGTACAGTGTATCCCCAACTATGGATATTCCACTAGCAGTCCAAAACTGCACCTTTGAAACCTATAATTATAAATTAAGTTTTTTCTTTCTTTCTTTCTTTATAAATATAAACTAAAGCTAGCACTAAACACCTGTGAAATCAAGAAAAAATATCAAAACAGACTGTTTGATCCAATGTTATTTTAAAGCCAAACAATACTTCTGTAGGTTTTGCTTACCTTTTTCCAAAAAGCTGTGGCTATCACTTCCATCACTTTCCAAATAGTGTTCCTCCAACAACATGCTATCAGTAGAAATGGTATCCAAAGAGACTTGTGATGGACTTTTCTTCATGTTCTTATAAGAAACAGAGAATGCAGGGAGATTGGACTGGCAGGGTTCCTTAGGCTTTCCACTTTTTAATATAAAGATATTAGGAAATTATTACTTAAGGTGGAAAAAATTACAAAAGAAAATCAAAATCCTCCAAAACATAAAATTAAAACAAATGCTGGTAAAAATATAAAATAATTATCTGAAGTTAAGCCTAGTAGAGTAATGTATTCATCTTTGACTTCTGTACTATAGATGATGCTCCTGTAAAGAGTTAAGAGCCAGAAGTCTGTGGGTAGCATTAGGAGCAGCAGATTTGCCCATGTGTTCTTCTTAAAAAACTTACATTTGGGCATAGTTAAAAGGAAGGATCTCCAATGGGCACCTGCATTGTTCGCAAGCCTCCTAAAACCACTGTTCTATGAAGGCTGAACAATGTGGCAGGTTCCTGTTATTTTGTAAGTGCTTCACTGTCACTGCTGTAGGACATGAATGTGACAGATGGGAGGATAAACTATCATACCTTTCAAATCTTGTCTAAATACTGGAAATTCTTCCAACCTAGATACAATACAGACTATATGTAATAGACTACATATTAGAAGAAGCTGTTGCAAAGATACTATTTCCAGCTTCTAAGTAATGGTAACATATGGTACAACCTCAAGTCAAAACATACATAGTCCCTCTTACTTCAATATGTTGATTCCTATCCCTGAATCTAAACAATTAGTTAATTTTCTAGCCTTAACATTTTTGATACCTTAATGAAGACTGAAATACAAGCATCTTGGCTGTGGCCAATTTTTCTTTGTCGTTTTCAAGCACTTCCGACTGCCACATAGCATCAGATTCTAACTCTGTGACTTTAAGAGGTGAGCCTCCCACTCCACTTTCTTTATTTGAAAAAATGCTTTTATCCTCCTCCTTGTCCATCAGCATCTCCACAGAATCTTCTCTGCAACCCAAAAGAGAAACCAAATCCCTGGCATATGTATTACTCTTGTCACTTAGTGACTCACAAATTTCTTCTGAATCACTTTGACTGAAGAGTCCACTACTATTTTCTTCATTTGTTTTCCACAAAAGTTTTTCTGAAGCATCATCTGAGAAAGAACTTCCCCTTCGCAAATCCATATCACTATCTGATTTGAAAAACGGTTCCATTGGTACGGCTCTGCAATAATCAGCATTTACAGATCTACAGTCAGTTACAACATTAATATCTGATTTGCTCATCTGTGTAGCAAGAGCAGGAACTAGCTTGCTTTCAGATCCAAAAGTTTCTCCATTTTCCATGGGCGAGAGATCTGATGCCACTGGACTTCCTTCTCCCAGAACAGGAGACTTGCAGGTGCTTCCTTGCATCAGTGGATGGAGCAGCAGAGCTATGTCTGCAGTTTTCAGTAAGACCCCAATGCAGACATCTGCCTGTTTTGCAGGTTTCCCTGTCACAGTCTCCACATCTTTTCTCAGGTTATCTAGGAGGAACACAAGGGATTCTTGGAGGTAGAGTAAGAAAAGATACTGGTAATGATTGATTTGCATGCTCACATGTTTTTGAATGTGAACAAGAATGTGAATATCTGCATCAGATATAAAACGTGAAGATTGGGTTCCCAATATGGTGTTGGGAGGGCACATGTTTTCAATACCATTAGTCAAGGCTTCAGTCTCAGTGCTATAATACTCTTTCAGAAGTTTTTTGCGCTGTAGTCGACTAGCAAGGTCACTAGAGTCACTTTTCGGAATGTTAAGAGGTTTCTGATTATAAAAAGAGGGATCTTTGTGTGACTGTTCAAATCTTATGGGCTGGCAAATCCACAATGTAAGCGGGAATGAATCCACAAAACTTATTGGCCGTCCTTTCCCACTCTTCATTCCTTCATAGTCTATCCAAAATTGGGAAAAATGCACTGCCCAGACATCAGAAGCAGCAGATGTTTTAAGTGCACATTTATTCAGTTTTGGGGTGATAAAACCTTTATAGACATCATGCATCTTTGTATCTTGTTCATGGGCATGTCGCTGGAAGATTGGATGCAGAAGATTGAAACAGTCAGGGGATTTGGGAAAGTCTGTGAAAGTTCTACAGAAAAATTCAGAGTCTTTGAAATTTTGAAAAACTGCTTCCAAATCAGAGTGTCTACAGTTGGGTGAATGCCTAGTGTTCGTAGCAATCATTTCAGAACTCTGAATGGAGATTTCACATGGATCATCCCTATGGTTTTGTTTCCTTTCAGAAGGAATGATAAACTGCAATGAAAAACATAAAACATAATTACAAAGCCAGAGTTTATAAGACCTTAAAGCTACTGTGGAAGCTGGAGCTAGTGCAGAATGCAGCAGCTCGGCTGTTGTCGGGAGCTGCCCCTTTCCAGCATGCAACTCTGTTACTGAGGGAACTGTACTGGCTGCCTATTCGCTACCGGACCAAGTTTAAGGTTTTAGTACTAGTGTACAAAGTCCTAAACAACCTGGGACCAGAATGCCTGAGAGAGCACCTTCTCCCCTATCAACCTGCCCAGTCACTGAGGTCTTCTGAGGGCATGCTCCTGGTGGTTCCACATGGACCTATGGTCCGATTGGAGTCCACCAGGAGAAGAACCTTCAGTGTGGTGGCCCCCTTCCTATGGAATTCCCTGACTTTGGAGGTCAGGCAGACACCAACCTTATATTCCTTCCAGAGCCTACTGAAAACGTTGTTCCAGGAAGCTCTCCCTGAATGACCAGCCACGGTTTTATTTGGACTTTGTTTCTTTTAAAAATGTATTTAATGTGTTTTTATTCCATTTTATTCTTTTATTCTATTTGTTCACTGCTCCAAAATTCTTGAATGGGGAGCAATATATAAATATTATGAATAAATAAATGGACATGTGTTTTTTGATAAAGTGCTTCTCAAACTGTGGGAGTGAGCGCATACACTAGACAGAATAGTGATAAATATATTGATAAAATATATTGATAAATATGCCTAGAAGTGGTTAAGCTTCATAGCTTCCCCAAGTGTGGGTTGTAACCCCACTGGGATTGCTGAAACAGGAATGGGAGCTGAAGTAGCACTGGGATTGGCTATAAAAGCTAAAATACAGGATGTTGCACAAGGGGTGTACAAACAAGGCCAATATGTTTGGGGGAATAATTGCACAAAAGTTGATCTTCCTTAATGAAGACTAAATGAAGGATAAAATATGTATTGGCAAATTAAACAATAGAAGAGTGTCTTATGACACTTTAAAAGGTAGTAATTGTGGTATAAAGCTTGATAGACCACAGCCTATTTCATCAGTTGCAACCATTGTTACCTTGAGTTGGGACCTTTTGAGCAGCTTTCCACTTATAGATGCTAAATTTGATAGCGCTATCCCTGGGTTAACATATCTCACATTAGATTCTGGGCACCACTCAGGAATAAGTCCAGAATCACCTCTCCTTTAGATCAGCCTCAGAGCTTCTATTTTGGAGGCGGGTGGGGTGGGGTGGGGGGAAAACAGTGTTAAAATACTTTTCAGGCCTGGTCTTTCTAGGTCACATTTGGACATAATGACTCACACCCTGGTTAACATTCCCATTGTATTACTGTGATGTGAGCACATGGGGCTGTCCTTGAAAAAGATTCAGAAGCTTCTGCTGGCACAGAATGTGACAGCTAGAACTGTAACTAGTACAGCCAGGTGAAATCACATTATACCAGTTGCAAATGAGCTGTACGGGATGCCTTTTACTTCCTGAGCCAAATTCAAGGCACTGAAGCTTACCTTTAAAACCCTAAACTGTGTAGGACCGAAGTACCTGAAGAAGTGCCTCTCCCTATATCAGCCTGCCTGTGCCTTAAGATCGTGGAAGAGGCTCTTCACCAAGTACCTTGGATACATATAAGAGCGGTTCAGACAACTCACTAACCCACACTCAGTGGTTGAGTGTAGATTGTTGTTGAACCGTGCTTTAGAGTGTTGTCTGAACATCTACAGGGTGGTTTGTTAATCATGCAGTGTGGCTTATTTTATCGAATAAGCTACCTTGAGAACCCTGAACAACTCATAGTTTGTAGTTGGGTTGTTCAGGGTGGTTAACAGGCCACCGTGCGGATGTTCAGACAACATGCTAACCCACAATTCAAAAACCACTAAGTGTGGGTTACCGTATTGTCTGAACAGCCCATATGTGTTAACATGGGGATGAGCCCTGTCTGTTGTGGTGCCTTGATTGTAGAATGCCCATCCCTTGGCACCGACATTGTAGTCATTTTAGTAGCAGCTCAAACCTTTTTGTTTAACCAGACATTTTAATTGGTTGATATGATTGGTATGTTATTATATTTGCTGTCCTTTTGGGGTCTTATTATTATGCTGTTTTATTGTTTCACTGGTAGGAGGTTCAGACAGATAAAAGGAAGTATTTCTTCACAGAGCAGTTAAGCTACGGAATTTGCTACCACAAAATGTAGTGATGGCCACCAATCTGGATAACTTTAAAAATGGATTAGATACAATCCTTAAGGAGAAGACTATCAATGGCTACTGTCCTGCTGGCTATGTGTACTTCCAGAGACAGTAAGCCTATATACACCAGTTACTGGGGGAAATGGGTGGGAGGGTGCTTTGTACATGTCCTGCTTGTGGGTCCCTGGTTGACAGCTGGTTGGCCACTGTGTGAACAGAGTGGTGGACTAGATGGACCTTTGGTCTGATCCAGCATAGCTCTTATGTTCTTTTTACTGTGTACTGTATGATGATTTTGATCACACTCTTGTACACTGCCCTGGTATCTGGTTTAGAAATATTTTAACTATAAATAAAATACATTTCCACTCACAAAAAATCTGCAGAGTTTATTCCTCTTTCAGTTTTCTAGGTTATTAGATTATGCCCCAAAAAAGTGTCTGACATAAAGTACAAAAATATGTACTTTCCTGCCCTTCCTATAAATTTTCAGGGATAAATCATATCTCACCAGTTCCCTGAGTTCCAGGTTTCAAATATGCCCATTATAAGATCTATTTTAGTGCCAAGCACTCTAGCTCCCCACACCATCTTAGCTTGGATACTTCTATTAGCATTTAATGTAAAGGATACTTACATAAGATTGTACGTTCTTCCCCAATTGCCAGATACTTTTGGAGATAATTAAACTTCAGTTATATTTAAAATTGTCGTGCATACTAACACCTCAAATGGTCTTCACTTATATGATCACAGAAGTCGGGAAAGTTGTATGGTATCCAATGTTACACTGAGAAGTGTTTCCCAAACAGGTTCCACTTTTTTTTTGTCGTCAGCCAAATCAGCTAGAAATTTTGTTTTTAAAAAATGGAAGCTTCAAATATCCAATAAGAACTAAGAGGGCGGGGAAAAAATCTTGTGCATCATGTGTGGTCTGCAATTCACAAGTTGCTCCGCATTTACAAAACATTAATTTTACTTAAAGAGGCTGTTCTCATGCAAAATTCACTGCAGGAATATAACATTGAGCATTTTTGCTGTATCTTTGTAAACTGTACCTTTATCATTAACCCATCAACTCGAACATCAACATGTTCTTCTGACTTTGAGCTGTCATTTAACTTGTACATGGCCATGAACTGACTGAGGCTCTGTTTCAGGTCTAGCACAAACTGGTTTAGCCAAAGAACACTCCTCTCATCCAGAGTGAATTGCAGAGCATTTAGCTGAGTGTAAAGGTTTGGACTTGGAACTAAAAGAAAAACAAACAAACAAAAATGTTAAAAGGAGTTCAAAGTGCTGGTCTTGACATTTAAAGGCGTAAATGGCTTGGGATCAAGTTACTTGAAGGACCACCTTTACCCTTATTAGCTTGCCCGTACCTTTAGATGAGAAAGAGAGGTCCTTCTCATTTGACCACCCGTGAGAGGAATTAGGTAAAAGATGACACATGACAAAGTCTTCTCTTTGGAACAACTTGCCATTGGAGGTTTGCCATGCCCCATCATTGCAGGCATTTAAGAAGGCCTTGAAAACATATTATTTTACCATGGCCTTCTCTTGCTATGACTGCTGTTGCTGTTGCTGTTGTTGCTGCTGGTTTTATTGTTGGCTTTTATTGCTATTTTACTGTGCTTACATTTTATCACTTTCAACATATTAACAGTTTTTATATATTTTATTGTTGTGATCCACCTGAAAGGCAGCTAAAACGTGCTTTAATTTTTTTTTAATATATATATATATATATATATATATATATATATTTAAAATAACCAGAAACTCTAACATATGGCTGAGGACTTTAACTCAAACTAAATCCAATATTCTGGCCATATTAAAAGCAAATCTGGAGAGCCAATGTTCAGGTTGTGCACAGAATACCATCTCTGAAGAATAATGAGAATTACTTTCCCCTTAAAGCTATTGTAGCAACAGCTCCGATCCAGCAATGGTAGCTTGTTAACAGCAGAAACACAGTTGGAAGTGCAGTGCACTGTTGCATTGTGCAGTGCCCCTCTTCATTGTTCTAGTCAGCCATGCTCTCATTCAGGTTACTCCATTCCATTCCCACTCTCCTCAGAGACTCAGCATTTTGTGGCCACTGAGCATGCTTAGTTCTCTCATTCAGTTGTTTTTGTCCCCCACCCCCACCCACTCCGCATGCCAATACCTGCCTCTGGTTTCCCAGTAGCTCCATCTTAGCTACATAGTAATCATAACTCAGCACCCACGTTCACTATATACACGTGCATGTGTGTGTGCATGTTGATTTTATATACTGGTAACCAGGGTAGGTGCAAGGAACAGGGGAATGCCTCTGCATGAACACAAAACACTTCCATCTCACACAGGGGTTGCATAGGCCACACCTTTGGACAACACACTGGTAGCATAAGTCTATTTTCCTCAATAAAGTCATTGGGGCTGTCCAAATAGGAAACATCCAATTCTTCTTCATACTAGTAAAGTTACACAGGGAATTCTTAAATATATCTTAGTCAAGAATGCAACAATTTGCTTTATTTTATAGCTCGGCACTAATTTATGTAGAGAAGTGTAACATTTTCTTAAACAGTATTTTTAGCCTTTTCAAGTGTACAGCAAGTATTTGAAACAACATCAATGGGTTAAATATGCTGCTATAAGCAAGTGACCTTAAACAATGTTATAACTTAGTCCAAAATGTTTCTGAAACACTTCAAACCTGTAGTGGGGAAACTCCAACTCCTCTACCATCTTGGTCCAGAACTGATAAGGAGATGCCCTGGAATGGCTCTGAGGGCCACAGAAAATGAATACACATGGGCACACTCCACAGAAATAGGAATTCTAGTCTTAAATATATGACTTGCAGAGCTGGAAAGGATCTGAACCTGGATTCTCTACATCTACCTGCCTTTGATCAATCTGATGAATATACCCCAAACACTGCACCCTAGGAACACAAGCTGTCCTTGAAATTTGATATCATTCATCAATCAAACAAATGGAAGAGAATGAAAAAGCATCTTACTAGGAAAGTCTTTTCCATCTGGATAGTAGTATTCAGTGAATTCAATATGAATGGCTGGCATTTCTGGTGGGAGGTATAAAGACTTTTTATTGCAAGAAATAAGAGTTTTAGGAGAACGCCGACACTGGTCTGCAGTAGAGACCTGAAAATACGAAATTCAGCATTAAATAGAATATTTGGGGCTTTGTGAAATATGCAAGTGTAAACAATTGCTTCGCATCAGCACTGTTCAGAGAGCATCATATAATAATTTTAATTATCACAGGGGGGTGGAGATTGCAGATTAAAACACATGTGATTAAGACTATTAGCAACTGAAATTCAGAAGAAAACTATTTTATCTCAAACAATTAATTTGGGGAAAAGTCTGTCATCTTTAATGAAAGTCAACTCTAGAAACTTCACAGAAACACATACTGGATGTCCATCACAATTGTGGAATCAAGAAACAGAAGGACTAATTTCAGCAATTAGCACTGAAATATACCTGATAAATATTAACATCTGCAAGTCTAACCACCACAGGGCTGGACATCAGTTTATCCTTTAGTTGCTGAGATGATACAGAGGAAGCCGAGATTCCAGTCTGTATCTGTTCTTTGCCTATAAGAAATGAAAGGCATAAAATCACATAGACCACACAGTTTATTCTTAACTGAACTCCCCCCTGCCCTTGTTCACCTAAAAGACAACCTGTAAAATCTCTGTTGCATTGTTATTTGTTGTCTTTTATTGTAATTTTAAAAGTTTGTTCTATATCAGGGGTGGGGAATGTCTTTCAGCCGAGGGCCAAGTTTAATTCTGGAGACCTCTCAGGGGCCAGATCCCAGTGGTGGTGGGACCAAAGGAAAAGCCTGTTAAAGCCAATAGTGTCAAAATCAAAACAAATTAGTCAACATAACAGTTGTTGTAATCTGTGCAGGCTTTGAAGCCTAATTAGATCTGTTACTCCAGTGAGAGTAAGTAAGAAAAAATATCCAGATAATCCCAATGCAAGTGCACTATTGCTCCCGATCAACTGAAACCAGTGGGACCTATTTTCATGAAATAGATTGTAGAACTTGGGTGAAAGATCATTATCTCTTCTCATTTTATAAGCAAACAGTATACACGATAACTTACCTGCTTGGATGTGCTGTGGAGATCCCTGAGGTGGGGATTTAGTGGGAGAATCTACACTGTGATCCTTCACAGCCTGCTTAAGCAATTCCACATTACATTTGAACTCCTGTAATAATTCTTCTGCCCATCCACTTCTGGCTTTGGTAGCATCACTATAATGCATCCAATGACTGCAGCTATCATCTACAAATATTATACATTTAGATATAAATTAAAAAGAATTATATAAATACGGTATGCTAGTATGTTCCTTTATAAAAACTCATACACTTAATTAAAATCTTTTTAAAACAATATATTCTTGTCGGTTTGTAAATTTCTAACTTTGTTATACATATGGCTAAGGCAGTAACACTTCAATAAACATTAGAAGAGCCCTGCTGGATCAGTTCAAAAATAATCTAATCCAACATCCTGTTTACCACACAAGTGATACATTGCTTGTTATGAGATGACACCTACTGCTTGCATGCCTCTTAATTATAACCTGACACTGGAACTGCACACAGGATTGCTCCTAAAGATGCATGGAAAGAATGAAATTGTTATCACCTTCCACAGTTCTCAAAGTACAATATAAAACTCCCTACGTGCAGTGTAAAACTCTCTACGAAATGACAGCTATTAGAAGATGTCTGAACTGTTCACTAAGTCCCCACTTCAACAACTTTGTGTATGCGTAGGAAAAAGAGAAATAGCATGTATGATATGAGACACACACACACTGAAATCTGGACACAGAGTGTCATGACTTACACCTAAACCTCCATATACTCAGCATAATACACTGTATTTGTAAGTCTCCCAGTTACTGGTTGATTATGCGAGGAGAAAAATAGAGCTACATCTTTTGTCGGCATTTTAATTCCCTGAGGCAGTTATCTCAGAACTGTTCAAGTTCAGGAAGTTCAATTTCCTCTTTTTCTTCCACCTACATGCAATAAAACTGAGATATTATTTGTTACGGCCTAAAGAAGTGATGGGAATTTTATATTATTCACATTATCATGCATGGAATGGCCCTTTCTGTGGTGGGAGCAAAAAAATAATTAAAATCAAGCAAATATTTGTAATGAAATGGCCATTACATTTTAGGATGATTACTTGATATACTGTTTTAAAGTATTCGGTTATCTTCCCTGCCATTATTAGGCAGACTCATTGTTTTGTTGCAATAGCCTATGGCTTAAAATATGACTCATGTTAGCTTGAGCTGAGACTATGGCAAGCATCAAGAGCTACACCTCTGTACGCATCTGACATCAGGTGTTTGGGAACAGCCCTCCCCAAGCCTGTGTAAAATTTCCTAGGTTCCAGCAATTTATTTCCAGAAGCTCAGATAGAGGCTATTGGGTTTTTCCCCCAGCCCTTCAGTGTCAAACAGTCCATCATATTTCAATTAGGGATGCAACCCAATCAAATAATTTTTGATTGAGCAGATTTTAATTCATTAATCTGCCAATTAAAATTTGCATAATCACACGTTCTTAAACTCAAATAAAAAATATACATACAATATTTACACACTTGGTATTACATCTGTCTCCACACTGGAATTATCCCGATATTACAAAGCAGAAATGGTTAACCGCTATAACTCACCTCTCCTTGTTAAGAACATTCCTCCCCCAGACTTGCATCTTTCCCTATGTTGCAGCTACACATACACCTCCTTGGTAATTAAACTTTGCCAGAGGAATGAGCTTTCTTTCTCCATCATTTCAGGGGTCTCTGGGGCAATCAATTCCAGAGAAGGGTGGCAAGTGGCAGCAAAAAGCAACTTTAGTTTTCCCTTTTATCTTCACAGACACCAGTGGAACTAAAAGAAGTTGCATTCTGCTCCTTCCTCCAGGTTCTTCTCCCATTTCTAAGTGGGAGAGGTGCTTGGGGAAGCTGCTGAGCGCAATTCTACCTCTCCTCTCTCTAACACCTCCTCCTTCCAGGTGCCCCTGCCTCTGGGATGAAATGATATGCATCTGAATCATCATCTGCATTTGCACTGCAGAGGCATCTACGTCATCATCACAGGGGACTCAGGGGCGACCTTGCATTTTCTGGCAGAAGCAGCCCCCAGCAAAGAAAGGAGAGCTGCAAGGGCATAAAATGGAAGGTTGAATGACATGGGTTGAATCACCTCATTAATCGCACTCATAATTTTAAAATCAAGACTGGGAATTTTAATCAGTCTGATTAATATTGCAATCCTAATTTTAATATTTCTTCTCAGAGCTGCAAGACTGAGCTATGAATCAAATTCCCTAGTGGTGTCAATTACCTACCTTACAAGACTACTTACTACTTATCATATTGTACGGGCTACTGAAAATATATGTAAACACAACTCAGTATTTACTCTTACCTGCTTTGTGGAAAGGATAGTAGTCAACGGTTAATTGACTAAAGGACAGCTGCATAGCACCTCCTGAAATACGCCTGTTTGCATCTGTAAAATAAGGCAATGCTTAACACTAAAGATACAGTAGTTTTTATTTTTTTGCTCAATGAAGAAGTTCCTTCTGTTAAGGCAACATGTTTCTCTTCTCGGTAGCTCTCAAACTGGTGCACTATGAAGACCTTTGGTAAACTGTATCTATACCAACTGAAGTTTGGTATATATAACTGTGCTAAATTGTGATGTGAACTTTTGCTTACTTTTTTACATTCCTTTTTTAAGCGCATGTATCACACACACCCTTTTTAAATGCAGCCATGAGTACTGCTATTCTCACAGCAAAGCCCTATCTAGTACACTTAGCTGGAGCACGGTTAACACAAGTGTCACACAAAGGGAGAAATTCAGTTTTAGCAGTTGTCTGGAATAGCCCTCTCTTAGTCTGCAGCCACAATATTATGGCATGCTAGAGTCACCCATAGCCAAAGGACTGGCAACATACTGAAATTGCGCTCTTCCTCTCCAAGAATTCTACAACTATGGCTGGAAATTGAGGGGAAGGTGAGCATTTTTATAGCCATCAGTCAGAAGACCAGCAGCTGCTTGGAGTTTACATATCTTCCCTCCAATCAACAACTGCTTTGCAACTGTCAAATGCTTAGTGGGAAATTGTCAAGGGAGACTTAATGTTTTGGAGGCATTTATGGAACATTCCAGTATAAATTCAATTCCTGTTCTTTTTCCTGTCAGAGTTAGAAATGAGAAAGTCTAATTATTTGTGTAAGTCGCAGAGTCTTAGAAATAGGGCAGGATCTAAACTCCCGACATCTATCAGTATGTGTGGATGTCAATTCCTAGTAGGAAAGGATGAATGCTTACCTAATTATAGTTTAATTAGGCAAATGGTTTAAGCACCCTGAGTCTTTAACATTTTCACTCCCTTGTGTATTCTCTTAATAGACAAAATACCTATGCAACATGCAGAGCAGAGCAATTAACTAAAGATGTTGTTAAGAACCAAGTAGCATTTAACAAATATTACATATACTGGAAAACATATGGATAGAATGGACTGGTAATATATAGCAATCAATCCAACCTTCTGACAGGCAAAACAAAAGCCTACAGCAATACTCAATAATAGGGAGACATCAAATAAAATTCTTACCCTTTTCCTTAGCGTGAATATCATCACATATATGCAGGTCCAAATGTGAAATTGCTAGATGATAAGAAGTTTCCTTAACATCAAAATCATTGAATAGTTTCACAATTGCATCATTTTGATCGGTAGCTGCCGAGGACTGCTGTGTTTTCACCTGCTGAGAACTGGGTGCAGGGGTAGAACTCTGAAAATATTCAAATATATAACTTTATAGGAATTTCTTATTTAGCATGAGCCTCAGCATACAC
The DNA here is from genome assembly GCF_023053635.1 of Elgaria multicarinata webbii. Classification (NCBI taxonomy): domain Eukaryota; kingdom Metazoa; phylum Chordata; class Lepidosauria; order Squamata; family Anguidae; genus Elgaria; species Elgaria multicarinata. Next base: position 41,482,844 of record NC_086179.1, on the reverse strand, counting down.
GAAGTACTGAAATAACACAAAGTTAAAGTGACTCCAAATAAATTCTCAAGACTTTCATGTTAAGGAAAGCTTTCAAATGTGGCACCTTATTATCAAGGTTATATAGAATATTAGTTGCTACTCAAACCAGTGATACTGACATGGTTGAAGACAATGTAGAACAAGTAGCACACTGCCAAGCCATCAAGCATGGGGGTAACTTTAAATGCAAAATCTTAAAGTGCTTCTAGGGATAAATGTTTTCCTGGAGTAATGTAATTCAGATTAGTAAAAAGAGATAGCAAAAATACAAAGACATACAAGGCTGTTCTTCCTAGTGCTAGCAACATAACCCCTAGCTAACAGTGCAATTCTATACATATCTATTCTGATTGAGTGCTATTGAGTTCAAGGAGGCTTACACAGACATAAGCAGCTATTGGGTTACAGTCTAAATCTCTGAAGCTAAAACCTGGTTCTGTACAGCCTTACCCCTTTTTCTTGTTTCAAAAAAATGTTAAAATCCAACCATTCCAGCTCGCTTACTGTGTTGTCTATCGCATCAATGATCTTGTTTAACATTCGGCTCTCTTGACTAAAACAGAGGAGCCATATGACATTGTAGACCAAAATGAGCAGATCCTCATTATTATTCTCAGTCATTAATGATGCAATTCAAAGAGATGGTCCTATCTTTGGAAACAACCTAGCTAAAGTTTGACACATACAAGATGCTTTGAAACCAGTGGAACTTTCACACTATTAAATTCTTAAATCCCATTGAATTAGACAGAGGTATGCCTCACTTTTTGTTTGAATTTGTACCCACTAACAGGAAGCCACAGCAATGACTGATTAGCTTCAGCTATTGGGCAGTATAAAAATGTAATAAATAAATAAATAAATAAGCTAGCTTACCTGTGTCGGTTCAGAAGGTAGGCTTTTTCTCTGTTCAGCTGATTTTTCTATTGCTTCACTAAGAGATTTAGCATATTGTACCATAGCTTTTAACTGGGAATCAGTCAAAACCCACAGCAAGTCATCTAGTATTAGAATCAGTTTCGATGCCACCACATTGCAGTCCTTTAACTATTCGGGGGAGAAAAAGTGAATACTGAATACTGGTAGCAATACTGGATTTGGGATTAGTGTAAAGGATTTTGAAGCCTATTAAAAAAACAACCCTTATGCTAGCAGCCTAGAATCTTGGTTCAATTATTTCTGCACCTTTGTACCCCTTGCTGAGAGAGACCTTTTGTTAGCAATATAGGAAGACCACAGGAAAGCATGAACTTCCATCATTAAGCTACACAAGCATTTCTTGGGGAATTTAACCACCTGACACACATTATATTTGTCCTAAGAATTTTCAGATGAAAAAAGGTTGATTTAAGAGGCTAAACAATGCTTGTATTTATTAAAGGTATGCCCCACCTTTCCTTTGGCAAACTCAATGAAGTTAACAAAATCAACCATGCATGAAGCAATTGTACTAAATCAATACAAAATTATAAGTAGATAAAATCTTAGGAACATGTCTTAAGCCAATAGTAAACTGAAGGCTGGCTACTTTGTTCTACTGATGTCAAATGACTAGAGCAAGGATGACAAATTGAGGGCTGACCTTGACCCCCAACTCCTGCTGTTGCAGGGATTATGTTTCTTGTGCCAACTGCAAATTATTACAGGTTCAAGCACCAATGTCGCAATAAGACAAATGAGCATACCTGTAAATAAGATTCCACACATTTTGACTAGCCTTGGTAGCTAGCCAAACTCTTGCGCTCACCACTGATCCCATCCATCCAGAAGGGGAGGGAAAGTTCTTATCTGTGACATTATGTCAAGCTTCAGAGATGCTATAAATAAGGTGCTTATAGGGGGAAGCTTCTGAGGTCCAGCATGATATCTAAGGCTGTGGGGAAGTGGGAGGTGATGTGTGAAGTGAGCCTTGAGAGATTCAGAAAGAAGCTACATGCCTCACTGCTTTCTCTCTCCAAGACTCAGCATGGGCTCTAGAGGTTCTCCTGTCTTTCGCCAAAAGGGCAGGAAATCTCACCACAATAGAAAGTGTCAATATTTGCTGACCCGTCTGTACCACAGACACTTGTAGAAATTTAAATTAACATTTCGGTCCATTTCATATCAAACTGAATAGAACAGAGTTAAACGAATCTGGAGGATAATATATGTATATAATTTTGCCGTGGAATCTCTCCATTACCTCCACCATCATTAAGGAATAAACCAATATGCAGGAGATGCACATACTGTATACAGCACTCCAAAAACAAAACAAATGACTACTAGTAGTGCATCCAGTTTTTAATTTTTTATATAGATTTATAAACTGGATAGACTACTAGTGGTCGTTCTCTCATTTAGGTTTGGCCTGTCCCTGAATGGTTCTGGTTCAGCTTATAAGTGGCATAGCATACTCTCGTTTGTGACTGAAGCTGGTGCTTTATACCAAAACGTTTCACATTTTAAAATCTGTTTATATGTATGCATTTAAAAAATTAAAAGCTATAAAATTTAAAATTTTAGAAATTAAAATTGTTTTTTTATCTATATATCTATATCTATATATATCTATATATGTATAAACTGGATGCACTACTAGTGGTCATTTGTTTTGTTTTTGGAGTGCATTATATAATGCTGCCACAAATCTATATTCGGTGTTACCCTTCTTTTAAGTGTGACTCTGATTTTGGACTGGTTAGTAATCAGACGAACTGGAGCACTCATGATTTCATGTTGAGAACTTTGGATTGCATCTGCTTCTATTCTGATCATCTGCCAGTTGATTTCTTTAAATGTCAATACCTAAAAATAAACACACATTAATTTAAACAATATCTATTGGGGAAATGTAGGAAGGCATTCTCACCGCTCCTAGACCCCAAAGGACTGCCAACCAGTCACATATGAACTCAGGTTTAATTTGTTAATCTGAATCCATTAATAGTTGAGCAAAAAGAGTTTGTATTTACAAATAACTTATATATGCCTGCCTGAGACCTTAGATCTGTTGGAGGAGCCCTTCTCCGCATCCCACCAATGCAACATATATGTTATGATGGGACAAGGGAGAGGGCTTTCTCTGTGGTGGCACCCCGACTGTGGAATGCCCTCCCCTTGGAGGCCCGATTGGCGCCAACATTGATTGCATTTCGACGCCAAGTAAAAACATGGCTTATTGTTTTAACTTGGATTATGGTTTAATTTGTTCTTAACTGTGTATATTTATTGTTTTATACTGTATGTTTTTATCTGTACACCGCCCTGAGATCTTAGTGATATAGGGCGGGATATAAATATTTTAAATAAATAAATAATAATAAATAACTTTATTCCTTCTCTTTAATCTCGCAAATTGAAACAAAAGGAATGGTCTTCAACTAGCTGAAGTTTCCAGCTTTTTTTTTTTTTGAAGCTGTGTGTTTCAACTTTAGAAGTTCAATGAATCGGATATACGGCTATTAAAATGTTTTCACTTTTTTAAAATTACGGTCATTTAGACCCATTCAGGTTACAATATAAAGGCACAAATATCAGGACACAAAGCTACAATTTCTTCAATTTAGTTAATAGTCAATCAGCAGAACTATTACAATTATTCATATTCAGGGCTTGAGCCAAGTTAAGCATATCCAAGACCTACTGAAATCAACGGCTTGGAAAACCTGTTAAATTTCTGAATGTTTAACTGTAAACCCATATTATGCAATTTTAAATATACATGATATTCAAAGACATAATTTCATTTTTCAGACAATATTCAAGAGAAATATCTGTTGATTGATTTGATTTATATCCCACCCTTTCTCATGAGGAATCCAGAGCAGCTAAGCAACCTACATAAGGCAGTATAACATATAAAAACCATTAAAATAATAATTCTAAAATTACAAATATATAATAAAATACAATAAAACTATTACCATTTCAAAAATAATTTCAATTGCACTTCTTTAAAGGTCATGGCTGCCTATAAAAATGTCCCAAGTGAGGACTTAAATGTGTAAGTAAGTCACCCTTGTTTAATATAATACATCCTTCATATTTACTATGGCCACTAATAGATTATCAACAATGCTCATTCATACTTGGTTGACCATAGGTTATAAACTGAATTCATCAACATCATCATCATCATCCTTGCCACTTGAGTATATTATATGCACATATGTGTGCAAACACACAGTCCTTCCAGATTCCCAACCTGTACAGCATCTGGACTGCCTTTACAAGTGATATCACTTCCAATATACTGGCCAATGTCCATAAAAATGTTTCCATCCACATAGGTCTAACATGCTTAGCATGCCATAAAATGATGCAGCTCCCAAGAACCAGGAATAACTTGGGTGCCATGCTAATGATGCTGTAACTACATAAGAAGTCTTCATGGAGACTTCATATGGCAACGAAGCAGCCACTGAGTCAGCAGCAACTGTGCCATTCAGGGCCTTGCCGCATGTGTAAACAATGTGTGTGTGTCAATATGGCAAGCCACCATTAGAACAATTTCAATCTTAATGATAAGATTAATAGCCAAGCAAATGTTATTAGTCAGACAATGCTAACCTAGCAAGGTAGATTTTGCAACACTTTCTTTGTTTCGAACTGATCCATGAAAATAAACCCTAATTACAGATGCAGAAAGAGAATAAAATAGCTTACCTCTCCACGCTGAGATTCTTGTAATCGAGTAAATCTAAGATCACCATGTTCCCAGTTGGCATTTACACTATATATTCTCAACTGAGAAAGTTCAAATGAAGCATTGAAAGCTTTTGCTCCAATTCGGATTATAATGGAGTTTACAGAAACAGATATTCCTTCTACAACTTTCTCAGCAAAACCATATCCACTGGTGAAATAAAATGCAGGGATTTCAATTAGAACTTTAGTACATGTGAATAAAACCTTTAACAACCATTTGAAATAAGGACAGTGTGTGCTTTAAAAAGTAGGTTAGACACAACATAGCAAAGAAGAACAGTGCATTCAGAAGAGAGCAATGCATCAAAGGCATTCAGGAATAAAATACCATTAACTAAAATTCTTCATATTGTAACACTTCAAAGAACCAGATGTACTGATTGATCATCTCTCAAAGAGGGATATGTTGATATGCCTTTTAATAACCACTATCACAACTCCAATATACAGACTGTGATTCAACAAGCCCTTTTTTGCATGTGCACAAAACCGAGTGGGCACTGCAAGTCTGTTACTCCTTCCTACATTCATTTTTACAAACTGTGGACAGTATCCAATGGTGCCTTACACAAGTGGGACCCACCACTGGGGATTTAGTGCTTCATAAAGCAAGCCCCAAAATAAGCACGTGTAGTCTCCGGACAGAGAAAGGTTAGCGGTGCTCCATTATGCGAGCTCTACTGATCTGTCCGTTCCAGAAATGAGTGTTTCCATTCATTTCTGTTCCAATGAGAAGCACTAAATCACTGTTGTACAACCAGTAGGTATCCACTGACACTAGGGAGTATTGGATACTGCCCTGTGTCTGATACTCTCCTGAGTCTCAGAAGAGCAAGAGCGGGAATTGGCTTTTCATCACAATCACTAGGGGCTGCTTCACACAAGAGGTGGTTACTTATTTTCTACACATGATCCTTGGATCACACAGAGAAATATCAGGGTAAACCAGGCAACACATGGACACAGCCAAAGTTACTAGCAGCCATTTTCCAGTGTTTACAGTGACTAGGAATGGTGCCATGGAAATGGCTGCTGTTCTCTATGGGCTAAATCTAACTTTGATGCAGCCCTTCTCAACTAGATCATCAGTTTAGCTGAATTTTAATTGAACAGGCTTTATTATAATGTTTAAAGCAAGCTGAAATTGTTTCCCCAGTTATATAGTTGCATATATCTGATCTTAATTCCACTGAATAATTAAATAGTAACTGACCTTTGCCCTGATGCAGTTGCTATAGGCGATGGTCCATTAGGGGCACGTGGCTCTTCACATGTACTCATTTCCATTATTACTTTATCCAGTGACTTAGATATGCAAGAAAAAATTGGAACAATTGAAACATTCTGCATTTAATGACTGATTAAATTCATGCCATCTTACAGAATGAAATCTTATAGGAAGAGTCCTTGAGGTCAAAAGGTTTGTGGAATAATTTGGCAGTGAGTTTTGCTTCAAACACTTTAGGAGCATGTCAAATGTATTATTTCAGTCTTATGTTATAAATTAATCCTATTAAACTTCCTTATCTGGTTTTATCTAACCCTACAAGTTTCGACACCTAGAAACAAATCTAGACACAAACTTATTCAGTCAAAATCTAGTCTGTGATCTACATTTGTATCATCTTTTAAATAATATTACTTGCCAAGGAAAGTATAATGGCTAATAAGCTTGTGAGCAAAGAGAACTACATGTGGAAAGTAGCAGAAAAAATTCAACATATGGTTTAGACAGCCATCATGCTGGTATCTTCTAAATGTTCTTGTATTAAAAAATGCCTCTACAAGTTTAATTTCCTAAAGTTCTAATAAATCTATACAAGGTAACAGCAGTCACGGGTGAAATTAAGGAAAAGCAAGATTCTGTTCCACACCCCAATTACATGTTACCAAACTACTTTCCATGAATGCCAGTAGCGCAATCAAGGTTAAAAATTAAGCCAGTGTAAGCATGCAAACAAAACAAAATGCATTACCTTAAAATAGCCGTATGATCTTATCACTTGGAACAATTTAGTTTAGAGAGCAATACCACATATATAAATTGGCTTCTGAAAACTCATACATGAGAAAGGTGACCTTCTTCATGAACTTAATCGTCATCACTTTTAGCATCAGCTGACAAGCAGTCATTGTCATTCTGAGTCATAACATACAGGATAGCATATTAAAGTCTTCCCTAATCCGGCCTTTGTAGTGCCAGAACATTCTATCAGACTACCCTTTACATTTTGTGAAACGCCCAGAGAGCTTCAGCTATTGGGCGGTATAAAAATGTAATAAATAAATAACCTCTAACACTTGAGAAAGAGCTACATGGGTGTTAGTGCATAACAAATGGACAGATGATTATTTAAGAAGGACACCTTTAGGCCCAACACTGTGACCCACAGGATAATTGATATGTGGCTACCTGAAGATCTGAAACATTAAGGTTATTTTAAGACTATCAGACTTGAGAAAAAATAGAATAAAGAGAATCAGTAAAGAGAAGGTGACCTACTTAAAAATTCCCTAATACCTTCTGATAAATTTGGAAAGTAAAAAAGTTGTGAAAAATCAGTGAAACATCTGTCACCGAGATGAAGTTTGTCCCTCTATAATTTGAGTTGTATTTCATGAGGCACAACTATGTTATTATCCATCCTCACACTAAATCCCATTCCTTTTATTATGTTGGCTAGTTTCTGGCTTTAATCTATTTAAATTTTTCCATAGGTAGGTTACTGAGCACAATATTACTTATTTATTATTTATTTATTACTTTTATATCCCGCCTTTTTTCCTCCAAGGAACCCAAGGTGGCATACATAATCCTCCTCCTCCCCATTTTATCCTCACAACAACAACCCTGTGAGGTAGGTTGGGCTGAGAGTCTGTGACTGGCCCAAAGTCACCCAGTGAGCTTCTGTGGCTGAGTGGGGACTAGAACTCGGATCTCCCAACTCCAAGTCCAACACTCTAGCCACTACACCACACTGCCTCATATATGCTAGTTATCTCCAGGAAAAACTGGAATAACTCAAGGGTTCCCCTAGAAGTTGCCTTTTGGCATAGGGCTATGTCAAAGAACAAAACATTCTTGAGCTTCCGCAAGTACTACTAGGAAAAAGCTACATAATAGTCTCCATAAATTCTTCAAATACTTAAAAATATTTAAAAACCAACTAAGCAAGGAGAGTTTAGGGGAGAGGAAACATTGAATATTTCCTTTTAAGAACCAAAGTACAGAATCCTTACACTCCTGCAGACGCTTTCTGCAAATGGTATCCTGCCGATTGCATTATGGAAGCAGGACCCACCACTTACGCAAGGGAAATTTAGCGCTTCGTAGGGGAAGCCCCAAAATGAGTGGACACACTCATTTCTGAAAAGAGGTAGGTTAGTAGAGGCTTCTTATGCAAGCTCCACTGACTTCCCTTCTTCCACAAACTAGCATTTCTGCTTGTTTCAGGTTGCCCTGGAAGAGCTAAATTGCCATTGTGCCAGCAGCAGGGTGGAAGAGAGAATCGGTGGGGGCATAAGCACCTTGTTGGATTCTGCCCTTTGTAATAACACTCTGCATACAAGCAGCATGCAGTTCAATAAAATGTCCAGATTCCTTCACAGAATTAGCATCACTTTGTCTGGATTCTTGGTTGTGATTTTGACCAGCACTCCTTTTTATATTATAACTACAATGGCAAAATATTCCTCTCTCCACTGCATATCATTTCTGTATGGCTACAAAACAAATTACAAGCTATATACTTCATTCAAATAATTTGGGGAGCTAAATTCCAAACTCACAAGAACGATTGGATGTGTTTTCAATTTTGTCCATGGTATCTGCAAGATAAAACAAATACAAAATAATTAAAGAAAACATGCAGTAAATTATCTACTACTTTTCATATCCTACACCAGGAAAGGACAGACTGCAGGTCTGTGCAGTCTTTTTTCACTAGAATATTGAGATGCGCTAACAGGGCCTGGTGCAAATTAAAGAATTATGATTCTAAGAATTTGTTTTTCTTACTGAAATTGGAATTTATGGTAGGGTCGAGTCAATTTATTGCTTCTATTCTTGAACAATTGGAAGTCAGAAATCCTTGCTGATCTACTACAAGCCACTCAGATCTATCAGGAGATCCAGACATACTTTCTGTCCATCCCTGCCCGACACACCTTTCATCTTCTTACAAATGGATGGTGGCCAGGTTGTGTCCTATTCAATCTAGTGCAATCATAATTCTAGAAAAGCGAAATAGACGAAAAGGCAGCCAGAAAAAAAATTAGAAGCTACAAAAGAGGAGGGGAAACAAAGATACTACAGTCAATGGGCTAGAGTCAGAAGAAAGCAAATTCCTTCCTTCTGAAAAATGACTAGATTTGCCTCATAATTTGAAGTCTGAAAAAGGGGGGGGGGACTAAAACAGCTCATTTTCACTGCAATATGCACAGAAAGTTACCTATTTGTAAACTACAGGATATGTGTGTTTCAGCTTTCTTTATTGCAGTCCACTGAGATTAAAAATGTTAATTTGCTTTTGGATAGTTTAAAGGAACATGGAGAGAACATTGGCCTTTAATCACTTACTCACCCTAATAGATGCTTTATTGCAAAAGACCTTGTTGATGGCAAGCCAAGTGGGAAGATCTAGCATATTCTGAAGCACTTCTTCATCAAGCTCTAAATTGGTTAGCTGACCTTCACCTTTTAGCGTGCTCAGGTTGATTTTGTCAGGTGACAGGTTTTTGGTGAACCTAAAATAGAATATACATTAATACTGGAGTTACTTCTCCACAAAACAGTTTATAAAATAAAGAGAATGTCTTTGAATTATTAGCCTGAGGATGTTGTTTGTGAGAAGAGGTCTATTTTTTCCTTCCAGCTTAGTTTAGGTCAATGAAAACCATTATAAGAAACCATTATACAGAAAACAGTAAATGACCAGAATGACCCATGTGTGGAGTTTATGTTTGGAGGAGTGGAGCAAGGAGACTGCTTGGAGAATGGACTGTTAAGGTAAGTGGGAGCAGAGTTGAAGGGCCTGGAAAGGCAGTTGGAGTGTTGGTGGGAAGTTTGTCAATTGAGAGTTTTAAGAGAGGATAGAATGGATTAGTTGGTTAATTGGTTAATTAACTGCATTAATCCCAGACTGTGAATTTGTTCTCATTACTCCTCAAACACCCCACAGTTAACCATGGATAAGTGTCAGTGAACCCCATGCTTAAATGGTTTGAATACATAACCCAATACCTACACAGCACTGCTAGAATAGTAAGATGGTGACACTATATAAAACCTTGCTATACCCTCATGACATATGAAAGAGTGCTGCAAACCATGGAAAGACAGGAAAATGGTTTTTTTTTAATTCAAACTACACCAGCATATCTATAAACACATGTACTATTCATTTAAACCAGTGAGCATTGCCCAGGGATGGGGAACATTGGGCCCATGGTCTGAATTTGGTGCACTACGCCACACCATCTAGCCCATGGACACCTTGGGCTCCTCAAGGCTGTGGTTCAGTTGTTTTCAATATTTTTGTCTAACATTCTATGTCTGACAATCTATTAGGCAAAGGCCATTGGTGACAGTTTACACTCCTGTTAAAAATGCCTGCAAACAATTATAGCAGGTAGCCAATAGGACTTTTGCTATGCTACTAGTTTTGCTCCCCAACTCCTGCAAAGCTAGGGAGCAGACTGCCCTCATTCCTGCTTTGCTAACAAATGACACCATCATGAAATAAACAAGGTAAACACAATGAAATTCTTGGAATATTTGACTGTAGTCAAATACTAGGCAGCCAACTGACAACATTTGATTACCCTGCCAGCTCTAAGCCAAAATCAAAATTCTGCTATTGAAACCAAATTTTTACTCACATTCTGATCCCTGGCTGTACATATTTTAGTGATGGCATTTCACACTTCCATATACATTCACCATTTATATGTGGATAATAAAAAATACTAGTTGCTTATAGTCCCCAGGCCTGTATTTCCCTGACTTCTCAAAACTCACAACTTTCCCCTTCTCCGCAGCCAAAAGTAAATGATCCAGTTTCCCCGCAGGCTGTTAAAGTTTTATGAGAAAAAAAAAACTTTCCCCAGCAATCTTCAATTAATATGATAAGTGTTCTATAGTAATCCTCCCATGGCTTGTCTGCTTTGTCATCCTCAGATGCTGCCAGTACCTTTCTTTCTGGAAAGAAAAAGATTATGTCAATAGTCACCCTACTTTAAAGGAATATTGAGCCATAAGTACTGACTGTATGGTTAGGAAGTTATTTTGCTGATGATTCCATCACCTTGGTTTGAAAGTCATTTTTTATCATGGAATGGTAACTATTAAAAAGAAATTCATTATTATTATTATTATTTATTTATATAGCACCATCAATGTACATGGTGCTGTACAGAGTAAAACAGTAAATAGCAAGACCCTGCCGCATAGGCTTACAATCTAATAAAATCATAGTAAAACAATAAGGAGGGGAAGAGAATGCAAACAGGTACAGGGTAGGGTAAGCAGGCACAGGGTAGGGTAAAACTAACAGTAGAAAGTAACAGTAGAAGTCTGCACAACATCAAGTGTTAAAAGCTTTAGGAAAAAGAAAAGTTTTTAGTTGAGCTTTAAAAGCTGCGGTTGAACTTGTAGTTCTCAAATGTTCTGGAAGAGCGTTCCAGGCATAAGGGGCAGCAGACGAAAATGGACGAAGCCGAGCAAGGGAAGTAGAGGCCCTTGGGCAGGCGAGAAACATGGCATCAGAGGAGCGAAGAGCACAAGCGGGGCAATAGTGTGAGATGAGAGAGGAGAGATAGGAAGGAGCTAGACCGTGAAAAGCTTTGAAGGTTAACAGGAGAAGTTTATAGTGGATTCTGAAGTGAATTGGAAGCCAATGAAGAGATTTCAGAAGCGGAGTAACATGGTCGGAGCGGCGAGCCAAGAAGATGATCTTTGCGGCAGAGTGGTGAACAGAAACCAACGGACTGATGTGAGAAGAAGGAAGGCCAGAGAGAAGAAGGTTGCAGTAGTCCAACCGTGAAATAACCAGTGCATGAACAAGCGTCTTGGCAGAAGAGACAGACAAAAATGATCGAATCCTGGCAATATTATACAGGAAAAATCGACAAGATTTAGCTACTGCCTCAATATGAGGAATAAAGGAGAGCGAGGAGTCGAAGATAAAGCCAAGGCTACGAGCTTCCTTGACCGGAGTAAGTGTAACATCATTGACAGTAAGAGAGAATGAGAGATGAGGAGAAGGTTTAGGAGGAAAAACAAGCAATTCAGTCTTTGCCATGTTAAGTTTCAAGCGACGATGAAGCAGCCAAGCTGAGATATCTGAAAGACATGCCGATCGTGAACATCAGGAGAAAGTTCCGGATTTGACAGATATAGTTGTGTATCATCGGCGTACAAATGATATTGGAGGCCATGAGATTGAATAAGCTTGCCCAAGGGCAACATGTATAAGGAAAACAACAATGGGCCAAGCACCGAGCCTTGCGGAACCCCTACTGAAAGGGGAAAGGAGGAAGACGAGCTGCCATTAGTCAACACGCTGAAAGAGCGGCCCGCTAGATAGGAGGCAAACCAGTTATAGACAGAGCCACAAAATCCAAGGTCATGAAGGGAATCTAAGAGAAGATCATGATCAACCGTGTCAAAGGCTGCAGTTAGATCAAGGAGAATAAGAACGGAATAATGGCCTTTAGACTTGGCAGTAAGGAGATCATTGGTGATCTTAGTAAGGGCTGTTTCGGTGGAATGCAGAGGACGGAATCCAGATTGAAATGGATCCAAAGCAGAGTTACTAGAAAGAAAGTCAAGACAGCGAGAGTAGACCGCACGCTCCAGGATCTTTGAAACAAACGGCAACAAAGAGACAGGTCGGTAGTTAGACAGAGATAGCCTATCAAGAGTAGGTTTCTTGAGAATGGGAGAGACTGTAGCATGTTTAAAAGCAGAAGGAAATGAACCAGAGGACAGAGAAAGATTAATAATATGTAGCAAGGAAGGGAGGATAGCAGGAATAAGATTAATAAAGACGCGAGAAGGAATCGGATCACGAGAACAAGTGGAAGGCTTCGAAGAGCGCAGTATTGCAGACAGTTCATCCGCAAAGACCGAAGGAAACGCAGAGAAATTTGCAGGAGGAGCTGACAGATGAGGAACAGGAACTGGAAGAGGAGCAGAGCTGGCCAGATCAGAGCGGATAGTTTGGATTTTAGCATTGAAAAAAGAGGCAAAGTTATTAGCAGACAGAGAGGTGGGGAGAGATGGCGGATTAGGGTTCAGAAGAGAATTGAAGGACGCAAAGAGCCGCTGAGGATGCCTAGCATTTGACTGGATCAGCGTTGAGTAGTACTGCTGTTTGGCCAGTGAGATGGCAGAAGAGAAAGAGGAGAGTACAAATTTGTAATGGACAAAGTCTGCCCGGTCCCTGGTCTTACGCCAAAGGCGTTCAGCTGCCCGGGAACAAGAGCGAAGGTAGCGGAGGGAAGAGGTGAGCCACGGTTGGGGTTGAGAAGGGCGAACTATCCGAGTTGTAGATGGAGCAAGATTATCAAGAGTTGAAGATAAGGAGGAATTAAAGAAGGAGACAGCTGAGTCCAAGGAGACAGCTTCAGCTTAAGAAAACACCGAAGGCCAAATTAGATGAAACAGGCACTGATGACTGGATTGCCAGTCTCTTTAAAAGCTAGGAAACAGTACCCACTGGGGTAGTTTTCCAATGAAAGTTGCACCATTCCCCCATCCCTGAAGCTGCTATTTAATTGGTTAGGTTGCTCAAGATAACACAATGAAGAAAGACTAATAGCCCCCTGCTGCCCCTGCAAAATTTAGAGCTCAAGCCCAGTTTCTTTTGCCAAGGTATGTCTTTTGCCACTGCAGCAATGGAAAGGTGGAGGCAAGCACTAACGCCATCATCAATCCTCAGTCACTAAAAAGCACTTTGTTGTTTATTCGTTCAGTCGCTTCCGACTCTTCGTGACTTCATGAACCCGCCCACGCCAGAGCTTTCTGTCGGCCGTCGCCACCCCCAGCTCCCCAAGGTCAAGTCTGTCACCTCCAGAATATCATCCATCCATCTTGCCCTTGGTCGGCCCCTCTTCCTTTTGCCTTCCACTTTCCCAGCATCAGCCTCTTCTCCAGGGTGTCCTGTCTTCTCATTATGTGGCCAAAGTACTTCAGTTTTGCCTTTAATACCATTCCCTCAAGTGAGCAGTCTGGCTTTATTTCCTGGAGTATTGGTGGCAGCATCTACAACTACCTTTGTTTGTAAGAATACAGATCATTATTATTGTTTTAAAAATTCAAGTTCTTCTTATATAATGACTGCATATAAGACTATCGGAGAATAGCAGAGAATATCTGCTTTTTCTTGCTATATTTTGCAAGGAGTCATGATCTCTTTCATCCTCTACCAAAGATGTGCTGCCCACACATCATATATATTGTATTATATATTTTAAACAGAAGGTTTAAAATATACAATACAATTTAAAATAAAAAAAATCAAGCAAATTACTTGAGTTGGGAAAAACATGGCAATAAAAATCTAAGTTATACAGAACATAATTAGTTAAGACTATAAGCCAGTATTTGGGGAGGGGCCATAGCTCATTGTTGTAGAGCACATGCTTTGCATGCAGAGTCAACCCCCAGCATCTCCAGGTAGGGTAAGGAAAGGAATCTCGCCTGAGCTGCTGCCAGCCTGTGTTGGCAATACTGAGCTAGATGGACCAATGGTCTGACTCTGTGTAAGGCAACTTCCTATGTTCCTATTTTAAAGAGATGGAATATTCCATGACCCACCGAAAATCCACACACATATATTTACTTAAAGCATACTATACTGCTTTTGTGTAACAGTATTTCCTTTGGAACGCTAAACACACTCAAAATCAGTAGCTTCAAGGCATACTCAAAACATTTCTAGTCTATATTTCAATAATGATATGTCTGTGCAACTGAATCAAAGAAACAACATTACCCTGAATACAATTCTTACAAAAAAGCAGACAAGGAAAACACACAAAAAGTATTTGAAGGAATGTAGAGTACCAAACGGAGACAGAAGGAAGCTGAAATACCTGCCTTAAGTACAGTTATGCAGTAACCCTGTCAACATGAATATAAATTGTATCACATAGCCACAATTTTATAGAAGTGGTACCGTTTTTTATCTAAACAAGGCACATGAACTAATCTTTTTAGCATCAGCAGGCACACTAAAAGGCTATACAAGGAGTACATTAATAATCTCATAGACTTATGTTTCAAAATACTTAATGCAAATTAGACTGATTTGTAAAGTGCTTAAACACATATTTAAAACTCAACTATGCCAGAATTTCCAGAATAATCTGCCCAGAACATTTAATGGAAAATATAAGACTTATGTCAAAATGTATGAGTAATACTTCACGACTATTATTCATGCCAGCAATATGGCATGTATGTATTTCTAATTTTAAGGCACAATTCTATGCATGTTTAGACAGAAAAAAGTCCTATAACAACCAGCATTCCCAAGGCAGCCTTTTTATTAGTAGAAAAAAATATTAGTAGAAAATATCATGACCTTTATCTTGTACGTGGAGTATGTATGATGACCTTGTCCTGTTTCTGGTATTCATAGTTTCAGTGCTTTAAAGGGATGGCTGAAGCTACATAAAGCAAGACTGTGTAATTTTAAATATGTTGCTTGAACTTAGATTAAGGACACAATCCAATGCATTTTTAGACAGAAAGAAGTCCTACAATTTCCCCGCCAACAAGAATAAGGGATTGCACCTTAGTGCCTGGATGTAGTAATGGGCTGAATGAGTGCCAACAAATTGAGACTGAATCCTGACAAGACAGAGGCTATGTTCAGATGTCACACCACAATGTGTTAATAAGCTACTCGTAGCTTATTTTGAAAATAATCTACAATTACACCCACACAATCAGACAATTAAGCTACTGTGAGTAGCTTACTAAGCTACCGTGTGTAATTTGACACACCCCACTGCCCTGCTGCCATCCTCTCGCCTGGGCAGTGGCGGTGTTTCACCACTGAAGCGCTAGATATTTGTGGGATCAGGACAAAATTTCACACACAGCCTCCTCCAGTCAGGATGCACCTGGTCCACCATCACTCCCCTGCGCAATAACCCACCAAGGAGTGAAAATCCCAAGTGCCACCAAAAGAGGAGATGCCTAGAAAACCTTGGGGGTTGCAGCATCGAGACCAAACTCCACACACAGCATCTACTGGTTGGGAGGCACATGATCCACCATCAAACCCCTGTGCATTTACTTCAGCAGAGCAAAAATCCCAATTGCCCCCAAAAGGGGAAGATGCTATAAAACCTTGGAGGGTTACAGGATTGGTACCAAACCCCATAGCCTGCCTCCTTTACGCTACTGGCTTGGTTCCTTTAACATGTTCCTAATCAGTAAGCCAGTGAACAGTAAAGCAGCAGTTGTTTTGACTGCTCTTGCCACACAGCTCTGTAGCCAGCCAAAATAACCCACTGGGACCACCACGTGACACAATAATCCATGGTAGGTTAAATAACCCACTCTGCAGACCATGGGTTATTAGAGTGGGTTATTTTGGCCAAATAAGCCATCATGGGTTAAAAATGGCTCATGGGTTATCGTGGCATCTGAACTCAGAGGACAGTTCCCAGGTACAGGAATTGGGGAGTTCGCCTGTTCCAGGCGAGCTTGGACTCCCTCAGAAAGAAAAGGTACAGAGTTTGGATTCATCATTGTAATTAGGAGACAAAGTGATTTCTATGGTAAGGAGTACCAATTACCAACTTTAGTTGGTATGTCAACAATGCTCTTTCCAGGTGAGGAATAGCATAACCACTGTAGTCCATGCAGTGGCAATCTTGCATGTAGACTACTGTAACACATTTTACGTGGGCTACCCTTTGGCTTGGTCCAAAATCTACAGCTGGTGCAGAATGCAGCAGCCGGGCTTCTGAGCTGACCAAGCACATATTACACCACTGTTGAAACAACTGCACTGGCTACCGAAGCCAAGTTCATAGTTTTTCTGCAGCCATATCAAGCGATGAATAACTTGGGACCAGGTTATCTGGCTGATAGCACTCACACAGATTTATATTGTGTGAGGCAAAGATCATCAGAGGAGGCCTTGCTGATTGAACCAAAAACTGCAGATTGCCATCTGGCGATGACCCAGAAGTGGGCCTTCTCTATGGTGGCACCCAGCTTATGCAATGCCCTCCCCACTGGTATTTGGGAGGGACCAACTGTGGCATGCTTTAGGCACCTGTTAAAGACCCATCCCTTTTCTCAAGTCTTCCCTGAATGATTGTGTTGCCCAGTGAAGTCTATTCATTATTGTGCTTTTACCTTTGGTTTTAAAGTATTTTCTGTGTGCAAACCTATTCCTTGTTAACGTTTTCATTAATAAAATGCTGGACGGGGCAATTACTCAAGAACAAGAAATGTAGAAAGAACCACCCTAACCCTGATGAAAGTAAATGGTCAATTGCCATGATTTCTGAAAAGCCTTGGGTGTCATATTTATAGCTAAGATGGTAACAGCAAATCGATCTCCACTGCAGGATATGTGGAATAGAAGACAAAAAAGGGATTGAATTTAAATGGAAATAGCTGATATGATTAATTTATAGCTTTCTTTAGCCGAAATTTTACCAACTTTAAATAACTATTTATTTTTACAGTGAAAATTTTGTATTTCCACTCATTGGAGGGCTGGGTGGGAATAGAATAAAACTTGAGACAGCTACTTAGCTCTAGATTCCATAGTAAAGTTGAATACTTAAGCATTATCAAACAACAATAATGCAAAAAAATCAGTAATGTTGTTTGAAAAAAGGCTGCATAGCGTGCTGTAAAATATGGGCCAATTAATAAGTTCTTGGTCAGTCATAAACATGTATTATTTGCTCTTGTTTCCTTCATGCTATACGAGAGGAAAGAAATTAATCTTGGCAGGCACTTTGTACAAAGCACTTACTGAATCAGATGTGACCACATCTTCCGACGATATCTGATATAACTAAAAGCGAACAAGAATTCTACTCAATCATTGAAGGCCAAATGCCATTGAGAAGAAAAGCAAAATCTTCTCAGATTCACAAGCACAGAGTAAAATCTTTACTATAATTTTTCAGTCAAAATTAGTTGTAACTTTACACCAGTCCCTTTCATTTCCTCATTAATTTTATTACTCTTCATTTTGGACAGTCTCACAATAATAAAAAGCTTGCATATGTACTCGTCCATGAATTCTGCAATAAGTAGGTTATAATCAATCATTTAACAGCATGCTTGTCCTGACCTAGACTTGGGACCATCATCTGTAGCATTGCAGACCCTTTTGTAAAGACTTTTTAAAAAAGTTTCTCATATATTTAAGCAGACACCCATTTGCAATGCTTCAATTTTCATTAGAATTTCTGGGGTGGAAAGGGTTTCCTAATGCTAGAAGTCAAGTAAATTTTAGAGAACAATGCAGCACCTATCACAGTACATTTTAACATATGGAAATACTAGAGTCAACAAGGCCAATTAAGGACTGCAAATACTTACTCATTTACTTTAGATATGGCTTAGCCTAACTAAGAAGGGGCATATATGCAAGTGTGACAGGATCCTGCTACAGATTAGTTAACATTCTTCTTTTTGTAATTTTCTAGGTTGAATACCTGAAGATTACTTATTTCTCTGACTCAATATGCCACTAGAGAACACCTTCAACTTAATGCAAACGGAGGCCATAGCTAGTTAGGGCGAAATCCCGGGGTGATCCCCGGGATCATCCCTGTGCGTCTACATGACGCACAGGGGATCTCGGGATCAGGGATGGATGATCCCTCCCTTGCCCCGGGATCTCACCCTCCCCTTTAGCTCTGGTTTTTCTGTGGTCTCAGGCTGAGCCCGAGACCGCGGAACGTGTGGCTGGGCGCCGTGGGTTGACCCAGCTCCTCGCGATTCCTTGCAAGGAGCTGCGCCCATTGGGGGGGGGGGGAGCGGGGGAAATAATTCAAATTAAAAGATTACTTACCTTTTGCACATGAGCATTCATGCGCTGCTGGCCCTTCAATAAAAAAATGCCAGGCGCAACACCTCTCCTTCTGAGGTCGTCAAGCATTGCATGTAAACAGAGGAGGGATCTCACGATAAACACATCGAGAGATCTTCCCTCCTCTGTCACGTGCTAACAGGTGTATAGCTAAGGCCTGAGAACTCTATAAAAGGTTTGTTTACATATTTAGAATTATTTACTTAACTTTAATTTATTTTCCACCCTGCTTCCATCATAGAACTCATGGAGGTCCCAAGCACTGTCTCATCCAGGCAGGCCTGCAAGACTGCTGCATCATGGGCCCTCAGACCATGCCTAGGTTATACCAACTCACCCAAAATAGCAGATAAGAACATAGCATATTCCACAAATAGGTGTTTTAACACTACCTATTAAACAATGTTACTACTTACAAGATGTTCCAAACCAGATGTTCCAAAAGATGCTTTGAAACAAGTATTGCATTAGAAGTTATGAAATATTTTAAGTACACGATTGAGCTCAATGGAACTTACTTCTGAGTAGAGATTGCATTGCCAGTAGCTCTTCTGTCAATGCTTCTGTTTTTTTAAAGTAATTATATGTGTTAACACTCTGATAATGTCACAGCAGTTTTTAAAGAAGCTGAAATATGTAGCTGTGCACTCAGAAACATTACATATTTTAATATGACAGTAGAATAGATTAGCACAGAACCATTGCCCTTGAATGTGAAATATTTAGATCCCAGAAGATGTTTTCAAATGTTATTGCCGACTTACAGTTCAAATTCCTGTCCCAATATATCTAGGAAGCAGAAGCCAAAGTGCCTCATTCAGGCATGTTCGTCAAAAAAGTGATCATTGGCTACTCTCACGCCAATCTTTGAGATGCTTACCGAAGGCACATCCCTCAGTAAAACCACCATTCATTTAAATTTCATAGTCAAGCTCAAAGATTTTAAAAGGCTGTTATTCATTTGGCCAGTAGCCACAGCATAGCCCCCTCTCCCGTTCCTATTTGGATATGGGGAGGGGGGGAGCGACGGAGGGGGCGTCATGCCAGCTCAGAGTCCTGGGCAGACAGCTCGCTTGCCTGGCATGCTATGCAACTTGCCAAGCTTTTTTTCTCTCCTGGATTTGTCATCCCCACACAAATCTGGCGTCTCCAGACCTGTCTGCAACAGATAATGTGCATGGTGACATCAGCTAAGCTGCCGCTCGCTCCTCCCACAGACAACGTGTCAAGCACAATTTACAATCCACCCACTCCCGTCTTTGGTTCTTGCTTGTGCGCTTCCTTACACACACACAAACACACACACCACTCAGGGTTCAGTTGCTATGCCGTTGCTATACGGTAATACGGCGCACCGGGTGAGTGGGGTCAGGGTCCAAGCTTTGCCTTGTCCTCTTCTACGGGTACGAAGAGAGAGGGAAGAGGAAAGGTTTCATTTTCCTCCAGGCATTCTAGCTTGCGGCAAAAAAGCACTAAGGGGGTGAGGTAGGGGGCGGGCGCCCCAGAATTGTTTTCCTCTTTCTTGCGCTAACGCGAGTGACCCCCTTCCGTTTTAGGCGCGCGCGTGCCCTCTGTACGCGCGCGCGAACACACACACACACACACACACACGCAGAAACAAAAGCAGGAATAAATTTCCTGATAGCCCAACGTTTCACAAAACCTACGAAGCGACCCGCAAGCAGCTTTCTCAGAAGCTTTCCATCACTTGCCTGTTGCCTCATGACTGAAGGAAACGGATGCGCTACACAACGGCGCAGACTCGTCCTCCTTCCCTTAACAAGTCACCTTCCCAATCCCAGAGAACCCCAAAGCGCCCAGAAAAGCGCTCCGCCGCCCCACTTGGCTGACCTGGAAAGATGCTTCAGGATCTGCTTTTTGATAATGCCCGCCATGGCCCACGGGTCCCAGCTCGCCGCCCAGCGCTTCAGGGAAAGCAAGAGAAACTGGGTGCTCGACTCATCACTGCGCCGGGACTAGGGAGTGGAGCCACCGCCACCGCCTCCGCTCACCCTCTCGGGCCCCGCCGCCATCTTGATTGCAGTAGAGCCAGCTGACAGGCTTGAACTGTGCTGGGCGGGGAGAAGGGCGGCACCAGGCAAAGAAGCATCGCCCGCCTATGTCTTCGGCAGTGGCTCGCTGGGAATCCCGCCGCTGCATGCAGGCGATGCCACCTTTTACCTCTGATGAAACACTAGGTGCAGTGCAACCCTTACACGTCAACTCAAAGTAAGTCCCCCTGAGTTCAACGGGTCTTACTCTCTAGTAAGCGAGTACAGCATTGCAGCCTTTAACCAGGACGGCAATTTACCCCCAGAAGAGAGGCGATGGGAGATGCTCACCTGGAAGCCTCGCCCTCTGCTTCCCAAAGTCCACCCCCTAGTCTTGGATGCATCTGCTTACCAAGTGTTTAAGGAGTTTGTATTATCCACTCTGCACATCATAATGTCCCTTAAATAGCAAACATGGGTGGTTGAGTGCCTTATTGGTTTAAAAGCAAAGCAGGACAACCCAAGAATATGGATTCCCTCAGTATGCAGAAGTATACACATTTTTAATGTACAAGAAAAATAATGCTTTAAAACAAAAAGAGAGTCTGACAAGAACCTGTGATTTTCTGGGGTGCTTCCATACTGACAGCTCTTAGTGCTACCAAGCAAAAGGCATTGCACGTTTATTCTTTATTGACCTCATTAAAAGATTTTTGTGGTAAGAAAAAAAGACGGAAGTGGGAACACACTGTCTGGAAATCCACCTCCACCCTACCCCAATTCTGTGAATAAGAAACACTAGAAGACTGGTCTGGAGATATCCCAGGATGGGCCCATTCAGAAGACGCCTTATACCATGGCTTTAACCTTGGTAAATAAGATTTTTTGCTTTATTCACCGTGGTTAAAGCCATGGTTTAAGGTGTCTTCTGAACACAACCTGGCTTTCTGGCTTAACCACCTTGGTTAAAGCCATGGTTTAAGGTGTCTTCTGAACAGGGCCGATGTATGGAATGATGAGATGACATTTGAGGATCACTATTGTGAAAAGAGAATAAATGAGAGAAATTGTGTTATTTGTATTACATTTATAATTTTGCAGCTGGAGTTGGCAGAGCATGTGGTAGTACTCTTGTTTAAAGTAGCATCAGTCCCAAAATAACAGCTGCCCCCTTCTGCTGCAAAAATCCAGATGTATCCCCTGCCCCCTAGATACCAACTTATATCCTGTTTACAATTACTTGAGAATAAGTTACACTGACTTGGAACTTGCTTCTTCTAAATAAATATGCACAACTTTAGGCTGTATGCCAGCAAATTCTAAAAGCCTTGAGATAAAATCACTTTGCATATCTAGTCAGAAACCATTCTTGCAACAGTATTCAATGTACTTTAATCATTGCTTAAATGCTGGGTTGTTGCACTCAAGTTTAAAACTGTTAAAGCCTTCCAATTAACTTTTTAACCATGGCTTAGATCCAAAGAACTACTTTATGCCCACCCAAGGATTTGGGTATGACCAGTGGGATTTTTAAAAAAAACTTCCTTCTCGTTTAAACAATAAACTTCTCCACCATATCAAAAATTCCATTTTGGAAAAACTTACTTTACATCCACCCAAGACCTTCTTTTCAAAAAGCAGTTTACCATGGAACACAGGTGTGTTAGAGAAATACAAGGCCAGATATCCCTTGGCATGGACAGCCAGATGCAAAGTTACATTTGGGTGGAGTTTTATTGTTGCTTTTTTAAAAGCGATCAGTTTTGAAATTATTATTTTACCTTTCAAGGGCCCTATCAAATCATGTGAATTTCATATCATTCTAACCGGACACCTAAAACATGTGAAGTGGAAAAGGAACTGCTGATAGCTTAACAGTTAAACTTTAACTGACCTTCAAGAATTACAGAACATTTATCCTATTTAAGAAAGGATTAGTGATGTTGTCATTAAGATACAAGCACTGAGCACATCAACAGCATTGGTTTAACCCCAGATTGCCTTATGTTCTAGTTCCATTCTTAGTTTATACAAACTCATCTGACATTTTCTATAAATAAAAAATCTTGAATTTCAAAATTTAAAGATCACTTTTACATATGCTATTCTACTGCATACAATATTTTATTTGGATTTAAGGTTTTCAAGTTCTTGTGGAATTTAAACCCAACAGCCCATTACTTATAGGTAAAATAATGGAAATAAATAAAATGATTACTAGTAGAACTAAATAAATCATGAAAAGATTAAGGGACACTTCCAGTTAAAAATAACCTGATCAAAGTTAATCAAACCTTTTGTTAGATTTGATTTTTCTCTGTGAACTGTGTTCATGGGTAACCAACTGGTTAATATTAAATATTTCAAAGAACATTGGGCATCCAAATAATCACTGAAGCCATAATTATTAAGAAATTTCCCCAAGACTTTCAGACATAAAAAAATACAATTATATTTCTCTCACACAAGCCTTCAGTAGTAGCCTATCCTCACTAAAGTAAAACAGCTATTTATCAGCAACCAACAAAAAACAACCACCAAGTGACAACTTTGATTCCATATCTACTCTATATTATTACGGTATTACAGGAACCAATAACTGTGATACTATTGGGATACTATTAACAAGGGCTGAGATGATCCTCTGAGACTTTTCTCTGACTGTTCCTTCCATCTAAAATGATGGTTACCAAGGTTAGGGCTTTTTCTACAGGAGTATTCAATAATGGAACACCCATACACTCTCTCTCTAGGGAGGCTCACTTGATACCTACTCAGATGCTTTTGTGGTACTAGATGAAGATTATATTTATTTACTTAGGCTCTTTTAGATCTTTTTTTTGGACAGGCTTTTCACACCGAATGAGTTCATTTGAGTGTCTGAATGGTGTAGCAAGACTTTCTCAAGGGTAGTGGAACTTCTTCAAGTGTGGGTGGGCGGGCGGGGGGAGCAGAATTTGGTAGCAAAATGTTTTGGGCTAGTGGGAGAACCCAAGACCCTGGTGTTAAATTAGCTGATGTTAAATTAGGATACCAAAAGCCAGGAAGATTGTATTACCAATAACTGATGTTGGTTACAGTAAATACCTTCTATAGATTTCAACTCTATATAGAATAAGTACATTGCATTTCATGGCTATTTGGCCCCACTGTTTATACTTTCTCACCTATCTACCTTATCTAGAGAGCATCTGACTAAGTAGGCTGTAGTCCACAAAAACCTTCTGTTACAGTAATGCTAGTCTTTAAAGCTGCCACAGGAGCCCTTCTCCGTGAGCCCCTGCCAAAGGAAGTGAGGCAGGTGGCTACTAGAAGGAGGGCTTTCTCCGCTGTGGCACCCCGGCTCTGGAATGAGCTCCCCAGAGAGGTCCGCCTGGCGCCTACACTGTACTCCTTTCGTCGCCAGCTGAAGACCTTTTTATTCTCTCAGTATTTTAACAACTAATTTTAACTTACACTTAAATTTTACTGTTTTAATTCTGTATTTTAATCTTATATCAATTTTGCTGCGTGTTTTATCCTGGTTGTGCGTTTTATACTGTATTTTGTATTTGTGTTTTTAGATTGTTGGTTGTTTTATTACGTTCTTGAACTGCCCAGAGAGCTTCAGCTATTGGGCGGTATAAAAATGTAATAAATAAATAAATACTTGTTTTTACCAAATACATTCAGGTATACAAGTAAATTTCTTATATTTTCAACTGTGAAGATTTTTTTTTCAGTATATCAGTTGCTTAAACAAAAAAACAGCCATCGTATAGATTAGCTAATTCCAGTATACTGCTGTTCTATCATAAAACATATAGTGCAGCAAGAAAGAAGAAAGCAGCCTCATGAGCATACAACTCATACTTTGGACACCATTACAATATTTACATAAACTCTCAAGCAGCAAAATTATAAAGCAGCTAGGCATGATTCTATTTTAGCTGCAGGGAAAAGAAGAGCCTGCATTGCTAAAGAAAGCTGCAGACGTGCCCGAAACAACTGAACCGAGTACAGCACCGCTCTGCAGTTGAAGATTTATTAACCACACCACACACCCAAGTGGATTAGAAGACGGTGCATTTAAAGCGAGGTGGGCGGAGTCTGGGCTGCGTCCACAGAAAACCCTTTTATAAACATATGGTGACAAAGCATTGCTGCAACCTGTCAGAGACGAAAGAAACTGAAATCGGATTTCCTGGTCATTTTTTACTTCACAGTTTTCTCTCATTAGAGTGGTAAAAGTGATAGATACTCATTGATTACGCTGACATTTGGGGGACCTTATCATTGCAGATTTGGCAGCAGCGTAGCCCCCAACAACTCTCATACCTGCAAAGACTTCATGCACTTTCAAAATCGTAATGTAGGAGAGGACGAAGGGGAATATGCTTTGCTTTTTCTTTGTTTTTTTAAATGCTCTGGAAATGCTTTCTTCACTAGCAGGGAAGATATTGCTATATTGCAGTTGATCGTAAGGAGGGGGTGGGGCAGAGCAATATTATATTATCCCTATATTGCGGGAGGCTGACAGAATGTCACAGGCAGTACCTGCACATTATAAAAATGCAAAAAGATAATAGAACGATTACATAAGATATACAGATATCGCAAGTGAACTACTTTCACTAATGTCTTTCAGTATAATCCAATGCATCTTTACTCAGAAGTAAGTCCCATTGAATTCCGTGGGGCTTATTCCAGGTAACCTAAATCACCTGAAGCCATAATTATTTTGTAAACAGTAGAGCGAAAGCCAACGGATCCCTGATCCTTATGAAGGACTTCGCCTTGTTGCCTGCATAGAAACAGGTGGATGACGTAATCTTTTCTTTCACCCATAAAACTAGTAAAGTAGGACGCTATCCCTAGATGGGTGTTTTTCAGCTTCTGATAGGAGAAGCCATTATATGCATATCATTACAAATATCTATATTATAATAAGCCATTTTAAATGCTCCAAGGGTGGAAGTGAGAGCTGCCCAGTGAAGAAATACATTTTACGTTGCTAATTGGACAGCAGCGTGTCCACCCGAAACAAACGGTACCAGCAAAAGAGAAGCGTTTCTGCTCTACCTCAGTTCTTATTTCGAGTGAAACATTTAATCATTTGAGTTTCTAAACGCAACAAGAAGTAGTCCTGCCTGCGTATGCAAATTCCAATGCGGGTGGAAGCCATTATCTCCCTACTGGAGGCTGGGTGGGGTAGAGGTCAGATCTCCAGTATTAGTACATCTTTATTACGGACTGGGAGTCAAGTTGGGGTTGAAGGAGTTGCACTCAACAAGCATGCAATGTAGCCCAGCTGAGGCTGGATTGAATTTCAAGCCAAAAAGTCCCCCGTCCAACAAAACACGCTCAAATTACAGCAATCTGTTTAATTTCCCTGCTAGCCCAAACACAGCGCTCAATTGCACTCAGAAGCCTCATGCTCCATTGACTTGCATAGAACCACGTCGTGCTTTTAAATATCTAAGAGCTCTTCCCAAAAATATTTCCACACAAAATAAGACCCGAATTAGAGCAAAAATTCCCGAATTGCTGCTGCCTTCTGTTTTTAGTCAAACGCGCTAGTATTCAACTACAGCTACGCTCCAATCCTCGATTCTTTGATTTCAATGGATAAATTCTAACTTCCGCCTCGGGAGGAAAAAAAATCTATTGAAACAGGAAATGCTCTAACTCTAAGCTTACACCCGAGCCGTCGGCGAAGTCCTCCACTATCCCATCATGCAACGGGATTAAGCCGTATTTACCAAAGAGGCGGCGGCGAAGAGGTGCTGTACTCGGTGGTGATTCTAGAGTTCCCAGTCGTTTGCTTAAACTGAGATGCTGTGCTTTCTCACAGATGGGGCGGAGTAGAAAGATCAAGGAAGGAGGAGAAAGATGGCGACCCTCGTGTTGGATAACGGCGCTTACAATGCCAAGATCGGCTATAGTCATGCTCATGTTAGGTAAGAAACCTCTTTCGTTTTGAGTCAGCTGTAGGGACAACTGAGGTCTCTGGGTACAGCTTAATAAATTATTTTGGAATAGCAATCGATGTACCTCTGATAGCTCTAAATCAGTAAATGATAAGGAGTGTGCAAAAACTGCACATCTCCGAACAATAAACTGTCCAGTGATAAAGTGGTTATTTTATTTCTCTCTCTCGCAGTGTTATACTGTGTAAACGAAGTCTAACCAAAGAATATATTAATATATTTAATTTAAGAAAGCCTGTGAATGAATATGCAAAATTCTAAGAGATGTAGGTTACAACTCCGCCCCCCGCCAAGCAGAAGTGAATGGTATTTATTTCCTTTCCACAGAAGGGAAACGCAAATGAAAATATTTCAAGTACTTCAGCCTAATTTATTTCTTGAACCACCAGTCTGTATTGACAGTGGTGTACATCTGGATATATTATTTTGATGCAGAATTTAACAATAATAAGTATTTGTGGCACTCCACATACTATGTGTGATCACATACATTATATTTAAACTCAAGCTCTTCATTTAGCCTTCCTGTGTATTGGCTGCTGCAACCCTATGTATGGTTGCTTGAGAGTAAACCCCTTTGAACCTGCTGTGACTTTCTTCTGCATAAAATGCAAAGGATTGGGCTGCAAGTCTCAGGGGAGGTTGCAAATAGTGAACTGGGAATCTGCTTCTTCAGCCTTGTAAGATCCGTTGATCATTTCTGATTGTTGCAAAACCCAGAACTACTGATCTACTCAAGTTTTACTTGTATTCTACATTATTATTTATTTTAATTCTTTGGCAACTACCTGAAAAGTTCTTGGTCTCTTTACTTTTCATACCATGGATCCTGATTATTTTACTAGTTGATGGGCCACAGTACTGTTACTGTATGTAATTTTTCCTCAAAAAAGGAAACTCAAGGTCAGCCCTGCCAGGGAGCAGAATGAATTCACCAGCTTCAGGCAGCACCATGATGGGCACAAATTGGTGTCTGAATGATGCAGCAAAACTTTTTAAAGTGTTGGCACTAGCAGAGGGGGACACCATTTGGGTTCCACTTTAGGCATTAAAATGTCTTCCTAGAGTACAATTTGTTGCTTTCAGCCTTTTGATTATGTCTTTGAACTAATAGAACAATTCTTCTGGAGACTGTTTTAGTATTGATAGTGCATTCTTTTTTGTATTGCAAAAATGGGGAGCACTTATAAAAATGTTACATGTAAGTCTGAAATAAAACAAAATTAGGACAGAATAAAACGTTCAAGCTGCATTTGTAAAACTATGAAAAATACAAAAACACTGCATTATTTTAAATTGTTGTTGCATTTTCTAGGACTGAACAGCAGAATTCTATTAGCTATATGTCACAGAAGGGCCTTGTTCAGAATATCAAAGGCTGGCAAAGCAGCTGGATTTTCATGTTGGAGAACTCACACAGTACCCCAGTTTTATATTAAATTTATGCTGGCTGTTAATGAGAAGTAGGGTACTGCTGGCCAGTTCTGTCCTACTTTCCAGGCATAGATTGCCACTGTGACACTGTGTTGCTACAACTAAAAATGTTAAAATAATGTTCGAATTAGCCATTTAGTTCTATTGCCCTCAAGATAACAAAGAGTCTTGTGGCACAAATTCGTTCTGGCATAAGCCTTCGTGGATTTTAGCTCACTTCATCAGATGCATGGAATGTTAATATTCCATCTGATATATACCGCTCTGAAATTTTTCAATGGGGAGCGGTATTTATTTATTTATTTATAATATATACTGCTCCCCATTGAAAAATTTTGGAGCGGTGTACAAGGTAAAATGAAAATAAAACCAGAATAAAAACAGTTAAAACAAAATTTAGAAGAAGCAATAACAGTAATTCAAGGCTGCATGTTAGAGAAAGGCTTCTTGGGATAAAGATGTTTTCAGGAGGCGCCGAAAGGAGTACAAGGTTGGCGCCTGCCTGACCTCCAGAGGCAGGGAGTTCCACAGGAGGGGCGCCACCACGCTGAAGGCTCTTCCCCTGGTGGATTCCAAACAGAGGGTGGATCTATGTGGAACCACCAGGAGCAGGCCCTCGGATGACCTCAGTTTCCGGGCAGGTTGGTAAGGGAGAAGGCGCTCTCTCAGGTATCCTGGTCCCAAGTTGTTTAGGGCTTTGTACACAAGTACAAGAACCTTAAACCTGGCCTGGTAGCAAATAGGCAGCCAGTGCAGTTCCCTCAGCAGAGGAGTTACATGCTGGAAAGGGGCAGCTCCAGACAACAACCGAGCTGCAGCATTCTGCACTAGCTCCAGCTTCCGGAGCAGCTTCAAGGACAGCCCCACATAGAGCGCGTTGCAGTAATCCAATCTTGGGGTTACCAATGCCTGTACCACCGTGGTCAAGCTATCCCTGTCCAGGATTGGCTGTAGTTGGCAAACCAACCGAAGATGGTAAAAGGCACTCCGAGCTGTGGCAGCTACTTGAGCCTCCAATGACAGAAATGGGTCTAAGAGTACCCCCAAACTACGAACCTGTTCTTTCAGAGGCAGTGCAACCCCATCCAGAACAGGCAATGAGCCTGTCTCCCGGACTCGGGAACCACTCACCCACAGGGCTTCCGTCTTGCCAGGATTCAGTCTCAGTTTATTGGCCCTCATCCAGCCCATTACTGAGTCTAGGCACTGGTCCAGGACCTGCACAGCCTCACCTGATTCAGTTGTCACAGGGAGATAGAGCAGCGTGTCATCAGCGTATTGATGGCATTTAGCTCCAAATCCCCTAATGACCGCTCCCAACGGCTTCATATAGATGTTAAATAACATTGGGGACAAGATGGTGCCCTGTGGCTCTCCATAGCTCAATTGCCAAGAGGCCGAGGACTGATCACCCAATGCTACTCTCTGAAAACGACCCCGTAGGTAGGACCGGAACCACTGTAAAACAGTGCCTCCGATGCCCATCCCACAGAGTCGATCCAGGAGGATACCATGGTCGATGGTATCAAAAGCCGCCGAGAGATCGAGCAGGATTAACAGGGTATATAAATATATAAATAAATATTTATAATAAATGTTTATAAATATTTATAAGTATATAAATATTCTAAATAAATAAATAATAAATATTTTATGAAGTCTACAGTAGTCCATAAAAACCTACACCAGGATAAATTTGGTAGTCTTTAAGCTGTCAAGACTTTTAAGCTACAATCCTATACCCATCTACTTGAGAGTAAGCCACATTGAATGAAATGGGACTTGCTTCTAAGTAGACATGAACAGAATTGCACTGTTAATGTTTTGTTTAAAATAGCAACCTGTTAAGACACATATTTAGGAAGCAGCTGTTTTTTCCCTCCATACAGTGTTATTCCAAACTGTCAGTTTCGATCAAAGACTGCTCGTTTGAAAACATTTACAGCTAACCAACTGGATGAAATTAAAGATCCATCTGGACTTTTTTATATTCTTCCTTTCCAGAAGGTAACTTAATTTTGTGGGATATCTCTTTACACAGATTGTAGGTTAAGATTAAGTAAGGTTTGTGTTTGAATAGACATGATTTTAAAGAATGCTAGAATTAAGAATATTCAATAAAATGCATGAAATAAATTAAACTCTTCTAACAGTAAAAATGTAGTTGTAAAGAAACTGAAAAGATTCCATAATGCAATCTAAAGAGAGAATGTATTTCTTAATATTTGATTTTAAACAAATTTCATGGATCCAAATATTACTGAAATCTATGGGAAAGGTGCACCAATTCAGTGCTGCAATATGTACACACCATTCTTTATTTTTAATTTTTTTAAAGAGTGCAATCCTATACAGGTTTAGACAGAAAAAGTCCTACAAACCCCATCATTCTCCAGCCAGCCATTGCCCATGCTGGCTGAGGAATACTAGTAGTTGCAAGTCTTTATTCTGTCTAAAGAGGTATAGGATTGCACTCTTATTTGAATGAGTGAAATACTGCCGTATATGATATAATGCTCTCTTGTGTGTCATCTGCCCTATTCACTTGAATGGAGGGAAACACCTCAAAGAGATTCCAGTTTGGTTACTGTTGGTAATGTGTTGAACAAAGACTGAAGGATAGTGTAAAACTATACAAATATCCAATAGTCAAACCGATAACTTTATATTGTTCTTCTTAAATAACAGGGCTACTTGGTAAACTGGGATGTTCAGAGACAAGTGTGGGACTACCTTTTTGGAAAAGAAATGTATCAGGTAATTAAATCACTTTTCTATATCTTGAATAGCAGAAGAACTACTTCAGATACTTTTAGACCATAGTATTCAGCCCACTTGCAGGAAATCAGCATAAGATTTTAATTACTGGAAAGAAACTTATGAATCATCTTTAAATTAAACTGTGAATGCTTTGATTTCAACAAACCAAGGCATGCACTGTTTCAATTAAGCTTTGATTTCGGTTTCTACAAATATGTGCTTGTTCATTGTGAGTGTTCTAAGTATTAAAAATGAAGTATCAGCAGATAAAATTGTACACATCTGTTTGTGGGATCTGGAGATTTGCAGAATTTGCATTTCAACATCAACACTTCTCATGGCTTTTCTGGGTCACTGCCTTCTAGCATGCACTGTGGTGCATATCATCAAGTTTACATTAATTTATGTTGGTTTTAAACTGTTATTGTAAGACACTATTTGAAAGATAGTCTATACATTTAAGTAATAAATGTATCTTGTTTGGCATACCCGCCCAGGGCCTGTTGAGGCCACTGGTTATTATGAGAGGATGTAGAAGGCTGCAGAAAGTGGCTATACGGACCACTCATGGTATATATGCTTATTATTGCAGCCTGTGGGGAGTTATTGCAGGATACTTGGCTGAACTGCAAGTAAAGCTACTTTCACATGTCAGCAACTGTTTTCCTGTCTTTGATGTGCAACGGAGGCAGTAAGCTAAATAAATAATATGGAATATTATTAGCATAATTCTATACCTGTCTACTCAAAAGTAAGTCCCATTGGTTTTACTCTAGGATAAGTGAGTATAATATTGCAGCCTGAATCACTTAATCCATTAATCACTTGCCCAGTCACTAGAGTTACCTCCATAAAAACATGTAGGTTGTACAAGTGTAATAAAATCTACAGTTTTCAAGTAGGTGTACATTCTAGCAGTATTGAAATAATATAATCTAGTAAGCATAAGATGTAAGTTAGGATACATCCCCAGTTCAAAGATTAAATCCAACATTGCTCTAGCAGAAGTTCAGTAGTGTGATGGGACTTTCTCCCTCTCTTCTTTCTTCTGCAGACCTCTGCACTACTTGAAAATCTGCTCTGGAGGGTTTCCGTGCCCCGAGAGTAGATTTTGAGGGCATATCCCCATCCCAGTTTTGCTGACAGAACTGCTTCCATCAGCAGAAAGACATATTTGGACTGAACCCCAAATTTCATTTTAGCCTTGGATAGCCTTAAGCAAACCATTCAGATATCAGTCTCCCATATGCAATAGTGGAATAATCCTGGCTTTCTTAAAAGGGTATTATACAGATTACTGAGATCATGTATCTGAAGTGCTTTGAAATGTGCCACATATGTAGCTATTATTATAAGTATCTGTGTTAATTCATTTTATATAAATGTTTGTTTTTAAAACATTGCTTCCAAATCATGAAATCTTTTCCTATACAGGTAGACTTTGTTGATACCAATATCATAATCACAGAACCTTATTTTAACTTCAGTTCAATACAAGAATCCATGAATGAAATATTATTTGAAGAATATCAATTCCAAGCCGTTCTCAGAGTAAATGGTGAGCATTAAGTCCTCATTGTTTATTTTTTGGGGGGAAATATGTTTTTGCAACTGGCATTGGTATGACACGTCTCATGTTTATCACCTGTAAATAAATATAACTGACATGATGCCATGGTATTGTATTTCAGCTGGGGCTCTCAGTGCCCATAGATACTTCCGGGACAACCCATCAGAACTATGTTGTATCATTGTGGACAGTGGATATTCTTTCACACACATTGTGCCTTACTGTAGAAGTAAAAAGAAGAAAGAAGCAATAATAAGGTAAAAGTTGATCTTTTATAATAAAAAAGGATGGGGGTAATCATGTTTTTAAAATATATGAAGATTTAGGATGATTTTTCCTATCCTCAGGATTAACGTTGGAGGAAAACTCTTAACCAATCATTTAAAGGAGATGATCTCTTACAGGTAAAGCACTAATTTAAAGTTATTTTAATCTTACCCTGATTTTATTGTGATAAAAATATTATTTTGTTGAGTTTATAGGGCAAGAGGCAGGTTTCGGTAAATCCACTTCCCACTCTCACCATGGTGAGAATGGCTCTACCCATTGGCAAGTGTGCCATACTGGCAAGTGTGATGTGCAGTCAGGCTTTTTCCCAAATGTAAAACTGCACAACCCAGCAGAGACTGATAGTTAGCCTGAAGCGAGGCCCTGCTGCTCGCCCTGGAGCCATTTTCTACCCCTGACAATGCTTTAAGTTGCAGATATCACACTATTACAAACCCTTGACATTTACTTAAAAATCCAGTCTTGTAATACCAAATAGCTTCTAAATACCGACATTACTAAAAAAAAAAGCTGATAGCAAAAGTGAAACGTCAGAACTTAGTAATTCCCATGCTTTAAACAAGGATAACCTGTGCTTGTAAGGTTATGTTAAGACCTTGTTCTACTATAAGTTGTAAACCGGCTGCGTTGCTGTACTGTCCCTAATCACAAGTCTAACCAAGCAATGCAATGTTAGGAACGTTAATTTCTCTTCCAAGTATTGTTTGGTTTAGTAAGTAGCATACCTAACTTTTTGTAGAGGACTAAAAGTTTAAATGGGTTTTTCCATAATTAATCTAGTACGGAACTATAACATATATGCTTAAGTGAATCTTCATTTAACACTCATAATAGACCGGCCATAAGAATGAGATAAAGTTAAACCTAATGTTATTTTCTTTTGTGTATTTTGTAGACAACTCCATGTTATGGATGAGACCCATGTAATTAATCAGGTGAAAGAAGATGTATGCTATGTTTCACAAGATTTTTTTAAAGATATGGAGACAGCCAAGTACGTTATTTTATAAGGCTAAGTACAGTTTATAGTTATTGTCTAATACCTGCAGAGCTTACTATGTAGAGCCTGGTCTTGGAAAAAAATCATTAATTATAATATGCCTTTGCTGAGTGTGAGTATCTCCTGTACAGGGTTTAAATAATATAAGCTTGGGTTCATCAATGCCTAGCCCTGGGACAGATCTACTAATTAGTATATGGATTAATGTATGGATTGCTCCCCCCCTTCTGCTCCTACTAGATAAAAAAAAAAAAAAAATTGGGGTAACACACCCAAATTTTCAAAAATTCTTTGGGGAAAAAGTATTTTTTTTCTTCCCCCACTCCTCCTTCCCCCCTCCTTTTCTTTTTTTGCATGATCATATCTCTCGTCACCACAACGAGACCCTACATATCTGGAAATTAGTATCAGTGATGTGGGGTGGGAAAGTTTTCCATTTCATATGTTTATTGGTAACAATGAATGGGTGCCAATCGCAAATTCAATATAAGTTTGGCAATTTCAAAGTTGTAATTAAAGTTTTTCAGATGATTATCTCTAGCAAGTAAATGAGGGACTACATGTGTCATTAAATACATATATTTCTCCATGTAAAATGGAACAAGTAGTGATAACCAAACTGAAGATACCCCAACAACATTAGTGGAAGAAAGCTAAACTCTGATGAAATAGATGAGTAGTTGTAAGCATGCCATACACAGTTCTTTTTGGTTGCTAAACGTAATTAGTGTGTCAACACTTTTTAGTACCTTTGTTATTCCTGAAATTTAAACAATACAAGGAAGTGCATACTGTTGTCTTTAATTTTTTATTAATATTCTAATAAGACTTTGTATGTAATATAAAATTTAAATCACATTAAGGAAGCCATTCTATACACACACACCCGAGAACATCAAGGGGGACATAGGATTGTTTGGTTTATGGGCTCCGAGATTGGTAACAAGGCTCCTACCTCAGAGCCCAGAAACAGCGCACCCCTCCTCATAGTCAGCGAGGTTCTCTCTGCGCCAGCTATGACTCCGTGCTCGGATAGTAACTTACTGAATCATCTGTAATTGTTCTGTGCTGTTATTCAAAGGATTCTCAGGCTCTGTTTAAGGTTCAGTATCTGTATGCACTGCACAATCTACACTGATATATAAATTATGACATGCGTGAGTCTGGAAGACAGGACATCCTATGCATGAAGGTCGGGATACCTTGTGCAACTTTTTCCTTCTCTAGTAATTAGTCTCATTTTGGGAGGCCTGTTTCACACTTTTGAGAAAGTTGGATCTATAGTCCTATTTAAGGCAATTTACTTAATACTTACTTGCAGTGAGATACACTGTTATGAGAAGTTTTGAGAAATCGTTAATTTTATGATGTATTCTGAATTCCAACAATCTGTTCCAGATTGAAAGGGGAAGAAAATACAGCACTGCTGGACTACGTTTTACCAGACTTCAGCACAATCAAAAAAGGGTTTTGTAAGGTAATTGTGTAAAAATATCATCTTCACTTCCTCACTGTCTCGGTCTGTCAAGCAAGCAAGTGGTAGCAATGATGAGAAAGAGGAGGAGCAGTAGCAGGTGGTGGCAATGGTGATGAGAAGGTAGAGTCACTGAGGAAGGGATGCACTGAGGGTGTCTTGCCCAAGGACCTTCAAAACTCTGCAACTGACCCTGGTTTCATATTACATTTGAATACTAATTGTTGTGTATAAAATCGCAATTAGCAAGTGAAATGTTCATTACTAGCCCAAGGAGCAGGTTAAATGTAAAAGGTTCTACTTAGTTGGACAAAGATGTGGACTGAATTGCCATTCTGAATGGATAGATCTATCCTCTTAAAGTACAATGTTATGCCTATCTACTCAGAAGTAAATCCCATTGAGTTCCAGGTATGTATAGGATTGCAACTTCACTCTTCAATCCTAACATGTTGGCCAGAATTAGTAACTCAGTACATGCTGTTCCAAGATAACGAGATGAAATTGTATGGAAGAGATTCATGTAGAGTTGCTGACATGGTTTTTAGTTCTCTGGAGTACAGCCGTTTTGTGCATGCTAACTTTTGGCAAGAGTCTATAAAGCACGAAGCCTTTATTTTAAAGGTGGGGCATCTATGGTTTTCCAGATGTTGAACTCCAATTCCCATCACCCCATTCAACATGGACAAAGATGGAGGATGATGGGAGTTGGAATCCAGTAACATCTGGAGGGACAGAGGTTCTCCAGCACCAACATAAAGATTAGTTTTATATTTGACTTACTCTGTATCCATAGTGCTTGTGTGCCAGTGGATGGAAAAAGTGTTTTGGAATATTTTGTCTGACTTGGAACCGTGTAGAGCGAGGCATTGTGGAGGCTAGGAGGTGTCCCAGGAGGTCGCCTGTGCCGTGCGCAATCTCCCAGGAGTCCTCTCAGCTTCCTATCCTCTGTTTAGCCAGCGCTAAGAGAGGGTAAGCAGCTGCTCTGGAGGAGAGATTTCCTGGGAGATCACCTGTGACACCAGCAATCCCCTGGGACACCCCTCCAGTCTCCACAGTGCCTGACTCTGAGGAAGAACCCATCAGAGCCAGGCATTTTATAGCAGATAGCAGTGAGAGGAGGAGCTGATATTAGTGTCAGGAGCAGTGGCAGCGAAAGCAGGGGGGAGGGGCCTAGGCCTTAGGCAGCACCGTACCCAAAGGTATCCAGAAGTGTGGCACAAGCCCTGTCTGGTATTTTACTTTAGAACCTAAATATTTACCTGGCTCCAAAGAGATGCTTTAAACACACCCATGAGCTTGGGGATGTTCACTAGAATTTTAAACAGGAAATTCCCTGTCAGAGCACATGCTACTTTTGAAAGTGCTGTTGCCAGAGTCCTCAGTTTCAAAGGTGTTTTATCTTGTGGCATGGTTGGGTACTGTTCATGAAACACAAGCCCAAAGTTCCCTTAAGCATGCTGAACTAATTGTGCAGTTCGTTGGATCCCAGCTACTATACGGGAAGACATATGGTGTGGTATATAGAATCATACAAACACAGCAACTGAATGATGTGTAAGTGATGAAAGATGGAGTTATCATATGTGTTTATAATTCATATCTGTTTGATTTAGCCAAGGGAAGAAATGGTGTTAAGTGGAAAATACAAAACTGGTGAACAAATACTTCGTCTTACAAATGAGCGATTTGCCGTTCCAGAGATACTCTTCCATCCTTCAGATATTGGCATTCAAGAAATGGGAATTCCTGAAGCCATTGTTGATTCAATTCAGAACTTGCCAGAAGGTAGTTTTATTAGAAACGATGTCTTGTACCCAAAAATCTAACTCTGGAACATGTTGCATAGTGAGACTTTGTTTTGCTTCATTGTCTATAACTGTCTATTTTAATATTTATATTTGGACTCATTATTTCACAGCGATAGCATCACAGATGTAAAACTTATGTTGTAGATTAAAAACCTTTATAACCCACCATAACATTTTTCTTCTCTAAACTGCTTCTTACATTCAAGAACTCCAATTCTGACTCTTCCAGTAACAAGTCTAATAAAACCCTTAAAACAAAACTTGCAGATATGGAATGGAATGATATATGCATCATAAGGAAAAGTTCTGCTATCCCTTGACATATCACTGTTATAAAATTGCCATAGTTGCCTGTCCAATATCCAGACTGCTGAATTAAGGCAGTTTAAATGCATCAGAAATTGTGTGGGAACCACACCTTTACTTAAAACAACTCACTTTTAAAATTGAAAGCAGATAATTTCTTTTCTTCTAATATTTCAGTATGTGGCTAGGGATCATGTTGTCTCCATTATAAGTGCATACATTCCAGTCTAAGAACACAATCCTAACTCTGCTCAGATGGCTGTCCAAAGGGGATTAGGATGGGCTGGAAGTACCCCTCTGCTGCAGAAGAACTATGCCACTACAGGAGGCATGTCTGCTGGGCAAGCCCATGTTATGCCCACACAAAGCTTCTGGGGCATAGATCTTTTGGATGTGCTCCACTCAGTGGCACCCCCCAAAACAAGGCATGTTTGGACCCAAGGCTCCTTTGGTGTCCATAGAGGCCCTAGGCTCACACCCATCAATGATACCAGCATTGAGTTGCTGTTGTTAATCCTCCCCATTGCTTCCAATGTTGTTGGGTTGTTTTTTTAAAGAGATCCACCTGGTTCCTTTATGGGACCCACCCACCCCAATATTCCCTGGCTTGCATGAGCTGGCAAGCTTGGAAGTGGGAAATAGTTGGCCACTTCACTCTCTCCTCCCCATCCTTAGGATTTTTTTGCCCCTTCATATAAAAATGAAGCAACTTACTGCAGAATATTAAATTGTCTCTACATGGTCTTCTCCACAGAAATGCAGCCTCATTTCTTCAAGAATATTGTTTTAACTGGGGGAAATACTCACTTCCCTGGCTTCAGGGATCGTGTTTATTCTGAAGTTCGATGTCTCACTCCAACAGACTATGATGTTTCTGTTGTTCTGCCAGAGAAGTAAGTAGTCTTTCTCTTACAGATATGGCTTCTCAATTGTCAAATATTGTTCTCTATATTTCGATATCCCATTTTCTAATAGCAGTTTAGGTGGTATCCACTCTGTTCCTATTTGATATTGTAAGTTAGTATTAAACTACTTGAACCAACTGTGTTTTTACAATTTAAACAAGATTATTTTTCTTTACTTTCAGCCCTATTACATATTCCTGGGAAGGTGGAAAGCTTATTTCTGAAAATGATGACTTTGAAGATATGGTAGTAACAAGAGAAGACTATGAAGAAAATGGGCATAGTATATGTGAAGAAAAATTTGATATTTAAATGGATCACTTGGATATAACATTATGTTGTATATATTGATAATTGAACTAGCAAGTTTTCTTAAGCTGGAACCACGTTCTAAAATTCCTAGAACTCAAACTGTACTATGAATTGAAGTACTGTATGTAATACTGTTCTTATTTTTATATATGAGTAGTTTGTTTTTTCCTTCATATTCCTGACCACTCAAATCCACTTAAAAGATAAAACCTGAATACAAGGAGGATAACTAAAAATATATCCATAAAACTGTCTCTTAAATTAATGTGAGAATATTCTGTATCAAATTGAAATCACACATTTGATACTAAATCCAACTTTATTTGGACTTATTATTCTGGAATATAGAGAGATAGTTACATAGCGACTGGACATAGGAAATCTAGATAATCGCTGAAAAGACTGGGCTCTGCTTTCTTCAAATCCAGAATTTAAGCAGGGGCACTTTCTGTTTGCTCTGATGGAAGTGGGAAAGGGGCAGCTGCAGATACCAAAGTCTAACTAACAGTGCTATAAAGGCCTTTATTAGAGAAACAGACCAAAATTTGACTATGCCTGATGTGATTTGGGTAATCTACTGGGCATCTGTGTATTATAAAGAAAATTATAATAAATGGCAATTTTTCACTCACCTATTGTATATCTGGAATGTGGCAAGGATGTAAATGTATGATTGACAACCTATTCCACTGAGTGTGGCCAGAGAAAAGCATTTAGCCACTCACATTATGTTCATCTGACCATGTGCATGTGTACACCTATGCACTTCTTTCCCAAATCCTTAACGTTAGGTAGGAATAAAACTCTTTCCTTCCTCAACAGCAACTTGTTCAAGACTATAGTGCTATATAGGTGGTTTAGTAGATGGGATGAGGAGATAATCTTAATCTCCCATGATGCTTGCCTTCTGTGATGAGATCAGAGCAAAAACACGAGCAGGGCTAAATGAATAGAATCTGAAGGAAAGAGGTTTATCATCTAGTGTGGAAGGATGTCCTAATTTGATATCTCTTACAGGTCTGTATTTCATCATACTGCAAGTTATATAACAGAAAAGGAATGTGATGAAGTACCATGTGACAAAGTAGAAAACAATGAAATTTAGCAAGTCTATATCAATTTTAGTAGCAGAAACAGATGGAAAAAAATGAAATTAGACAAATATTTCACACACAGGGCACTGATTGGAACAAATTCCGTTTAAAGATTTATTTAAGAGATGCTTGTAGCCAATTCATAATGGGAAAATGAAAGACTTTTATGAAGTACTGCACAAGAAACTTAATGTGTACCCCAGGGTTTGACATCTCATCCCCACTACAACAATCTTCCTTCTGAAGAACATAAAAAGAGCCCTGCTGAGTTACACCTAAAGTCCATCCAGTCCTGTGCCCCACAAATGCTTTCGCGTTTCCTCAGGGAAAGTACTGTAGTCAGATCATTTTGATTTAGCTTTTCTGTTTCTTCCAGTATCCTCTTGGAAATGGGGCAACCAGAAGTATGCATAATATTCAAACTGCAGCTGTACAACAGATTTATATAACAGCATTGCAGTATTGTGGCCTCTTCCATTACTTAAGAAACCATAAATCCTTTTTGGAGCAACATCCAAATCACTGCTAAGTAGGGTTGTTGTTTTTTGAAGACAACAAAGAGCTGTGCTAGTTTCACATGTGAAATATTTGTACTTCAAAACTCATTTTTCTTGTAATACAAAAATTCAAAGCAGGTAATGGTAAAAATTTGTTTATTTATTGCATTTTTATACTGCCCATCAGTCAAAGCTCTCTGGTGAATAAATGGCAATTAAAAGTAAAATATAGCTGCAACTATAAAGCAGAAAATTTGGGGTGGGGGGGTCACCCAACATTGCAGCAGAAAAAAAACGCCTATGTAGATGGTGAAACAAATTTTTATGGGAAACATCCTTACCCAATGTTAATTATTGTGCCTGGGATGGAGGCATAAATGAATAGGCTGCTCAAAAGAACTTTTTCTTTAGAAGTAAAATATATTGCAACAGTATATTGGTCCTCTTATAAGAAGCTTACTCAGTCCTCCCATATTCTTTCAATACTCCACCAGCACAAAGTAGAGTTTTGTTGTGTTAATTAAAAATGCACACTCAAGAATACCCAACAAGGATTAGTTACTTCTGAATTACCATTATCGTATTGAACTGATGGCCAGCTAGTAAAAGGGTGGATTTCCTCAATAATTTCAATACATGCTTATGGGAAGAATGAGGCTACAATTCCACATTAATGAATAGTATTCGTCTATCACACTTGTAACCCATAGTTCTTCCAAGAGTTCGGGTATATGATGTTATATGTCAAGCAATCTTAAGCTTGTTTACTCAGAAGTAAAGTGCAAAGAGTTCAGTGAGGCATGCTATGTTTGAGTTAGATTGTAGTCTTATGTATACATACTTGTGAATAATTGCTTCTGAGCCTCGTAAAATTTGGAGTAATTTTCAAACTTCGCTATCTCACTTGTTTACCATAGGAAGCTGCCTTATCCTGAGTCAGACCACTGGTCTATATAGTCCAGTACTGTTGATACTGGCTCACAGTGGCTCTCCATGGTTTCAGGCAAGCAATTTTCCTCCAAGAGATGTCAGTGTTTGAACCTGTGATCTTCTGCTTGCGAAGCATATGCTTCTATTGAGCTACAGCTCCTCCTATAAAAACCACTCACCAGATCATTTAGAAAGAAATCAACAAATGGTATCTAGCAGATGGTGCAGTGTTTACAAGGGTGAGCGAACTTTCTAAATTCTTGACTCAACAGGAACTAAAGAAGGCATTTATGGAATTACACTTTTAGACTACAACTTTTGCATATTTGAATGCAAGGTATATGAATGTTCCCACATTTCAACACCTTTGCATATGTGGGGCTCCACAAATAGAGGATATTATTCAGTGTGTGTGAGAGAATACATGAACACTATATGCCCGTATGAGAAAAACATTTCTTGCAACTTTGCTGGGAGGAATGTCTGATAGAACTTTAGTTAAACAGGTATGTAAACTACTTCTAGATAGAGATTCTTATGTAACTAATCAAGTAGCCTTATTCCCAGTGGCTGCTAAAATGATTGGAGAAACGGTCCTAAAAAGGATTGCTGTAGATTGTGCACACGATGAACTTTCAGTGGCTTGTTCAACGTTTTCCTTTCTGCAACTCAATTTTATTGTTACTGCAAAATTGTGAGAACCTATAGTTACGTATATGCAATAAAATCGACTAATTGATTGTAAGAACAATCAGTATATTCCTCCTAGCGTCTCCCATAACTGTAGCCAAAGCCTCTACTATCTTGACATAGAGCGCCTCAAACACACCGGTATGTTTAGCATTGGAAGAGAGGCACGGGCTCAAAAAGCTCCTGGGAGCAGAGAGACAAGAGACCCTTCAATCAAAAGTCTTCTGCTGAGAAGAACTCAAAGGCAAGGAAAGCACAGCGCTCACTCCCGGGGCCGGGAGGAGCCCTCGCCTACAGCCTCCTCAAGAGTCTCACTGGCGTCAAACTTGCCGCCTTCGCTGAAACCGCCATTGGCGGCGCAAGGGGGTGGGCGGGGCTTCCTCTGGCACGACTTCCGGCCCCAGCTCTTGTGTCCTGTTTTCTCTCCCAGTGACAGCAACGGCGGCGGAAGCGAGAGAGAAGGAAGGAAGGAGTAGAACTGGTCAGGTTAGGTTGGGGGTGTGCTGAGGTGGCCGTCATGGCGTAGCTGAGCCGGGGTCGACACCGGTCAACGACGCCCGGCGGTGGGGCTGCCCCTTTTCTTCAGGTGGAGGTGAGCCCGGTGGGTCGGGGCTCTCGCTGGAGGTGGGGAGTGGCCTCGAGACCCTGAAGCGGGGAAGGGCCCGTTCCCTCCCTGAGAACGCAGGCAGGGCCTGCTCGGTGTAGCGTCCCGGTGCAGACCGGGACAGGGGAGGAGAGGCTTGGGAGAGGTAGTTCCCGAATTGCTGTCAGTGGGGTTGGGGGAAGGGGAAGTAGGGGCTGGGCTTCCTGCGATGAACCAGTCACAGTAGCCCTGAAGTCCTCTTCCAGCTAAGACGGAAGGGGATGTTTTAGGTTTAGAATCTCGTACCCCTTCGTAGATGTTGCTGCGCTTATTCACACGGAGAGATGGAGAGCTTGTTGCAGTTCAAGTTTCAGCTGTCAGCAGATCAAAGGCGTTTAAAAAGATGTAAACAATCTTGATTTTGGGTGACGAATCAGATAATAACTCCAATACAAACGTTGTTGAGGTTATTTAATGCTTAACTGAGGCAGATTTTATTTCGGAAACATGTTTGTTAGGCTGTATCTAAATAAGCACACACGTGGCTTATGTTTTGCTAACAGAAGCTGCAATATCAAATGGTTTCCCCCCCTCCGCTTTCCCACTTATTGAAGCATCTGACAAAATTCTTGCTAGTGTTGTCAAATCTCTTCTATGGCAAATACGTTGTTTTAAAGGAATGGCCTTTAGATTACTGTTCTATAGACAATAGCGTCTCTGCTTCATATACCATGAGTCTTGAGTATTCCTATCTGAAATTTTCTTCTGAATAGCCATAGACCACTATATAGAGGTCTCCTGTGAGACCTCTAAGTGATTGGAAGTTCTCAAATGGAAATATATTTCTTTCAAAGCAGCAACTGTGGAAAGCTGCTTATGCTACAGGCCCAAATGAACTTACTAAGAATTTCTATTAAAAGCAGTTGGACTTGAAATCTATGTAACAATGCTTAGGAGCAGCAGTTATCAGCGGGCTATGTTTTCTTGATTGACATGGGCTCCTTACTGTACCCTTTTACCTGGGGAACAGCCCCATTTAATAGATTGCATTGTTACTAGTGTAAAAAATAGGCTAGAATAACTTTCATAGTTATTAAATGGTTTTAAATTTTGTATACTTTTTTTTTTAATGTCCACTGTTTTTAACTTTTGTAAACCGCCCAGAGAGCTTCGGCTATGGGGCGGTATATAAATTTAATAAATAAATAGTGGCACATAGTATAAATAGGTGAATAGAAAACTAGTACTCACTGAATCAAGGTCATTGTGAAGTGAATTTGGTGTGTATGTGTGTGTGTGCATGCATGCAAGGTGGGATACTTAGCCATGCCCCTCAATGTTTTGGGCAAATAAGTAGACTACTGTGGACTATCCAATCCTTATGAATCCTGAAGTGTAAGTACTAGATTATTTTTATAACATTTTTTTGGGAAGTAGTATGTCTTAAACAGTAAGGTTCCCCACTCCTGAAAGTATCTTGGCCTACTGGAAAAGTCATTCAGGAACTGAACCTTAATGGTGGTTGGTGTTAAAGCTGATGGTGGGTGAAGTTTACCGGATTGCATAGTTTTTCCTCTTTCTGTGCCACCACCCTACTCTATTTTTCGCTCATGTATATACATACATTCACAAAATGGAAGAGGAAGCGATTTTGAGAGATACAGTCCAGAGAGAGAGAGAGAGAGAGAAAGAGTGGACCCGCAGCTTAGGGCTACATGCTTAGGGCTACATG
The DNA here is from genome assembly GCF_023053635.1 of Elgaria multicarinata webbii. NCBI lineage: Eukaryota > Metazoa > Chordata > Lepidosauria > Squamata > Anguidae > Elgaria > Elgaria multicarinata. The sequence goes on along the minus strand of NC_086179.1, from coordinate 41,438,707 downwards.
AAACAGCCCTCAGACCACAAGTTTTCAAGTCCAGCTTAAATGATACATAGATGCCAGTTTTGCCTTCCTTATCCTTAGCTGACAGCCAAACTTTTTTGATAGTCTTTTAAACATGTTGCTTTATAATCTATACTGTGTGTGTGCTTATATAATGTAATCAGTGTTGTACCATTTCAAATGTCTAATTGTTCACTGCCCTCTTGTATTTGAATTACTTTAAGGCTAATGTTGCTAAGCAAAGTAAAGTAGCTTTGCTTTGTATCCTGAAGCCAGCACACAGGGTTCACTTTAGTGATAATGTGAGTGAATCAGATATTAATTAGTGCATATGTACTTCAGTGACAGAAAGTTCTGAATGGTGGCAAGATTTTCTGAACGTACATGGAGGGAGATAGAGGTGTGTGAGAGAGTGTTCTTATCATGGGTGATAAATATGTGAAATCACCGATATAAAACCAACTTTGTTTTATTTCATTTAATTTTTAAAAAAAACCAAAACCAAAGATAGCTATAGTAGGCCATGGGGAAAAAAACACCCACAGCTGGGCAAACATAGTTCTTAACAAGAATGCTGGAAAAGATTATGATTTTCTAATCAGTATTGTCATTCTTCCTTTTGAATTATAACAACGTGTATCCAAATCCAGCTCCTGAAGAAGAATTGTATATCCGAAACATTGAGCTTTTTAAGATTCATCGTTAAAGATACATGCTTTTCATAGCACCAGAGTACGTCTCCCCTCTTTTTATTAGAGGGAATGGTACCCTCAAAATGCAAAGTCTCTCTTTTTTGTCAGAAGTGTTGTAGGAAGAGCCTGTTATGAAGTGGTCTTTAAGGAAAGCAAAGTTGATAAAGCAAGGATCAAGACCTTTTTATTATTATTAATCTACCTATATATTTTAGAAGAATGTCACAAATAAAATTAGTTACCCCCCCAAACCTTAATTTCTCTAAGCTAAGTGATATACACTTATATAAAAGCAAAGCTGAAGATACTTAGCTTCCAGACTCATATCTTGCAACTATGCTTCAGCTTTTCAACTTCCTTCTTCAACTTTTCTCAGAAGTAAATTATATGAATATCTTTTCATGACCTGAGTATTGTTTCTAGAGCCCTCTTTTGAGGTACTTAGCATTATTCATTTCTGCCTGTCAGAACAGTTTTCCAGAAATCAAGATGAATGCATGAAATGGCAGATGGATGTAAATTTTTAAAATGTGGATTTTAAAATTTGGATTTCATAAGTATTCTGTTCAGCAGTAAACAGCTCTGTCCAACTGTACTCCATTACACCCAAATCAAAGGATGAAAATGTTGGATTTAGTTACTGGTTTGCATTCAGTAATTGATTGAAAATATGGTTTAGATCCAGAACTAGCTTCTGCTGGTGGTAGCATCCAGTGGAGTTACACTCAAAATGCTACTGCTGGCAGAAGGGGGATGGTTTTTGCTGATTTCCCTCTTCAGCCCTCAGGGCCACCTCCCCCACTTATCCCAGGAAGTCCCCCAATCTGTCAAAACAGATTTTCCAGGGCATAGGGGGCTGCAGAGAGAGGGCAGTTCAATGAAAATCACTTCCTCATTTCTGCCACCAGTAAGATTCTTCCTTCTGATCAAACATTCTGTGCAGATAGTAGGATTTGTTCTGATCATGGGAGACAAAGTTTGGGTCCAACCCTGGTTATATAAGCAGTCTCAAAATGTTTGGGCATAATTTTTAATTTGTTCATCAGTCATCTGTTTTATTAAAGGCAAAGCTAATAGACTACAAAATGTTACATAGCCCGTCCTAAAAGAGTTTTGTAATTCATTTTTTAAATGAACTCATTCTAAATATTAGTTTAGGTAATTTGTCAAACATGGGTAAGAAATTAGTTCTTGAACTTGCCACCTCTCACAATCAAGGGGATGTTTATTCTAATGGTCAAGTGAATTTTAGCAAACTCTCTGAGATGGACTTTTAACTGGTAATTTAATCTAGACCTCTTAGTCATGTGGGTGATCTCATGTGTCCCTTTTTTTTGGATACAGTTCTTTCTTCACTTGTTTAAACAGCTGATATCTTTAACATTTAAATTGTAGGGGAAAGTGTTAATTGCATCAAGAGTTATTAGAAGTAAAACCTAGATTTTCATCTCTCATACTGACAGCTTGAAACAAGGATAAAAATGATTTTAAACTGCTGCTGTTTCCTATTATTTAGGAGTGCATATTTCAATTTAAATAAGCATTGAGATTGAATGCCTGCTGGAAAGCATAGGGTTAATTTTATTAAGTAAATAATGTAAATATTTTGTGTTTGTGTTTTGCTTAGCAAAATTTCTAAAATTGATTTTGAGACTTCTTTTCTTTGTAGGCAAACATACTAGAGTACAGTCATAACAATGGAGTCCATGCTAAACAAATTGAAGAGCACTGTTACAAAAGTGACTGCAGATGTCACTAGTGCAGTCATGGGAAATCCAGTTACCAGAGAATTTGATGTTGGGCGTCATATTGCTAGTGGTGGCAATGGGCTTGCATGGAAAATTTTTAATGGCACTAAAAAGTCAACAAAGCAGGTAAGGTTTTAAGAGGGGAATACATATTGCTTCTAACATAATCACAGTATTTCAAGAATATGTTGCTTAACAATGGTAGAATAAGAAAAACTAATTTGTGCAACATATCTATCATATTCATACAAGTGATATCCATATGTATTCTTGCAGCTACCGGTGCAGCTTTTTTCAACACAGAGCAAATAATGACTAGTAGAATGCAAGGTGCAGTCCCTTGAGGATTTTTTTATGGTAAAATGTCAGCAGGAAACAAGTTACATTAAGTAAAACATTTAATAGAAATAAAAACATAATCACATTGGCAAAGGGTTGGGGCATTTTGAATCCAATTGTTCCTCTGTACGTAATGCATATTTCAAGTTAAAAATATGAAATTGTTAATGTAATTGATACTGTTGACTTCTATACAGTATTTATGTATATTTATAGTTGCAGACCTACATTATGGCAATTCATAAACAGCACAATCCTGTTAATGTTTACTTGGAAGTAAGTCCAGTTGTATTCAGTAGAACTTATTGTCATGGAATTATGCTTAGAACTGCAAACTAAAAATACTTGGCAGCACTATCTTCTGGATGTACTAAAATCAAGTAGACTATTTCTGCCTCAATTATAATGATCAGAAATGTTTGATCAAGCATGAGTACTTACTTCTTGTTTGCTGAATATTGGTTATAAGCAGTGTGTGTGTGTCTCTCTCTATAATCACATTTTTAATCATGCCTGTCTTGACAGCTTAGAAGCACATTAAATTAATCATGACATACAATATGACCCTATCCCTCACTTATGCCTAATAGGTGGAGGGGAGGATCGCTCTGAAGACCTCTTTTGTCAGTGGAGATTTTCCACAGATACAGTGTAATTACTGCAAGTGGAACTCTGTGTGAGGAGTAACATTGGATGGACTTGCAAGTGTGGTTGGGGAGGAGTGGAAATTAGCTGGAATCTTATGCCTAGTGGTTACTCCCACATTTGCCAAGTTTACTGCTGCAAAAGAAGTGCATGAATAACTCTTCTAAATTGAGGTCAATGGAAAATTCAAAACAATGGTTTGTGCCTTCTCTCCCCCCCCCATCTATCTATCTATCTATCTATCTATCTATCTATCTATCTATCTATCTCAGCCCTCTCTCTCTCCCAGTCACAAAAAATGATAGGATTCCGTCTACAGCCAGTCACAGCACAGAACCAGGAGTATGTAGCCCCTAGCATCACAGACCTTGCTATTTTGCATCTGGTTCCAGGGTTTTGTTGAAAACCAAAATAGATCCTACAAGACGTAAATCTGTCCACCCGTGTTCTGAAGAATATGTGGGGTGTAATTGAATGGGATGAAGGGGTCTGGGTCTAATAAACATTTTCTAGGATGTGAATGGGTCAGATGTGAAGTGTTATTTATATTCATGTACTATTTACTTGGGGTATTCTACTGAATTTCCTAGTAGGGTTGGCTCAGACAGCCCTTTTTCATGTGCCAAATGACTTCATGCCAAATATGGAGTGGGCCAGTCTATTTGCTGTAATTTTATTGTGCCTGAATTAACAAATGCACTTTCAGCAAGACTTCCTGTCAAACCTTAGAAGTCTTGTGGCCTAGGGATATAGTCTCCAATATGTGTGTTGTATGTAGGGTGGTATGAATCTTACAAACTAAACAATCCTCATTGCATGGATAATAAACTCCAAGAATCATGGGTAGAAATGGAGATGGGAACTTTACATGAAATTGCTTGTAATTGCACATTTATTTAGTTTAGTAATTGGAGAGCTACCATTCCCCTCTACAGTGTTTATCAATCCTAAGAAGGGTCTTGTTTTATTCTTAACTCTTTCCAGAGTCAAGCTTAGCTATAGAACTTGGTCCCCCCACCCCTCTCCTGTTGGTAATATTTCAGTCTGGCTTTAGGCCTGGTTTTGGGACAGAAACTGCTTATAGGATTACCTTTGCTGTCACTGTGTGAGAGAGACGGTGGAGTGTAACCATGTTAGTGGTCCTTCATTGTTAACTTTTTGGCTATAGGCAACCTTTGGATTTCTCACTGGTGTTTTAGAGGCTTAGTTTAGAAATTTTATGTCCTTATTTGTTTCTATATTCTATACTCCTGTGCTCTTTGTCTTTTTGTATTATATTTTATTCTTGTAACTATTTGTATTTCAATTTTATTACTTTATTCTTTTAACTGTTTTAATCCGCCTAGAGAACATTTGTTATTGGGGCAAATTAAAAATAAATAAATAAATCATTCTTGCTTTTGTACACTTATAGATGTTCATGAACAGATCCCATAAGCCTGTAGTGCTCTTGATTTGCATTTTTAACTGTGTCATATTAATTCAACAGGTGAAACGTTTCTCAGTATAGAGATGCTGTGGCAACACTTGTTGAATGGGTTGCCTATCATGGACTGTAGAAGTGTAATGAGCCCAGCCAATAAAAAAATATGGCAACTCTAATTACGATATACAATAGGATAAATTTCTGAAAAAATATCAGGCTGATTTGGACATAATGATTTTGACTTCCTAAACCATGTTTTAGGAATCTGGGAATGAGAGTTGGGCCTGTGCACACCTCACATCCTCCCTTTGTGTCCTGGCTTGGGCAGTTCAGTCCTACTTTATTTAAAGCAAAGCTCCCTATTACATCAAAATAGGGTACTCTGATTTACTATGCATTAACCTTAATACATTCCATTAACCATTTTGTGGTTAAGCAGCATGGTTTAGAGTGTTGTCTAAACAGGGCCAATTAGTTTAGTAACTAGGATCTTAAGCCATGGTCTGATCCTGGTTTACGATCCTAGTTAGTATATCAATGTTAAAGCAAAGTTCCTTGTTTGGATGCAACAAACCAGGACTGAAGCAGCAAAGTCAGTGTACAGAAAGGAGAGGAGATAGTTCAGGGAGGAAACGTGCAGGTCTGACACTTGTTCCTGGTTTCTTAAACCATAATTTAGGAATCCAAGATCGTTGCACCTCAACAGACCCACTATGATGTATACCCATGAAAGTGATTAAATCATTTTTTAGTTCTGTAGCATTTTAATTTCTCATATAGTTCTCCAATTGCATTTTATACCTTTTAGGAAGTGGCAGTTTTCGTATTTGATAAAAAGCTTATGGACAAATATCAGAAATTTGAAAAGGATCAAATTATTGATTCTTTAAAACGAGGAGTTCAACAACTAACAAGGCTTCGACATCCTCGGCTACTAACTGTGCAACATCCATTAGAAGAATCCCGGTAAGTTTCTCTGTTATCAAAACAAATATAGATTACTTTTCACACAATCTCAAAACATTCTGATAATCAATTAATTTAACTTTTATGCATTTGGGGAAGCTCCCTAATTCCATAATCTTAAGTAATTGAATTCTGGAAACTGGCTATACTTCTTTCAACTATTTGTAGTGTATGTTATACCCATATTGTGAATATTTCTCAGGTATTTTTCGCTTTCTAATAATTTTAGGGAGGACTCCTTTAAAGTAAAGCAAAACTCACCAGGCTCATGTTGTTACTATAACAAAGAAGTGCAACATAAGGGATTTTTTTATTGGCTGAGCTCACAATGCCTTCAACATAGTTTTATGTAATCTACCCAGACAACTTTTGTTGTGTGGATTAAAAATGTAATAAATAAATAACATTCCTCCCTATCATAAAGCCTTAGTGCATTATCTAGCTGCTGCTGTGCCACAAAACTCATAATCTGTCTATGTACCTACCTATCTCTTCCGAATTATATTTGAGATATTTGTTAAGGATATTTGTCACATAGGCTGATTATTTGTTTCCTTCTAGAGACTGTTTGGCATTTTGTACAGAACCAGTTTGTGCAAGTTTGGCTAATGTACTTGGCAACTGGGACAACCTTCCTTCACCTTTACCATCTGACATCAAAGAATATAAACTCTATGATGTGGAAACGAAATATGGCTTGTTGCAGGTATGCGTATTGGTGACCTGTGTGTGTGTTTCATTTAAATTCCAATGCTTCAGTAGATTTAATGCTCTCAGTGTCAAACATAGTTTCATAAACAGCTTTGTGTATTTTAACTTTATCCACTGGAATTCAATGGAGCCAAATACATGACTAGAGATACATTTATAAAAGTATTTGTAGGAGTGGGGTCTTGCAACATTTCAGCAATATTATGCTTTATTATCTCAGAACTGCCAACCCTGAGTATTCACCAACATCACCACAAAATTTGCCTAAACAACAGAACAGACTGCTGCTGTCACAATAAATTTGCACAGTAGCCACCTGTCATTTTGTAAAATCGCAAATGCAAAGCGAGCAGAGCCACTCTGCCTTGTATCGTCTTATCTATTTAGAAGGTAGATTTGTTGGGGCTTCTCAGCTTTTTGACTTGCTAGCAGACAGCTTTTTATTTTTATTTACTTCCCCTCACACTTTTCTCTATGTTCTAGAAGAAGAACTTGTGACTGCTCAGTTTCTGTTATATAAGCAGTGTATCATGAGCAACGAGAGTTTAAAGGCCTAATGACAGTTGCCTTAGTTACACTTTGTTGTTATTAAGACATAGGTGGGAATATTCATATAGCAGTTGCACATTCTCTAGGCCTGATGAAAAGCCACTGAAAGCCTCTTCCCTGTGCAGTGGGTACAGCTATGCCCAAGAGACACTGCTGGTCTGGGCTTAAATCTACTTTGCCTTCCTTACAACAGCAGCAACACTTCTGAAGCCAGTACACTTCTGTGAATTGTTTAACCCGGTTTTCAAGGAGAAATACATTAACATAACACTTCATAGCTAAGTTTGTAAGGCTTTCAAATGCTACAAAACAAACACACTGACAAGAATATCTTCTTCCTAACAGGTTTCTGAAGGCTTGTCATTTCTACATAGCAGTGTGAAAATGGTCCATGGCAACCTTACTCCAGAAAACATTATTTTGAATAAAAGTGGAGCATGGAAAATTATGGGATTTGACTTCTGTATTCAGTCTATAAATCCATCTGAGCAAGAGGTAACAATAACAACAATAATATATTTATTTCTTACCCGCCTCTCCCTCTGGATCGAGATGGGGAACAACATTAGATACAAATACCATAAAATACCTAAAACTGATTAAAACATATAAAACTAATACAATATTAAAGTAACAGTCAAATATCTTAAAATTCAACTGGGTAGGCCTGCTGAAAGAGATCAGTCTTTATAGCCTTCTTGAAGTCGAAAAGGCTATTAAGTAGACGAATCTCTCCTGGCAGGTCATTCCACAGTCTGGGAGCGGCAGAAGAGAAGGTCCACTAGGTAACAGTTGTCAGCCTAGTTTTGGCTGACAGTAGTAAATTCTTCCCAGATGACCTAAGTGCAGGGTGGATTGTATGGGAGAAGGCAATCCCGCAGGTAACCTGGACCCAAACCATGTAGGGCTTTAAAGGTAATAACCAACACTTATACTTCGCCCGGAAACTAATTGGCAGCCAGTAAAGTGATTTTAGAGTTGGTATAATATGGTAACCCCTAGATGTACTAATGACCAACCTGGCTGCCATATTTTGAACTAGTTGAAGTTTCCGGACTAGGGACAAAGGTAGTCCTATGTACAGCGCATTGCAGAAGTCGAGCCTCGAAGTTACCAGCGCATGCACTACCATCTTTAGTTCTTCTAACTCTAGGAAAGGGGTGCACATGGCATATCAGCCAAAGCTAATAGTAGGCACTCCTGGGTACCACATCTATCTGGACTGTCATTTGGAGCAACAGATCCAGAAGCACCCCCAAACTGTATGGGGAGTGTAACCCCACCCAGAACTGTGTTTAATTTGTTATTTATCCTCAGTGAAGCACAGGCTGAAAATATTGGAATCTAAGTCATAATGTTTATCTGTCTATCAGTGCATCGATCTCATAACATGCCCCATTTACATGCTTTGGTTTTATTTTTATTTTTTTATTATTATTATTATTATTATTTTATTTATATAGCACCATCAATGTACATGGTGCTGTACAGAGTAAAACAGTAAATAGCGAGACTCTGCCGCATAGGCTTACATTCTAATAAAACCATAATAAAACAATAAGGAGGGGAAGAGAAAGCAAACAGGCACAGGGTAGGGTAAACAGGCACTGGGTAGGGTAAAACTAACAGTATAAAGTCAGAACAAAATCAAGTTTTAAAAGCTTTAGGAAAAAGAAAAGTTTTTAGCTGAGCTTTAAAAGCTGCGGTTGAACTTGTAGTTCTCAAATGTTCTGGAAGAGCGTTCCAAACTCCTATTAATCACAACGGAGCATAAGATTTATTTTCATGATCCAGAATTAAACAATTCTCTCATCCTAATGCATACAAGCTTCTTGTTCATATGCAAGAAGGATATGACTTGTTGACATATGTGAATTTGTGAGACACTACTATCGTAGAACAAGTAAAGAAATCCTTGCTTTTTAGTACAAGAACAGTTTTTATAGTTTATGTTGAGGTCATTGGAAATAGGCTACTGATTGCTAATAGAGATAGTCCTGCTTCTTATATGATAGTGCTAAAGTGGAGTAGGCGGATATATTCTGTTTATTTCTAGTATGGAGGTACGGATCTCATTTACTTAGCTCCAGATATTTATGCTAAAAAACAACAGCTGGATGCACTTTGACTAAACATAGGATTTTATTTCCTTGTTGGTATAATAAGGCTGGCTTCTTTCGTTTAGTTATGCTCATCTCTAGATGTTAAGATAACACTTTCTAGACCTTAAGCTTAATTTAAAGAAGCATGGCTTGAGTAATTTTGTTTAAACTTGCACTTCTTTTTTATGTAACTTTCTTGCTGTTCTTCTTGCAGCAAAAGTTCTCTTGTAAAGAATGGGACCCAAACTTGCCATCTTTGTGTCTTCCAAATCCTGAATATTTGGCACCAGAATATATACTTTCAGTGAGTTGTGAAACAGCTAGTGACATGTACTCTCTAGGAGCAATCATGTATGCTGTGTTTAATAATGGAAAGCCTATTTTTGAGGTCAACAAGCAAGATATATATAAAAGTTTCAGCAGGCAACTGGATCAGGTATGTTGTGAATCTGATTGTTAAATTCACATTTGAAAATGTAAATATTAAATAATCTCTGCTTTCAGTTCTGGGGCATTATGGGTGCAAAGATGGGGAACGTGAAAATGCAAATGCATGCTGTATCTGGTGAGATCTATAAAGTGGGTTCCCCGCAGGTCAGGAGAAGAAGCTTCTGTGCCATGCAGAGATTATTGCCCCTTCCATAAAGGGCAGAATCAGTTATGGAAAATAAACAAATGTCACTCCCTCTAATTCAAAGTCAACTGATGAGTGCTGATGGCAAAGGAGCCAAAATAGGGCCACTAAGAAACAAGAGAGAGGTATCAACATGCTTGAAGGAATCTGGAGGTTTGCAGAAATACAAAAAGGCTTCTTAAAAATCCATAAGTGATGCAACCCTTCCCAAAACAGCTTAGTGAGGACTGATTATGCTCAGAAGCCATGGATTGTTGAGTATGATTTAGAAAAGAAAAATGGAAAACTAGAGGCTAGGGAAGAGTAGAATGAAGTATCCTAGAGGAGAGTATAGGTGGCTGGCTGGAACCCCAAACAAGAACACTCATATTATGGAGTGAGGATACATTGTATCATTTTGTTGCTGTTCCCGCATGTATGTCTTGCATTAGCAAAATCATATGCACAGACCCACACTATATAATACAGAATGTGTGTGTGTCGCTTAATATGTATGATTTACGCAGGTTGCACAACCAGCTTTTCTTGACACAGAATTTGTGTTACAGTGGTGCAGAATTTTGTTATCCCTTTAGTACAGACTACACATAGTCTATATGGTACACATACTACATGTAAGATTTTGTTCTAATGTTACTGATGGCATATGCTTTATTGATGCAGCTTAGCCGTTTGGGCCCCAATAACCTTCAAAACATCCCAGAAGAAGTCTGTGAACATGCAAAATTACTGTTAAATGTAGCTCCAGCAGTCAGACCAGATGCAGACCAAATGACTAAAGTAAGTAAATTGAAGGGCTACTTAAAATAGCTGCAGAAAATAAGGCAACCCCCTTTTAAGCTTCTGTATTAAGCAATGGGTGTACAACTGCAAAATTTTGAACATGGTTTTCAAAAATATTATTGCTTATGAGAGTCTTTGAAGATTATTATTCAAATGTTTTAATACTAGAAATAAAATATTCTGCGTTATTACTAAGGAAACACTTCATGATTTCAATGGAACTCTTATCCGGTAGAAATATATACATATATGTATGTATGTAGGGAGAATAATATTTCACGTGTGTCTAGACTACAGGTAACAGATATGAAAATTCAGAAAGGAAAAATTCCATTTAGTGTTACTGCTACCTTGGCTGTTTTATACTTCAGATTTTATACTTGTTTATAGTATGTGGATCATCTCATTTTCTTTCTTTTTATTTTTAGATACCATTCTTTGATGATGTTGGGGCCATGACACTACAGTACTTCGATTCTTTATTCCAAAGGGACAATCTTCAAAAGTCACAATTTTTTAAAGGGCTGCCAAAAGTTTTACCCAAACTACCTAAGGTTGGCAATCTCAGACCATTTTATTAGTCATGTGTTCTATGTCAGTACCTGAATCATGTATTGCTGCTCCATAATAGACTGCATTCTTAGGCTGAGGAGCAAAGGGCCATAACAGTTTCTCATTTAACATGACAGTTTAAAAGTGTGTTGTAGTGCAAACTGATAAGTAACGTTATTTTTAAAATACTGCAGTATTTTTGCTTTAATTGTAATCCTTAGGGATAGCATGAAACTTGTTATAAATGATGTGTGAGGTTTTTGAAGAAAACCTAATGTGCCCTGCAAGTAATATGCCCATTTTCTTTTAGCGTGTTATAGTGCAGAGGATTTTGCCTTCCTTAACATCTGAATTTGTAAACCCAGACATGGTACCATTTGTACTGCCTAATGTTCTGCTCATTGCGGAGGAATGTACCAAAGAAGAGTACATAAAGCTAATTCTACCTGATCTCAGCCCTGTCTTTAAACAGCAGGAACCAATCCAGGTAAACATAATTCTCCTTTCTGTTGGAAATCTATATTTCCCATTAAATCTTAACAGCCGTAATTGCATGCCAGAATAAGAGATTGTATTCTCTTATTCTGGCTACACAACAACCTTTTAGCCAGTTGTTTTATGTCTTGTTAGGATTTAGGAAGGCCTTTCCTCTTAGAATAAATATGGAATTTCTTATCTGTAGCTCCCCCTGGTCTCCGTAGAGACTGTGCAGTGGTAACATGTCTTGAAAAATAAATTGCTATTCTGATATGTCACTACAGTAGCCAAGAATTGGCCTATAAATAATAAAAAAGAGAGTGTTGCATAGTAATTGAAATCTGTTTGCTTTTGTTCTTAAATCCTGAACTTCATCTACACTATTCCTCCACTGTACCTATTTTCCTACACGTTGGTCTAACTATTTTCTATTAGTAATAGGATATTGGGGTTCACAGTAATCCCTCCTTTTCACAATGTGGGTTGAATAGTACTAGTCTGAGTCTCAGCAGGATTTTAAAAAACCTGAAGAACATATTTGTATAGGGCAGACAGTTTTCAATGTCCCTTTTACCCCTTCTCTGCTTCCTGGTTTAAGATAAGTTCAGAGAGTGTCACCCTATAAAATACTTCCAAAATAGGACAAAATGTTGTAGACACAATCTAAGAACTTCCCCCGCTAAATGTAACATATATTTTTCCCACTCTGTTTGCACAGAGCATCTAAACAAAATCCTAATTTGATTTCAAAGCTACTGATATTATTGGGTTCTTCATCGTGGTCTCTGTGCATCACACATATGGGCTCTGCGCCTGCGCAGAGACCTGGCTCAGGAAAACTTCTATAGCTAACGGCGTTTTAGGCTGGAACCCCTCCCCCACATCCAAGTGCGCATGCTTCAACGGTCCCCGCCTTTCCCTCAGTCTCTTTTCACCCACCATAGTGGTAACCTCGTGAGGGAAGCTTCTGGCTATTGAAATCAATATACTGTACATAGTTCGGCATTTTTATTCAAACTTTTCTTATTTTTCTTTTAGTTTCTTCTATCTTTATCTGTTTCCATTTTTCTTTGTATCGCCCCTTAGGGGCGTATGGCCCTGCGAGAGCCATTTACAAAGTGTACTTGTTGCGGCAGCAAGTTGCCGCCCTCAGACAAACACACTCTTTGCCTTCTCTGTTTGGGAGAGGGGCACATAGTAGAGTCCTGTCCAAGTAACTTTTACATATTTGTTATCAGCTGTTTTTAGCATAATGTTATATAATCTTTTGTATTGTTACACTTGGATAATTTTCATAGGCAGGGTTAAATTTTTCAAAATAAATATGGCAGAATAGATGGTTCTCTCCTCCATTCCTTTTATGCTTACAGTGATCATGTAAGGTAGGGTCACCCAGTGAGCTTTATAGCTGAAAGGGAATTTTAATCTACGTTTTCCTGCCACTTAAGCCTCATGTGGCACAGAGTGGTAAAGCAGCAGTTTCTGCAGCTGAAACTCTCCCCACGGCCTGAGTTTGATCCCAGTGGAAGATGGTTTCAGGCAGCCAGCTCGGGTTGACTCCGCCTTCCATCCTCCCGAGGTCGGTAAAACGAGTACCCAGTTAGCTGGGGGAAGGCAATAACGGCCAGGGAAGGCAACGGCAAACCACCCCGCTATAAGGCCTGCCAAGAAAACATCAGCGAAAGCTGGCGTCCCTCCAAGAGTCAGTAATGACTCAGTGCTTGCACGAGAGGTTCCTTTCCTTCCTTTTCCTGCCACTTAGACTATTGTGTAGGTCAATATGACTAGCTATCACTGTGCCATAAATTTCGGTATTCCTACTTTCCTGGTATTAGTCACTGGCACTCAGAAATGAAAAGCTCAAGCAGGTATGTCTTCATAAAACGGATCCACCCTATAAAAATGTGAATCAACCCCATATACCAGTCTACTAGCTATGGCTCAGTTGAATATGTTATGTGCCAAGTGAGCATTTAGTGAAATGATAGAACTCTTGTTGGTCAGTCTACCATATTACATTTTATGGACACACTTCATTTTGTTAGAAATTGCATGAGCATAGTACCGTAAACAGAAAGTAATGACAAGATGTTCTTGTTTTCCATGCTTACAGGCTAGCAACATGGTGAGTGTATGCGTTTGCTATGTTTACATTAATATTTGAGCATATAATTTATGAGCAAACGTTACCCTGAATGTGATTAACAAAAAATAAAGTATTTGATAATGTAAATATTTCTTGAAAACAGATTTTGTTGATATTTCTTCAAAAAATGGACTTGCTGCTAACGAAAACACCTCCAGATGAAATAAAGAACAGTGTTCTACCAATGGTTTACAGAGCCTTAGAAGCACCTTCAATTCAGATACAGGTCTGATAACTTTGTTTTTTGTTCAATTTCAGTATAGCTCTAACATCCTTATATGTATGAAAGGAACATCTTTTTTCTTGCATTTTTATTTATTTATTCTATTTGTCTTTATGCAATATTTAGGGCAAGCTCTCACAAGGTGGCATCCAATAAATGTGTTAACAATAATAGTGGAAGAATATAAAGAGGTGGATAGTTAAGGTCATGAGCTTTAAATTTTAGTACTTACTTTTGGAACATCAACTTCCATTACAAGTACTTTTGGAAGATCAAGTTCCGTTAATTAATTTATTGTTTTTCAAGAGTGGTCAGAAAGGTCTAGAAGTGTGCAACAAAAATCCCTCTGCTTGTAATAATAAAACTTTGAACATGGAGAAAGTGTGAAAAAATAGATTTACCCCACTGTCCAGCTTTATTAAACCAACTATTTAGCACCAGTTGTGGGGAGGTGAGAATGTAGAACTGACAGTGTTGAAGGCAAAGTCTTCAGACATACCTTGTGTCTTGAATAACTGTGCTAAAGACTGCTCTGGTAGACAGCTATGTAGCTCACTACCCCATGAACTGGTTTGCACATAATGCTAAACCAAGTGCTCCTCCTCCTCCATCCAGTGCAGCTGTAAGGAGGAGTTTGGAAGCTTTCACTTCCATTCTTGATTAACTGTGGTTTGTTGTGTCATTCCAACCCAATAAATTTTGGTTAATCGTCTCTGAATTGTTAGATACAAAACGGCTACAAAACCAGTTTTTTTGAACAAGCCATATTAGGTTTAACCAAATTTAGAGTATGGACAACACGCAAGCAGTGGTTAATCTAAAATGGAAGCAAAATATTATAGTTTCCTCGCAACCATGCTGGAGGAGGAGCAGAGGGGAGAAGGAGCACCCAGTACTGAGGCTGGCAGCTGCTCATCCTCAGAAACTCTCCCTATACTTTGCACAGGAAACATCATGGTCCTTTGTCTATTTGACATGTCCCTTGTAACCCATGCCAATCTGACAAAGCTCTTATCTTCTCACCTTGTAGCTCTTGTCTGTTCCTCTCCTTGACAAGTAGGCTACCCACTGACCCTGTTCAGACAACATGCTAAGCCACAGTGGTTAAGCATTTTAAGCTAAGCATTATGGCTTAGTGAACCATTCCTGACCATGATGGCTACCTAACCACGTTTTAAACACGTCTTTAACCATTTTCTGCAAAAGGTTTAGTGGCCTAACCATGGCTTAGTATGTTGTCTGAACAGGCCCACTGAGTCTCTCGGACTGGGTACCTTCATGTTCAATCAGATTTTTACTGTTTGTGCTGTGAGTGTTGTTAAGGTGTGTTAAATTTTCACAGCAACCTTTCTTGCAAATGTTCATTGCCTCCCCTCTTAACAAATGTACATTGGGTAGGAACTATATTTCTATGTAGGGAAATGATAGGGAAGTGAGCAAGTATAAATCTGTTGTAAGAATTGTAGTCATGTTTCACTGAAAACTTCATAGTTCACACTCATCCCAGGACTATATAAAGCCTGTCTAAAACTGTTTCAGGGAAGAGGGGTATTACCCTTGTGTGATTCAAGTTTATAGGCCTGTTCTGAAAGTTTTGTTACTACAGGAATACTTTCATAACCTTGATAAGGGACGTTTTCCTATGCTGAAAACATTTCATGCCTGTGTTTCATTTTAAATAAATGTTTTTATGACTATATTTTTGTATTGTGATGTCTTGGATTATTGCCACAAACTGCTAGGAATGGGGAGATATATATGTTTAAATTAATACAATATTACATAAAATATTACTAAAAATATTAGTGTGAACCAAGGGGGGAAAATGATGGATTACATTAAACAAAAACTTTACTTGCAAACTACATAGTATTTTATATATAATTGTGTTACTTTCATTTACAGGAACTCTGCTTAAACATAATTCCTACGTTTGCCAATCTTATAGACTATCCATCTATGAAAAATTCATTGATACCAAGAATTAAAAATGCATGTTTACAGACATCATCTCTTGCTGTAAGTTAACTAATATTTGACTTCTGTGAAATTCTTTAAGTATTTAAACCTATGAACTGGTTTACACATAATGCTAATCAATGGTTTATTTAACTCATGGTTTGTTGCCCTATCTAGGGTTTATCTGGGAGACTATTGAGCAAACTTTAGTTTGTTTTCTTAATCCCTGAGTTGTTTACTTCCCTCCCTGTATCCCAAATGCCTTTGTGGCACTTTAGTATTGGCATGTAGAGTGGCTGGTTTTTTGGGGGGAATGTTCTTGCCTGCTGCCTCTGTAGCCTGATAAAACAACCGAAGCAACCAAAAAAGCCGTTTAACCAGGCTTTTTGGGTTGCTTATCATTAACAAACCATGGTTTGTTAGCGCAGCTGGGTTCACACATTATGACTACCCACAATTCAGCAATCCATGGGTTAAATAAGCCATGGGTTAGCATTATGCACAAACCAAGCTTAAGCAGAAATAATTTTTCTTCTTCTGCTTTTGTTTTTTTTAATTTTAAACTCGTAATTGTTTTTTAATAGAAGCCACTTTGATTGCAAATTATACTTCTCTATAAGGGGGTCCAACTCATGGAGTGGGAAGTGGGACCATGTTGACATCACCATGCCTCCCATCCCCAACGTCTGTGCACTCAGCATCAGAAGGGGGAGTTTATGCACGTAGAACTGTATGTCATTAGGCTCTCCACACCATCGATAACCCCAATTGCACAGGATTTCTAATAGTGTGGAGAATGTATATGCTTACACCTGTACAATTGTAGGCCTTCCTTTCCAAGATTGTACTGATTGTGCAGATGTTGGGATGGTGCCACAGGGCATAGTCCTGCATTAGATATGCACGTGGGAAGGAATCAACTGAAAAGGGCTTATGTAAGAGAGAATCCAGCTGCTCTAGCTTAAGTATTGCTGAAATTATCAGTATAGCCATTTTACTGATAAAATGAGCATTTACACAAAGACTTCTCTGTGATAAATTGCTGGCTATTAGAACTACTTAGAGAATGTATTCTTATCTGATACTTTGGATAGTCTTACCATAAATGTTTACAAAATGAGAACTATAGAGCCCAATACCAAAGTAAAAACAAAAGAAATGTTTAGGAAGCGGGCTGCAGGACTGTACATGCAAGTGGAGGGAATGCGTGAATTCTCCATGATCACTGCTGGGGATGGTTTCCTATAATCCTGAACCCTGCACAAAACAGGAGGAGCAGGGGCATGGAGCACTTAAACTACAGTTTAGGAAGTTGGATGTAGGATATCTATAACTGCAGATGGTACCTAAGCAATCCATAAGGGCATTTGTATTGAAGAACTCTCTCATGAAGCTCAGTACAACAGAATGTAAATTGAGGATTTTAAAAACTTGCATGTTGAGTTGTCATGATCATAAACTCCTCTCTTTAAATGATGCTGCATACACTATGGAGAGGATAATGCTGAAGACTAAAAATGGTGTCCTTGTGTCAAGTTCCCCTCCACTAAAATACATCATGCCACTTACCTTATGTTGTGATCTCGTGACATGAACTCATTAACTCTGCTCTACATCATTAGGTGCTGTTGGCAAGGAAATGCAGAACCATTAAAAAAAACTGGGTGCAGGGTAGTTGGACTTACCGTTCCCATATGATTCTGCCCATACTTTAACTGAGGCCTTGTTTCAGGTTTCCCCCATCTTCAGAAGTGAGATGGGTTATTACTGGAGAGAGATCCTTTCCTGTTGAAGCATGTCTAGATGGGGCGATATTCCATTTGGCTGCCTGTACATTTCTGAGTCCAATTCAAGGTGCTGGTTTTAACCTATAAAGCCTTACATGGCTTGGGACCACAATACCTGATGGAATACCTCTTCCGACATGGACCTACCATACACCACACTCAGCATCTAAGGTTCTCCTCTAAGGTGCCTTCTCTGAGGGAAACTCAGAGGACGGCAACAAGGGAGAGGGCCTTTTCTGTGGTGGCTCCTCAATTATGGAACGATCTCCCTGATGAGGCCCGCCTGGCACCAACATTGTTATCTTTTCAGTGCCAGTTCAAGACTTTTCTTTTCTCCCAGGCATTTAACAGCATATGTTGAGTTTAACTGACTCCAGAACTAGCTTTGGCCTGGTTGAGTGTTTTAAAAAAATGTTTTAAATGTTAGCTGTTTTTATGGTTTAAAATTTTGTATATTGTTTTTTAATGTTCAGTCTTTTAATCTTTGTAAACTGGCCAGAGAGCTTTGGCTATGGAGCAGTATATAAATGTAAGAAATAAATACTGTGCCAGATGTAAATCTGCTGAATTCAGTGGGGTTTAATCCGAGGCAATTATAGCATTGGAGTGATAATCATAACAATCTTTTGTGTAAACTAATTGAACATTCAAATCCTGTAAACACATGGATTCTGAATAGTTTTAAAGCTCTAGATCAATGTTGTACTCATTTTAAATTTTTGTAGTGATTTTTATAAAACTTTAGTTTAGAGGGTTTGTTTCTATATTTATTAGGTGCGTGTAAATTCCTTAGTCTGTTTGGGAAAGATTTTGGAATACTTGGATAAGTGGTTCGTTCTTGATGATATTCTGCCTTTTTTGCAACAAATTCCTTCCAAGGAGCCTGCAGTCCTTATGGGAATTCTAGGTAACATGACTTTTTGTTTCTTATGCTCTCTGTAGACCCTGTGTAGCATTAATCGTTATGGTAATGTGGTATGTGATCTTTAATTCAGTCAAACTTTACAGATTTCTATTAACTTCTCAAGTTCATGCTGGTGTCCATAGTTGCAGAAATAAATACTTCAGCATCTTCTGTTTCTCCATCCCCTTGCTCTAGAAAAAATGCCAAATATTTTCATATATTTTATGTACGGTGCAAACTGAAGTGTGTGTTTAAAACATTTCTTTCATTGAAACTAGTTTTGTGTTCAAAGGAATACGTAGTGATGATAGTTTATTATAGCAAGATCAGTAGCTAAATCATTCTATTTAATGTTTCATAACAGGTATTTACAAATGTACATTTAGTCATAAGAAGCTGGGAATTACAAAAGAGCAACTTGCAGGAAAGGTGCTGCCCCATCTGATTCCTCTCAGCATTGAGAACAATCTTAACCTAAATCAGGTATAATCACTATTTTTTAAATATTTTTACTCCTAAATATCAATTTCATTAGGCTTACTTCCAAAAAATTATAATTGATATTACTGCTGTAGACAAGGATGCAAACTTTTGGCCACAGATATTGTTCACTTTGTAATCTACTATTATAGGCTGACCATATGGAAAGGAGGATAGGGCTCCTGTATCTTTAACAGTTGAATAGAAAAGGGAATTTCAGCAGATGTCATTTGTATGCTTGCAGCACCTGGTGAAATTCCTTCTTCATCACAACAGTTAAAGCTGCAAGAGCTATAATGGTGTGACCAGATACAGAACAATACAGGGCTCCTGCAGCTTTAACTATTGCGATGTAGAGGGAATTTCATCAGGTGCTGCATGCATACAAATGAAACCTGCTGAAATCCCCTTTTCTGTACAACTGTTAAAGATACAGGAGCCCTGTCCTCCTTTCCCCTACAGTCACCATATCATTATAAACACAATTAATTGCTGCTGTTTGTTGCAGTTCTACCTAAATATGGCAGAACATGTTTCTTTTTATTAAATTACTAATAAATTCCACATGTAATCTGGGTTTTAAACACATGGACCGGGTTCACACAATGTGACAACTCATGTTTCAACAACAATCCAGAGTTCAACGACAACCCATACTCAACCCTTGAGTGTGGATTATCATGTTGTGTGAACCCCCAGTCACTTTTCAGTTTTTTTTCACTCTCCCTCAACTACTGTAACTTAAAAATTTGTCACCTAAAATATATTTTTACTTGCTGACAGAAGTATGTATCTCCTGCTGATCCCAGTACTGAGAGTGTCACCATTAATAGACCTCTAAATGTTTAACGGACCCGTAATCACTTTTCTGTTTTGTAGGCAATCATAAAGTAACTAAGGATCAAATACACTTTCCTAAAAGCATTTGTAATATTCTCTCAAAGTATGGCATTTGGATTCTCTCTCAAAAAAAAATTAGTTCATAAGATTTTGACAAAGACCCAGAGTGGGATAATACAGGGTAGAATGACTAAATTTTCCCTTCCAGCAGCAGACCCTCACAGATTGTTACTTCAGAGGGTTATCTAAACCTCAGAGGTCTGCTACTGGAAGGAAAGAAGCTGAAAAGCCTTGACCACACTGCCTTTATATTTCTTAGAAATAGTTGAGAATGGACTATATATATTTTTCCTCTTTTAGAAAATATGCAAAAGTATTGGGAGACATTTTAATAGGGCTCAGTTAGGGTGCTGAAAGAGAACTACACTTAGTCTGCAATCCTATATACATTTACCTTTGAATTCAAAGGGGCTTTCTTCTGAGTTAACATGTATAGGATTGCATTGTTATAATCACTAATATCTTAAACATGCTTTTAATGAACTACATACTAGTGTTAGATTGCAGACCAAAATTTGAAACACACTTCTGCACATGGCTCTTTGGGGTTACCTGACTAGAAACGGGGGAGAAATTTGCTTGGTTTGCATTTTAATACAAGCCAACCTAATTCAGACTTACTTGTTTAACTTCTTTGCCTTGTTTAATCATTTTATTGGGTGTTTGTTCATAGGTAGCTGCTTTGAGAGTGGAAGGGTTGTTCAAAAAGAAAAGAGGGATAAAAATGTTTCAAAAATTCTGTTGCTCTTTTTTTGCCTCTACTTAATTCTGAGAAATCACAATAGTTGGTCTATACTCTTTTGTTTATGCAAAATTAATAAATGAGAATCTATATTCAAAGGAACTAGATTGACTGTCTCTTGGCATGTTTTCCTTTTTCCAAAAGTATAATCTGCTCATAATGCTGGCACATCCTTAAAACAATGAAAATAAATTAAATAATAATAATAATAATAATAATAATAATAATAATAATATTTTCTTACCCGCCTCTCCATCCTGATCGAGGCAGGGAAAAACACTAAGTATAAAATACATAAAATATTGATTAAAAACATAGTATACATTGTTAAAACTTCCTAAAAAAACATACTAAAAACATACTAAAAGCATCCTAAAAACAACTCATTTGAGAGTTACTTAAGAATAAGTCCCATTGAACTCAGTAGGGCTTACTTCTGAGGAGATGAGATAGGATTGTGTTTTAAATCTAGTTTATTCTTTGTGCACTAAGTATGCCTTGTCCAGGTGGTTCCTTTGGTTTTGCTTGATACATTATTTACTATTAGAAGGCTGCTGATAAAATTACCCTCATGTTGTAAAATATATTTCTTTTCTAGTTTAATTCCTTCATTTCAGTCATAAAAGAGATGTTAAGTAGATTGGAAGCTGAGCACAAGACCAAACTTGAACAAATCCATATTATGCAAGAACAGCAAAAGTAAGTGTGAATAACTTCATTTAGTTACAGTGAATTACTGCATTCTCTTATAATTTTCAGTTTCTCCAGAGATTCCAGTGTCTCTAAATAGTGTTATACTGCGATGTTGTTGTTGTTGTTGTTGTTGTTATTGTTAATATATTTTTTGTATCCCGCCTTTTGCCCAATGCTGGGCCTCAAGGTGGCCTTACAAAGTTTAAAACATAAATTGAAAAAAACAGTTTAAAATACACAACAAAATTATAAGTCATTAACATAGATGGAAGGCAGATTATTCTCCAAAGGCCTGCTGGAACAAACGAGTTTTAGCCTGCTTTCGAAAGCCCATCAAGGAGGGAGCCAGTCTAGCTTCCCTGGGAAGAGAGTTCCAAAGCACTGGAGCAGTCACCGAGAAGGCCCTCTCCCAAGTTCCCACCAAACGCGCCTGTGAAGATGGTGAGACTGAAAGAAGGGCTTCTCCAGAAGATCTCAAAGCACAGGCAGGATCATAAGGGAGAATACGGTCTTTTAAATAACCTGGACCCGAGCCATATAGGGCTTTATAGGTCATAACCAGCACTTTGAATTATGCCCGGAAACAGACTGGAAGCCAGTGGAGCTGTTTTAACATGGGAGTTGTATGCTCCCTGTAACCAGCCCCGGTCAACAATCTGACTGCAGCTTTTTGAACCAGCTGGAGTTTCCGAACACTCTTTAAAGGCAGCCCCACGTAGCGCATGTTACAGTAATCCAATCGGGATGTAACTAAGGCATGTGTCACCGTGGCCAGGTCCGACATCTCTAGGAACGGGCGCAGCTGGTGCTCTAGCTTTAACCGTGCAAATGCACTCCTGGCCACCGCCGAAACCTGAGCATCCAAGCTCAAGGCTGAATCCAGAAGCACACCCAAGCTGCGGACCTGCGTCTTCAGGGGGAGTGTAACCCCATCCAGCGCAAGCTGAATCCCTATTCCCTAATCTGCCATTCGACTGACCAGCAGCATCTCTGTCTTATCTGGATTAAGCTTCAGTTTGTTCGCCCTCATCCAATCCATTACTGCCAACAGACACCGGTTTAGCACAGAAACCACTTCCTTGGAATTGGGTGGAAAGGAGTAGTAGAGTTGGGTGTCATCAGCATACTGGTGGAACCGCACCCCACAACTCCGGATAACCTCTCCCAACGGTTTCATGTACATGTTACATAGCATGGGGGACAAAATAGAGCCCTGAGGGACTCCACAGGCCAACGGCCAAGGAGTCGAACAGGAGTCCCCCAGTACCACCTTCTGGGTCCACCCACCCAGGAAGGAATGGACCCACTGTAAAACAGTGCCTCCAAGTCCCATCCTAGCAAGGCAGCCCAGAAGGATACCATGGTCGATGGTATCGAACGCCGCTGAGAGGTCCAGCAGAACCAGCAGGGACACATTCCCCCTGTCCAGTTCCCATATATATGTTCCTTTTATCTTTTATCTTTTCAGTTGAAAGATTTAATATGCTTTTTATTATAATGAATAGCTTCTTAACTTAGTATCTGTAGTTCTTGCATACCCCTCCAATTCCGAGTGTTCACCAAGACTGGGAATTATCAAACTATACTGACCTCTCCTTCAAAGCCATTTTTGAAGAGTATTTGGGTGGTTGGATGACTATTTGTATCTCATTTTCCTTCTGAAAGCTTAGCCTCACAACAGCAGTGTGAAGTAAGTTAGCTGCCTAATTTCCACAGAGGTTTGAACTTGGACTTCTTGAATGTGGAAAATCTATCTTGTTGGCCTGGTTGGACTTGATGGCCTTATAGGCCCCTTCCAACTCTACTATTCTATTATTCTATCTACTGTGTCTCCCATTACTTTAAATATGAAATTTGATGTTCCAATTCAAACCACAGTAGCCCAATTGTTAATTTATATTGTTTAAAAGTGATATGGTTTCAGATATTTAGCTTACTTAGCATGTTTCTTTTTTGCTTTAGCTATATTTAGATTATGGACTTTGAATATACTTTGGGTGTGTATTTTGGGTGTCATGTATTTTCTCATTTTATTTGTTTAGCTGTCTTTTTAAATATTTTAATTAATTATGAAAGAGAAATTAAATTTGGAGACTTATAAAAGTTATCACTCTACAACATAGACTTATTTTGAGGTATAATGTCCAGCTAATTTGAAGAGTAATAACTTCTGTGTCTTTTTTGTTTTGTTATATTAAGTAATATAAGGGCCCTTGAGCAAGATGCTAGTTAATAGGTAAAGATCTTTTAGGGTTAAATCCTATGAACTTTGGGAGGATGTTCACAGGCACAGAGGGAGGACCACTGGCAGAGGCCTCCTTGCACCAGTAGAAACTTCTGCTGCAATCATCCCTCCACCAGCACTGGTCTAATGGCATTAAAGAGAAAAGGTGTTAGATCAAAGGAGGGCCTAGATCCATCCCACCCACCCCACCCCCATTACCATGGCATTCTCCCTGAAGGGAAAGAAACTATCCCAGGCCTGGAATTGATGTAACGAAAAAGGAAAGAGGTCAAGCCATTCTACCTTATCTTTTGTTCAGGCTGGCGCAAGGTCAGTAGGGCTTGGATTCAGTGGTTCCTCAACCATAGACTCTCCACTGTAGGATTGCTATTTGTTTCATTGCCTAATAACCTGTATTGCTTCTTCTTTTATATTACTCTTATTTTAGAGCTTTAATTAGTTTTACTCTGTTGATTACCTTTGTATACTGACACTTGGAAATTAATATTGTATGCCATTTTAGATTTATGCAAAGCTGGGTACAAATGCTTCATATGACCTGTAGAGTGTAATACAAGCACATATTAGTTACTATTGTGCTAAATCAGAAATTAATCACTGCAAATTATTTAGCATTTGCCTTAGTAAAACTTGGAACATGTGATTCACATTGTTACTGGATTGCATTCAAGGCTGAAACTATTTATTATACCTTGTTACAATTGTATTTTTGCGTTGCAGGTCTTTGGATATAACTAATCAAATGAGCATACCTGAAGAAACGAAAGCCAACAGTAGAAGCAACCAAGTAAGAAGCTATCGATATTTGATTACTCCATCAATTGGTTAATCTAGCTCTTTTTAAAATAAACCTTTTGTTAATCTTGTTTTAATTTGAACAGATTGACAAGGTGTTTACTAATCTAGGAACAGATATCTTAGCAAGTGGATCCAACTGTAAAGAGAATGGACTACTGTCAAATCAGAGAAAGGTGAGTTTTAATAAATTTTTATATGAGTTACAAGTAAGAAAAAAATTTACATCCGTAAGATTATTAGTAGTGCAATCCTAAACCAGATTTCCCTTGATCTTCTAAGGCTCCCTACCAATCCCATTTTAAATTGTTTTAACGGGTTTACCAGTGCTTTATTCCTCTTGTTTGGTATTGGCAATTAGAGGCTATATGGGTTCAGAATCTAGGTTTGTAAAGTTGTTTTTTAAATAAAAGTGAGAAATAAAATAAGGACCATGAATAGGGAGCACTCCATTTGTTAAAATGTGTGTAACTGAGAGAGATGTTGCTGGTTTTCCAAATGAGGTAATTGGAATATTTTCCATGATATTTCAAATGTAAATTCCAATTGTTGTAAACATTGGTTTTACAGCAAGGGAGATGAAGAGAGACGAATTAGAATGACCTTTAATTAAATCTTTAACATTTTAATCCTGCTCTTCAGATGAAAAGACTTCACACAGTGGCTTTCAGATCAATAAAAAGCAATGCAGTTCATGGTTTCAGCTTACAGACCGGCTCCTCCTATGCTCTTATTAAAAGGGTATTAGATAAATTCCTGGAGGAGAAGGTAATCAATGGCTTCAAGTTCTGATAGCTATGTGCTACCTCCAGTAGCAGATCCAGTAAGCCTATGAACAGTAGTTGCTGAGGAACATGGGTGGGAGGATGCTGTTGCACTTAATCTTGCTTGTAGGTTCCTCGTCCACAGCTGGTTGGCCACTGTGTGCAAAGAGTGCTGGACTAGATGGATCCTTGGTCTGATCCAGCTTGGCTCCTGTTATGTTCTTATTAAGACACAACAAAAGTGGATTAAAGGATGGGGAGGAAAGAGAAGAACAGTAAAACTCAGGGCCCAATTCTTGAATTTACAAAATTCTAATCTTTATCAACCAGGATTAGAAATAGTTCAGGTAGAGGAGGAGCCAAAAGGAACTGGTTTTTCAGCAGAGATAATGGAGTAGCCCTGCTTCCTTTTGCTCCCTCTGCTGCAGCCTAACAGCATGGCTACTTTTAGGTGTCTGTTGAGGGAGGACCTTAATAGAATTATTATCACAGTAAAACCAATGAAATGGCTCTCCCTCTCTCTCTCTCTCTCCTTCCCTCTGGTAGAATTATTTATTTTAGAATATGTATATATCACCTTTCAGCCAAAATTTCTCAAAGAGGTTTACATAATAAAATATGGCATACAAACATGTTTCAGTAAAGTTGTTTAACAAATAAAACAACCAGATTGAAGTGTGGATCTGATAATGACCAGAACCAGAAAGCAGGACTACTTTTGCCACACAGTTTTTGAGAACAGTTGGAATTGTCACAAGACAATTGTTGATGGCATTGTCTTTCTCGCACACTAATGTTGTTTTGGCTGTCTCATTCTCAGGAAAGAGCAACCGCTAGGGCCATGCAGATCAGAATCAGGAGCCAAACAGCTAATAATGTCCAGAGCAGGACTGCTTCTGTCATACAGTCCTGCTCTCAGACAGCTGACTTTCTGGCAGTTGGAATTGTTACAGGAGAGAGCTTGACGTAGTTGTTCTTCTTCCTCACCAATGTCACTGTTTGTTCTGCCCGTCCTGGCCTCTGCCTCAGCAAAGAGCAATAGGTCAGAATGGATGCTGCCCAGTTAATAGTTGAAGGAGGGAAGAGCCCAATGAAACTTGTGTCTGAGCAGAGCTGAAAGAGTGTGTCTGCTTCCTATCTCTCCCTCACCTGCAACATTATGGAATAGACAGCCCTCAAATAACCCATGGCTAGTTTTAGGGTTATTTGAAGGTTGTCTAATTCTCAAACAACACCTGCTGCCTGCGTTCACATTACACAGCAACCCATGGCAAGCCACGCTCCATGCAGAAATGGCACTTGCAGGTGTCCGGCAACATACGATAGCCCATGCAGGCAAATCAACCCATGGAGGGTTGTCATGTCATGTGAACCAGCTCACTGTGAAGTCTGTTACTCACTGACAAGTGTATTCTTTTGCAGGCATCACTTACACTAGAAGAGAAGCAAAAGTTAGCAAAAGAACATGAACAGGCACAAAAGCTGAAAAACCAACAGCCACTTAAACCTCAGCTTCACACAATCACTGCTCCAGTCAAACAGGTATGGATGCAGTGCTGTGAGATAACTCTTCATGGCAATACTTGGTCTTATTGGTTCAAGGATCTAAAAGTATGTTCTATCCTTTATGAATTAAAATATCTGTGGATCCCTTCATTTTCCATTTTTATACATGCATCCAAAGTAATTTTAATGAAGTGATATGGAAGCGCCTTAAAAAAGAAATGGAGCATTTAAAAGAATTCTGGGAAAATAGAAAGGACTTTGCCTTACGTCAAAAGGACAGAAGCACCAGAAAAACCTCCCTGAGGACAGTACTCCAAAGATGGAGTGGCACAATCTAGAATGCATTCTCTCCATCACTACCTGCCTAACTTTACAAGCTAGAGGCACCTGGAGCAGGGCGTCCCAAAATGAGGTTGGAATACGGGCAGGTTCACGTAGGAGAAGGCTCTTGCTGCTGCTACAGTGCTGTTAGCTATGCAGATGGTGCAATAGAGATACTGAATGACATAAAAGGATTGCAGTAAGCCCAGCATATTTAAAACACTACCCAAAATGTTGGGCTGGAATGGAGGCATAGCTATATACTTAGAAGTATTTACCCTAACCAAGGTGGCTACTTTAGAAATATAACCACATATATTAATCTTGTAAACTCACCTTTAAGTTGCACATACGTTGGTATTTCTTCTGCCTAAAATAGACCTTGTCTTGCCATCTGTTCTTTAACTGCAAACTATTGATGGTGCTGTTAAGCATTTTAACTACAATTGTTTTGTCTCTTTCAGGCAAAGGACTTGAGCGACACTTTGAGAGATAATATGGCATCATTGACCAGCCAATCCACCAACAAACCTAAAGTTCCTTCTTCAAATAGCTTTTCTTCAGTCGGTATTGGAATGGGGTTTTCATCACCTGTTGAAAGCACTAAGAGAAACGGACTAAATGCTAATACTGGATTTCAGCCTTCTGGATTTGGCATGGGGGTTGGTACCACAAGCCAGAATTTCTTCAGTAGCTCTAGTGTCACTGGAATGGCCAACATGAATATGTTGCCAACAGCAAGTATGCCATCTTATAGTCCTATGAGCACTACAGCTGCAGTTTCACAGCCAGCACAGCAAAGTAGGCCACAAGATCTGTCTGCTTTAGATAGTCTATTTGGGCCTCAAAAACCCAAAGTTAGTATGAATCAATTGTCGCAGCAAAAAACAAACCAGTGGCTTAATCAGTTTGTACCTCCTCAGGGTACCAACAGTTCTGCTTCAGGAACACAGATGAATGTAATGGGACAGCCTGGCTTTGGCTTGCAGGGAAATCCTTTCTTTAATCCTCAAAACTTTACGCAACCAACAAACAACATGACAAGCAGCAGCTCAGCTAGCAATGACTTAAAAGATCTCTTTGGGTAATCATTTTAATTGTGATCAAACTGATTTAATCTCTCTCTCTGTCTGGTAAAAAGCTGAGGAAATGCCATCTAGCAAAATGAGCAAGAGAAAAGCTGTTTCCAGGATGACTTAGTAATACACTTTATTTGCCTATGTGTTTAATTTTCTTAGGCATTGAGTAGTCCCTGTCCCCTAATTTTACAGTTTTGCGGTCAGGTTGTATCAATTTGGATACTCAAGAGTTATGAAAAACTAGAAACTGCATACTTTGCAACTTCAGGAATGTGTCTTCTGACTACAGTGTACTTCTACCAATAAACATCTTGCAAATAAACATAAGCAGATAGGTTGTAATTGCTGATAAGCTGTTGGATCCAACAAATACACAAGTCTTCAAGCTTGTGCTAAACCCTTGTCTCTTCTTGATTTTGTATTGTCTAAATTGGTATGATATTGAGTTATAAATACCTTGTGGTATAGGATGACTTAGAGTTGGATGCATGTATTAGTATGGAACTTCCTGTAAAGATATGAATTTAAATATATTAAAGGACAAGGACAAGACGGTTTACTTTGTAAGCAGCAGTCTCTATCAATAGACAACAAAGTATGTTGAAAGGGAATGGTATTCTTGCAATAGAGGTGAGCTCTGCCTTACTGAAAAAATACTGCTAAGATGGCCGTACTACATAACTTGCCTGTAAATAATGTCAAAATGTCTGTCCCTACAACAGAAGCTACATTGCTGGCAAGGTGATCTTGAAGTCCTGTCTAAAAATAAAGTAACTTAAATCATGCTTACATTTATACTTGACATCTAGTCACTAAAATAATGCAAGTGCAAATTAATGAACAGAAATCTTTTTCAGTTAATCCTAGAAGCATAGTTGATACCCCTAGAATTTAGAAGTTATGCTTATCACACTAAAGTTTTGGATTGCTAGTATGGAAAGAGTTGGAACTATGTCTTAAAGCTTCTGGCTACTTCTAAGACAAAAGCAGGAGTTTACCATCCCTCTGATATATACTTAGTATGGATTCAGATTTGATTGCAGTCGATAGATGCCAATGGATACATTATAAAGTAAGGAGATAGAGCAATCCGCTAAGACAGGTTGTTTAATTTAGGCCAAAACAGAGTCATCTGAAAAACTACTATAACTTTTCTAAAATCAGGTTTGGAATGAACAATTATTTTGCGTCTCCGTTGAAGTAGTGTTTTAAATCTAAAAGTTTTCCCTAAGCAAGAAGCAACAATGTATCCTGTTGGGTATAAAAGGAATGTTCAACTTCCTCTATCACGATCCTGTCAGCTATTTCTACTGAGTGTTAACTATTTCTTTCCTATGAATTTTGAGACCTTTCTTATATAATACTTTGGACAATAGCTAGCTATTTTGAGAAGGAAAGAGTTACCTTTTTTTATAGAATGCCTACACACTTTATTTTTCAAAGCCTTTCACTGATGAAATTGTTTCCATTTGCTGCTTAAGAAACCAAAGGGCCTTATGCTGTAAATGTGAGTTGTATTTTGTTAAATTATATTTCCAATTTTAAGCAGTAATACTGTTAAATGTATCTTAAGAACTTTGTATTATAGCTGCTGCCTTAGTACTTTTTATTTTGTATCTCTGGGACCAGTGATGAAATTGTGTATGTTTTTTTTTTAAAAAAACAAACACTTCTGTTATTTATGTACTGTTGATACTCTCACTGAGCTATGTTTAATTAGCTACATAGTGTTGTAAAATTATGACTATTAAATGTGTTAGGTGTACATGTAGCTTCTCGTATGGTCTCCAGGTTTCTTAAAACTCTCATTTCACATGAATGGCTTAGAACAATTTCCCCAACGTTAAGTTTTTTTAAAAAACCACAAATGAAATATTGAAGATAAAATTTTCCTATAAGTGTGTGGAAAGCAAGCTTCTTTAACTAAAACCTGGTCTATGGTTGATATATTGTAACATCTTATTCTTACAAATGAAGCAAAATAACCTGTGTAAGTTACCAACGCTTGTAGCCTTTCAGATTTGATACTTTCATGCTGGCTGGGGAATGCTGGGATCTCTAGGACTTTTTTTCTGCCTAAAATGCATAGGATTGCATTCAGAGACAATCAGGTCTACAATGAAATTTGATTTGATGTAAGGCTATAAGCAGAAATGCCCTACAATAAGGAATTTCTTCTTGCTTGATTAGCATACAGTTTGTGAAGCACCTTGGTGTATGGCTAATAGATATTACAATAGACAAGTGTCAAGTCTTTGCTGCTTATAACAGCATAGTGACTAGTTTTCAGAAGATATGTATTTATTAACACATGAACAATTCTCTGTTTGTTAAAATTGATTCCTCCCAAGGTAGTAAAGAGTCCTGATTTTAAATTATGTAGATTTGTGGGATAAGGAAGTGTGAAGTTTCAGTGATCTGCTGGCAGAAATGTTTGTTCAACTTCTCCAGCTTCCATGAAGTTGCCAAGTCCTCAGGGAACGTTGTACTGTATATCTAAACTGGCTCAGACATGTTGAGAGTGGATCCCTGCAGAGCTTATGAAAATCTCTCTTACTTGTTGATGCGTATAGCTACTTTTATAGCAGATGACTTCTTCCTTATAGTGAGCCAAACAAAACATGTGATCAATAGGATGCTTGGAAAATGTTAGTGACACCTGCATTATGACTGGAAATTTACACTGATATTTCAGCACCTTTAGGACTCTTGACAGGTATCACTAGCACAAGAATGATGGTTGAAAAGACATTTAGGGTGAAGAAAGATGAAAGGCTCAATGACAATAAACACATTTCCATTTTAGTGTACACATTATGACTTGCCACATCTTTCTTGAACATTTGAAAAATTGAGAGGTTTTTTTTGGGGGGAGGGAATCCTCAAGTTTGAACTCTTTGCATTTAACAGGTATGAAGTCCTACATGAGCTGACATTTAACCGAGGTGTTAAATGGGCCATTGACTCCCTAATCCTAAGAAAGAGCATGAGCAGTGTGGTCTCCTAGCAGGTGGAACAGGAAGCAAGAGGGAAGGCTTAGTTGCTATAGAAGGGTTGTTGTTGTTTTTCCACAAAGAGAGAGAAGATGCTCCATCTGGAAGACTAGTAACCTTCTCCATGCCTCAGATGGGAGAAGTCCTACCTAAAGGAGGTTGAGAGTACCTTCATTTAGGGAAGAACACATTTTATAGTTAAGTCATTTCCATGGTTTTCCCCTGTTAAAATTATTAAATATAAAATGTTCCTCCTTGTGGATGTTTTTATGATTTAATTGGGGTACTGAAGTTCAAGGCTTTAAAAATATAACAATAAAAGCTATAGCTTAAAATCTGGTTGTAAAGCAAAATATGGTATATGGATATTTTAATACTTGAACAGGCAGGTATCAGTTAAATTCAGACATGCTAATACTTCAGTAGCACTAGAATCTGCTCTTGTAATTTTTTCAGTTATATCAAATATATTGGCTTTCATAATAAAACAAAACTGGAAAGCAATGCTATCATTTGTACATTAGTGAATGTTAATGATTCTTCATTTATTTCAGTGAGAGTATCAGTTTGTGATTATTGGCTTACCAATTTCCATGGGTATATTTCACAGAAACAATATTATTTGTATGTTATGACATCAATCTAATTAACCAGCATGTGTGGATATATCATTCTAAAGTAAACTGCTTTCCCACTCCTGGTAACATTTTTCAAAATTGATTTCTTGCTAATGTTTCTGGATTTTGATTCGTTTTTGTAGTTCAAAGATTTCAAAAATGCAGTCTTAAAAAGCACACTTAGGCTGCAATCCCATACACATGTATCTGTAAGTCACACCAAACTTGGTAGGACATCTGAGTACATGTATAGGTTTGCACTGTTACTGTATGTTATCTGGGTCTTTCTCATTGGCAATATAATATATACTGATATTTACCCAGTAAGGTTGGGATTTCATTCCCTAAACCTGGATGCACTAGATTTGTCATGGCAATCTGCATTCAAATAGAAATTGACTATGAATTTAGGATTACGCATAGGTTTCTTAATTTCCAATGCTGGATTTCAATCTAAATCTTTAAAAGAAACATACAAATTTGTATATATATTTTTAAAACTTTAGGCTTTCTTTGAAGTTCTAAAGTTCAGGCAATTCTTTGAAGTTCTAAAGTTCAGGCAATACTAAACAGTGTATATATTTCCCAAGTTGGAAGCTGAATATCAAAATGGATTTATATGTATTGAACTCAGGCCTGATTCAAAATATTTAATATCTGTCTAATTGTAAAGGCCCTACCAGTAGTGGCAGTTTTTTATGTTAAGACTGTAAGGCATTCAACGTCTTGTGTGTAAAGTGATGGTATTACTCTAGTGTTACTGTGATTCTTGATCAGCGGAACCATTGGAGCATGAAATTCTATTTTGGTTTATTGGACTTTGTTGCTCTTCAAAACAAATCTATTCTTTATATCAATTTTACCATAAGTTATACTTAAAAATATGTAAAATGTACAGTGATGGTTACAAAAAATTCCTACCAGTTTGTACTGTGAATGAATAACTGTAGTTTTCAATCCCTGAATGATGTTGCTTTAATGAAATAAAGAATTTTTCCATATTTTCAGTTTTTCAGATGAGAGTGGAATATCTTCCAACTTTTGAGACTTCAGTGCTTTCCTTACCTGGCAATGAAGGAGTGATAGTTTTAAACAATGTTTTATCAATACCTGTAAATTAGTGAGCAGAAAAGAAACAGGTCTTGTTCATTCTTGGTGTTGCTTACTAATTATGGTGTACATAAAAGTTGATCAGGCTGGCCCACTAATCAGAAGGACATTTTTATTAATAGAAAATAAAATGATGTAAATGTTAGAAAACATCTTAAGTAGGTAAGTTAAATTTGAAGGTTTAGCCTTCTAGTGATACTCAGTGATCCTGCCTGCAATTCATCCAGGACCAATTACAATTTACTTTTTTTAAAATAGAGTGAACCTTTTGCTCTCTTCTCAGGGTTTTTCAGTGAACATCTTCAATGGGGGTGACTGCCTTAGTTCTAAGCTGTAAACTGGCTGAAAGTGGTGTGTGTGTTTTCTTTACATGGTTAATGTACTATTTTGATGTAAAATTAATTTCAGTAATTTCAAATGAGGATGTATATTTGTATTAACCTGAAAGTGCACATATGAATGTATGCCCAATGGATCTGAAAAACAATAAAATAGACATGTCCAAAATACTTTAAAATAAAATAGAATAAAATTGCCATAAGATGTCACCATAGCCTAAGAATCGAGTGAGGATCTAGAATGTAATGTAATATTCATTTAATCATAACCAATGTACTTCAGTTTGATGTAGTTTCATGACAGATTTTAACATCCACACTTCATTAATGTGGAGCATAATGAAAATTAATCTAAAGTTGTGATACTGATGAAATTGCTTATGAATCACAACTTCAGATTTATTTTCAATGAGGCTCAGCAGGCACATGATTAAGTTTCATTAATACATGGAGTAAATACGTGCAAGGTGCAAGAAACAATTGTAGAAGGAGAATTTTTGATGAATTATGATGCACATAGACCTCTACATTCATGTGTTTTTAAATGTGTATATGGAATTAATAGGCTTGTTCAAAAAGTACAGAAGAAGATTTGCAATTTTTAAAAATCAATTTCAGCACAATTGTTCTACGTATCTCATTGACAGCCCAGTTTTTTCATTCCGCAATATAACTTACAGTATGTCTGAACGTAAACGTAATTGGTCTATTATACCTTAAGAGAAACCTTAAGCTAGTAAAGTTCTGGAGGACTGTAAGCATTGAACTATACAAAAGAAATTTGTACAGTATGAGGTACATGAAACAGTCTAAAAATAACTCTTATTTGTGCAGTTTTTGGTATATCAGAGCCCAAAGCCTGCACATTAAAACAGGTCCAGAATGATTGATTATTTATCTTGGTCAGACTGCCAGTAGTGCATAATGAAACAAGTTCTAGAGACTGCTTTAGCAGTCACTGATGCTGATGTTGCACGGTTGGCTTTGGAATTCTGTCTAAAACTTGCAGCATCAAAACATAAAAAGGTAGTAATTAATATCTTTTATGCTGAGAATATCCCTTGCTGAAAAGTTCTCTTTATTGTGTATGTGAGGTATTAAATAAAATGAAGGCATTGGACCACAAGAGAGCAGACTTGGCTAGGTTAAAGCATGTTTTCCAGATGGAGTGACTTAATACTGGGCTTTAGGTTGTAGGGTCAAATGTTTATTTGAAAATAAACTGAGGGTGTTAGAAACTGCTTCAGTTCAAACTAAAAAGGAATGTAACAGGATCCTAGTAAAATGTTATGTTTGAAACATGAGTCTGTTTTAGTGTGCTGCATGCTGGGAGTTTTTATTTGCTAGAGCTTTCAAAAATATAACTCTTCCTTATATGCTGAAATGGTACAAATGGAAGCTCAATGTAGACAAGATGGAAATACTGTTATCTATCTGGTTAAATGGTGTTCAACTTGTTCTACAGGGAATTGCGGGCATGCACATACACAATAACACCAACCACCACCACCATGACCAGATTCGTTGTATGGAACTACTGCACTATACTTTTGGAGGCAGGCACTCCATGCTCACCATGTATTGAATTTAGTTAGTTTAGTTAGAGTATTTTTATCCCGCACCTCAGCCAAAAGGCTCTCGGAGCAGCTTACAATGTATCAATAAAGAAGACAGTCCCTACCCTCAGGCTTACATTCTATTACATTTGTTGTGTTTACCCCAGCCTTCTCCAACCTGGTGCCTCCAGATGTGTTAGATTACAACTCCCAGCATTCCCCAACCAGCATGGGGCTATGATTCTTAGCAACTAAATGGGTGGACCTGCCAACTGCATTTCTTACATGGCTACCAAGTCTGCCCCATCTTGAAGGTGGGGGTAGGTCGAGCTATAGAACATCCTGGCCATCTCTAGGTGTGCAAGTGTGATCAAGAGATAGGGATGGATATGAAATTTGTTTACAAATTGAAACCCATAAATTTTGGTGATTGTAGGGAGAGGGGGATTGTCAGTATGCTGTGATCCCTATTCATTTGATTATAACCTACTGCAACTCAAATATTTAGGATCACCTGTATCTAAGACATCCAACTATAACTTACTCATCCTCTTTGCCAGCTTTCTTCCACCGTCTCTCTCACACATCTCCTGTGCTAGGTGATGCTATAATAACGAACACAATACCTGTCTCTTTGGCCACTCAAGCTTATTAACAGGATCTCATCCACAGATCCTAAAAAGCAGATCCTGTGCTAAAAATAAACTTCCATAAAAATGTCTTAGATAACATTAGAGCAGCCTTCCCCAAACTGATTCAAGAAATGTTGGACTTCAATTTCCATCATCAGGCTGCATGGCCAGGGATGCTCAGAGTTGTGCTCCAGAAGTCTTGGACTGCATCAGGTCAGGGGAAGGCTGCTTTTGAGGATGCCCAGAGTGTTCAGTGGATTATTTCACAGTTCATGGGTAACCACTGAGAATGTCTCTGATAGCACTAACAACACATGAATGGTGAACATATGAGAACATTCTTTGTTACTCTTAAAGATTGCTATTAAATGTAACCATACATGAATCCTACACTTTCCCTTAAAATTCCTTTCCCCCCGGCCTGTAGGATTGGTTGCTTAGTAAATGTTGGTCCTTCTTCAGAGAGCTTTCAACAGGCTTCAGGTAGCTCACGTTGGGCATATTTAGTTCATTACTAGAATCTAGAACCATGGGCCTTAATTTGTCCTTGAGAGAGAACACCTGACCTCTGGTGGACTAGTGGTACAACTTTTGACCACCGGTATTTTTCTACATTATTATAGGAGGTGCATTTTCCCTGAGACTAGAACCAAACTGGTGACTCCAGTAAATATAATAACATTAAAGACCCTAACATAACTGGAGAAGTTCAGAAGTAGAAGAAGACCTAGGTTTGTCTGGGTTAGAACAAGATTTCTGTACATTCAACTGGGCTGGTGGAAGAATGTTTCCTCGCACCCTTGTTCTTATGGCAGCCCCTCCAGCAAAATGTGAGCCATAGGGTCAGGGGACCCTACTAAATGGTGTAGGCTGTGACTCTACTCAATTTTCAGGAGCTCTCCTACCCTGTGTCGCCTGTCATACCCCTTTCAGCAATGTCTCCCAACTTTCTGTGTAGTATTTTAGGGGGACTGGAGGGGCTGCTGTGGGAAAAAGAGAGTGGGGAAGTCTGCTTCCACCAGCCAGTTCCACATGCATTTATTTATTTATTTAATTATTTATTTATTACATTTATTACATTTATATACTGCCCCATAGCTGAAGCTCTCTGGGCAGTTTACAAAAGTTAAAGTTAAATCTGGATCCAACCCCAATATCTCGCTCCCTAAAAAATAAAATTCTTTAAAAAACCCACCAATGTGACTTAATTTGCATGCAATGTTACCAACTACTCATGCAGCAACACTTGAAAGCAATTCTGCTTCTGAGTTGTGGAAGCACTAATGATGTCAATCATAAATGGCATGCCTAGATTGAATAGATTCAAGCCTAGGGTGAATATATTTCCAAGAGGCCAGGGATGGCTATTGTGTGGGTCCCGTAGGAAGATAAAGAGTAAACGATAAGCCTTGCCCTGTGATGGGGAGAGAGGATTTATAAATGTTTAATAAAGTTTGCTGTGGATGAGATCCTATTAATAAGCTTGAGTGGCCAAAGAGACAGGTATTGTGTTCGTTACTATAGCATCACCTAGCACAGGAGATGTGTGAGAGAGACAGTGGAAGAAAGCTGGGAAAGAGGATGAGTAAGTTATAGTGTGCTTTAGTTGGATGCACAGGCTGAAGCACCAGGTCTAGCATTATGAACCTCCAGGTGTAGTCTTTTGTGTTATCCTCTTCCTTTGAAGATTACCAGCCGTGGAACAACAATAGATTCAAAGCAAGGCTGCAGCAATTCTGCTTGTACTATTGGCAGTTGTTGGGAGACTCCATTGAAATTTTCACTCTGACCAATATTTTGGAGGATTACCACTCGTACTTGCCAGATCATCTAATCACTATCCTAGGCTAGAAGGAAGAAGGGGAAAAAAGGGCACTGAGGAAGACTACTCAATTCTGGGAAAAACTGAGGATGACAGCAAGCAAATGTTACATTAACGGATTTATTTAAAAAAGAAATCAAGATGCCTTTTGAGGTGTTTAATTCATTAAGGGAGAGATTTTTAAAGCCTGGGAAGGAAGAGGTGAAGAATACCGTTAGCGACTCTCTGGGGCACTTCCAAAGGTAATAGTCTGATGTAAACTTCCAAGATGGATTAGAATCAAAGAATGTTTAAATCTATATTTGGAAAGGAAAGTTGTAAGGGCAAGTGGATAAAAGCAGCATGTGCAGGGAGCTGTATTTCAGTAACAAGGCAGTAGAATGTTTAAAACACCATAAAATGTGTGCTACTAAACTGGGAAACAATTGTAAAATAGGCCACAATTCTGAACATGCTTACTATTGTAGATAAAATGTAGTTATAGTTGATTTAGTGCTAAATAATATCTCAAGAAAAGTACTATTGACTTTTAACATGTAAGATTTTGGTGATTTATATTTCTACTATGTTTTAGGAATAATAGTGAATATATAAGACATAACTCAAAAAGTTATATATGTAGTTTTAAACTACAATCAGCTGGAATTGAAAAATAATTAATAGGATTTGCACTTGGATACTTAATTCATTTAGCAAGATAATCCAACTTTAGTGGCTCTTAGTTCAGCACAAGTGTGCTTAGTATTGAAACCTGTATCAGTTTAAATACAAGGCTTGGATGTCTGTGTCTATTATTGCTTACATATTAAGAAGGGGTAACCATTTAACATTTCCTAAGAGAAGGACCATGTATATGAGTGGACAAAACTGCACAATATTTCTCTTAAATTTCAAATCCACCTAATTCCAGTGGGGTTGCTGTGTTTGCCTGTTGCAGCAAAAGCAGAGTCTTGTGGCTCCTTAAATATTAGCAAATCTATTATTAATCTCCCAGAAATATTAAAGATATTGTAGTCAGATGGTAGGTTTTTTTTAGCAGTCTGATTACAATTTTTGGTGTCATTTATTTTTGCAATCAGCAGAATTATATTTGCTGTAATAAGACACTATTCCCTTTATTTGTGCTAATTATATGCCACCCTATAACAAGAAGTACTCTGAGCGGCTTACAAAATCGTACAAAAGCACTAGCATGATACATATAGTACACTATTACAATCCATTTGGACTGCAAATCTATGCACACTTATCTGGGAGTAAGCACCATTGAAAACCACAGGATTTAGCTCTAAGTAATCATGCATAGTATTGTGTTGCTTCTATATCCTTAGTTGTTTATACATTCTAAATACACAGAAACATTGTTTGTAGTTTTCTGTATTTTCCTTGGCAGCACATAAATTCTTTTCCTGCTGCTATTAATAAACTATTGAATAAATACCAACAAACACATAATAGCACTGCAATATTGTTTTTTGAATTCTGATATAGGCAAAACTATAAACAAAGAACCCTTTCAAATATAACAGCTCACATGATATATTTCCACAATATGTCAGGTTAGGCAGATGGAACTTTAAGAAATAAAGTCTACATGGAAGTTATGTGTGAAATGAGCGTCATTTATGGTATGATGGTGCTTTGATTTGGTTAAGCGGTGGTCTTTTAAAGTAAGACTTCTCCCTATTGATAGTCTAAGGCATTAAGATTTGCTGTTAAGTGTAAGAACTGAGTTTCTACGATTATGAACATTTCCCACTTTTTCTTGGTAAATGACTTTACTAATTATTCAAGGAAATTAGGAACACTTCATGATTTTTCATACCCCAGAACCCTACAATAGCCCATGAGTTGCCAAGTAATACTAGTTCATATCAAGTTTGATATTTTCTGTTACACCTGAAAGATTATATATCCATGATTGATTGATAAAGCTATTTCCAGAAGTTAGAATAAGGACAGACCTTGGGCATTTTGGCATCTTGCAGAAATATTAAAATGGTGTGCAGTTCTCACTGAATAATTCTTTGCCTTGATGGTCTAAGGTCACCCACTGTATGATTTTCTAATGTCTGGTCCACTTCTAGTCAGCTAAGAAACCTTTGTTGGGTCTCCTTCTGTATCCCTTGTGCCAATGAACTGCATCTCCTACATGCACTTTGAGTCCTAGTAGACTGCTGCTGCTTCACCTTGATGCTGCAATGCTGAACACCTGGCTCAGGCCCTCTGCCTCTAGCATTGTCATCTGTAGCATTGAAGCCACATCTTGGGTTTGTTCCTGAGCAGTAAAAGGGCAAGCATCAAAGCATCTCTAGGAAAGGCAAGTCTCTCCCTTCTGCTGCAAAAGAATGACCCCATGAAGTGCTGCTGTAGGTAGCCACCTATGCTAAGGCCAGCTCTGCATAAAGCACTTAGGGCAGGATGGAATGGGGTGCTGTGCTCTTGCTGGTTCTGTTGCCCCCCTGCTGATTCCACTCTACAAGTGAGATCCACCACCTCCAAGAGCAAACACTCATTTCTGGAATGGGGCAGGTCAGTGGAGTTTGCATAAGGGAGCTCCGCCGATCTGTCCTGATCTTGAAACAAGCGTTTCTGCTAATTTCAGGGCTTCCTATAGGAGGCGATAAATCTACATTGCACAAGGGTGGATCTGGGAGGGGTTGCTTGTGCAACGGATTTGGTGGGAGGGGGCTCTTGAACAACAGCCTGGTTGGATACTGCCCATAGATTGAACTATTATTATTATTATTACTATTATTATTATTTATTTATATAGCACCATCAATGTACTGAGTAGTAATGAGGTACATTGTGTTTATTTATTGACAACTGTGCATTTAATAATTTTTAATTGTTTGAAGACATACTGTGTTTTAGGAATGCATTAAATTCCTATAACTAAATTTCATTGCAACTGTCCTGTAATGACTAGAAGTCTATCTAGCCCAGTATTGTTGACACTGGCCCAGTTTGCCTGATCACAGTTGGGGAAATAAGCCATGGTGACAGTCTGATGAGCATAATTACCCCTGGCAGCAGGGTTTATTGTGTCATTCGGACCCGGTGAGGGCGGCTTGTTGTGATTAACAAGCCACCCCAGAACCCTACAATAGCCCATGAGTTCTGAGTGGCTTGTTAACCACGGCAACAAGCCAAATCACTGGGTTCACGCAACACAACAAGCTGTGCTACTAAGGGTAGTTATGCAAACCACCTGCGGTGGCATGCAAACGGCTTAATTCTCTTGCGATCGTGCAAACCAAGGGCTTGTCTATTTGCTCTATATATTCCATCATGGCAGCGCAGTTGCAGCCCATTGTTTAAATGACGCAGCTGCCAAATCAAAGCTTTTCCCCATGAAGCAATACTACAAAGGAGAAAGATCTTGGAATTGTTGTAGATCGCAAGCTGAATATGAGCCAACAGTGCGATATGGCTGCAAGAAAGGTAAATGCTATTTTGGGCTGCATTAATAGAAGTACAGCTTCCAAATCACATGAGGTACTGGTTCCTCTCTATTCGGCCCTGGTTAGGCCTCATCTAGAGTATTGTGTCCAGTTCTGGGCTCCACAATTCAAGAAGGATGCAGACAAGCTGGAGCGTGTTCAGAAGAGGGCAACCAGGATGATCAGGGGTCTAGAAACAAAGCCCTATGAAGAGAGACTGAAAGAACTGGGCATGTTTAGCCTGGAGAAGAGAAGATTGAGGGGAGACATGATAGCACTCTTCAAATACTTAAAAGGTTGTCACACAGAGGAGGGCCAGGATCTCTTCTCGATCCTCCCAGAGTGCAGGACACGGAATAACGGGCTCAAGTTAAAGGAAGCCAGATTCCGGCTGGACATCAGGAAAAACATCCTGACTGTTAGAGCAGTACAACAATGGAATCAGTTACCTAGGGAGGTTGTGGGCTCTCCCACACTAGAGGCATTCAAGAGGCAGCTGGACAAGCATCTGTCAGGGATGCTTTAGGGTGGATTCCTGCATTGAGCAGGGGGTTGGACTAGATGGCCTTGTAGGCCCCTTCCAACTCTGCTATTCTATGATTCTATGAAATTGAGCTTTTTTGAAGTGTCGTTTTAACTTTTTAAATTGCTGGATGTCATCATGTTATTTCTTCATCTGTCAGTGGTGGCTTTGGTTTGGGTTAAGAAAGTGGGCAAAAGGAAGTAGGGAACATGATACATTTGCTTTAGATTGGTATCAATTTATTATGTGTGTTGGTAACATTCAATTTCATAACACTTTGCCTGTAGCATATTGGTCTCTCTGGTTCATGTGAATAATGTATTTTGTATTTTTCTGCCTTGATTTATTATAATTACTGAATGCTTAGACTATTGCATGTAGGCGTGGGGGGAGGAAATAGAGTGTTATTTTTCAAATTTTCAAAATAAAATAAAATTGGGGGAAGTGGGCATAGCTAGGGGTGGATCTCAGTGCAGGGTAAGCTTGGGAATGCAGGGCAGGGG
This sequence comes from Elgaria multicarinata webbii, assembly GCF_023053635.1. Classification (NCBI taxonomy): domain Eukaryota; kingdom Metazoa; phylum Chordata; class Lepidosauria; order Squamata; family Anguidae; genus Elgaria; species Elgaria multicarinata. Next base: position 41,397,002 of record NC_086179.1, on the reverse strand, counting down.
GCGGGGAGGGGGGCAAACTTGACAAGCCTTGGAATGGCCGTCATGGCAATGTTAAACTCCAGGGAATGAAAGTAAGGACAGTTAAGATATATAACACCAAAATGAAATGCTATAGCAGGTTTTCAAAGTTGTGCAGAGTTGCCAGGGGAAAAAAGGCTTTTGTGGTTTTCCAGTCCCTCGATGTTTGCTCCCCATTCCCGCCATCTGACAACAGCACTGCCATTTTCCCCATCTGGAAGCCCACACTCATTCCTGCTGGGTAACTGTATTGATTCTGCTTCACAGCAGCTACAGAGTTTTCGGGGAATCGGCTAGCAAAGCAGCATAGGATAGATGCCCAAGTCACTGACGGGCAGTAGCTCTCCAAACTTTCCGACAGACATTTTTCCAGCCCTACCAGGAGATGCCAGGGATTGAACCAGGGATCTTCTGCATTTATCTTCCATTGAGCTGTGGCCCTCCTTAGGAACATGCTGTAGATTTGAGAGAGGAGTCCTACTTAACTTAGGCATAAAACACAGAGTTTTCTTTTCTTTTTTCTTCTTTTTCTTGTCTCTTCTCCTCACCCCATCTTTTTTTGTGCTGAAACATGCAATAGATTGGAAGCTCCTTAGAGTAGGGATCAGTCTTTTCCCTCCTTCTATTTTTCTGTACAGAGACAGTGCTATATAAATAATATAGTAGAACCACATCTTAAATAAGTAAAGCCTACTGATATTCTATACTTCCAAAAGTTCAACTTAAAAAAAAGAAGAAGACATTTCCACCAAGAATAAAAACACTTCTCTGAAGAATTGTGGATTGTTAACCATCAGCAGGAGCTTACTGGCAAACAACCATTTCTGACTAAGATTTATACTCCTTAAAGAGTTTTATTGTTTGTGTGTATGAAAAGAAAACTATATAATGATGCTTTGAAATTAAGCAAAATCTGGTTTGAAGCCTTTCCCAAACCACTCTGTCTCCCCTTATTTCTTACTTAACTACTGCATGCTACTAAGTACCGTATTTCTTCGATTGTAAGACACCATCAATTATAAGATGCACACTAATTTCAGTACCACCAACAGAAAAAAAAACCCTAAGACACACCCGTGATTCTAAGACACACCCCATTTTTAGAGAAGTTTATATGGGGGAAAAGTGCATCTTAGAATCGAAGAAATAGGGTATTAGTTGATTTCCACTATATGACAATGCCCAACCTCTCCTCTCTCCTCATACTAGTTTTGGTGCACGTAGCCTATCAAACCTCTGGTTGGAGATACAAGGGTGAATTTGCATGTATTTTAAATCAGGGGTAAGGAACCTCAGGCCTGGAGGCCAAATCCAAACTTCCAGGGGTTCCAATCCAGTCCTCTGGAGTTCCCCAGGCAGCTGTACCCCTTCCCCCCAACCACCATTTGTTTGGTGGCTTCTGGCTTTTGTGAAGAATTTTCGCCATTCTAAGCTACAATATGCTGGTATTTGGGGGTGGGGGAGTGGGGGTTGACCACATTGCTTTGGCCTTGCCCCCTTGGCCTTTGGCCTTGTCCAGCACTGGAATAAAGCCCTCAAGAAATTCAGTCCTCAAGCTGAAAGAGGTTCCCTCACCCATGTTTTAAAGAGAGTTGTACAAATGTTAAATAGACGCAATGATAGCAATGTGCTGTGCCATGTCTTTTGCGTAGAGTAGATTTTGTTTGGCTGAAGTGCATAATAAGTGGATTAAGAAGAGGCCTTGATCCTAGTAACCCCATCTGAATCTTCTCCTGAGCACTCTAGATGAAGGACTTTAGAAAACATGGGTTTCTAACAATGTCAAGCCTAGCAACAATGAAATATAACAATGTTACACAGATGACATAAAAAGTAATGCTTCAAAATGCTTATTTTACTCTTGCCTCCATATCCCTTTTCCCCAGGGATTACAGATTCCCATTCCAAAGGCTGTGGACCTTGGGAGGGTGTATCTGACAGCGAAGGCTTTGCTCTCCCCATTGGAGTGAAAAAAACCTGCAGAGTCTGCTTTCCAAGGTCACAAGAGTGACCGTGGATGACCACATAGATGTCACAAAGGGGCACTGTGGTGATTGATGTAGGGAGAGGAAAGGTCACAATCCTATCTAACAAGACAAGACGCTCAAGGAAAAAGGGATGGAGAGGGAAGAGGGGAAAATGTAGTCTTGCAGCAGGACTGGTGGAATGGCCCTGTTTCCCATCTCATTTCTCTGTTACAATCCGCTGGGGGTGACAAATGAAGGAGGAAGAGGAGCAATTATGGGGTGGTGGAATGGCCCCACTTTTCATATTTATATAACATGATCATGCTGTAACATGTTGAAGTTATATAAATAATTTTGAAATACTGAAAACATATAAGAAAAGCAATTTCTACCAGTGAATCTGTTCTTGGATCTCAAGAGGGTCCTTTGAGCTGGGCCTTGTGAATTGTTAATCTAACTTGGCACCATCTCTGAAAGTTCTGACTTCCTGAATCCGCTCCCAATGAACAGAGCTCCCAATTGCAGCTGCGGTAACCTCTCATCAAAGGCATGTCTAATTGAGGAGTAAAAAAATTAAGTATGGGGCCCATGTAATAAGTGAATATTTCTTTTGTTCTAAGAGGCGGTAGGCAGAACCACATGTTACTCTTAACCAAGAGTTCCAGAAGGCTCAGGGGCAGCCCAGCTGGCAACCTAAATATTTCTGTTCATCTTCTCACAGACTTTTTGCTATTGTACACAGAATTAATTAAGAAGCACCAATTATTCAAGGAAAGAAAAGGAAAACTGTATTTGAACAGATAAACGGATTAGAACCTAATTAGGGCTAGCCATGTATGGCCAAGAGCACTGTGGCTTCTGACAGATGTTCAAGGATTGCTATGCCAGGCAAGCTTTTCCTGCTGATGTATGTATGATGTCATGTGCATTTGCAATAACTGTCTATGCGCCTGGGATCCCACAGTCTCTTAAAACCATTTCTTCAGTTGTAAAGCAGACCAAGGCTTTGTGGCTGATAGTAGGATCTAAACACAGACATGTCTAAAGGTTAGGCATTCCTCAGCAATAACAACAATTCATTGCAATGCATGGGGATAAATGTCAAGTTCTACACCTAGGAAAAAGAAACCAAATGCACAGTTACAAGAAGGAGGAAACTTGGCTCAACAATACTACAAGTGAGAAGGATCTTGGAATTGTTGTAGATCACAAACTGAATATGAGCCAACAGTGTGATGTGGCTGCAAAAACAGCAAATGCTATTGGGGCTGCATTAATAGAAGTATAGTTTCCAATTTGTGCAAAGTACTGCTTCCCCTTTATTTGGTACTGGTTAGGCCTCATCTTGAGTGCTGCATCCAGTTCTGGGCACCACATTTCAAGAAGGATGCAGACAAGCTGGAGCGGGTTCAGAGGAGGGCAACGAGGATGATCAGGGGTCTGGAAACAAAGCCCTATGGAGAGAGACTGAAAGAACTGGGCATGTTTAACCTAGATAAGAGAAGACTGAGGGGAGACATGAAGCTCCATCTGATGAGCGTTTTATTGCATGCTTGTTACTGGGGTCTCATGGAGTTTGCTCAGTTCCCTCACATGATGTCGTCTGCCTCCCGTGCGCCTTCCACCCCTTCTGGCCTTCCTTGCGCAACAAAGAAAACCCCTCATTTAGTCCGATGTTTTTTTAAACTCGGAATTGTTGCTCTCTCCTGCTGTGTGCAGGAGAAGTAGCGCCATTAGAACAGCGGACTCAATGGGCCTCATGCTCATTGTGTACTTCCTCTTTTGAAAGAGGAAGTAACTGAGGAATGAAAACATGGGCGGAGAAGCAAAGGTACGGCGCGTGTTAACTCCCGGTGTGATGGAGCTTATGATATCACTCTTCAAATACTTGAAAGGTTGTCACACAGAGGAGGACCAGGATCTCTCCTCAATCATCCCAGAGTGCAGGACACGGAATAATGGGCTCAAATTACAGGAAGCCAGATTCCGGCTGGACATCAGAAAAAAACTTCCTGACTGTTAGAGCAGTATGACAATGGAACCGGTTACCTAGGGAGGTTGTGGGATCTCCCGCCCTAGAGGCATTCAAGAGGCATTCTGACAAGCCATCTGTCAGGTATGCTTTAAGGAGGATTCCTGCATTGAGCAGGGGGTTGGACTTGATGGCCTTATAGACCCCTTCCAACTCTACTATTCAGTGATTCTATGATTCTATGTGCTGCACTACACTGTTGACATTGCTGGATTTTTCTGGATTTTTTTAAATGACTACCTTGGGTTTTGGGTTTTTGGCTTTTAATACTTCTAGTTTGACTGGTTTAAAATTTATTGTTGTTGGCCTCATTGAGCTCTTCAAAAATATATATAAATGGCTTAAAGAAATACACGAAGGCCTCTGTTTAAATGAGACAGTCTAGATTTTAGTCAGTGGTCATAGATTCATACTGAATTTATCTAAAACATCCATTACTGTCTTCAAACCCTTGTTCCAAATTTAACCCACCCAAACTTCCTCTAGTTTAAGCCATTGCTCCCAGCGTCATCCTCATCAGTTAGGGTGAACAGTTGCTCCCACACTTCTTTCTAGCATCATTTTTCATCATTTGAAGACTGTCAGGATGTCTCCCTTAATTTAGTTTTCTCTGGACTAAGCACGCCTAGTTCCTTTAGCATCTCCTTTGAGTGCAATCCTATGCATGTTTAGACAGAAAGGTGTCTATAATTCTCAGCCAGCATGGGATTGTACCCTTATAAGATTTACCATCTAAACCATTGGTGGGGAACCTGCAGACCTCCAGATTTTGTTGGACTGCAACTCCCATCATCCCTGACCATTGGCCAAGTTGGCTGGGGCTGATGGGGGTTGGAGTTCAATACCATCTGGATGATCAGAGATTTTCCACCTTCTAATCATATTTGAACTTTTCTTCAGAAATATTTCCTCACTTCCTCATACTAGTTTAACTATCATGGTTTCCCTGCCAAAATTATTGAAATTGTAGTTTGGTAAGGGATGCGAATGATATTTTCAAGATACAAAAAGAACCTCATTTTCCAGGATTCCCTGTGGCATGAGAATGACCATTAAACCAGAAAAAGTCTGTAGTGTGAATCTAACCTGAGACTGGCCCTGTTCAGACGACACTCAGGGCTTTGTGGTTAGCTTAACCATGTTCATCTGTGGTTAACGCTAACCACATGTGGAACGCTAGCATATGACACAGTTAACCCTTTTGTGGTTAAGTTTTCCTTAACCACACGCTAGCCACAAACCGGTTAGTTGAGCACCTGAGTCCTCCAAATGATCTGCCCCATATCCCAGCAGTCCTAGCACTATGAGCCCTGGCAGTTGTGCTTGCCATTTTAGTGCAAGCAGCAATTTCACCAGCCATTACTGACATACCTTGGCCGATTTGATGAGCGATTCCTGTGCTTTCTGCTTCGCCATCAGCTGCTGTTTCAAACTGCAGAAGTTGTGTGGAGTCTATTTCGCGCCCCCCCCCAATGGTGCAACAGTGCCATTTTACTCCCATGGCAATAATAATCATAATCATAATAATAATAATAATAATAATAATAATAATAATTTTATTTCTTACCCGGCTCGATCAGAACAATAAATGTTAAAATACATAAAAGTGAATTAAAACATAATATACATTGTTAAAAAAATCCTAAAAACGTTCTAAAATCATCTTAAAATTCCACTGGATAGGCCTGCCAGAAGAGATCAGTCTTTAAAAGCTTTCTTGAATGCTAGTAGACTGTTAAGTTGATGAGTCTCCTCCAGCAGGCCATTCCACAGTCTGGGAGCAGCAGAAGAGAAAGTCCTCTGGGTAACAGTTGTTAATCCAGTCTTTGCTAGCTGAAGTAGATTTTTCCCAGAGGACCTGAGTGTGCAGGGTGGATTGTACAGGAGAAGGCAATCCTGCAGGCAGCTGGGACCCAAACCATGTAGGGCTTTAAAGGCAAAAACCAACACTTTATACTTCGCTCGGAAAGAGCCAGGGAAGAGATTTTAAAACTGGTGTGATATGATCATGCCTAGGTGTACCAGTCACCTAGCTCCAGCAGATGCTGTTGGCCATTTTGAGAAATACCCCATGCAATACGCTTTCTGTGGCCATTTTGAGTGGGTTGCCTTCTGAAATGCACACGTGACCCACGTCATCAAGCAGTGGCAATGCAAAAATCGGGGCATGAAAGGGGTAATGGCTCTTCCACGACGTAGGAAACACACCTGCTTCATATTGGGGAAGTGCTGGTGGGGTTTTAAAAAGTTCTGCAGTAAGCATGCACCGCTATGAAGAACTAATATCGCTCAAAAAACTAAGCCGAAACCATGAAATGGTGGCCTCACAGCGTATTGAAGTCAAGCAGCAGTCCAGAGCAGTGATAGAGCCTGCTGGCTAGAGCATCCTGGTCTAGTTAGGCGATTCTATACTGGAAGCTCTATTTTTTTGGCCCCTTAACCACAGACACGTGTCAGATGACACTTTTAGCCATGGTTAGTGCCGTTAACCCGGAAGCACATAGTTAGGCAAAACACATGTCAGAAGACACCGTTAACCATACACCTTATCAAAAAAACCTTAACCAGCATGGTTAATGTTGCCATCTGAACGGGGCCACTATAACTTCTGTAAAGGTTTTAAGATGACAAGGGTTTAGATCCATAATGTAATTTTTCAATACAAGTGCTCAGTCTTGAAACTTGTACTACATTGAATGGCAAAATGCCCTTCTCTTTTCTTTACCATCATTGTAACTGCAATAAATTCTCAGACATTTAGTCAATACAGGCTGGTGTGTGTGTGTGTGTGTGTGTGTGTGTGTGTGTGTGTGTGTGTGGGAACAGTTTCCAGGTCACAGGATGTGACATCATTGAATTGGTCATTTTACATTGTACTAACAGAAAACGTGGCTGCCATGTCTCATTCCAGAAATTTAAGCTTACAGTGTAAGAGACTGAAGACATGTGGTGTGCACTTATACAATGCTAAAAAAAAGAGGACAAATGAGGACACTGAGTTGCATAAAATTTAATAATTTATATGCACAGCTGCAAATTTAGAAATAGTTTCTATAATTTAAATAGAAAACTACAAATCTTGCCATAGCAGGGAACTAACCAATGACCTGAGTACCTGCTCAGTTTTCTGTCCACGTGTTGACTGTTGTTGGGCAACTTCAAGGCTCTCCCTTCTTCTGGTTCTTTATCTTTAAATTGGACTTGAACTGACAAGTAAGAGTATACCTTCAACCGTACTACAATTTACCAGGAACAGTTGCCATTGAAAGGCAACTGTAGTGGCTAACCAGTGTGTTATTCAAATATATACAGGCAACGTCGTTTAAGAATGTCTTTCTCCCTTATTTTACATGGTTTCAGAAAAATTGATGGAACCAACCTAGAAGAAGATAACATTGAATTGACTGAAGAAGGAAGACCTGTGCAAAGAGCAGACAAGCCTCCTTTATTTGATTGCTATTGCTGTGGACTACCTAAACGCTACATCATTGCTATAATGAGCGGCCTGGGATTTTGCATTTCTTTTGGAATTAGATGCAATCTTGGGGTTGCCATTGTGGAAATGGTTAACAACAACACAATCTATGTCAATGGAAAACCAGAGATTGAGGTAAGTAGGTCATATATTACTTGACGCAGAGAAATAACACCCTGCTTGGGCCAAGGTTTTATAAGAACTCTATAGAATAATTTGGATCTGAAAATGTGTTTTCTTTAATGGTGGTAAATATTTTTTCAGCTTTTCCTAATAGGTCAAATCTTCACTCAAGCTTCATGCTTGCGTGGAGATTTGAACTCAAAACACTCACACCACACTATGGAAAATTGGGGCTGCAGTCCAAGGCACACTTAGGAGTAAGTGCCATTGAACACAGTGGGACCTATTTCTGAGAAAAGATTCCTTAGATTGTACTGTAAATGTGATAAATATAGGACAGTCTTTCTCAACCTGGAGTCCTCCAGATGTTTTGGATCAACTCTCCTCACCCCAACCATGAGGTCCAAAACATCTGGAGGCACCTGGTTGGGGAAGGCTGATATAGGTCAATCATTAGCATGGGTGCAGAAAACATATGCCATGGGTTGGGAACCTGTGGCTCTCCAAGGGTTGTTCAACTACAATTCCCATCATCCTTGACTATTGGCCATGCTGGCTGGGCTTCATGGTTGCTGAAGTCCCACAACATTTGGAAGGGCACAGTTTCCCCACCCCTGACATGCATTTTGCCGGAGGAGCAAGCCAGCTACTTTAAACCAGCTTGCCTAGTAAAGCTTTCAAAAGATCTCTAGCTACGTTCTCCTTTCCTGTTTCCATTCTATGATTCTGGCCCAAGAGTATTTCAGTTGATGTCCCTCAAGGACTCAAAAGCTAATTCTGTTTAATGGGGCTTGTGTTGTGCATTAAAGTGAGGACAATGGTTAGCTGATAACATCCAGAAGGGATCCAGAAGGGATATATAGTGATCCTTAAGTAAGAATATTGGATTTAACTGACCTGCATCTCAGCTAGCTGATGAAAATTCAATTGCAAAGTGCCCCAGTCTTGTCAGATATGCTAGTTTTCATATCTTTTGGCAACTCAAAAATCCACAACATTTGGCTCAATTGTATCTGCACTGTTCAGGATTTTGCAACTGCATTGTTGCAATTTTGTGCAACAAAACATACCTTGCAAATACAACGTGTTAACTACATGTTACCATGTAAATGCTGTTTTATTTGTAGAAAGCACAATTCAACTGGGATCCAGAAACAGTAGGACTCATTCATGGCTCGTTTTTCTGGGGTTACATTGTTACACAAATTCCAGGAGGCTTCATTGCAAATAAACTAGCAGCTAACAGGTAAGAGAATTATTATTATTATTATTATTATTATTATTATTATTATTATTAATTTATTTATATAGCACCATCAACGTACATGGTGCTGTACAGAGTAAAACAGTAAATAGTAAGACTCTGCCGCATAGGCTTACAATCTAATAAAATCATAGTAAAACAATAAGGAGATAATATAATAAAGCAGTTAGGATAATATTATATCCTAATATATTAGCTAATATTGTACTTATCAGAATTGGTATTTCTAGAGCTCCATAGCTCTAGCAACTTATTACTGCTCTGTGGGTTTAAATAACCCACGATTTGACTGTGTGTTGTGTGAACCAGGTTAATGAATATGATGAATTTTGGGGGACATTAATAGGCAGTAGTAATATTAGAATTGAATTTAATCATTGTGTCTAATGTGAAGGTATGCTACTCCCTAAGAACATAAGACGAGCCATGCTGGATCAGACCAAGGATTCATCTAGTCCAGCCTTCTGTTCATACATTCGCCACCCAGCTGCCTGTAGGAAACCCACAATAGGACATGAGTGCAACAGCAGCCTGCTGATTATTAACCTAATGAAACTAAAGGCATTTCAGTTGTTCTAATCACCAGAGAACATAGTTCTGGTAAGGTCTGTGGAGGGATGTACAAAGATCCATCTTCCTAGCAGTAGTATTCTCAAAACAGAAAAAGACAAGCTCATCCACAGAGTGCTAGAAGGGACAGTGTTCATGTTGGGATATTTTTTGAGTTGAAACACTACTCAAATTCCCATTCATAAACCTGGCCAGTCCTTCAGCCAATTTGGGGCATTGCTCAGGGCAGCGGCTATATCCAACAGGACTGAAATAATGACAGTTGAAATATTCTGTGGCCGTTGGCAGTGATTGGTGTTGTGTTGGATCGCCTATGGCTATGTTATAGGACCTGAGATCAAACTTAGGTCATTCAGATATCCATGTTTACAGTGCATCTGCTTCTTTTCGTAGGTTAACAGTTGCAGACATTTGACCATAGTTTCTTTATTAACAATCATAGGATAGTGTCCTAAGACACTAAAAATAACTTGGCCTTATGTTCTCTTATGGCAACAGCAAAAAGAAAGTTAAACTGTTTGAAATAAGAATGTATTATAAGGCTGTTATTGGGTTGTAAAAGAATGGGGAACAGGATACATGTGAATGTTGTCTTTCAAAAATAGAGTACTGTTGGGTAAAGTCATACATATTTGAAGAATTGATTTCATGTTGGCAGCTGCTCATTAGTTGTCGATGGTGGTAAGGGAAATATACACAATGTGAACAAATTAAAAATAGTAAGCTATTTTTAGGGTGCTTCCCACACACAACTTGATACCTACATGGAAGACATTTTGAAAACTCCATGAGGATGTTATGTGTAATGCCCATACATTCACATGTTTTTTTTTCCTATTGCATGTACATTTAGAATGTATCATGCATGTATTAGGAAACTACGGCAAAATAACAGTCCAATACAAGATAATTACAAGTCTTAATATTACTCATCTTGTACAGAAAATTACCCATCTGCTGCCTCTTTTCATGCAATGCAACCAAATTGATTAATTTCATCATCTGAAAAGTTCTCTATTTATTAAGTGTTCAGAAGAACATGGATGCTGAAACCTCTTCTGTCTCTGAGCTATTGCAATCTTATCTGCTATCACATTTTTTTTTTTACAATAATATTTTCTAACTGGTGCAGAATTTCCTTTGAAAATAGAAAGATCATCATTGTGGCTTGCTGATTCCTCAAATTACTAAAGCACATGCTCAGTTCTCTATGGATTCAGAAGGATTTTATCTATGTTAAGATAGCATTTTGCACTCGTTTTATGAAGCAGCCTTATGACAGGTCAGACTGTTTGGCCAGTATTGAGTATTCTGACTGACAGTGGCTCTTTGTGGCTTAGGCAGAAGCCTTTTCCATCACCAGCTTCTAATTGGAGATGCCAAGGGTTTAAAAATGTGGACCTTCTGGGTCCAAACAATGTGCTATATAAAGGCTGTCCATTTACATACAGACTTGTAAATTGTTCAGCATTTTTAGAGTCTTGAGCAAGAACACTTAATTTTGAAGTTTGCAGGATTGTTCAGCTACTCAGAAGACCAAATACATATGTATATTCAACATGAGTTGGCAGCAAAAAAAAATATTTACCTTTGATCTATGCAAGAAAAGTTTTATTGAAATCCAATCCAAGTAACTCTGATGTATATGTGTATGTCTGCATGAACATTTCACAAATTTACCCGGGATCACCATTTGGGAACATTCAGTCTAAAAGAGGAGAAACTTTCTAATAAGCATATTTAAACATAATCCAAACATTATACAATAATTTAATTAAGTCAGTGTCTTTACACAAAGGCATTAAAAATGATGTAATTCCTTTTCCTTTGGTTTCATGAATGACATGGTCTTACTACACAAGGCTTTCTCATTTTTACAGAGCAAAAACATGCATTTATTTACTTCCCTTTATACTAAAGTTTACAATAAAGTTGATGTTGCTAATTTTCTTCATGTATTTGGAGGAATCTCAGTTTACTTTGTCATCTCAGCAATTTTCCAATTTTTTCCTGCCATTCTGTGGATGTAAGTAGTTTTTCAGGTTTAAATGTAACTAGGAACTTTGTTGCTTTCAACAAATTTAAGGTTACAGCTTGCTATTCTTTGACTGCAGAATGCCAATATATCTGAACAAGATATTTATAAGAGATAGTATAATTTGTTATTAATTTTACTGCATATAACGGTTTTCTCTCTCTCGTCAAAATGGCACAACCAAACATGCATAATGAAAAGGCCATTGGGTTACCACCATGTCATTATTATGGCATACACACACACACACACACACACACATACACACATGCTTAAAGCAGATTGGGATGAAGTACCAAATGTATAAGAACCTAAGAAGTGCCCTGATGCTGGTTCAGACCGAGGGTCCATCTAATCCAGCGCTCTGTTCACACAGTGGCCAACCAGCCATCGGCCAGGGACCAACAAAGAAGGATATGGTGCAACTGCACCCTCCCACCCACGTTCCCCAGCAACTGGTGCACACGGGCTTACTGCTTCGGTTACTGGAAGTAGCACATAACCATCAAGGCTAGTAGCCACTGATAGCCTTCTCCTCCAGGAATTTATCCAATCCCCTTTAAAGCCATCCAAATTGGTAGCCATCACTACATCTTGTGGTATATATTACATTATAGTGAATATATATATATATATATATATATATATATATATATATATATGAAGATGTATGCATGCTGACAAAGCTGGACCTAATTTGAATATTTGGGTATCCACGTATCTTCAGCTATTACCAGTTTTCTTCCATTTTTAAAATAAATTCCTTACTAAGAACTGGACAAAGCAATCCTATATACCTATTATTCCAGGGTCCCGTCCCTCCAATGCACATTTCCCTAAAAGTGTTCCTTGTCATGCTTTAGTCTATGGAGGAAAAGTGTGCATTTGGGTATGCATTTTCAAAAAATGCACAATTTTCCTGTTCAAATGAAAAGAAAAACATTGTAATTGAAAATGGGATTGGGTTTTAAGGTGAAACTCAGAAAAGGTCAACAAGCTCAAGCCTTGCTGATTCTCCCACCCCTGTGCTGCTCAATATTTGGCATCATCCATATATCATCATCATCATCATCATCATCATCATCATCATCATCAAATTGTGCTCTCTCTCCCCCCCTCTCCCTACAGGGTATTTGGAGCAGCTATTTTCCTAACTTCCACACTAAACATGTTCATTCCTGCAGCTGCCAGGGTACATTATGGCTGTGTTATGTTTGTAAGAATTTTACAAGGACTCGTAGAGGTAGGCATCCAATGTATTTGTCTTTTTATACTTGTTATTAGCCCAAGCGTTAATTATTTGAATGCAAACAATACACATGTTGGAATGAAATTTTGTCCATCAATCCAGCAATTTTATCTCTTTTGTTAATACCCTGGTTTCCCAACAGTCAGCTGTTAATTAATTTAAAGTACTTGGAAGGTAGCTAATTTAGGATGGTCCAGTTGAAGTAGAAGGGTTTGTTATTTATTAGATATCTATGTATTTATTGCACAAATTTGTATACACTTTCCAATAAAATAATCAAAGTGATTAACGTAACATAAAATACAATACAATAATCACTGCTCAACAATATGACTATACCAGTTGGTGCACACGTCAGGGAAAGCCTGCATAAATAGTTCTAATATGGCAAGTTTTATAGCACAATCTGTTACATGTTTACTCAGAAGTAAGTACTACTGAGCTAAGTAGGGCTCATTCCTTGTATGTTTAGGATTGCATTCTTAGTCCTTCATGTCCCAAGTTGTTAAATCACAAGTTGTCTGGGAAAATATAGAAAGCAAGATGGTATTCAATATTACCACAAAGGGGCACTATTTCAAGATCCTGTCAGCTACCAGAATACTGAGGGGACGGTTGATTTTGTGCTGACACCTACCTTTAAAAATAGTTCTAGAGTGTCTTAACCTGCTTATGAATGTTTCCTGTTTACCTTGTATTTTTGGTGACTATGACCAAAAATACATGGATGTCATAGGAGTGAATATAAATGGGACACAAGGTTATGGGCCTACTTAACATTTTAGTACAAACATTTAGTACAAACATTATAACATTTAGTATAAAAAGTAGAATACACATTGCATACACATGCAATGTGTATTCAGAAGAAAGTCTATTGAGTTCAGTAAGATTTGCTCCCTAGCAAATGTATTTAGTATTACAGACAAACAGTGCTGGTGAAATATGCTAGCAATGTAGCCAATACATTCATTAATTCCGTAGCTTTGTGACTTCTCAAGGTGAGAGAAAGTAGAGCCTCAGGTAAACATTTCAGCAAATAGGCAGGTTCATATGGGAGAAGATGGTCCTTCAGGTATCTAAGTTTTTCACCCCTTTGTCCCACTGAGTGAGCTTCATGAGTGGGGCAGGACCTTCAATTTGATTAGAGGCTGTTGCACAATACCCCTACAGATAATATGATACCAGACCTGCTTTGATATATCAGAAAATGTCTGTGGAGCCTACATAAAGTTAAGGTTTCTTTACACAAGGATTTTATTGTGCACTTGTGGTGGGCCACTCACGAAAGTTTGCAGGTCCTCTTCACCATGTTGTCAAGTGCCTCTCCAATCATTTTTCAGCTTTATTCTGCCATTTTTTAAACTCACTGAAAATGCAGTAAAATATATATAAACTGCCATCAAAGAAGTGGTGTATTTATGGAATTGTGCAATGTTGTGTCATATTGCACCGCCATGAAACATACGGAGCTTGCCCACATAGAAAATTCCCCCCCCCCCCATGGGGCGGGGAACTGCATGTATTGTGGCAATTGTCGTCTCATGAAGACTCAGGTAGACCAAGCCCCAGTAAAGGTGTGGGATTTTTTTGCTTATGTAAAGAAGCTCTTACTCAGTGAGAGGGCTGGGTTGTTAAATGGAATATTCAAAGGGACATTTAGCAATATTTGTATGTAGGGAAGTCACCTCACTACTGAACCACTGTTTTCCTTAATCCTGCCTCAATGGCACCTGATCCTATACATGTTTACTTGGAAGCAAGCTTCTTTGTACTTAATCAGGTTTATTTTCTTGTAACTATGCATGGAACTGCTGCCTTGAAAGGTTAAAAAAAGTTCAGTTAGTTAAAGAGAACAAAAAGTTCTGTACACAAGCGAGGATGTTAAATAGAAATTGAATGCTATGCATAAAATATTTTCTAGGGCGTGACCTACCCAGCATGCCATGGTATGTGGAGTAAATGGGCTCCTCCGTTGGAAAGAAGCAGGCTAGCAACCACATCTTTTTGTGGTAAGTTTACTGGTTTTGAGAGATTACTATGGATTAAAATTTATTTATTTATTTATTTGATTTTTATACCACCCAATAGCCGAAGCTCTCTGGGCAGTTCACAAAAATTAAAACCACAATAAAACACCCAACAGGTTAAAAACACAATTATGAAATACAGTATAAAAAGCGCAACCAGGATAAAACCACACAGCAAAATTGATATAAGGTTAAAATACAGAGTTAAAACAGTAAAATTTAAATTTAAGTTAAAATTAAGTGTTAAAATACTGAGTGAATAAAAAGGTCTTCAGCTGGCGACGAAAGCAGTACAGTGTAGGCGCCAGGCGGACCTCTCTGGGGAGCTCGTTCCACAACCGGGGTGCCACAGCGGAGAAAGCCCTCCTCCTAGTAGCCACCTGCCTCACTTCCTTTGGCAGGGGCTCACGGAGAAGGGCCCCTGTAGATGATCTTAAGGTCCGAGTAGGTACATATGGGAGGAGGCGTTCCTTCAAATAACCTGGCCCCAAACCATTTAGGGCTTTAAATGTCAATACCAGCACTTTGAATTGGGCCCGGACCTGGACTGGCAGCCAATGAAGCTGGAAAAAACCACAATGTCAATTTTTCAAAATTATAGGTCTCCAATTATTCATCAGTGGAGGGTCTCTGACAATTACCCAGTTCAGGTATTGAAAGGCACGATCTCATTCCCAGAGGAACTCTCCTAAATTTTTTGATACATGCCCTCTCATTGGTTTCTTTCAAAATGGAGTCTAGGGTAAAATTCTTACCTGTCATATCTCATTTCAGCAGGAATTGTTTTCGCTTTCTTTCCCCGTATAACAGCAATTGGAATCATAAAATAAATTAGAAGAATCCCTTGATTTTTTTTCTCTAGCTAAATGCCTCTAAATTTTAACTTTCTATATTTCATTAGCAATTCCAATTTTTCCTGGGGTCTTTATCACTCATCTACATACTCACAGCAAGCAGATATTTATATTCAAACATTTAGTTTCTCTCTCTTTGTCTCTCAGTGCATTTCTGCTTGCAGATTACATCAGAAAAGCAATGATTTTATAGTGCTAGGAGCTTTCTGTCTGGAAGCATCCCCTGTTCATTCACTCTTGCCTCCTTCTGTCTCTGTTGGCGGTCTCCTCCTAGTACATTTTTATGCCCTTTTGGAGTTTGGGCTGCTTGCCTCTTATAGTGCTTTCCTTTATTTATTTATTTATTTATTTATTTATTTGTTATACTCTTATGCCCCTGTTTATTTGCATACAGACTGAATATTATACTGGGTGTGTGGCTAGTAAACAAAAATCTTTTTCTTTTATTAACAAATTTACTGTATTTGGTTTAGTTAATGCTTTTGGGTCACACTACACACCTGAAGCATGGGTAATTGCAAGTTAAACTGATTTGCTGATGAATTATTCCGAGGGCAGCTCACAGTGAAATGTTCTCAACATGCCCAATGGTGGTTCATACACAGGTTAATGTTCATTAACAAAGTTTGAACTAAGGTCAAATGAGGAAAAGAAGAACACCTGAGTCTGTTCATCCCTCAGAATAATTCATTAGCAACAACTGCTAAATGCCATCCTAGAATTTCATGGCTTGTCTGTATGAGTTCTCAATAGGCTCCAAATACCAGTTATTTTTCTTGAGTATTTTATCGTGGACATCCTTTTTCTCACTAAGTTAATTGACTAATACTCCTTGAATTGTGTTTTCCTGATTTCTTACATTTTTACAGTACTATAGAGTGACCATTTTCAGAAAAGGGTTCCTTCTCTTTAAGAACTCAGAAGATGACATTCCACAGGTGCAAGTTCTTTCATAACAATCCTTCAGTGAAGAACTTTGCCTGCTGAATGTTGTTGAGCTTCAAAATTCTTGAAGAGATAAAAACTCTGGGTTAAATTGAACTAAAGTCCTACTTAGAATTGACCCATTGAAATGAATGGGATTTAAGTCCCATTCATTTCAATGGGTCTACCCTAAGCAGGACTTTAGTTGGTTTCTACGCTCTGTCTCTTTGGTAATGTATTTACCCTGTCCACAATACTGAAAACTGATCTGGAGTTGGATTTGGAGTGCTAACTCTCTGTGAGACATACTCTTTGGTTTGCAGACTGCTAATAATGAAGAAGAAACCTCAGATGTGTTTGGGATTATGTAAAGTTTTCCAACCCAGGATAGGAGAGTTGCCCATGGAAAAGCTAAAAGCTGTTTGTTGGTTGTGCTCAAAGGAATCAGTAACTTTTAGTTAGTATTTATTTATTTATTTATTTATTACATTTCTATACCGCCCAATAGCCGAAGCTCTCTGGGCGGTTCACAAAAATTAAAACCATAATAAAACAACCAACATGTTAATTCAAGGAGTAATTCAAGGAGATATCATGCCATCCAACCAAGTGAAGAGGGCTGCTATTTTCCGATACTGAGAGGGCTCCTGTACTTTACACAATGATTGGATGCAGTCACTAGGAGTAGGACCTTTGCAATAGCAGTACTGATGCTCTGGAACTCCCTTCTGAGAGATGTTCACACAGCTTCCTCCTTATCATTCCAAAGATATGTGAAAGCCTTTTCAGAAAGCATTAGCACTGAGAATTGTCTGGTCCTTTGATGCAGCTGCTCTATTTACTGTTATTTTTTGTGAACTAACTATATTAATGAATGCCAATTGGCTGGATGTGTTGGAACACGGTTGTTGACCCAAATACACATGCTTTTATTCTACAGGTTCTTATGCTGGGGCAGTGGTTGCCATGCCACTAGCAGGTGTATTAGTACAATACATAGGATGGCCATCTGTCTTTTATATATATGGTAAGTTGCCCAGTGAACAAAAATTGAATACCGTTAAATATAATAGAGTTCTAAACCATTTTAGTTCTGGTAATACTTCCCTTTTCAACAGGGAAGTTTCATTATTTGAAATTTATGACAAATGTATACAGTCAACATTATGCTAGCAGAAAAATTACAAGAATTGATGTTGTCTCACTAGCGGATGCATAACTGCTATCTAAACTAGTGGAATTAGTGTAAGCAACACCTAGTCTAATGAAGTTGTAATAAGTTGTACAAAATCTTGTGCAATGATTTGTGAAAGAGCTTGTGCAATGGCTTGCACAATAGTTTGTGCAAGAGGAGTCAAAGCATTAGATGTGACACTTGAATAAGGATAAAAATGTGGTTTCCACAAGTGGTAGAAGCTTTATGCTAGCTAGATGACACCATTGTGTACAACCCAACATGCCTAAATAGCAGCCTTTAAAATATTTAAAATTATTTTATATTTTTGTATGCAAATAGTTTTGTATTATATAATTGTAATGTATTTTTAGATTTAATTTTTGTAAACTGCTCTTCTGTACCACTATTGAATGAATATTGTGGAAATTATTGTCAAACGGTTTGACGGTTCTATGATTCTATGATTTTTACATAATTTGTTGAAAAATAAGGCATGAAGTACTTTTGAGAAGTTTCAATACCCTCCTGTTTTCCTACCTTTACAGGAATGTTTGGGATTATCTGGTACATGTTCTGGCTTTTGCATGCCTATGAGAGTCCAGCAGTTCATCCAACAATAACTGCTGAGGAAAAAACGTACATAGAAACAAGTATAGGAGGAGCCAATTTAGTCAGTGCCAGTGTAAGTTAAACTTACTAATATTATTTCTTTCTGGTTATTTCCTCTTGGCAATTGATTCATTGTCCATAATTTGTCACAATAAATGTAATTTCAAATAGAAGGATTTGCCACAATAAATGTAATTTCACATCTGACCATCTGTGTAGCTTCTAATGTGTTTAGGGGCCTTCACACAGAGCTTATGTAATGTGATCAAGATCAGTTACTCGCTGAAGTTTGCAGGTCCTTTGCATGAAGTCGTTATCCTTTGGTATCTCTCCTGCCATTTTTAGCTTTATTCTGCCATGATTTAATTGACTAAAAATGCAGTAAGGAATATACACCACCATCAAAGAGCTGGTGTATTTCCAGGATAGTGCAATATTGCTGCAGTGTTGTGGCACTATCTGCTGGCTGTAAAAATGGAATATATGGAACTCTTGCCTCATTGCACAAGACTTGAAATCTCTGTTACATTCCAGCCATTCTAAGACTTTCCCAATCTCTCTTCTAGAGATTTAGTACGCCATGGAAGCAGTTTTTCACTTCAATGCCAGTTTATGCAATCATTGTGGCAAACTTTTGCAGAAGCTGGACTTTCTACTTACTGCTTATAAGTCAGCCTGCATACTTTGAAGAGGTCTTTGGATTTGCAATAAGTAAGGTAAATATATGAACCCAAGTACTTTCTCTAAAGGACTGATGATAAAGTGTGGAGTGTTTCTAAGCTTCCCTTGAGATCAGTGAGGTTGAGGATCTCCAGATACAGGTATATTTGTCTTTTCCATTAGTAACATTCAGTGTTATATGTGCACTTGCTGGATTGGATCCCACTTGCACAAATGGGTTTTGCTGGTTTTATTTATGTTATTATAATGTGTATCCCACCCTCTTTCTATACAGGATGCCAAAGGTAGCTAAGTCACAATAAAGCCACAGTCTCTATATAACAAAATAAAATTATTACCACCTATTTTCATCACCACTCCAGCTTCATCCCCCCCCAATGCTGTGCTGTTTACCATTCTTGGAACTTCCTCAATCCTCCAGAGTGCCCTTTCAGAAGAGTGTAAATACTGCACTGGAAAGGGAATGGGAAAGCTCTGTTAAGGGAGTTGAACTCCACTTGCAGTTTTTTCAATGTAAATAATATATATTCATTTTTGAAAATTCACAGTAGGTTATACAGTGTTCTCAGCAGTCTCCCAGCAAGGTACTTATCAAAACCACCTGTACTTAACTTCATTGTCATGTGCTACCAAACCATTCACTGGATTTGTTTGATTGGATGAACAGGGGAAATATACCAAATCTCTTATGGTCACAGATGCATGCATGTACCTAAAAATGTGCTTCCATAGAGTTGTGTGCATTTTCTTTCAGGTTGGCCTTTTGTCTGCAGTTCCTCATATGGTCATGACCATTATTGTGCCCATTGGAGGCCAGCTAGCTGACTTTTTACGAAGCAGAAGAATTTTAACAACTACCGCAGTAAGAAAAATCATGAACTGTGGAGGTATGGTTAGATTTTGTAGATAAAATATTTGAATTATGTATTACTAGCTAATATAGAAATCTGCTTTGCTGGTAACAAAGTGGAAATAATATAACCAAATAAACTGTAGCATTTCAATCCATTTTGAAAGTTTTCTTCTGATAGGCAGTGCAGAAATATTTAAATATTTGCAGAAGGGTTGTAGATCAAATGAGCCCAGGTTTGGTCTCTGGCATTTCCAGCTAGGGACAAGGAAGACTTTGATCTGAAACCCAGGAGAGTTTCTGCCAGTCAGTATAGACAGAATTGAACTAGCTGGACCAGTTGTCTGACTTGATATAAGAAAGCTTCCTTAATTTACAAGTTTCTCTAATACAAATCCCCCTAGCTACCGCCTTCATTGTATCCCACAATACTGGTGGGGGACATTCCCCATTATCATTAATTTCCTATAACTCTTGTAACTCTCTCCCCATCTTCCCCGCTACCTTTTCATATTTTAATATTCTACTATTTAACTTCCATCTATTAGCTTCTCTGTAGTCCCTCTTCACCTTAAAATCCATGTTTACCAGTGCATGGTCAGTTACTTTAATTACCCCTACCTCTGTGTTGCAAACTTTTATTGCTAACTCTTTTGAGACAAAAATGTAATCTATCCTTGAAAAGGTTCTATAAACTGGTGAGTAAAAAGTGTACCCAGCTTCCCCCCACTCTCATTGTTCACCAAACATCTGTTAAATCCTTTTCCTTTATCATTTTATTTAAACTTGTAATATTATTCCTTCTTTCTCGGGTGGTGGGGTTTGACTTATCTAAAATGTTATCCATCACCATATTAAAATCTCCAGCCAATATTACATGCCCTTTTTTATTTCCTCCATTTCTCTGAATACTTCCCTATAGAAATCACTTTGCTTCTCATTAGGGGCATAAATATTAACTAAAGTGTAATACTCCCCTGCCATTTGCCCCTGTATCATAACATATCTCCCTTTCCCATCCCTTTTACTCTTTAGTACACTAAATCCACATTTCTTCGAGATAATTATAGCTACACCTTTTTTTAAGTCCCCAATGACTTCTTATACAACATTGACCACTTTAACCTTAATTCATTTAATCCTTCTTTAGCCTGATGTGTTTCTTGTAGAAAGATAAAATTGGCCCCATCTTTGTTTAGCAGCTGCTCTATTCTCTTTCTCTTTACAACTGCCCCTAGCCTTTTCACATTGAGTGTTGAGATACGTACTTTCTTATCCATAATGTGTTTGTTTTACTCTTTGTAGATCCCTTGTGCACACCCACATGAACAACACAACTAACTTAAACTTAAACTAACTAACAAAGATTTTATTCCCTCCCCTCCCCTTCTCTCCCCCAATTCCTCTCCCTCCCCTCCCCCTCTCTTCTCTTCTATTCTATTACACATGCAATTTGGGCTTATTTGTTTATTTATTTATTTATTACATTTCTATACCGCCCAATAGCCGGAGCTCTCTGGGCGGTTCACAAAAATTAAAAAGGGCCTGCTGTCCTTCTTATGAACAAAGGTTCTAGGTTTACTTTCTAGGAAATATGTGTTCTTGCTGAACAAATGTCTATCTCAAATTCTAATGCAAATATTAGTTTTACTGTCTGAGAATGTTTATTCTCACTTAAATTTAGTCCTTTTGCTCGGCATTCCTTACATATTTGTTTTTTTAAAGGAGCTATCAAACCAAGAAGGTACATTTTATTATCATTCATTTATTAATAAGAATTGCTGCCTTCTTGTACCTTTAACAGCACAATGAGTGTCTCTGCCACTTAAAAAGGTAACAATAGTACTGCAGCCCTGTTTACTTTGAAATGGCTACACATATGCATTTTATTTTAGGACCCTGATCAACTAATTTTTCTATTTTTTTTAAAGAGAAAAGAGCCATCAATTTTTACAGTATTCATATCAGAAACAAAATGACACTTAGTTCATAATAACAATCCTCTGACTTAGAAATAACCCTGTATAAAATGGCACAAAGTATTAATGGTATAAAGAGGCATGGGCACTATCATGCATCTAAGGTTGTTGAGATCATCCTTGTAGATTATGAGTCACATCAGAGCAGTAGATACCTACTGTCTTAAAAACTGATTCAATCATTCCTTAAAATATCTTCGAGTACATATAGGAAGATTATTGCATGATCATTGTACATGCTGTACTTTTGGAGCTATTACTGGAGTAGGACTTACTCTGATCAGAGATTAGCCTCAGAAGCATCAGTGCTCAGTCTTGAAACAGGTGAATGGGGCCGTTTCTACACCTGCCTCTCCCCCCCCCCCGGGATCATCCCTGTGCATGCAAATGACACACAGGGGATCCTGGGAGCAGGCTGGGACGATTTCCTGGGATAATCCTTAGGTGTAGAAAGGGCCTGGGTCTTAATGTTTGTGACAAAAGCATGGGTATTTCCTGTTAAAGATTGGCTGCTTTTCTAGACACTGCTATAGGAATACAGGATGAGATTCACTTATTCAACAATTGTTCCATTATACTCTCCATTTTTGGGACTTAAATGTCTCCTTACAATGTGGTAGATAAGATAAAGACTAGAGAGATTAGATAAAGTCTAGAGGCTGGTTTGGTACTTCTTAAAGCAGTGAATTTCAAATAGTTCATTGATTTTCTCCATGTGTTTCACTTGCAGGTTTTGGAATGGAAGCAACTTTACTTTTGGTGGTTGGCTACTCTCACACAAGAGGTGTGGCAATATCTTTCTTGGTTTTAGCAGTAGGTTTTAGTGGATTTGCTATTTCAGGTAAACTTAAAATATTATTTTTTTAAAAAAATTAAACAATGAGAAAACCATCCAATAGAATGAATCCATGAGAAAACTACTTTACCGACATAATTGGGACCAGTCCAGATGGTATCAGACAATGTCATTTCACTTCTAAACAAAAATAAAAGAAGTTGGTTTTAAAAGTTGGATTTGCTACCCTACATGCATTGGGGTTTTTAAAGTTTTGCTCAGAAGAAAGAAAATGTTGCTAGTTATACAAGGTAGATTTAAAACATGAATATATGACCAGCCTGTATATACATGATGAAATAGCTTTGCTGCACAAGTGGAGGGTGGAGAGAGAGAGAGAGAGAGAGAGAGAGAGAGAGAGAGAGATTCCAGATCCTGATGCTGAAAAGGCTTTTGTTTAAGTATCCCACAGAAAGGAAAATTCAGCCAAGTGCAACTCCTCCCAATACTACAGAATTATAGTGAGGAACCTACAGCATGGCTGGTTGGGGAATACTGGGAATTGTAAGACTTTTTTTCTGTCTAAACATGCATAACGCTGTATACTAAAAGATTCAGTCTTGCATTTTAACAACACAGCAAGTTAATTCCTTGCATTATCTGTGAGACTGTGATATTTTCAGTGTTTTTGACAGGATCTACACTACTGCTTTATAACAGTTTGTAACAGCAGTGGCGTAGCATGGGTTGCCGGCGCCCGGGGTAAGGCAAGTATTATTGCTCCCCTAATCCGTGAACCTTTAGCACTCCCTGAATCCCTTCCACCAGTCCAGTATTGAACCCCTTACCCCCACAAAGCCCTTGTATTATATTTTAAGAAAATACTGATCTATTTAAAGTAAAATTAATTTAATACTAGTATACCGGTACTTACATTTATTTAAAATCGCCTGGTTTTAATATGTGCAAATTTTTCAATAACAGTATTGAAATCTACATTGAAATCTCTCTCAATTGACAGCATTGCTAGGTTACTCAGTCTTTCTTGGGTCATTGTAGATCTCTGATACGTTTTGATTAATTTAAGTTTTGAAAAACTTCTTTCACAACTGGCAGTTGAAACAGTGATAGTTAGAAAGATTCTTAAAGTTTGTCAAACTCTCTTGCAGCTTCCTCTTGTACACCCACAGAAGCAAATCTAAAGCTGTCCAGTTAGCAATCTGCTCATCATCCAGCTAGCTTAACTTGTTGCTCCTGCTCTATCTTACTCCTCTTCCTGCGTTGTGCACCTGATTCTTTTTTATTTAGCATCATGGCTGATATGATGACCTTGATATGATAACCAATCACCTTACAGGCTGCATTTCCTCCCAAACGGGCCTCTCTAGCACACGCGTCACTGCTCTGTCCTCCTTCTTGATGACTTAGAAGGTAGCCAGAGCAGCAACGCGTGTGCTAGAGAGGCCCGTTTGGGAGGAAATGCAGCCTGCAAGGCCTTCCTGACCTGTGTGCAACAAGAAAAATGCTGTAAAATGTTACGTGGCAACGTTTATTTGCCCCGTCTACATAGTTGGATCTACACAGATTTTAATTTTTTTAATTTATTATTACTACTTTCTTTCTTTTTTGGGGAAATTTTTGCGCCCCTAAGAATTTTGCGCCCAGGGCAACCGCCCCTGAGGGGGCCCCCATGCTACGCCACTATGTAACAGTACTGACAACTGTTGGGGCCCATGACAAATTCCATTTAATGTTTTCAACCAACTTTCAAAGCGTTATATCCTGCTTGGTGTAGATCTGGCCTTGCTTTCTGGAATTTCCTACGTCCCTTTGTATTTCCTCTGCATTTTCGTCTGCTTGATTCACTTTCACTATGATGACTAGCCCTGCAGGATGCATGTTCTGAACCAATTTTATGCGTTACAGGATTTAATGTCAACCATTTAGATATTGCACCCCGGTATGCCAGCATCCTCATGGGCATCTCCAATGGAGTAGGGACATTGTCAGGAATGGTGTGCCCCCTTATTGTTGGTGCAATGACTAAACATAAGGTAAGGTGTTAGATTTCTTTTTCCTTGAAAGACACTCAAATGCATTGCAGATTATAATTCTTTTGAAAGATCATTATCTTTGCCAATGCCAAACCAATTCCTAGTCATTTTGAATGCTTGAGGGCTGAGTCTTTATTTTAGCACATGGAATTTGGCATTGGTGAAGAAATAAATACAAGATAGTCTTCTTGTTCTAAAAGGGTAAATAAGGGAAATGCACTCTTTTCCGATTTTCACTGACACATTCTGCTAATAGAAAATTGTCCAAGAGTAATAAAGAAAATTCTGTGAACTTTTCTGTGCAGATATCTGTGAGAAGAGCTTACACTGGGGACCCTTGAAAAGAGACTTGCCTTCCATAGGATCAGGCATCAGAATCCAGCACCCTTGCAGGGACTCATGGTTTCTGCAGCACTGTCATGGGCAAGTGCTGGCCCTAGATCAGCATTTGGGGGTGGGGCATCAGCAGAAGTATGCTGAGGACCCACTCAAACCTGGTGCTGGCCCTGCACAAGTTGCTAATCTATTAATATAGCAATGCATGTTTGAGTGATAACTTTGATGGAATATGCTAGATAGAAAGAATTTGCTATGCATTTTGGTACAGAGAAGAAAAATATTCTTAAAAAAACAAAAAAACAGAAATCAGAATGGACTGCAGTCAGTTCAGTTCTTTCACTTCTGATCTAATGTGGATATTTGTCTTCCTTATTGCCTATACCATAATTTGTCCCATGTCATTCCTATAGTCTCGTGAAGAATGGCAAAATGTCTTCCTAATCGCTGCCCTGGTTCACTATAGTGGAGTGATATTTTATGCCATCTTTGCTTCTGGTGAGAAGCAGGAATGGGCTGATCCAGAAACCATGAATGAGGAGAAATGTGGAATAATTGACCAAGACGAACTGGCTGAAGAGACTGAACTGAACAATGATAATTTTGTTAGCCCGAAGAAAACATATGGTGCTACCATTCAAAACGATGAAGCACGAAGGAAAGGGTTGCAAAAGCAAAAGGGAGTGATGCAAGATGTAGAAGAACACATGTCCTACCAGCACGAAAATGGGAACTTTCAAGATTCATCCTGAATCTGACAGTGTATCATTTGTGTGACCATTACCATCCCTGTACAAAACCAAGCAGTATCTACATTTATTTAGTTGTAATTTTTGTGGATAATCATGCCAAATGGCTACCTGTGAGACATAGTCATTTTCAACTTGTAATACAACAAATGGTTTAATAAAAACAAAATTGGGGTGTTGGTTTCCTGATGTTAAACCCTTGAACTCAGATCTGTCTGATGGCCACAGTCTTTTATATCATGTGGATTTTCACTAACGCCAATGTGGTTCTGTATTACATTAACTCTGTAGCAGTATAATAATCATCATCTTGGCTTCCACATCATGGCCCTGCACCCCTTTAAGCAGACATTTCTGCTATGTTCATCCCCAAATTATCGTGCAATAGAGAATGTATTGTGGAGGAGGCATAATGCAACGTTTGTCCAGAGACTAGATTGTTATAAATGAAGCCATTAATTAGGTACAGTTTTAGTAATCCCACTGAACATTTTTGTCACGTCTCAACTTTGAATTGCTAGCTGTGGGGAACATCCCCATGCTTGGGTTTCTTCTTGGAGAGTACCTCAAAATATGTACACATATTATAATCATGTTTATGCTATTTATCCATAGTTCTGGATGTACAGGTTTATTTATCAAATATTCATATACCACCTTTCTGTCAAAATATGTATTTATTTATTCATTTATTTATTGTATTGCTTTTCTATACTGCCCAATAGCCAAATACCACAAGTTGGCTAACAATACAAAATCAAAGTAAAATAATTTGGTATAATTTTAAAATACAGCTAAAAAAATAAGGAACAATGCAGCAGAAAGAACAATTGCTCAAGAATCTACTTCTCAGTCAACACTCTAAGCAATAGTCGTTCTCTGCTCAACCCAAAAGGCCTTTCAAATAGTCAGGTTTTCACCAGCCACTGAAAGGAGAGCAATGATGGGTGCTCTCTTGGCAGGACTTTCTAGATAAAATAACAAGGAATCTTGTGGCACCTTAAAGATTAACAGATTTATTCTGGCATACGCTTTCATGGACTATAGCTCACTTCAGGTGCTTGAGAAAGAATAAAAGTGTTGATCTTTAAGGTGCCATGAGACTTCTTACTGTTTTGCAGCACTAGGCTAACACAACTACCCTCTGGAAAGTGTTCCTTGATAAAGCATTTCATGGTTGCCATGGCTGAAAAGTCCCTGTTGTATGACCACCCAGCAGTGGAGGCTGGTGGCTCCTATTTCAGTGGGACAGTGAATCAACTTTGGATTTCAGTCAGAACTGAAAAGAGTTATCTAAGGTGCTGAACCCATTTTGAATAACTCTTTTAGAGTTCTGACCAGTTTTAACTGAAACCCAGAGCGGATTCACTGCCCCACTGAAATAGGACCTACCAGCCTCCACTGTCACCCCCCAGATTTCAGAAGGTGGTTGAATACAGAACAGTGCTTCTTATGTTGACCTGGGTAAGGCTACCATCCTTAAGATAGTTTGATTCCAGACTGTTTAGGTTGAGGATGTCTAGTATTTAGGTCTTGCGACAATGGAATGGAATCATGGAATTTGAGGATGTCTAGTATTTGGGCCCCAAAGGTGTTCTTTGCATTTGAACTCTGCTGTTATATGCTTGCTTGTAAACTAAGGGCCCAGACTAATGGGAATGTGTGAAAACTCCATCAGCATTGCATTAAAATTATCCCTTTGTTCAAGGGAACTGATGTCATCTTGTTCAGCGATCATTCATTTCAATATGGCTTGAACAGATTATCCCATTAGGCTGGGTTCTGCTTATCCAATGTAATGTATTTTGGGAAGTAAGAATTTATTATTTAAAAAGAGAATGTGCTGATCATTAAAGCTCTTACAATAATTTCTTTACACCCAATAATACTTGATATTACAGAAAAGGCTTTCTATACCTTCACCCACAATCTATGACAACTACATGGAAAGCATGCTATATCACCTTTAAATCACTAGTGGCTTTGAAAGGCTCTGAATGTTTTCCATTTGAAGAATTTCAGTGAATGATAGACTTGTTTTCACATTATTACTATCTCAGTAAAAATTCAAATGAAATCATTTTGGTACATTGTGATTCTTATTGAGTCTGTAATGCCGGTGTAGCACTATAATGCATTATGAACATGTCAAGGAAAGACTTTCCTTGATTCAAGCCACATGTTCCCTGTCTAAATGCTTGAGCATATTTCTTGATCGCAGTTATGGGGAGTGCATAGTAGGTCTGGTGACTCCCACCACCCCCTGGAACAAGCCCAAGCTACACTGAGGGCCTTGCTAGACGAGGCCTTAGCGCGCTATGAGGCCCGTTTTCCCTGCTGTGCGTCCAGACGACGCACGGGAATCCGGGGTCAAGGCACACTAAAGCCTCCCTTAATGCGCCATAAGCGAAGTCGCTTATGGCGCGCCTTTTCCGCAGCCCCGGCCTGAGGCCGGGGCTGCAGAACATCTAGCAAGGTCCATGGCTTTTTGCGGCTACTTGCGGCCGGGGGGATCCCGGGGTGGGGGGAGATAGGGGGGGAAGGCCGGACCGGCAGGAGAGGGGGAGGGCAGAGGGTGACACAGGGGACGGCGAGGGGGGGCGGAGGGCGACACAGGAGACGGCGAGGGAGGGCAGAGGGCGACACGGGACGGCGAGGGAGGGCAGAGGGCGACACAGGGGACGGCGAGGGAGGGCGGAGGGCGACACGGGGGATGGGGACGGGGAGGGAGGGCAGGGAAAGAGTGGGTAGGAGGCATGGGAGGGGATCAGGAGCGGATGGGGGGGCTTAATTAAAAAAAAACCCTACCTTCTCCGGAGTCTTCGGGGCGCACGTGGCCCCTTCAACAACAACAAAATGGCCGACGCTACAGGGTTTCCGCAGTCCCTGCGCGTCGGCCGTCTAGGAGGCGGGGTGGCGCGCGCTAAAGTTAGCGCACCGTCGCCCCGCCTCCCTGCCGGCTTATCCAGCAGGGTCTAGCAAGGCCCTGAGTCAGTCCATCTAGAACTAGTGAGAGCAAGTAAGCATTTGTCATAAGAAATGCCATAGCCCACCTGCCTGGTCGACTGCTTTGCCCCATCCTAGTTGGCTGTTCCCCCCCCACCAGATCCAAGAGAGTTATGCAATGGCTAGGACAGAGCTTCCAGCTCACATACCTATATTTATGGTCCATTTGGGCTTGGGGGAATGGGAATTGTAGATTAGGAACATAGGAACATAAGAAGCTGCCTTATACTGAATCAGACCATTGGTCCAGCTAGCCCAGTATTGTTGGCCCTGACTGGCAGCAATGGCTCTCCAGGGTTTCAGGCAGAATTCTTTCCTTGCCCTACCTGGAGAAGCCAGGAATCAACCAGCGACCTTCTGAGTGCCAAGCATGTGCTTTATCATACTGAGCTATGGCCCCTCCCAAGATTTCTTGGGGTTGCGAGGAAAAAGAAGTTGAGTGACAAAAACAAGACTCCCCTTCTACCACCCACTCCTTTGCACACATGCCAGGGAGGGATAGTGGTGCTACCTCCATCCCTCAATTCAAACCACATGTCCAGCATGTAAAGGAGCCCACTGTAATCTCACAAAGAAACCAAAAGCAGAAAACCCCAGTAAGGATGCAGGGTTTTTTGCTTAATGTAGAGAGGCTGTGTGATTTTGGTCCGCCAATTCACACATGAACTTTCTGACTGGCTTGGGGCAAATATCTATATTTTATCCTCAATTTTCCACCTGTAAAAAGGGAACTATCTCATAGGGTTTATAGTCCTATTTCGCAAGGACAAACAAGATGAGGGTAGTACACTAATAGCCCCATATGCATAAAATGTCATAGTACTACTTGGATATTTAAAATTACTGGGCAATATTATTGATAAATAAAAGTTTGAAAAGAAGTTTTCCCCTTCTTAAAAAGAATAGAATAATATCACAAAACTAATTATTTTTCATTTTTGAGCTGATAATAAGGCTTAGTCCTGGCAAGGAAAATCTGCTCTGTTTTTCATTAATCACAAGATTTCTGCTTCCTCTTCCCTGAAATGTTTATATTATTCAGCATATGGTGTTTTTAAAATTCTTTATCTTCCAGATTACACATGAAAAACTTGGAACATCATTACTAGAAACATAGTTATAATTCTTTGGCTAGTTTTTCAGTAAAATGCATGCTTTGAAACTACATTTTTCACCATCAATAATAATTTGTAATGAAGATTTATTAATTTCCGAATAGGCAAACTTTGTCCATAAATAATAGGGGTGTTCTCTCCACCCCAGAATTATCTGGTAACCGCGAACATCTGTGGAGCATTCAAACTTCCAGAGTGGAGATGGGCTGCTTCTAAACCCATCAAATAATTTCAGAGTGGAGATGGCCCAATCGGAGCGTCTAACATCTCTGAAATTATTCAACCATTTTGTGTGTGTGGTGTGGCTAATTGAAAACCTCCCAATAAGAAACATGGGGTGATGGAATGGGGTAGTTTTGATAATTGATACTGACATTTGTGGCTAACCAATTAGGAATTGCCACAGTGCTGTCTGTGACCATGTTCTCCTCCAATCGCAGTGTTCAGGGGAGGGAATGCTAATCATTTTCCCACGCTCATTGGCAGTCTGGCAGCTTTCGTTTTGGTCAGAGAGAGAGAGAGTGCAAAGATACCATTTGTTTAGTGTTTATTGCAAATTGAATTTATTTAGGAGAGAGAGTCCTGTTTTTTCGTTTGGCTGTCTTTAATGCTTTGTTCATTTGAACTGCTCCACTCCCAGTGTGTACGCATCCAAAAATCTTAAGAAATTCTTTTTTAAAAAGCCTTTTCTTTTACTTGTTCCTTCAAATATTCATTTACGTCCATTCAAGGCAGGTGTGTGTGTGTCTGTTCTTTAACTTAAAAATCGGAAAAAGAAGAAGCTGTTTCTTTTGAAATCCTCTTTGAAATATTGCTGCCTGTTCTGTTCAAGCTTTTTCCTCCAATGCTATTATTCCCCTTAACGGTTTGACGTACTGTACCTCTCCTTCCTCTAAGTTGAGCCTTCCCAACAGCACTTGCCTTCAAAGTTACAAGTGTCTTCTTGTACTTGTATGTTTGTGTGTTTTAGGGTTGTGCCATGCACACAAGCAGTACACAATTAATAAAGTACACTTTGATAACATTCCATCGTGAGGCATGGTGAACACTGCTCTGCTGCTTCTGGCCATGAGGGGAGATGGGGCGTGCAGGGCTGCTTGGTTGCACATTTCTGCTTGGACTCATAAGTCACAAGTATGCTTTTGTCCTCCCCCAGCTGAATGAGAGCATGAATTAAGATAAAAAAATTAAGGTAATGTGCCAGAGCTGAGGATAAGAATAAGGAATCGTCAATTGAGAGAGTGGGCAAACAACTAAGGATAGGCATGAGGTGAAGGTGGAAACTGCACAATCTAAGGAGTGTGCAGAAGCAAGAGGAGAGAGGAGAGAGGACAATACTTCTGATTAAGCTACTGCATCCATAGGCATGTGCAAGGGGTGTGCCAGGTATGCCCAGGCACACCCTAATGTCTCAAGCAATAAGCTCCAAATGGAGAGGGCCATTGAGTAAGGATCTAGATGCAATGGGAACTCTCCTCCGGCTGCTCCGCTGCTGCCGCCCCTGACAGTGCACTGTTGCTCCAGGCAGAAGGAACGAAAAGGAATCGCTTTTCTGGGAGCCTTTCTACCACAAGCCACACTTCAAAGACGCCAGGAGGCAGTGCACCAAAGGCTAATATCACTTCATAAGCCCCTTCTCTGGCTAGTATCACTACAAAGCCCCACCAATGCTGGGGCTTGAGGAGCATCTCCTCATTCCCCACACACACCTACAACAGCCCTCCCGCAGCCAGGCAAGCTGATCGCAGAGTAGGACTTCAATGACGACAGGGTTTAATAAATAAATGAATAAAAATAATGTCCTTTATGATTGCATATTATTATTATTATTATTATTATTATTATTATTATTATTATTTATATAGCACCATCAATGTACATGGTGCTGTACAGAGTAAAACAGTAAATAGCAAGACCCTGCCGCATAGGCTTACAATCTAATAAAATCATAGTAAAACAATAAGGAGGGGAAGAGAATGCAAACAGGTACAGGGAAGGGTAAGCAGGCACAGGGTAGGGAAAAACTAACAGTAGAAAGTAACAGTAGAAGTCTGCACAACATCAAGTTTTAAAAGCTTTAGGAAAAAGAAAAGTTTTTAGTTGAGCTTTAAAAGCTGTGGTTGAACTTGTAGTTCTCAAATGTTCTGGAAGAGCGTTCCAGGCGTAAGGGGCAGCAGACGAAAATGGACGAAGCCGAGCAAGGGAAGTAGAGGCCCTTGGGCAGGCGAGAAATGTTCAATAAATATTGAACATATTCAATAAATGTTGGCCTTTAAAAAAATTAAAAATAAAATTACCTGGGTGCACACTCTAATGAAATGTGCTATGCATGCCTATGACTGCATCAAGGGTATTATGCCATGGAAGGAGCAAGAGGCAATGTGTGGTGAAGGTGGACTGAGTACAGTGTTGAAAGAGATAAGGTAATAGTCAGATGGGGAATTCCGGAAGAGCAATGAGAGACAGAGCAGTTCTTGATGATCAAACAGGTTCCCAAGGCAGCGCATCTTGCCCGTGGGGAAGAAATTAGGGAGAAGAGAGGCAGATGGATTAAAGAACATATCAACATAAAAGGCAGAGGGCTGATTTGACCCTCTCTGGAATATGAGGTGAAAATCAGTAAGTGTTTCAGAAAATCCATATGGACTGAAGAGTGCAAACATCTTTGAACTTAAAAGGCCAATTGCTTAATGACTAGTCTCGTGATACTGTTATCAGTTAAAGAATCTAAAGTACTGACACTTCTTTATCATTGCACAATAATTGATGGCAATTTTAGTTTTATTGTTACATGGCCTTCAATAAAGCTGCATTGTGAATGATGTGAGACATTATTTTATTAGTAAGCTGTGATGATCCCTCATTAAGTGACAAATATGGATCTTCTAAAAGGAACCCTGACCACCAGTACTGATGACAATGTCCCACTGGATGTGTTTCCACCTCCCCTCTTGTGGTATGGGAGTAACAGACAGAGGAGTAGGGGGTGGGAGAGATGTCCATTGTCAAGGAGGGAGAGGTGAAAAAATGCACTGGGAAAGTTTGTGTTGTGCCTGCTTAGGTAGTCAGCTCTTCCCACCGTACTCAAAGAAGCATCGTAAAAACTTACACAAACCTTGCACTGAACCCGCCCCAGTCTTCAAATACTTCTAAAATAACCAGGGCAACAACTTTTAATTATTTAATCTGTTAGATGAGGGGTCCCCAATTTCTTTGGATCATTAGATACACTTGGAATGTTGGAGTGTTGTGGGCACTCTCTCAAAAGGGATGCCATGGGAGGGGCTTGCCATTTACAAAATGGCTGCTACGGTGAGTGTGGCTGGTCAGAAAAAACCCATTTCCCAGAAGGCAAACGAGAAGGATCTTGGAATTGTTGTAGATCGCAAGCTGAATATGAGCCAGCAGTGCGATATGGCTGCAAGAAAGGCAAATGCTATTTTGGGCTGCATTAATAGAAGTATAGCTTCCAAATCACGTGAGGTACTGGTTCCTCTCTATTCGGCCCTGGTTAGGCCTCATCTAGAGTGTTGCGTCCAGTTCTGGGCTCCACAATTCAAGAAGGATGCAGACAAGCTGGAGCGTGTTCAGAGGAGGGCAACCAGGATGATCAGGGGTCTGGAAACAAAGCCCTATGAAGAGAGACTGAAAGAACTGGGCATGTTTAGCCTGGAGAAGAGAAGATTGAGGGGAGACATGATAGCACTCTTCAAATACTTAAAAGGTTGTCACACAGAGGAGGGCCAGGATCTCTTCTCGATCCTCCCAGAGTGCAGGACACGGAATAACGGGCTCAAGTTAAAGGAAGCCAGATTCCGGCTGGACATCAGGAAAAACTTTCTGACTGTTAGAGCAGTACAACAATGGAATCAGTTACCTAGGGAGGTTGTGGGCTCTCCCACACTAGAGGCATTCAAGAGGCAGCTGGACAAGCATCTGTCAGGGATGCTTTAGGGTGGATTCCTGCATTGAGCAGGGGGTTGGACTCGATGACCTTGTAGGCCCCTTCCAACTCTGCTATTCTATGATTCTATGATTCTATGAAACTAAAAGAAAATCCACTTGCCCAAAAATTCACTTGCCAAAACCCAAACACAAGGCAGAGATGGGATATGAACCCTACAACACTAGGGCCTTAGTTAGACCTAAGGATTATTCCAGGCAAATGGAGGGGTCATCCCTACCTGCTCCCGGGATCCCCTGTGTGTCATTTGGATGCACAGGGATGATCCCGGGACAATCCCAGGATATAGGCCTGGTCTAGCCATGGCGAAAATCACTGATTTGAACCCACAGTTTTATGCTGCAACATGCATTTCAGAGAAGGCAAACTGTTGAAGCTCAGTGATGCAGGTCTTAGAGTCAATCCTGGAAATAAAGATGGTGTTGGAAGCTGAGACTTTGCTTTGCAGCATGCTGGCTCGTTGTTGTTGTTGTTGTTGTTGTTTTAAATAAAATAAAAATCAGAAGGAGCAAAAAGCCTGACAGGTGCCAACAGAGATGTCTGCAGGCAGATTGGTGCCCAGGGGCACCATGTTAGTGATTCTAGAGTTAGATGAATTGGGTAAAATCTTTTTTAATTTTCTGAAAGGATACGTCTGATTGATCGGGAAAGTTGTGTTTTTTAAAAAATGTTCAATATTTTTAATGTAAGAACTTATAAAAACTACAGATAATGGGCACCATATTGCAAGACGCCTTCTTTTCGGATGGTACTTTCTGCAATATATATATATATATATATATATACATGCACCATCTAAAAATGAAAGAAGAAAACAACTTTTTTCTCTGGTACTGTGTAAAACACTATGCCTTCTAAAAGCATTACATAACATTTAACGTTTGATTTCTTGATCAAGGTTTTTTAAAAAATGCTAGAATAAAAGTGTATGACAGAGACAAAAGATGTATTTATTTATTCACTTTTCAAATTAAATTTCTGAAACGCTAAAAATAGACTTTGGTTTGATATAGCAGTGCCATCTAATTTGGCATTCTGTTTCTAAGAATGCCCATCCAGATATCTCTGAGAGCTCATAAGCAGGGCATGTGTGTGTGTGAAGGGAGAATTCTGTACTCTGTTATTTGCCCCCACTAATAGGTAGTCAGAGATATACTGCCTTGGTAAATGGAGGAGTATTTAGCTGTCATTGCTAATAAAAACAGACCTTTCCCCCAGGAATGTATCTACTCTTTTCAAAAAGCCACCTATGGGCCAAACCAAAATATGTATCTCATAGTTCAGCATCATGTGGCTAATTTTTGTTCAACAGCCAAAAGAGCCCCCTCTCAAGTCAGATCAGGACAGCAGCATGGTGGGAAAAAGGGAGGCTGGAACTCCAGTGACAGGCAACCTTTGGGGGCCATGGATACATTTGGCAATTTGTTCTAGGCACTACCACAAAATGGCTACCACAGGAGGGAAAGGCTGCCCCAAAGACTGACTACAAGGCAGAGGCGGACTTTGAACCCCAACTCACTAAATAATTCCTTTGAACTCACAATATTCAGCACCAACAGAAACACCAACAGCCATCCCAGCCGGTAAGAAAACATGCTGATATTTTAAAAAACAAACAAACTGGGAGGGGTACAGCATCTTGGCAGACACCAAGAAAGGTGTCCCACAGGCACCAAACTACCTCCTTTCGGTGTAACCCTTTGCCTCCTCTGTAGTTCCATTGAGAATTGACCCTGTCTTTACCTATTATTCTCAGTAGGAGGAAAGTTCTTATTTGAGCCAATTGGAGCTTTGCACTATTTTAAATAGAAGACATGATGGTAGGTGATTCTGATTGGGTCAGCAGTGGGGGGAGGGTTAAAACCTCCATTCTCCATGGTACAGTCCTGATCTGACTTGGGGTCCCTTCCACTGGTTATTGTTTTAACAAAAATCACCACGCAGCACTGAATTACAAATGTCATATCAAGTTTGGTCCTAAGGTAGTCGACATCTGCACATTGTCTGGTAGCAAATTGCATTAGTTAAGTACAGAATATGTGAAGAAGTACTTATGAAGAAACACATGAAGGAAAAGAACATATAACAAAAGGTTTGAACTGAATAGATAGAGACAGCAAGGCAATACACAATAGAAATAGTACTGAAATTAATCGAACAAAACAGGAACAAACAAAGATAACAGCACACATCTATCAAAACTGGAAAGAAGGTGCTGTGTGGAATCAAGAAGCAGGACGTAGTGT
Source organism: Elgaria multicarinata webbii (assembly GCF_023053635.1). Taxonomy (NCBI): domain Eukaryota; kingdom Metazoa; phylum Chordata; class Lepidosauria; order Squamata; family Anguidae; genus Elgaria; species Elgaria multicarinata. The sequence continues at coordinate 41,360,920 of NC_086179.1, read as the reverse complement.
GGAAATGAAGCACGTCCCTTCTAGAAGAGACTAAAATATCTGGTTAATTCCTGGAAGTTTCAGCAACATTCCAAATCAGACTTGATTAGCTTCTTCACAATACAGCGCATATTACTGGAAGGCTGTTCAAAGGTTTCCCATATTTAGGAGAATTACGTAAAAATCTTATGCAGCAGTGGGTGACAAAGGTTTTATTTATTTCACATTATTATCTGTTGACTTTACAGGCCTAAGTACTAAAGAGATGAAGCAATGTTTAGCCAATGATTAAACTGACAAAATAAGCATATACAGTATCGCCTTAAAAAGAGGTTTTATGTTGCATTTCTTTTTTTCATGTTGCCACTATATAACTTCCACAATGCTTCCACACACATACATTTTAATTAATATTTCCAGATAGTTCTGTGGTGCAGTCTGAATGAAGCCAGCCAATCAGAATGTCTTTCCAGAAAAGGGAATAGTTTGATGAGAACTGGGGTGTTTGTAGAAGCACGAAAGAAACTAAATAAGGACTCAGTTCAATCTTTTGCAAAAGGGAAGAATAGAGTGAAAGGGGACCTTGGAGTGAGTGAAGAAGCAAAAGGAGACTTGAAATGAGGGGAGAATGGCTGAGTCCAATAAAAATGCCTTTTTGGCAAGTTGTTTTGGTTTTCCTTAGCATCTATCCCAACAGAGACTTTGGCCAGGCTTTATCATGGGGCGAACCCCAGGATAGTCCCTGTGCGTCCACATGATGCACAGGGGATCCCGGGATCAGGGAGGGATCATCCCTCCCTTGCCCCAGGATAGAGCCCTCCACTTTTGGCCTGCTTTTTCCGCAGTCTCGGGCTGAGCTTGAGACCGCGGAACATGTGGCCTGTTGCCACAGTTTGGCCCGGCTCCGGGCAATTCCTTGATGGCAAGGGTTGTACCTTGGAGTGCTAGGGGAATGGGTTCATTCAGGTGGGGTGGGAAAAACGTGTCCAACTCGGGCAGCTGGATAAGTTTGCTTGGAGGCTTTGCTGTTTCAAGCTATGGGCTCTTCCAACCTGTGAGAAGCTGGGTCTGTTTGCTAATGTGTGTGCGTGTATAAAGTGTATACACACAAACACACACACATCAAATTAACAGAATGCTAGTGGTTATAAACTGTCTGAAGCTTTTCAAATCTTGTCACGTATAAATTTCTGAGGAAGTAGCTTTATCTATAAAGATTATGTTCAATAATATTTGTTGTTAGTTGGCAGTAATTTGTGTATTATTCAAAAAAAGAAAAGAAAAAGAATGCCCTTTCTTCATGAGAATGTTGTACAGTGATATTTTCATTGATGCTCAATCTTTAGAAAAGATTTCAGAAAGTCCTTCTTATCAATGATGCAGCTAATAACTTTTGTTCACTGTTCCATGAATTAATAAATCATAACAGAAGAGCATGAGGAAGAGAAGGAGACTGATAACTGTCCCAACTCAAGTGCCCAGGTTAATGTATCAGCTAGCTCATCTGAAGTTGTGTAAAAGTGGGAGCTTTTGAGAGGCTGCAGTGTGGAATTGTGGAGCAGGCATTGCCCAAGATTTTTGTGACTTTATATGCTTGCTGGTCATACTAGTTTTGGCATCCTCATAAAAATCAAAACTAGCTCCTAGAAAAAGGATGTGCATTAGACATGAATATGTTTTGGAAAGGGCTATGAGAGGGGTGATAGCTCGATGTGATAGAACAAATGTTAGAATGTTTTTAGGATTTTTTAAGGATGTTTTAATCATGTGTGCTATGTTTTAATCAGTTTTTAATGTGTATATTACTGTTGTTCCCCGCCTCGATCCAAGTGGAGAGGTGGATAAGAAATTATTATTATTATTATTATTATTATTATTATTATTATTATTATATGCTTTGCATCCAGAAGGTCCCAGGCTCGATCCCCGACTTTTCCAGGTTGGGCAAAGAAAAAAATATCACCTGAAAAACTGGAGAGCCACTGCTGCCAGTCAGTGTCGACAATACTGGGCTAGATGGACCAGTGGTCTGACTCAGTATAAGGCAGCTTCCTATGTTCTTATGTAAGTTTTTCATGGCAATGACAGTGCATTGTATATTATGCATTGTGCCCTTACACACATACACACACACAAAATCATCATAGCTGTTTCAGAAACCATTTAAAAAGTTTTTTCCTAGTATATGGATGCATACTTATTCATATACCACAAACAATTATTTTAGCTATTTCCAAGGGTGGGAACATACGTAATGCTACTTATCTTTCTCACCAGTTTCCTCCATCCCTATCTATCCCCACTTATATATATATTTTATTTAAAAGATTCCCCATAGAAGTGGAATTGATTAGAGCAAAAGCTGATGAAGCTAGATCATGGACAATTTTGCCATTACATTTATTTGTATTGGAAATGGCTGTAATAGGACAACAGGACAAAAAGGCCTCCCACTGCCATAGCAAGGGTCCATATATATGGTCAGAGCCACAATAAAAAGAAATAGGATTTCATAAAATCCAATGCTGAGTGAGAGGACTTCCAATTGTGCTTTTCCTTCTTCCTCCCTGCACTCCATGCGCCAATGCGTCCTAAAGGCTGCTTTGGAGACTCTCCGTCTCCCAACCTTCCAAAGCAGAATTTGGGAGGGGTGATAAAGGGGGAGGGGGAAATCTGCTCTGCTGATGGATGCTATGGGACATGGCCCCTTACCTTTTAAAATCTCAAATTAACAATGCATTGCCAGTTCTGAAAAGATGGGGAAATCTAGACTGGGGAGAGCTTTTTAACTATGAGGTTGATGATAACATATTCTAAGATATAATATTGCACTGGATCATAGGAAGGAAAGGATTCATGGAAGTAATTACGTGGCTGAATGGACTTATTTTTGTTGTGCCTGCAGAATGTCTTAAGGATTCAATAATAACCTAATAATAATAAACCAAAGACTTTATACAAGTAAAAAACAACAACTCAAAAGCCTTCTACTGTGTGTTGAGATTTTAAACATATAGTTAGACAGTCACCATATTTTGTGATGCTGCTCACAGGTAAAAAAAATGGTGTACAAAAATGTGTGTCTTAGGGGAAATGCCTTACAAAAATGAATGCATTTGTGTGTTTTAAAAAAATTGCAGACTAATGCGGACATTGGATGGAATGGATTTAAGACCAAATATAGGTGAAATTGGCAAGGACTGGATACAGATGGATTCGCCCATTCTTCATTCAGAGCAAATACTTTGTTCAGCCTAGCTCAGTGACAGAGCACATGCTTTGTATGCAGAAAGCCCAGGTTCAGTTCCTGACATCTCCAGGTCATATCCTGCCTGAAACCCTGGCAGCAGTCATTATGCCAAGTGAGACCATTGATCAGTGTGCTGGGCTGATCAGTGGTCTCACTTGGCATAAGGCAGCTTTCTATCTTCTACTTCACTAATGGAGTCACTACTGTTTCCACAACTCTGTCATATCTAAACAGATTAGCTAATACACAAAGTAAACCCTTTACTGGAATGTCCTAATTTGGTTTTTAAAGAGTTAAATTTGAGAAATGAACCATCAAACAAAATAAGAAATAAGGTATCCTTACCTGAAAGCACTTCTCAGGACCACTGCATTTAAGTACTAAGTACTTGCACTCCTTGCTACAATGCTAGCCGATGATTCACTTTTCTTATTGGTATTTTGAGAAATCTTGTCTGTGATATGGACATGATAACCTACAAATATGATGTGACTCTGAAGGTGATAAACAGACTTATGGAAACTGCACAGAAGCATCATGTTGGTAAGAGACATGGATAAAGCAGGATGTGAAACATAGAAGGGGAGATTCCTGCGTAAAAACTATCCTGGGCCAGGTATGAGTTCCAGTCCCAGATGCTGGCTTAAGTGTTGCTTGGCTCAGAGGACAATGGCACCACACTAACCAGGTTTTCACCCTATGGCCCTTGGTTACAAAGCCCTCTAAGGAGTTTAGGCTTGTTAGCAAAGTGATTTCCAGGGCAAGCTTCAGAAGATCTAGCAACTTACTAAGTGACAATGATAATTCTTAGCTATAATGGGTCTTCTGTTAAGCCTCAACTTTCAGCAATATCATTGTAATGATAAATTATGTAAGTCTTCAGAAGGTTAAGGTGCTTGATTGCAGTTATGCTATTAAATAAGTGTTCTTTTCCAGTACCCAGAATGTCATTTGGTATTGGTCTCATGCAAGCAATGTCAGCAAGCTTTCGATTTAAGAGGCGCATGAGTGAATACTTGACAATATGCTTTTTAATTGCTGCAGTATAAGAATCTTGAATAGATTACAATAAGAAGCATCTTTTGTCCAGAAGTTTTGCTCTGTTTAGTTTTTATAAAGTTCCAGAGATTCATGTCTGTTTAGAAATTGTTAATGAGTAATCTTTGTCCACTGTGGTGCTGAGCCAATGAAGAGAGGAGGATTACGTCTAAAGCCAGCATGTTATCACTAAAGGCTTCTGCAAAAGTGAGAAAACGAAAACAAAAATGTTCCTGTCAGAAAACCATTAGGATTTTGAACTGAGTGCATAACTACTAATTCACAGAACAAGTATCTACTAGAAGACTGCAGGAAGACACTGAGCGTAAGTTAGAGTATTTGGTTCCTCTGAAATATTATTTCATTCATCATGCTACAGGTATTTGACTAGTGCAGGAATTTAAGCGATCCATTTAATGAAGAGCTACAAGAGTAAATGATCTAGTGGCTAAGCTTCTAAAATGTTGTGTCTCATAATAAGTACTCTTTTGAGTAGTAGTACATTGGTGGGGATACACCCGATAAGGCAAACCAACGGTAATTACTGTTTTACCATGTCATTATTAGGAATTTGAGTTTTGTGATTTCTGTGGGGGATACCTGCAGCAGAACTGAGGTGTTTCCCCTCCCACACCTCCCATCCATTGTCAGAATGCAGCGTTGTTCAATTTTGATTAAAAATGGTTACACTGGCAATGAATGGTTTACAAATACTAAACTTTCTTAACTGGCTTGCTGTAATTACTTTCCCCATTTCAGTTACTGATAACAAACATCTAGGTGCATGTTTCATATCTGTTTATATACCTTTATCTAGATCTAGAGCGAGATCTGTCGCAGCTAATAAAATGTGTTGTTTTAACAAAGTTGGATATTTCATTATTAATATTATTGTGGTACCTAATTGTCTCAGCCCAGAAACTGGTATCATGGGCAATATATACCTGGCAACAAATGCCTGGGGCGGGGGGAAGAAAGAACTTGTCCAAACTTTTAGCATTTAATTCACTGACAAAACTGGAATGAGTTTCCTTTTATTAAAAAAAAAAGTATTAATGGCTAAACACAAATGACTCCAATGAGAATTTGAGATGAATTGAGTTGACAATCCCATCACCTGACTGAAATGTTTTTTACCAGATCTTTTAGCTATTCTTTTAACAGGAAACTTAAAGTTTGGATTTAAAATATCTACATTATTTTACTTTCTCCCAAAGATCTTTCACAGTCTTGTGTGTAATGAATCTCTAAGCAAGCGTTGATCCCAGCAGCAATCACATTGCTCTGACAACTGCATTGCTTCATTCCTGTTACATAGCTGACATTTAACAAAGGGACAGATTGAATAGAGAATGTAAATAGTCTAGAATGCCAAAATAAATTTGCAATCATGTATTCTTTAGTTTCCCATGGAATTTTATTTTATTTTGATGTGGTTAAAAACAGAAATTAAAAGTAGAGTTAACAACAAGAACACGTATGACAATTCAAGATCATGGGAGTAATAAATGAACTACAATTCTTAGTATATCATGGATATGCTTATGGGACAGCTAGAATAAAACATCCTAAGTAGAAATCCACTATCTAATGAAGTATTAGATATGTTATATAGCATACACACATTGCAATATATTAGTCAGGAAAAAATATAGATATCTGTCCTTGACTGGAATTTGATGAGAACGTTGAAGGGCTTCCACATAGGAAATAACTGGAAACCATTGTGCCTTGCATACTTACTGAATATGTTTGTACATAACTATACTAATTTTATTTATATATTTATTATATTTCTGTACTGCCCAATAGCTGAAGGTTCACAAAAGTTAAAACCACAAGTACAAAGTAAAACTATATAAAATATAAAAGCTTAAGACTATGATATAATACAACCAGAATCAAACCAAGCAGAAATGCAGAGATTTAAAATACAGATATAAGCAGAGTTAAAAGACGGCAATGCTAAAATGCCTGAAAAAATATAAAAGGTCTTCACCTGGTGCCCAAATTGGTATGACATAGGTGCCAGGCGAACCTCTCTAGGGAGCTCATTCCACAACCGGGGTGCCACAACAGAAAAGGCCCACTGCCTGACAGCGACTCACCTGATTTCCTTTGGCAGGGACTCCTGGAGAGGGACCCTTGAAGAAAATCTTAGGGTCTGGGCAGGGATATATGGGAGGAGATGAAACTTCAAATAACCAAGCTGTTTAGGGCTTTATTTATTATTATTATTATTATTATTATTATTATTTATTTATATAGCGCCATCAATGTACATAGTGCTGTACAGAGTAAAACAATAAAATAGCAAAACCCTGCCGCATAGGCTTACATTCTAATAAAATCATAATAAAACAATAGGAAGGGGAAGAGAATGCACCAAACAGGCACAGGGTAGAGTAAAACTAACAGTATAAAAGTCAGAACAAAATCAAGTTTTAAAATCTTTAGAAAAAAGAAAAGTTTTTAGCTGAGCTTTAAAAGCTGCGATTGAACTTGTAGTTCTCAAATGTTCTGGAAGAGCGTTCCAGGCGTAAGGGGCAGCAGACGAAGCTGAGCAAGGGAAGTAGAGACCCTTGGGCAGGTGAGAAACATGGCATTAGAGGAGCGAAGAGCACGAGCGGGGCAATAGTGTGAGATGAAAGAGGAAAGATAGGAAGGAGCTAGACAGTGAAAAGCTTTGTAAGTCAACAGGAGAAGTTTATATTGGATTCTGAAGTGAATTGGAAGCCAATGAAGAGATTTCAGAAGTGGAGTAACATGGTCAGAGCGGCGAGCCAAGAAGATGATCTTAGCAGCAGAGTGATGAACAGAAACCAATGAACTGATGTGAGAAGAAGGAAGGCCAGTGAGAAGAAGGTTGCAGTAGTCCAACCGAGAAATAACCAGTGCATGAACAAGAGTCTTGGCAGAAGAGACATCAATGCCCTGCAATTTAGTTGATTCCTTTGAAGCCTTTCAGATATCTGCCATGGAATGCAATTTCTTAAGAAGCTCTTTATGCAGAAATCCAGGGAAATCTGCTTCAAAAGAATGAAGCATAATTTTAGGAGTTACTACTGAACATTCTCACCAAGGATGGAAGTAAACCAATCTAATCATACCCCTTCCAATAACACGTTTGTATACATGTATTCTCTAGTTAACACTCTTGAGATGTATTGACAGCTTAAACCCTCATTTCCTAGCAATCAAATCATGGATATTCTACTGCTTCTGCAGGAAAATGAATGATGTCAGACATATATTCCAGCTCATATAAAGAAGCCCACAGGGCAGAATTCTAGAGTGTTTGCATAGGTATTGGACAGGAAAATGGAGATAACCATGCTAAGGAGGTTGAGTTGGTGCATCTAAACCATATTTATAGACAGTTATGGGATCATGCTCTTAAAAAGTTTAATCTGACCATTTTCATATTTTTTTACCAGCTTTAAGAGGCCCCAGTGGAATGTAGTAAATGTCAAACATATTTGTAGAATGTCACGTTTAAATAAATTGTTTATTTTATCTGTGCATGGATATCTTCAACTATATTTTAATTAGGGAGACTGGCGTTTCATTAATCACAAAACTGATAATCCTGGAGAATGACCTATTCATGGAAATCAAAACCAAAAAAATAATGATCGAATTATATACAAATCAGATCAAATCGGCAAAAACAAAAAACCCAGTTTGGTGTAGTTGTTAGAATTAGAATGTTGAACTGGGACTAGGGAGATGTAGGCCTAATCTACACCATAACGCTTTCATACCGCTTTCATATGAAAGTGGTATATAAAGGCAGGAGCCACACTACTGCTTTATAGCAGTATTGAAGTGCATTGACAACTGTTGGGGCACATTGACACACACACCTTGTACCACTTTCTTACTGTTATATCCTGCGTGATGTGGCTTCTGCCTTTTATATACCGCTTTTATACCATTTTCAAAGTGCAATATCCTGCTTGGTATAGATTAGGCCCCAGGTTCAAGTCCCCACTTGGCCACTCATTCACTGAGGCCAGATCTACACCAAGCAGGATATAACACTATGAAAGCATTTTGAAAATGGTATATGGAATGCATCATGAGCTCCAACTGTTGTCAGTTCACTTCAATATCATTATAAAGCAGTAGTGTAGATCCCGCCTGGGTGACTTTGGGCTAGTCATTAACCCTGTTCAGACGACACGCTAAGCCACTGTGGTTAAGCAACATGCACACTAACCATTTGCTACAAAATGGACGGGGTTGCACTCTCCCTAAAGGATCGGGTCCGTAGTTTGGGGGTGCTCTTGGATCCAGAACTGTCACTTGAGGCACAGGTGAACTCAGTGGCAAAGAGCACCTTTTATCAGCTTAGGTTGATATACCAACTACGCCCTTATCTGGACAAAGATAGCCTAGCTACAGTTATCCATGCTCTGATAACCTCTCGCTTGGATTACTGCAATGCGTTATACGTGGGGCTGCCTTTGAAAACGGTCCGGAAGCTTCAACTGGTGCAAAACAGCGCAGCAAGGTTATTAACAGGGACTGGCTGGCGAGATCACATCACGCCAGTCCTTTTCCAGCTTCATTGGCTGACAGTCCAGGTCCGGGCCCAATTCAAAGTGCTGGTATTGACATTTAAAGCCCTAAACGGTTTGGGGCCAGGTTATCTGAAGGAACGCCTCCTCCCATATGTACCTACCCGGACCTTAAGATCATCTACAGGGGCCCTTCTCCGTGAGCCCCTGCCAAAGGAAGTGAGGCAGGTGGCTACTAGGAGGAGGGCTTTCTCCGCTGTGGCACCCCGGTTGTGGAACGAGCTCCCCAGAGAGGTCCGCCTGGCGCCTACACTGTACTGCTTTCGTCGCCAGCTGAAGACCTTTTTATTCACTCAGTATTTTAACACTTAATTTTAACTTAAATTTAAGTTTTACTGTTTTAACTCTGTATTTTAATCTTATATCAACTTTGCTGTGTGGTTTTATCCTGGTTGCGCTTTTTATACTGTATTTCGTAATTGTGTTTTAACCTGTTGGGTGTTTTACTGTGGTTTTAATTTTTGTGAACCACCCAGAGAGCTTCGGCTATTGGGCGGTATAAAAATGTAATAAATAAATAAATAAATAAATAAATAGCAGCCCAACCATGGCTTAGCGTGTTGTCTGAACAGGCCTTTTGTCTCTCAGCCTGACCTAACTGACAGGGTTGTGGTGAGGATAAAAGTAGAGGAAGATCATCTATGCTACATTGGGTTCCTTGTAGAAAAATGCAGGATATAAATGTTACAAGCAAACAAATACAATTCTGGTATTATTGGATCCATGCTAAGTTTATGCCCATTGAAACGAATGGTACAAGTTAGTCAAGACTAATTTAAACCTCATTGATTCAATGGGATTAAACAGCAAGACTAATTTACAGTGCAATCCTATGCCTGTGTACCTGGATTCAGTGGAGCTTACTCTCAAATAAGTATGCATAGAATTGCAGACTTAGGCCTTAGCTAGACCTAAGGTTTATCCCGGGATCGTCCCGGGGTCGTCCCTGCCTGCTCCCGGGATATCCTGTGTGTTATTTACATGAACAAAGATGACCTCAGGATGATCCCGGGATAAACCTTAGGTCTAGCTAAGGCCTTAATCCGGGTCAAACCCTATGGATTTACACAGTAAACATATTGCAAAATAGCAGCTGAATGCATCATGAGAATGGGAGACTTCTTGAAGAGGTTGGCAGAGGTTGCCAACATTTCTTGCCACCACCCAATCAATTTTATGGGCATTTATTTTTCCCATTTACACCACCTTTTCACTGTGTTAAATGTAGATTATGTTATCTAAATTCTACTTAGTACTTTTATGCATGAGGTATTTGCTGTGCACTTGTCATTCCAGACTCAGGCTTTTTTATGCGATCTTTAAACCCTTCCGTTTTGCTTCCGTTTTTAAAGAGCACTTGCTGTGAGTTTTTTCAGAGCAGAAAAAAATGTGGTATTATTTGTGAAAGCAAATGAAACACTTTCCCCACTAGTGAATGCCATTATACCACTATTCCATTATACCACAGTGCCACCTAGAGGTTAGAAAATGCTCTTTGTGTGTAGTGCTCAGATCTCAATTCTGCAAGGAAACCAAAATAGATACAGTGGGTTAACAGCCTCATACAGAAAAGCCCTCTACGCCAGATTCAGACACCCCCAATATCCTTCACACTATCCTCACATAGTGCATCTGTGGATGCAGGCACTTGGGAAAAAATAATGCAACCATGGTGAGAAGCATGCTTTATGGTAGTAGTTTACACACGTTGTGCCTGATTTTAAAAGGCTGTTCTGCTCACATGAATCAAAATTAAGAAGCAGTGCTTAACATTGAAGTATTGCACAGAGAAGGTTGGAAGAGGCCCTATGACATGAATACTGTTGCAGGCAGACATGTCTGTTGCAGGCAGACATGCTAACATTTTTATTTGTCTTTTTAGGTTTCAATCGAAATTTGATATAACTTGTTGCAACTTCTTGTTGTATTGAAGACTCTTATGGCGTCGGAGATGAACCTCGTAGGACCTTCCCATCTACCTTCATCTGAGGGATTTTCTCTTTCTGAAGGTCCTCATTTATTTGGTAAATCAGAAACTATACTAGAAGCCAAATAACTCGGGGGCTGTCTAAACACTGGTAATTTCTGCACTTTTGGCTGCCCTTTCTTTTTTTTGAGCTATTATTTGGAAATATTTCAGTTTCTCACATTTTAAAAGGCAACTCAAGAAGATCCAAAGAAAAGAACTACTCTTATAGGAAAGTCTCCCAGTGCTTTCCCCCCAAACACAGCTGTATTCATTTTAAAGGCAGTATGTAATTGAATGGTTTCGCACAAACCCTGTGGCAAAACTAAGATATTAATGAGCAGCTGTTGGATTTTATAAAAGCATGTATTGCTAAATTTACTCATTCTTTTCTGTTTTCTTTTAATTTCAGAAACAGTGTTGTTCAGTGACACAAGTATTATTTAGCAAAACAGAAGGCTTTTTCCTTTTAAAGGAGTAATAAAAGTACTATAATATTAACTTTATAATTCAATATTACTTTAGGTCCGCCTCCCAGTGGCTCTTTAGACTCTCATGCTGTCTGCTTTACCCTTCTTTTCAGTTCAAGCACCTTCTGTGCCTCATGGTTGACTGCATCTTATTGCTCCTGTTCAGGGCCCTCTCATCATGCAGCTCACCAGACATCAGGCCCTCTGGCCACTGTGTCCCCTTCCACCTCTTCTGCCTGTAGGCCCTGATTTATTTATTTATTTATTTATTTATTTAAAACATTTATATCCCGCCCTATATCATTAAGATCTCAGAGCGGCGTACAGATAAAAACATACAGTATAAAACAATAAATATACACAGTTAAAAACAAATTAAACCATGATCCAAGTTAAAACAATATATAATTGTTTCTCCCAATGTGCTTTTCTTCTCAGAAAAGAAGCCACAGAGGGAGAGGGTAAAAGTGATGATTCCGATTGGGGCCATGATGTGGGGAGAGAGGGGGTTTAATCTTTTTGCGTGGTGGCTCATCTGTATCCATATCATGCCTATAAAATTTCCTCTCTGTGGCTAATCGGGCAACCTAAATGGCTGCCCTTGAGCCCGCCACCATCAGTTGCTCTCATGGGACTTTCCCACATAATATGTCATTTGATCTGTCACTGCCTTACTACCCCCAACATTCAGTGTATCAGGACATCACAGTCACTTAATTAGTGGATTATAACAGGTGGGGTGTGTACAGGCAACAGCAGGGTGACAACTAGTTTTCACTCTATGTATAATTTCCTGAGGTAACATATGGAATACTTATTGTTCAGCTTCTCTGTAGTGCCCTCTGTCTAGAACTCTTCAATTTGTAAAAGATGCTGCTTTTATTCCAGTTTTGTTATGCCTCTACAAGTGATCAGAAAGCCAGCAAAGGAGAGCCGGCCCTATTATGACGTAGGGGTGAAGCAGCTATCTCAGTCAACAGAGTTTGGGAGTCATTTAAGTGCAGCCAATGGTCATTGGTCATTTATATAATTTATTATGATTTTTATTTATTTATTTATTAAATTTATATACCGCCCCATAGCCGAAGCTCTCTGGGTGGTTTACAAAAGTTAAAAACAGTGAACATTTTAAAAAAAGTATACAAAATTTTAAACCATCAAAAATATAAAAACAACAGCATAAAACAACAGTATCCATTTAACAACAACAGTTCTGGGGTCCATTAAAAAACAAACATTTAGCATATATTGTTAAATGCTGTTTCTCCCCTGATCTGCAGCCAAATTTGAACCTGGCAAAAGTAAATGTGTGTCCCTCACAAGTGATATAAGAATTGGCTGGGTGGAGGGAGGGTGGGCTGAGATAGACCTCAGAGCTCTGACTTCCAACTTTTCTTTCTTCCCTACAACACACACCTCCTGAATCTGAACACAGAACCTAGGAGTCACAATGATCTATTTAATTGTGGGAGAGGGGGTATTTGGCATTTCCCACTTCATCTATCTTGGGCAGGTCCGAGCAAAGATATGATAAATATTGCTACACAATATGGTAAGACACTGCAAATGACTGGCCATCCATATGATACAGACTGAGGCCATGTAATCAGTGCTTCTTTGTATTTACTCCTTTTCCTTAACTGAATAAGAACTGCAGGCTTAGCAACTCTTATACTGAGCAAAATTAGTTTTCATCAGTGTACAAATATACAAGGAGTGTATCATTCATATCTGGACAACTTGTGAAAACTGACATACTCTTGGCTCTACAGAGAGGGATTGGAAAGATTGGATCATTTTGTTAGTTGTGTTGAGAGAGAGAGGTGGGGTAGAGAGGGAGAGAAAAGAAATTTCTCAAAGGTCAAAAATGATTAAAGAAGATCATAAGATGAGTTATCTAACTGTTTGGGATCAAGCTGCATCTGGCAGAAAATTAAACATCTGGCTGTTTTCATGGCACAGATAATGAACAGGCTAGAAAGGAAGTTCAAGATCAAAGGAATACAAACCAACTACATTCAAATGCAACTAAATATTGAATATAAAATAGCTTGACAGAAAAGAACTAAACAGAATGCAGTCCCCACCCCCATTTAACGAGAAATTATAAAAGGATGAATGAACAGGGATATGAAGGGCAAGGTTTTTTTCATGGAACCCTGTTACAAACATGAGAAGCTCTTTTACGCACAGCCCTTAATTTCAGCTGAAATAGCAACTGCATCATGGTTTTTCCAAGGTGTAAGAGCATCATACACAAGCGTGTCCTGCTTTACTGCTGAACCCTGGCACACATCAGAAAGCTGAATGCTGCATGGCTGAATAGCCTTTGTGCATCTATAGCTGGAACTCTCCCCTGCCCCAGATGTTGAGTGTCATCAGATGAGCGTTTTATCACATGCTTGTAACTCCCCACTTTACAGATGTTCACGGGTCCTTTTGATGATGACGTCCACCTCCCATGCGGCTCCCGCTCCTTCTTGCCTTCTTTCCGTCACAAAATAGATCCTTCTAAATCTGATATTTTTAAAAAACAGAATGTGCCACCATTTCCTGCTGTGTACAGGAAAAGTGGCACGATAAAAATGGCCACTAAATGGGTCACGTGGTCGTTTACTTCCTCTTTCTTCCCCTGTGTGAAGAAAGAAGCAATATCAAGGGACAGAAAGGGGGGGGGAAGCAATGGTAAAGAAACGTGATCCCCTCCATCTGATGATGTTTCTTATTGCCACTATTCCCTCCTTTCCTTCTCAAAACGTTGCCACTAGAAAAATCAGTTACTATCCGCGTTCCCATGCGCTTACCTGCCAGCTGGTGTTTTTGGATCAGATTCGACCCATCATTTGCCTTCCATCTGCGGCAAGCCACCATCGTAGAGCCCCCAGCCCACTGCGGATGAAGGTTATATGGCAGACCAGAGGTCAGCTCAAAGCTCTGGCCACTAGATAAGCACATAGGTTTGGGAAGTGAGTGACTGGTCACCACAGTGGCAGCACTGGGCAGGATCAGCAGCAAGACTTCACTGGGCTGCGGCATCATGCCCAGAGGCAGCAGTGGTGTGAGGCACCAGGCTCTACGTAACGCATGGAACGCACACACAAAAATCAGGAACTGTTCCCCTGGGCCCACCCCCAGCAACTCCCCTGCTTACAAGCATAAAGTTATTTACATTCTCAGTGATGGCAGGGGAGGCTTCCACATAGAGATCTTCCATGTTTAGGGTGACCATATGAAAAGGAGGACAGGGCCCCTGTATCTTTAACAGTTGTATTGAAAAGGGAATTCCTGCAGGTGTCATTTTATGCATGCAGCACCTGGTGAAATTCCCTCTTCCTCACAACAGTTAAAGCTGCAGGAGCCTGCCCTCTTGACCAGATACAAAAGAGGGCAGGGCTCCCGCAGCTTTTAACTATCCATGTTAATATCATCCTGTGCCTGATTACTACTTGGATTCTGGCTGCCTTGGATTCTGGCATCACAGCAAAGAGCAATCCCTTCCTGGAAGCACTGAAATCCAATAGCAGAGCAGGTGTCAGGCAAAATAGGGCAGCCACCTGGCACATGAGGCAGTCACTTTGCTGAAGCTAAGCAGGTCTAAGTCTTGTTGGTTCTTGGAGGAGAGACCACCTGAGAATCACATGTAGCCACTTTGACTTCAACGATGGAAGAAAGGTGGGATATAAATGTACCAATAAAAAGAAGTCAGGGCTATTCCTGCTAGCAGTTATTTTCACAGAGAACTGATGTTAGAACAGTTGTCAGCTTGCCCTCCCTCCCTCATGAATGTCAGGGCCAGATGTATACTAAGCAGGATATGACACTTTGAAAACAGTTTAAAAACTGTATATGGAGTGTGTTCTGAGACCCAACAGTTGTCAATACTGTTATAAACTGTTTTAAAGTAGTAGTGTAGATCCTGCCATGGCCTCAGTTAGGTAGCAAAGAATTTATATAAGTTTACCATTGTGGATTACAGAATGCTGGACCCTTGGTTTGTTTCAATAAGACAAGTGCCTCTTAATGTAATATAAAATACATTTATTTGTAATCAACAATGTTATAAACAATCCTGAAGAGTTGTCAGTTAATGTTTTTCCATGTTTTCCTGAGTGCTCCCTCTGAGAGCAAATTATCTAGTTTACTGAAGATTTTACATAGCAATTTTCTCAGACATTTTCCAAATGGACTCCTCCTAATGAAGTTAATCAGTAAACAGCATAACCTCTGGCCTAGTGTTTCCTTGGCTGTTCTTAGAGGAAGTTTTAATTTTTGCTTGTGAATAAAGTATTGGGATATTAAGAAAGCAGGAGACTGCTGCACTGTAAAGGCACTGGTTTTCTGGAACTGCCTTGTAAATGGTCAGACTGATGCCCTCTAAAAAGGTAGGATATTATCCCAGCTCACTTGTGGTTTGTGTGTCTAAATACTGGGTAAGATGATTTCAGCTACACAGAAACCTATCTCTATCAATGGATGTCTGTGACCCGAGGCACCCAGTATTGTTATTTAGAGCAAACTGATTTCTTTTGTACTGTTGAGATGCAGCTTGCTTCATAGTCCATTACAGTTTGGTCTGTTAAGCATTTCCTTTTGCCCTGCACAATAATTTCTAATTTATTTATTTTTATTCCTCTTGCTGCCTGCTTGTATTATGAATGATGTTTTATAAGACAAGAGTGAGCTGACCACTTTAGCATGGTCTCCTTAAATAAAAACTGGAATACCCATGCTGTTGATGCGTGCTAAAAACATAAAGCAAGAATGCATACCTAGAATTTCTCAGGAGTTAGGCAAAACTAATATATGTTAAGCAATCTTGAATATGCCTAAACATGGTTCTAGGGCACTGAATCCACTCCAGGTTTCAATCAGAACCAGTCAGAACTCTAAATAAACTATCAAAAGTGCAAAGCTTAGATAGCTCCTTTATAGTTCAGACTGGAACCTGGAGCGGATTCATTGGCCCACTGATATCGGAGCCAAAAAGCAACAAAACTTGTGGTTAAACTAAAGATTTTAAACCACAGATTTTAAAAATGCAGGAGTGCTAAAATATCTATTAATAGAATATATTCAAATGAGTAATAATGCTGCAGCGTTCCAGACAAAAACTGATACAAATGCTTAGGACTGAGATGTAATATTACACTTGTAAAGTCAATTAACTATAAACCTCTAATCTCTTACTTCTGGAGGAGTTTCATCACTGTTTATCTAATAATTGCAGAATAAGCAGCAAGCGGACTTTCCAACTGTTTTTTGTTTGTTTGTTTAGGTTTTGGGGCTTAGGACCAATTCACATCACAATTTTTCTGCTTTCTAAAAACAGCAACCTTATATTGATTTTTCCCAGTCAAATGTTGAACAAGCCCTAATCTACACCAAGCAGGATATAGCACTATGAACGTGGTATGAAAGCGGTATATGGTATGTGTCAATGGGCCCCAACAGTTGTCTGTGGCTCCTGCCTTTTATATATCACTTTCATGCCGCTTTCATAGTGCAATATCCTGCTTGGTGTAGATTAGGCCCAGGTTAAGAACAAAACAGCCATGCTGGACCAGACCATCTAGTCCAACATTCTGTTCTCATGGTGGCCAACCAAATGCCTGTAGGAAACCCACAAATAGGATATGAGTAAATGGTTCAAAAATGTGTCCAGATGGCAGGTCAAGCCATATTTGATTAACTAACTTTTATGTAGTTTCCCGAATTTGAAATGAACTGTGTCCTGGATATGTGCTGAACCTACAATATTCTTATTTAGATGTGGATTCAGGGTGGCATACATACTCATATTGCTTCAGCTCCTAACAGGTTTGTCCTCAACATCAGGTTGAACCGAAATCTTTACAGAACAGCAGCGCTTCTATTCTAAACATAAAACAGCTCAAATGGCTGAAAGAAAAAGAGACAGAGATTCAGCTCAGAATGACTGAATATCAATACATATTGGATGAGGGGAAGTAGAAAAATGACAAATGTTCATCCCTTAGACTTGTATATTTAGTGTGGGGAAGTTGTTCAAGTGAGAGATAATAGAACTGGGTTTTGTGTTATTATCTAGGTGTGCTTCCAGAACCAATGACTTCTCCAATGCAAGATTCGGACGTGTCAACTTACTCACAGTACAACACCGTACCGTACAACTTTTCCACAGTGCAGCCTCCAATCTCTTCACCGCCTTATTACTCCAACCTCAGCTTCTATCCCCAACAGCCTGAAGAATGGTACCCACCTGTAATGTATGAGCTCAGAAAAATGCCTTCTGATAATTTTTTCACAAAGGAGCCAGACCTAGGGGGCATGGCTGTAACCAAGAAGTCTCGGTTGGGCTATTCCTCTGGAAGAATGAAAGGCGAGGAGCTGTGTGTTGTCTGTGGTGACAAAGCCTCTGGGTATCATTATAACGCCCTTACTTGTGAAGGCTGCAAAGGTAGGATAAATAAATGATTGAAAAGGGAACAATCACCTATTTAGAGGGCAACGTTTAGGGGAATTTAGGAGATAAGACAGATAGGCAGAGAGCCAGTGTAGTATATGATTAGAGTATTGAACTTATACTAGGAGGTAACCTGGTTTCAAATTCCTGCTCAATCTGCTGTCAGCCTAATCTACTTTACAGGGTTTGTGATAGGATACAAGGGGAAGGGCCATGTACACTCTCATGAGCTCTTTTGAGGAAGCATGTAATAAACGTTCCCGTCCATGAAGCAGTTCTCCCCAACGTTTAGTTGCCCTTTTCTCTATGTTCTCCAGTTCTACTGTATCTTTTTTGGTGTTTTGCATTAAAAAATAATAATGCGTATCTGTTTATAGTCAACCTACAAGGTTGTTTTCCTTTACTGGTAGATAAGACACTAATTTGCAGAGCCAATTTTGTTCAACACACGATAAAGTCAGTAATCAGAATAACTATTCTTCACAATTACCAGCACCAGAACTCTAGCAAAAATAATAAATTATTATTACTGAAACTATTATTGAAACTATTCCGGAATAGTCATATTGAAGTTGATGGTACTTCTCAATCTAAATGTAAAGAAGTAAGAGATGTTTAGGAACTGTTCAATGAAAACCTATTGATCTGTAATGTACAAGAACTTATAGACCTAGTTCACTCACAGTGACAACTTGAAGTACAGGTTGAGTATGGACTGAGCTATGTGCGAACCCAGGACTATGAATTAACTATGGGTTATTAACCATGAACAACCCATGAAGAGAACCCATGGTTTGTTCTTAGGGTGTCAACTCTGGGTTGTTTAAACCATAGGTGGTTGTTATATGCAAAACCAGAACTGTGGGTTGTTTATGGTTTGTTTTGCCAGGCTCAGAGACAGGTAAGAAACAATCCCAGCTGCTCTTCATGCCAATACTATCATGCTGCAGAGGTATGTGGGATGCAGGGAGGGAATGGATGAAGGCAGTGGAAACTGAACAACCCAGAAATTGAAAAAATAACCCAGAGTTTGCTTGATCATCTAGCAGCCAAATCATGGGTTAACTAAAGAGAGAGCCAGTGTGGTGTAGTGGCTAGAGTGTTGGACTGGGAGTTGGGAGATCCGGGTTCTAGTCCCCAGTCAGCCATGGAAACCCACTAGGTGACTTTGGGCCAGTCACACACTCTCAGCCCAACCCACCTCACAGGGTTGTTGTTGTGGGGATATAATGGAGAGGAGGAGGAGGAGGGGGATTATGTATGCCACCCTGGGTTCCTTAGAGGAAAAAAGGTGGGATATAAATGCAATAATTAATAAATAAATGGGTTGTTATTATGTGTGAACTAGGTTAAAATGTCCCAAGAACACTGATATTTTACAATAAGGGTAACTCATCCCATAACACTGAAGATATATTTTAAACATACCTTTCAGTACCATACCATACATCTTTATTGCGATCCATAGATCCATGAAAAAACAAGAATCAAACATAAAACATCAGACGGTTAGAGCTATTGTCAACTTTCGTCTAATACACAGAGAGCTCTAATCCTGGCCACCACTATAAGAAATTTAGCAACAGCCAAAGTTACTTTTGAGGACTTATCTTCCAACAGAAACTTAACATAAAATTGGTCTGAACTTCTGGACAGTTTACTCAACAATAGGGTGATCATAAGATGATGGGCCTGATTATAAAAGCTACAGGACAGAAGGATATGCTCCATCGTCTCCACTTCCACATTCCTACAGGGGCACCATCATTCCTGATAAGGGACACCAGCATATCTGCCCCAAAGTAATTCAATAGAATAAACATTGCATCTGGCCTTGGAGAAAGCAATATGATATTTAGCCACTGACAGGTTCTTTAGTCAGCCAGCTGAAGAGGCCCAACGTAATGAACGTGCAATGCACTGGGAGAGCAGGAAACATAAGAGCGAGTGCATAAGTCGCAGAAGGCTATGTCCCACAGTCTTTGTTTAACAGATTTAAAAGCAAAATTCAAGCCCAGATTAAGGAGGAAGGAAGAGGAGAGACCGATTGAAGCTGCCTTCCTGGCAAGAAGCTTGGACCAGCTGTTCGCATAGTTGTCCTGAGCCAGACACGGAAGCAGACCTGAGCCCCTCCCAAAAAGACTAACTTCTATCCAAAATTTTAAGGCAGACCACCAAGCCCTAAGCAAAAGAGAGCTTTCCCCAGTTTCCAACAAAAGTACAGAATTAGGGACACACTTTGGGAGTTGAAGAAGGGTCCTCAAAAACCTTCTCTGTAGCTTATCTATCTCAGATGTTAATCCCCCTATCCAGATGTTGGAGGTATATAAAAGCTGGGCTGCAGACTTGGCATTAAATACTTTGTTGGCAGACGGTATAAACATTCCCCCTTTAGTAGAGAAAAAACATGTTATTGCGGCTGAACTGACTGAAACTTTATTAAGGGTGGCCGATCTATGGGCACTCCAGGACAGGGTATGATGGAATAACAGCCCCAGGTAAGAGAAATTTTTCACCTGTTCCAGGATATGCCCATCAAGGGACCACCGGCGTTGAGAAAATCTATTTTGAAAGACCATGACTTTAGATTTCTCAAAATTAATTTTCAGATCGTTAGTCAAGCAAAAGTTGGAGAATTTCATTAAAAGATGTTTCAAACCAGGTCTAGAACAGGAGAGAATAGCATCGTCTGCATAAAGAAAAATAGGAATTTTCCTTGAGCCAAGTTTGGGCAAGTGTCCTTCGTGGTCAGACAGGGCCTCCTCAATATCATTTATGTATAAGTTAAATAATGTAGGTGCGAGGATACAGCTCTGTCTTACTCCTCTAGACATAAGAATTTCATTTGAAAGCTGTCCCTGTGTGCCACATCTAACTCGCATCCTGCTGTCACTGTATAGAACCATTATAAGATTAAGAAGTCTTTTGTCCACCAGGATCTTATCTAATTTCTCCCAAAGTTTGGTTCTAAGGATGGAGTCAAAAGCAGACTTCAGATCCATGAAGGCGACAAACAGTTTGCTACATAGAAATTTAAGATGTTTCTCCGCTAAGTGAAAAAGAATCAGACCATGATCAGAGGTGGAGTGATTCTTTTTAAAGGCAGCTTGGGCCTCCGTGACAACATTATTGGTGTCGAGGATGTCAGTTAGTCTATTAGATAGAAATCAAGCATAGAGCTTGCCTATTATTGAGAGCAGGCTAATAGGTCTAAAATTCCCAGGGTCGTTTGGGTGTCCCTTTTTGTATATCGGAACCACAATTGCGTGTCTCCAACTGTCAGGGATTTTGCCAGATTGATTTATAACGGTAAAAGGATTTATAAAATTGATTTATAAACAAAGGAGCCCACCAATCCTGACTGATTTTAATAAATTCAGCAAGGATAAAGTCTATGCCGGGTGCCTTACCCCCTTTAAGTTGGTGGATTAATTTGATCACTTCCTCCATAGAGACCAAATTCCAGGGTGGGAGGGAGGAAAAAGTGACATCCTGCATATCAGCCTGAGCTGATTGTATAGTGTCTGGGTCAGTAAAAATGGCTCTGAAATGATCCTCCCAGACCTGAGCTGGAATTGTGCAACTAGGTGCTTGGCAGTTGGATAGTAACAATCTGCCAAAACATTTTTGAATCATTATTCAAAGAGGTATTTAACAGCAGGGACCAGGAGTTTTGTTCAGCTTGGCGTATTTTTTGGGCTATGAGGGACTTGTATTGCTTTTTTAACTGAAAATAGGTCGAAGGGAGATAATTATAGCCCGATTTTCTGTAGGTTATATAAGACTCCCTTATCTCATTTTTCTTCAGGTAACATTCTCTGTCAAACCAAATAGGGCCCTTATAGATCATAGGGGCAATATTATCTGACCCTGACCAGCCTGCAGGAGTTAAAGCATTTTGGAAAAAGTCGATTAGATCGTCATACGCTTTTATAGAGGATGCAGCCGATTCCTTCCACAAAATTGCTGATCTTAATCGAATTACTGAATCGGAATTTAATCTTTCCTCTAGAAGACTGCTTAATTTATCGGACCATTTTACCCTCATTCTGTGTGGGCACTCGAACAGGACATCAGTTAAGTGGGTATGGGGTAGTTGTAAATTAGAAGTTGGGGCACATAATATAAGGGTTAAAGGCTGGTGATCGCTACAGGTTCTTGTACCTATATAAAAATGATATACTAACTGGAAGGCATTTCTAGACGCCAGCCCATAGTCTATTGTGCTCGAACCAAATAAATTTGAGAAGGTAAATTCACCTAAGCCTTCCCAAAGGTCCACCCCATTTAAAATAACTAAATCCAAACTGAGCTGAAGTTGAGCCAGGCAAAAGCTGGCGTAATTCAGAAACTGATCTTTTGAGTTTCTTTGTGGAAAGTTCCGATTTCCCCTAAGTTCACTCAAGATAGGGTATCTTGCTTCGTTGTTATTTGAGCCAATCCTGGCATTAAAATCACCCAGAATATATAAATATGCATCAAGGAACCTAATAATTTGAGCAGATAAATAGCTCTCTACTTTACGCCAGAGTTTCTTGATCTGCTCATTGGATTTAGCTGGAGGGATATAAACAAACCCTTTCAGTAGGATATTATAGCATATCTGAAATAAATGCACTTATGAATATCAATTTCATTTGCATTACTGAATGATTTCAGAAAGACAACTTTTCTACTAGTGTTGTGTTTAACTTCTCATATTGATAGGATATTAGCGATCTCTTTATTCCACCCATAATATTATCAGCCTGCTTATTGTCAATAACAACATTTATTTATGAATTTATTTATTACATTTTTATACCACCCAATAGCTGAAGCTCTCTTGGCAGTTATTATCAATGATGATTTTCTGCTAGAACATGGGCTTTAAAAAATCATAATCTGGGATTATATCATCATTTTAAACAGATTTTCTTCTAAGCAGGGAAATGTTTTCTACAGGCAGTGAAAAAAACCCAGCTTTAATGTCTTCTTTTTCTTCCTTAATATGGAAATGTACTAAATTCCTAGGATATTATGGAACCAGCAAATAGGTGGCTCTGAGTGAAAGCACAGAATAATTTGCATTTCAAAGGAGGCCTGTCCGTGTCAGTCAAATACATTTCAATGGAGACTGTACACAAGACAATTTAGATGCAACCTCAAACCTGGACATAGCAAAGTGCCAGTTTTGTTGATAAAAGATGCAGTATTATTATTCTGTAACAAAAACTGTCTTCAGCTACTTTAAATAAGAGGCTTGCCTGAGGCAGCAATTGTGAACTGAATTTACTTTAGAAATGGTATACTTCTGTTTACAAAATTTATAAATTAAAGGTAATGCACTTCTAATTGCAGTGGACAAACAATAGAGAACGCCAATAGAGAACGCCATCAGAGCTTATCACCGTTTCAGTAGAGATGTTACTGAATTTCATAATTGGTTGGCTCATTGGTTGAAACTCATGCATTTGGATCTCTGTCTTATGAATTCTATCTCAAACACTATTGATATTTGGGGAGAATTCAAACCTTACTCAATTTAAGTACAGGGCATAAAACTACCTCAGTTTGTTTCCAGTATTTATTTATTTATTTACTATATTTATATATCGCTCCCCATTCAGAATTTCGAAGCAGTGGACAAAATAAACTAGAATAAAAACACATTAAAATACATTTGTCAAAGAAACAAAGTGCAAAATAAACCACGGCTTGTCATTAAGAGAAGGCTTCCTAGAACAATGAGGTTTTTAGAAAGTGCCAGAAGGACCCTTTCAGATATTAATTGGCCTTCTTATACACTTAGGCCTTCTTATACACTTAGATACATAGTTCACTCCCTCCTTCACCTGCTTTTATGCTCACACCAACTCTTTGAGGAAAATTAGATTGATAGTGGCTCAGTTGAGATGACACATTAGTCAATGCAGTGTGAAAACTTCACTCAATGGTTGAATTTTTAGGAGGTACTTCCCACACAATATGTTCTAACTCCACTGTTGTGTGACTGTGGGCTACTGTGGAGTTGAGTAGAATCCATCTTGACATTTGATTGTCAGTTCCTCCACCCTCTCTCTTCCCCCTGTCATCCCAACTGCTGCAAAAAAAATTCCGGCAGCTCTCCTAGAGTGGCACTCTCTCCTTTCGCTGCTGTTGCCAGGGAGCTCTGTAGCCAGTGGGAAAAGTCAACTCAATGCAATGAAAAACTCCATGGAACCCTCCACAGTACACAATGGTTGTGCAGGAACTCTTCTCCGCACAGCATGGATATTCTGTGTGGAGTTTCCACACACAAAAAACCAAACTCCACTGTGGGGAGTTTCTAGACCATTGCATTAAGGGTAGACAGAAGGTAGATCTTCAGATATTTTAGACTTCAAATTTCAAAAAGCTTCTTCCAGCATGGCCAATATTCAGGAATGATGGAGTTGAAGTCCAAAACAGTGCCTGAGCATGGTAATGGACTGGATGAGGGCCAACAAACTGAGACTCAATCCAGACAAGACAGAAGTACTGTTAGCAAGTGGTTCATCTGTCCGTCTAGTGATGTTCAGCCTGTTCTGGACGGGGTTGCACTCTCTCTAAAGGATTGGGTTCATAGTTTGGGGATGCTCTTGGATCCAGAACTGTCACTTGAGGCAGAGGTGAAGTCAGTGGCAAGGAGCACCTCTTATCAGCTTAGACTGATATACCAACTGCGCCCTTAGCTGGACATAGATAGCCTAGCTACAGTTATCCATACTCTGATAACCTCTTGTCTGGATTACTGCAATGCGTTATACGTGGGGCTGCCTTTGAAAATGGTCTGGAAACTTCAACTGGTACAAAACAGGGCAGCACGGTTACTAACAGGGACTGGCCAATGAGACCACATCACGCCAGTCCTTTTCCAGCTTCACTGGCTGCCAGTCCAGGTCCGTGCCTGATTCAGAGCGCTGGTATTAACATTCAAAGCTGTAAACGGCTTGGAGCCAGGCTATCTGAAGGATCGCCTCCTCCCATATGTACCTGCCCAGACCCTAAGATCATCCTCAGGGGTCCTTCTCCGTGAGCTCCTGCCAAAGGAAGTGAGGCAGGTGGCTACCAGGAGGAGGGCCTTCTCTGCTGTGGCACCCCAGCTGTGAAATGAGCTCCCTAAAGAGGTTCGCCTGGCACCTACAATATACACTTTTAGACACCAGGTGAAGACCTTTTTTTTTTCTCAGCATTTTAACAGTCTAGCAACTTAATTTTAACTTTGCTGTTTAAAATTTGTATTTTAAACCTGTATTAATTTCTGCATTGCTGCTCGATTTTATCTTGGTTGTGTTTTTATATTGTATTTTATATTATGCTTTTATACTGTTTATTTTATACTTTGAATGGTTTTTCATGGTTTTAATTTTTGTAAACTGCCCAGAGAGCCTTGGCTATTCGGCAGTATAAAAATGCAATCAATCAATAAATAAAAGTAAAAACAAAACAACCCCCCCCGACCCTGCTCCCCCACCCCCAATGTCCCTGGACCGGGTACTCGCAGGGAAGTGGGAAGAAGCCAGGATGGGCGCCCACCCCCCCCCCCAGACCTCAGGATCATCCTGGGATAACTGGAAAAGCTGGGGGAAAAGTCGTCCCAGAAATCCCGGGGAAATGGAGGGATCATCCCTGCCTGCTCCCGGGACCCCTGTGCATCATGTGGACACACAGGGATGATCCAGGACAATCCCAGGGAAAAAGGCAGGTGTAGACATGCCCTGTTTGAGTGTTTTAGCAAAAATGGGACCTGAGACTGAGGGGCAGTATTGTATAATTTTTGAGGCATAGCATAAGTGTTGGAAATACTTAACCATAAAGCAGCATGACCTTTACTGGGTTAAACAAAGTCAATGCAGATCTGGCATTTACATATGAATTAACTGTAACTTTATTTTAAAACAAAAAATAGTTTCGAACAGGAATCTCATGCTGCACGTATCCCTGTCAATTCAGGTTTCTTCAGAAGAAGTATCACCAAAAATGCTGTATATAAGTGCAAAAATGGAGGGAACTGCGAAATGGACATGTATATGAGGAGAAAGTGTCAGAAGTGCCGTCTACAAAAGTGCAAAGAAGTAGGAATGCTGGCTGAATGTATGTATACATATATTTGTATCATGTAACTATTCATTTCAATTGGGAAGTCTGTGTGGTTGGCATTTGCATTTGTAAAGGCTGGGGAAAGGCTAGTAAAACTCTAAGATGATCTTTGCATTATAGTTGAATACAGTTCAAGGTAACTATATCAGGAAGATCCAAGTGTGTAATAACAGATCAGCAAATAAACCAAAAGCTTTGAATTTTGTTTTCTGTCATGTTAAGAGAGATGCAATATAGATGTGCTGAGGGAGAGCATATTCCTTTCCTCCTGTAGCATTTTTCATGAAGTAAATAAATTAAATTACCCCAAGCAGCTGTAACCCCTTAAGGGAAAGATATACGTACCCCTAAAGCTGCAATTTCATAAAAGAGAGAGAGAAGGAAAGAAAAGGACATCCAATTACAAATCTCCCACATAATGTGTACTTTGGTCTTCAGACTCTTGGTGTTACTTAGTTTAACTAACTATGGCATAAGTACCTTATTTAAAACTTATCTTTTTGGAATATGCTGCTTTTTGTAGATGTAGGGATAGGATTACAGCTGCATTTTGTGTTCCCTCTTGATGGCTCCAATCATTTTAGCATAACTGTGGTGTCACACCAATTTAGGCTTATACCGGAAATTAATCTACTCTGGGTTTTTAATATACTTCCATCCTCCAATCTGATAATGAGATGCTATATTAACTGTTAGGCTTTGTGGAAAACAACAGCCTCTGTCAGTGTTTGGAATCCATGCAAGAATTATAATATAATTAATCTTTCATTTTGTAAATTTAGCAGACCGCAAAGATCTTGAGATATGCCCTATTTCCACCCAATGCATAAATTCACAAACAAATCATGGTGCCAAAGTGATGAAAACGCTCAATGAATCTATAGGTGCTGCATAAAAATAAGACCCTACAAAGTTGAATCCAGCTTTATTTGTTCCCAAGTGTGTGTGTGTGTGTGTGTGTGTGTGTGTGTGTGTGTGAGAGAGAGAGAGAGAGAGAGAGGGGGGGGGGGCAGGGGGTGTTTTCAGGACTGCTACTGCCCTAGTGCCTAATAATAGACTGAACAGAAAAATAGGCCAATGTAAATAATACTGACCAAGGTTAATGGAAATGGAAACTTTTAACCAGCTGATCATTTTCTCAGATTGTCCTATACGAAACAAAGGCCAACAATAGGTGCTGCCACTTGAATCTTCCTCTGCAATGGAAACCTGTACTTTGTTACTATGAGGCTCATATAACTCATAACTTAAACATAAGCATGTTCTTGTAAAATGCAGCAATGAGGACATTTTGCAAGCTGCTTGGCTGATAACCGTCACATAAGGAGTGGTACTGTATAATTTTAGGGTTGTTTTTTTTCTTTCTTTCTAAACTCAAGGTTGGCCAGAGTAGTTACACTTGCAGCCTCTATTTGTAAATTGAAGTAATTTCTTTGAAATTAACTTTACCTTGGACTTTGCTTCATTTACTCATACTGCAGTGCTGCAATTATTCCTGTGGAATACTCTTATACTGCAAAAAGGAGGCAATCTTACCAATATTTATGGTCTTTACTCAGGTGTTCCTGATTCATCATGTATCACAGGAACACTAATATGTGATCATGTCATTGTGTGTGTTTAAAATTGAACTTTTTTAAAAAACTGTAAGCCTAATTCAAAGAAGCAGATTTTGAAACTATCCTCTCTCAGGTCCGCTTCACACATTACAAGGAAAGACATGATACTCATTGGAAGTCATTTATTGAAAATAAAACTGCCAACATCATAACGCCTTTATACAAATCTGTGGTTGACCACACTTGGAATATTGTGCACAGTTTTGGCTCCTGCACTGCAAAACAGGTACTTTGGAGCTGAAAAGGGTGCAGAAAAGAGCAGCCCAGATGATCAAGGGGCTAGAACTATTCCATGAGGAGCGAAAGGGGACTCTTTAGCTTAGAAAAAAGATTAGTAAGGGGAAATATGATGGAAATACATAAAAGTATGCATACTGTGGAGATAATGGTTAAAGATACGTTTTTCTCCCTCTCTCATAATATTGGAACCTGGGGCCATCCATTGAAGCTGAATGGCGAGAGATTCAGGACATAAAAAAGGAAGTATTTCTTCACAAAGTAGATAGTTAGGCAATGGATTCACTCCCAGGAGATGTAGTATTAGAGAATGCCCATTCTGCCATGCCTGGCGTAGCCTGGGCATGGGGAGGGATTTGCGGGCGGGGCAAGGTAGGGACGTGCCCATCTCACTATGACTATACATTATCTGGATGGTAGTATACCTCTGGAAACCAGTTATTGGGGAACATGAGCAGGAGAATGTTGTACGCCCTGCTTGGGGGCTTCTCATAGGTATCTCTGGTTGGATACTCTGGGAACAGAATGCTGGACTAGATGGGCCAGCAGGGTTGTTCTTACATTCTTAGCTGTTCCCTGGGTTCCCTAATCTCTATGAAGATTAGGAGGGCGGTTTCCAGGAGAGGAGCTCTTCTGCGATTGCACTTCAATTGTAGTTCTAACTGGCACCTTATTTATTCTTTTATTTATATTACTTCTATAGTGTATGACATCCCAGGATTTCCATGTGGTTTACATAAAAAAAACATGCAATATAAAAACCAATATAAAAACAGTTAAAAAAACAACAACAAACCTGAAAAGCATTACAGCAAAAGCAGGAAAACAGAGCAGTGTCATAATTGATTACAAGTCAGGGAAAGCCTGAGTGAACAAATGCTTTTTTCAGAGGCGCTCAAAGTTCAGCATAGCTTGTTGCCTCTCAAACCACATGTGGTGGAGCAGTGTTTCATGGGTGCCACTACAGAGAAGATCCACTTCTGTGCTGTTGCCTTGCAACATACAACGACTAACAAGGTCTCCTTGGAAGATCTAAGGAGCTGTGGAGGCTGGTGGCTCCGATGTTAGTGGGGCTTTGAATCTTCTCTGCGTTTCAGTCACAACCAGAAGAGTTATCCAAGGTGTTTAATGCTCCACCGGCATCGGAGCCACCAGCCTCCACTGCTTAGGGTTCGATTTGGTGTATATCGGGGAAGGTGGTCACCTTCCTTGTTCATCTTTAGGCACCAGGCAAATTCTGTCCTTTTAGTCAGGCTTTGGGTGGGTAAATTGATCTTATTTGTTTGTTTGCGCTTTGTGCCTTGGGCTAAGATGCTGCTTTTATTGTTGTTATTTGTAATGATGCACAAATATCATCGTGATTCTCTGATCTTCTGTTTTATAATCATTTTTTTATGAGATTTTGTGAAGCAGCCTTGGCAAAAAAGCAGCTTATACATTTTAAATAAATCTGTCAAATGAACAAACAAAAACTAAAAATAACCCCCAGTTCATCCAGTGTGTGTCACTGTAATAACCAGTGTAGTGTGTGGTGGGAGGGAGATACATATCTCAAAACATGAAGTAAACATTCAATTGTTGAAAGCCCTATTTTGTGTTTACCACATGTTTTTAGAAACATCTTCCTCCACTGTTTACTATAGAACTACACAGTGGACATACAAGAGCATCTTTGTCCAATAACATATGAATTGGTCATCACATTTTGGCAGTATTCATTGTGGTGTTAAGCAAAAAACACCCAACCCACCCACAACCAGTAGTGAAATGATAGAAGTCAGCACCAACTCCAATGTCTGCGTCATTATCACAAATACTATTTTACTCCTTCAAGATATTATGTGGGACTGTTATTTTAATCCTTTAAATTTCCTCTTCTTTCAGTCATAGAGGAAACTTACTTTCTATGGTGCATAATTTTATAATATACAGGATATTAAAAGCATTCACCAGTGAATTAGACATTTTCATTGATATCTTCCTCAACAATATCTGGTCTCTGAACGAGACTATTTTCCTGTTCTCCAGCCTCAAAAGTAGGGCACTCAGGTGACTCTATGTTTTTTTAAAATAAACTTTAATTTAAGTTGTTATTATGGTTATATCCTTGGATCAACATTTGCCTGCTTCTCTGTCAGTGACAGAATGTCTTCTGAAGTTAAGGCAGCCTTTATACATACAATATAGTGAAAGATGCAATAATCCACATTAAAGAAACCATGGGGTTTTATACCATTTCGTATTTCTGGGTAGTAGAATCATTAAGACCTGGTTCACACATAGACCCTGTTCAGACAACACGCTAAACCAAGGTGGTTAAGCATTTTGAGCTAAACATGATGGCTTAGTGTGTCGTGTGAACCATGACTGAGCATGTAGTATGAACCATTCCTAACCATGGTGGCTACATAATGGTTTAAACACAATCACTAAACATTTGCTGCAAAAGGGTTGGCAGCCAACCTTGGCTTAGCATGTTGTCTGAATAGGCTCATAATGATAAAACATGGTTTGTTGAATTGTGGGTTGTTACATGTGTACCTGGAACTATGGGTTCGCAATAGACAACCCATAAAATTAACCCATGGTTTATTGTTGGGTTGTGAACTGTGGGTTGTTTAAACCACAGGTTCTTGTTATTTGCAAACCCAGAATCATGGGTTGTTCATGGTTCATCAGGCTACAGAGGTAGCGGGCAAGAGTGGTAAAAAACAAACAAACCAGTAGAGGCTGCAGTTGGCTAATAAAATGAGCTCGTAAAATAAATGAAGGCTGGAGGAATACATTAGGTACACATGGGCAGACGTTTGTTTCTATTGTGGCTCACACACATGCTAAAAGGTCAGATGAACAAAATCTAGATATTCATTCTGTATGATGCTTTAGGTTTGTTAACAGAAATACAATGTAAGTCAAAACGACTAAGAAAAAATACAACACAGCCAATAGATCAGACAACTGGTGAAGATACTGAGGGACCTGACTTGAAGCAAGTGTCATCTACAACCAAATTCTACAAGGTAATACAATTATTGTAACATTTTGCAGGTTACAGTTATCTATAGTTTGATACAACTATGTAGGGGATTAAATGAGTATAACAACATGTTAGTAACTTCCAGACTTTTCATAGATCAGTTACTGAGTTTGTAATAATTCCTGTAGATAATCAGATATGCTATTTAGCAGGTGACATTAAAGGCGTGATCCCTGTGTACAACACTGAGGATCATGTTGGAACAATATTGTCTTATTTTTTTCACTTTATAAGTACATTAGCAAAAAAGCCTGTCATACGACAGGTGTAGAGGAGCAGTCTGGTGAGGAGGTTGGTGGGTTTTGGCCCCTCTGCTAGGCCGGAAGCTCCTGGCAGTTATCTTTCTTCGGAACTTGGAACTTCCATAGAAGGCCGCAGTTCAGAGAAACGTCGCTAGATGGCGCCAGAGGGCAAAACCTAGAAGTGGTTTGGCGGAGCCCTCTGGCCTTCTATCTTGGAACTTCCCTAGATGGCAGTTATTTTTCTTGGAACTTCCATAGAAGGCTCTGTGAGCTCAGAATTTTTAAACATGCAAATAGGAGATAATGCAAAGGCAATGGATTGGCCTATAAGTGCAAATAGGAGAGAACATGCAAATAGCCTATAAGTGCAAATAGGAGAGAACATGCAAATAGGAGAGAAGGCAGAGGCAGTGGATTGGCCTACTGGTTGGCCTACTGGTCATTGTGACATCACCAACCAGTAGGCCAATCCACTGCCTCTGCCTTCTCTCCTATTTGCATAAGTGGCTTGGAGGAGGCCTCTGGGCTTTTATATATATAGATGATTTGCATGGTGGTACCCAAATGTTCTTGTTAATGGCTGTCAGATGAAATACCAAGTTGCACAAGTATAATGTCATAAGGTTCCTATTATGATTTGTAATAGTGTGTTGGTGCAACAGTGGGTATAGTTCATCCCAAGTATTCAGTTATTGAAGAAACATGTCTTAGCATGGCAGTAATAGTTTATAAGGTTCCCTCACCCCACTCCACTCTTATATAATTGAATAGGATATTTAATGCTAGCTCTGGAAATATTATGGTAGTCTCAAGTATATGGATCCCTTGTAAAATCTACCCATGCCAAACTCTTCACAATAAAACATTTGTTATTATATCGTTTTTAGATTTCTATGCATATGTAACTTAAGGATAACTGTTTCTATTGTTGAAATCAAGGTGCTCAAAACTGTGCGGTATAAATAAAATACAAGGTATAAACTCATAGTTACTGAAGCTTATGGTTTATTTTTGCCAGTATAGGAGAAAGTAGAACTAACCCCAGAACAGCAGAATCTTCTTCACTATATCATGGATTCATATAATAAGCAACGATTTCCTCCTGAGGTTTCTAAAAAGCTTGTAAGTATGCCATTTAATACAATACTCAAACATTTCAGAGTCAAAAAAAATTTCAAAGCATTTCCAGTAGAATTTCTAGTTGCTCTACAAAAAATCTTCCGTTGTGAAGTAGTTTTTGCAGTAGGAATTATAGATAATGGACACTATTCTGTTCTCCAAATGCAGGGAATAGGGTGTGAAGGCACAGCATGCAGGTAAACAGATAAATGGTAGGAAAGAGCAGGATGGCCCAGTTTGCTTTTAATTTTACCCCATCACTTTGACACCATCACCAAGCCAGCAGGCTGGATTTATTTATTTATTTATTTATTTATTTATTACATTTCTATACCACCCAATAGCCGAAGCTCTCTGGGCGGTTCACAAAAATTAAAACCATAGTAAGACAACCAACAGGTTAAAAGCACAAATACAAAATACAATTTAAAAAGCACAACCAGAATAAAAACCATGCAGCAAAATTGATATAAAATTAAAATACAGAGTTAAAACAGTAAAATTTAAATTTAAGTTAAAATTAAGTGTTAAAATACTGAGAGAATAAAAAGGTCTTCAACTGGCGACAAAAGGAGTACAGTGTAGGCGCCAGGCGGCCCTCTCTGGGGAGCTCATTCCGCTTGTTGTCAAGGGGATGGGAGCTTTTGGGGGTATAATAAACCATAACCCCGAGTTCAGAAGTATTGCTA
This sequence comes from Elgaria multicarinata webbii, assembly GCF_023053635.1. Classification (NCBI taxonomy): domain Eukaryota; kingdom Metazoa; phylum Chordata; class Lepidosauria; order Squamata; family Anguidae; genus Elgaria; species Elgaria multicarinata. Next base: position 41,328,149 of record NC_086179.1, on the reverse strand, counting down.
AATTAACCATGTCTGGTTTGTTTATCTGCTCACATGAACAGGAGGACCTAAACTGGAGCAAACAGGCTATAATCATTATCATGCAGCTCATACTCATTGTGTAGGGGTGGGGAACCTATGTTCTTCCAGATATTGTTGCACTCAAGTTCCCATCAGCCCCAGCCAATACAGTCAGTGGTCAGGGATCATGAAAGTTGTAGTTCAACAACATCTGGAGGGCCAAAGGTGCCTCACACCAGAAAATGTGGTTTAATAAGCTAGGATTCTTAGCTTAAAGTACTGGGCAAACATGGCTAATGAGTGGTACAGGCTCCATCATGAGCAACACTTACACCTGCTCCTGTTAAGCATAATGTTCATACATAGGGCCTGGGTTGGTTTGATACCTAATAAGTGGAGCAGAAGACCTCTAGTAGCCTGATGTGGCAAGAGACTCCACACTGTACCAACAGAAAGCAGGACTGTGATCCTTGTTTTCTTTTCTTGACCTCATGCGAGAACAATTGACTTGTTCCATGTGCTTTTAAAAGTATTATAAACATGCTATCTTTTCTTTCCTATCAATTCATTTTCTCTCGTTGTAGCCTAGCATAATCAGTTCTCTCAACTTTTCATAATCAGCATATTCTAGAGTAATTCAGCTGCATGTGGAATCATCAAGGACACAATCATATGCATGTTTAGACAGAAAAATGTCCTAAAACTCCAGCATTACAGTCAGATTTTTAAAATTATTTTTTGTCTAAGCATGCATAGGATTGCACCCCAAATCCCAGAAATTCTCTTTAGCTGCCACAGGACAAATAATGGCTCATTATTACTATTACTGCAACTATCAGTATTATTAATAATAACAGCATAATTCTGTTTTAATGCTCAGGTACAAGAGGCATTTAGTGCTGAAGAGAATTTTCTCATCTTAACAGAAATGGCCACCAGTCATGTACAGGTCCTGGTGGAATTCACCAAAAGACTACCAGGTATGATGTGTTAAATACGTCCCATCTACGTTGAGTTAGACAGGTGAACAGCTCTATATTTATATGTTGGTATAACAGTCTTATAATATGTATATAGGAAAACAACAACAGCAAAAAAGCCACCAAACTTAATTCATCTAAACTGAAAGTTATTCCCAACATTTATAATCTTACTTTTTATGGCAGTTTAAGAATGACTAGTCTGACTCTGCATTCAAATACTGTTATTTAATCATATAATAGCATCAGTGTTCATGGCTTTACAGTGTTCAAGAGCCCAGGACCTTCCCCAATATAATTTTAGTTTATTAATTGCTGAAAATAAATCTGTGATATATTTCCTCCCATTAGAACTACTTCTTGCATTTTGTATTCATAAACCTTAAAACTCTACACCAAGCAGTATGTAGCACTTTGAAAGTGGTATATGGAGGCAGAATCTACACTACTGCTTTATAGCAGTAATGAAGTGCGCTGACAACTGTTGGGGCCCATGATACATGCCATATATCGCTTTGATACCACTTCCATAGTGTTATATCCTGCACAGTGTAGATGTGTCATGGGCCCCAACAGTTGTCAGTGCACTTCAATACCACTATAAAGCAGTAGTGTAGATCTTGCCTGCATGGATACCAGATATGCATCAAATACCAGATGCATACTGGTATTTGAACACAATGTGCATGGATCTTTACCATTATATATTTCCAGGTGGACCTCTCATTGCAAGTGAAACTCATGTTATAGAAAGGGAAACAGTCAAGCTATATCACCTCTTGTCACACAGGGCTCTAACTCGTCTTCTTGTAGACTCTCAAAAGTGTGTTTTATAAAAGTATTGTGAGGAGCTAGAACTTGATTGAATCAATAATCTATCACAGAAAGTGCATTGAAACTTGCAATCCATGAACAACAAGGTCTTGCAGGACAAATGGCAAGACTTTCCTCTGCTAACACACCACGTTCCTGCACTTCTCTTTTTAGAAATGGTTTCTTTTCTCCCCACAAAAATGTAAATGAGGAGTTGCTCCTCCCAGCAACTTTCCCTCTGTCTAAACCTCTGAACTCCACACTAAAACAAAACAAATCCTATGCTTCTTCTCCTTCATAGCTGCAGCAGCAGAAGGACTCTACTAAGTTGCAATCGAAAGCAAAAGAAAAACAACACCTAGCCCAGGCACCAGCACACTAACACATTGGCCAGAGGGTGGAAGCGCCTGCCACCCTTTTGAACTCTGATTGGCCAGTGGATCCATGGGGCCTGTCAATCTTCCCTACCCTTTCCTTGTTGCTTCCATTGCTCCTTTGTGGACAGAGATAATCTCTGAAGATCCTCTTATTCCTTTAAGGGAGGGGAGGGCAACTTGGCCCTCCAGGTGTTTTAGCCTACAACTCCCATCAGCCCTATCCAGCACAGCCAATGGTGAAGGCTGATGGGAGTTGTAGGCCAAAACATCTGGAAGGCTACAAAGCTGCCCACCCCTGCTTTTAAAGGGGAAAATGTTGTGTGCCTATAAGGCGCAGAAGGGACTGGCCTGCAGAGTTCCACAAGAGAGACAAGTCAAGACTGAGAGACTTGCTAAGGAGAAGGCTGACAGCCATTGTACTGGTTGGAAATAAGGAGGGAAGGAGGAGAGCACTGGCTGGTTGGGCAGTGTCACTTTTGCCCTAATGGACCAGCTTCCACTAATATTTAAATGAGTCGGTTTTGGTTGTCCCTGCTCTTTTCCAGTTCAGCAACTGACATGTTTGTTTTTGCTTTTGTTACCTCTGGCTGACATAGAACAAAATGTAGATAAGCCAGAACACATTCATCCAGCTCTCTATGTCCTCTTGCGATCTATGTCAGCTGGACGCTGGTCAAGAAAGGTGTCACCAATGGAAAGCAACCCTGATAAAAACACGAAACAATTATCATGCCATCTTTCCAATAATTATATGAATAAACAGATCATTAAGTACATGTTTCTTCTCTCAGCTACATGCACTTCTATTCCCCCCCCCATATAATATTGTATTAAATTCCTTTTCATAGTTTCAGTTCCTTTCGGTAATGTAAGCTAAACAGAAAAAAAGGAAAGTGAAGCTACTTGGAAGGTCCTCAGCTGAGCACTGAAAGATGATAATGTAACCAGATATCCTTTAACACGAAGCAGGATTTTAATTTGCAAAATGCTAATCAATTCGAAAGTAATCATTCTGTGATCTTAAATAAGATTAGAAGCACGTGCACACGTGAGAAAGTTGGGTGGATTTTTGCCCCGAGAAAGAAAACAGAATACACTCATCACATATAATGTCCTGTAATCAGATAGTCAGCTGATCTTGTACCAAACCTTCAGTCATATCAACTGTCTTTGGCAGCTCGCCCTCCCTCCCCACCATCCCCTGTACAATATTCTTTGCTGGCCGAAAGATGTTGGTTGCTAGCTTGGTATTTTCACATTTCAATCCAGGTTTTCAAACCCTTGACCATGAGGACCAGATCGCTTTGCTAAAGGGTTCAGCCGTGGAAGCCATGTTCCTTCGGTCAGCTGAGATCTTCAACAAGAAACTTCCTGTAGGGCATGCTGACCTCCTAGAAGAAAGAATTCGCAACAGTGGTAGGTGCATTTGATTAATAGCAAAAAAAGAGCAACACTAGTTCTTGAAATGCCAGGCAAAAAAAGCATCCATTATGTGAATGTCATGCTTCTCAGTGCTCAGTAGTAAGCCACTCAGTCAGCTTTGAGTCCAAAGGTTATCAAGTAAATGTTTAATCAGAAAGATGTACATCCTGAGAATAAAACTGTTCCATTATAAGCAACTATATTTGTTCAATGATATGCATTAAAAAAATTAGAGCAGTGAAACATACTTCTATCACATCTAGTCCAATAAAATCATCTCACCCCCTACAGTTATTACAAATGTTATAACAATGACAGTGCAAGTCTACCAATGCTAATGTGTACGTTTGGGAGAGAAAACCAAGGTTAGTCTGCAAAAGGGCTTCATTTGGAATAAACTATACAGAGTTATAGTGGATGGGTAGAGACTTTTATCTTTAGCTTCATAAGAAATGTTAGACGTTAGTTTACCACTATGCATGAACAATTAATTATTAGCACTTATCACCTTACAGCTCTTTTCTGGGTATAAAATGCATTTTAATTATCACTAATAACTCTATGCGGCAATTGAAGTAACAGAGTTAGTGACTTTCTCAAGGCCACCCAGTAGTCTTCATAGATTACCGGGTTAGGATTTAAACCCATGTCAAAGTCAAAATTCTGGATGAAATCCAACATTGTCCATCTATTGATGGAACAGTGGAGCAGTTTCCCTCTCCCCCTACACTCCCTCCAAATCTGTTCTGGAAGGTTAGGAGATCCTCCAGGGCAGAATCTGGGGTACGTAGTGGGGGGCTCACAGGGAGGAGAGGACAGGAAAAGTCTCTTGCAAGCGAAAGTCTGGATCTAGCCCTCAGTCGCACTATAATGACAATAATGTTAGATGAGGGAAGTTTAATCAGCTAATACCGCCTATTTTGCTATCATGGTCCCAAAGAGAAAATGAACTTCTCTAAACGAGCAACTTATTGTTGCTGCATGGTCATGATTGGCCACTCTCGGACAATTTCAAGTCCATTGCACGACATTGTCAACAGCCAGGATGTCTCCCGCACTATCCCCTGGAAATTTTACTTAACCAAACAAACAGAGATAGTGTAGTTATATCTGGGAAAGAGCACGATCTCCCAGTGTGTAAACCTGGTGTTGCGTTATAATTACGCCAGTACCTGGTGCTGTCTCATTAAAGCGAATGGAGCATGCAGAGTATTCAGTTTCAAACCATGTGAGTGCCCATAGCCACCAGTATAATAGTGCTGATTATAATACCAGAAACAAAACGTAAGTAGAAAGCCCTGGTAAGGTAGCAGCATTTTTTAAAAAATGTAGAGAAGCTCAATAGTTCCTCTTTTGTTGCTGTTTCCCAAGCCACCAGGCACCATTGGGACTAGGCACAACGATCTCTTTGAATGCTGCAGTCCTACGTACATTTACATGGGAGTGAGTCCTACTGACATGCATAGGATTGCACTGCATGTGTACTTAATTTTATTTGTAGAGGGTATTTTAACTGATGGCCTTGCTAGTGTTTTCCAATCAGGGCTACTGCACTGAAAAACAGTTAGATTTCATTTGACTGGGCAATACCATCCTTCACTCAGTTGACTGAACTGTCATTGGCCCTGTTCAGAAAACACCTTAAACCACAGCTTTAGCCATGGTGAATAAGGCTTTTCCCCCTTATTCACCGTGGTTCAAGCTGTGGTTTAAGGTGTCTTCTGAACAGGGCCAATGTGATCATCTCTGTAGTGCAGCTCAGAGGGGCTGAACCTCTTTTAGGCCAAGGATTGAATTCCATTTTGGAGAAGTCTCTGGGACCTCATACCAGTGATGGGCAGGAGGACTGAAGGCAAAACGTTCATAATCGAAGGCAAAAGAGCAGGACCAAAACTACCAGCATATTTTAGTTTAGAGCTCTGACTGCTAGTAACTAAGCCTTAAGAGAGGCATTTCAACCTTTCAGAATAAAGAAAAACCTGCACAAAACCTGGGAAACCCACAAATGATCAGTTGTTGGGAAAAAGGGGGTGGGGCCAGGAAAAAGGGGGTGGAGCAACCCGGGAACCCCAGAGTGTCAGATTAGGAGCTCAGGTGGGCTGGATCTGACTCACAGATCTAAAGATCTGCACCTGAGATTGGAAGCTTCATCCCACGTACCTGTTTCCCTCTAATTATCCCTACAGTGCTAAGCAGTCGGTGTTGTTGTTGTTGTTGTTGCTTAATCACACCCCCAGTGGCAGTGCTTTGCAAAGGGTTTGAAGGGGGGAAATGTAAAAAAAATCATTAAAAAACCAACGGATGGCCCAAATCGATTCAAATTTGGTATGCTTAAAGCTCTCCTTAATATCTATTACTGTGCCAATTTTGATGTCTTTATCTTTAAAGCTTACGCAAATGTAAGCATTTGTTTAATTTTTCTCAAATCCTGTTCCTGCGCCCCAGTGGCCACTCGGAAAACAACAAATGATACGCTTGAAAAGTAGTACCAGAATATTGCACTTCTTTTGGCTTTACAGCACAATTAAAGCAGGATCCATGGGAGTACTTCACAGTCAAAGCAGATTATAAGGTGGAAAACTTCTGAGTCCTTTTCACGCAATTTGCAGTGATTGCACAGTATAACCCTGGTGTGATAAAGCTCTTAGCTGCATCCTTTGCAGTATCTCTTGCTTCTGATAGCATGTCCTAAATCCTATGACTGGATCAGCTGTATAAGTGGTTGGATCATGGTTCTGGGACAGTGGGAGTACTTCCAGGTAAATGGCAACAGCATACAAGCTGCATTCAATGAGCTCAATTTGAACATTATGACCCGATTCCCCAAACGTTTTTTTAAGGTGTTGTAGCCAGAAATAGTGGCAAAACATAAATAGCAACAATCCAGCATTTAGATATATTTTGAAAAATTAGTAGCAGTGCATTGTGCTTTTATTCCAGCTGAATGTTTCCCATTTTCTATTCTAATTAGAGGCTAAAACTTAACAGAAAATGCTATAACTGTAGAATATACTTTCAGTTTACTTAAATGTTTTGCAGATATCTCAGATGTTTTGTTTTAAGCCTTTCCTACATCTCATTTTCCGATTTCCTTAGAATCAGACTGATGGGGTTTTCTTTCAAAGTACAACCAGGGGCTAGATCTCTTTAATATGTAATACTCGCATCCCAATCTATTCATAACTCATTATATAGGTTTGCTATATTAATTTGGAATGTGCAACAGGGAAAATCCAAATTTCTTCTGACCAAAAAAATCTTGAGAAAACATTCACTGCTTTGTGTCAAGATGGATTTTATGTAGAGATAAGTGTCAACCTGTCACCTAGGTCTTATTGTCAGGCTCTGAGAAATGCAACCACAAAAGCTGAAAATATGAAAATGCCTAGGAATGTTCATTGTTTTGTCACCTGTCACAATGCTGACTCTGAAGCTTCTGTCATCTCTTTAACATTTATGATTTTCCCCTTCCCATCCTGACTGTTTTGCATTACAATTTTGTGTGTGATAAAGAAACCAGAGTGATGACCTTTTTGGGCAGTTTTATTCCTATGCTGATACAGTATAGCTTTATTATTAACGCAAGTATGGACTAAATTGCTTGTGAGATGTGATGCAATCTTGAGTTCTTCTGCATAAACTCTTACGCAAACAGATGTTTCTTACACCAATACTCTCACCTAAACTGGCAGCTTTTTAACCTAATAATAGCATCTTGCTTTGTTTTCACCAATAAAGGCTTGTGCTGCTTAACGTTTTCACTAGCATTCACAAACAGAAGCTATATTATGAGGGTGGGTGGGGGCAGATTTAAGATATCAATAATTAGTGACCTTAGCCTGACACCTAAAGCTAATTAAACTGGGTGCCTGACAGAAAGCCCTGGGGAGAGAATTCCAAAGAGATAGGCCCACAGCCAAGGAAGTCCTCTCCCAGATCTCCACCCATCTAATGGAGCACCCATAGAAAGATCTTTGATGATGACCTTAGCACACTGGCAGCAGCTGATTCATATGTCAGTAAACAGTTCTTTCGATACTAAGGTTCCAAACATACTGGACTTTAGCACCTTGTTGTGCCCAGAAATGGATTGGGAACTCATGCTATATAGCTTTTCTATGCAGATTTCAAAATAGAAGTTCAAAATAAGGCAGATTCCAAAATAAAAATTCTTCTGATGAATTGCTGTCAGCTCAAAAGGCACTGGGAGCGTTTTTCAACAAAAAGTGTTTCCTTCATTTGTTTGAATGTATGGTTTATCTCAGGAGTGTCCAACCTTTTCTAGTTGAAGGGCCAAAGTCAGTTATGGAGAAGCTATCAGGGACTATCAGGCACCATTCCAGTGGTGAGCAGGGATGAAAGCAAAATGGGGCAGGGCCAAAATACAGAAAAATGCCAGCAGATTTGAGTTTACAGCTCTTATTGCCAGTAGAAGATTTAGGAGAGGCATTTTAGCCTTGTAGAATTGGGGTAGAGGGAATGTGCAAACGCTGCGAAACTGTGAAAGGACAGCTGGTCAGTGGAAAGGGTCAGGGGAAAAGGGAACCCCAGAGAGGCAGCTGGGATCTGGGGCAGGTCAGATTTTGGCCCGTGGGCCTGAGGTTCTACACCACAAGTTTATTGGATTAAGCAATAAGAGGAGGCTTGGTGTGGGATTTATAATGGCTTTTGGGAATGTATTTTATGATAACATTTCGATAGAATTGTACTAAAGCTTCTAATGAAGGTTTTGGAATTGAAAAAAAAACACTTTGAATAGATTAGATACTGTGAAATAAAGTATAATATAATGAGTAATTAAAATGTTTATTTCCCAGTAAAATAAGAACTCATTTATTCTTTGATTTAATATCCACCGGCAGCTTCAGGACTATCCAGATGAAAGATCTCTTCATCCATATTAACAACTGTCTTAGTCATAATTAATTAGCACAAAACATTCTCCCTTACAGCTGTTTGTCTTTTAATTTAAACATCTAGCTCTAGTAAGTACACAAATCTAAGGCTTACTACTGAAGAAGGGAAATTAAAACAAGATGTACAATAATGAGCTCAAGTCTGAAAAAATAGATATAATTTGACTTAGTACCATGGAAAGAAATAAAAATGTAGTTAACTGTGTGGGAGTAAGTCCTGTTACTCAGTGGGCTTACTTCTGAGTAGACATGAATAGGATTATAGTGTTAATCTACAATTCACTTAAGGCTTGAAGCTACAGTAACACTGGGAGAGTATGTAATCATGAAGATCATATGCATTACTAGCTTCATAGTACAGATTTTCCTGCATATCTCCCATTATGCGTGAAGAACAATGCAACAATACAAGCCCATTTCTAGGGCATGTCTACACCAGGTGTTTTTTTACCCAGGGTCATCCCTGGATTGTCCCTGTGTGTCCAAATGACACACAGGGGATCCTAGGGGCAGGCAGGGATGACCCCTCCACTGGTCGCCCAGTTATCCCAATTTCCCCCATGCTCCCGGGACCATCCGGAGGACTGCAGCTTGTGTGCTGCGCCATCCCGGGGCCTGAAATGGGCACAGAGCCACATGGGGTAGCTTCATGCCCATGGGGAGGGCAGCAATTTCACCCTTTTTTTTTTTTTACCTTTTTTGCCGTGCGCGCGTGCAGCTCTTCTTCTGTTAAAAAAAAATGGTGGCCACAACATCCCTCATTAATTTTGGGACATTGTGTGGCCGTGTAGATGCTGGGGGAAGATCACAGAAGCAGGTATATCCATGATCCTCCCCCTCCCTCCCTCTGGAACAGATCCTTCAGAGTGAAGTTTTATTTAATTAAGCAGTACAAGATCCAAGCCTTTCAAAAGGAAACACGATATACAGAATATATATGAGTAGCAAGTCCCTACTGTTGATAGACTTTTCACAGTGTCCAGCAGAGATAATATATAATTATATAGATTTATGTCATCATGGAATGGGTTTCAGGTGAACAGGTGCTCAGAATCCACTTATAATCTCACCTTTGTCAACTGAAGCAGAAAGGCCTAATATCATATACATATTTGATACAATAAAATAGAAAATTGCTCTTATATCCTGTTTTACATGAGGCTCCAAGTAGTTTCCTGTTATTTGAAAATGCTGTGGCATCAGGTGCTCCCAAATCATTATTGGGCTCTTAATTAAATCCCTGTTTTAGTGGGAAAGCAGCTACCGAAATATGCATACAAGTACTATAACATTCTATTTTTTCTGTGAGCATTTATATCCCTCTTTTTCTCCAAGGATCCCAAGGTAGTGTACAACTCACAGTAAATCTCTGTATTGAGATAACCTCTTCCATGCATCCTGTCATGCTGCAGCATTTCATAGACGCTTTCAGTTAGCGTGCTGATGCATATAAAATATTAGGTGAATGAAGTTATATTTTTTGGCTTCTTGCTTTCATTCTCAGAAGTGTCACAAGTTGTGTTGTCTTTTGTCTTTTTCTTTTCGTTGTTTCCCCCCTCCTTTCCTTTCCTTTCCCTTTCCCCCCTTTTGCTTATTTGCTTGTTTTGTTTTAGTGCTGAAACTTTATTGAAATGGGCATCCCCTCCCCAAGAATATTTTATTCTGTTAAAGAAATCTCAGAACGATCAGTCAGACTTAGATTTATCCCTCATTACTTCCTCTTTTGAAAGAGGAAGTAAACAATGTGCACGTGGCCCATTCAGTGGGCTATTTTGATCCCACTGCTTCTCTGGCACACAGCAGGAGATAATGGCAACTTCTATCTTTAAAAATAAGTCAGACTTACTAGGATATTTTTTGTCATGCGAAGAAGGCTAGAAGAGGTGGGAGGCGCACCGGAGACAGACAACGTAATGAGAGGGACCTGCAAAAATCCATGAGTGTCCAGTAACAAGTGTGCAATAAAATACTTGTCGGATGGAGCTCATGGATTGTGCCCAACAGTTATCAGTGCACTAGTGTAGATCTATGTTGTCTAGAGAGGTGATTCAAGAGTGATCCACAATCCAGTTAAGCCAGAGTACTTGGGGTTGAGCGCATCGCCTCCTCCAAAACAAAGAGTTTTTAAAAAACCAAAAAACAAAACAAAACCTGGGATCCAAGGAGGTGCCCAGTGCACGGGCCCTCCTCCTCCTGTCAAGCAAAGCCTCACGCTCACTGTTTCTCATGGGGATAATGTGAAGGAGCACAGATTTGGGGCTTTGTGGGCTTGAGGCACCAAAGCACCATCGTCAAGATGAGCTCCAGGACTTATGTTGTTCTCTTCCCTAGTGGTTCTACCAAGAAGTGAGATCTTTCACTACTACCAGTATATGGGTCCTTGGAACTGGTGTGTATGTGAGTGTACAGTGAGAGGTATTACATTGTTACAAACACAATAATTATTAATAATGATCAGCTATTTACAACTTCAGTTGATTAAGCATGGATGAAGAACCGGTGTCCTCAAGATGTCCTTAGACTCCAACTTCATTGGCCCCAACCAGTATGATGAATGGCCACTGATGATGGATATTGTAGTCCAAGTACATCTGGAGGGCCACAGGCCCCCACTCCTACCATTAAGTGACTCAGTTTTACAACTTGAATCGATTAAGTGAGATGAGGAAAAGAGACCTCAAACAACTAAATAATGTAATTTCCCCCTTTGGTTTATATTGAAGACATTTGCTGAACAGGCAATAGAGTATGTTCCATTACCAGGAAAATAGCACCCTCTTGTGATTAAAAGGAGATATTGTCAGAGTATGATGAGTATCTAAATAAAACACACATTTGAAAGTGTGTGTGTGTGTGTGAGAGAGAGAGAGAGAGAAAGAAAAGGACTTTCCCACTTGTTTGATCTTATTTAGGTTTCAGGCTGTTGCTTAATTTGGGTGTTGAATCATGCTGAGTTTCAATTATTTTGGATTGCGACATCTTTCTACCATAGTGTTTGTGCTATACTCTCTCCTCACTTTCTGTTTCTCGCCAGATGAGGACAATGATAAATACTTGTTATTGCTGAAACATGTGCAGGCCCTACAAGGCCTCTGTCATAGGCTTAGAATGAGGGGTGATCTCTTCCTCAGAAAACTTTCAGTTATAGTACTACTTTCAGACATTACTTATGACTAGAAAATGCATCTATTTTCATCTTGAAATTTGAATTGGAAATGGTTTTTTTTTAATGTGCTTATACAAACAAAGCTTTCCCCCTCCCACTCCCCACCTTGTGCCCCAAATCCAGCACCTGATGAAATTCCTTCTTCATCACAACAATTAAAGCTGCTGGAGCCCTGCCCTCTTTTGTCATGTTAGGCAGGGTTCCTGCAGCTTCAACTATTGTAATGAAGAGGGAATTTCACCAGGTGCTGCATGCATACAAATAACACCTGCTGAAATTCCCTTTTCTCTACAACTGTTAAAGATACAGGAGCCCTGTCCTCCTTTCCATATGGTCACTCTGTACAGGTACTAAACTGTTAATGGGCAACTTCAAGGCCCCTTCTTACGTTTCTTTATCTTTAATCCGGTTTTGGACCGGACAGCCCTTCAAATAAAGAATGCCTTCAAACAGAGGACTGTCTGCTGACAGCTGTTCAAACTAGAGGACTTCCCTCTATAAAGTAAGACACATGGCTACCCTGTCTCCCTCTTTTACATTGATGGTGTCATTTGGCTACATAATATTCACACTCACCTCTGAATTCTGGAAATAAAGGGAAAGATATTTAGGTCCAAAGTGTTGTTTTATTCACATGAGCAGGATCTACACTACTGCTTCATGATGGTTTATAACAGTATTGACTATTGTAAGGACCCAAGACACACTCCATTTCAAACGGTTTTCAAAGTTTTGTATTCTGCTTGATGTAGATCAGGCCCTACTGTGGTTTTGAGCCGATCTGGACTTATGGACTGAGCATTAGAGTTGGACATGGGTGCGAATGTTGGCTCAGTCATGGACTTTTTTGGTGGCCTTGTAGAAACTGCATTTCAGTGACCTGTCTGCTAAATGGAAATAACAGTGGCTTCACAAGCTGAACATGAAACATAAGAATGATAAAAACACATTGTATATAAAATGTGCTAGATAAATCATAATAAATGGTGCTCCATATGTTTAGCATTGTGATACTTGACTATATATTGGTACACTTATAGTTTTAGTGATGTATTATTTAAGTACTTCTCTATATTTTGTAATATAGGTATCTCAGATGAATATATAACACCTATGTTCCATTTCTATAAAAGTATTGCGGAACTGAAGATGACCCAAGAAGAATATGCTCTCCTCACAGCAATAGTTATCTTATCCCCAGGTAATTTGTTTTCAATTAATTACTATAGATCTTTGTGAGAGGAAATTCAGGAGATTAACAAAAATATATGATTGAACGTCATTTGCTCTGAAACTCCCTTCCCAGGGAAGCTAGACCGGCTCCCTCCTTGCTATGCTTCTGGAAGCTAGCAAAAACTACTTTGTTCCGGCAGGCCTTTGGAGAATAGTCTGGATCTCTGCTTTTGCGTTTATGCATTGGATTTTTATGTATTATTATTTGTATTTTAAAAGTTTTTAAATGATTTAATATTGCAGCATGTTTAATTATATTTTTAACTTTTGTATTTCTATTTATATGTTTTAACTGTATTTTGAGCTTCGGCTATTGGGTAGTATAGAAATGCAATAAATAAATAAATAGTATATGTTTTAATCTGTAAAGGCACCTTGAGTCCCAGTATTGGGAAAAGGGCAGCATAATAATAATAATAATAATAATAATAATAATAATAATAATAATGATGATGGTTTTGCTAATGTTTCAAGGAAAACATTTGCTGCACAAGCTACTCTTGTGCAAGAACAGTATTACTGAGCTGCCATGATTTTACCTCAGATCTTGCAATTTTAGGGGTTTCATAAAAACACACCTAGCATTATACCAAAGTGAAATAAGGAATAAACTACATGTTAAATTAAATTTGTATTCACATTTGTGTGTGTGTGCTTTTAAATAGCAGCCACCAGGGCCCTTGATCCAGATTGGAACTGTAGCTTAGGTGCAAGGAGTGTGTGTTAACATTTTCTTAACAAAATGCATCTCCTCCCTCCACATCCTATTTACCATTGAAGGGAGGCTGCTATCCAGTATTTTTTTAAAACAAAAACAAAAACAACACACACATCTCAATACAGCTTTAATGCAATGCCTTTCAGGCTAGAAATGTAAATTTACTGACTTTGCACAATTAACAGCATAATAGTGTATGTGTCTACTGTGAAGTAAACCCCGCTGAATTCACTGGGCCTTATTCCCAGGGAAGAGTGTTTAGCAGGGGGTTCCAATCTTTTTTGAACTGGGGCCCTGGGCACCACCACAAATTAGTTGATGTAGTAGGTAAGTCACGGAAGCAGGTAAGTCCACGATCCTTCCCCCTCCCTCCTTCTACACCTATAGGTGTAGACATGAACAATATGGCTTGTTAAATGAGACTTTCACTTGCAGTTGGAACACTGCAAATTGGCAAAACTTGAAATAACGCTCATTTGTTTCTCTCTCCTCCCACTTCCTCCATCCAATTCCCTGAAATATAAAACCAGACCGGCCATATATACAGGACAGAGACTCTGTGGAAAGGCTTCAAGAGCCTCTGCTTGGCGTTCTGCAAAAAATCTGCAAGCTTTATCACACAGATACTCCTCAACATTTTGCATGCCTCCTGGGCCGTCTTACAGAACTGCGGACTTTTAATCACCACCACGCGGAAATGCTGATGTCTTGGAGAGTCAATGACCACAAGTTTACACCACTTCTTTGTGAAATATGGGATGTACAGTGATAACAATGGGGTTGATGGTAATCCTATCATTTAATTTGGAACCAATGGAACTTATTCCTCATAAATATAGTCAGGATCAGATTCTTTGTTTTGTAATTTATTTTAAAGCACCAAGAAGCATTCATAGTAAAGTTTCCTTATGGGGGCTTATATTGTTTACTATTTACCAAATGTTACGTAAAAGACTTTTTATATGGGAAGCTAGAGTAAATTATCCTGGCACATAAGCCTCTTGGAACAAAACCAAACTGACTCCTTCAGAAGTAGATATCTTATTCTTGAAATTGAACTAATCATATCTCCATTCCTTCCTCTTAAAATCATGAGATTTCCATGTTTGTTCATTGCACACTACTTATTTTAAATGTTTCATTAATAAATAATGTTCTTGTTGCTGAAGGAATTCAGTAAAAATAACTCTGGCCAAACGTGTTTTTCTCTGTTTAACCATGGCAAAAATGTTCATTTATGAAGTTAAATACTATTTTTTTCCTGTCCAAAATAAATGTGAAAGTAAGTCCTAATAATGTCAGCCTAGAACTTGCTTCTAAGTAAGTGTGATTAGGATGACACTGCTTTTATAATGCTTACTTTACTGCTTGTTTTTGTTTTGTATGTTTTTTATGTGGGGGTGAGAGAAAGTGGGAGAAGAAAGTTGGGGAGTGAATTGGGTGTACACTTCCTTTTTTGCCCATTTTATCTCACTCTCCACTATCTATGGTGGGAGGGGCAGCCGAAAGGATATTTTTCAGTGTATCACAGCTGATATATAATAACATGATATTTATGTAATACCATAGGATGGAGTGGTAATCCAGCTGCCACCACAGGAAGAATACTTTGGCTAAATGGCCAGTGAGGGTTGAAATGCATCTCCTAAGGGTTCCTTACTTGCAATAAAAGCTTTATGGTGCATTCCTAAAAGGTCCTACAATTCCCAGCATTCCCCAGGCAGCCATGTTGATCTTAACATGCATAGGTTTGTAACCTTAAACCACAATATGCTGGTATTCTTCAGCATTTTGGGCCTACTTCTTTTGCCCCACCTTTTACTTTCAGTCCTCTGCACCAATAAAATGAAGTTCCTGAGATCTCCAAAATTGAATTTGGCCCTCTGGTTGGAAGAGGTTATAACTACCATGGTTATAGTCATATTGGACATAGCAAACAAGCCAGTGTTGAACCACTGTTACTGTCATCCTTTAACATGGACATTATTGCAAACTTCGGATGGAAAGGTAAACCGGTTGGGCCTGTTCACATCTCCATATACATCTATTGATTTCTCTACACTTTATGAGTGGAAGTTGAATGTGAACTAACTCCATTAGAACATATTGTGCTTGAGGCGATATGAAAGTTCTGTTTGTATAACTATCAGAAATAAGAAGATCAAGGAGAGGGGTGGATCCACTGCTTAGGGAAGGTGGTGAATTGCTTACAGGTGAAACTACACAACTCCTATTTTGCCTCCGTCTTCTCCCACAAGGGGAGCTGTGTTCAACCTAAGTAAAAAAAAATACATGGAGGGGTTTGTAACCCAGAATACTAAGGAATTGAACTTTAAATGAGTTCAAGTCTCAAGGGCCAGATGAATTACATCTCTGTATGCTGAAGAGGCTTGTGAATGTTATTTGAAAGCCACTGTATGCAATCTTTGAGAACTGGAGAACAGCTGGGGTGCTGGAAGCTTCCAGATTGGCAAATGCTGTCCCCATCTTCAAGAAGGGAAAACAGATGGATCTAAGAAACTATAGACTAGTCAGCCTGACACTAATACCAGGCAAAATTCTCAAACAGATAATTAAGTGGTCAGTATGTGAGAATCTAGAAAATAATACATTGATTATGAGGAATTAACATAGGTTTGTGAGGAATGAGTCATGCCAGAACAACCATATCGCCTTTAAAATAAATAAATAAATAAATAAACAAATACATAAATACATAAAGTTACTAGCTTGGTAGATCATGGGATTTATTTATTTAAAACATTTATATCCTGCCCTATATCATTAAGATCTCAGAGCGGCGTACAGGTAAAAGCATACAGTATAAAACAATAAATATGTACAGTTAAAAACAAATTAAACCATGAACCAAATTAAAGCAATATATAATTTAAAAGCAGTTAAAACAGTTAAACAATGTGCCAGTGAGTTTAACCATCAAAGGCTTTGTTAAAAAAACGTGTTTTTACTTGGCATCGAAATTAAATCAGTGTTGACGCCAATTGGGCGTCCGAGGGGAGGGCATTCCACAATCGGAGTGCCACAGCAGAGAAAGCCCTCTCCCTTGTCCCAACATATACATCATAGTGTATATGTTGCATTGGTGGGATGCGGAGAAGGGCTCCTCCAACAGATCTACGGTCTCAGGCAGGCATATATAAGGAGAGGCGCTCTCTCAAGTACCAAGGTCCCAAGCCATTTAGGGCTTTAAACGTCATTACCAACACCTTGAATTCTGACCGGAAGCATATAGGCAGCCAGTGCAATTCCTTTAAGACCGGTATTATGTGATCTCTGTAAGATGTACCTGCCAGCAGTCTAGCTGCTGCATTTTGCACTAGCTGCAACTTCTGCGTTGTCTTCAAGGGCAGCCCCATGTAGAGTGCATTGCAGTAGTCTAATGGGGAAGTTACCTGTGCATGGATTACTGTGGCTAGGTTGTCCCTGTCCAGGAAAGGCTGTAGCTGGTGGATCAGCCAAAGCTGACCTCAAGTACTCCGTGCCACAGAGTCGACCTGGGCCTCCAGTGACAATGATGGGTCTAGGAGTACTCCCAAGCTATGTACCTGCTCCTTCAGAGGGAGCGTCACCTCATCCAGAACAGGTTGCTTACCCAATTCCCAGACTTGGGAACTGCCAATCCACAGAGCTTCTGTCTTATCAAGATTCAGCTTCAGTTTATTGGCCCTCATCCAGCCCATTACAGCCTCCAGGCACTGGTCCAACACCTTCACAGCCCCAGCTGAGGACATGGTATATCTTGATTTCAGTAAAGTATTTTGACAAGGTTTCCCATGATATTCTTGTAGACAAGATGATAAAATGTGGGTTGGTCAAGTAGGTGGATCCACAGCTGCTCGAGTAACTATACTCAACGAGGGCTATTTAATGGCTTAATACATTCCTGGAGGGAGGTCTTCAGTGGAGTGCTGCAGAGCTCTATTCTGGCACCTATGGTGTTCAGCATTTTTATAAATGACTTGAATAAGGATGTAAATGGTTGTTTAACAAATAACCAACACCATAGAAGAGAGGACCAAGATTCAAAAGGATCTGGACAGGATGGAACACTGGGCCAAATCTAACAAGATGTGATTCAACAGAGATAAATATAAACTCTTACATTTAGGTACAAAAAATGGAAGACACAATTATAGGACACAGGAGAACTGGCTTGGCAGCAGTACTGTAAACAGGACCTAGATGTTTTAGGGAGCAACCCTATCTGGATGCTCATTGGCCTCCAAACGCAGATCCAGGGATCTGAAAAATCCTATTCCCCAGCCCACACACAGATGCTGACTAGGATTTATAGGATAGCTCTCCCTGTGGATCACAAGCTGTATGTGGCAACAAATGAAGCTAATGCTTTATCACATGTATCAAGCTACAGATATGTAACAGGCTACATACAGCAGTCATAGAACACTCTGCTGAGAAAGCATTTCATGCACGTCCCTTACACTGAAATGCACATACCACGTCTTGGAACCATGAGCTGCCTTCTGCAAAAGGAATTTATTTATTTATTTATTTATTACATTTTTATACCGCCCAATAGCCGAAGCTCTCTGGGCGGTTCACAAAAATTAAAATCATCATAAAACAACCAACAAGTTAAAAATACAAATACAAAATACAATATAAAAAGCACAACCAGGATAAAACCACGCAGCAAAATTGATATAAGGTTAAAATACAGAGTTAAAACAGTATAATTTAAATTTAAGTTAAAATTAAGTGTTAAAATACTGAGTGAATAAAAAGGTCTTCAGCTGGCGACGAAAGGAGTACAGTGTAGGCGCCAGGCGGACCTCTCTGGGGAGCTCATTCCACAACCGGGGTGCCACAGCGGAGAAAGCCCTCCTCCTAGTAGCCACCTGCCTCACTTCCTTTGGCAGGGGCTCACGGAGAAGGGCCCCTGTAGATGATCTTAAGGTCCGGGTAGGTACATATGGGAGGAGGCGTTCCTTCAAATAACCTGGCCCCAAACCGTTTAGGGCTTTAAATGTCAATACCAGTACTTTGAATCGGGCCCGGACCTGGACTGGCAGCCAATGAAGTTGTAAAAGGACTGGCGTAATGTGATCTCGCCAGCCAGTCCCTGTTAGTAAACGGGCTGCCCTGTTTTGTACCAGCTGAAGCTTCTGGACCGTTTTCAAAGGCAGCCCCACGTATAACGCATTGCAGTAATCCAAACGAGAGGTTATCAGAGCATGGATAACTGTAGCTAGGCTATCACTGTCCAGATAAGGGCGCAGTTGGTATATCAGCCTAAGCTGATAAAAGGTGCTCTTTGCCACTGAGTTCACCTGTGCCTCAAGTGACAGTTCTGGATCGAAGAGCACCCCCAAACTACGGACCCGATCCTTTAGGGAGAGTGCAACCCCGTCCAGGACAGGGCAAACATCACCTCGCCGGACAAATGAACCACCCGCTAACAGTACCTCCGTCTTGTCTGGATTGAGTCTCAGTTTGTTAGCCCTCATCCAGTCCATTACCGTGCCCAGGCACTGGTTCAGAAGGGATCTTCAGTGAGATGAAGGGCTCCACTTCCCCCCCCCAGCTGTTTCCCCCCATTCAGCAGGGTCCTCTACCCAGAGAAAGTAGGACTATATTTAGGCTGCTGGAGGGGCTACTGTGGGAAGGATGGGGTTGGGTGGGGTGGGGGAATAAGTCCACTTCCACTGGCACAGTTGATCCAGCATAAACCCCAGGTATATCAGTCCATATATCTGTATTTGGTGGTAGTTGATGGCCTGGGTGGATATACAATTGGTATGCTAACGCTTAAAACTAATAGGACAACTCAGGTAGTAGGTGTATTTAAATGTACTTAAACATCATGAGGGGCATCCATAGCAAGTATTCATTTTGAGTCCAAAATTTCCTACACTTGCAGTGTAATCCTATGCCTGTCTGCTCAAAAGTAAGTCCTGTTGAATTCAACGGGGCTTACTCCCAGGTAAGCGAGTATACGATTGCAGCCTTAACGAATCGAACATTTATTTGAAGCCATCTTTTTTATTTATTTTTAAATGTGCTTGCCTTTCCTGGAGGCCCTTTTCAAAAGCCTATGAGAGGGAAAAGGTGTTTCAAAATCACACCACCACCCTCCCTGGTTCCAGAACAGGCAGTATCCGGAGGTGGAACGCTGTTTTTGTTTGTATTTTATGCTTTTAAATTTTGTATATTTCTTTTAATGTTCAGTTTTTAACTTTTGTGAACCGCCCAGAGAGCTTCGGCTATGGGGCGGTATATAAATGTCAATAATAATAATAATAATAATAATAATAATAATAATAATAATAATAATAATAATATGCAAGAAGCGCTTCAACCTCCCTCCTTCCTCCTTCCTCCTTCGTTGCCTGGCCGGGTAGCAAGGCAACAACCCGACCCTAGGCGGGCACCTACCACCCGGATGAGACAACATCCCACAGCGGCTGTCAGCTAGCGCAGCCTCAGCCGTCACCACCCGAAGAACTGCTGCGGCACTCGGATTTGAATCCGCGCCACGGCGAGCGCCTACGCCGACGGGTCACGCGCAGGCCGCCATCGCCGCTCCCAGCGAGCAGCTCATAAGCGCTGCCTGCCTGCCTGCCTCCCTCGCGGCCTTAGCTCCTCCTCGCGCCGCCTGATTGGGCCTTTCGAACTGTGCGGGTGGACGCAAGCCGAATGAATCAGGGAACGCGCTGGAGCTGGAAGGGGCTCCTCGCCGCCGCAATCTCAAGGGTGTCCGGCCGGCAGGTGATGTAGGGGGAGTCCGAGTCGGGGGGAGATCGCCGTAAGTACTTCCCTGTTTCCCCCTGCAGGCAGATTGCAGGGCTCTTGGGGTGGATTCGTGTTTGCCTCTGGCTGTAGCACAATTTTACCCGCCTCCCCCCGCACCCACACCCGGGAGCGCCCCGGGGACCGTTCTGATGGCAACAGCCTACAGACTTCTCCGTGCTGGGGAAAGGCTGACTTGGCTTTCCTTCCCCAGGGGCATTTCCTTAAGCCGGGCGCCCTCCAGATGTTTTGGGCTACAACTCTGTCTCCCCGACCATTGGCCTTGTGGGCTGGGGCTGATGGGAGTTGACGTCCAGAACAAACGGAGGGCTTCAGGTTGGGGAAGGTTACTAAGGCATGGGGTTGTACGCTGGAGAGTGTTTTGTCTCTCGGTCTCCCTGGGACTAGCTATGGGGGGGGGAGGGGAGGATACTAGTTATTTACACAACGCTGGTGATGGTGGGGAGTCATTCTGAGTTTTGCTGTATGTTTCAATTCTATAGCTGCAGTTTTGATAAAGATCCTCCTTTCCAGGGATATAGAATAGATGATGTGGTGTGATGTGCATGTGTATATATAATCTGATTGCGTGAAGTATTGCACAGCTGCCCAAAGGTTTTTAAGGCCCACTGTGACCAGACTATAATGCTATGTAAGACTTGATGTGTAATGTCTGTGAGGCACCTTTATCCCTGTCTCCTTTCCCAACAGGCCTATGCAGGTTTTGAATTAGCATGGTCTTCTGGCAGGTCATTTTCTAAGGGTGCAATCCTATGTATGTTTAGACAGAGGAAAAAAGTCCTACAATTTGCAGTATTCCCAACAATAGTGGCAGTTGTAGGACTTCTTTCAGCTTGACGTTTTTCATCAGTATGAATTTGCATAGAAAAATCTTAAGAAAGTTCATACAGATAGATAGTTGCTGAGTCAGCTTTGTATACATAACAGTATGCAGCACTTAAGTTTGAGATTTATGCACATTATGAATCACATTCTTAGTTTTGATATCTAGACAAATCCTGATTGTGTGTTTCAAAGCTAGTCTACATCAGTGTGAATCTTGCAGCAAACTATGTACACAGCATGGAGCAGTCACTAGTCATATGCCCATGTAATGTCTGAAACTTCATCCCCGCCCCCCTTAAAGACCTAGCTACCACTGAAGGTAGGCTCTTCAGGTTATGGCTACAAGCATCAGGTCTGAATAAAGTAGATTTCCAGCAAAAAAGTCTTGATCAGCAGTTTCAAATTCAGAAGAGCTGGCTTTGATTTCCAGAGTAATACTTTACAAACAGTATGATGTACTTCTAAGTAACCTTCATTGAAACCAGCTGGACTTACCTATTAGTAAGCACATTTTGCATCTCCACCATCATTTGGATGCAAGGAATCTTCTATTAAAGGTGCAGAAGTCCAATATTCCATGGACTTACCTCTCATGGACAACCTGATGTTGTAATTAAGGCTCCAGTCTTATACATATGCACCTGAAAGTAAATATCATTGGATTTAATGGGACTTACATTTGAGTAGACCTGTATAGGTTTGCACTGGAAGATGCTTGTTGAGATCTGGGATTTGCAAAGGCATATCAGGCTACAGTTCCCGTTTTAACTATGTTTTTCACCTCATTCTTAAAACCTGTTGCCCCAGCAAAGAAACTTTTTGAATACAGAGTAACAAGGACAGTGCAAGCCACAATAGGATGCTAGCATTGTAAAGCGGGATTTGCTAGGGTAGATGTTTAGGATTCAGATTGAAGGTTGACCCTTTGGTCTGATCCAAGCATGGCTCTTCTTATGTTCTTGGGATCATTAGCATAGTAGCAGGACAACTTTCTCTGTGATGCAGGAATACACTAAAGTTCTTTTAAACCTTCAGGCATGGGTGGCTTCCACAATTAGAATCTGAAGTATTGTGTAACACCGTTCAAGAGAAAACATTGGAATTTAGGCAAAGTATCATAAGAAATGGGTTTCCTCTTGTTGAGGATTTATCCTTTTCATTGCTTACTTGCTTGAGCTGTAAATCAAGACTCCCGAGTTGTGTTTAATGAATTCAATTTTTTTGAGACCTGAGGACATGGTCAAGGTACTTAGATAGGTGAGATGCTCTTCATGTGTTCTTAATTGTTATGCCACTGTGTTAAATAGTCCCAGACAAGTGTACATGGGATTACTATTTTAGCTATGCAATGGCTCAGATTCAGTTTAGTATGTCCATTGATTTTAAATGGACTTAGTCATGCCAAACTTTCTCTGCATTGTGCCTCATAAAAACATGACCACTCAGAACACTTTCATAATGGTATATGTGCTAAGATAAAACTTTCAGCAGATGTGCCTATTTGTAACTTCAGCCTATATTTAAGTGTGTGACTATGCATATTTCTCGTGTGTTTAAAAATACCATTGGGGCTACCCTTTTCTAAATCAAAGACTTAATCCACCATACCACAGTTGCTAAGGGCTGCTGAATTAACACCTGTCCAATGCCTGAATTCCTTGTGAGTTACTTGCTAAAACTGTTAATTACCAATATCAATTGTTTCAAAGTTTTGGATTGTAAGTTACAGTGTGGGCCCTTTCTTGGCTGAAAGGCAACTCAGAAATAATTTTATAAATATATAAAATATTACATTAGTAAATGACGGCAAGAGATATTGACCTGGTTAGCACGACATGCTGGGCTCACCATGTGTTGTTTTAACCATGATCAGCTTTGGTGTGTGCTGTGCACCAATTTGAATATGCAACCTGCAATTGGGGGTTGCTGCGTCATGCGAACCCAGCCACTGTGCATTATTCAGAATTCAAAGGCAGACAAGATCCAAAATGGGTCAGGTAATTCCTAATACTGGACTAGGCGTGTTAGTGGAAAGTAAGCTTTTGTGATGCACAGATCTCCTCTTCAGGTAGAAATGTTAAAAGGCTGCTTGAAGCAATGTCATAGCTTTGCTGTTAACCTGAATGCTTGGCACAAAATCCGTAGTAAAATTGTGTAAATTAGGGAAAGAAGGATACAAACCATAGTTGGAGCAAGGGAACTATTTGTAGTAGTAGTAGTAGTAGTAGTAGTAGTAGTTGTGGTGTGTGTGTGTGAGTGTGAGTCAACCAGGCCCTTGACAACTATGTGGTTTGTGGAGAACGGTACACTTCCTTCCCTCAGGCATGTAAAAGCTCAGTCTTCAGTTTGTTGAATTGTGGTCACCCTGACTTCCTACTTTTTGAGAAAGAGTATAACTGCTTGTTGTCTCCTGCATTTCTTACCAACCAACACGTTTACTGACAGACATAGCCTTCTGGAACATTATCAATGAGAAAGTGAGACAGATCTCCCTTGGAAGGGAATTCTGGGGCTTTGGTGCATCCACTAAAAAGCCCCTGCCCCTTAGTCCCTACTAAGCATATGTCCGGGGTAGTTGGGACATACAAGATGGCTTCTAAAGATGATCTCAATATGGCAACCTTGTATGGGAGAAGATAGTCTTTCAAATATCCTGGGCCTAAACTGTTCAGGACTTATTTATGTATTTATTTTATTTGTAACATTTATATACCGCTGAATATAATAGAATTTCTCAGTGCTTCACAATATTTAAAGTCATCAGCAGCAGTTTGAATTTTACCTGAAAACACAAGGGAGTCACATGGACTGTTAACAATCAGGCTGTTATGTTGTGGACCAGCTGTAGCATCTGAATACTCAAATGACCACCGCAAGATGCTGATTATCTCAAACAACCCATGTAGCCCAACCTATGCATGTTTGCTCTGGCTTAGGTCCCCTAAGTTCAGTGAGATTTTCCTCCTAAACAATTGTTTGTTTAGGAACATAGGAAGCTGATTTATGCTGAGTCAATTGGTCCATCTAGCCCAGTATTGTCGGCACTGACCGGCAATGGCTCCTCAGGGTTTCAGGGAGGAGTTTTTCCTGCCCTACCTGGAGATGCCAGGAATCAAACCTGGGATCTTCTGCATACAATGCAGATGCTCTACCACTGAGCCCCGCCCCCTCCCTTAAGGGCATGCTTGTATTTAGGTTCCATTGAACTTAGGGGACTTAATTTCTGAGTAAACAGGCATAGGGTCATTACACTGCAAGTCTACTATGTAAGTTTACTATATAGACTGAGCCTACTACATTCAGATATTACATTCTCAATCCTTCAGACCATGGTCTAGGAGATAGGGAACAGCTACAAGTTTACATATCTCCTCCTCCCCTTCTTTCCTTCCTGCTTTCTCTCATCTTAATGGAAGACTTTCTGCTTTCCTCAAACCACAGTTTGCTGTGATGTTTGAAGTCCTGGCAGTGTGCAAGCTTGTTGCTCACTCCTGATCCTCTAAATGGTGATTTGAAGGCTCTGGAATGTGATGTCTGAAATACAGCATCCAACTGCAAGTCTATAATGCTGAGAAGCAGGGATCCTACTTGAACTTGTAGTTGTCAATTAATGACCATGATTGCATTGTAGTACATTTCTGTGGCAAATGTAATGTCATCAAGCGATTGTTGAAAAAGAGCTTGACATTTCCCTTTGAATGCAGTTTCCCCCCAAAACAGATATATTTTATGAGGCATTCCTGAAAAATGAAGCTGCTGGACATTCTTCTAATAGCTCTTTTTTGAATATTTCACTTTGTTCAAGCTCAGAGCATGCCCTCCAATTTAGGCTGGCTTTTGTTCTTGCTGTGGCAGTTGGCATGTTAAGGCTTTTGCTGGATTGTATGGGGCTCCTTATTTTAATGAGAGCAGCTTCTTTGCTGGTTGCTTCAGCCATATTTTTTCCCTTTTAAAAAGTCAATGAAGCTTCTTGCTTTAGCTTATTGTTAGGACAAAGGGCTTTTTATGCTAAAGGAAATTTATTCTCTGGGACCAACTCGTGGGAAGCATAATGCATTCATTAGTAATGGCCTATTTTTCTACTCTGCCCTTTCTGTGTAGTGTGGAGAAGGGAAATAACATCAGGAAAAGAACTAAAATGTGAACCGCCCAGAGAGCTTCGGCTATTGGGCGGTATAAAAATCTAATAAATAAAATAAATACAATAAATAAAATTCAAGTGAGAAGTAAGGAACTTGTGCATTGGCAGATGTGACTAGTTCAGGATATATCTGTGCCCTCAAATTGTCTCCAAATAGGAACCCAAATCAATCTCTGATATACTTCTAAATATACAGTATAATTAATGTTGGTACAGGAAATGTATATACTTTTAAAAACAACTATACTGCTGGTTGTTGTGAAGGTAAATTTAAAATCTAAACATGTGTTTGCTCTAAACGCTGTAACCTAGTTGAGCAACGATAGTTAGGATTATGACTTGAACTCCAGTATGAAGGTATTGAGCAAAGTAGATAATGCAGTCTATAGTGTTACCTTAGACTATATTTCCAACTTCAAATTCTGTCAACTTTCTGTAAGGGATTTGTAATCTCAATCTGTTTCTGTAAGTGACTTGTGATGTCAATCAGGCCAATGTGTATATCAAGCTTTTCTCAACCTGCTTCCCTCCAGATATGTCGGATTACAACTCCCACAATCCTCAGCCATGTTACAGTCTGAGACATCTGGAAGGCACCAAGTTGGGGAAGGATGGGGTATATTGTTTAGCTTGTAAATAACCACTTGCCTGATTACCTGTAGTGATTAAGAATAGTCTTCAGGTTCCTAGGCAAGAATGCTCTGATCCAGTTCTTTAGTCATGATCAAGTCCCAAGCTACCACATTCTTTTTCTGAAATTTCCATTCAGAGATGCAGAAGAAATTTAGTCAATCTTGAAAAATATTGCTTATGGACCTGGAAATCCTGAGGTGTTTTTTTTTACTACATTTTCTAGCTCTCCCGGTTCACAGTCTTTGACATTTTAGCTATTACATTTTGAAGCTTACCTCTGCTATCATGTGGGCCAGAATTCTGACTGAATCTGACAGGCCTTACAAATGTGCCTTGAGTGCATGTGGCCTATGAACTGTAGGCTGTCACCTGTACTGTACAAGACGAAATGCTTTGGCTGTAGATATAAGATGACATTGTGTGTGTGTGTGTGTGTGTGTGTGTGTGTGTGTGTTATATTGTGTTTTCACAGTAATAAATCTGTAGACCCTGGAGGTGACTCCAGTTAAAATAGTTTATGAGTTTTAGTTTAAAGTTTCTCCTTTTCATTTCTAGGAAAGTACGGTCGCCATGCATCACACAGTTCAGGTAGGCGAAGTGAAATAGCAAAGCTGTATTTATTATATCATTGCCTACCTCAAACACAAGTCTGATAATACACCTCTGAAGAAGATAATTGCGTATGTTGATTTAATGTGCCAGTTATGAAGCATCAAGTCTCATGTTTCATAAACTTGCTGTGTATTATATTGTGAGTTTATAAAAGCTAGAATTTTTTAGAATGTGCTAGAATCCAGAGTCCATGATTGTAGCAGGCTAACCAGAAAACCAACAACCTCAACTTCTAATAAAGCTTCTCTAAAATAACTGTGAATTATTTGGGCAACATCATTGGATGATGTTATTACTGACTTAATACTCTTCCATATCAGTTTTGAAAAGGCTTTATAATGGGTAGCAATAATGTTCAATTGTTATAACTAGCAACCTGCCAGTTATGTGAAAATGTGGTCTCCTTTAGCTTGTTATGCCCCCTTTAGGTGTGGTTTGGAGATGATCCCCCTTTAAGTCCACGAAGTCCACTGACTCCAAGGCATGGCCCAGGCTTAGCAGATGTTTTACTCTACGACCAGTGGATATCTGTCCGACATGAGGCAACTCTGGTTCCTATGCAGGAGGATCTGTCCATCTGGCTGTCTGGCTTGTTAGGTAAAGTTACAACAAATATTTGTCTGTTTGGAAGAGCCATCCCCCTAACTACTGGTAACCAAGGTTTAGTACAGGGGTGTTGAACCTCAGGCCTGGGAGCCTCATCTGGCCTTCCTTGGGTCCCAATCCAGCCTTTCAGGGTTCACAGTCCCTTCCCCACATCACCCCCTCCCACCAGCCTCCTATTGTTTCATATGTTCCAGCTTTTGCACAATTTCTTTTCCATTTCAAAGGCGGAAATGCATCTCCTAAGGCTTAGTTACTGGCAGTAAAAGCTTTATTGGACAATATACTGGTTGTTTTTTTTTGCTATTTTGGCTTCTCGCCTTTTACCTCTGGGTCCACCCATCACTGTGATGCAGCCCTCGAGAGCTTCTCTGCAGTTGAATTCGGCTGAAAGAGGTTCAACACCCCTGGTGTAGCACAATGGGTAGATTTCACTAATGTATGAAATAGTTGCAGGTACCAGTAACAGTTCAACTGACTTTATTTCCCTGGTTCAATCCCACTCTGATTGCTTGCTAAGGACATATAATAAGGCCTTGTTATCATCTTTTTAAATGCCT
Source organism: Elgaria multicarinata webbii (assembly GCF_023053635.1). Taxonomy (NCBI): domain Eukaryota; kingdom Metazoa; phylum Chordata; class Lepidosauria; order Squamata; family Anguidae; genus Elgaria; species Elgaria multicarinata. Next base: position 41,300,358 of record NC_086179.1, on the reverse strand, counting down.
CTATGTTTCTAAAACACCGACCAGACAGACCAGTCATGCAGTTTCAGTGTTAATTTCTAATTGCCATTGTGCAGCTGTAGCTTAAAACATATACTGCAATTCAAATAATTGCTCTTCAAATGCAAAAAATGCAATTATACGCAATAGTGTGGCTTCGATGGCACTGTATTTCTAATGTGTCAAACGTGAGGAAATGTATCACTTAGTTTTGACTTCCTCGTAGTTCATCCACTGCTTCACTACGGCTCCTTCCATTGCACTGTAGGGATGGCCATATCATCATCAACAACAACATATTAATTTATTTATTACTTGCCTCTCCCTTTGGATTGAGGTGGGAAACAACATTAAATACAAAATACTATAAAATACAGTAAAATACATAAAACCGATTAAATATTGATGCTTATATATTACCTCCATTATCAGAGACATTATGCCTACATACACTAGTCGCTGGGGAACATGAGCGGGAGGGTGCTATTGCATTCATGTCCTACTTCTGGGCTTCCCACAGGCAGCTAGTTGGCTGCTGTGTAAACACAATGCTGGACTGGATAAGCCTTGACTGGCCTGATTCAGCATAGCTTTTCTTACGTTCTTCTGCAACTTCTTTTTGATTATATATATTATCTGACAGTGTTTGTATGAAATGTTTGAAGTGGTGTTTAGATGCTCAGAATTGGGCAAAAGCAGATGAATAAACCAGAAAGGGAGGGTGATGAAGGTTATTCCCCAGTGGATTTAGGATGTGTTTATATCTATGCATGCTTGAACTGTCAGTTTGAGTTTTGTCTTCTCTACGCTAATGAAAGACATGGCTATTTTACAGGGATAGAACTTACAGCAGAACAATTGTTGGAAGATCTTGATAATGGTGTACTGCTGTGCATGTTGATTGGCGTTATTCAAAGCACAGTTAAAAAATGTTGTGACCCAAATAGTTTAAGGGTAAGTACTGTGTTCATCATTACAGATTTAACACGAAGGTTATAGTTCACACAAATTAATCTCTTCAGGCTTATGTTTGCCCATGTTTGCACAGAGGAAGTAGCATTCAAACTGAAAATACATGTTTACCCTATAAAATGAAGTTGTGACAGCACAAGGAAGTGCATTATTGGTGATCAAGTGTAATCAGGCATCCATGGACTCCATGTGTTCTGGTTCACGTATGGCTTCCTCTGTATGTAGCAGGCGAGTGCAAACCTGACAGTGTTCTCATATAGGAAATGTGGCATTGCCGTATGTATGAACCCAACACTAAGGCCTCAGCTAGACCTACGGGTCTAGCGTGACGGAGGGGTGAGGATCTCGCAATATTATCACGAGATCTCCCCCTTTTTTTACACGCAGCACGTGACGACCTCAGAGGGAGAGGATGTGTTGCGCCCACCATTTTGTTTTTTGTTTTTAAAGGAGACGAGCGCAGTAGCACTCGCACACAAATGGTAAGTTTTTTATTTAGAACAATTTTTCCCTCCCTACCCCACCCCACCCCCGATGGGTGCAGAGCTCCTGAGGCGCTCTGTGGCCCGTGCACAGTTCCTAGCTCCTCACAAGTAACTGCAAGGAGCCGGGACAAACCACAATGCCCGCCCACACGTTCTGCGGTCTCAGGATCATCCTGAGACCACGGAAAAAGTGGGCTGAAAGGGTAGGGTGATATCCTGGGGAAAGGGAGGGATGATCCCTCCCTGCTCCCGGGATCCCCTGTGCGTCATGTGGCCTAAGGCTACTATAGAGTTGTTTCCTTATTTTCAGGTAATGTATTCAGAACAACAATTCTTGGAATTCATTTATGCTCTACCCAGAATAATTGCCCTCATGTTTCTGCTTTTGCTATGTACCAAGCTAGTATATAAGACTCAACTTCTCATAGGAACTGATCCTGGAAATAAGACAAGTGTATTTCCAAATTCCTGGAAATCCTAGGATATACTGCCGTAGCTTTAGTTTCTTACAGCCCTAGGGAATGCCTTTTTTTCTGCTGAGCACTGAACATGCAATAGAATGGTCAAGGAAGCAAATGCCAGCGGGATAGTAAGATAGTGCTGTAAATGCCCTTGTTGGTGAATAGTGGTTTATAGATTTTGGAAATAAAATAAATGAGTGGGAGGGTGCTGTTGCACCATGTCCTGCTTTGTTGGTCCTTGGTCGACAACTGGTTGGCCACTGTGTGAACAGAATGCTGGACTAAATGGACCCTCGGTCTGATCCAACATGGCACTTCGTATGTTCTTATGGTTGTTGTTTAGTTGGTATGTGTTGGGAATAGGATGTGTGGCATGCAAGAGGCTTTGAAAGCACAAAGTGCTATGCCTGATACAAGGTATGGGCAGTTAAGGTGTTTGTAGTTGGAGAGAAGCAGGTCACGTAAACGTTTAGGAAGAAAAGGGCTAGTTAAGAGATGAAGGTAGCCATGCCTGTAGGGCCAGATTGGAGAAAAAGTGATCTGCCCCATGGGTGTAGCTAGCAGTTATTGAGAGATTTGAAATGGCGCTTGGGTGGTGTACGTAGTGGTTTGGAATGGTACATTATAGGCCAAGAATGTAATCGGAATTAATTGTTACACCCCTACAAAAGGGAGAAGATGATTTGGAAGGAGATATGAAAACCTGCTGATCATGATCTAAAATTGTATATGAATCAAAATACATTAGAAATACCAGTGAATCATATGTTAAGTCTTCTGACTAACTTGTACTACTTTTAGATTGCCAGAGAAGTATTGCATATAACCTTAAGGGTTTGCTCTGATTTTTCATGTGATATTCTTTTATGCATGTTCTTGTTTGCTGCTGAGATATTTTTAAAGTGCCTTTCAAATCACTGTTTCAGCAGAGCTCATAGCAAGTCTGGGTCTTCTTCCCCTTTTGAGGAAAGTGCTTTTGACAACTAAAGGCTAACCTCCACAAACTGGTCTATTTATTCATGTGTTAAGTCCTAAGCAGTGCCAGTCAAAACTATTTGCATAATTTCTATTGTATATGCAACAGTTTAGTTTCTGTTGCAGTTTCATCTTTCCTTGGAAAATCTTCTAAAGTGCTTTCCATTTGCTCATGAAACTATTTCCCCTCTCTTCAGCTTTTAACACACTGTCTTTTGAATGTAAGGGTTTTCTCATGGTATAAAAATGTCTCAAGTTTTCCAGTTGTTACAGATGTTTTTCTCCACCATTTCTCTCTTCCCAGGATTTCCCTCTGAGAAAAGTCCCTTGTAAGAAGGATGCACCATCAGGATCCTTCTTTGCTAGAGATAACACAGCCAACTTTCTGAATTGGTGCAGGTGCATTGGAGTGGATGAGACTTACCTCTTTGAATCCGAAGGTTTAGGTAATTATTCCTAACAATTTCATTGATTATTTTGGGCCCAGCCGCATGAAGCTACTTGACCATTAATTTCTGATACAGGTTGTTACTGTCATGTATTATTATAAAGGCAAGAAATGCTTAAGGATTAGTTCCATTGATTTTATTGCAGAGTACCTTGATCGACTCTCACAGAGATGTTGTGTTTAAAGTCCAATAGTGTAAAAATCCACCCATTCTGAATAGAGCGCAAAATAAGAGAAAAAGAATCAAGATTTCCAATTGATCTTTTTGGGAAGTAGAAAACATTCCTGCTGTTGCTCTTCAAGACTTTGTCATAGCACAGGGTTGGCCCATGTGTGGCCTCTCCTGGCTATTTGTGTGGCCTTCACCCGGTCCTTCACGCCCAAAATCCCAGCGATTCTGGTAGAATACAAGGTGCATGGGGACCACATGCATGCCTTGTTTCCCAGCAAAATTGGGCTCCCAACAACTCTTTGGTGGGCTGTTGAGAGCCCTGTTCTTTGGTGGCAGCCACTTCTGCCAGTAGCAGCCTTATGTGGCAGGGGAGGCATGTGCCAGGGATCCAGTGGGGTGATGCTGCCTCCAAGCCCTGGAAGCTGATCACGCCTGCCATAGCAGAAACGATGTTCTGAAATAGCTTAAACGATTACAGAAGCAAAAAGAATCTTATGATATCACCACTTCCTGTCAAATGTTCAAATGCTGGCTTGAGTCAGGAAGTGATGAGTCAAAGTACTGAAACCTCTTGGCACGTCCATCATGGTAACAACTGTGGTGGCTTCACCATGTTCACTACTGCCAAAAATGTAAGTGTGAAGTGTGACTCAGCTGTAGACATTGGAGAGTGTCCCTGGGAACACAGAATTGTTCGGAGTCCCCCTCCCAAGACTGTAGACATTGCTACGACCTTGGGAGGGGGGCCTTGAGTCCCCCACTGCCATCCCACACAGTGGCCATGGAAAGAACTATGCCAGCTGCTTCCTGAGGACTTAAATGTGGCCTCGGAAGGAGGGGAAAAGGGGACGTTCCGGTGGGAAGGGATGAGAGAAGAGAAGCAGGGATATGAGAAATCCTATGGCCTCTCCATCCTTGGCCCAACCCCTGATAGCACACCTTGTCTAAACAGGCTCAAAGGCCCATCTAGAGAAAAAATTGTAAAAGGGGGTGGGGGGCAGAAAGGCGAAAATTGGCTCTGTGACTCCTCCTGCTTTGCCAGCACCAACCCAACAGGGTATTGGATACTCAGAAGCCTCTGAGATCAGGGACTTGCTTCTAAGAAACTTCTTTCCCTTTGAAATTTGAGTGTGCTTTGTTTGCCTTTTAGGGAGTTTTAAGCAAATGTTCTTTGGAATTGGGGAGGAAGCTTTCTTCACAAGTCGAGCCTAGCTGTTCATTTATTCTCTACTCAAGATCTTACACTAGGTTTGAATGGTCAAACCCACCTACCCCACATACCCACTAATATGGAAAGTAAACTGGCAAAGCATGGGTGACATGTGGGGTCTCCAACCAGAACTAGAAAGAGACAAGAGAGAGGGGAAGGATGAGGTTATGGAATCAGTTACCTAGGGAGGTTGTGGGCTCTCCCACACTAGAGACATTCAAGAGGCAGCTGGACAACCATCTGTCATGGATGCTTTAGGGTGGATTCCTGCATTGAGAAGGGGTTGGACTCGATGGCCTTGTAGGCCCCTTCCAACTCTGCTTTTCTATGAGTTTATGATTCTATGAGGTTTCAACTGCTACAGGCACCAAAATGGTGAAAACCATGCCCTTGTATTGGATAGTTTCTGAGCAGCACCACTGATGAATATGGCCAGTCCAGGAAGCAGGACTGAGGTCAGTGACTGAAGAAGACTCAGGCTTTTCTAAAGGACCAGAACCCGAGGCAGTAAAATAGACCCAACTGGTGAGGGTCGCTGGAGCTTGCCAGACCCTCCCTGGTTCTTACGGCTGCGTGAAGACCTGCCCTTTTCAAAGCCTGAAAAGAGAAGAGAGGAGTTCCAAGGATCAGCATCTCCTAATGTAGGGGTAGGGAACCAGTGGCACTCCACATTTTGTTGCACCACAGTTCCCATCATGCACCATTGGCCATGCTGGCCTGGGCATATAGGAATTGAAGTCCAACAACAACTGTAGGGCCACAAGTTCTTCATCTCGGTCTTAATGTATTGGGAGGGTTGCAGAAAGCAATCTTAAACCTTGATGCAGATAAGAAAGAGTTGGAGGGAAGGGGATGTGACTGGGCGTTGCATTTGTTTGAGTAAAATCTTTGTCTTTCCCATAGCTGCTTTATAGTTCCTCCTGCTATGGTTCCCTACAAAGAGCAGGGCACATGCTTCAACGTTCTGGCTATGTGTTGGTATAAGCAATCAATGCCCAGTTCCCTCCTGGTGACAAACGATATTCTTGGTAATGAAGGGCTGGGTAGACTGCATGATAAAAGTTGTGCATGTTTGCTTAAGAGCCTTCCATGTTCCTGATTGTAGTATCTAGGATATACCCTGTACCCGTGCAGGGTTCTCTTCCCATACAAACTGTGTGTGTTCTCCTGATGGATCTATGGACTGTGCAATATGCCTTTCAAGAATTGGATGCACTGAATTGATTGATCCCTTCCCCCAAAGGCAGGAATGCCCTAAATGACAACTAGGACCCTTCCGATTCTGTTTCACTTTCTGCATAAAATGAAGACAGCCAAGTTAAACACTCTGTGCCTGCACTGTCAACAGTCTATTAGTACTTGACATGTTGCATCGGAAACATGAACCTGAGATTCTCCTCCCCTGGATTTTTCCTTCCTAACTAGGTGTCTATGGCAAAAAGCCATAGTCACCGTAGTTAAAGCCATGGTTTAAGGTGATTTCTGAACACAGCCTGGCTTTCTGGCTTAACCACCATGGTTAAAGCTGTGGTTTAAGGTGTCTTCTTAAGATGTCAAACAGGTTCAGGGCTAACCTTCAAAGCACTTGAGCAGTATACCATGTCAACTTGAATAGATCTTGCACTGGGTTGGCACCTGGAAGGTTGAACTATCTGCCTCCAGTGTTCTGGCTGGACCTTGCAACCAGCAGCTACTACACCAGGTTTTTCCAGATGGAGCAAAATCTTTGAATGCTCATTAAGAAAAGTAGCTCAAGATTGCATTGTTAATTAAGGTTTCAGCATTGTATTTTTTTAAAAAATAGATGCACACCTGTTTAAGTCCAAGCCCTGTGTGAGAAGTACTACTTAAGTTGTTGTGCAATGGTTGTGCTTGTTGAAACACGACCTTTACATGTTTGATGTGTTAAGTTGTTCAAAAACACACACAACAATAATAGCATCTAGGACTGTTTGTGAAATGTATCGTAAAATTTAGTTTATAAGCACTGATTTTGCACTTCAGGCAGCTTAATTGGCAATGCCCTGTGAGTCCCACCGTCCTTAGAGGAAACATACTTTTCCTAAACTATAGATACTTATTTTTCTTCACTTCTATTTTTAGTTTTTCTTAATAGAACCAGCAAAAGTTATAATTAGAATCTGTCCCTCTTGGAATTGGTCAATCAGCTTGCGCAACATTGCATCTTTTCTTATGCACGTAGCTTGAAGTATTTGGAAGGCCGCTGACTCCTTACAGTTGCTGGCTTTGTGGCATAAATGCCAGCTTTGTGTATTCTTGGCAAGTAGTCTAATCAGAGGGGCTGAATTCCTTTTAGCCTGCAGTGCCCTTTAGCAAGCATTTTTGGATGGGGGAAAATAAGGAGTGGTTTTGTGCTTGGGCAGTGGATTCCCATGTGTGGGCATGTAGCTCTGACGCTCTGCACATCTCCTTTGCATTTGAACAATGCAGAGAGCTTAATGGTGTTGTCTACTGAATACTTATATTTATTTTTATTATATATATATATATAGCGCATTTATATACCGCCCCATAGCCGAAGCTCTCTTGAACTTGAAGGCCTGGGGCTGAAATCCCAGGCAGTAATAAACTTTCTGTAAGTGACTTTGTGCAAAACACTGGGAGAGAAGAAGAAATGCCCCAGCGCACCCGCCCTTCTCTGATGACCCCCGTGGGGTTGTAATGCTCTAATGTGGCCTGTACACTTAAACGCACAGGGTAGACTGCTTGAGTGTGATTTTTCCAGAAAGAATCTTCCTAAGAAATTGGAACAAAAGCACAAATAATTGGTGGGATTAATCCTTTTTCTGTCATCTGATGTTCAGATTTTTACAGTGATGGTACCTATCATATTCATCTTTCCGTGTCAGAGGATCCTCTGTGTGCAAGTGGGATTAGACATAAGGAACATTCCCCAACAGTGAACAGAATGGCGCAAATCTAGTAGTGCAGAGTTCCATGTAAATCAGAGCTCTAGGAAACTTTAAATCCTGGCCATTGCCTGCAATCCCAAAGCTGTTTAGTGTGGGCAAGCTCTATTGACCTCAGAGGAATTGCTGTGATTGGAGCTGCATCAAAGAACCACCTTTCCCCCTTAACCTTTTTAATTTCCTTACAGTTTTGCACAAGGACCCAAGACAAGTGTACCTTTGCCTACTGGAAATTGGTCGCATTGTATCAAGGTGTGTATTCATTGCTGTCTGACTAGAAGCTTGGAATGCATAGTGAGCATCTAAAAGGTTTCTTAAAGATACATTTTTAAGAGATTCAGAGTGCAAGAGATTCATTTTTAAGAGATTCAGACCTACGTCACCTGAGAGGACTTCCCAGGGGCTGTAGGACATTTTGGACTCCCCTCTCCATGGGCAAGCCTCCACAGGCAGAGGTCAGTTGCTGGAGGTTCCTGCCACTGATGCTGCTCTACTAGCAACTCCTCAGTAGGGAGGCCTGGAATGGGAGAGGCATGTAGTAGCCGTGCTCACACTGTTTTGCCCTTCCTTATTTCAGAACTTAACCCAAATGCATTATCTTTTCCTGTCTCCCCACCTGTCTCTTTTTCTAGATATGGAGTTGAACCTCCTGTGTTAGTAAAACTGGAGAAGGAAATTGAATTAGAAGAAACCTTGTTGATGTCCTCTGATGCAGTAGCTCCTGACATGACCCCCAAATCATGTTGTCAACATGGAGAACTACATGAAGCAGTATGTATCATGTGTATCTTGTCCAGTGATTAAGACCATAAGAAGAGCTGTGCTGGATCAGACCAAAAGCCTATCTACTCCAGCATTCTGTTCACACAGTGACCAATCAGGTGCCTTTGGGAAACCCACAAGTAGGACATGAGCAGGAGGATGATATTGCACTCCTGTTCCACAACAACTGGTATTCAGAAATCTACTGTCTACAGGAGTTACCATAAAGCCATTATGACTAGTGGCCGCTGATAGATTGATCCTCCATTAATTTGTCTAACCTCTTTTAAAGTATCCATAGTTTGTGACATCTATCATGACATCTTGTGGTGGAGAATTCTATAGTTTGACTATATGATTATTCTGTATGTCCGAACTGGAAGTCTGCTGTACTGAATTACTTACGTTTTCTATCCTCTTTTGAGTGTGTATGCAAATAGAATCTCATTTGAAAAGCTGATCTCACTGACTCCAATGAAGAGTCATTACACAGGCTTTATTGGTGTCTGTATAAACTTACTGACTCCAATAAAGAGTTTCCGATGTGCTCCATAGAGAATGTTCAATTTGTGCTAGGACAGGGAAACACATGAAATGCCAGTGCAGTTCTTCCTGTGGAAATAATTATGAGTTGTGCTCTGCATGGCAATTTTTGCCTGCATAGTATTGACCTGTGGTGGCGGACATGATAATCTTTGGCGTGCTAGGTATATTGGTCTAAGTCTCAGGTTCCATTTTGAATTCCAAATTCCATCTTGGAATGCATAAGCACCTGGCTCTAAATGCTGTGGCTATGAGTTATCCTTTTCCATTGGCCTTAACGCCCAAAAGTATTGGCATGGTTTGGATGATCTTTCCAGGTTTCACAAACCATACTTTATGAGGTCATAAATGCTCTTCCCCTCTTCCCATTGCAAGCCATCTTCAGTGCGAAGATCTTGAATTGTACAAAGCCAGAATTTCCCTTTATGTTCAAACTGGGGAATATTGGGTTAATGTTGGGTAACAAACCAGGAAAACAAATCAGATCACTTATGCGTGGGATTACAGTTTAACTTTACAATCCTAAACCTATGTACTCAAGCCAAGGGAAATTAGATCACAATGCAGGAAATAGGAAATTCATGCTGTTACAAATATAACTATATCGGAAACTATTGAAATGCTCTTTATTTCCTCTGCATTGTATGAGCTTATTACCTGTTTGGGAGTTTTGAGAAAGAAGGAAAAGATCTTCATATTGAAATGGGTATTACTTTGGCTTTCTGTGATGCAATTTTTATAGCAAAATAGGAAGTTCACATTTAGCCTTATTGTTTAAAAATGAAGAAATTAACATGAAATCTTTGTACAATAGGTTAAGCACATTGCTGAAGATCCTCCTTGCAGCTGCTCTCATAGGTTTTCAATTGAGTACTTATCTGAAGGACGCTATAGATTAGGAGATAAAATACTCTTCATACGAGTAAGTGCAGTTTCTCAAAACATTTCTGTCTCTTACAATGATTTGGGCTGGATGTAATCCCATTCCTACAGACGTTAAGATGATGATGATTGATGATGATTTATTTCTTACCCGTCTCTCCACTTAGATCGAGGCAGGGAACAACAACGAATATAAAACACATAAAAACTGATTTAAAACATAGTATGTACATACAGATTATCCTGGTGATGTCATCCTGGCTCATCACTTGTATGGAAGGCTGTTCTTGTGTCAGCAATAATTCTCTTGGTCTGCTGATGTATTAGTTGATAGCTTGCACTTCTGTCCCTCTCTTGGTCTGCACTTAGAAGTGTTTTTAGGATGTGAGATGTGGTCTTCGGTAATTTCTGAGGAGGGCTGGCAAATATCCGCTATCAAAGGATACCAGGGGAAGGCTGAATGTTATGGCTGATAAGAGGTTATAACCAGATATCTCACTATCTATTCTTTCTCTCCTCTCCTGCCAGATGTTACATGGCAAGCACGTGATGGTCCGTGTTGGTGGAGGTTGGGATACCCTTCAAGGGTTTCTACTGAAGTATGATCCTTGCCGAGTGCTGCAGTTTGCAACATTAGAACAAAAGATTTTGGCGTTTCAAAAAGGTCCATCCAATGAGACTGTTCCCAATTCATCTGCTAGAGCTCCACAGCCCCCACTCATGAACCCCATATCTGCTATTGATATGTACCAAACACAAAATCCAAAGCCCTCTACTCCTGTTTCAGCTGCAAAGACTTCTCGTGTAGCTAATACAAAGCAAGCAGCAGCTAGGTTTCCTATATCACCTGCACTTTCTTCCCCAAAAGCAAGAATGCACACACCACCTACAAGCCAATTTGTATTGGGCCAGCCCAAGTCGAAAGGCTCTTCAGTAAATAACAGTTGCACAGCTTCCAAATCTTCAACAGCTGCTTCAAAAAAACCACCTCTTTCTCATAAGCTAACTTCTGCTTCGAAATGTGTACAACCTATAAACAAAGGTTCTTCAGTGGGCTTACTAAGAACTGCTGTGACTTCTTCAGAATCGCTTCAGAAACGTATCATGTCACCAGTCAAGCTTGAACGCTCCTGTAATTCTCCAGTCATGTCACATCCTGGCATTTCTTGTTCAACAAGTAACCTTTCTGAGCTACCTGGAACAACTAAAAGAGTGGCATTGGAAAAAGAATATCATTCTACTAACAGCAGAGCTGGTATCAGTGTTGCAGCCAAATGTAAGCCTCTTTCGAAAACCTCAGCAAAATCTACAAGGCCAACTAACAGAAATTTACATGTTCCTAAATCAACGTACTCACAACAGTCTTCTCCAATACCAACCAAAACTGTTCCTAAAACTAACACTCAAGCTTTACCAACACAGTTCAGCTCCTACAGAGGCATGCCAGAAACCAGCCAGGCCAAAAATATCAAAACTGCTACTAGCACCAAGCAGCTGGGTTCTACATCCTCGCTTACTGCAGGTAAATCAACTTCTACATTAGTATCACAGAGTAAAAATGCATCTTCAGTTGTTAACAATCATTCTTCAGCCAAGAACATATTGGTCCAAAGTAGCAGTGTGAGAACTCGGGTACATCCTGAGCGTACTCCACTGTCTGTTGTGCGTCTTCCCCAAACGTCCACCATAGATGAAACCAGAAAAAAGCCAATGCAAGCTGCCACCAAAAGTCAATCGCTGGTTAAATCCTCCAAGAAGAATGAGAAAATCCTTGATTCAACTTCTAAGAACCCTCTTTTAAAAGTAAAGATTGCAACTGTAACTACTAAGGGAACACCTGGGGGGTTAAAGGATCCTACACTGAAAAGTAAACAAGATGATAATTATTTTGTTATGACTGGAAATAAGAAACTCAAAAAGTAAGATAACCAGGAATGTAAACGGTTTCCTTCTCTTTCCAGTAGCTGCTTCATTTAAGAGAATGCTAACATTAAATGGCAATACAGTAACTGAAATGCTTACTCTTGTTTTACACAGTGCAGTTTGATCAGCTGTATTAGTCAGTGAACAACATGTTTTCTAGAACTTATATCAGCCTTCCCTAGTGATCAACATTAGGCACTTTAATGTGGAATATATAAACCTTGGGTCCATTTCCCATATCTATGTTTGATGTGATAAAAGTCCTTATAAAATGTTCCTTTCTCAGTTTTGCACGGCACATACTTCTAAATGAGTCTCATGTGTCAGCTAGTATTTACCATATCAGGGGGAAACATGAGAATGGCAGTCTCCTATATTAGTAGTTTTGGGGTGTTGCCTGTTGGGAGGCAGCCTTATCAAAAATATTCTGTGTTTACTGTTGATTTTAGGCCTCTTTAGAAAAATGCCTGTGCACTGATTTGACATGAGCATTTTGTGTCAAGAGAGTTTTTGTCAAAAGTGAATGTTGGAATCTGGCCTTGCTGTTGTAGACGAACAATATTTTCAATAAGAATAAGATTCAAGTAATTACTTTGTTTCCAAGTAACTACGAATATCCAACCTGGATGAGTAATTTATATGACACAGAGATCCAACTGCCTAATTTTTAGTGCTCCTGTGTTGAGATTGTTACTTGTTTTTTTTTAATTTTATTAAAATCTGCAAGTCAGATTAGGTTTTCAGTGCAACCAGGTCACTAAGAACACTTTACAAATCTTGGCCTTAAACACTATCTCTTTAAGTGCCTTGACACATGATGTGCTCTTCATCAGTTGTATCATGAGATATTGCAAGTATCAGTCCAGATATGTGTTCTAGTTTGTTTATATGGTCTGTTCAAGCCTTCGGTTGAGCTTCAGCAAGCAAAACTATGGACATGATTGCACAGGAACAATTTAATGCGTGCTGGTGCGCTGTTGGTCTTTCTGAAGTGAGTGGAAGTTACACAGCCCCAGCGCTTGGAGGACTGCATGCTTGAAATTCATTAGCCAAATCTCCCTATGGGAGAAGAACACCCTGTAGAATTTTAGGAAATATGCTTGCGTCTGCAAAGTGGGAGCGCAACCTTCACATATGAATTAATTTCTATGCACAACCGAAATGCCTTTCAAATAAGCTGCCTCGGTGATTTTTATATTTATATCTTATATAGCTAGCTAAATAATGCATTCTTTATTGCATTACTACTACCACGTGCAGCGCAACGTCTTACATGTAACTAACATTGGTGACAAAGTAGCTGGGTCTAAATTTCTTTGCATACAAAGTTGTACATTCTCAAGCACGGGGGTGATTAATTGCATGGGTGCATACTACTGTATGTATAGATGTGTCCTTGTTAAAGCACTACTTTTGGCAATTTTTTAAGGTTGCTGTAATTCCTGAATAATAAATTTGTATGTGGGTGTTAAGGAAAGCACTGTCAAGTACTGACTATGGAATTTCGTTCTTTTGCCAAATATCTGCATGTTATTTGAATATACATTGCAAACAAAGATGAAATTCACCTTCACTGAATTAAATTGTGGTTTCTGTCCAAAACTGGGTAATCCATTGTTTCTTGAAGCTGAAATGGCCAGTCATGCACACACCCTGAGCTTGCTCTAGTTGCACTTTAAAAAGATATTTATGCCTAACTAGTTGTAGTAGGATGTAGATGGACGTTGTGTGTTTGAATGTGTATTCCATTGGGAAACAATGCAGTGTGAAGAATTGTATCCACAGGCAATGCACAGAACAGTTTATGACCAGTTCTTGATTCGGCAGGCAATGCTTGCTTATATGCACGGAGTCCCTTGCTTAGCTGGATCAGACAGGCTCATTTTTTAAGGCTGCAGGGCGATAGCTCACATTCCCAAACCTGATGCCTTCCAGATGTTAGATTGCAACTCCCATCATCCTCAGCCAGTATAGCTAATGGTATAGTGTTGATTTCTGCACTTCCAGTTTCAATTATTTATGGATTTTTAAAAAGACACACAACAGGCTACAGCTTAGTCACCCCCCAAAATGTCTTTTGGTCTCTGTTACTGCAGTATAGACATTAGCTTTATTATCTCATGTTCTCTCTCTCTCACCCCCCCCCACCTCTGTTCTTTGGTATAAAGATGTGTGTGCCCGGTAGCACGGAATGGGATTAAAAGTGCTTTGTAGACTGTTGTAGCTATGCTACAAGCATTTGGAAGTTAATGCACACAGTCCAGCAAATCGGCCTTGTGCATCCAACTGGGCCTACCAATTCTGAGTGATGGGGGTTGAGGCCAGTGTGTGCTCATGGAGCTGCATCTGGAACAAGGTGCAAAGTCCATGTAGGTTTAACGTGCCTCTGGGCGTTCCTCCTGCATTCACGTTGGAAGCTTATGCCATAATAAATTTGCTAGTCTTTAAGGTACCACAATACTCTAGGGAGTGAGTTTATCACATATTTATTTTAGGTAGTTACCCTTCTTCAAGGAGCTCAGGGTGGCTACATGGTTCTCTCGCCCACACCCTACCCTCAGCCACTGTTTTGTTACAGCAATTCATTAAGGTAGATGAAGCTGGGATATAGTGACTAGTCTGTGATTAGCAGGTAACCTGGATGAACAGGGATTTAAATGTGTGTCTGCTCCTAGTCCAACACTAACCACTATCCCACAATGAGCTGTAATTGGGTAGGAACATAAGTTGCCTCCTACTGAGTCAGACCATTGGTCTATCTAGCTCAGTATTGTCTACACTGACTGGCAGCAATTCACTGGAGTAAGGGAAAGGTCTTTCTCAATCCTAACCTGGACATGCCAGGGATTGAACCTGGACCCTTCTCCATGCAAAGCAGAGCTAAGGCTTGTCACCAGCATCCCTTTGTGTAAATGGATTATTTGCTGTCATAAGAAGAGAATGGAGACATTCACTTGTAGCAGAATTGACAGGATGCCGTTGGTGGTGAATATAGAAAAACTGTAAACCCCCAGTCACTTTAAGATGGAATACTTACCCATAGTAGCCACTGAAATTTGCTAGAAGTGAATCTGGAGCTGGTGGTAGTTAGTGCTCCCCAAAGTGGGATCTGCCCCTAGCTATGCCCACTCTCTTAAATGAAGCCACCACTGACAGACAAACAACCATGGTGACATTGAACCAATGTGAAAATGAGATGGCAAAAAGGCCCAGCTTCATGGGGAATAGCATGACATGGCTGCGTCATGAACAATGGGGCGCAACTGCACAGTGTCTAAAGCCCGGTGACAAAAGCTTCTAAGGGTACATTCCTATGCTAGACAGAAAAAACGCCTACAACTCATCTTGCCGTGCTAGGAATTGTAGACATTTTTTTCCTGTTTAAACATGCGTAGGATAGCTAAAGAAAACATTTAAAAATCAGAGATGCATACAATTATACCCAAGACAAATTTGAAACATCACCAACAACATAACTCTAGGAAAATCTCATGAAAACCATGGCAATTCTACCCCATTCTCTTGCAATCTATGAAAATGTGCTTTAGAATTGATCCCTGCTTGTGATTCAGGCACTAGAATATCATCATAATACAGGTAGTGTTTTAAAATTAGCCAATAGCTGCATCACCATCCACTTCTGTGAATTCAGTTCCTCTTTCCCATTGAATATCTGGGTTATTTTCTGTCAGAAGGATCATTTTAAAAATGATGGAAGGTTTGCTGATACTGTGGGGGCCTCTGGTGGACAGCACCGTGTAGTGAACTCTGTTCTCCAATGTGACCGGATGGAAGCGGCAGGGAAGCTACTGGGTGCTAGTTAAAAAGCAGCTAAATGTCCACTCACATTGCTTTATATTTGTCTTCCATGAACAAAGTCTGTTACGTTGTTAATCCTGGTGCTGGTTTTGATCGCTAAAGCTCTAACTGACCTCGGACCAGCATATTCCAAGAATCCCCTTCTTATGTAATATAATCTTTATAAACTTGCCCAAGCATTGAATTCCACTGCTGAGGCTGTGCTCCTGGCTCTCCTGCCATCTGAGGTACAGTGCATTGGAGATGAGACCTATTCTGTGGTATCCCCTAATGTCTTCCCAGGAGATGTCCATTAAGAGGTTTCAGTGGGCTGCAAAGACCTTTTTATTCCAACATGCCTATGCTGCTGTTTAAATTGGAAACCGGCACCGCAGTTCTATATGTCTCTTCAGTAGTAACTTCCATTGGCCTGGTTCAGACAACAGGCTAAACCATGCTGCTTAACCACAAAATGGTTAATGGAATGCATGCATTCCGTTAACCATTTTGTGGTTAAGCAGCATGGTTTAGCCTGTTGATTGAACCAGGCCATTGACTTAAATGGGGTTTACCCCCACATAAATATTCTGTCTATCCATCCATCCAAACAGTTTTAATCTGCTTTCAGGGCACACTGCCCTCACAAAATGGCTTAGAATATATTCTACAAAAGAACTTACAAATTGGATAAACTAGGAAAACCATGTAGTATCATGAAAGGGAAAATAAAGATATTTCAGGAATTTTATCAAGAATTATATAAAGAGAAGGACACACTAAAGATGAAGACGGAGATATATATAGATAAACATATAAAGAAGGGTCTAATAGAAGAGGATAAAAATTTGATGGAGAAGGATATATCTCAAAGGGAAATAGAGGAAGCTATTGAGAAACTGAGAGGGGGTAAATCCCCCGGGTTAGATGAATTGGGATCTGAGTATTATAAAACATTCAAAAAAATGTTGGTACCAAAATTATTGAAATTATATAATGGAATAATGGTAGGAGAGAAGATACCACCATCGTGGGAACAATAATTAATTATATTAATTCCAAAGCTGGATAAGGACTGGATAAGGTCCCAGATTCCTATAGACCTATTTCATTAATAAATCAGGATGCAAAAAATTTTTAAGCTATAATGGCAAGGAGGATGAATACTTTTATAGGTAATTATATTGGGGAGGATCAGTGTGGTTTTGTGGCGGGTAGACAAATGCATAACTTAGTTGGAAGAGTTTTCAACACGGTACAGGAGGTAAAAAAGATAAAGACAAAAGCAGGAATAATAGCGTTAGATATATTTAAGGTGTTTGATTGTGTGAGCTGGCAAGCATTAAAGAGAATAATAGAAAAAATGGGGTTTGGAGATAGATTCAAAGGTTTAATTGAACAATTATACTCACAAAATACAGCTTCAGTGGTGATAAATGATGGAGTTACAGAAAAGATACAACTGGCCCGAGGAACTAGACAAGGATGCCCACTCTCACCGGTCCTATTTGTATTGGTTATAGAACTATTGGCAAATGTGATAAGAGAAGACGATAATATAGAGGGAGTAGGATGCAATAAAAAATAAATTAAAAAAAATATGTTTGCAGATGATACATTGTTGACAATTAAGAATCCATTAGAGAAAATGGAAAGAATTAAGCAACATCTGAGGGATTTTGAAGAAGTTACGGGATTGAGAATAAATTGGACAAAATCAGAGATGATGTTACTTAATTATACTAAAAAGGAAGGGAAAGATTGGGAAAGTAAAGAGAAGAATATGAAAATTAAAGAAATGATTAAATATTTGGGAATTAAAATTACAAAAAAATTCAGAGGATTTAGAAAAGGAGAACTTAAACAACTTAAAAAAAGAAGTTATAGATAAATTAGAAAAATATAAAGGATTAAATTTATCGTGGTTTGGATGAATAGCTTTAGTAAAAATGAAGATATTACCAAAGGTAAATTTTGTATTTAGAATGTTACCAATAAGAATATCTGAAAAAGAGATAAAAAGTTGGCAAAATATTTTAAATAATTTTTGTAATGGGGATAGGAAAGCGAGATTAAATAAAAAAAGGTGGTATTTAACACACAAAAAAGGAGGATTATGACTCCCAAATATAAAATTATATTACATCACTAATAGTCTAAGACACATAGTAGAAAGTATGTTAGGAGTAGGAGACTTAAGTTGGTTGGAGGATAGAAAAGGAATGGATAAAGATTGGAAATTGGAAAATATATTTTTTAGAGAATATAATGAAAAATGGGGGGAAGAAATAGAGAACCTCCTTCTAAAAAATCACTGGGAAATATGGCGTGTATATAAAAAGGATTTACTTCCAAGTATTTCCCCAATAACACCAGTGATAATGTTAGGAAATTTTCCAGGGAACCTAAAAGATAAATTGGGGAAAATTTTAATAGAGAGGCATATAATGAAGCTAAAAAATTGGTTAGGGAGGATGAATACTCGAGAAGAATTAGAAGAGGTATGAAAGGAGAAGAATTTATCGTGGTTAAATTATTATCAATTAGAACAGTGGATGAAGAAATGGTTAAAGGACAATGGAGAGTGTAGAGAAATGACGAAATTTGAGGAGTTGATTTTAAGGAGAGAAGTTGAGAAGGGAGAAAATAAAATGATAAAAGGTTTAACGAGTGAAATATATAGAATATTGGTTGGGAAGGGGGAGTCAGAAAATATGGGCAAGATGGTGTGAGAAACTGACCTGAAGGTACAAATAGGACAACAGAGTTGGGAGGGAATATGGAGACAAAGAGTGTTGAGAAACATGTCAGTGAGGATAAAAGAGAATTACTATATGGAGGTGGTATCTAACCCTGGTGAGATTAAATAAAATAAATAAGCTAAACTCAGCAAATTGCTGGAGAGGATGTCAAAAAAAAGGAACGTATTTACATATGTGGTGGGAATGTGAATTTGTTCAAAAATTGTGGAAAATGGTGTTTAAAGAGATAAACAATATTGTTGGAATGGAGATTGAAGAGACACCTATAGTGGCATTGCTATCATTATATGGAGAATTAAATTGTAATAAAGAAACAAAAGAACTGATAACGAATTTGCTGACAGCAGCAAGGTTGATCATATCTAGGAACTGGAAGGTACAAGGAGATTATCATGTCGAAGATTGGTATAAAGACATTTGGGATATTGCTATAAATGATAAATTGACATGTAATATAAAAGTAAGAAGAGGGATAACAAAAATGAATGATTTTGAGGGAATTTGGAATCAGTTCCTAGAATATGCATTATCTAAGGGGAGTGGAAAACCACCTCCAGAAGAAACAATAAGATTTTGGAAACAGGAATAAATCCCGGGGTGGGGGGTGGGGTGCACTTTATGTTATGGGATGATGTCAAAATATTAAATTAGAAATGTTATAAGGTCATTCAATTCTATGTATTATGATTTTAATTTTTTAATTTTTAATTTTTGTTACTGTATTGATGTATGTTTAAGTGTAATAAAAATATTAATAAATAAATAAATAAATAAGCCAACAGTGATGAGGGAGGGAGTTCCAAAGGTGTGGGGCCACCACACATAAAGCCCTAATTCTAGTAGCCACCAGTCTAATGGCTCTCTGAGAGTAAGGCCTCTGACACTGATCTTAATGCTTGGGCAGGGTCATACAGGTATAGGCAGTCCTTCAGATAATGTGAGCCCAAACTAACTTGAGCAATGATGGGCATTTTATGGACCTCCAGGTGTTTTAGCCTACAACTCCCATTAGTCCCCAAACCAGCACCTTAAGTAAAAGCTCTAAAAAACAAAAAACGTGTGCCACATCCAAGTGAAGTCAAGGTGGCTTACAAAATATAGCATCATAATAACATTTAAAAATAAACAATGAACAATGTACCATAAAACTGTACCATAAATGTAACCGTATTCATATCACAAGCTAGGAGAATGTTCAGCCAAGATAATCTTGAACAGCTTTAACTAAAGTTCTAAAAGAGCATAGTGGCATCACCTGACACATCTCACCTGAAGCAGAATCGGAAGTGGGTGCCATCATAGAAAAAGTCCTACTCCTAGTAGTTCCCTATTTCACGTCATATGACAAGAAATCAAGAGAAAGGTCTCAGACTGGGTATGCTAGAGCGATTGTGTAGAGGAAAGAAGTCATTGTGGCTTCTTCCCCCACCTCCATGCATGTGACCGCCATTTGCATACCCCCCATGATGCAGCACGAGTTGGCATGTAATCTGAACCTGGTGCAGGGCATGGGGGGGCTTCCTACCCATCCAATATCTTTTTATGAACATGGATCACTCTTAACTGGATTTTTGGTGGTGATCTTTGTTACGCATGCCCAAATTCTCCAAATGATGACAACTCCAGAGGTGCAAGTGTATTACCCAGGGCTGGGTTTCCTTGGAGTCAGATCACTGAATGCTTATTGCGTTTTTGTGAGATATATTTTTTCCTTAAACACATATATACAAGGTAAACATAGGTGGGGGTTCATGGCTTAACACTCCAACAGATATCCTAAAGCTCACTGTTTCTCTATTAGTTTTCTAGGGGGGCATCAGCAGTCAGGGCTACCCAAAGCAATCTGGGGGGCAGAGGACAAACACAAAATGCTTGTGGGGGGCTGGGGCAAATGACCTCCTTTGCCTCCCCCCTCTGGGCAGGACTATTGGCAGCTCCAGTCTAAAACTGATAATTTCTACCTCTCTGATCCCAGCAACCACTAACTCAAACTGATGCCAAAATTAGCAGATTCATTGGGGGACTGGGAAGGTAAGTCTTGTCCTTACCACATTAACAAAAGAGAGATACTTACCAGTCAGACAGAACTCACTCCTGACCAAACCCCTGTTTTACAACCCAGAAAGACAGGTCTGAAAGAGATCTCTGAAAGGATATTTGGACAACAGTATTGTTCATACACTTTTAATTGTGAATTGCTTTGTGAACTGCCTTGGAGATTTTAAAAGGTGGTGTGTGTGTGTGTGTGTGTGTGTGTGTGTGTGTGTGTGTGTGTGTGTATATATATATATATATATATATATATATATATATAAATTCCATTTTATGCTGTATATAAAATGCTTGATCCCAATGAACTAATAGGTCGCAAAAACTCATGTTGTTTTTTTACCCTACAAAATACAGATGCTGTGGAGTATGTTGTACTGTGATTGCAGCTGGAAAAGCATAATTACCCCAAAGTGTCATTCTGATGAATAGTATGTCTAATAGTAGCTCTGTTCTGCTGAGTCCAGCATTCTATAAGAACCTGTGAAACAAGGTCATAATAAATTATGTGTACACAGAACTGAGCCTTTGCAGTAACTTGAAAGTATTTATTACCACTGTCAAAACTGAGCAATGAGTGCAGCAAGTTTTTAAAAATCATGATAAGCATTTTTGGCTACTTCCTAGTCCCCTGCTATTAACTCTGGGTGCAATCTTAAAAGCACTGGAAATGTTGCACTGACTTTGGTGGGATTTAAACTGCAGCCTCTGCGCTTAAGGTGCAACTCAGTTGGAAGCATTTGTATCTCATATTGGAAATGTGGACTTAGCCTTTTGATGCATCTCAATTTGAGCACTAGTAGCCAGTGGAAGCCAGTGGGCAGTCAATTTGCTCTGAGTTTCGGTCAATGCTCTAAAAGAGCAATCCAAGATGCTTGGATAGCTCCATTAGAGTTCTGGCTGGTTCTGACTGAAACCTGGAGCGGATTCACCAACCAACTGATATTGGAGCCACCAGCCTCCACTGCTAGTCACGAGGCAGAAATTGTTTTCAAACTCTACAGGGGAATCAAATGATTTGGGTAGAGACTGCTACATTCTTGCTGTTAGGAAGGATGGTGTGGAGGCAGGCAAGCGGTCAAGTAGAGCAGGATATGCTGAGAGCAGCTCAGTTTGTGCTCAGCAGCAAGTTGCTCGACCTGTGGCAGTTTTATAAGACCAGGTGGAACTGCATTGGGCAGGATCTACACTACCGCTTTATACATTTCTAATAGTGTTGAGAACTGTTGGGGCCCACGACACGTCCTCCTTGGTATGGGTCTGGCCTTGGACTCTTGTGGCCCTTGCTGACCTGGCAACTGTGGCTTCCTGCTGAGAGGGGCAGCTGTTCTTTCAGCATCAGCCAAGTCACTGTTTTCCATGTTGAAAGAGACATGGAATTCCCGTCCTTTCTCAGCTTGAAGAAAGGCAAAATGGGTGGGGGAAGGGTGATGATCATGGCCATACCCACTGAAGTCATCTGACTTACACAGGGCCAGGGAGGGGGCAATTCGGCTCCCCACCTGAAACAACTTTGGCACCTTGTAATAAGACAACCCTCACCACTCATTTTGACATGAAACCATTCAAGGTCAGCATTCTAATTCAGCATTCTGTGTCTAACCACTGCCAGCCAGGTGACACTGTGAATCATACCAGTACAGCATGAAGGCAACAGATAGATAATTATAATCTAGTTATGCTGTATATTCTGTATATATTCTTTATATTCTGGAGTCTCTGACTGTCCTGTTTTGAGTATTCGGAATGGCTTTGGCTGCATTACCCTAAATTCTTTTTCTCCAAGAATAATTCCTGTAGGCGCATTGGACACAGCCACACACAAATTTGTATTAGTCCGTGTTTGTTCTTTTCAACATAATATTTATACTGGCTTGGATCAAGAATATACAGTGTCTTTAAAAGAATACAGTAGTATAAGGCTTATTACTCAAGATTTAACAGACTGATTTTGCTCATTTTTGTTTTAAACTGAAAATTGAGCAGTGTAGATGGGCAGAAAATGTTGAAACTTAGTGCTCTTAGTGTGCTGGGTCAATGGAAGGACAGACCCAGAATGTTGGGAAAGAGGCAGCAGAAAAGGCAGAGAAGGAGAAAGAGGAGAAGAAGCTGAAAGGACACCAGAGAGACAGAGAGATTTTACATCACATTTTTTTTACCTCAGACTTCAAGAAATAAGAAACAATATTTTTAAATCTATCTATCTATCTATCTATCTATCTATCTATCTATCTATCTATCTATCTTGTGTTTTGTTTCCAACTTTGCCAGTTTATATGGGGAACATTTATTTTAGAAGTGTAATCATAGAATCATAGAATAGCAGAGTTGGAAGGGGCCTACAAGGCCATCGAGTCCAACCCCCTGCTCAATGCAGGAATCCACCCTAAAGCATCCCTGACAGATGCTTGCCAGCTGCCTCTTGAATGCCTCTAGTGTGGGAGAGCCCACAACCTCCCTAAGTAACTGATTCCATTGTCGTACTGCTCTAAAAGTCAGGAAGTTTTTCCTGATGTCCAGCTGGAATCTGGCTTCCTTTAACTTGAGCCCGTTATTCCGTGTCCTGCACTCTGGGAGGATCGAGAAGAGATCCTGGCCCTCCTCTGTGTGACAACCTTTTAAGTATTTGAAGAGTGCTATCATCTCTCCCCTCAATCTTCTCTTCTCCAGGCTAAACATGCCCAGTTCTTTCAGTCTCTCTTCATAGGGCTTTGTTTCCAGACCCCTGATCATCCTGGTTGCCCTCTGAACACGCTCCAGCTTGTCTGCGTCCTTCTTGAATTGTGGAGCTGGACGCAATACTCTAGATGAGGCCTAACCAGGGCCGAATAGAGAGGAACCAGTACCTCACGTGATTTGGAAGCTATACTTCTATTAATGCAGCCCAAAATAGCATTGGCCTTTCTTGCAGCCATATCGCACTGTTGGCTCATATTCAGCTTGCAGTCTACAACAATTCCAAGATCCTTCTCGTTTGTAGTATTGCTGAGCCAAGTATCCCCCATCTTGTAACTGTGCATTTGGTTTCTATTTCCTAAATGTAGAACTTGGCATTTATCCCTATTAAATTTCATTCTGTTGTTTTCAGCCCAGCACTCCAGCCTATCAAGATCACTTTGAAGTTTGTTTCTGTCTTCCAGGGTATTAGCTATCCCACCCAATTTTGTGTCATCTGCAAATTTGATAAGTGTTCCCTGCACCTCCTCGTCCAAATCATTAATAAAAATGTTGGAGCACTGGGCCCAGGACTGAGCCCTGCGGTACCCCACTCGTTGCCTCTCCCCAGTTTGAGAAGGTTCCATTGATAAGTACTCTTTGAGTCCGATTCTGTAGCCAACTATGAATCCACCTAATAGTTGTTCCATCTAGCCCACTTTTCGCTAATTTGTTAATCAGAATGTCATGTGGTACTTTGTCAAAAGCTTTGCTGAAGTCAAGGTATATGACGTCCACAGCATTCCCACGGTCCACAAGGGAGGTTACCTTATCAAAAAATGAGATCAAATTTGTCTGACAGGACCTGTTCTTGACAAATCCATGTTGGCTTCTAGTGATCACCGCATTGATTTCAAGGTGTTTACAGATTGACTTCTTTATAATCTGCTCCAGAATTTTCCCAGGGATGGATGTCAGACTGACTGGTCTGTAGTTCCCAGGTTCCTCCTTTTTGCCCTTTTTGAAGATAGGGACAACGTTAGCCCTCCTCCAGTCGTCCGGCACCTCACCCGTCTTCCATGATTTTGCAAAGATAATAGACAAAGGTTCTGAGAGTTCTTCCGCTAGCTCCTTCATTACTCTAGGATGCAGTTCATCGGGCCCTGGAGATTTGAACTCATTCAAGGAAATTAGGTGTTCTTTGACCATTTGTTTATCAATCTCAAACTGTAATCCTGCCCCCTCAACTTCTGCTTCACTTTTTCCAGGGGGGTCATAGACCCGCTTTTGGGAGAAGACTGAGGCAAAGTAGGAATTGAGTACTTCAGCCTTTTCTTTGTCATCTGTTATCAATTTGCCATCCTCATTAAGCAGTTGAACCACCATTTCTTTCCTCTGTCTTTTACTACTCACATATCTGAAGAAAGCCTTTTTATTGCTTTTAGCATCCCTCGCTAATCTCAGCTCATTCTGAGCTTTAGCCTTCCTGATGCCATTTCGGCACTTCTGCGCCACTTGTCTGTACGCTTCTTTTGTAGCCTGGCCTTCCTTCCATTTCCTATATATATCCCTTTTTGTTTTCAGGTCATCTCTAAGCTTTTTGTGGAGCCACATTGGTTTCCTCTGTTGTCTTCTATCTTTTCTCCTTGTTGGAATTGTTTGTAACTGTGCCTTTTAAATTTCCTTTTTTAAATACCCCCACCCATCCTGCACTCCTTTTCTCATTAGGCTCTTTTGCCATGGGACCTTACTTATCATAGTTCTGAGTTTATTAAAATCAGCTTTCCTAAAATCCAGAGTACGTGTATGCCTACACTCAACTTTTGTCTCCTTCATAATCAAGAATTCAAGTATGACGTGGTCACTTTCCCCCAGAGTTCTCGTAACTGCCACTTTATCCACTAAGTCATCCCTATTGGTCAATATCAAGTCAAGGATTGCCGATCTTCTAGTTCCTTCCTCCACTTTCTGTAGGAGAAAGTTATCACCCACACATGTCAGGAATTTCTTGGAAGGGCCGCTTTTGGCAGTATTGGTCTCCCAACAGATATCAGGGTAATTGAAGTCCCCCATCACTACTACATCACACTTCCTTGAAACACTGGCAATTTGTTTCTCCAAAGTTTCGTCCTCGTCTTCTCCTTGATTGGGTGGTTGGTAGTAGACTCCGATTATCATGTTCTTTTTATTCCTTGCCCCATTTATTTTAATCCAGATGCTCTCGATGGGGCTCCCAGTCTGATCCGCCTGTATTTCTGTGCAGAGATAGGTATTTTTAACATATAGTGCAACTCTTTTTAAGTCGCAAGGGAAATGGGCAAACATATTTTTATCCAATTGTTCTCAGACTGCTAGCCCCCATGGCAACACAGGAGTTGCACTAATTCATAACAGAATGCAACTGCAGATGTATGTCATAAAATATATGAAAGCGCACCTGTGAACTATTTATTGACCAGAAAATATAAGGTATACAATGTGAAGAAGAAATAAAATTAATCTTACTGACTTACTTGGAAAAACAGAGAGAGATTAGTTATTTTTTCTATTCAGGTTGTTTATCAGCTGCTTCTTAACCAATAAAAAAAATAGGAGCTTTTCATCAGATTTTTTAAAAATGGAAACAAGTAATATAAAACAAGAATGTGCAGTGTCTTCTAACTAAAATAGAACAAAATTTTATTTAGAACTTTATGATATTGATGATGTGTGTTTAGATGTGAAATGCAAGAAATGATTAAAGAAAAACTAAGTAGTATCATATTTAATTTGTTAGGTTTGACTAAGGAAAAACACACCTTCATCAATCTTTTGAGCACTGTAAGGGATGATGTATACAAAGACAGTAAGCCTATATACACAAGTTGCTGGGGAACGTGGGTGGGAGGGTGCTGTGGGACTGGTGTCCTGCTTGTGGGTTCCTGGTCAACAGCTGGACTAGATGGACCCTTGTTCTGATCCAGCATGGCTCTTCTTATGTTCTTATGATTCATAGATATGCGTACATCTCATCAGTTGTTTATTAAAACCTGATCTGTATCACAGGTTTGATCCCCTCTCAGCGAAAGGCTGAATTCAATTTCAGAGAAGTCCTTGAGGCCAGTGGTGGATAAGGCCATAGGCAAAACAGGATGAAGCCAAAAGCAAAGGGGTGGGGCTGAAATACTAAAGACACCACCATAGTTTAGCTTTAGGGTGCAATCCTATGCATATATAAAGAGAAAAAAGTCTTACAACTCCCAGCATGGCTGGCTGAGTCATGCTGGGAATTGCAGGACTTTTCTCTCTACATACATGCATAGGATTGCACCCTAAAGCCCTTACTGCCAGTAACTAAGCCTTAGAGAGGCATTTCAAACTTTTAGAAAGCAGAAAAAGTGGAAAATTTTATTTATTTATTTATTACATTTTTACACTGCCCAATAGCTGAAGCTCTCTGGGCGGTTCACAAAAGCCAGGAGACCACCAAGCAATTAATGGGGGGGGGGATGGGGCTTGCGGGCGGAGAGGTAGGTAGGTCAGGAGAAGAAGGCATAGCTGCTAGGGAAACTCTAGAGTGCCAGATGTGGCTCAGGCCTGAGATTCTGCACTCCTGCTCTCTAGCAAAGTATTTGTTTGGGAGCAAAGCATTTCCATTATGAGAAGTGTTTTCAAATAGTCCAAGGCTTGGTTGAAGTGAACGTCTAGCTCAGTGGCAGAGTGCATGGTATCTGCAAAGCCAATAGTTTTAATAGGGTACCTAATAGGGTAATAGGGTACCTGTACCTTTAAGGGAGAATTTCAGGTGTCATTTGTATGCATGCAGCAACTGGTGAAATTCCTCCTTCTTCACCACAGTTAAAGCTGCAGGAGCTATACTAGAGTAACCAGATACTAAAGAGGACATGAGTCCTGCAGATTTAACTGTTGTGATGAAGGGGGAATTTCACCAGGTGCTGCATGCATGCAAATGACACCTGCTGAAATTCCCTTTTCTACACAATTGTTAAAGATACAGAAGCCCTGTCCTCCTTTTCATATGGTCACCCTAGTTTTAATCCCTGGCATCTCCAGTTATAGAACTGTTTGGAGTTATAGTCATGTAGTAATGAACAGGTGTCTCTAAGCTCAGAGTCATTTTTTAGGACACATCTGTATGTCTATTGCAGGGCTCCTGCAGCTTTAACTGTTGTGATGAGGTGATTTAACCAGATGCTGCATACATAAAAATGACACCTGCTGAAATTCCCTTTTCTATACAACTGTTAAAGATATAGGAGCCCTTTCCTCCTTCTCATATGATTACCCTAATTAAATAAATGAAACTAAATGTCAAGACTTTTCTCTTCTCCCAGGCATTTTAACAGCATTTAACAACGTTAAGTTTGTTTTTAATGGACCCCAGAATTGTTGTTTTTAAATGGATACTGTTGTTTTTATACTGTTTTTATGTTTTTTAAATTTTTTGTATACTTTTAATGTTTACTATTTTTAATTGTTGTAAACCACCCAGAGCTTCGGCTGTGGGGCGGTATATAAATGTAATTAAATAAAATTAAATAATAATGTAAAATACACTAGGGCAGAGGGGTTAAACCTCAGGCCTGTGGGCCAAATCTAGTCAGTCTGGGGTCCCAATCCCATCATCCTGGGGACACCAAAGGGCCATCCCCTTTCCTCTGCCCATCAATGGTTTGGTGGTTTCTTGGCTTTTGTGCGATTATGCCACCCCACCCCAAGGCTTAGTTACTGGCAGTAAGAGTTTTAAGCTAAAATAAACTAGTGTTTTTGGCCCCACCTCTTTTGTCTTCTGTCCCATCCACCACTGGGATTGCACCCCCTGAAACCTTCTCCAAAATTGAGTTCGGCTATTAGGCTGAACACACTTTCACACCCCAGCACTACAGCCACTAATGGTGCAGTCCTATGCAAGTTTAGAAAGAAAAAGGTTCTATGCCCCAGCTCTGCTGGCTGACGCATGCTGGGAGTTGTAGGCCTTTTCTCTGGCTAAACTTGCATAGGATTGCACCCTAAGAGTTTTTCTTACCTGAAAGAATAGAAGAGAATATGCCTTGGCTTGGCTGACATTCTCTTTCATTCCTGTTTGATTTAGCGTCCCGCTATCTGTTGCCTTTGTTAAAAGTGGTGTATTAAGAGAGGGCTACAATTTGGTGGCGTTTTGCAGTGACAGAAATGTAAATGTCAGCCTGACAAACCTATCCTGTTTCTCTCTTTATATGAATTGCTTTCTATTCCCCGCAAGCCAGAACTGGACACCCTATGGAGGTTTCTCTTTTAAAAAACAAAAAAACACTACCTCAGGGTAGCAACAGCGGTCATGTGCATCACGTGGAAGGAAAGCAGGACACAAATTACCTTGCTTGCCGAAGGGGGAAAAATATCTCCAGGTGTTCCAAGCAGTTCTGAGTGTGAGAGAAAAACAGAACCTTCAATGGTGAAGCTCTACGTTTACTATGTGGCCGCTGTGTACCATACCAGTTTCAGAAGGGGACTGGAACTTACCAAGGAAAGTCTTGCCGGATATCTGCACAAAGGACCAGAGGTGCTGCAAAATGGGAGCTATCCGAAAGGAAAGAAGAGGGGACAATTTGCAGACACCCCAGTTTAGCCCAGCTAAAAGCCCCAACAAGAAAGTCAGCAGAATGGCTTCCCTGGGTGGATATGGTAAGGCTTCTTTTTAACATGCTCCGCTCACTCTGCTAGCTGTGACTTGGAGAAGCAGGTGGAGTCCTTATATTAATTTGCTAATGAAAACCAGTTCTGTGAGGATGTGGGATTGTTGTGTCTTATTCTGTAGGGGGATTAAGTAGTAGATAGCTATCTTCCATGCTTCAGAAGGAAGAAAGATAATTGTTTCTCACCACTTGTAGGTCACTCTGCTTAGTGCCTTTGAAACCTCCTTAGCGTGAGGTTCTGTGTGAACAACTAAGTTAACTGAAGGGAGTGTGTCACCTAAGTGAGAAGGAATATTTAATCACAGTCTTAGTTCCTCAGTGTGTGTATTTTTCAGACAGATGCAGTGTTAGACGCTAAAAGCAATTGTAGACATTCCATAACGAGAAAGGACATTTTAGGCTGCAATCCTAAACGCATTTACTTGGAAGTAATCCCCACTGGATAAAATGGGATTTACTTCTGAGTAAACGTGCTTAGGCGTGCTCTGCATGCGTATGTACGTTTGGGAGATCACAATGCTATCTTTGACTCTCTTAGTATGGTTAGAAATCTTCAAAACATTTCTCTTGCACTGTATTTTATTTGCTTTGCTGGTTGCAGTATAGGATGCCACTTGTTCTGTGATTTTTCAAAGCAGGCATGCATAAAAGGTGGTTAATCATTTATAGTAAATATAAATATAGTAAAGAGCGCATCTTCATAACAACAAAGAGCTCTGGTGTAGATCTATTTGTAAACCCTAGAGTGCTGTGCTACAAACTTAAATCAAACTGAAGGTGTATAATTTATTTATTTATTGCATTTTTATATTGCCCAATAGTTGAAGCTCTCTGGGCAGCTTACAAAAAATTAAAACCATTCAAAATATAAAACGAACAGTATAAAAGCATAATATGAAATACAATATAAAAACACAACCAGGTTGTAGCAAGATAGAATCAGATTTAAAAGCTAGTCAGTTTTGTAAAACAATACTTCATTATAATTTTTAAAAATGCAATTATTTCAGACAACAACTATTCTAATGCCAAGCTCGATATATTATCAGCCAGCAACTTAAGATCTGAAATATTGTTTGGATGCCAGAGTTAGATGATGTCTTACCATTTTTATTGACACATAAACATGGTCTTAACTTGATGGATCAAGAGTGATATACTAGCATATTTTTATAGGATAATAGTTACTACCAGTACCCTGCATGTTGGTATAATAATTATATGCTACAATGGCTGTTGATTATAATAGAGATTTGATTATGATTTTTACAGTTTAAAATATTACCTTTTATCTAAGTGGCCTCTAAACACACATTTTTTAAGCAATATAAATTATTTCAGAAACTAGTGCTGTGCTTTGATGTAAATGGAACTTTCCTACCAATGCGAAGACCAGGTGCAGCAGGGTCCCACAAACTGGATAAGAATGACAGTGAGAGAAAAATGTTAACACCCCCAGCAAGATCCCAAAACATTCACACAATGGCTAACACTCACACAATGGTGCAGCATAGTTTAGCCCTTTCCCCTCATTTAAGTTGGAGTGTTATATAGATGCAATTTGCAAGTGGATAAAATATCTGGATATCTGGTCTGCATAGATATATGGATATCTTTGTATAACTCTCTCCCCTTTTTTAAAAAAACGTTAAAATGGTAAAAAATAAAAAGTGTATTTTTGTTTTGTTGATATTGGGGGGCCTTTTGTGTGGTGGCCCCCCAATTATGGAATGATCTCCCCCAATGAGGCTCGCCTGGCGCCAACATTGTTATCTTTTCGGCCCCAGGTTAAGACTTTTCTCTTCTCGTAGGCAGTTAAGAACATATGCTGAGTTTTAACTGACCCCAGAATAGTTGTTTTAAATGATATTGCTGTTTTTATGCTTTTAAATTTTTGTATATTTGTTTTTAATGTTCAGTGTTTTTAACTTTTGTAAACCGCCAGAGAGCTTCGGCTATGGGGAGGTATATAAATGTAATAAATCAATAAATAAATATTCACAATAAAAATGTAAAGGAAACTCTGGCCAGGGGACCAGAGGTGTTGCAACATGGGAGCTATCCAAAAGGAAGGGGACAATTTGCAGATCCCCTAGAAAGACCTGGCTACATTCTGTAGCCCTGCTGATAGCCCCAACAACAAAGAATAACCTCAGGTCTCATATTCAGGTACAAACTAAACATGGAATCCTATGCGATTGCCACCTGCTAGATGGGAGTCTCTGATCTCTGTTGTCAACAGGGCAGCAGCAGCAGTGGCTTGTTTAGCCTCTCCATCCTCCAGTGACACATCATTATTATTATTATTACTATTATTATTACTTGCAGCTAAAAGTCTAAATTATATTTTACAAGGGCTTCATATAATGTTTTAGTCCTAATCTGACTAGGACTATGGAATATAGGAAGCTGCCTTATACTGCGTCAGAGCCGCCATTCATCTACCCCAGTATTGTTTACACTGATTGGCAGCAATGGCTCCATAGGGCTTCAGGCAGCAGTTTTCCCAGCTCTACCTGGAGATGCTGGGGATCAAACTTGGGACCTTTTGCATGCAAGGCAGGGGCTCTACCACTGAGCCAAAGCTCCCTGGATTCTTATGTTATGAAATTATCTTGTATGTTAAGTTTTCAGATCTGCTTTCCTATTAAATTATTGTGATTTTAAAAATAACATGAATGTGTATTTTTAGTGCCTAGACGTTAATATAAAAATACTATACATATGCATATCTTCTGCTTTAATAGTCAATGCCTTTTAAAAATTATTATCAGTGATATTATGTATTACATCTTGCATGCTAAAAGTCATAAAGCCAATAGATCAGTTTTACCTGCATCAGAAAGTTAGAACTCCTTTAGTGGATGGTGGTAGAAAGACTGATTGCTGGTAGGCAAAATAGATGTAATTTTAATAGTGCATTGTTCATAATTTGAAACTGGTCTGGCATGAATCTGTTCTACTGTTTGATCAACCAGAGAGAATTTGTTTAATACAGTCTTCTCCAACCTGATTCTCTTCAGATTCTATACAACTCCCAGAACCCTTGAACGTTGGCCACGTTTACAGGGACTGATGGGAACTGAAGTCCAAAACATCTGAAGGGTACCAAGTTGAGTAAGGCTGGTTTAGTACAATTGAATGTAGCAGCTCCAGATTTAGATATATTTTGAATGAAATAGAAAGAAGTGCCTGCTGCAGCACTTACATTAATTACTCTCCATCCATCCCTTTGCAGAGATGGCATCCATTATGGAGGGAGCAATCCTATGTGCCCTAGACACTGAGTGGGGGACATAAGATTTTTTCAGTGAGTTGCAAATGTCTTCCTGTACTTTTCATAGACTTCCTCAAGGTTTCTGGGCTCCGAGGTAGGAACTAGGACTTTGACCTCAGAGCCCAGAAAACATGCTCCCAAACCCTTCCCCTTGTAGGCAGCATGGTTCTCTCCCTGCAACAGTATGTCTCTGAGCTCTGAAATGGAGTGCGGAGCTGGGGAAAATGGGGTGATACCGAGACAGGGATGAAATTGGGGAAGCTACATTATACAGCTTCCTATGTGTGCCCCAGCCTCCTTCCCTCCCACTTGGAAGCCCTGCGGTTAGAACGGCGAAATTGGCCATCTAGTGAAAATGCAGGGCATGCTCTGGCCACCCATGCATTGGATACCTGTCAGCCTCTGACTTTGGAGGCTGCCAACTATCTTCATGGAATTGTGCCCCTAGTCTACTAGCATTAATAACTGCCCTGACATGGTGTGACTTTCCACTCAGCTCCAGTTGTTTGTTCACTTAACCATGATAGGTAGATAGAACCTCTTGTTGGAAGCAGCGTACCTCTAAATAACATATGCTGGGATAAACTTCAGTGGGTCGCAGTTGCCTCCCTGTGCTTCTCATAGGCTTCCTCAAGACATCTGGGTAGCCACTGTTGGAAAGAGAATGCTGGCCCTGATGAACCTCTAGTTTGATCTTCTTATATCCTTTTGTTTATTAGAAATGCTTACAGTGTTTATTTTCAGGTTATGATGCTTCTGGTCAGTTTGCAATTGGACTGTCTCACTGGAAGAATCCCTACTCTCAACTCTGTCACCATCTCCCTTACTGTTTCTATGAAGATGCTGGAATACGCCAATCTTTTGTGCGACAGATTGAATTATCTGCTCCATTGTCCTGTCCACCTTCACTGTCTTTTACCCCAGTGCTTTCTTGCAGCAGCAGCCAGGATACACTTTGTCAAGACCCTACAGGTAAATACTTTTTTTGGTGCACCCATATTTATAGATATCTTGAGAGAAAGGTGTGGAATATGTAGAAAGTTAGAACCACTTCCTAAATTACAACCCACATGTGTAAATTGCCTCAGACGTATTTTGATCGGTCATTTCTGAACATGTATGTGTTTTGAAAAGTAAGAACAGTGTTAACGTTTAACCCAGGAGTTGGCAACTTGTGGTTCTCCAGATGTTTTGGCCTATAACTTCAATGTGCCCTAGTCACCTTAGCCAGCAGTAAAGGATTGTGGGAGTTATAGGCCAAAATATCAGGAGGGCCACAAGTTTCCCATCATATGGCTACTCGTATTTGCACTATCCCCTAGCTTGATCTGATTAGCTTTCTGAAACCATAAAGTCTATTGAATTGTATCTTGATTTTGATAGTTATTACATCAATATTTAATCCTGTAGTATATTATCAGCAGTGCATTTAGAATAACTGATAGAAACATGACACAACTGTCCCCAACCTGGTGCCCATCAGATGTTTTTAACTATAACTCCCAGCATTCCTGATGGTGGCTAGGGCTTGATGGGAGTTGAAGTACAAAATAGCTGCACCAGGTTGGGGAAGGCTGCTTTAGCTTGTGTTGGCCAGGTGCCCTTAGTCTTCCCAGCTCCAGCAGATGGTAAGACCCAGAGGTAGAGGTCATCTCATCATTGCTGGGCTCCTGAGCTGTAGGATTAGGCCTGTGTCCTTTGAGTTCATAGCCAGAAGCATTAGCTTCCTATTGCCCACCTCTCAGAACTTTCTCACAGCATCCAGCACTAAAACCAGGCTAGAAGCCAGCATGAAATGGGTCAAGAAAATCAGAATCGTCTGGGGATGCCTGGAACTGGGCCGCCACCCATTTGCTCAAGCACTTTGCCTGATAAGTGGCTGATAATTGGACAACTCCCTAGAGTCCTGGGATATTTTTTTTTCAAAAGGAGCCTCACCTGGCATATTTAAGGAGGTTCGGATAAGCCCTCTTTTAGAAAAGCTTTTGCTCTCTTCTGGACCAAGCCGGTTACATTTTCTTGGCTAGATGTTATCAAGTGTTGCACACACAGTGGATAGGCTGCACCTATCCAGGCTCATGTCTGCATCCTTGGCAGTAGTAACTGAAACTTATCCATACAACTGTGACTGCGCTGTATTCAAACCAGAGACCAAGTTGGAGTGGATGTGAGCAATTTTATCCACAAAGTGCGTAGCAAAAGCATAACTGTAGGCTACCAAAACCTCAACCAAATAATCTGGGGGCCAAGGTGGAGAAGCTCACTTGCTACTTAGAAAAGCTCCACTAGATGGCACTATGCAGTCATAATTGTGGAAGAGAAGTAAGCCTTCTTTACCAACTTTGCCATGACCAAATGCGCCTTCAAATGAGTTTTAGAACTATTCCAAGTTTTTCTCCACTGCATTCTTGTCAAATACTGATATTTCCTTCTCTCCACAAGCATTATCATCCTGCCCAGACCAAAACAGCAACAGCAACAAATCTTACAAAGAATCTTATATGACCCTCAAAGATACTGTCCACTTCAACAGATGCACAAAGTATTTAATCTCAAACTGGCAGATTTTTCTATACATAATGGGGAGTAGATGTAAACTGTTGTGAGAGGGAACTGAAATGCAGAAGATAGAAACAGTGATAATTACCTTAACAGTTGCTATTCACAAAACCTTGTTGGGTGACAACACAGACATCATTTCAATAGTGAGCCAATTAACAAATGTAGTGCGATTAAAAAAAAAGACCAAAAAATACCTTTGTCTTTATTCAGACCACAGGGTGGAATCTCTTGCTGGATTGTACTTCTGTGATTTTGCATTGATATCTGTCTTTGACATTCCTTTGTTCAAGAATGACCTCCTTAAGGTCATTGACAGGGAGTCCTGGGTGTTTGAAATGTCCCCTCATGGTTTCTGAAGTTTGCCATTCCTGATGTCAGATTTGGGTTGATTTATTATTTTGCGGAAAGACAGTCTTGTCTGTCCCATGTTGTCTCATCACATACTTGTCTGAGCCTTGGGTTACTTGAGGCAAGGATTTCCACTAGCAGTCAGATAGATGGATACAATCAAGACTGCTGCTTGTCCTATGCTTATCTATTCAAAAGTAATTCCCATTGGCTAAAATGGGATTTACACCTGGATTAGTGTGTATAGCAGAGGTGAGCAACACATTGCTCCTGCCACCCCGTGGTGCAGCCTTCACAGCCCACTGCCACTACCCTGCTGAAATTCATGAAAATCTACAGCAAGCCACTACAGAATGCTACAGAATGCCAAATTTATCGTGGCAAATTGGTGACTTTTTTGCGGGGATTTCACTGTTTGGTATCCGATGGAATTATGTGGAGCAGGAGTACAGCCCATGGAAAGGGTCCAAAGTGGGAAGGGGACAAAAATGTCTCCTGAACCTCCCAAAGTTGCCCATAACATTGCATTGTCAGGCTATAAAAAAGCTTTCAACTCAAGGAATGTCACTGAGGCATGATATAATTGCAGCTTCTAGTAATGAAATCACAAATCAGTTACCTAAATGAATGCCTGTTAACGTTTCTATCTAAAATGTTTTCATCTAATTTTAGAATTTATATCACGTTTAATTGTTCTTCAATAAAAGCAATTCATTTTCTCAGGAGGAATTAAATTCCTGCTTCTGTTCAGGCAAATTAAAGCCTATTGGAACCAGTCGAGGGTCTGTTTTGAAATTGCTCTGCCCTGCCTCTCCCTAGCCTTTTATACAAGGAGAAATAGCAATCCATAAATTATAAAATCAGGCCAACACCAGGGGTCCAGGAATGATCTGATGAGTAAATAAGGAAATAAGAAGTAAAAGAGCTACTTCAAAATCTGAGCATTTTAAATGGAAATACCACAAGGGTAATAATGCTAATGAGCTTTCCTGGTCACAATAGCTGCCCAGTTCATTGACTTAGAAGAAGCAGAACTAAGTGCACATTTGTTCCTGCATCTGGATTTGTTCCATGCATTGGAGTAAAATCCATCTTGAGTGGCCACAGATCTCTGAATTAGGGTAAGAGAACTACCACTATTCAGTCACTACTGAATTGGCCCCTGGGATGGCATCAAGCATTGGCATGGCTGGACACCTGTTGAGGGCCTGCACCTCAGAAGAGACTGCACTGAGAAGAGCCCCTCTTCAACATTGCAATCTGCTGCTCACTCTGGCCCAGTGAGAAGGAGAATCAGTAGATGCTACGGTTCTGAAGCAAACAAGTGGTTTACTTGAGAAACATTTTCATGTATTGGCTTCTTAAGGAGTACAAGACTTGTGAACTTCTCCTGTCAATGACACCAGTGGTTTTTCTCTCTTATGAGAATGAAAGGAGGGAACATGGATTCAAGCAGTACATGAGAGGCACTGAGCTTCTGAAGTATTACAACCTTGCAGGTCCAAGTTAAACACAGGAACAGAATAGGTTAGTTAAATGATTTTAGGACAAGTTAAAATTACATAAGCATAAACAAGCAAAAGAGGGAAGGAAGCTTTTTCCTCAAGTGGAGGAAGGTGGAAGGCAAAGCACTTTTGGTTTTTATTTCCAGAACCTGCCTAAAATAGAAAGAGTCTTGGCAGGTGTCATCATGGAGTGACTTTTATGACTGTGGTCCTGCCTCTGGAAAAATCCCTTTCGCCAATCAAATCTTTGCTGGTGACAGACTATCACTAATTGGGAAGTACCCTAACAATTTCAATACCATGGCATGAATGAATGAGTGAGTGAATTAAAGATGCCCAAGCATCATTACAGATATCTATATATCAATTATCCACACTCAGTCCTGTGACTGCTTTTATAATAAACTACTCAGAAAGGCAATTAATTTCTAGAGCATTTTTAAACAATTGTTAAAGTCTCTTCTTATTACTAAAGGGTTTTCCCCCATCAGAAGACAAAATCTATTCTTTTTAGTATAGGTAGTATATATGGAACCTAAAGAAAATGTGAACATTTCTGTAAGTTGCTTGGATGCTTCACTTACAATATTTATGACTGGGTGATGTCTGTGAGTGGAGAAATGTATTAATCTAAGTATTTTATATTCACACCTATTGGGCAGAGGATATTCCTTTAATTCTTTCTCCCACCTTTGAATTAAGGTAATGATGCCATTTGCTGCTCTCTTAGTACCTTCTATAAATAGCACCGTGCTGTGAATCCTTTTGCTAGATAGGAAATGAAGGCAGTGCATTATTTTGTTTTTAAAAATAAAACTCAACAGATTTATATCTAGAGCCAGATAACCTTGTCAGATATGCTAGAATCCTAATCAATATGATGAATTATAATCTTTAAAAGAACATTGACTATTTTTGAACTAATAGCTTTTCTGCTGATTATTGGGATGCAGAGATTACTGTTAAGTTACAAATTTAAGACACTAGAGCCCAATAAGTACAACCTTTTATAATTAAAAAAATAGGTTACTTCATCTAAATGTAAGCATGTAATGAGAGAAGTTTTACATCTAATGTGAAGAACATTTTTAATTTGTTAACATGCATTTTGAAAAAAAATCTTATTCTACAAGATAATAACCATTCTAAGCTGAATATTACATCTGAGGGGTGAAACTAGAGGGACACGCATGGAAGACAAAATTCTGTTTAAGTAGTTCAGATTCTCAAGCTATGTGAAACAGGATTCCTCACGCAGGAACAATTTTCTCTGGATGCCACTTGATTTTACTCACACAAGAAAAAAAATCTGCTATATGGTCTGTGGGCTATAGGGAGCTTTGGCTATTGGGCGGTATAAAAATGCAATAAATAATAATAATAATAACAACAACAATAATAATAATAGACTGTATTTATATCCTGCTTTCCTCCACCATGGATCCCACAGAGTGCCGCACAGAGTTCAAAGTGCCCCACAGAGTTCAAAGGCAGTCTCCCACTCAGGCACTACCTAGACCCAAACTCAGTGGAGGCTGGTAGGTCTGATGACAATGGGGTGGTGAATCTGCTCTGGGTTTCGTCAGAACCAGTCAGAACTCTAAAGCAGCTTCCCAAGGTATCCACATAGGTTGAGAATTAGTGACTGGGTAGGGCTGAGTGACTTGAATTAGTGACTTGGATAGCTCCTTTAGAGTTCTGACTGGTTCTGGCTGAAACCCAGAACAGATTCACTACCCTACTGACATCAGAGCTTCCAACCTCCACTGCCCAAATGTGCTTAATTTCAGCAAGTTGGTCACACATGCACCTTCAGAGCATATTGTGAGATTCTACATGGAGTTTTTGAGTTACTCAGTGCTGGCCCAAAACACTTGGCCACCCTAGTGACTGAAACTCCAGGATCCCTTGCAGTGTCACAAAAGATTCATCACTTAGATTGCATGGCTACTTCACTGGTACCTCCTGCAGCCCCACTGGTGCCTCAGAAGCCCTTGTTCAAATCCTCACTCAGCTCTACCCAGTCACTAATTCTCAACCTAGCCTACCTCGCAGGGTTGTTGGAAGTATAAAACGGGAAGGGGAATGCATGTATACAATCTAAACAATAGCTGTAACCTTTTGGGTGGCTCTGGAAGTTCTTTTTCATAGCCCTAGACATGTTGCGATTTCAGCTTACTTTGAACAGAAACTTTTGAGATTCATTCTGGAGTTTTACTTTATTTTATTTGTACCCGACCTTTCTACCAAAGAATAGCATTCAAGGCGGCTTGGAGAACTAATTAAAATTGATTAAAACAATACATGGATCAGTCTCACCAGCAATTCCATTCAAGGCTTCTGCAGTTGATCAGCAGTAAGTCTAGTCAATAGAAGAAATGTCATTCATTCAAGAGATAATACCCCCCAAAGACACCCCCCACTCATCTCTTTATTCTGATGCAACATGAATGGTAGACTGTACCATTCTTACTATTAGGTGGATCCACAGTTGGCTACAGACTCATGGTACCTTCTCAAATTGTGGGGAGGTAACGAGTGGAGTACCGCAGGGCTCAGTCCTGGGCCCAGTGCTCTTCAACCTTTTTATTAATGATTTGGATGAGGAGGTGCAGGGAACACTTATCAAACTTGCAGATGACACAAAATTGAGTGGGATAGCTAATACCCTGGAAGACAGAAACAAACTTCAAAGTGATCTTCATAGGCTGGAGTGCTGGGCTGAAAACAAGGGATAAATGCTAAATTCTACATCTAGGAAAAAGAAACCAAATGCACAATTACAAGATGGGGGCACAGCAATACTACAAACAAGAAGGATCTTGGAATTGTTGTAGTTCACAAGCTGAATATGAGCCAACAGTGTAATGTAGCTGCAAAAAAAAGCAAATGTTATTGGGGCTGCATTAATAGAAGTACAGCTTCTATTTCTATACATTTCTATACCGGCTATTGGGTGGTGTAGAAATGTAATAAATAAATTAAATAAATAAATAAACAAATCGTGCGAGGTACTGGTTCCCCTCTATTCAGCCCTGGTTAGGCCTCATCTTGAGTATTGTGTCCAGTTCTGGGCACCACACTTCAAGAAGGATGCGGACAAGCTGGAGTGTGTTTAGAGGAGGGCAACAAGGATGATCAGGGGTCTGGAAACAAAGCCCTAAGAAGAGAGACTGAAAGAACTGGGGATGTTTAGCCTGGAGAAGAGAAGATTGAGGGGAGACGTGATAGCACTCGTCAAATACTTGAAAGGTTGATAGAAGAGAGCCAGGATCTCTTCTCGATCATCTCAGAGTACAAGACATGGACTAATGGGCTCAAGTTACAGGAAGCCAGATTCCGGCTGGACATCAGGAAAAACTTCCTGACTGTTAGAGCAGTACGACAATGGAACCAGTTACCTAGGGAGGCCATGGGCTCTCCCATACTAGAGGCATTCAGGAGGCAGCTGGACAGACATCTGTCAGGAATACTTTAAGGTGGATTCCTACATTGAGCAGGGGATTGGACTCGATGGCCTTATAAGCCTCCTCCAACTTTACTATTCTATGATACATGTTCCAAATATGCAGAAGTCTGGTTGTTTCAGACAAGGAAAGTCATAGGGAATGTACACATCTCTATATAGCTAATCTCATCTGCGCTGATACAAAAGCAAAATTCAGGCCTCCAAAGGTTTACACATTATTATTATTATTATTATTATTATTATTATTATTATTATTATTATTTCATTTCTATATCACCCAATAGCTGAAGCTCTCTGGGTGGTTTACAACAATTCATAAAACAATAAAAGACAGCATTAAAAAGACAGCATAAAGAATTAAATGTCCAACATTTAAAATAATTTAGATAGCTAGAAACTGATTCAGTAAAATACTAAGCCTGTTTAGATGACTGGCATAAATGCCCCATCATAGGCCTTAAATGCCTGGAAATAGAGGGCAGACTTAACCTATTGCTGAAAGGATAACAATGTTGGTACCAGGTGGGCCTCTGTGGGGAGCTCATTCCATAGTCAAGAAGCCACCACTGAGAAGGTCCTTTCCCTTGTTGCCATCTTCTGAGCCTCTCTTGCAGGTAGCGGCAAATGGGCGGCGGCAAATGTTGATCATAGTATCTGGGTATGTTCAGGTCAGGAGAAGCATTCTTCCAGTATTGCAGTCCTGCGCCATGTAATTATTAGGTGATGTCACATAGCCAAAGTATGCAGTAGATCCAGATTTAGAGACAGATAAGACCAATTTTAGTATTTCTTAAATGGTGGACTGCTGAGCTTTATAGGGGAAAGTGGGAAACTGTTAGAATTTAGGCTTGCCCCTGTATTTGGCATGACCCCACTAGGTTCAGGGAAAAGAGAAAATGGCATCCCACTGCCTGACTGCTTTGTGGTCAGTTACCTCAGGGTGATGACGAAATGCTGAAGGGAAAGGTTGTGTGTAGAAACCAAGGAGGTGAAATAATATAGCAGGCAGTTGAAGAAGCAGTGAAGAGAGTATAGGAGCTGGGAAGTCATACTCAGTGAGATTTTGAGGTAGGAAGGGGGCATAAAATGCTCATCCTACTGTTGGGTTGTTATGAATAGTGGCATAGAAGAAAGTATTTATGAATTAAATGTTTAAAAATCACAGATGAATACACGTGAGTACTTGCAACTTCCTTATTCTTAGCCTCTATTATTACACATTAACTGAAGCCTTTTTTTCCTGCCAAGTATAGACTGCATTCATTTATTCTGCAATAACCTGTCTTGCATGAATTTAGAACTAAAGAATGTGTTTGTACTTTTGGTTTTGAACAAATACACTAGGAAATGTAATTGCGGTGCCAAACCAAGACATTTTGTTGCCAGAACAAGAGCAGCAAATGCTCCCTCCCAAAGTGAAGGTGCATAAAATCATAGAATCCTAGAATCACAGGCCTAATCTACACCAAGCAGGATATTGCACTATGAAAATGATATGAAAGTGGTATATAAGAGGCAGAAGCCACACCAAGCAGAATATAGCACTGGGGTATAAAAGCGGTATATGGTATGCATCATAGGCCCCAACAGTTTGTCAGTGCACTTCAATACTGCTATAAAGCAATGACTACTAGTCCTGGTGGCTATGTGTCACCTCTAGTATCTGAGGCAGTAAGCCTATATACACCAGTTCCTGGGGAACATGGGCGGAAGGATGCTGTTGAGCTTGTGTCTTCTTGTGGGTTCATGGTGGACAACTGGTTGACCACTGTGTGAACAGAATGCTGGACTAGATGGACCC
This sequence comes from Elgaria multicarinata webbii, assembly GCF_023053635.1. NCBI lineage: Eukaryota > Metazoa > Chordata > Lepidosauria > Squamata > Anguidae > Elgaria > Elgaria multicarinata. Next base: position 41,258,700 of record NC_086179.1, on the reverse strand, counting down.
TTGATCTGATCCAGCATGGCTCTTATGGACTGCTCCAATAAGGCATAGCAACCTCTTTTCTGGCAGAAAGGGGGGTATAAGTAATACAGTATTGTGAAAGTTTATTATTTAATTGATTTGAAATACTTCTTGTTTTTTTAAAAAAGAAAAGATCTGTCATTATCTATGATGGACCCAGGTGGAGAAACAGGATTCAGAGGGAGAAGTACTATAGAAAGGATCAGAAAGCCATAGGCAGGAAGTTCTTTCCTTGGCTCTTTTGGGATAGAATGTAATCAGGTTAGAACAAGGGTTAAGATAAGATACCACAAAAGTCTAAGAAGCACTGGCTTATGTTAATGTAAAAAGCCAAGAATGCAGACCAGATATTGGGAGGAATGGACTCTCTCTGCATTAGCAGTTTTTTTCAACAACATTTCCTAAAGTGACTGAAATATCTTCAGCATCAGTTTAAGCTGATATTGGTGCACTGGGATGTATCATCTTACAGAGTTAGAGTATCTCAATTGTGGAGGCTCTCATTTGTCACTCAGAGGCTGACAAGATTTTCTACAGAGTGAAAAGGCTGACAATTCACTTTTAATTAATATTTGATGCAACTCATAAGGAACACATTGAGTTTTCAAAGAAACAGGATCCATTTTATAAAACGTTTTACTGGAAATGCTGACTCTCATAGCTCAGTCAGGATTTTGTATTTGCATTAGTTGTTGTGTTGAAAGAGAAATAGCTTTCATTTGCAGTTGCTCAGTCTTGGCTCAGTCAGTATTTTGGCATATGTTCTCTCTACTTCTAAAATAGTCAGCTTTCTCTTAATTTTAGAGATTCAATAATGTGAATAAAAAGGGAGAAATTATTAATACCTAATTTGATTTTCTAGTTAATTCCCCTTTAATACAGTTTATATTGGCTAGACCCTAAAAGAAGCTCATGGAAGGTGCCTGAACCTGATTTTCAAGATTCCCCCTCAGCTTCCTGTATCATCCCATTCAGGAGGGACTCCCGACTCACAGAAGAGACATCGGGGGGGGGGGGTTGCTGCTGCTGCTGCAAGAAGAGGAGGGATAGAAAAGTCCCCTTCCACAAGCTCTCATCCACAAGACCAAAGCACTGTATTACAAGTAACAATACAAAGCTAAGAAATTACTATTTTGTATTCTATTTCACTTGGGAATATATGCACTGGTTCATTTTTATACGATCTAGTATGAAGAACTGGTATAGTCTATACTTTGTTTCTTCTACTATCACTGATGGAGACTGTCATGACCACGTTCCCAGCCTCAGAAGTTTAGTGACACCCTGAGGAGGACTCATGGGCCTCTGGTCACCCCACTTCAGGGAAGATCCTCATCCCTCTCTTATACCTTCTAAACTGAAGGATGTAGTCCTTCCCTCAACTTTAGGCTCTGAGGAGGACTCCTTCTGTTCCTCAGCCAACCAGGAGCATGAAATAATTGTGGGCCCTTTAAGGGCTACAGCAAACATTCAGCAGAGCTAGTAAACTGCCCAGCTGCCAGAAACCCTGTGCTTTCACTGCTGCATTGGGATTAGCCGGTGCCACCCCGATACAGCAAAAGCGCTCATCGCAGTGGCAACCCACCGCCGTATAGGCAGCCCCTTGTTCAGTGATCTATGATCAAGGCTGATACAAAGATTGGCAAAACACAATGGGACAGATATTTCCTGGGATAGGAAAAAAAAATCTTGTCCTCTTTTTGCAAGCACATCCTACAAAATCAGAACTTTTCACAAGCATGGGTACTTTGTGGTGATTTTCAACTGACGCATTATGTGGAAATTGGCTGACAGCCATGTTTATTGCTAGTTTGTAACCTATTTTGGAAACTTATCTTGTCATTACAGCAATAGTAACATTGCGGAGTGGATTTTTGACACATACCTTCTCTTTTATGGTACTAAGCAGACCTTAAATTATGATGTCTAGTAAACTGTTTTTCTAAAAATGTTGGATGTTAGCTTTTCTTTCAGCAAAAAAATTAGTGATCTATTTCATTCCTAGCAGCTTGCTACATGTAAGCTTTCAAACATAAGAAACCAGAAAGCCTTAAATGGTTGTGAATCAGAATGTGCTGTAATGAAGAACAATCAATAGACAGATTAAAACAATGAATAAAATCCAGTGCATAATTAGATGCATTTAAAGGTTGGTCTATACATGACCTTGCCTAGATAGAAAGCTGTGTCCATGCTTTATTGCAAAGATTAGTACAATTTGCCACATGGATTCCATGCCAGTCACAGAACATCACCCAGTGCTGGAATGGAAACTTTCTGTGCGGTCAGAAGATCTATGTAGCAAGACATGCTTGCGGTGAATAAAATATATTTCTGGAGTGCAAAGTTGGCACATAGAAGGACATGCAAACGATCTTCTAAAAAATGAATGGAGTAACACCAGCTGAAGAATACTGCAGTAAAGATGAATGGATCTATCTATTTCCAGTCTGGGTCACTTTCGCATGTGTTCACTCTTAACAATATCCTGTCCCGTTTCCACATGCAATTCTTCAAGCATATGCTGTAGTAGCAACTACTCCACAACATGAATAGATCTAAGAACAATAAATGGCCTATAACTAATCTGGCTGTATATTCGTTGTAGAAAATGATAAAGACCTTCGTCTCAGCTTCTATCTTTCCTGAATTGAGTTTAAATTGTTGCTCTTCGTGTTTCAATTGAGATCATAGCTTTTTGCTTTGCTGACTTCGCACATGAGTATTGGCAACACATTTTAATAATTTTATGGCCCTCCTTGCTTGTTTTGCTGTGTAGTTGTGTTAGATGAACCAATCTGGGTTATTTTTGCTGGGTTATTTTTTATAATTATGCTTCCATTGCGTTGTTTCTTTCTTTGGCTTTGATGGTATGGCTCGACTAGCAAAGGGTGGAGCATAGAAGAAATGCCGGGCAAGGAGCTCATCTCTCAAAGACAGCTGCCTTAATTGGCTCCACAAACAAATTTCATGCTTTTTGTAATCTACTCACCACATAATTTTCTGTCTCAGCTAAATTTAGAATAATAGGTATAGTTTTTCCTTTACCTTAACCAACAAAAAAGAATAATTGTGGATTATAAATGTAATTTTTCTTCCCTCTGAATGTGCCTATTTATCTTTACATACAACATTGTATGTATAGATAAACATTTATACATACTAGTATATTAGTTAGTATCTTGTAATGCAACCCTAAGTGAGGTTGTGTGGGTGGATGGGTGGGTGCAACCAGCATGTGCCAGCCAGGAGGAAGGACTTACTTTTTTCCCTTTCCATAATGCACTGTTTTGCTTTGTTTTTATTTCCCCCCCACATGGGTTCCAACAGTGGTACGGATGAGGTACACTAGTGGGGAGGGGGGACACAGATCCTGAGAGGTCCCTAGTGGGTGAAGAAGCTCCATTTTACCCTTGCCACCAGAATGCCTACCACTCCTATACCACAGACCATAAATATATGCCTGTAGTGATTTCAGAGCAGGTTATTGAGTCCTCCAGGACAGATTCCTTCCTTCTGCTGGTAGAATTCCTTTTTGCCAGCAGGGGAGGACCTCCACCACATCCTAATCCCTCTAGCATAGCCATCTGAGGCGCTTAGGATTGCTCTGTTTCTTGAGATAAATTGTTTTCATGTTAACTATACAACCAAAACTTCACAATAGTATACTTCACAGAGTTACTCACAAATGGGTTTACCACTTAATAGAGAAGAACAATCCAATACAGAGCAACTAAATTGATTTCCAGCAACACCCACGAATGTTTATGCTTGCAGAATGCAAACTAAATTTATCATGTACATTATGGTTTACTCATGTTCCCCTTAATTTGCTTTTTCTAGTGTTCATTCATTTAGAACATATATATTGTGATCACATTTGTATCTGCCAATGTTTTTAAGCTTTTTACTGAAATATTATATATACAGCATCATGTACATTGATGGTGCTATATAAATAAATAAATAAATAAATAAATAATAATAATAATAATATACATAAATTATGGAGCATGTTGCAAATTTATCATATTAGTCTTTGAAGTTAATGAACCGCCATTTAGTAATTGCACCTGCAGCAATAGGCTTCACGTGACAAAATACTATCTATTTTAGTCTTATGTCTCAGCTATTTTTGTCAGTGCTTATTTTTAAAGCTGTGACTTTAAAAAGATAGAGATGTAAACAAGATAGAGATGTAAAAAGTAACCTAATATTTATAAAAGGACATTACAGAGTCTGAGAGTCACATCTTTCACCTGGAAGATAAACAAGATTTTAGAGATGGTTGTAGAGAGAAATTAAAAAAATATATAGGGCAAGAAATGCTATGGGGTCAAAAATATGTATCAGTGTAGAATTCCTTCATGATCCAGGAGAATATTTGAACTTTTGTTATCCTTGCATGTGACCAATGCAATTTCCTTTTCCCTAATAAAAAAGCATGTCATCCATATTCTCATTCTAATCCCCATATTGCACAGAATAAAGTTTAAACTAAAGCCTGACTTTCTAAGGGTTCAGTTTGGTGGCTCCTAGACAGTGTCCAAGGAGCCATAAGATCCTGGAGTTTTCACCTTTAAGGCCTTAAACAGAGCTGCAACCTTAGTAGGGAAAATCTCTTCTCTGATCTTCAGCCCTGCCCCCCTCAATGTTAGGACCTTATACACAGAGAGGGAAAGGGGTGTGTGCCAGTGGCCAGGGACCGGAGCCTTCCACTTAGCAGGTAGCAACCTGATATGGTTGTGTCCTAAGTGGATTAAATTAGCTATTTACTGTTTTACTCTGTACAGCACCATGTACATTGATGGTGCTATATAAATAAATAAATAATAATAGGTACTCATAAATATGTTCATTTGCTTTAGAGTTGAGGGACACATGGTCTATTCCAATGATACATTTGTAGGAGGGGTGTGGTTGACTGCAGAACTCTGAGTTTCCATTGCAGAAATCTAGCCCTCTTTGGGCATGTCTACACCAGCCCTATATCCCCGGGATCATCCCTGTGCATCCAAATGCCACACGGGATCCCGGTGGCAGGCAGGGACAATCCTTCCATTTTCCTGGGATAACCCTTAGGTGTAGAAAGGGCCTATGTAATGCCATGATATGATAAATGCATTCATTTTCTGTATAGTTATTTAGCAGCTGCAGTTCCCATCCTGTCATATGTTGCCTTCTCCATGGCTTTAAAAAAACAACCCACCCCAGTGTTTTAAATTATCAATAATAGATGGAATTATCACTGTGCATAAACCATAGCAGAACATTTAAGTTTGAGCTGAAGCTGGAAGCCATCTCCAGCACATTTATATGCTTTGGTATGACTGCAGAGGTAGAGAAGAAGTAGTGGATCTGAGTAACAAAACGTTAGGACCTAATTTGGGGATGGGGGGATTGGTTTGAAAGCTCGGCTCCTTGTGCCGCAACTGCAGTGCAAGCAAACAGCTCATTTGTCTGTAGGGGACATGAAAGGCTTCAGGATCAAGAGAAAGAGATTGCCCTAGGAGCGTTCCTTCCTAGGTAAAGGTGGGGAGAATGTGTTGCTTGCTTCCGCACTGTGCTGTCAGGGCTCTGCTTAACTGTCATGCTGGCACTGCTCAAGCCCCACCTGATTGGCTGTTGGCACTGGCTGATTAAGAATACTGATGCTGGCTCCGTTGCTCTCCACTCTGTTCTTTTCCCACTCCTCAACTCCTCCCCCCCCAACACATAATATCTCTACAAGGCGAGTAATTGTGAGCATATGAAGACAAGCAGGGGCGAGAGGAATCCACACCGCGTAGCTTGAGTGAGTGAGTGTGTGTGTGTGAGGCTGGGGGGGGGGGGGACAACAGTCTGTTTTCGCTGCAGTGCTACAGAGAAGTCCGACTTCTTCCCGTCCCAGGTTTTTTTTTTGCCAGCACAAAATGCTTACAGGTTTGGTAGCCTGTGAAAAGACTTGGCTGGTTGCGTGTGTCCGTGTGCATCTGAATACCGAGCGTTGCATTCTTCCCATTCTCTGGATGATGGTTTTCAGAGCTTCATTGGGATCTCTTACTGTTTAAGAAGAGATTTCAAAAGGACCCCTTGAGCTGGTTTTCTTCAGACCTTTCTGTTTTCATGGTAAGTACTGGTGTGTGCAGTGTTTGCTGCAGTGCTCTGTAGCTCGCTTCCCCCCTCTCCCTCTTTCTCCCTTGCTCCCCCTCTGGATCACAGCTAAGCCTCATGACCTTCATTTACTGTCTCATTTTCCATCTCCCCTCGTCATATACTGATATGTGTTTTCATGAACTAGATGCAAGTTTCTCTTTTGTTTTTGTTTTCCCCCCACACCAAAGCCCCCAGCTTGAAATCCCCTTTGTCCTTGAGAGAGGAGGCATGGAAACATGTTGGCGAGTGGTGATTGCCAGGCTACAGCAATGTATAGGGACCCTGTAGAAGTGAAATAGTCTATTTGGAAAAGGTGTTTACCTCATGATCTGCTTCACAAAAATAACCACATGCTTTAAAGAAGAAGGGGAGAAAAGCCACCCGTGTCATTCCTGGGCTTGAAGAAGGGGGAACACACGTGTGTTTACACCAGCATTTAACCATCGCAGTTCACAGGATCCCTCGAGGCATCTGCATTTTAAGTGCAAACATCTGAAAAGATAAATTGGGCGTTAGATCAACTCTCCTTTGTGTTGAGGAAGGCAACCTGTCCTGCTTAGGGGGGAAAGGGACGGGACAACGTAACCTGATAGGTCTTGTACACCTCTATTCTGTTTTGGCAGTCCTAAAACTTAAGTGTTTTAAAACTGTTTCGGGGAAAGGGAAAGTAGACACATTCCTAATGGAAAATATAATTGGTTTGGCCATACTTTGTCCTGAGTTAGCGCAACTTTCATTTTAACGTGGAGCCTGCTGTTTGACATAGAGTCGAATATAGCAGATATATAGCTATACAGTAGAATATAGCAATCTCCTAGTTAGTAAGCCCTTCCACCTCCTCTCCTGTTTGTCTTTTTAAAGGAAAGTTTATTTATACTGCACATATGTTACTATGAGCTCATACTGCACAATATGTTTTGTAGTACAAATTATGAAATGAACCTATACGATACCCAGCTTACATATATCTCTGTTACATCATTCTATTATATCATGAAAAATAATAAATCCTGAAAAGTCCACAAAATAAGACTCAGGTCTGAATTTCAAGTATCATACAACTCTTAACACCCACATATGAGGTGATCTGTACATGGGCAGGAACCCATGTGGTTCCAGTATAAAGACATTTGTTTGAGAATGTACACAGAGAGGCTTCTTTGCATGGATGAGTTCTACCACCAGCATAACTGGCTGCTGGGTGGCAACCCAGGGTCATGTTGGGCAATGAACTGCCTAACAGGTGATCAGGGTTGCCAGCTCAGACAGCCCGGTTCACATCTTGGGAAGAGGAAGTATCTGCAAGTGCAGCTGTAGGTGCATAACCTTCTGCTCTTTCTTAATGTTCCCTGGCTTATCCTTGGAGCAGGGCCAGGGAGTTTCTTTCCCCCATTTTTAAAAACGCAAGAACATAAGAAAAGCCATGCTGGATTGGACCAAAGGCCCTTCTAGTTCCAGCATTCTGTTCACACAGTGGCCAACGAGCTGACTGTGTGAAACCCACAAGTAGGACTGAGTAACTGGTGGTACATAGGCATGCTACCTCTGATACTGGAGGTAGCATATAATCATTTGTGGCCATGACTACATCTTGTGGTAGCGAATTCCATATTTTAGCTATACATTATTTCCTTTTGCTGGATGTTTGCAGACCAGAAATGTACTGTCATTTATGTGTTGTTATTGTTTTTATCCATACAGCAGTTTGTGATTTTGGGACACTTGAGCATTTTTGACTGCAATCCTGTATGCACTTGCCAGGGAGTAAACACTTGAACATAATGCAACTGAGTAGACATGCATAGGATTGTGCTGTCAATCGCTTGAAAATCAATGGGACAAAAGGGACTTCTACTAGGACTCCCAAGTTTAATTGGTGTACAGTTTGGACGACTAATAAGAAAAGCTTGAATTAGTGTGTGGACCTATGGCATGGGTAATACATGTTATAGAATGGTGGGGATGTCTGCTTTTATTAGGAAGGTTATAAATCCCAAGCATAAGGTTTTCTCTAGTTAAATGTTGTTGTTCTCTAATTAATGAAGTAATAAATATACTGTAAAGCTTTCTTAAATCTACTGCATAGACTTTATGCAGCTGTAATCAGTGAACACATATGTGTAATGGGAATGGTCTATGCAAAGGGCTCTGGACCTGAGCTACGGTAGTAATAGTAACGCTAACTTATCTGAGTAGGCAGAATGTGTAGTGATATAAGATGCTTCTTCAAAACAAAGGCAAGAACGTCCTCATACCAATGCACCATGGAGCCAGTGTCTTGTCAGGCAGGAGACTATACTGGTTAGTTGAGCAGTTGTTCACTTCCTGTTCCCAGCACTAAGTGTTTCAGTGTGAATGGCATGAACATGTCCAGTGATACAGCATTATAAAACTAGAAGGGGCAAAAGTTCTGTCCTTCTCATATGACAACACACACATACACAAAGGACAGATACATTGCAGAAAGATTACTGCAGAGGAAATTGTTCCAAATGGCTGAGCAAGTGAGCCAGTTCACATGCTTTAGGAGGAACCGCTGAAGTCCAAGTCTTAAGCTTTAGGGATCTAAACCTTTCTAGTCTGCAGATTTTGGAGTTTGCTGCATAGGACTGATAGGACCCTCCAACCCTGCTGGTGTATGTTTTAGGTATATTGTGGGGATACTACCTATGACATATTTCTTTATTGAAGTACTGGCAGAGTGGAGAGTTCTATTTGCACTTTAAATAAGTTGCATATTGCAAAAGCCCTCTTTAGTCACCACTACTGAAGTAAATATGTGATGCATGAGATTTGTTTCTGTCTGATTTATGGTTTGCTCATAGTATTGATGCAACTGCATTGTATTGCTAAATTTCATGTTGTGTCACTGAAACCCAGAGGGGTCTCCATGAACCCAATCAAAATGACATCTCAAAATGCTAGCAGGAGATGATGACGCTTTTTCAGACCCAATTCACACCTCTGCTCATGTGCAGCACATGCTGAATGAAATTTGTTGGCAGCTCTCTATAATAAAATTACATCAATGCAGCCTATTTCCCCAATAATCTTTTTAAAAGTTCTTATGAGCAAATAAAATGCTCATAATCAATCCATGCAAAGTAAACACCCAGGCACATCAGACAAAAATGGCCTATCATTTAATCACTTCATGACTGAAAGAAAAATATAGTTACTTTGACATGTCCTCCCCTTGTTACATCAAGTGAGCAGGCTGCAACTATATTAGTAATCATATGTACATAAGCAAGGAATTGTTTGTTTATATGTATAAGTTATAACTGCTAGTTCCTTCTATCACATTCCAGTATGACTAAGCAACGGAATACAGGGCAGGTAATGCCAATGAAGGGTTGGAAAAATATAGATAGTGGCTGTGATGAAATGAGTGGCTCCCATCGAGCTTCTATGGAACAAAGTAAGTAAAGGCACAATCCTATGCATGGTTAGACAGAAGAAGAAAAAGTCCCTGAAGTCCCAGCATTCCCCGTGGCTGATTGGGAAATGCTGGGAGTTACAGGACTTCTTTTGTCTCAACATGCATAGGATTGCAAACTAAGCAGCTCTCTGGGACTCAGTTAAGGCAGCAAATTCCATCCCTCACCCCTGACAATGGATATCCCAGCTCTCACAGGGATACCCAGTGCAGGATTCCCCTGGGTTTCCTCCATATATGTATTGTTCATTTGTTTGTTTAAAGCATTTGTGCCATGTACTTCAGCTGAAAAGACCCCCAGAGCCTTTTATATAAGAGCAATAAAAACAAGGCAGTCCCTGCCTGCAGCTTTATAATATAAAAGACACAACACATGCGCACACACACACACACGATGAGGAGGGAAGAGGAAAACAAGCAATCCGTGCATCCGGGGAGGGGGGGCATCTTGATGATGTCACTTTGCCACTCATTCGTTGAAAATCCTGTGGTATTTGAGCTGTGGGGTGGGACCAGCAGATCTCCACTGCAGGAGGGAGCGGGAGCGCATGTTTGCCAGACTGGGCCGATGACCATTAAGCTCATCCGGCCCACCCCTGCCCGACCTTTCCGCATGTCCCCCTGACATACTGTGAGCCTCAATCCACTCCCAAAACGCAGCCTTGTTGTGAAGTGAGGTCACCACTGGCAGATGACGGGAAGAAGGTGGTGACCTCAAAGCAAAACGAAAAGCTGTGGTAAGCTGGCTATTTTTTTACCACACAGTTTTGCCCCAAAAGCCCATGGTGGCTGCAAGCTGGTGACGGCGTTATATAAATGATGTAGCGTCCTTTGTAGCCACCATGGTGTTTACAGGGCATATAGACAGCCCCCAGAAGAATGGCAGGAATTGTATTAATTTGTAAAAAGAAAGAAAAAAGAAAGAAAAGAAAGTAGATGGGGGAGATAAGTTAAAATATAGACAACGAGTACAATCCATGACAAGTAATCTGTAGAACTCCCATTGAAATCAATGTCACTTGTGATTGATTTCTCTGGATTGCTGCATATGTGTAATGGGTGATAGCAATTGATCAGCTATTTGAAAGGAGGGAGGAGCTGATTAGTGCAATTGTCAGTTTCTAAGCCGGGCAATGTGTAACTCCCATTGCTGGGGCAGGCTATGTGCAGCATCATTTTGTGCACATAGTTTTGCATCCACCTAAGTACAAGTGCCTGGAAACCTCCTTCTGTACTCATATGCTCCTTAAGTAACTAAAAAAATATAGCTTTGTGTGCATACTACATATGTTCTGTTAGTCTAGATCTCAGAAGCATGGATCTCTACATAAACATCAAACTTAACTGATATCAGCAATGCAGATCAGTAGAGCAGATCAGGGCTGATACCACGTTTTTGTGGGCTCTTTGGTGCCACAATGTCAGCGGGCCCTATGATCACTTAGCCTCTGTGTGGGCTGTCAGTGGGCCCAGGAAAAAATGGCTCCAACTTCTCCAGCAGTCAAACTGACAGGCTCCTCTTCCTTCTCCTCACTGCCCAGCGAACCCATGAGAGAGTGGGTGAGGAGGCACAAGGGGACGGCAGCCACCTCATAAAACAGCCCTGCAGTGGCTCTGTAGTTTTGAGTGCATGTTTGAGCATGTGTGTAAGTTTAAATGAAATGGCAACATCCATCCACAATGTTGAGGGCTCTGTTTGACAATGGCACGCCAGCCGCTGATCTCATTGAGAGATCAGTCTGCATTAAATATGAAAGAAAAAAAAGCTGTGAGTGTTGCTTTAATAGCACTGTTTAAATATTCATGTGTATCAGTGCTTTTAATTGACAGATAACTTCAGAAAGACCACTGTACGTTTTAGCTGTGCCAGCATGTAGGGTCCTTCTTTGTCTCACGGCATGGTGTCATGTTAAATCCTTTGTAGGGTGTCCACCGCATAGAAAGTAACTGCAGAAAGAAAGAGAAACCCTTCTTCAGTCATTTGTCTGATGAAGTCCCTGCTATAGATAGTCATATTGTTGGATAGCCACAAGACTGCTTAATTTTAAAGGCTGCAATTGACATTCATTAATAGATCACTATAGCTTCTTTTTTCTTTTTCATCTTATCAGCAGGAGATACACATAGTGCACCCAATGTTCATGTTACTTTTCCAATTCCTTTAGATTAAAGCCTACTAGGGAGTAAGCCCCCTTGATCTCAGTGGGACTTACTTTTGAGTAAACATGCTCAGGATTGCACTATAAGGGTGCACATTACAAACGTGCACCCTTATAAATTCCTATCTTTAGGGATTTAAAACATATACCACTCAGAAAAGCACCTGCACAAATCTCACTTATGTTATAAGCACTGAGACAGAGGATTCAATGATACTTTCTGATTCTCACCAGACAGGTGGATTTGAACCAGAGCAAACACAAACTGTGTAGAAACATTTCTTCCAGAACTGACTATGTTAGTGAAATATAGATGTATCTTAAAATAATGCCTATGAACTCACTTGCCACATCAGAAAATGTTTTTGTAATAATGTAATGGAAAAGTGAGGGAAGAGAGGATTTTTGGTTTCCCAGCTGGCCACCCTGACTGTTCAATAGCTGTGATTCATTTTTGTGATGTGTCTGGTCCTTAATCTCTGCTTTGTACAACGGTCAATTCTGATGAGACCCATTAAATGTCACTTGGCTTCTGACTCATACATGTGTGAAGTCAAGCAAAGAATGGCCACCATGATTTAGGCTATAATTTATGACCTCTGGCCATTTATTTACTTGAGGGATATGCAACAGAAACACTTACTGTGGGCCCTTAGTCTACACATTACTCCCAGCTTCTATGGCAGCCTTACCCAGCCTAGTGCTCTTTAGATATGTTGGACTACAACTCCCAGCATCCCCAACCAGCATGGGAATTGTAGTCAAACACATCTGGAGGGCACTAGGCTGGGGAAGGGTGAGGCATGCCTTGCACCCTCCTACTATTTTCCTCAGCTTCTCATCTTCCGTCAGTCCTTTGCCTGCTTCACCAAATTTCACTAGCCCCTTCCTCTTTGGTTTCATATTCAGGAAATGCAGGTTTTAATGGATTCATGGTCCTCTACTAGTCAGCTCCCTACACCTCAGGTCCTAGTCTGACTCACATATTCCCTTTGACATTGGCAGTGAAGATACTGGAGTTTGCAGACAAAAGGCAGCCATGTTTGTATAGTGGCAGCTTAATGTCCAAAACAAATGGAAAAAATGCTACTTAAGAGTTGACAACGCAGATCCACTGTTGCATTTGCAGATTCCCAGAAGGTTTTGACATTTCTTTCTATTGTGGGCATACAATATCAGAGTACTTGTGAATGCAGATACTTACAGTATCCATGCTATGGTTGCACTGTAAATAAATACATACACAAATTTGCATAACATTTGCATATGTGTATATATATAGACATTAATTTAGAAAGTATTACTAAAATCCTCACCATAATGGGGAAGACTATGGTCAGGTGACTTGTATGCCTGGCCGAACTGCTATCCAGGTGCTAACTGTGGATGGGCAACTTCAAGGCACCTGCTAGCTTTCTTATGCTTCTTTATCTTTTTTAATTTATTTATTACATTTCTAACCCAACTTTTTTCCTCCTTAAGGAACCCAAGGTAGTGTATATAATCCCCCTTCTGTCCTTTTTATCCTCACAATAACAACCCTGTGAGGTAGGTTGGCGCTGAGAGTCAGCGACTGTCCAAAATCACCCAGTGAGTTTCAATGGCTGAGTGGGGACTAGAACCTGGATATCGTGACTCTCAGTCCAACATTTTACCCACAGCAGTCACACACAGGCATCTTTAAACTAGAGATGGCCTTTACAACCCTCCAAGGACAGGACTGTCCTCTGACAGACCTTCAAATGGAGGACTGTCCTCTGCAAAGTAGGACCCATGGCTACTGTAACCCTGCTTCACTTCGTATATTTAGCAATAGCACAAAGAAGTAGAATTACGTTTCACCATTTCTTAAGGTTTGCATGTGTGACGAAGGGCCAGCTCTTAAGGAGCTTCTTTAGCTTTGTTGTAGAGCAAAGAAACACAGTGGCTGAGCCATGACCGTCTTTTGCATGGCCTACTGAGAAGCCCAAAAGGCTCCTTTGAATCAAGTTGCAAGCCCAACAAGCTCTCTCGCCTCTGTCCTATATTCACTCTTGCCTCCTTCTATATCCATCACCAAAGAAATCCCTTTCATGGCACAACTATGCCTTGCAGGCAGGGCTGGCCTGAGGCATTTTGCTGCCTGAGGCAAACGGTCACTGGGTGGATAGTTAAATCTTCCTTCAACACTGGAAATGGAGCAGCATCCCCCACCACACCTGAAGGCAGCTGGTTAGTTTAGGGGCTGCACGACTTCCCAGCATCAGTTGCCTGAGGCAGCAGCCTCACTCTGCCTAATGGTAGGATTGCAGTGGAAGGCTAGGAGCAGCTTCACCAGCACTTGGGCTAGGATTGCATCAAAATCTGCTCAAAGGGATTGGTTGTCCCCTTGTACTGATGCCAGGACCATGGTGCTTAATACTATGGCTTAGACCAGAAGTGCATAAGATCTGCCTGTCAGTGACTTAAATATACAGGCATGGTAGTAACTTGAATATTCATGCTGCAAGATCTGCTTGGGTGCATGTAGTTTTAATTTTTTTAAATATGATCATGTGAAGGAATAAGAGACTATTCATCCACATAACAATTCCCCCTGCAATTTAAACTTTTATATTATGCTTTTTTCCTCATCTTTATGCCTATAGTACCACCCTAATTAAATCATTGCTTTATCTAATAACACAACTTCTTTACACACGTTCAAACATCTAGTATGAATCAATCCTAAATAGAATGGATTGAGTCAGCTGGCTTTCCAGAAGCTGTCTGGCAGATTATCTAGAAGTTGCTGACTTGTAATTCCCAGGGGGCATGGCCCTCTTTTGGATCTTTCCAAGCAGACAAATCACCTTTCATAGACAATCATTTTTGCACTTTAAAAGTGACAGCGTTCTGGATGCTTTTCCAAAATAAACTGTTTGTCTTTTGGATGCAGATGGCACTACAGATAAGCATATTTCAGGTTCTCAGACTTTGTCACCCAAGACTAACAACTATTCTAGTCTTAGGTAGAACCATGCACACTTTTATGTGGCTGTCATGCCTCCTCTGGAAGAATCCACTTTGGAAGATGGCCTAGAAATCCCCAAGCCAAATATCACGGAGGATCAGCCTATTTTGAGAGACCTTGAGGTAGATCATATTTTGAGGGACCTTGAAGTAGATCAGAGGGCTTGTAACCCCTCAGAGGAGATGTCATCAAAATTATATCTCAAGATGCAGAGAGTCCCATCTCTGATTCCAAGGTAGAAGCCAAGCAACTACCTTCGAGTGAGGTGTCTGAAGGTGAAGGTTCAGTTGGCTGCCAGGCAAAGAAGTGCCTGACTTAGGAATAAGAACTCTTCATGTCTCATGGAGTAGACCTTTTGTTGGGTGACTCTGATGGTCTGCAGCTGTGCCATGGATGGAGCTCAGGCTTAAAAGCCTTGTTCCAGTAATTCTTTAAAGGCAAAGAATTACTGGAACAATTTCTGTTCTCCAGTTCCTAGACTTACATTCTCTGGCTACCCTACTCTCTGTAGAACTCTCTGTGTGCTTCTTAGGAGAGAGAGAAAATGAACTCTTTGTTTGCATTTATTTCCCCAAAACTAATCAAGTTTCTGTACTAAAGGCCACATTTTCAAACTGACATCATGCACTACTAGCTTCACATCTCAGATAATTTCTCAGTTTGTCAAAGCAAATTAAATGCATTTATGGAATCATCTAGTCCAGTGAAAAACACAGAACATTCAGAATTTCCAAACTTAAGGCTAGATAGTAACACCTACATGTCTGCAAATTACTGGAAGATGTGTTCATATATGGAACACTTCTTAAATGTTATACATGTGTATATGTGCCTTAAATAAGTAACTGCATGTATACAAGTGAAACAGAATAAGTAAATGCATCACTTGCAGCCATATTTACTTAGAAGTAAATTCTGTTAATAAAATTTTCTTAAAGTAAGTTGGCTTAGAATTGCAGTCTTAGTTTTCAAAGCAGTTACTGCTTTTTGGCAAGTCTAGCTTGTGACAACACAATTCACAGGTTAAAACATCTGAAAATTAGGATCCTCTTTAATGTATCCAAGCTTTGGCACTTGAACATTATCTGCTAGTTATGTAGAAAGTAGAATGATAAGGACTGTGTTTCAGAAAAAGAATGGCCCTTTCTGATGCAGATGTTCTTTGGAACATTGAGTATTGATCTTTATGGAAATTTGTTCTGTAAGTGTTGCTGACCAATGTTGAATGCTGTGTTACTTCTCACCTTGTATCCTGTAGCCACCACACCTGCTGGCACTCTCTGATCTCAGATGTCTATTGTAACAAATGAAATGGATGAGTAGAATGGAGGAACTATTTCAGGATTTAAAACATCTGTGTGAATGGCAGATTCCTACTCCTCTTGGAAGGCTTGTTCCAAGCTTTATCTGAAAAGCAAGAGTTGCCCTCTCTCTTTTGTGATTGGTTCACATGTGATTCCCTGTATCAAGATCACAGCCGTGGTCTCTAGAATGGCCAAGACAGTTTTGCCCATTTTATGGTAATTTGCCCCACCTGCCAAGAAGAGTTTGCTGTTCAACCCAGATGAAGTTATATTCAAATGAGAACAGATATTGCTTTTGGACTCAGTAGTAGAAGGGTGGGGAATCTCTTTCAGCCAAGGGCCAAATTCAATTGCAGAGAAGTTCTCAGGCACCACATTTGAGTGGTGGGTAGGACCAAATCCAAAAGGGGTGGAACCCAAACACATACACACACAAATCCCCCCCCCATGTATTTTAGCTAAAAGCTCTTACTGCCAGTGGCCATGTTCGGATGACATCTTAGGCAACGGAGGGGGAAAGAGGCAACCAACCATTCATTATTTTTCTTGTACTGTCCACACGACATGTTGCCCCTCCCTCCGTCGCGTGGCTGAAAGTCCTGGCATCCTTCTGGGCTGCTGCTGGTCCTCCCTCAGTCCTCCCAGCCCTATCCCATCATGCATTGAATGTTCTGTCAGCTGTACAGGAACAATCGGGGTGCTTTCGGCCGCTTGTGCTGGAGAACTCTATGACCTTCTGGAATAGTACACTCGATGGGGGAGATTACACAACTGAACCCATCATACAACATTATAATCAACGGGTCTATGGATAAGCAATGGAGCAGCCTGTTGTTTTTCCCTGTTAAAATTGACAAAATAACGTTCTGTGAGTTGTGTGTCCATTGTGTATCTCCCCACATGACACAATAATCAACACAACAGACAGTTGCCTCTCCCCCACCCCCACCCCCACCCCATTGATTATTGTGTCGTCTGAACCAGGCCAGTAACTAAATCTTAGGCAATAAGAGCTTTAAGTCTTTCAACCTTCTAAAGTGGGGGAAATGTGCAAAACCCAGTTAACCACCAAAGCTTCAGTAAGTGAGTAGTCATTGAAGGAAAGGAGTGGGGCTAGGTGAAGGGTGTGACCATCTAGAGAACCATGGACGGCTGGATTTGGCCTGTGGAACTAAGGTACCCCATCTCTACAGTAGTACAACAGAATGCTAGAAAATGACCCTTGCTAGGGAGATGTAGTCCAGTCATTATTATTATACTGCATTGTTCAATGCTGAACAGATAGTTTTGCAAGAAAATAGGGTTCAAAATGTGCTTTCCATAGACAAAGGCTGCAATTCTGTTTGTATTTATTTGGTAGAAAATCCTACTGTACTGTATTTATTTCAAAGTAGGCATGCAACAGATTACATGAAGAAACTTGTAAGGCTGAAGCAGCCATGTTGAAGACCTTGAGGGACATTACTGCTGATAATGGAGTATTGTCTTCAGCTAACACTTCTAGCCACATTCTCACTTCTAGCCATGAAGCCATTCTCTGGTAATATCCACAGCAGTTCCTCAAATTTCCAGCTTTGCTCATGGGCCTAAAAGGGCTGGAATAGATTGAATCTAGGGTAATGTACTTAAAAATATTTTGATTAGCTAGATTTGGCAAATTCAATAATGGTGTTTCAAAAGATTAAAAATCAATCTATAAATCTGTACTATAAATATAGATGAAAAGAACTGATCTAGTGACAGGAAAAACAGAGAGAATTTAGAGTAGGAGAAATTCTCCATTAATTGTAACATATTTTATTAGCAGGCTCTACAGTAATGTATATATGCATTTTAAAAAAGTTTTGGATATGTTTATCCTTGAGAGATTGAAAACTACTGTATTAAAGATAAATTAAAGGTATTGGTACCATAGTGAGAATGGTAGAAGATAATTCAGGAATGAAGCGGTTCCCAGTGGATTTCAGGTGTATCTTAAAAACTAAAGCACAACAAACAGATGCTTCATTCAAGCACATATTTCAATTTAATTGTTCTTGATATGGTTAATTTTGAAATCTCTCAAGATAGTTTGTCTGTGTATAGTGTTACATTTGGGCACTTCTTAAAATTATTTGTGATAGTGCTTGTTGAATTTTTAAAAGACAAGACTGTTAATACTATATAAAATCTGAGCATTTACTTTTGTAATATATTATTTTAGAAGTTGCATAATGTTGGTAGATACTACAGAGACATTTTTATCAAAAAATACTGGCTTCCCTTTCTACCATTGTGTATAGAAAGCACACAGGTTGTAACTCCTATTTGAGAAGTGACAAATGTCACATTTAACATTTTAAATCCAATCTGCCTTATGGGCAGTTCCATAGGAGTTGGATACAATTGCTCTCAGGCAGAGGAATTTGTCATTGAAGTCAGCAGACTATATAAGGATTTGGGGGGAAATGGGGGATATTTGGATGATCCTGTTAGAAGAACTGCATTAATGAGAAGACAATACTGCAGCAGAAGATTTATGAAAAGCTGGAAAGATCTAGATAGAACCGTATCTAGTCTAACATATGGTCATGTTGCTGTAGCTTTCAGAAGGTTCATCTATTGGTATTGGTACTTCTTACAAGATGACCCAGATTGCCAGGTCGTTATTTAAACATACTAGAAATACTGGCATATAGCTTCAACTGAATAGGTTGTACAATGAGCCTTGCCAAGAGCTGCACCCCACCAGGACACTTTGTCTGCGAAAATAGTAAATACTGTAAGAATACAGGCAAAGTTAAACAGTTAATCGAACCTAGTGATGAGAAAGCCTATGTTTTAAAATACTTTATAACTTCTCACCTGTGGTTTATTTTAGCAGAGAGGCTTTGTTGGCATGTATTGCTCTGATACCTCTATGGAAACCAACAGGGAAGTTTTTGTTTGTGCAGGAGTTCTGGATACAAATATTCCTTTAAAGTCTATGTGTGTTCTTCCACCCTATCCACAATATTGGGAATAAACAGGAAAGGAATCCCCTCCCCCAAAAAAGAGGTTCTAAGATGAAAAGAACTGGGCAGTTGTAAGTCAATCACTACTGCAAGTGTCATACAGGTTTTCTTATATTCTTGAGAAGAAGCCCCCACCCCCCAAAAAAATCCTCTCACGTATGCTATCTTAGTCCTGAAAGACAGCAAGAAAACAGCAGCACATGTAGCTGTAAGTCACAGTTGTTCTTTCAACACATATTCATGGTAGCCAAACCCAATTTAAAAAAACATTCAAACATAGGGTTCAACTCAATTCCAATAAAACCATTAGTAGTTTGATTAGTGATGTTGATGTGATTTGGGGGAAAGGCCATCGGTCAGTGGTAGAGCACAATCCTTGTGTGCCGAAGATCCCAAATTCAATCCCTGGCAGCAGGTAGTCATGAAGATCTCTACCAGAGACACTAGAGAGCCATTGCAAGCATATACAATGATAGACTAATAGTCTGTTGTATTTCAGACACAAGCTCATGCCATGAAACTGTTTGGTGGGAGATTCAGGATAGATAAAAGGAAGTACTTCTTCACACAGCACATAGTTAAATTATGGATCTGCTACAGCATGATGTAGAAATGGCCACCAATTTGGCTGTCTTTAAATGGGAATTTGACAAATTTATGGAGAATAAGGCTATATGCTGCCTCTAGCATCAGAGGCAGTATGCCTATGTACACTAGTTGCTGGAGAACATGGGTGGGAGAGTGCTGTTGCCCTCAAGTTCTGCTTGTGGGTGTCATGTGGGCAGCTGGTTGGCCACTGCATGAATAGGATGCTGGACTAGATAAGCCGTTGGTCTGATCCAGCATGGCTCTTCTTATGTTCTTATGACCTGGTGTCAGGCAGCTTCCTATGCTTAATTAGATCTACAATGCATTAGGTGAGCAGACTCTTTACTCATTGTACAAACTACCAATTGCATTTAAAATAAAACTAGGGGAAATGGGTGAAAACCTCGGTGTATAAGAACAATATTTGAATGTTGTTGTCATTCTTATGATTGCAATGGTATTTTAATATGCATATAGTATTTTTAGCTTGCAAAATGCATTAAAATCCTTCTGTCAGAGCCTGACCCATCAGGAAGGGAATATTTCAACGTCTGTGGGTATTGCACATAAACACTGAACAGATTGGGATTCCCACTCTCTATGCTGACACAAAATATTTGTGCTGCTGCCAAGGATTGAGAGGAGAAGATGATGAAGGCAATGGACAGCAGCGTAACAGAGGCCAAATCCTCACACCAGTAGCTTTGCCACAATTGTATGCAGCCCTGGCCCTTCCCTTTTGTTATCTTGCACTTCTAACTAAATAGTATCTGAAGGATCTAGCACTACATATCTGTCCCTGTCCCATCCTGCAATGGTTCAGGAGAATCCCAAATTAGTTAGCCCAGCATATCAGGTTATCAAATCTTAAACTAAAGCTAAATTCTGGCCTGTTTGCATAGTTCAAAATGTATGCATTTGCTGATTTCCTATCCGTGGAAATTTAGTTGTGTGCAACAGTCCTTGTGTGCAGGTTTGGCTTTTGACACAGCATTATGTTTTGAATATCAGTGGTGGTAACATGTGAATCTTACATGTCTTGGCAATTGCATACTACCATCTAGGGATGGATGGATGTTTATTTCTGATTTCTGACACTTTTGCATGTGTTCATTCAGAAATCTGTTCCATCCTGTTTCACATTAAAATCCACAAAAAATGCAGGTAAATCTGCATTTTTAATGTATATTCCCTCAAAATCTGCACACCCAGTTGTATTTACCTCTCAAAATCCACATTTTAACACAGTTTTATATTTTTGAGCTGAAAATTGTATCACAACACTCTGAGAAGTGCAAAATCCAATGGATAGCAATGTTCTGATGTACACATTAGTCCAGGAGATAAGGATTAGGTTTCTTCATATTGGAATTCACAAAGATCATCTTGCCAAGGATTGTGAATCAGACATTTTGCCATTGCCACTAAGGGTCAAGTAGTCATGTAAATAGGCTCTCTGCCTCTTCAGAAGGAGATGAATTGTACCCCCATGAGTACAGGTGCCTGGGAGGGGGTGTAAGACTATTACAGGTGCTTTGACTAACTTTCCTTTCTGTTTCTGCTATGTTAGGATAAAAAGTTCCATTCCTCACTCAGTCTGGTACATCCACTCTGTTCATTTAATGGTAAAATGCTAAAGCAGCTCATTTCCATTGCTTCCCAGAGCAGGGGCATATAACCTTGATGTGTAAAACAAGAACGAAAGCCATATTAATGTGTGTAGTGTTGTTGCCTGGTGAAATGCAAAATACTGTCAGGATTTTGAATGGAGAAACAGCTGACAGGGAAAGAGTTAACCACTACCCCTGCTCCTATTTTCTCAAAATGGCAGCCTCCTGAGGATGCTATGCATGTATACAAAAATAAATAAATCAGAATGAAGTTATAGGGCTCCATCATACCAGCATTTTATGGAACTCTCATCATGCCTGGTTTGTGGTTTTTCAGCACAGCACTCAGATGACGTCGTGCCTGTCCTGCAGACACCCCGCCTCTTCCCCTCCCTTTTTTGTGTTTTCCTAGAACAGGGAAAGTCTGGATTATTTCCCCCAAATGGAATTAAAGTGCCCTTCAGCCCCCGTGTAGTGCCATCTTCTTGCTATTTCCTTTGTTGGGGTGGTGGTGCTTGAATGGAGAGCTTGCTGATGAAAGGGGAAGGCAGGGCGGTTCTCCTCCTCTAGCACCGTGTCAGTAAATCAGTAGACAACAAAGCCAGAGTGAGGGGGGAAGGAGCCCACGCCCATCACAGTGTTACAACCAATGAACGGGAGGCAGAAGGAGAAGGGGCAGGGTGGAGTGGAAGAACAAACAAGCAAAGGGAGGTTTCATCAGTATAGTGCGATACCACAAACCCATGTGAAAGGGGCTATTAGCTTGACGCGCTAATTTATTTATTTATTTTATTTATTTTATTACATTTATATACCGCCCCCCAGCCGAAGCTCTCTGGGCAGTTTACAACAATTAAAAATAGTAGACATTAAAAGTATACAAAAAAATTAAAAAACATAAAAACAGTATAAAAACAACAACAGTATTCATTTAAAACAACAATTCTGGGGTCCATTAAAACAAACTT
Organism: Elgaria multicarinata webbii; assembly: GCF_023053635.1. Lineage (NCBI taxonomy): Eukaryota > Metazoa > Chordata > Lepidosauria > Squamata > Anguidae > Elgaria > Elgaria multicarinata. The sequence continues at coordinate 41,236,494 of NC_086179.1, read as the reverse complement.
AACGTTATTAAATGCTGTTAAAATGCTGTTAAAATGCCTGGGAGAAGAGAAAGGTCTTGACCTGGCGCCGAAAAGATAACAACGTTGGCGCCAGGCGAGCCTTATCGGGAAGATCATTCCACAGTCGGGGGGCAACCACTGAGAAGGCCCTCTCCCTTGTTGCCATCCTCCGAGCTTCCCTCGGCGTAGGCACTCGGAGGAGGACCTTAGATGTTGAGCGCAATGAAATGGAGCTAGAAATTGTGGAGGAAAGCCAGAGGAAAAAAGTAGATGTGATGGAGCTCACAGACTCTAGTTTGGCCTCTCAAGTCAACAGGATCTGCTAGACCATGGACAGCTCCCTCCAGAAAGCTCAATGGATTCTTTATATTTAGAGCCAGGCGGTGATGGTTCCAGTCTCCAATCAGTTGAGAGTGAACAAGAGCTTAAAAGGGGCACACTTTGATCCAAAGCATTGGCTCCTATGGTGCACTTTTGTTCCCAGGCAGTTCTGTGGGAAATTTAGGCATGAGAGACCATTGAGCCTTGGACAGTTGATGACTGGATTCTCTGGAGGACTGAAGCTTCTCACTGAGGTGTTCTGTATTCCTAAATTCAGAGACTTGTTCTAATAGTTCTGACACTTCTTTCCCAAGGGAGTGCATGTTGTGCTCTCTTTCAAATGGAGTTGTCATCTGTTTTGCTTGGAACATGTTAATTTCTTTTTCAGGGTCAGGGTCCAAATTACTACTTAAGCCCAAAGAAACCAAATAGGTAAAATTATGGTAATTTTCCTTTTAAGAATCATGTGAGGATTCTGGAGAGCTCTAGAGACAAATGCTGTTACTATAGAGCCCTCCCCAACCTGGTGCCTTCCAAATGTTTTGAACTTCAACTATTCCTGACAGTTGGGCACATCATCTTGGGCTCATGGAAGTTGAAGTCCAAATTACCTGGAGGGCACCAGGTCCAGGAAGATGGCTATGGAGTTGAGGGGAAAACACTACTATTCTATGACATCTGAACCCCCTCTACTCAAATAATATTTGGGGCACGAATTATGAGCTTCCTCTGAGAAAAATGGAAAAAGATAGTTTTGGTTTTTCTAAAGGGCTTTAATTTGGCTCATAATGTTTTGGCACATGTGAGATTTCACAATGCCATTTGGGATTTGCAGTGTGTTGGCAGGCAAGGAGCACATTGTTTAAATGACGATGCAGAGCTCCTATCTATTATGCAGTCTGTTTCCTAACAGCCTGGCCCTTGATTGGCTGCTGGAATATGCAGCAGTAGGAGGTATCAGCAGAAATGTTGCCCCCAGCTGGTGGCTGACACCTTACAGCTGACATCTGTTCCCATGCTGCACCTCCTCCAATCCCCCTCCATCTGCCCACACTGTCCTCCATAGAAGTGGAACCTAGTGCAGTTAAGTGATAGTAGAAGCAGACATTGTGGGAGTGGCCAAAGGAACTTAGATAGGAATTGGGAAGCCACTACCAGAGAGAACCGCCCAGAGAGCTCCGGCTATTGGGCGGTATAGAAATGTAATAAATAAATAAATAAATAAATAAAATACCACCTCCTACATTGAGACTGAATTCCTTTTCAGGCAAGAGCACTCATGCATCCATTGAACATATGGGAAAGGAGTGAGGTTGTACTCTCCAGCCACTTCCACAGCATTGGTCCTCCCCTTTGTCCATGCCCCCAACACCCATGCCTTCAACTGAACACATTAAAAAGGGCCTTTTTGTGCATTCTTCCCTAAGGGGCACATGGATGTTGGGGGTGATGCCAGTCAGTGTGGCCCTACTCACATGTTCAAAGGAAGTGAGATGGGTGGCTACTAAGAAGAGGGCCTTTGGTGCTGTGGCACGCCAGTTGTAGAATAAGCTTCCCAGAGAAGCTCCTTTTGCTGTACTCTTTTTGGTGCCAGCTAATGAGCTTATTTTCCCAGGCATTTTAGTCTCTTGGTTTCTGTTGTTTTAAATCTGTTACTGTATTTCAAATCTTTGCATTTCATTTTGCATTTTATTTTTAATTTATGCTGTAGTTTTAAATTTTTATATTGTATTTTATCTTTGGCTTTAGCTATTGGGTGGTATAGAAATGTAATAAATAAATAAATAAATAAATTGTATTTTTGGTTTTAATTGCTGCGAACTGCTCAGAGAGCTCCAACTATTGGCAGTATAGAAATGTAATAACTGAATAAATAAGTCAGTGTTATTGTCCAAAGAGGGCTTGAGTCAGGGTAAATGTAATCACGTTCTGAGCATGTGCCAGTAGCAGGTACCAGCCTCACCAGCCTGGTCTGATAAATTCTGATTAAACAGGCACAGAAGCAGGACATCCACTCAAAATATGTCTCACTATTAATCACAAATAGTGTCTGACGTGTAATAGCAAGTATGGCTAGCAGCGAAAATATGTATTCTTTTTCACTTTCATTTGTGAATTTCATAAGCATTGGTGCTATTTCATCATTATCTACATGCTTAGCTGCCTGTAGCTCACTTATTTGAATATACTGCCTGAGGCAGATTATGTGAGAGTGAACTTTTAGAAGTGCCAATCTTGTTCGTTACCTCTGCATTGCCAATAACACTTGGAAGCTTACTGTGCTCAGGCTTAAAAGAGTGAAGGTCATTTCTACAGATCAGCAGGTTTATCAGTAATTCCCTGCAGTCCACTAAATTGACCATGTGCTTTGCATCGTTAATGTGATGCCATTATAGCTGCAGCACTTTACCCACTGACACGTCAATACACATTTGAAAAATAGCCTACAAGACTAGTCTTCGGGATTGTTTTTATACTGTTTTTATGTTTTTTTAATTTTTTGTATACGTTTAATGTTTACTATTTTTAAATTGTTGTAAACCGCCCAGAGAGCTTCGGCTGTGGGGCGGTATATAAATGTAATTAAATAAATAAATAAAATAAATAAATAAATTGCATTGTAGGCAAAGTATAAACTAGTGATTGCCTTATATCTTCGTGTATCTCTTTTTTAATGCACTCACTTCTTTTCAGAAAAGACAACCATATTTTCTCTGACTGGTGGGTCAGAGAACACAGATCTAATTCCTCTAGTCAGCCTTGCATAATACTAATTAGACTACAAGAGGCTACTTTTGGTTAATACACTATGATAGGAAGTTGCAACGAAAACTGGCACCAGTCAACAGTATGAAACCTGAGTAGTTTTTCTAGTCTCTGCCCCCCTCAAAGAGGGTCTTCTCCTAAGGACCTCTTTTGAGTGGCCAAACTTTTACAATGCCTCTTATTGAAGTTGCTCCTTCCTCCTCATCCAGAGTGTCTGATTCTTGGGTCTGTCCCTACTAACTCCTCAACCAGCTTAAGATCTGGCATTCCCATGGATGGAGAAGGCTCTGGCTGGCTTTGATCCAACTGATTAGCTGGCATCTGGAAAGACTCTTCTCTGCTACAGTCCTTCTGCTGTATTTCCTGCAACTTTAGTAGCTCCATCACCCATTCACCAAGATCACAGCACTAATACTATTACTAGTATATGTTGTAATATTTTAATTCAGTCTACTTAATTACTCTAGTTTTCATAAAGCAATCCTAATTTTAGTTTTCTTGCTTAAAGCAAACTTGTCAGGCCTGTAGTATTCTCACTTGTTGCTGTTCTTAATAATCCTTTAGCACAGAGGTGGGGAATGTGTGGCCCTCCAGATATTGCTGGAATACAACTTGCATCATCCCTAACCATGGACCATGCTGATGGGAGCTGGGCTAATTGGAGTTTTAGTCCAATAATATCTGGTGAGCCACAGCCCCCAATTCCTGCTTTAGCCCATACCAAAACAAAAAGAGATTACATTTGCAATTTTACATGCAGTTACCTGAGAGTAAGTCTAATTGAACTCAGTGGGGCTTATGTCTGAGTAAATATGCATAGTGTTGTCCTGTAGATGTAGAAAGTAATCCCGCCCATCATTTTGGATTTTGCATAATGATTGCTTTCAATATTGACTTTTGGTAGGTTATGCATGCATATATATCCCAACTTCACATTAAATAGAAAAGCCTAAAATCTCACTGGAAGGACTTTAAATGCTTCCTCCTTCCCCCTCTAGACGTACTAGCACACTTCTCCACACATTAGCCTGTATGGGTGGGAGGAAGGAATTACACCAGAGTTCTGATCTCTTTTATCCAAAAAAGCAAAGTGTGGGACTTCCATGGGAAAGGTGCAGATTTACTGCAGGCTATCACTGTATTATGTTGTGATCTAATTCTAGCCTTTTCTGCTATTCCTTGAACAAAAAATTGCTTGACGGCTCAGTATAATATTGGTTTCTCCCCTCTCTTTGTCCTTAGTGAGGACTGGGGAGGCTGTTATAAAACATGCCACAACCTGACATCTTGTCCAAGTCAGAGCAAAGCTGTTTTTGATTTAGAGAGTGTTCAAGGTAGGCTTGCTTTAGATAAGAAATGACATACTTTGGATATATCAACATGATCTTGACTTGCACTAATCCTTGTTTAAGGCATTCATGGTTTTGAAAGTTGTGGGGTTTTTTTTTTTTTGGTTTTTTTTGCTGTTAAGAAATGGTCTGCATAAGAGATGAAGTTATTTGCAGCACAATACTATGCATGTTTACTCAGAAGTAAGTCCCACTGTGTTCTGTGGGACTTATTCCCAGGTAAGTTTGTACACCGTGCAACCAGTGCACACTTACCTGGATGTAAGTTCCATTGAACACAAGGGGGTTACTTCAGAGTAAACATGGATATGATTGATTTGTTAGTCAAAGAAACTAGCTACTTGTACTGTGTAGTACTATTAGACCAAAACTGTTCTTATTTTCTAAACAGGGAATTTTATGCTAAATCTACTTATTGTACATTGGCCCAATTGAAAACAATCTCTGGAAGCTTTATATTACAATATAATTGAAATTCAGAATATCTACTCCTGAGTAAATTTTAGGATTGAAACCTAAGGAGACCAATAATTGACTACTGCTTTGGAATTGTTCCATTACCCTGTACAAAAACAATTTTGCAAACAGTTTCTCTTTCTGCATACCTTCACAGTTTTATACAACTAGGGCTCTTTTACTTAATTGACTGGACTTGATCCAAAATCTGTTTACTTTGGAGGGCACTTAAACAAGCTTTCATGCTGTACTTTTTTTTTTTTTACTAGGGCATTGCTTTATGAGGTTATAATTTTAATTAGATAGTTTGTAGTATGCAGTTAATGTAAAACATTGTTTGGAGACCCATGTCAAGTTATTTTACCATTGAGGTGTATATTGCTGCCTATGTTAAGGTTTGGGTACTTGGATCATCTTGCACCATAAGCATCATTCTGGAATTAATCATATTTAATTCTACCATTAATATTGAAGGTTGCAGCTCTATACATACTTATTTGGGAATAAGACCCATTGAATTCAGTGGCTATTACTCCTAAGTAGATTTGCATAGGATTTCACAGTTAGGGCCATGTGTTTGAAATTGGGATTCATATGTTGTCACCTTTCCCCTACATAATATCAGAGATGCAACATCTCTGGATGGAGTGACTCTAGTACTTGGAAACCATTTACTGCTATGGTAATGCTCCAACCTGTAGCCTGGTACCTCTCTGCATGGGGCAGCTGTGAATAGAGCCAGGAGTCCCCAGTTCTTGTCTTTGCAGCTTCTGATACATTTTTTTCCTAACACTTATCCATATCATAACATCGCAATCTTGCACATTATCTTGGGGAGATATCTTGGGCACAGCACTATGGCATGGTTATTGCATGTAATGTAGGGGACAGAGAGAAATTGACATGTGAGTACTATTTTAGGGGTGCTGCAGTCCCATTTTAAGATAATTTCATTCTAGTATCATTGAGTAATGCGTACTGAACTGTAGCTGAGCCTGGAGGATTTATAGGTCAACACGGGCAATGGCTTCTGTGATTGTCTGACTCAAACCTATAAAGTGCAGAGATCTTTTGATCTATAATATTAAATATATTTACAGCCCTTTTCCTCACATCAAATGCAATCCAACAGAAGCAGTCCTTTATATGCAGTCTCAGATATGCCAAAGATAAATGCGTGGGTGGGGGTGGGGGGGATCCACTTACTTACTTCACCATATGTGCACAGCCAGCAGATGGTTGATGTTGTCTGTCTTTACAACACCAATCAGCTGGTTAGGTCTGGGAGTTATTATGGGAACCCTCCTTCTCCAGCTGGTGATCCATACTATCAAAGCTGTGCGTGCCACCCATCTGTTCAGCAGGGGTTTTTACATATTGAAGAATGCATACAGCTTCTTACTGCATATGAAGATCTTTGGATTAGGGCTAGTTTCCATTGAACATTTTAGATGGGGGACATTTTTTCCTTCATATTTGCCATCCTGTTTTCTGCTCCTTTAGGGTTCTCTCGATCCAATCCCTGCCAGTGTCCCTTAGAAGATCTGTTGCACTTTGATGCACAGAGATGGGGTTGGAGCTAGAGAAAAAAAATCCCTGGAAAATGTATTGGAGGAGATTACAAGGGGCCACAAAAATCCTGGAGTCATGATTTAGCCACTAGATATTACCTCCTTTACTCCTGGTATATAAGAAGGGCACCGTATAGGCCCTCTTGCCATTCCATACACTGTGAAGTCTTTATTTCCTTAAAATAGTATCACATTTGCAGATGTTTAATGTGTGCTATAAACCGCACGTGTGAATTAGCTGATATAATATTGCTTTAAAAAATCTTCCCAATTTTGCATCTCAGACTGGTCTGGAATTTGCTTACCACATGCACACTAATAGCCCATTCTGCATGGATATATTTTTAGATCCTAATATTTCCACTGCTGATTATGTCACATTCATAAAAGCACCCAGCTGGCCACAAAGGTATGGTATGCAGGAGGGAGCCTATTTTGTGAGAAATTGTTTTTGAAGCTCTTCTTGTTTGTGCTATGTTAGATTCGCTAGCTGTTGTTCAGGTATTTCAAGCGCTAGTTACCCACAACTGTTACCCACAATGATTCAGGTTCTCAATCACCTGAAGTGTCTGATCCACCTGTTGAGTTTCAGCATGTCTCTTACCTGACCCATCAACAGTGGAGTCTGAAACCTTAAAGATTAAGACAGATACTCCAGGCTTTTGATTTTATTTGAGACAATTTCTTTTATGACCACTTTCAGGCAACCCCAATAACTCCAGATTAGCTGATTATTTCCTTAACTATAGAACTTCTTGAACAAATACTTCCTTCTTAAACTAATGTAGAACAGCCACATCAAATGATTATAACAGATCATTCCAATTCCAACAGACCATCTGTTGAAGGCAGCCCAGTTTAATAAAAGCTTTGTGTTAAATTATGAATGTCTGAATCATCTCTTTTTATAGTGAGGGACTTGTGCTATCTTGGCTTGATTGTTGTGACTGGAAAACACCTTATCAGGTCAGATGGAGGGACCATTGCATGGTTATAGATTGCATGTTTGGTAAGGTGCCTACTCCAGGCTCGACTACCTGCAGTTAAAGGTCTTCAAGTAGCAGAGTTCAAAAAGACATTTGCTGGAGATGTTGGAGACCTCTTCCTGGTCAGAATAGACACTGTTGGGTTTGGTAGACCAATAGTCTGATTCAGTCCCTATATCCAATTTGCAGCAGATCTAGTGTCTCAATTGAATTGCATGTAGACGTTTCTTTGTTACACATGTGCAACATATTTAGCTCCATGTATTATTACACAAACCACACGGGCTGCAGTGCATATGTACTATGGACTAGAGTGGAATTATCTAATGCGTGACTTGTAACCCTTGCCAGTAAGGTTAGCCTCCAGTGGAGGCTGGTTGCTCCAATGTCAGTGAGGCGATGAATCTGCTCTGGATTTCAGTCAGAACTCTAAAGGAGCTCTCCACTGACTAAAACCAGGAGTGGATTCAGAGTCCCACTGACATCGCAGCCTGCAACCTCCACTGCAGCCCTCATGTATGAATTCTATTTTAATGTAACAAAGAACCAAGAAAACTATTATTTCATAAATTCATTGTGTAAAAAAAGTGTAAACACAGTTGCTGCTTTTGTTTGCTTGCTTGTTTCAAATATTTTTACCCCCCTCCTTCAGGTGAAAAGACTCCCAGGGCAGGTTGTAGATTGATCAACAACAAAACAGGTCCTGCTCACAGGTTTATGATCTAAAAGACAGGACAGGAAAGGAAAGGGGGGAGTTTGAGGAGTGAGGAGGAAAACAAACAATCCCAGGCAGCAGTTCTTAAAACTCCCGTCTTTCTGAACAGCTGGGATGGAAACTGTTCAGAGAGAGAAAGAAGGAGCCAAAAGGCCACAGAGTGAGTGTTTTTCCCTTCTCCCTCCCTCTGCTCTGCAGCCTGATGGAATTTTTCGATTTCCTTCTAAACCAAGTGTTTAATGAATATCAGAAAGGTAACTTTGCAGTTTCCTTCTAATCCAAGTGTTCAGTGGATAACAAGAAAGGATTGGCGTGTAAACTATGCAAACCCAAAAACATCCTGGCCTCAGCATTAAAATACTTAATGAAAAGGATTAATTTGAAGTATCTGAGTCAATCCAACATTGACTGGAGAAATTTAGGTCAAATCCTGGATTAGTGTGGTAAATGTTCCACCGATAACCTTCATGCTTCTATCCTTATCTAGTGCAACCTCTCTTAGTTATTTAAGCCCCATATTTCTCCTGTTAAGGAATATAGGATATGTTTCTAGCAACATATCTATGAGGTCCTCTGCAACATTTCTATGAGATCCTTTTGATGACTCCATTTTTAAAAAAATTGTTATATTTATTTATTTATTTAAAGTATTTTTATGCTGCTCCTTAGCCAAAGAGGCCCCCAGAGCAGCCTAACATATAATGACTTTGAATGTACTATTAAATAATAACCATTTTATGGACAATGTGTCCTTTGGTTAGAGAAACATGCAGAATTGGGCTTTGAGAACTCTATATGTTAAGTCAAATTTGAAAAATCCTAATTAGGCATTTTTAGGAGCCTCAGAGGGGCATGGACAGTTGGAGGGGGTGTAGACAAGAACGTTTTGTCCTGCAGAGCAGCACTTGGACTCCCTGGGGACTTCCAAGCATGCATTCTGGCTATTTTGGGAAGTGTCCCATGCACATCAACTGGACTATGTAAAAGAGCATCTCCTGAGTGATTTGCAAATTTCCATAGGCATACAACTTCCATTTGCTGTATACAGTTGAAAGATAAATATTTTGGCTGCCTCTGCTGTTAAGCTCCTGGCCATGTTCTTGTGTTCTCTCTTTCTGTCTCTTTCGAGTACATACCATATGCACACATTCACTCATGCATACGTAACACAGGCCTATTACTTTCTCTCTGTCAGGTGCTAGGGTCAAACTACAGGGGGAGGTTAGTGCCCGCATTCTTCTAACCTTCCCAGTGGCATTTGGCTGACTGCTGTTGCAGAATGCTTGGGGGTGTCTGTATGCCCTATTAATTCTGCAGCGGCTGCGCAGTGGTGCTACATTGTTTATATGATGCAGCTGCCAACTTGCAACCACATTAGGCGTCCCTGTCCCCCCACCAAAATTGTGTGTTTCCAAAGTGCTGATTTACCGTGACTTTTCGATTTGATCTGAGGTGGTTTTTGTGTCCGGTGGCTTCGGTTCAGGTTACCACAAGTATTCATAGCTTTGGATAAGTACAGGAATGCGGGGCAGGAGCTGGGCTTGACAAGCAGAATGGTTGTTGGCTTTGCAGTTTCTCCTGTCCGGATTGCCTGTGCTCTCCCCTGCTGTCTAGCTTTTTCATTTTTGCCTCACAGCAGCGATGTTGCAGGGGTTTGAGGGAATCACCTACCAATGCAGTGTCATAAAATAGAGACAACTGAGTTGCCTAAGGCCCCAAACTGAATACAAGGGAAAGGTAGGGGCTGAGACCCCAAATTCTAAATTGTTCTTTTGACTCTTCATTTTCAGCTACAGTACATCATCCATTTTATGGAAGACAAACCATTTCTTTCCCAAATACATTCCTGTTCAATTACGAACACCCCAATTAATTTCTCCTCTGTTTCCCTCAAAAGAAAAAAACCCACAATTTCCCCCATAACTGCTGCTTAGCCAGTGCACCCTCTTCTTCTCTTGTCCTATCTTACGTTAAGAGATGAGATTTAGAAGCTTCCCACCAGTACCTAAATAACTAGCCAGACTCAGATTATTACTACCATCATGCTTTTTCCAACCAGTGACAATGCAAAGCCTTCTTGGACTCTGTGCTGGCACACTAGTCCAGTTGGGACAGGAGCTTCAAAAGAATGTTTTGTCTTGTTTTTAAAGTTCTCAAAAACCTCATTTATTTATTAAAATACTTCTATACCACTTAATATATTAAAAGTCATAAGCAGTTTACATTAAAATAAAACTTAACAATGACCCTGTTCAGATGACGCAGTAAGACACGGTGGTTAAGCATTGTAAGCTAAACATGGTCGTGTGCACCATGACTCAGCATGTCATGTGAACTATTCCTAACCATGGTGGCTACACAAACCATGTTTTAAACATACTAACCATTTGCTGCAGGGTTAGTGGTCTAACCATGGCTTAGCGTGTTGTCTGAACAGGCCCAATATAACAGCCCAGATAAGAAGCTTTTATAGTGTTTCTGTTTTGTTTTTGTTTTTGCAGTTTTCAAAACTGGCAATTGTTAAGCACACTATCCAGTCTGAATGCTTAGACTCCACTGTCAAAATGTGCATGAAATGCATAACCTTCTCTCTCTCTCTCTCTCTCTCTCTCTCTCTCTCTCTCTCTCTCTGTCTGAATAGCATTTTTTGGGGGGCTATGTCACATCAGAAGACACTTTTGCAGCACAGAACTTTTACAAACATAGTGTACCCTTTTTAAAGAGGAATGGATCAGTTCCTACTTTCACTTCTAATATTTATCTGATGCTAACATTCAGTAAATGAAGACTTTCATTAAATGCTTTTGAGAAAGAGATTTTGGAACTCTTCTCAGCGACATCTTCCATTGCCATCATACTCTGACAATTATGCCCCATGTTTTCTTGACCCATGCTCTGTACAATTATCTTTGGGTTTTTAAAACATTCTGCTGATAAAGGTATATAGGGTTATATTCAATGCTAGTACTACTTGGAGTAGATCCTTTGAATTGAATGGGAGTTAAGTGAGACTTACATTAGGTACAAGCTATGGAAGCAGTGAAGTCATAATTATGGGGAAAGGGGGAGAGGCTGCAATCCTATACCTACCCACCTGGGAATAAGTCCCATTGAACTCAGTGGAGCTAACTTCAGAGTGGACATGTATAGGGGTGCACTGCAAATTTTAGAGACTGTTAATGAAATATTTGCAGCTATTAAAAGTTGATTGTCTGTACTTTATGTCTTTCTCATGTGTAAAACAATTTGGTTGCTCTTTTCTATTACGAATTAGGCCAAGGTGAAGCCGTAATTCTATATTTATTTAAAATAATTAAATTGCAGCCATGGTTCAGTGTGATTGACTACAGTGATACATAATTTTCCAATTTAATTCTAAACCTCTTCAGTAACTGTTAAATCTGCCAAAAAAGATGAAGGAACATATGGAATGATTTGCAATTAAATGTTTCTTCCCTCTCAGTTGACAGTGTAAAAAGGTTATCAGGTAAAAAGATATACCTGGTTCTAGTTTACTATTACTATCTTATGGATTCCTGTGTTATTTATTGTTTTGCATTATATTGTGTTTAATTCTTTTAAATATTTGCATTGTAGTTTATATTTTTAACTGTTCTATAGCATTTCAGTTGGGTTTCAGGCCTGGTTTTGGTACAGAAACAGCCTTGGTCACCCTGTATGATGACCTATGTCAGGAGAAAGACAGGGGGAGTAACTCTGTTGATTCTCCTTGATCATCAGTGGCTTTCGATACCATCAACCATGGTATCATTCTGGAACAACTGGCTGAGTTGGGAGGTACTGCATTGCAGTGGATCCACTCCTACTTGGCTGGTCGACTCCAAAAGGTGGTGCTTGGAGAACATTGCTCGGCTCCATGGATTCTCCAGTATGGGTTCCACAGTGGGTCAGTCTAGTCCTTCATGCTGTTTAACATTTACATTAAACTGTTGGGTGCGGTCATTCACCGTTTTGGAGTGCATTGTCATCAGTATGCTGATGACACACAGCTCTATTTCTCCTTTTCATCTTCAACAGGTGAGGCTGTGGATGTGCTGAACCAGTGCCTGGCTGTGACTATGGACTGGATGAGGGCTAATAAACTGAAGCTCAATCCAGATAAGACTGAGATGCTATTAGTGGGTTGCTGACTGGATGCAGGGTTCTGCTGACTGGATGGAGGGTGGTTCTGCTGACTGGATGGAGGGTGTTCAACCTGTTCTGGATGGGGTTGCACTCCCCCTGAAGGAGAAAGTTCATAGCTTGGGGATTCTCCTAGAACCATCTCTGTCACTTGAGCCTCAGGTGCATTCTACCAGCTTTGGTTGCTGGCCCAGCTACGCCCCTATCTGGACAGGGATAACCTGGCTTCAGTTGTGTACACTCTGGTAACCTCCAAATTAGATTACTGCAATGCACTCTACGTGGGGCTGCCTTTGAAGATGGTTCGGAAGCTGCAGCTTGTGCAAAATGCAGCAGCCAGATTGATAACAGGGACCAGAAGGTTTGAGCATATAAGACCCACTCTGGCCTGCTTGCATTGGCTGCCTGTATGTTTCCAAGCCCGATTCAGGGTGCTCGTTTTAACCTATAAATCTTTACACGGCTTGGGACCACAATACCTGACAGAACGCCTTTCCCGACATGAACCTACCTGAACACTACATTCAACATCTAAGGTCCTCCTCCAGGTGCCTACTCCGAGGGAAGCTCGGAGGGTGGCATCAAGAAAGAGGGCGTTCTCTGGTGGCCCCCCAACTGTGGAACAATCTCCCTGATGAAGCTCACTTGGGGCCGACATTATCATCTTTTCGACGCAAGGTCAAGACTTTTATCTTTTCCCAGGCATTTAGCAATATGTAACGAGCCTGGATTTGTTTTTAGGCTCATTGTTTTTAAAGTTGTTTTAGTGGTTTTAAATGTATATGCATATTGCATATTTTTGTGGTTTTTAATTTTTGTATATTGGTTTTAAGTATTTTTATCTTATGTGAACTGCCCAGAGAGCTTTGGCTATGGGGCGGTATACAAAAGCAAATAATAATAATAATAATAATAATAATAATAATAATAATTTTAGTGTTTTAACTGTTTGTAATCTGCTCACAGAACAATATTTATTGGGGGATTAGAAATATAATAAAATAAATAAATAATAAAATTATCGGAGTAGGCAACCATTAATGTTCAGATAATACTTTGACAAAATCATATACTGCCTTTTGCAGAATTCGTTGAGGCTGTATTAAGGGAACAAGACCACTACTTACTACACTGTGCCTTTAGTCTAGCATTCCCAAACCTGGTGCCTTCCAAAAGTTTTGGACTACAACTCCCAGCATTCTTGACCATTGGCCAGCCTGGCTGTAGTGATGGGAAATGAAGTACAAAACATCAGAGAGCACCCTGTTGGAGAAGTTTTCTTTAGCCAGTTTTAAGACAGGGAAATTTGCAGGCTAACAGTGCAATCCTATAACCATCAATTCAGAAGTAAGTCCCATTGATTTTAATGGGCCTTACTCTTAAGTAAGTATGTATAGAATTTCAGCCTTATTAGTCTAAAATGTACACATTTATTGGCTTCTTTCAAGTGATTCATTTCAGCCCCTTTTAAATCTATGTCAATATTTGTAATACAGTTATGCAAAAATTTGTCTCCTTCAAACCATTACTTTTTTCCTTTCTGGTAGGTAGAAGCTTATCTATTCATGGGGCTGAAAAGCGTGTTCAGATCTACCAGAGGAAAAGTGCAACAAATCATCGGTATTCACAACACCCATCTGTGGTTAGGCATTCTTCATTTCCGCAAAGCAGAAGGGCAATAAAAATGGAAGCCTCGTCATCCGGATCTGTTATATTACCATCTCCAACTGGGAAACCAGTTACTCATCAGCCAGGTAACATATTTGGTGCCATCATTTTCCTGATTGCTTTTATTTTCACAAACAATACATGCTATGACATGTTCATAGCATCTGATCTAGCTTGCATGGAAATCAATCTATAGATCGATGCCAATAGATTGATATTTACTTTGGCTTTCTCAGTATGCTTGTTCACAACTGCAGTGGTTATCAATCATCCAGAGCAGGAGCAGAGATCACTGGTGATTTCTGAAATATGGACATATTTCAGTTTCTGAGATCCCCTTTCAAAAAAATCACCATCCAGTGTCGTACCTGGTGCTCACTGTGTGTAAACTCTCCTGCCCATATAACTACCAGGGATTTCATTATAATGTCAGCTCTTTCCTCCTCTCTTTTCAAAACCTGTTATCTCTGTGGCCTCTTGCTTAAACCAGAGCCAGCTTGGCAGTGGAGCAGCTTCAGAAGGTCTTATTGGTATTCGTTGGTAATGGAGAGCACAAAACAGCTGCTGGCATCCTTTTTTGGTTTTGGTTTTAAATGTTGTTGAGATGACCTGGTTGTTCCATGAGCTATTGAGCAGGATGGGTAAATCTTAACCCCCTTTTTACGGCCTGGTTTAAAGTAAGCCACTTCCATTCAGCAGGCATATGCAAAATATCCTTAGGCACCCTAAAGTTCTAAACACTTGCTAGACCCTCTGTTCTCATTACTAGTGACCATGCATAGGGCCAGCGTCAAAGGTAGGCATGATTGGGCACCTGCCAAGAGTCCACATCCCAACAGGGTGTGCCCTCTGGAGATGTTCCTCCTTTTCACCACCTGTCTCTCACCCTGGCCCAGACAATGGTGGTGGTGAGAAGGAAGAGCAGTCATTCCCTACATGCTCACTGGCTCTTGACCTGTCAAGCACACAAGTGGTAGCAATGACGAGAAAAAGGCTGAGGAGTGCTAGCAGCTACTGACAATGATGGTGAGAAGGTAGGCTCACTGAGGGAGGGGAGCCATTGAGTATGTCTTCAAAAACCTGGAGCCAGTGCTGATGTAGGATTAAACACCTCCCAATAGACTAGCCTCCACCTATGTGCAATTGGAATAGAAGACTTTTAGAAACCACTACATGATTCTAGTGATTTTCAAGTAATTAATATCAGGCTTAGTTATCAGTTTTCAAATGAAACAATTTTTCTCCCACAGACAAATTCTAAAATGGCAGTTATTCTTCAGTTGTCACCCAAGGTTTCAGGGATGCATCTGAAGGCTATCAAAAAGGTTCTGTACTGCTCTAAGCCTGGTCTTGACAAACCAGAATGAAAGTATGGCCAGGTGGGCCTCCTTTTCCATGAGCAGCATGCACCATTAAAATTAAGAGGAATTCATTATCAGGAGGGAAAAAATACATGGAAGAGAGGGAGTTCTCATTTATGCAAAGTCACACTAAGAAAGGAGCTGCAGGCCTAGAATTGTAGGGTGAGGGGACTTGCTGCTGGAATAGTAGGCTGGGAACTCCATGTAGATAAGCCTGAAGTAAACCCTTTCTCATACACACTCCCAAATACAGAAGGAAGATTGGACATCTCTCCACTATTTCCTCCCATGATTACCCCCAATAGGTTCCACATTTTATGAAGACCCAAGAGTTGGAAAGAGAAATGTTCTATATGTGTGTGTTGTGGTGGTGGTAGTGTGGTGGTGGAGTGTTATTAAATGTAGGTATAGCATTTGGTAATACTTCATCTGGGCAATGAAATCACAATTTTCAGCTACTCATTATAGAAGCTGGCATATTACCACTAGGCCATTGTTGTCAGGGGTATAGGTTACATCTGCAGGCATGATGTGCTGGTAATGGTATAAGTGATGTGACAAATAAGTTGTGACAAATATTATCTATCTATTTGAAACATTTGGCTTCTATTATTATAAAAATGCTTATAAGCAGTTAGAACAAAAGCTTAGGGCTTTTGCTTTTCTTAGAAATGCAGAAATGATCAGGAAGGTATGATGAGAGCAATATATCTGCAATCTCTGTTTGATACTACTTAATTAAGCATCAGTTTTGCTCCATTTATAGGAAATAACAAGATTTCCTAATTGTATTATGTTGTGTCCTTTCCTTTTTATTTTATTTTTTATTAGTATCATTTCTTGGTCAAAGAAACCTGGACACAATAAGTGAATGTAATTACATATCAAAGTGGAATGAACATAGATTACACATTTGGCATCCAAATCCAGAGAGAGAGAGATCTCAGCGTATCAGGAACTGAGAGCATAAACCAGATGTGTACTTGAATGTGGAAACTGACCATCCACACTGGATTATTTTCAGTGGCAGTGTATATTTGGATCAGCATTTGATTAAAGATAGGATGTCCATTCCAATGCTCAGCAGAATATGTATCCCATTGAAAGTAATGCAACAGGTAGAGAAGTCCTGCATTTGGGTGCACATCCAAATTACAGTTCCTGGTTTTTAAGGTGAAGACGGCTTCCACATGTAGATCTTCTCTAGATTAGGATGTAGGTGTCTTGAATGTGAACGCAAGAGAAATATATTTTTGGAAGATCCACTGGAATTGACAACAACAAATGACAAAGCAAAAACTAATAAACTCAAATAGCCTCTGTAGGATTCACACTTTAGCTTTAACTAGAAGGTTGAACAAACCATTTTCTTGTTTCTTTTTCTCTATTCTTAATGAATATAATTCCTCTCTGACAATGCAAAAGAGATTGTTAATTTAAAGACTTGTTTTTAAACATATATTCAGCTGCCCATGCTGCTGTTGACAACAGCCCAAACCTCAACAATTTAGAAGGGCTTGGATTTAGTGGTAGACTTGATTTAGAGAGCTGGTGTGGTACAGTGAGAGCTCTGTGAACTGACAAGTATGCATGAGTGCTTTCCGTGGTCATTGGCAATCCACTATCTCTCAGCCTCAACCCACTCCGTCTGCAATCTGATAATAATACAGAATCATTTTATAGAGTTGTTGCAAGGATTTGTTAGGTTTTATCATCACAGCTTGCGCTAAGTGATTTAAGTCAGGAAGTTCTTCACTCTCTTGGAAAACTAATAAAACATTTTTTTAAAAGAAAAGAAAAGAAAGTTCTTCACTCTCTTACATCTCCGGCAATCACACAATCTCCTGTGTGATTTAATGACACAATTGCTGCCATTAAATGATATGATACAAAGCAATCATTTTGAATCCCCATGAACAACTTCTGTTCTTTTCACTGGTAATTGGTCATAGGCAAGCATGTCTGTGCACTGCTTGGAGCCAATATTTTTTTTAAAAAAATATGAATGCAGGGAATTGACATAAGCCAATTTATGTAGCAGCTGCATTAAAGATTATCTATAGTCCTTCCTTCTATCCCTTCGGTAAGCCTGTTTGCTTTCTTGATGCTTTTATGTAGATTTAAATGAAAATGATAACTTGACCTAATTATGTGGGTTCACCTTTTTCACACAAATCAGTTTACACTGTTTGGGGAGGCACAGATCTAGAAATAGTGAAGACTCTCTTTGTTTCCAGTTCTTAATTGTGTTGGGCCCTGCAGTTCAGAACATGGAGCATTACACAGTAGGGAGAAAACTAGTAATATCTCAACTTTTGTTATCTGTTCAGAAACTGAAATAAATAAGAAGTAAATCTTGATTATATTTTTCACACTGCCCATCATTTCCTACACATTCCTAAGGAAAACAAAAATGGGTTTCCAGAGCTTTTTAACTCATGAAATCTTGTGGTGGTGTAGAGGTAGATCTATGGTGTTTCTTTGAACGTAAGACATGCCCTGCTGTATGCATGTAGTCTCTGTTCCCAGCAGTGTCCAGTCAAGCGTCTGTGGGAAACTTACATGCAGAATATGAAGGCAACAGTTGTCTCCCCATATTTGACCTGGCATCTAGCATTCAGAGGTATACGTTTCATTTAGCCAACATGACTAGTAGCTGTTGACTCACACCACTCTCTCCTTATCCTAATTTTATAAAATTCTGATATAGTCATCCCCCACACCCTAAAACTTCAAATAGCCCCAACCCCTCAAAGATTTTGTTGTCATTTCTGTACCTTTTCCGATGCTATAATATTCTTTTAGAGAAGGGATGGTCAGTTCTGAACACATTGTTCAGATCTGTACATTTATTTGTAGACCTTTTCCTAGGGGGTTCAGCTGGGAAAAGACAAGCCCTGTCTGTTTCAGTTGCAGCCATGGGGGTGGGGGTCACTGCAGCCCATCCACACCATTTGCACAGGAAGGAAAATACTACTGCACCCATATACTTTTTCTGCAATTGCAGCAAGGAGTAACTAATAAATTATTTTAGTAAATAATAAATATAGGTGCATCACAAGAGAGGTTGGGTCCCTCCAAAGGGATTATTTCCTGCTTCACTCCCGTCCCAAGAGAGAGGTTCCCCCAACAGCTGGACTGCTGGTGGGGATACCATGTCTGTTTAATTCTACCTAGAAAACTAGCCCAGCAGAGATTCTAGTTCAGCCCCTCCCTGCTATGTTAATGTTCTACTTGCAGGAAATGTTGCTAATGAAGAAATGTTCAAGAATAGAATTCTCTACCTTCAGGCTGAAGTCCATTCTACCATCTCAGGACTCTACTGCCTCATTCTTATGCATATGCAGGCTTCAGGCTCAGTTTTTACTGTAAGCAGTTGCAATTGCACTATTACTGTTAGTCTCCCACTCCTCCATGTTGTGGGTTCTGCACTTCTGTGTTCATTTTTTTTTTCATTAGGAATGACGTTCAGGAACATCTTGTGCCCATTGTGTCAGAGGTGGAGTACAGAGCCCATTCACCATGGGGACCTCACTGATAATGGCATCCTATTCATAAACAGTCTCTCTCTGGGCTATATTATATAAAAAATTGCCATGGATATTTGTAAAAGCTATGTTGGATGTGTGCGGGGATGAGTGAGTATGCTGGTGGTCCCCTTCTGCTCACCCGCTACTTTCCTATAAAACCCCGGAATGCCCTGTTCCTGGGTTGTAATTATTATGTCCAAACCCAGAAACTCTAATTTGTTTAGGGGTTAAACACCCCAAAGTTAACCCATGATTTGTTGGTGGATTCACTCTGGAGTGTTTAAACCCTAAACAACCCAGAACTTCCAGGTTTGGTCATAACTATAATGTTGTGTTTTTAATTGTGTTAAATGTGTTTAATGTATTTATTTATTTCACTTATATACCGCTCTCTGGGCGGTTTACAGAAATTCTAAAATTAAGATTAAAACGAGTATACAAAATTTAAAATTCTAAAACACAGAACATACACAAATAAAGCATTAAAAACTGTTAAAAAACTAAACATGTGGGTGATTAAGATGTGCCGCCATATGCCTGAAACAATGAATTTGTTTCATTGTTTTTTTATCAAGTTTTATTAGTGATTGTAAGCAGCCTTGAGTGTGATGTTTTTTAGAAAGGCAAACAAATCAACCCATGAATGGGACATTCCTAGGTTGTTTAAGAAAGTGGAAGTGACAAGCATGCAGAAGGCAACCCAAATAGTTACCTGATACGTGCAAACTGGGTCTTTGAGTCTCCTCACAGCCTCCAGGAGCAGTCTGAAACATGGATCACGTGGTATGGAGATTCACAATAGAGCTCCAAATGTTAAAATGTTATGGCCAATTGAGAAAGCTGTTTTCTACAGAGTCCAGTAATCTATGCAATGTATTTTCCAGCATTCAGTCTATAGCTTTGGTGGCTAGTCTATTTAGGTTCAAATTAAAATCTCACTTTATTTGGTATTACCGTATTTCTTTGATTGTAAGACGCCATCGATTGTAAGACGCACACTAATTTCAGTACCACCAACAGGAAAAAAAAAAACCTAAGACACACCCATGATTCTAAGACGCACCCCATTTTTAGAGATGTTTACATGGGGAAAAAAGTGCGTCTTTGAATCGAAGAAATAGGGTAATCCAAACTCTCAAATTATGCTTGATCTGTTCCTGACATAGGGAAAGAACAACTTTTAAAAATTAATTTGTCTAATTTGCACATGCAAAAAGGCAATCTAGCAGTAATGTGCTGGTTTGCATTCCAATTAGATTGTGAAAATGGTTCTCTGGCTTCTATCATTTTTTGTACAGCAGTGCAGCTGACATACAGTAAATCTCTCCATTGAGATTACCTCTTCCATGTATCCTGTAGTGCTGCAGCATTTCATAAATGCATTCAATTGGCATGTTGAAGTTTACACAATATTAGCTGGGTGAAGTGTTGTGAGTTGCTTCCTGCTTTCATCTCCATACTTGTCACAGGCTGTGTTGGCGTTTTGCTTTTTGGCTTATTTGCTGATTTGCTTGTTTTGTTTTAGTGTTGCAACTTGTTTTAGATGAGATCGAGATTTTGTTCTTATGCTTCCCATATTTTTTTCATATTGGAATGAGTTTGAGGTTAGCATGGTGAAAGGAAACATGTTATCTAGAGAGGTGTTTCGCGAACAATCCACAATCCAGTTAAGCCAGTGTGCTCATATTTCATTACAACTTTCTTCAGAGAGCAAATCCAGCTGATAAAGCTGTTATGATGAGGCTGAGATTGGATTCCATTGCCAGCTATTCATACCCTTATGAGGTTACTTTGAGATTTAAACCTTCCCATCCCTACCCGCTGAGATATGTGTGGTAGTGTGTGGGTGTGTATATGCTCACACATGTATGCAGCCCCCAACCTATCAACTGGCACCGCATGAGGCCCTGAAGGCTATAAAGGTTGCCCATCCTTGTGCTAAAGCAACAGCCTTTCCAGTGTAGGGCTATTTAGACAACCAGCAGTTAACTACGTACAAAAGATTCATTAAGGGTGCAAACCTATTGCGTTGATTGTAAGCCTCCATTGTCAGAGGCATATGATCATCCTATGCAGGGTGGGAGGCCTGGCAGAGGCAATCTTCACCTCTCCTTCCTCCCTGTATTTTCGTTAGATGGCTGTTTTGCCCGTCTAGCAAAAGCATCTCAGAAGGGGAGGGAAGGAGGTTGGAGAGGCCTCAGAATAGCTCATATCCTGCCTTTTCCAGTCTCCTCTCCTCCCCGCCCACTGAAACACCCTCTTCTTCAAGATTGCGCTCCTGATTTTGGAGAGGCAGACGATGCTGTTCTTTCTATGCCAGCTACAAGGGGGAGGGGTCTTGGAACTCTGAATCCCAGCTCTGCGGGCAGACTGATGCCTCTGACTTTGGTTATGGGAATCTGAACTATCGTATGGCCCAGGATACCAGGACCAGCCATACTTTTTTCTGTCTAAACACGCATAGCATTGTGCCCTAAATGCATAAAATAAAGGTCAAACTGAGAGGTGAAGATGCTTAAGCAAAATGTGTTTAAACTTAAGCAAATATATATTTTAAAGAATCCTAAAATGTACCACTGAACATAAAGCATAAAATGAACAAGTATATAAGATATTTACAGAACTAGTATATAAGATATTTATCTTAGATAAGTTACTGAGCCCTAAGAGTTAGTTTTCCATGTGAAATCTAGATCCAAATATCCATCTTTTGAGACACAATCAGTGTGACAATTTGTGCGATATGATATGTCTTTCACACAGTGTCCTTGTCTTTTAAAAACCAGAGGAACAGTTTGTTTTGGCTTTTAATTAATATAGGGCCCTGCCTTCACGGTGCCGTGCTAGTGCTGCTCTGCCTCCAATCCCCGTGGTATCGCTGCTGTGGGGTGGCAGTGAGCAATCTTAATTGGAGGAGGCAGTGCAGGCTTTCCTGTGGCCATTCGGCTCGCCGAGCCCATACCCTGCCCCTTGCCCAGCTTCCAGCGACCAATAAGAGGTTACCTTCTGCCTGGGAGTGCCCCCAGCATGCTGCTGTGGCGTGGTTAGATGGTGGAAGAGCCATAGTGCCCTTGCACCAGTGGAAAAAGTTGGGGTAAGTCCCAACTTACGGGAAAGCCCTGCAGTGGCGGCGAGGTGGCTGCTACATCGTATAACCAACACAGCACCTTCATGCAGCCACCGCGGGGCTTTAAAATGTATAGACAGCCCCAAGGGTTTCTCTTCTTAGGATGCTATCCTAAATAACACTTACTAGGGAGTAAGCCTAATTGAACATAGTGGGACCTAACGTCTGAGTAAACATGCATAGGATTGCAGTGCACATGTACTTACAAACGTTATGAGCAATTCTGCTATTAGCTCAAGGTTGTTAAACACTTTCCTTTCTCCTCACCCCCATGATGCTAGCAGAAGACTTACTATAGGACTTCCATATTATTAGACTTACTTCAGGAAGTCTGCAGTTATGCAGGAATTTGTTCATGCATATATACATTGTTAATGTATATATTAATCAGGGGAAATGTCTGATAAAATATTATAAAATGCAGTATTCATATGGAACATTGCAATTAACAGGGGTCTGCACTCAACAGGAGTTAGTATCAATTATTCCCTGAACGATTGCTTTGGAAGTAACCAAACAGAAACTTTGAGCAAGCAAAAAAGCAGATTTAATATTGCAAAGCTCATATCACTATTTGCATTGTCACAAAGGAGTGCCAGGAACCATTTCACATAGAATAGTTAATTTACTTGTAAAAATAAAAGACAAGTAAATTCATCAGTCTCATTGATTTTTGGACAAAATTGGTTCAAACCCAACTCCTCTGGCTTTTGATTTACGAGTTGTGTTTCCACTAAGGGCCAAGCTGGACATGACGTTAATTGCCTAAGTGTGACATTAATTGGATGAAGGCAATTCACATGCGTGTTTTCTGTTATGTAAATAGCAGCTGTAGGAAAGCCAAAGCAGTTTTAGCATTGGGACTGTGGGTGGTGGGAGAGAAAGTTTAACTCTTTCTCTCCCAGCCAAATATGGCCTCTTAGAAGCTGCTATTTGCATTTCAAGGGAAGGAAGTCAGGTATAAGAATAGATAGCTAAAGATTTTGCTGTTGCTTTGGCAGGGGGAAAGTCAGGGGCATGCTGGGGAGGTTGCGATTTGATGAATATGTTCTTGGACTGACTTTCCCTGCACTGCACAGAGAAATATAAATAAATAGCAATCCTAGGCATTTTTAGTGGTTGCGACCATTGTTTCTTTCTCCAACTTTGCTGGAGTTGCTACAAAACTATTGCAAATTCCGCCAATCTCTTCAATTTCTTTAGAAGGAAGAGAACATTGTCAAGGTCATCAGATGGAAACACATATACCAATAAGGCTTGATTCTCAGAAGAGAGATGTGGACTTCTCAGAAATTCTTAATGCTATACAAGAAAGTAAGTTACTCTGTGGGTCTCAATTTCTTAATATTATAAAAATACTAATAGAGGTGAATCAGCAACTGATGCAATTGAAGACGTGGGGAAAAGAACATTGTGTGCAAGTGTGATCTAGATCAATGAACTAAATACATATCATTATATTAAGCAATAGATCAGGTATACAAGTCAGTAAAGCCGAAACAGCTTTCAGTGTGAAAGACCTTGTGGAGAAATCACCAAAACATATTAGTTTTAGTAAATTTAAGAGAGAGAGACACTTGAAAACTGTAGAAAGAACATTTCACCCAAACATTTTAATTTTAGTAAAGTTTTAGTTTAGTATTAGTTTACAGTAGTTTAGTCCTTTTTTCTTAGTGGAATATGCATACAGATTAGGTAGAAGTATTACTATCTATAGATACTTTCCAGCCTTTCTTCCTCCCCGCCCCCCTTGGCAGCCTCTGAAAATGCCACACAGAAGATCAAGAGACCCCGCTGACTGGGGTGAACTGTGATTCAGGATGTTGGGGAGAACCCCCAAAATTGGAGAGAGGCACCTGTCGTGAGTGGAGCCTTCCATCCTGGGGAGGCAGATCCTAAATCATAGCCTTTTTGAGTGGAAACATGGAGAGAGAAAAGCTAATTTTAGATTTGATAGAGAGTGTTTGTTAGAAATAAGGGGTGTGCAGTACAGTGTCTTGCAGTGCAGTGCAACTCTTGTCACATGTTATTTTACTTTTGGTTTTTACTCTTTGCACATTTCCTGTATGTTTCTTTATTCTAGAAATGCGGGCCTTGGATTTTGGTTTCTCAAAACAAAATGTTAAATTTGCTCAATTGTATCCATATAACCTATACAACTTCATCAGTTTTATGCAGTTTGCTGGGGAAAGGGAAGGAGAGAGAGTCTTGAAGATTGTAGAAGGAACATTTATTTTTTCAACTACTTTTGTTAATTGCAGAGTTGAAATGACACAAATCTATCATTAATAAAAGAAGGAAAAAAGAAAGAAAGGAATACTTCAAATATCAGCAGTAGATTTCTGTCTAGTTCAATTTTGTGTATTAGCTTTTACATATACAGGGAGGCTTCTTGTGTGAATGCATACAATCCACCATGAGAATTGATACTCAAATATTTCTACATTTTCTCTACATGAGCAATTTATTGCATGCTCATGATTGGCCACTCATGGAAGTTTGTGAGTCCTTTACATGATTCTGTCAACCTCCAGGATGTCTCCTGTGCCTTCCCCCAGTAATCTCACTTTTTTAAAAAAATTGAAATAATCCAGTATTTAAAATAATTGCAAGATTAATTCTGCCACTAGATGGCGGTCTTTCATTGAACTTATTGGAACATTGCCCAGAGGGGAAGTTTTCAATTACAGATCACATGGTCACTGTTAGTTGCTGTCTAAAGAAGCCCATAATGAACATGGAAAGACGAAAGGGGGAAAAAGCTGGGTAAGGATGCAGGTTTCTTCCTTAATGTAGAGATGATCTATGAGAGGGTCACTCAGTTTATTTACTTAACTGTAGGGGGCTGCATAGGGAGTTGCAAACTTCAAATAGAATTAAATACATTCTCTTGTATACTTAATTTTTCAATTTTATAGTAAGTAGTTTTCAGATGTCTTTGCCTCTGTTCCCAAGTTGCTGATTCTTATAATTAGATGTGCAAGTAAATGTGAACAACAAATAGGATGGCATTTATAAGAAAAGAACAAAAAGTAGGTAATTTTTGAAGACTGGTCCATTGGTAGTTAAACATTGGTGTTTTTTTGTATTATTATCCTCAATATATCCTATTGCTATATTACTGTGGTATATCAAGAAAGCCCCATGTTGTTCAGAATAAATAGAATTTCGAAATGAAATATAAACACAAAATCCAAATAAATTTTCACCTTGATGTTTAGTTTCAAGAAAGCTTAGCTGTATACATGGATCTAACCTTTCAACTCTTGAGGATGCTGACTGTGATTCTCTGGCTATGGGGACGTGGTAACTGTTTTAGCCTGTGCAAGAACAACCCTTTTCTCTGAGTTTACTACACCAGAAATATTTTTAGATGACTTGGTTATATAAAAAAAGTTATCTTTAAAGAGAAAAGTGGTTTGCTGTTGCATTTTACTAGGATCATTTTAACGTTGTGGTATTTAAAAGCCTTCTTTTGTAGACATAGCTGTGCTGCTCACTGAAACTAGTTCATCATTCCACTGCACTGAATCCATACACTAAAAATTGTAAATTCTGTTGACACTAAGGATTTCTGGATGTAGACAGTAGAAAGATCAAGAGAAAATACTTAACGATGATAAATACTGTACTATAAGTAATTCAGTAGGAAGAAGATGATTCTGGATTTGAAGTGCAACCCATTAGCACAGCCAGTCTTGTATGGAAGGATAAAATTAACTTGATCTATCAGCTGAAGCCCATGGGCTCCCTCAGGTACCTAGGGAAGACCCTGGGTGGAAAGGCAGTGGTGGATTATGTTCTGGTGCCAGCCCCCTTGATGGAGGGCATCCTGAAGAGAATAGATGCCATGCTTGTCACCCAAATACTGTCCTGGCAAGCGTGAAGTGTATCTATACAAGAGAGAGAGAGACTGTAGTTAGTGTTTTGGTAGAAGGAACCATTCTGCAAGATTGGGACAGAAGTAAGGAGGAGGAGAAAAAAAGGGGAGATTTGCTCAGCCATTGGCGCTAAAAGCTTTGATGATGGAGTACGGGAGCGGAGGGATTGGAGTCCTCTGTCGTCCACACAGACATTTCTCTACTCTTATCTATGCAAGTATTTTCCAGACATTCATCTCTTGGTCATGCTTTAGCACAGAGGGGCATGGGTCCCTGAAGTCTGTGATGGAAGGTCGGCTCTGAAGTAGGGGGAGAGCTTTATACCTACCTCCACCTTTCCCTTGTAGCCCATCATATAGGTGAGCCATGGTTGGGGGATCATTGCGATGAACATTTCACTGCTTAATAAATGGAAGTAATATAAGAAATTGCTTCAGGTTGTCCTCTCCCCCCACCCACCAGCTCCATATCAATGATATGCTCAGTCTCAGTTTGAACATGCCAATGTAGGTGCCCATTATCAAATAGAAAAACATAAATGTGAGCCAGATACCATATAGGTACAGCAAGCAACAATTTCCCCTATTGTAACATCACTTATTTATTTATTTAGCCAACAGGGCCATAGGAAGCATTGAATCCCTGTACAGAATGGACAGGTGGATCTTATCACTTCAATATGGTTTGTGATGGCTGCATTCTGCATGACTGAATTTTAAAACAGAGTTTAGGTAAACTCTGCTTAAAAGGAAATATAACATGTCAACTTCAATGCAGAATACAGCTACATCATCATGTGAGCTAAAGTTCACAAGGGCACAGTACCAATAGGAAGTGCTTGAAATTGCTTCTGGTATCTTTTGTATGATATTTCTTTGCTTAGTGTGCATTTGAAGGAGGCTAGCGGCAGAAAGGCTAAGATGAGTAAGATGTATAAAAATACCTCTTTTTCACTAAGATAAGGGGGGAAATGCAAACGTTGCGGGATTGCCAGGCTTTTTATTGTTCAGTAACAAGAGACGGATGCTGTAGCTAAAATTGCTAGGTAAAATAGCTCAAGTTCAGGTGAGGAAAAACTAAGTTTAAAAAATAGAAACATGAAAAACTGTGGTTACAGAAATGTAACAGTAGCGACAAGCGGAGATCCACAGTTTGCATATTTTGCTGCTATTCCTCCCCCCCCCTTTTATAAAGGGGACAATCCTGTTCACACTTATGGGAGTGTAGGTGCCATTGAACTCCCCTCACCCAGTGCATCAGAGTCAGCATCCCCAAGAATTGAAAGATTAGTTCTGCTTCATGGTCTCTGTGCATCACACGTATGGGCTCTGCGCCTGTGCGGAGACCACATTTGGGAAACTTCTACAAAAAGGCATTTTAGATGGGAACCCCACCCCCACCACTCACTGCACATGTCCCAACGGTTCCCACATTTACCTCAGTCTCTCTTCAACCGCCATAGCAGTAGTATCACGAGGGAAGCTTTTCAGTGTTTACTTGATTTTTCTCTTACTTAGGTGTACCTTTCTCTATCTTTTTATTCTTACTTTCCTATTTTCTGTTTGTCTCTGTTCATTCTTTTGATTTTGTGTTTTTCTTTACTTCTTCACAATCTCTTGATTGCCCATTTGGGGCGTATGGCCCTACATGCTCCATTTAGAAAATGCATGGGCTGTGGTAGTAAACTACCACCATTTGATAGGCACAATCTCTGTCTCCTCTGTTTAGGAGAGGGACTTATTGTGAAGGCCTGTGCCTATTGTCAGCCTTTTTGTAAACAGACAAGGAGAGTGGATCAGATAAATTGAAAGCCATTCTTTGGCGAAGGACTTTAGAGTCTGTGGAAAACTGAGAAGGTGTGACGTCATCGCCATCTACTGTGCCTCAGCCTGGCGTTACTGATCTGGTAACTGACCCAGCTGGAACCCTGTTGTACTGCAGTCCAGTATTTTTATCAGACATTCTCAGAAGGCAAGTGGAAGGCATCAGAGATGGGTTGTCAACTTCTTTCAGTATATAAGACTTTGCATTACAAGGGTAGCCATCTGATAAAACACTGGGACTAAATGCTTACTTGACTTCAGTGAATGGATTTACAGTAGATATTCACGGCTCTGAACAAAGGGAACAGACTTGACCATGGAATTATTCCAAGGATCTGGTATCTGTGTGACTAAATCACATGTCACAATTTTGTTTTCCCTGTATATGCGCATGCACACCTGTGTGAAACTTGGATTTATTATGAGATAGTGATGGGAGGCCTTTACTGGATGGAGCAAGCTGGAATAAGTAAAACCAAACATTGGGGTGTAAATACGACTGTTTGATTATTCAAAATGCATGTAGTCATTGCACAGATTTAAACCACTGCAACTTTATAATTGCACATGATGTTTGTCAGTCTCCATATAGACTGTAACAGGATGGTATTTCTGATAATGGTAGGGGGGAGAAATTAAAATAGAAGAAAATCTTAGTATGTGATTCAATCAGAGGACGGCTTTATGGATATTGTTTTCCTAGACACTTGACATGTGATTGTAGATCTCCATGAAGCAAGGTCAGTATCAACACCTTTCATGACATAGATGTGCTGTGATGTGCCAAGTTTCACTTGCAAAACTAAATACATGCATGTCTGCCCTGTCCTGCTTTAAGGCCGGCAAGCGCCCCAGACATGGCTCAGATAATCCCAAGAGTCACAAAGAGAGAAACCAGTTCAGTCCAGGGTCATACACGAGATTTCAAGTAAAGTTAGCAGGAGAAAGCAGAGGCAAGGTCAAAGCAGTCCGGAGTTCAGTCCACAGGAGTCAGGTAGGGCATGATACACACACACACACACACACACACACACACACACACACAAAGAGAGCATGCTAATGTTCCAGTTATTCCCAGACTACAAAATAGAAACTGATATGTCATAATGCACCTGTAGATTTGTGACTATAGATCATTTTTCTTGGTTGCTGAGCATTACATGATAATTGTAATAATGTAACTGAGACATAAGTCTCCCCCCACAATTGTTGTTTTTAAATGGATACTGTTGTTATTATACTGTTTGTGTGTGTGTGTGTGTGTGTGTGTGTGTGTGTGTGTGTGTTTTTAAATTGTATACTTTTAATGTTTACTATTTTTAAATGTTGTAAACCGCCCAGAGAGCTTCGGCTGTGGGGCGGTATATAAATGTAATTAAATAAATAAATAAATAAATAAATAAGTCACATTAATTTATTTTGTGTGAATCAACTCTTGGCCGATCCAGGACATTAGCTCCTATGTCTTATATACATTGCATTGTGCTTGTGGCAGTAAAACTTCTAACACTGACAGGCCAAACTGGTGCAACAGTATGGAATTTGTTCATGATCATTTCAACTACTGAGGGCTCATCTACACCAAGCAGGATATTCCACTATGAAAGTGGTATAAAAAAGGCAGAAGCCACACCAAGCAGCATGTAGCAGTATGAAAGCGGTATACAGTATGTCTCAATGGGCCCCAACAGTTGTCAGTGTACTTCAGTACCACTATAAATCAGTAGTGTGGCTCCTGCCTTTTATATACCGCTTTCATAGTGGAATATCCTGCTTGGTGTAGATGTGCCCTGAGAGAGAGAGAGTTCAAAACTGTCAGTTTGATTGGGATTAAAACATAACAAGCCAAGGGACAAGGATACCAGAGACAAGATTGCCAAACATGTAGAAAGTAGGCAATGGACTGAGAAATGGGAAGAGCCTGAAGAAAGGGTAGATAAAGAAGTAGAGGTGAGGAAAAGGGCAGTACCTGAAGGTGAGAAAGAGCTCTAAAGAAACCTCACAGTCCTTAAAGTTAGGAACAGGGATAGAAGTGTTCTAAATCAACACACAGCTGATTTTGTGTGTTCTGGAAAGGCAGCAAATTGTTAGTGATTTAAATTATTATTATTATTATTATTATTATTATTATTATTATTATTATTATTATTATTATTATTTTACTCCCAGAGAGAGGTGCTTGTAAGATTTCCTGCTCCAGATGCCAACATAACTAAGCTAACCTTGGATCCAATGCAACTTGACTTGGGGTAGTGGCCCAGGAGGCATAATTTGTTGTTCTGGTTCAGGGGTTGAGTCCTAGGAAAACTGGCTAACAAATACAGTAGCTAAAGGATGTAGGACAAAGTAGACTGAAAAACAGGAACCTGAGGAAACAGTAGGTCATGAGGAACATAGGGACGGGAGGAATAAAGGAAAAAGTAAGGCTGGATCATTGAATGTTGTAAATTGCCTTGGTTGGTTCCAAAAATGTGATATAGAAATGCAATTTAAAAAAAGGTTAAAACTTGATTTTGGATATGGGGATAGGAAGGGACTACAAAATCAGGAAAGTTTAGATGTCTGGGAGTGAATTGTGGAACTAAACAGGCATAGCATCACTGGTGTTTATTCTAGATTCTAATAGGTAGCTGTAGCTTTGGCTGTCATTACGCAATGGCAAACTGACAAGCTTAAAATGACAACAGTGACCAATAATTGGGAGTGGTTGGTTGAATGTAAAATATTAATTTGAACTAATTAACTAAATTCTTTGGGTACAAGCTTCTAATTATTCTAAAATAAAAACACTCATACCTGAGTTCTCAAACATTGTGGAATTATTTCAGATGAGAGGTAAGTTGGTGATCTTTTACACAGGAATGAGATCACCCTGTCATTAAACTGCCCTTTAATTAGTAAATAAAATGTTTTATTTTACACAGTATGTTGTTAATAATTTATTGTGTTTTACCCACTGGCATATCCTAGTGATATAGGGTGGGATACAAATGTTTTAATTAATGAAATAAATAAATAAATAAATATTTGTTTTAATTACATATTTATGCAGAAATTCAGCATCAGAACTTTTTCCTCAGTATCTCCATTCTGAGAGAGGCTTGAATGTGTGCCTGTCATGCCCTGTAATTGGCATTAGAGACTGGCCATTAAAAAAAGAAAAAACTGGCAACCTTTATTATTTGTTACATTTCTATACTGCCCAATAGCTGAAGGTGTCTGGCTGGCTATGTGGAGAACATGGATTGTGTTAGAATTTCTACAACTGGGCTGAGTATTTGAAATTTGAAAAGTTTGGCCTGAATTTAAGTTGGGGAATTTGAATGAAATAGTTTTTTGTGTTTTAGGGATGAAAGCAAATTTTGCAGCATCCCTGCTGCTCCATGCCATTCCCCTCCCCCACAATGATCTGAGATGACACTTTGTACATTACATTGACTGAGTAGATTCTGAAAAATCTCGAGGTACTGAGTGTGACTTCCTTTTGGATTTTCTTTTCTTTTTAAAAGGGAAGATATAGAATATTGAGATGTTTATATTGAGATGTTTATATCTATTTATTATATCTTTTAAGTAGAGTCAGTAGGTGAATTTGTTTAAATATACATGATATAACATATTAACCAGATAAAAGACAACTGTCGTCCCCCCCACTTTGACAATGGGGGGGATGCTATTTGGAACTGTGTTTTTCCCCTCCATTTTTTAAAAATAGACTTATGTCTCATAGAATTTGAAAAAAAAATGTTTTATACACTATTACATAGGACCGTCATAAAGATGAATAAGTGAGAGTGGAATACCTGCTGAAGTTTAAGAAGCAATAAAGCTAATACACTAAAAGATTGTAGATTAAAGCAAGGGAGAATGTACACATCAATCATCACACACTTGAGGCTGCTATGTTTGTGCACATATGTGTGTGCACACACATTGGAGATATATATATATATATATATATATATATATATAAATTTATTTTAGTTATTTATTAAATTTATATACCACCCATAGCCGAAGCTCTCTGGGCGGTTTACAAAAGTTAAAAACAGTGGACATTAAAAAAAGTATACAAAATTTAAACCCATCAAAAAAATATAAATACAACAGTATAAAACAGTATCCATTTTAAACAACAAGAGTTCTGGGGTCCATTAAAAAACAAACAAACTTAGCATATGTTGTTAAATGCTGTTAAATGCCTGGGAGAAGAGAATGGTCTTGACCTGGCGCCGAAAAGATAACAATGTTGGTGCCAGGCGAGCCTCATCGGGGGAGATCATTTCATAATTGGGGGGTCACCACTGAAAAGGCCCTCTCCCTTGTTGCCATCCTCCGAGCTTATATAGACAAATCTGTCATTTTCAAATGATTGGTATTGATTTTGAAGTTTATTAAATACGCAAAATTGATGAGATAATCTTAATCCAAAGATTTAATTTTGTGTTTATGGGCAATACCAATGTTAATTGTTACAACAACGTTTTAACTTTTTATCATTGTTTTTTAGTAGCCAAGGATGTCAATATTTTCTTTGATGAATTAGAAGGTGTAACCAGCCCTTCCAAAGATGATGATTCTTTGCTTCACCATGGTAACTTAACGAGTACTTCAGAGGATACTAGCAGATTGGAGGCAGTGGGAGAGGTAAGAACATTTATTTGTGTAATTTATTTGTGGGTTTCCATGGAAGGAATTTAAGCCATCTATTATTTTACAATGGGTGCTATTCACATATTTTAAAATAACTTCTCAGATGCAGTTGTAAAATTAACACATTGTAAAATCAACGTGCCTTCACCATTCTTTCATTAATCTGCAGATGGTGAAAAAGAAGTGCTAGACTCTTGTCATATTTGTTACCGGAAATAAAATAAGCACAATTACCAATTATGTACAAATTGCATACAAAATGTGTATGTTAGGAGAACTGGGTACAAGAATGTACATATCTGTGTATGGATATTTGTATAGACCTAAGGGAAAAAAAACTGTTGTGAAATGAGTTGAAACAATGAAAGGTTGGGAAACTGAGAAACTGAGTGAAACTGAAATTGACAGATTAATCCATCCCTAGGTAGAACAAGATATGTGTCTTCCAGAATAATAATATCAATATGAAATAAACACTATGAAATTAACACACTTGGAGGCAAAGGCAGCCTTATTTTCTGTTTTTCCATCTTCCTGTGTTGGCTATTTTCCACTAGAGTGAAAAGGTGCTGGGGAAGATGCTGGCCAATCTCAGCGATACAGTAAGGACTCTGAAAAAAACAGATCCAAAAAGAATTCTTAGTTTGTTTCATACTCTGAATGAATCCAGGATGGGGGTGGAGTGATTCCCTTCTATAAAGCAACTGGCAAATTCAGAAATAGTAAAAAGAGGGTTATATTGAGGAAACTTTCTGTAAGCCAGGGGCTGTCTTCAAGCGTTTTTTTTTTCTTGTGGATTGGGTGTGTTGTGAGGTCTTGGTGGCACATGACGTCATGGGCAGCGCGCTCCTAACCAGCCTCTTCTGCCTGGAAAAGCTGCGGTATCGGACAGTCCTTTTACTCTGTTCTTTTTAGTTAAAGTGGCTCCCAGGCGCTTGCTCTGTTGCGTGCCCCCATGCCTCTGGATTAAATCCTGGGCATGCCTGTGACCTGACTGTAACGTGGGCTGCCACTTCCCCCATTCAGTCTTTGTCCTAGTGTTCCCCCTGTTCCTTATTGCAACATTAATTTGGTTCTCTGATGTGTTGTTAGCTTCAAAGCTGTGTAGCTCCAGGGTTGTGAACAAGGAGCTGCATTAATTTGGTTCTCTGATGTGTTGTTATATTCGAAGCGGCGCAGCTCCAGAGTTGGGAGCTGCATTAATTTGATTCTCGGTTGTAGTGTTAACTCCGAAGCTGGGACTGGTGTGATACTTTTTGGGTAGGGCTTATTGGTGCTGGTGGGGTACTCTCATGGGGAGCCATTCTAGTGGATTAGTTGCTCCCCATTCAGAAAACTATAGTGGCAGGGGAACCTGATTGGGGGGGGGGAGGGAAACAAGCCTCTCTCATTGATGACATTGGTTCCACTCTCCCACACACACCTGGAAATACATTTTTTCCAGCACTGAAAAGTCAGGGTTTAGGGAAGGCTGGCTCTGCCATATAACACTGACAGAGCAGAGCTGATTTCAGAACACTGCGGAGAATAACAGCAATGCACACTCTTCTTGTGCTTGTGAAGATGGGGCCAGGAGGCATTGGCATTTGTATCTTCTCTATAGTTGGCAACTTTTCCTTCTCATCGGATAGTGACACACCTAGAATCATGTTCTTTTTGATATATACCCTGTTACAAGCAATAATAGTTCTAGTGATGGAAGTTAGTCAACAGTTCTGCTGCTACAGCACAAGCTAAAATAGAATCAATTTAAGTTGCACATAGGAAAAAGAAGGAAGGATCACTAAGCTATGTTATATATCTATTTATACAGGTGTGTTACTGTTGTTGTTGTTCTTCATCGTGGTCTCTATGCATCACACATATGGGCTCTGCGCCTGCGCGGAAACCTGAACCGGAACCTCTACTAGCTAGGTAAAATGTTTTTGGTGGGAACCCCTCCCCCACGCTACTGCGCATGTGCCCGGGGTTCCCGCCCTTACCTCAGTTCTTCGTCGTCCGCCATTGTGCTCAGACCTAGAAATCTTCCTCCTAGCATTTTCTGCTTTTTCTCAGAAATTACTCTTCAAATCTCTCTCTATTATATATATATATATATATATATATATATATATTGTTAATCCCCTCAGCGATCTTTGGGTTGCGGGCGCCTTAGGTGCATGGCACTAAAAGCTCCGTTTCACAAGTGCGTGAAGTGTGGGCCGAAACTCCCACCGACGGACGGACACTCTTTGTGCTTGCTCTGCTTAGGTGAAGGACACAAGGTGGAGGCCTGCCACCATTGCATGGCCTTCACAAAACAAACCAGGAAAAACAGAGCCAACAAACTACGCTCCATTCTCTGGGAGAAAGCCCTCAGGGCTACTGATAAGTCACAGAAGGAAATGGATAGACCGGCTATCCAAAAGACCGCTGAGAACAATCACAGCACGGACATGTGCTCTTTCGTTATCTCAGAAACTGTAATGGCGGACAATAGGGCTTTGATACCCCTCACGCCAGGGCAGTCATTGGCTTCTTCCGCGGCCAGAAAGCTTGCAAAAAAGGCACGGACGGCAAAATCCTCCGAGACGGAGAAGAGGAAAAAGAAGAAGAGAAAGGAGTCGGAGAAATCCTCCTCGAGAACAATGCCGTCCTTGACACCAACCAGGTCGAGGTCGAGCCACCATGCCAAATCGGTCTTGGTACCAACAACCACCACGGTACCGACTTCGGTACCGACTATGGCACCGATCCAATCTTCAGCACCGAGACCTGAGTTCTATATCAGAGGGTGAAATTCGCGACTCCACCTCTGCAGCCTCGGCACAAGGTGTAACAAGGCCTAGGGACACTGAAGATGTGTGCGAGACAGCATAGCACCCATCACCAAGGCCATGCTCACCTAGATTGGAGTGGGATAGTACATCCCAATACTCTGAATCCCAGTTCCGTCACGATTACTATGACTGGGAATGCTACCGACCACGAGGCTACTTCCAGATTAACGCAGGTTTCAACAATACCCGACAGAGGCGTATTTCGCCCAACCGCCGCCTCCGTCTAGGGTTTTCCAAATGCTACTGGCTCCGCCTCCATCGCATCAGCCTTCGCCAGTACCAAGCCATCGCCATCGGCGCCATGCCTCCCCGGTACCGACAGCAACCGTTTCTACTGCTGCGGTACCGATGCTACAAGAACAAGCAGAGCCTCTTCGGCAGCAATTGCAACTCACCAAACCCTCCTCTCCAGAAGAGGACTATCAATCCGACTCGGAATCAGCCATCTCAATCGCCCCCTCAGTACCATCACCTGAGGACGCGGTAACCTCGCAGGACCCAGCCTCCCCGTCGGATGACATGGGGCGGTTCTCCGAACATATGTTGAGAATGGCCCAATCACTTGGCTTGAACATTCAACAGCCTAATGAACCCATAGACGATCCCATCTACAACGTCTTTCATACAGACACTAACGCAGCAGTCGCTATTCCTCTTCCACCTACCTTGAGACAAACAGCCCAGTTATCCTGGAAAACCCCATCGTCTACGCAACCGACCTCAAGGAGACTAGAAACCATGTATAAGATCCAGGAAAAGGATGCTGAATTTTTGTTTCAGCATCCAAAGCCCAACTCAATCGTAGTTGAATATGCTCAGGGCTGATCCCAGAGGGTCCGTTCGGCCCCTGTAGACAAGGAGGGCAGAAAACTGGACCTAACGGGGAGAAAGATCTACTCCTCCTCATCTCTCGGTATCAGGGCCGCCACTTACCAAGCAACGATGGCCCGTTACCAGTTGTTCTTCTGGGAGAAAATAGGATCCTTATGTGACTATCTCCCAGAGGACAAGGTAGAACTGGCGAGGGTATTCCAAGCGGAAGCTTCTGCCATAGCCAGGCAACAACTAAGTACTGCCTGGCACCAGACAGATTGTCACTCCAAATCCATGATGGGTGCAATCGCCTTAAGAAGGCACGCCAGGCTAAGGTCTGCGAACCTAACTCAGGAAACCAAAAATCGGATTGAAAACCTGCCCTTCGACGGCGAGGGGTTATTCAGTTCAAAGACTGATGAGGCGCTAGACCTGAAGGATGCCTACTTCCACATTTCCATCAGAAAGTCGCATCAAACTTACCTGCGCTTCTCCATCGGGACACAGCAGTTCCAATTCACCGTCCTCCCCTTTGGACTCGCGACGGCGCCGAGAGTCTTCACAAAGGTGATGGCGGTCGTCTGCGCTCACTTGAGAAAAAAGGAAATTTATATTTACCCATACATAGACGATTGGCTTCTGGTAGCGGAGAACTACATTACGCTCCAGAAAAACATAGCAACAACACTCGAATTGTTGAGCACTCTGGGACTCTGGGTCAACGAAGAGAAATCCATCTTGACTCCACAGAGGAGAATAGACTTTATAGGGGTGACTCTATCGTCTCTAGATGGAAGGGCATATCTTCCTGTGTCCAGAGCAAAGACTCTTCGCGATCTGGTCCTCGACATCGAGGGCCGAGCAAAGCTCTCGGCATGGACAATTTAAAGATTGCTGGGTCTAATGGCAGCGACCACCGCAGTGATCAGGTTTGCAAGACTGCGAATGAGGGTCTTACAAGGATGGTTTTTAAGGACGTTCGACCTGCAACGCAACGCCCACAGAACTTACCTTTTGATCCCGAGACAAGTGCGGGCATCCCTGAAGTGGTGGTTGTCAATGGGGAACCTATTAGAAGGAGTTCCATTCCAACAAAGATTGCCTTCGGTAACGATTACGACCGACGCTTCCATGATTGGATGGGGAGCGCATTGCAACACTCTCACTGCCCAGGGCCGATGGTCTCCCAACCAAAAGGAGGAGCACATCAACCACCTGGAACTTTGGGCACTGGAGAATGCGGTGAAAACCTTTGCTCGGATCATCGAAGGCCGAAATGTCCTGATTGCTACGGACAACACCACCGTAGTCTGCTACATCAACAGGCAAGGTGGAACAAGATCACACCCGTTGACCCGGTCGGCTCTCAGAATTTGGAACTGGTGCATAAAAAGAAATACTCACCTGACTGCGATCCACGTAGCAGGGAAGGAGAACATGGTTGCAGATTTCCTCAGCAGGTCCTTCCATACTGACCACAAGTGGGAACTCGATACCGAAGCAAGGGAAGATCACTTTCAGTACTGGGGGTATCCAGCCGTCGATGTCTTCGCCACTGAGGAAAACGCAGCCTGTTCCAGATTCTGCAGCAGAGCAGGAAAAGGAAGAAACTCGTTAGGAGACGCGTTCACAAGAACGTGGAGAGGGGACTTGCTTTACATCTTTCCCCCCTTCCAACTCCTAATGAGGGTTCTAGCCAAAATTCAAACGGACAGATCGGACTGCATCCTGATAGCCCCTTGGTGGCCTCAACAGGCTTGGTTCCCTCACGCTCTTCGCCTTTCGAAACGGAACTACATCAAACTCCCGTCGTTACCAACGTTGTTATCTCGACACCAAGGCAGAGTTCGTCACGCAGACCTCCAAACACTCAAAATGACGGCATGGAGGATAACACCCAATCCCCTCTCCGCACCGAGACCTTAACAGTAGATCATATTTTGATAGCATCGAGAAAACCATCAACAAGAAAATCTTACGCTAAAAAGTGGCAGAGATTCAAAAAAATTCGCCCTAAAGAACAGTCAAATGCCAGACTCTTGTTCAATTGCGACAATACTGGAATACCTACTGTCATTATACCAACAGGGACTAAAATTGTTCTCAATTAGAGTACACCTAGCCGCAATTGCAGCATATCATAAAGGTGCTGAGGGCTTCTCAGCTTTCTTCAATCCTTTGTCAAAGACATTCCTAAAAGGCCTAAAGAATACAATACGACAGTTAAGGAGATCGTTCCATCGTGGAGCCTGTCAGTAGTTTTGCAGTCACTGACAAGAAAGCCTTTTGAGCCTATGGCCACTGCAGATCTCAGACGCTTATCCCTCAAGACTGCCTTCCTAGTGGCTATAACCTCTGCAAGGCGTGCAAGTGAGCTCAGGGCTCTCAGGATAGACCCTCCTTATACTACGTTTCATAAGGACAAGGTGGTTCTACGCACAGACTTGGCATTTCTGCCTAAAGTAGTATCAACGTTTCATTTGTCACAGGACATTATTCTACCAGCTTTCTTCCCCAATCCCACAACAGGGGTGGATACATCATTGCACATGCTAGATGTGAGGAGCCTTCAGTTCTATAAGGCTAGAACTGAAAGTTTTAGAAAGACCAGACAACTATTTGTTTGTTATGGAGAGCCACGTAAGGGACTCCCTGTATCGTGCCAACGATTGTCACGATGGATTGTGCAGACAATCGAGCTGGCATACTCACTTTCAAAATTGAAACTGCAACAACCAGTGACAGCTCACTCAACCAGAGCCATGGCAACCTCTGTCGCTTTCAGCAGAGGAGTGCCTCTAAGACAAGTGTGCAAGGCAGCAACGTGGTCCACTCCATCCACGTTTGTCAAGCACTACAACTTGGACACTCAGGCACAGCAAGACTGCTCCTTCGGAAGGACAGTCCTCTCCGAAGTCCTAAGATGACACACCAACCCACCTCCAAGTATGTAAGCTTGCTACTCGCCCATATGTGTGATGCATAGAGACCACGATGAAGAAATGCAGGTTGCTTACCTGTAACTGTAGTTCTTCGAGTGGTCATCTATGCATTCACACAACCCACCCACCATCCCCGCTTGGTGGTGCATACATATATGTTTATGTGTATAAGAATACGTTGTTATTAGATACTACATTTCATGTTTATGGGAGCACAATGTTGGACTCCTGTAAACTGTGGAACCCCGGGCACATGCGCAGTAGCGTGGTGGAGGGGTTCCCGCCAAAAACGTTTTACCTAGCTAGTAGAGGTTCCGGTTCAGGTCTCCGCGCAGGCGCAGAGCCCATATGTGTGAATGCATAGATGACCACTTGAAGAACTACAGTTACAGGTAAGCAACCTGCATTTATTATTATTATTATTCACAAACCTGCAGAGACAATTTGCGATAAGTATGCCACCTGCATGGGGGGGAAAGCAAGTAAAAAACTTAAGAGAAAGGAAACCCACCATCTTTTTGATGCAGAACTCCTCCTTCAGCATCTACTTGTTATTTGCAAGAGCAAATATTTCTTGAAGTCAGCTAGATTATAATAAAAGGTTTATGGGGGGTATTTCTTCTAGAAGTGGCCCTGTTGAGCCAAGCATTAAAATATCTTGTTCCAATTTACCGTATTTCTTCAGTTCTAAGGCGCACTTTTCCCCCCATATAAACATCTCTAAAAATGGGGTGCGTCTTAGAATTGCGGGTGTGTCTTAGGGTTTTTTTTTCTGTTGGTGGTACTGAAATTAGTGTGCGCCTTACAATCAATGGCGTCTTACAATCAAAGAAATACGGCACTTAAAAATTGGCTTAAAAAGGGCCCCACTGACAAGAGCCCCCTGGAGCTTATCCTCCTCTTCACCATTGTGACCTGCTTGTTCATCTGCCTCTGGCTCTAGCCCAGAAAATGGTGGTGGGTAAGAAGGAGGAGCAGTAGAAGCCACGGCCTATTTGTTCACCGTCTCTCTGCCTGTCAAGCAAGCAAGCGATAGCAATGGTGAGAAAGAGGATGAGGAGCCATAACAGCTGGTGACAATGGCGGTGAGAAGGTAGACTCTCTGAGGAGGTGGCCAATTGAGAGAGCTGACCCCAGGGGCCCTCAAAACCTTGAACCAGCACAGACATTCATTTCTGGCCTCCCTCTGATAGTTTTTTCTTTGAAAGCAGATCTCACTCTTCCCATGAAGCTTTCAGTGGTTATGGCCTACCCTGAAAACCAGACCAGATGCTCTGGTATTGGACAGGATATATTTCTGTTCTGAAGTATGTCAGGTGGGCATGAGCTGCCAGGCCTCTCAGCAGGGTCCACAGCACAGTGCTGTGCAGCTGGTTTAAGCCATCATTTTAATTTAACATCATTGTTCCATCATTGTTTCCTTAATGACCAGCCATGGTTCACGGTTCACTTTTCATTTTGCTTCTTTTAAAAATCTATTTTAAGGTGTTTTATTCTGTTTTTATTTTATTTACACTTCTCCAAAATTTTGAATAGGGAGCAGTATATAAATACTGTAAATAAATAAATGAATAAATCCCAGACTTATGGTATGTTAGGGCATTATGGAAAATTTAATTGGCAGTTACATCCAGCTGCCTGAGCTGTTCAGAGCACTGATTGGATCACTACTGCATAAAGTCAGGTAACCATGCCAGGAAGGGAACCACTCCTTCAGTTGAGAATAATAGACTTGTGTATGATTTTTTAATGTTTACATTTTTTTGAAATTCTTCAATACAAACATTCTTAACTTTCCCATTATGTTTCAAAAATAACAACATCTTCTGGATAACTTTGTGTTGAAAAATCCTGTGAATTGTGAAATCTTCCCTTTTCTCCTTTACCTATCTAGTTTACAGCTTTGCTGACATGCCCCCTAGCTTTTAATGTAGGAGGGCAAGATTGATTGATTGATGGGAAAGCCAACAAGATATAATGGTCGGGATGTTGAACTAGGAATGGGGAGACCTGAGTTCAAGGAATCACTTAGCTGTGAAGCTCATTATGCAACCTTGGGACAGTTAACACTTCTCAGCCTAACTCACAAGATTGTTGTGAGGGTAAAGTAGGAACTATGTATGTTATCCTTTGAGGAAGGACTGGTTATAAATGTTATATTTCTATCCTGCTTTTCTGCCATATACAGTAGGTCTCCCAAGACAGCTAAGAAACAAAATTTTAAAACATAATTTTGTAAAATGTTAATATTTTATTAAGTTTTCAGCAGAAAAATAACAACTAAAACAAATCGGAAAAACATAAAAAACAAAGTCTGTAATGCAATAGCTTATTAATTGCTCTGCATCATTGGGTAGAACTGATTCATAGAATATTTAGATCAAGAACTAATAAAGTTAAAGTCACAGCAATATCATAAAAGAGCCAGCTTTCTATAAGCAAAGGAACATTTTGCTTGCTACAGTGTTGAAACAAATACCAATATACAGAGAATAGCCAATATTTTGACTTTTTCTTCACAGGGAATTCCAGGAAAAAATAAATCCAGTGGGTTGTATTTTAGGGATGGAAAATGTCGAATTGACTACATCTTGGTATATAGAAAATCCAACCCACAAGCAGAGAAAAGAGAAGTGTTCGAAAGAAATATCAGAGCAGAAGGACTTCAAATGGAGAAAGAGGTAGGAGGGCTTTCCAGATTAAAATTTTTAAAATTCAAATCTGCTTGCAGGCTGAAGGCAAACAAGGATGTATATTTTTTGCAATTAATAACATAACACAATTGATTTCAAGAGAGAGAGCATTTACAAAAAGGATAACTTGGGAAAGGTTGTCATGTAGGATACCTTTCCATTTCCTTGTACCAGCTTGACATGTTAGCTCTAAACGTTTCAATTGCCATACATGCCTGCAAAGCCATTGTACTACCTTGTTTCCAACATATTTTGTGAATTTACACTATGAATGGTCTTGGTAAGCTTCATTTGAAGCCCCTTTGTTATTTTTTGCGTGTATGTGTGTGCTTGTTTCTTAACCACCCTCCCCAAGCAAGCAGCTTTCACATATTCTTCTTACTCTACTCAAACATAAAGTATGACTTCCCACATGGATCTCTGTATCAAATGCCTCAGGAACATCCAGCACTGGCAAGGCTATTCTACATATGAATGGGAGGATCCACAGGGAAAGCCATACAGATTAATCTTCTTGAGACAACAAATGTGTGTGTGTACATGGAGTTTGGAGCAGGATTGCCCAACTGGCTCTATACCATGCTTCCATACATTGTTCATGTCTTGTGAATAGGCCCTTTGTGCATACAAGCTGTACATGCATACACTCTGGGTCTGTTCACATGTAATGGCTGCAAATCATGGGTTAAACGACCCACAACCTAACTATTAATTGTAGGCTAACAATGGGTTGCTTAACCCATGATTAACCTATAGTGTCTGGGTTTGGACATCATGTAGCAAATCCCAGTCAACCTATCGGGTAGAATATTCAAATTCACCATGTAACATGCCCAGCATGCACCATGGCAAGTTGTGGGATAATTAACC
Organism: Elgaria multicarinata webbii; assembly: GCF_023053635.1. Lineage (NCBI taxonomy): Eukaryota > Metazoa > Chordata > Lepidosauria > Squamata > Anguidae > Elgaria > Elgaria multicarinata. The sequence continues at coordinate 41,194,007 of NC_086179.1, read as the reverse complement.
CAAGATTTGTTGGTTAATTAACCCACAATTTGCCATCATTACATGTGAACTGAGTCTCTGTCTGCATGATATATAGCCTTACCTACATTTTTGCAGAAATCTATGTGATCTGTATATCTGCATTACTGTAGCTTCCTGATTCCCTGCCCTCTACATGTTGATTGCATACCACATTTATTGTATGATAATGTAGAAAGTGAAGTTACTATACAGAAGAGGCTTATCAAGAAGATAGATAATATACTTTAACAATCAAATTGGAAAGTAGTCTATATTGTCTCTGATGTCCCTTTGTACTTTTCCACTACTGTATGTGCTACATTATGTACAAGCTCCTTCATCCATAGCATTATTGATGCGGAGCTGTATGTGCCCCAATTTTAACAGTGTTCAACAGGAATTATAACCATCCATAAAATGAGTGGAATAATGCAAGCAAGAGACAGGGACATGGCTCAGTGAGAAGGTCTTGAATTTGTTGATCCCTATGTGTTAAACAGCAGAGTCCATGGAAGATTATGTGTACTCTTACACAGATACAGAGTTATTCTTATCTTGTAGTAGTTGGATTAAGTGATAAAAGGGTCATGCTAAGTACCTCATTTACATAATGGGAAATGTGTTTTAAATCTCTTCCATGCACATCTTCAAACAATCCCATTCCCTTCTTTATTTACACTATCAAATAGACAATGTAGTCTGGAGCATGTTGACAGATGAGGCAACACAGCTTGTGTGCATCTTCCTAGTATGTAATGAGTATACAGAAAGATAGGAAGCAACGTTTTCACACCTCCACTGTGCCTCGTTAAATGCTGCATGCAAGTTGTTTTTTGTGAACTTTGTACAATCTCTCTCTCTCTCTGCTTAGAAACTGGGTCATAGATACATGCAAAATTTATTTCATTATTTTATTCTATGAACAGTAATTAATTTTATTAGTTGCTGCCTCAGACTGTATTTTGGTGACTTTTTAGCTATGTAGCCCTTAATTCTGATATGCATTTATTACACAGAATCACGGGGAAAGTTGCAGAATACCGATACTGGTTTCCTAGTTTTAAGAACACAGAGCCTTTACTACTGAAATATGCATTTTTCAGTAGTAGTAAATAATTCAATTTGAAGTCTACTTTAATAGGCATTTGTGATCTGTGTGAGCTAAACAATATGCTGCTGTGTATTATTGTCTACAATTACATTTTGTATTGGAGGATTTTGAGACATTACTCTTTGAGTTACTGGTTCTGAAGCTTGAATACATTTTTCTTGCAACTGTGCTTTTCCATGCCAGTGTTATTTTACTGCAGAGTGCATACATCTTCATTAAACATTCAGCTATTTCACCATTCTTTTCTTTTCCTTTTGTTGTCTTCCTGATATCCAGCCTTATTTCTCATTAACACCATTTGGCTTGCTGTATGACCTGCTAGTAATTGAACATTTCTCCATTTTTCAGAATGATAAAAATGAAGTTATGTTGATTCAATAAGTGAATTTTAAGAACAAATGGTGACCTCAGCCTAATGCTAGCAATGATATTTGAATAGAGTCAGCTGTAACAATTAAACCTAAGCAGAGGGTAACAACCAACTTCAGTCCCATTCATTTCAATAGGTCAGCTTATGTAAGACTAACTCTGGATACTACCCAGAGGGTTTTCTTCCTTATCCATCAAACCTGATCTTTTGACTTGTTGAGGTTCCATGCCCAGAGTCAAACTAGCCTGTTGCCAACTATTGGAGCTTCCACTTGCTATTATTTCTCCTAGTTTTTCATTGAGTGTGAGTTCCTCAGGCCTAAACTGGGAATGCAGTTATGCTTCAAGCCTGGACCTCAGCCAACTAGACTTCTGTCCTCCACCACCACCATTACCACCACTACCACAATACTGCTGGAATGCTTCAAGGCCGTGTTTGCATACAAATGGTTCTGCCACAGACATCGCAGCTGCCTGTGAATGCTTAGTGTAAAGCCCTGCTCTGGTTGTAGCTGTAGTGAATTATTAGAAAAGGAAGTGGTTTTACCTATATCCTTTTTTCATAATGTTTTGACTTATAAATAAAAAGGTGATTTGCAAAATGTAGTTTTAAGGAGGAGGAGAAGGAAAATCAATATGATGAATGTCTTAGTCAAACTGGGAACAATCCAAAGAGTTAAGTGCATGTAAAAGCCTTTCCAAATGCAATGTTATGCTCTTAATGGCTGCCTTTTAAAAAGGGGTCACTTGAGTACCTACATATAGAAATGTGTTAGGGACTGATCATTCAGTTTAACTTTTCCAGAGTTGGATCCATAAATGAGACTCAACAGAAATCTAAGATCTAGGGTGGCCATTTATTTATTTATTTAAAACATTTGTATACCACCCTATATCACTAGGATCTCAGGGCGGCGTACAGATGAAATCATATAATATAAAACAATAAATATACACAGCTAAAAACAAATTAAAACATGAATCAAGTTAAAACCAGTTCGTAATTTAAAAGCAGTAAAAACAATTAAAACAGTTAAAACAATGTGCAAACTTGGTGAATTTAATTATTAAAGGCTTTGTTAAAAGCCATGTTTTCACTTGGCACCAGAATAAAATCAACGTTGGCGCCAGTCGGGCCTCCAAGGGGAGGGCATTCCACAGTCGGGGTGCCACAATAGAAAAAGCCCTCTCCCTTGTCCCATCATATCATATGTGTTGTGCTGGTGGGATGTGGAGAACAGCTCCTCCAACAGATCTCAAGTCTCGGGCGGGCATATATAAAGGGGAGGCACTCCCTCAAGTATCGAGGTATCAAGCCGTTTAGGGCTTTAAACGTCATTACCAACACTTTGAATTCTGACCGGAAGCGTATAGGCGGCCAGTGCAATTCCTTTAAGATCGGTGTTACATTTTATCTCAGGAAACAACTTAACTTGGAACTTTCCACAGTGGCTGGGAGGGACAGGGAAATCCGAGCAGGGTTTTCTCCTCTGAGGTCATAGCTCTCCCCATAGCTTTGGAATGGAAAATCCCATGCAACCTATGGACCCTTAGACACTATCTAGGGCCCATAGGATTGCTCCCTTAAATCTTTTGGGGGATTGCACACTTTATATTAGTTGAGTTGATTATGTTAAATTGCTACATGATCGTTAATGCTTCTCTGCATTTCAACATAGGAAGGTGCCTTATACTGAGTCAGATGGATAGTCCATCGAGCTCAGTTATTGTCTACGCTGTCTGGCAGAGGCTTTCCAGGCAGGAATCTTTCCCAAACCTATCTAGAGATGCCTCAGATTGAACCTGGGACCTTCTGCATGCAAAGCATGTGCCCTGCCACTGGGTTAGGGGCCTCCTCATAAGCAGGAATCAGAAGAGCCCTGGGTGCTCACCTAAGATTCTACCTCCCAGCTGTACCAGTTTTTCCTTGTAGAGTTTTCTCTTCACGCCCTTCACGCCCTGTCAAATGCTGCAGGGGAGGATGATCCTTCAGCCCTCATCAATGGCATCTCATGGGCACCACAGAGAAGAGCTACTGTGAGGAAGCGGAACCTGGAAATCAATTGCATACCTTGCAGTTTCTGCATCAACCCTACTTAATGTGTAGCCATTACTCCAAATAATGGTAATTCATATAAATAAGAATTTCAGTTTGGTAGCTAAGCCTGAACATGACCCATGACAATAAGCGTCACTGAACTTGATGGGACGCAGCGTGTTTGCAATTTGTTCTTTGCTACTAGTGCACCTCACATCAGCAAATGCTAACATGTCCAGACTTTCTCCCTCTCTCAAAATACTAGACCCCAGGGTCATCCCATGAAGCTGATTGGTGGGAGATCCGGGACAAATAAAAGGAAGTACTTCTTCACACAGCACATAGTTAAATTATGGAACTCACTACCACAAGATGTAGTGATGGCCAATAATTTGGATGGCTTTAAAAGGGGGTTGGATAAATTCCTGGAGGCAAAGGCTATCAATGGCTAGTAGCCCTGATGGTTGTGTGCTATCTGTAGTATTCGAGGCAGTAAGCATGTGTGCACCAGTTGCTGGGGAACATGGGTGGGAGGGTGCTGTTGCACCATGTCCTGCTTGTTGGTCTCTGGCTGGTGGCTGGTTGGCCACTGTGTGAACAAAGTGCTGGACTAGATGGACCCTTGGTCTGATCCAGCATCAGGGCACTTCTTATGTTCTTAAGTAGCCAGTGAAAAAAATGACTTTGCCACATGAACATGACTTGCACTACTGAGAATGAACATTTGAGAATTAGCATTTGCAGTTTATTCTGAATGAATTGTTTTGGTGTTGAATTGGATTCTTTCTGTTGTTGAGTTGTTCGTCTGGTTGAACTCTGATGCTAAGAGCTGCAAAGTTTGCTTAGTGAGTGGTCAAAAGGAAGTGTTGAAGGATGTTTGTCCAGAGAACGGTTTGAAATCATGTGATGCAGTTCTACTGCTGAAGTTTGGCATTTATACTGTCTGGGAATCATGGGTAAGCTGCTCTCAGCTTCTTGGAGAAAGAGTAAGGGGTATATGGCTAGCTCAATAAATAAATATACATATACCTGATGCTGGTATAAGATTACTTGAGAAGGACTTGTGAGCTTGCTATATATCGCCACCTCCCAAGGAAAGTGTGGAAAGCAGGAGACTTTTAAACAATATGTAGTCTTTATCATTTATTTCAATTTTCTGAGCATACCTCCCAACCCTGTTTCTAATGGAGTCTTGACACTGTTGCAAAATACATGTTCTCTATTAGAGAGGCTACAAGTGGGACCCAGAACAATTTTTTGCTGTGTGGGGTGCTCCTGTTCAAGGTGCCAGTCAGCCATGCCTTTATCAGGATGCAATTCCCCCCTCCCCACCCCTCAGTTTTCTATTTTTTCCATCAGCCTCAGCATTCCATGATCACTGCCCAGTTCTCATTAGGCAGTTTTGCAGGCAGTTTCCTCCCCTGATGAATTTCATGTCAAAGATATATTTTCTTTGTATTTCTGCAAAACTTGGGGGAGGGGGGTCACCCAAGTCTGCTGATAACTTCCTCTTGTGCATAGATGCTGCTATTTTGGCTACGTAAGGACAGGCATTCAGAGAATGTGTTCTCTATTCACATATAGGACTCAACTCATGCAGGTGAACTGCTCTTACATAGAATTTTGACATTGCTTGAAGAAGTTCTTAGATTCACATATTTATTTATCTAATTAAAAACAAGAAACACAAAAGGAGGATATTCCTTAGCATAAATGGTAGAGAGCAAAGTGTTTCAACATAATGTTTTTAAGCTGAAAAATTAGTAATTGTGCCTGGAAGGATTTAGAATGTGTGTTTGATTTGGTAATATTCAACATCTTCTGTGCTAATTTTATGTTTGACTTTCAAGTATTGTGTCTCAAGTCTTTTCAGACTTTCACTTAAACTTAGGATTTTGCCCTAGTTCAGATGCAATCCATACATTAGCGATTTGTTTTAGTCCCTTCATTCCCCCCACCCTCCTCTATGTTAGGTTGTATCCAACAATTAAGAGAATAAGGTTCCATTCATGGAAAGAGAATTATGCTCATGGAAGGGGGCTTTCTTTGAACACAGTTATTTGTCCATGAAAGGAAGGTTCTTTCATTCACAGTCTAACTGTGACCAGGTTCACATGATCACAGTGGGGAAATCAGTCGCAGGTGCGCGCCCCCCCCCCCCGCATGCGCTGGCCACATGACAGCTAATTAGCATAATTACTCTTGCCAGGCACAGGTTGTTGTGATATCTGAACCATGGTGTGTTCTAGGGTTTCAGGGTGATTTGTAAACCACCCCAACCAACTACTCCTGACTGGTTTGGACATCACAACAACCTGCACCTGGTGAGGGTAATTATGCTAATTAAGCAGCTCGCAACCAGCATGCATGGAGAAGGAAAATAAGCCATCATGGCTTATTTTCCCTCTGTGATTATGTGAATCTCCCCGCCCCCAATGTTGGATAAAAGGCATTATCTTCTGGGTGAAAGATCACTCTGATTAGAAAAAGAGCACAATGCAAAAAATAGGTGAAAAAACCTAGGTGGATAATATCCACAACCTGCACATAAGATTACATCATGTTTTGCACATTGCTAATAGTGAAGAGCAATACGACAATTGTAGCTTGTCATATACAACTTGCCCATTTGTGCTAGTTAAGTACATGTACAAGTGCAAGTGGAATTGTGGCATCCCTGGAAGTCAGAGTTAGGCAACCTGGTGGCCTCCAGGTATTTTGGACTATGACTCCTATCAGCCCTAGCCATTATGGCCACAACAAAACTGGAAGAGTAACTGACTTTGGTTAAATATACTAGCAGCCTAGCTATGGTATCTGCTTGTTTTTAATAAGAGGTAATGACACTTGGTAGATCTTTCCTTAGAGCATCAGTACACTGATTGATTAAAGGGATTACAGAGAGCCCAGCATAAATCAAAACCACAACTCTATGTGCTTAAATTAAGGAAGAGGCTTCAGAGCAAGAGCAGTATGGTTCCAGAAAGCAGAAAATCAATCTGGCTGTTCTCCACCCTTCTCCCCAACCTCATGAAAAGCCAATTCTTTTATTGCTTCTGCAATGAAGCAGGATGCACTCTGGATCCACCTTCTTTGTTGGCCTTCACGTCTTTTAACACTAGGCTAGAAAATGAGTGATTGTCACTTTTCTAGTAATAGTTTATTATGTTTTGTACTTTTGTGCTACATGTCTGAGCAAAAAATGTAAACATTGTCACTGTGAGCACCAAAATGTCACTGGGGGACTTTTAATTGTTCTCTTACTTTTGTGCCTTGAGCAATAAATGACATTTCTGGGGCAGAATGTAACATCTGACATGCAGCAGAACAATGCAATAGGCAAAGCTCTTTACCTTTGTAAATATCAGTATGATGTCATATGTACCACTAGGCACCTTCTGAGTCTGGAAAATACTGTGCATCTTCCTAGATGTGATTCATTGTAATAGAAAAAGGGCCCTGTTGGGCCATGAATTTAACAGTACTTAGAAAACTGTAACTTTATTTCAACAGCCTGTGTTTCTCTAGGGCTTTCAAAATAAGAAAAATCATAACCCATACTGCTGAAAGTAATAATAAATACAATGGGTTGGATCCAGGTTTAGACATACTTAGAGTAGACCCATTGAAATCACTGAGATATTAGTTGGTCATAACTAGCTTAACTCCCATTGATTTCAGTGGGTCTACTCCAAGAATGACTGGATCCAATCCAATATGTATACCAGTGACTGCTTTAAATACAGGACAGATTTTATCCTGGCCTGGATAAAGTCCTATTTTTCTTCAAAGTATGTGTTTTGTTAATGAAGTTAATAAATAATTGCCACTGTACATACATATCCTTTCAGCAAAGCTTAGCTTTTGCCCATGTTAATATGATGAATGTAGAGAGACATTACAAATGCAAGGAGAAGTTACACACTGTAGTGCCTTGGTCATTCATGGCTGATTCCTGAGAAGAATTCACCAAAGAGAGAGAAAAGACTATAAATACAACAGAGTTGAGGACAAAAATGCCTCCTTCTCTAAATGCAGAGCCGTTACATATGATCAAATTCACTCTTGTTTAACCCTGCAGGACTCATGCTTATTTATTTATTTTATTTATTTATTTTATTTATTAATTAAATTTTTAGAATGCCCATCAGCCAAAGCTCTCTGGGCAGTGCACAATTAAAAACCATAAAATACAAGTATAAATTTAAAACATTAAAAGTTTAAAAGGCAATATAAAACCAGCTACATTAAAGACCAGGGAAAGCCTGTGTAAAAAGGTATATCTTCAGGAGACATTTAAAAAATATTCTGTTTGCCGTTTCCTGAACCACACAAGGGAAGGTCCTCTAGAAGGTGGGTGCTGCCACAGAGAAGGCCCGCCACCAAGGTTCTTCATGGTGGCATATTGTTCATCTCGAAATGGCCAGTAGGGCCTCCTCTGAGAATCATAGTTGTTGTTTGGGTGTACATAGGAGAAGGCAGTCTACTAGGTATCCTGGTCCCAATTTGTTTACGCCTTTGTAGGATAACAACATAACCTTGTATGTGGCTCGGTAGCTAACGGGCAGTCATGTTGGAGGAAAGTGTACCATTTCATTGCAGCTCATACGTCCGTGACAGTATTATTGATGTGCTAGCCATATGTTGAAATTATATTTTGTTAAGAACAACTTGACTTTCAGACTCTAAGTTGTGTTTGCAAAGCTGGCAGATAGAAAAGACATCTTGTAAACTCAGCAAATTTGAAATGGGTCACTGAGAAGGAATAAACATTGAGTCACCAACACATTTGGTTAGCATTTCTTGTGTGACTTTCCTTATATAATTCTCATATCACTGACTTTGGTTCTAGTTAGTAGTTTCTTGCTCACATTAACCACAATTAACCACACACATAGAGAAATGAGGCAGATGGTAAGAAACATGCTAAGCCTTAATGTTTATGTTTTTTTCGGATTTGTTTAATAACATGCAGCTTGCTCAATTCCTCCACTTTAGATAATGGAGCATTTGGCATTGACTTCAAAAGAACAATGATTTCACCCTACAAGTTTAGATATTTTAAATTGGTAGATACCCATCCAAATTTGATAGGCATATCCCCTCCTTGTTTCATATTGGAGTTGGGCTCACACTCCAAGCAGGAGAAAGTTTGTGTCCCAATAGGAAGGACAAACACTTAACAGCTCACCATGGAAATATGGGTTTATGAGCATTCTTTGTTAGTGCTCATAAAACCTCCAGGGGAAGAATGCATGCAAATTACCAGTGATTTGGGGCATGCTTGTGTGCATTGTACATGCACCCACCCCCCACTTCAATAGGCCAATATAAGATGCTGCGTGCCCAAAAAAGCATCATCCCACCACTAAAGAAATTTCTTCTATTTGCCTTTTTTATGCCATTTCTTTTTACATAAGGAATGCAAAAGAAGATGTATATGAGCAACATATAGTGAAAAACATTACGATCAAAAATAAAAAATTGTTAATTATATCAGAAGCAGGAACTGTCTCCAGTGGTGCTAGGACCATTGGACAACAGAATGCTGGACTACATGGGCCTTTGGTCTGATCAGCAGGGCTCTCTCTGTGTTCTTAGGTCCTAGATTAAATATAAAACCCTGCCCCAGAAATGTGGGGGAGAATGAATTGGCTTCATTTTATTTTATTAAACACATTCAATATTATTTCACAGAGGTATTCTAGTTTGTCTTGATGTTGTCGAATAATAAAACACTGATGAACATTGCATGAATTTAAAGGGATTCCATCCCAGTTTTCAATGTATGCTAACAAGGTAAATAAAACATAATAAATAAATCAAGTATTAAAAAAGAAGAGAAACAGCATAATGAAATTAATCATCCATTAAAAGCTTGGGAGAATAAAACTGTTTTCACCTATTGCAAAAAACTTGTAAGGGGTAAAATCCAACATAAGTCCTACTTAGAGTAGGCCCATTGAAATGAAGGCTGATTTGTAGCCAAAGTAGGCACTAGGTGATTGTCTTTGGGGAAAGTACAGCGGGGTCATCTCATCACCATCAAGAAGATAATGTCTTTTGCCACCTGCCTCACTCTGAAGGCAGTAGCAGCAGCTAGACCAGAGCCTCTAATGCAGCATTTAAGGCCAGGCAAGTTCATATGGGAGCAAGTGACCCCTCATAATTACAGCATATATTATGTGTGTATCTAGTCTGACTTTCTCTGTAGAAGACTTAGGTCAGCCTAGTTGTGAAAAGCACAGGGATGTGAGGCTGTACAGTAGAAAGAGAGTTGAGCGTCTCCCTTTTTCTCAGCTTGTCAAGCAAGCAATGTTGTAGTGAGTGAGACCCAGATTTCTGCCAAATGAATAGGGGCATTTCTGCTTTTAGCACTGGCATAATGTTATGGTTTATGACATAGCCCCAGTGTAACAGTCAGTGCATTTCATGCCGACTTAAACATTTACTAGCTAGTGCTGCAGGCTCAAACTACTATTCATGTTTTAATATTGTGGGAAGATGTATAACCAGTATAACATGTAGCTGAAAGAAATTGCCCCTGCCCATGTTCTGCTTCATTGGCTGTTGCTCATGAAAGATGAGGGATGCTAATGCAATGATCTCACCATTTTCCCCAGCTACGTGTTACCCACAGACTGCCTTAGGATCAGGCTATAGGCCTGTTCCGTATCAATAAACAAAGTGAAATGTATTTATCTAGATGATTTCTAGGCCACTCTCCAGTATAAACCAAGAATAACATTAGAATCATATAATAGAATCGTAGGGTTGGAAGGGATCCTTTAGTCTAATCCCCTGCAATAAATTACACCATAAACACAAAATTACAGCATAAAAACAAAGATAAAAGCACAGCAACCACGAAACCAATAAAATCTAGTATTGCTATACCATAGGACAGTTAGAATTTCTTGACTAATAAAGCAGTATTTTCCTGGAGCCTAAAGGACAACAGGGCATCAGGTGAGCTTCCCTGGTGAACCATTCCATAGACAGGGTGCAATAACTAGAATAGCCCCTACCTCTGGTCACCTGCCCCCCTGCAACCTTAGGTAACAGGAGGATCCAGAAGAAGGTCTTGGATGAAGAACAGAGGGTCCAGGTAAGCTCATGTGGAAGAAGGGAGATCCTTTAGGTAGCAAGGTCTGAAGCTGTTTGAGACTTTATAGCACTTAGAATTGCTCCTGGAAACAAACCTGCAGCCACTTTAGCTGTTTATGAACTGGCAAAATGTGTTCCTTTTAGTCAGTCCTAGTTTTGTCTGACCTGAACTTTCTGAAAAGTTTTCAAAAGCAGCCCCATGACAGCACATCACCAACACTGATCTACATGATTAAGGGTTGAGTTTCGCTGGATTAAGTCCCATTTATCCTTATGATCATACAGTTGTCTGAATACAAGACCAAATTACAGCTAGTTGCTAAGTCTGCCCTTTCTCTATCCTATTAATATACATTTTTCTTGCAAATTCTGTGGTACATAAGAGAGAGCTGCCAAAGGTGAAGCTATCAATCCAGACTTGTGTACGAGGTGCAAAAGTACTTCCAGATACTTGTGCTTTAATTATATTGCTGCACATTCTACCTTTAAGATTCTCTCCTTGACAAGTGGCAGGAAATCCATGAGGGCTTAACCTCCAGAAGTCATCCAAAGATCAATAACCCCCAAGTAAAGGTTTCTCCTAGTCTGAAATGCAAATCAGTTAACTCAGTAAATGTAAAATGCCTCTTATGGGAATTAATGAAATCCTTATTTCAATAAGGATACGCAAAAAGAAGAGAGTTCAATGACACATGTCTTTTTCATAGACTGCACCACTCCACAATGGCTTTGTGAGTGGATTGCAGAGGCATCTTCAGTTACACTGACATTGAGAGGGACACCGATTTAGTTTCCAAGCATTGTGCAACAGTATTTGTTTCGACTGTCATGAGAAACAAAGATTGTGAATTTAGGCACCAAAGGCATACATGTATTGGATCTGAACACACAAATATCTCAATGATCACTTCTAAAATGTAGCCTTTTGACCTTACTTCTGTTATATGTTTTTGCTTCCACGCACAATCTATAGTATGATTCAGCAAAGAAATGCATTTTGAAGTCCCAGTGCTTAATTTTGCCTGGAACATGCTTTTTTATTACTACAATCACTGGGTTCGGACAGCACATTAACCCACAATGGATTGAATAACCCACGATGGTTTATTTAACCGGTGATGCCTTAGCATGTTTGTGAGCATATTTCCACCAAATAAGCCACCCTGGGAACCCACAGTCTGCAGAAAGCGTTATTTTACCAATGGTGGGTTAGTGTGTCAACTGTTGGGCCAGAGTTGCTTGGTAAGAGCAACCAAAATCACCTCTGCCGTTCTGTTCCTCTCAGGCGGTCTCTGAGCAAACTTGTTTTCCTACCATATTCAGCTGTGCCTCTGACTCCAAATAAGTTTCTCTCCTGTGCAGTTCCCAAATGGTTTAATGTATGGATAAATCCTCACTTTTCCATGAAAATGCAAAGCCCTGCATTTGTCTAGTAGTGCATGTGGTGGCTCCCATAATAACATTTTGTCCAGTTCCTGCAAACTTTGAAGGAGTTAGATCCCTCCATGTTTTTTGTTGCACCTGGGTTGAGAAAGGAGACCATGCAAAGGCTTGAAAATCTACAAAGGAAGCTGGGATTCCTGCCCAGTCAGGCAGGAGGACTACAGGGGAAGGAGGAGGGGAGGGGAGAGAGAAACTACACTGTGCAGCTTATTTGTGTGTAGCTTATAAACCACCATGGGTTAATTAATGTGTTAATTAACACGTTAATGTGTTAATTAATGTGATGTAGGCCCAATGGGTCAGTGACATGGTTTAGGGAAGGGATGAGGAACCTCTGAGCTGTGGGCTGAATCTTGCCTGCTAGACCAACCCATCAAGCCTGCTGGGCCTGAGGTGCGGCCCCTTCGCATAAGACAGGGTCTTATGAATTTGAGACCCTTTTTATTTCTATTCTGTGGCTGCATAGAAAAAGTAATAATCATGATTGTAACAATTTGCTTACTTTTGGTACTCTTGTTATGAGTAGAGCCACTAGTCTTAGTTAACTCTCTGAATAATATAAACATTATTATGTCACATTAAATGAGCCTTTGCATCTAATGTACAGGGTTTTTAATTGCAAGTGACAGCAGCTGGGAGGAGGCTGATAAGTAAAGAACAGAGCAAGTGTGGAGAGGGAATTTAGCCCTTTTGTCACCTGCTTCTTTCCTCCCCTTCTGAAGTTAGTATTTGCTTTAGGGGGAAATCCCTCCATTGCAGCCAAGAAGGGCATCAGAGGAGGGACTTTCTTCAGGGCCACTGTAACTGTATTATGGAAATACTGAAGACCTTTTTAAAAAATCCTTTATAATAGCAGGTAGGCAAAATAGCTTTCAATATTTTGTCTTTTCTGTGAAGATTTTTTTGCAGCATAGTGCATATTAAGGAAGTTAGGCAGCAGCTATAATCTTTATTAATTTAACATGCCTGCCTCTATTTATAAATAACATTCTCCTTGTGTCTGACATCACCATCCTAATGGCTTGAATTATCTCTTCCATAAATCCACAGCTTTTTTCAAAGATGTTAACCACCAGAATTAATACATGTGATAGAAGAATAAAACAAAATGTGATTAAAAGCAAATAATATTAATAACATGAAATATTACTGAATTGAGAACACTAATCCTGTGGCTTCTCAAAATAAAACATCCTTTAGATTCAGGGCATAGATAAATTGCCTTATTAGGCTACTTCCTCTGGGGCAGCAGATAAGCAAGTTCTGTCATGGCTGGCAAGTAAAAAGCCAGTGGAAAAAGGAAGGTGATTTTTAGAGCTTTATCCCACGTACCTGTTTCCCTCGAATTATCCCCTGCAGCGCTAAGCTGTTGCTGTTGTTGTTGTTGCTACCGGGCGGCTAGATCCTTTGCATACCAGGAAATGGGTTTGGGGGGGATGTAAAAAAATCATAAAAAATCAACGGATGACCCAATCCGATTCAAATTTGGTATGCTTAAAGCTCTCCTTAATATCTATTACTGTGCCAATTTTGATGTCTATCGTTAAAACTTACGCAGATGTAAACATTTGTTTAATTTTTCTTCAAATCCTGCTCCTGCGTCCCAGTGGCTGCTCGGAAAACAACAAATGATACGCTCAAAAACTAGTAGCAAAATATTGCACTTCTTTTGGTTAAGAAGCGCAATTAAAGCAGGATGCATGGGAGTCCTTCACAATAAAAGCAGATAATAAGCTGGAAAACTTCGGAGTCCTTTGCATGCAATTTGCAGTGATTACACAGTATAATGCTGGTGTGATAAAGCTCTTAGAGGAGGCAAAAAGTCCTTCTCCTTCCTTTTCCCCCCAACAAACAACTTACCCCATCCACAGCAGGTGCATTGCAGAAGAGCTCTCAAGACAAGGAGTTCAAGATTACACCTATAACCCCAGGCTGTCTGCCAATATGAGAAGAGATTGGCAGATGTATATGGCAGATGTATAGATGCACGGGTTTGTGGAGAGGGGTTGTAGACAATGTAGTCAAGGGGAAATAAAATGCAAAAAAATGCAGGATGTGACGATTGTGTTAAAGATTAAATGTGTGTAAAATAAATACTGGCCCTGTTTAGATGACACACTAAGCCATGGTGGTTAAGCATTTTGAGCGAAACATGATGGATTAGCATGTAGTGTGAACCATGCCTTAGCATGTTGTGTGAGCCATTCCTAACCATGGTGGCTACATAACCACAGGTTAAACACACTCAGTAACCATAGCAGACTAACCTTGGGTCAGCATGTTGCTGAACAGACCCATTGTATGCTTGTTACATGAGGGATAATAAACTGTCCCTGTATCAGCTGGCCAGCTATTAGAAACAAGTTGCATGTTTATCTTTTATAAGTTTATCTAATTGAGCCTTGAATCCACTGAGATTCTTTGCTATTGAGGAATGTCATTGTCTCCTTTCCAGGGGAATTAAGTGGTATAACTTCTTTTTTGCTACAGACTTTATTGTTCTGTTACCTGTGACCAGTGAATGTAGAATAATGATAATGGAGATAATTAACTCTCTGCACAGCTTCTGTTGGGCTACTTGTCCCAAACAGATCTGGATTTCTTTGCAGCAAAAATCAAGATCTTGTGACAAAGAAATCTGAATTCAGATCCCTACTTTTTCCCACGATCAGAGTGAGACACCCCCTGCATCTTGCGTATCCAAAAAGTGTGTACTCATATTGTTCTGTTCCCCAAAACAGATCCACTCATTTGTGCTATAACAATTCTGAGTATGCCTTATTGTACAATTCTATATTACTTTTTTAAAACCCCTTATATTTACTGCAACTTGGGCACAGCATAGAGAGCCACATAACATATACACAGTGAGTCTTAATAATTTTTTTTCATTCTAGTAGCAGATTCCTGCTCCATTTGGACAGCTGCTTTTGAAAAAATTGTTATACAGGGAGTTGCTGTTTGGTGGATGGGTGGAAGCAGGATTCACATTATACACACATAGAAATATTCTATGTGTCTAGAGGATGTGAGACTAAAACCTTTCTGCCTCTGAAAACCATTCCAGTGCTAGCCATAGCTTTTGTGGTTCAACATGCGCCTGCTGGGAACATACTTTACCTAATTACATCAGTGTCGACAGATCCCTGAAGCACTAGTAACGATTTAACATCCACTTCCAGAGGCATGAATCTATTACACTAATTATATTCCTGTATACTTCAGCACCCTCTAAATTATATTCTTCCTTCATGAATTAAGATTTTGAACACAAAGATAGAGACAGCTATAAGACAACATAATATGGTTGCCTCCAAGAACCTTTGTCCTAAACATTTAAAAGATACATCTCTGATTTAGATAAATTATTCTGCCCTACCGTGTAAAGATACAGAAGTTACTCTCCTAGTCCAAGAGAGTGGTTATTGCACTCATGCAGGCAAAGTGATTATGACACAATAATAATTAAAAAATCACCATCACCAGAAATGCATATATCCATGATGAACCAGATCCTTGTGTGTGTTCACATTCCAGATAGATGGTTGTCATGTCCAACTCTGACATTCCTATCCATTGTGGTTGTGGCTGAGATGAATCCCCTTCCATCACTGCCCCTGGAACTGATGGCAGTTGCTCTCAAAGCTGACCTTGCCCATCTATCTCTTTGGTGAATGAGAATATGCCCATTTCTCACTCATGCTGCATGATGGCTTCTGTGGATTGGGATCCTTAGTTGTTATACTTTAGAAGAACCTGCAATTAACTTGCTTTTGGGTAGGGCTGCAAGCCAATCAGCATACTTTTGGTTGATGAGGTGCTTGGCTTGTAATCAATCAAATGCATCAGCAAATGCATCATCTGAGACTTTAAGGAGCTCAGCCCTGAACACTGAAGTTATCAGTCACCTTTTTGTATTCTCCACCCTTTTGATTTGTCCTTACTGCAATGAGGGATAGAAGCCCAATTTTTAAACAGAAATTGGAGAATGTCTTGGAAATCTGTGTGTTGTACTATTTACTAGATTATTTGCAGACTTCTGTACATCTGGAATAGCAGCAGATGAATGGCATTGATATATTATCTATAAGATTGTAAGCCTATGCGGCAGGGCCTTGCTATTTACTGTTTTACTCTGTACAGCACCATGTACATTGATGGTGCTATATAAATAAATAAATAATAATAATAATAATAATAATAATAATAATAATAATAATCTATGCATTGCAGAGTATGGGCCATTGTTTTCTCTCACATACGTTAAAAACATACATAAAAAGCTGAATTTAAAAACTATACATAAAAAAATCAAAATGCACTACACAACATACATGAAATTAAGCCACAGCTTGCACACTCACAAATATGGCAAATCCTTTAAAGAATTTAGTTTTTGGGGAGAAAACAGATGTGCAGACATGTATCTAGTTTTAATGTATTATTTATATTATGCTTTCCTATGAAAGGAATACTAAAAGTGGCTTACAATGAAAATATAGCAAAATATGTGCAGGCCTGTAGATTGAGGGTGGGTAACCTGTGGCCTAAGTTTAAAGGTGCTCTACATGTGATCAGTACAGCCCTTGGGCAAGAGCAATGTGACCCTTCCCTGGTAGCCTGCTGGGTGGGAAAGGAGAGGGAGAGAGAGAAGGAATGAGACTTTCCCCCCCCCCCCCCGCCTTGGCCCTGCCCACCACTGACATCACAGCCCTGGTTAGATTACCCGTGAAGGAATGTGGCCCCCCAATGTCCTCCCTGGCTGTCAAGTGTGGTCTGTGGCAGTAATGCAAGGAATGACACTTCCTCTGTAGGAAGGGATGGGTTTTTTTTTCAAGATGGATGGTTTAAAGGCCGGATAAAAGTCATGATTTATATTCATTGGAGTTAGGATAATCTATCCCTTGTAGGCAGCATTCACAAGAATAGCCTCTTCTTGTCAGCCTGCTGGCATTAGTACTATTCTAAAACGTTTCATGCAATTTTTGTTCTCAGTATCAAATTATATCTTCTCCGTCCTCCTCTTCATCATCATCGTCTTTTTCTTCTTCTTTATTATTGCTCTGTTATTTTATGCACTTTTCATATTCTAAAGTAACAATGTCGTTATTTCTAAGTTGAACATTCTTTGAAGTGCCGACAAAATGTTGTCTGCTCAGATCCTCATATCTTTAAAGGCACTGTCTGTTCCAGCAAGACGATCAAAGCCCCAAAGATGTTAATTTCATGAAACTAATAGTTTAAAAGTTTTTGACTTGGATGCATAACAGTTTGTTGGCACTCCAGGCTCTGAATTTACAACTCCAAATGCTGCAACTAAAGAACCCAAATTCTGTCGTTGTAATGTAGAGATCTTTGCATATATTTACATAGTTTTATTCCTTTATTGTCTTCCTATTGGGGGTGAGGGTGTTGTAGAATTTATTTTTATGAAGAACCAACACAGATTAACAGTCTTACTCCACATAGCACACCACAGCCTCAGGCCGCCAACTGGTACCAAATGGGATGCTTCTAGACTTCAGGGTCACATGGCCCAGTATGGGGAGGACGCTCCATTGTTGTTGAGCTGAATGGAAGCAATGTGCCTTAGGCTCTCTATCCCACTGTACCAGTTTGTAGTCTCTAAAACAGCCTTCTCCAACCTAGATCTCTTAAGATATTTCAGCCTTCCACTCCCACCATCCCTGACCATTGGCCATGCTGGCTGGGGCTAATGGAAGCTGTTGTGTAAAACATCTGGACAGATGTAGACAGATATTCTAAAATGAAAGCTGGGAAGAGACAAGATGGACCAGTGTGACTGGTTTCACACGTTTATTTCTTTCTTTATTTATTACATGTATTTATTAATTACATTTCTATACCGCCCAATAGCCGGAGCTCTCTGGGCTGTTCACAAAAATTAAAACCATTCAAAGTATAAAACAACAGTATAAAACCATAATATAAAATACAATATAAAAGCTCAACCAGATAAAAACAGCAGCAATGCAAAATTACAAATTTAAAACACGGCATGCATTGGTCACCCTTTTAAATATTCAAGCTGCAGCGGGTGATCACCATGGCTTATTGTGTCATGTGAACCCAGCGAAGGTCACTTATGCATTGGTTAAACAACCCTTGTATAACCCAGAGCAGGTTATGCGAGGGTTAAACAACCCTTGCATTAGCCATCCTTGCCAGGTTCACACAACATGATAAGCCACTGCAACCACCCACCGTGGTTTGAATATTCAAAACGGCAGCTAGCTCACGCCAAAACCCACTGAGACTTAAATAAATCATGGTGGTACGCAGCGATAATACTTGTTTTTCAAGACTGAATGTTTTTCAGGTCTTACAAGCTAGCCAAGAATATTTCTGTCTTTTAAACTAGATAAGATAGCTGCTGCTTAAGTGGGAGTTTCATATAAATATGACAAAACATTTTTCTTTTTGTTATTACACAAGGAGAAAGGATGATAAAATAGACTACAGATAAAATCTCATGCAGTACACTTTGTTTTAGTCTTATAAGGAACAGAGAAATTTTCCTATCTGAAGTTCATAAATCTGTTGTGAGGACTGTAGTCTTAACTAGAGCAGAACCAAATGATTGTGTGGTTCAGTTTTCAACAGGAAAAGTGACCATTTAAGTTGAACAAAAAAGCTTCTTGAAAACCTTCCACCATATTGGTATTTTGCTATTTTTTTCCACCATATGCAGCATGGATATATTACTATTTGGCACTTTTAGGGCTTCTTTCTTCAGTCCATGATCTCATTCAATCAGGGACCATGCAGGCAGCATGATGTCACACACTGCACTGTAGGTAATGAGATTTGCATATATCATTGCGAGTGGACAAGGCCGTCCCATTGCACTCACTCATTACCAAGCAACTGGGCCAATGCACCCTGTCTTGCTGTGCTGTGTTGGCAGTGTCATTGCCTGGCAACACTGCATGACAAGACCTTTTCCTTAATCTCATCAAGAAATCCATTTTATTTTATTTTATTGGTGTTCTAGCTGCCTGTAAAAATTCCATTTCATGAAGATGGATGTGCACACAGTCGCTAAACCAACTGCATGTGATATCTGGTGCTATTCTGGCTTCAAGGCCTTAGCAGGACTCTTGCTAATTAGACTGAATGGGGTTGAGGCTATTGCTGTCCTTTGTTTTCATCTTGTGACTTTGAGCATCACATTTTGTGTCCTGTCCTATTGAAGACCCATGCTTAGGTACATTGAGACAGGTATACACAACTTTTGTTATTTTCGCCTTAATTATTGTTTCACTTTGGTTCTTTTATACCTTGTTAATTCCTTTTCCCCTTTACCATATGTAAATAAACATAACACCCCACAGGGCTATGGGAGCATTCAGCAGGCTGTCTTCCAGAAGAAAAGTCACAGATTCTCCCAAAACAGTCTATTACCTTCCCCTCTGTCACAGCTTTCTCATGGAGGCACTGTTGCCTAAACCAGCAAAACAGCTCAGGAGAAGGCAGACAGTCCAACTTGCAGCAGTGAGGACACTATTGAATAAGATGAGATGCATAACTCTTTAAATTATATTTTTTTATTACACTAGATTTGCTGGACTCCACCTATAACTTAAGTAGATCTCTCATACTATTAGTGAGGGAGATAGTTATATCTATAGAAAGAGAGATGTCTGTGTGTACACACATGCACACTAATTTTAATCACATAACTTGAAAATTATAACTATTTTCACTGAAGCTGTAATAATGCTTCCTGTACTTTGTTTTCCTTTGTTTTCCATTTACTAGATAAAGAGAGAGAGAATAATTTATTTTTAATGCCTAAGCCAGTTTTCATCTTTACCTTCCATATATTTGAAAACAGCCATGCTGCAATATGTAATTTATTAAGTGTAATTATTTCCATCTGCAAACATTGCTCATATAAAATAATTTTGAAGTGGCAAAGTAGTTTCCATTTTTTAAAATTTGTCAAAATCTGCTACATCTCTGTGATACTGGAAGCAAAGCAATGCATACAACTACATTTCTGAGAGCAACTGAGAGCAAATGCAAACTTCTGCTTTGGCTCAAGCAAGCTGGCTTAATTCCTTGCACGAATTAATTCTTTCAAACTTCACTGTGAGACATTTGAATGTCATTGAGTTTAATGTAGTTCATTCCAGACAAAACAAAACTGAAGCAGCGATTCTTAGTAGGTTTTGACTCAATGGAGTTGGGCTTCAGTTATTGATGGGTTCAGTCATTGTGGTCACTCAGGCCTACTGTCTGGAGGAGCTGTTGGATCTACTGCTGAGGCTGAATGTTCATGTTGTGGAATGGTGAGAAGTTAGTGGCTCTTACTTATAACTGTTACTTATAACTAATTAACTCTGCATTTGGACAACATGATAGTCAATGGTGGGGTAATAATCAACTCAACAGTTGTTTATCTAGGGGGTACACCCCACACAACATAGTGGAATGCCCTCCCCTTGGAGGCCCGACTGGCGCCAACGCTGATTTTATTCCGGCGCCAAGTGAAAACATGGCTTTTTAACAAAGCTTTTAATAGTTGAATTCACTAGGCACATTATTTCAACTGTTTTAATAGTTTTACTGCTTTAAAATTATATATTGTTTTAACTTGGTTTATGGTTTAATTTGTTTTTAGCTGTGTATATTTACTGTTTTTATACTGTATGCTTTCATCTGTACGCCGCCGTGAGATCTTAATGATATAGGGCGGGATATAAATGTTTTAAATAAATAATAAATAAATAATAAACACCTGTGGTGTGGATTAGGATCAGCATGGAGTACTATTAGTCTGTGCTGAGTAATTACTCATCCCCGGCCCTCTCCTCAGTTCTCCTGCTAATATCCCATTAGCCATTGTTGCTGAAAATCTATCCTGCTGGCTGAACTGGAGTGGCAGCTGTTGCTTTGAGCACTCTTGCCTTGTGACTCTGTGGCTGATGAAATAACCAATGGTGGCCAAGGAAATAATGAACAGTGCCCTCCATGCAACACAGTAACCAACAGTGGTTCAAATAGCCAACTCTGCACAGCGCTGGTTATTTGCATTGTTTATTTCAGCCAAACAACCAACTGCTGGTTAAAATAACCTCTCCACACAACATGATAATGCACGATGGGTTAAATAAACAATCATCAACTATTTAAACCACCTTTGGTTATAGTGTTGTCTGAACCCAGTCTCTGTGAGGCTGTTCTTGAAGACTGTTTGGAAGCTATAGCTAATGCAGAGTGGAACTGCCTGCCTCCTGATCCAAGCTCAAATGGCTTGGCTGCTGCTCTCTAGAAGGACTCTGGCTCCTTACCTGTGTACCCTCATGATCCTAAGAATATGGTGAGGGCATGTCCCTACCTGTAACCTCCATATGAATGAGGACACATAAAGCAATGTGCTCAATAACTAATTTCCACTCTCCTCCTGGCCAGAGCCAAAGCCTGAAACATCAAAGGCATTCTTCAGGTGCAAAGGCCCCCAAACCTTTTTTGGACCTGTGAGAATTTGAGAAACTGCTGTAGGCACAAAATGGATCCCGTGGAAAATGTGGATAGTCACATAATAGCTGCTGTGGTGGTGGGGGATCTGGCTAGTCAAGAGTGTTCTAAAGAGATGTGAGAGGAGAGGAGTAGTTATTATTATTATTATTATTATTTATTTATATAGCACCATCAATGTACATGGTGCTGTACAGAGTATGCTGGAGGCTGGGAGGGAGGAAGGAATAGCAAGGAAAAGGGGGAGAGAGGAGAGGAAGTGCAAGGCTGAGGGTTGGAAGAGGAAGAAACAACAAGGTAAAGAGGTGGGGAGAGAAATAACAAAGATAGAGTTGGGAGGGAGGGAAGGGGAAACAGGAAGGCCAAGGGGTTGAGAAAGAGCAAGACTAGAGGCTAAGAGGGGGACAAACAATGAGCTAAAGAGGTGGCGGGAAGGATAGAGATAGTGACATAGAGAGGAAGAGAAAGAAGATTGCCCTAACGTTTCCCAATTTTTTTATTTAAAAAATATTTTTTAAGGGGGCAGGGAGTGGAGAGCTTTGTGGCCACCCTTAGAGGTGCCCACAGGTGCCACATTGCTTTATAAAAAGGAGGAATTGCATTGGTCCATCTCTTCCCCAGTGGAGTCTAATGTGACAGCAGCTTCAATCAGGAGTCTGTCTTAGCCTTGCTACCTGTGATTCTTTTAACTGAAGTTGCAATGGACTGACCCTGGAATCTTTGCATGGAAAGCCTGTGCTCTATCCATGGAACCATGGCTATTGCCACTAATTTGTAAAAGTCCATTTCCTCTATCTTCCCTGCAAACTCAGTGTTCTCCACACAAATAGCTTTTAATTGTTTATTGGACGCAAATGTTCCATGGACACAAATCATTATACCATTTTGAATTGTTACTCACACAGTAACTGCAAGGGATGCAATTCTCCACTCTTTTTATGTAGCATTAATGTTGTGGTGGTGATGCCCTTTATTATGCCTTTTTCTCTACACCCATTGCATTTCAAGCAGGTTTCATTTGTTTGCCCTATTGTGTGACGTCTCAAAATATTAAATGGTCTGCATTCTTGTATGAACAAGCTCTTAGCTCTATCTGTATGTCTTTTAATTTAGGAACAGCCAAAATATGTGACATTTGATCTTAATTATTCCTATATGGAGTATTGACGACAGTCAATTAATTTAACCCATTTTCTGTTGCAGTCATCTTTATTGAACAGCGATATCATCTTTGTGAAGTTGCATGCCCCTTGGGAAGTCCTGGGCAAATATGCAGAACTTATGAATGTAAGAATGCCTTTCAGGTAGGTGTAGTTATATCTTTGAGCTTACCATCTTGCTTTTTAAACCTAATGTAAAAATTAAAGTGAAATGCCAGTGATTGCTATTTCATGTTAGTGGGCTACAATTTTGAGGTGGTTCTGATTTTTAAATTAAGGTGCTTTATAGCAGTGCTGCTTTTTTCATGGGGTGTTCTGTCCTTAGGCCCTTTAACCCCTTCACTGCTGGAGCCCCCTGCATACTCGTGCCCTGCTGTTTTTTAAACGGACATTTCTTTGAAAACAATGGAAGGTCGAGACGATCCAGGTACGTACAGCAGCACTGAAAGTGCATGCCTGTTGGACGTATCTGGCATATTCGACACCTGTAACCTGCCCGTATGTATGCTGCATCACTAGAGACAAAGATCACCTAAATATCTAAGCATCTATTAGAAAGTAAAAGTTGCAAACTGAATAAGTTAAAAATGTTCCTTGTATTTCAAGAACGATTAAAATATTGCATAATATACTAATGGCCAAATTAATTCCAAAATGTCATTAAGACAATTTGGGTATATTTGACTATATATAAACTTTTCTAAAGTCAAATATGCTTCGCATGAATGTATTTTTATGTATTAAAACTGACACCTGATTTATATTAGATTGTTTGGAGAAATAGCTTCATGATAATTTAGCCAGTTGAAGCCAAACAAAGCTAGCCTATTCAAGCAGCCTAGTTCATCTTTCACCTCTATTAATTTATATTAGTGTTAGCTTTTAAATGTAATGCCATTCTTCCTAATTTGCGGAGTGTATAAACTGAAAGAAAATGAAAGTTCAGAGTTTGCTAAGCAATTACAATCCATGAATAACTTTCACAGATTTTAAACACAGAGTTGATAGGAAAATCTGCCCTTTAGGGCGCAATCATATGCATGTTTAGACAGAAAAAAGTCTGACAACTCCCTGCATTCACCAGCTCATGCTGGTGAATAATGCTGGGAGTTGAAAGACTCTTTTACTGACTGAACATGCATACGATTGCGTCCTTAAGCTAATGATTCCCTTGCTAAAGTATAACAAGTTGGAAAGCTATAGCTATTTCAATATTATATCATGTTAAAAAGTTTTCTTTATCCATAAGTTAAATCTAAAGCACAAAGCTAATATGTCCATGAATTCAAACTAAACAATTTACATGGTGTAATCTGATTATAAAATAAACACAGTGCAACAGTCCAGGTGAGTACAATTTACCAATTTGTCTTTGCAGGTTGTGTACAAAAGATGCACCTTTTCCAGCCCCCCAAATTAGTACCTGCTGTGAAATCACGGAGGCTCCCCATACGGAGCACCCCACCACTATGGCCAGGGACTTCTGCATATGTTCCCCTGAGCAAAGATACCCAGATGCTTTGTTTGCAGGGAGAGTGGTATTTTGGAAGATTCATGAACGACAATAGCATAGAAAGATGCAAAATAACGTGAGCGCTCAGATACTTTGAAAACATGATTATATAATAAAGGGTAAGAATTAACTTGCTGGATCTGAGCAAAGTCCATCCAGACATGCCTTCTGTTTCCAACGATGATCAGCCATATGCTTCTGGGAAATTTACCAAAAGGGCATGAAGGGAGTAGGGCTGGCCCAAGAAATGTTGCTACCAGAGGTGAAGGACTAAATTTTGTGTACTACCATTCCACATACAAAAGCTGACCAGACTGGCAGTTGAATGTTTCTTGAACACTGTCCTCCACTGCACCCAAGGACAACAAGCTAGTTTAAGGGCCCCAGGGAGGCCTTCTGGCACACACAGCTCTAAAGATAATGGCCATTGCCTTCTGCTTTCTCTTACACATCCAATTCTGGTATTCAGAAGTGAGCATGAAGGTTTTATTTAACTACCGTAGGTAATATTCTTCAAGTGTTTATCAGATCCTTTTTAAACCTAACTATAATCCTGTGTAGATGAGAACATCTGGGGATGAGCAGGATCATATTCTCTGGTCCAGCGACCAGCCTCTACACATCGGTAGGCTCTTCTGCATAGAGTTAGTGATGGTGCACTCTGTGAAGAAGAGCCAATCAACATATGGACGATAGGAAAGGCCAATGAGCATGATCCTGATCTCCCCTACCCAGTTATCCTACTTGGTTATCCCTTCTGTAATCTGTACAGGTCTTAAGATAGTGGCCATCATCTCATCTTATGGTAGTTAATTCCATAATTATGCCTCTGGTAAATAAGTACTTCCATTGGTAATTCCACTATCATGAAAAAGGAGAAACACTTCTGTATGTTTACACTATTCATAACTTTCTCTATGTCTACACTATTCATAACTTTTAAATCTCTACATTATTCATAAAGTTATAAACCTCATATCCCCCAAATTTCTCTTCTCTGAACTAAGCTAGTTTTCTAAACTACTTTTAGACATTCCAGGTAATGTTCCCATAGAATTCAAGGGCAGATTTATTTATTTATTTATTTATTTATTTATTATATTTATATACCGCCTCATAGCCGAAGCTCTCTGGGCGGTTTACAAAAGTCTTACCTTTGGTTAAAGCCCTATGACTATTTCATCTCATTTTCACAATAATATTTGAAATTTATTCATTTGAGCTGCTTGAGATGAAATTGCAGTATTCACCTCCTTTTTTAAAAAAATATTTTATAGTCATGTATTCTTAAAATGTCAGTGGTCAAAGCGACCCACTAATTAATTCATTTTCTTATTTTATTTATTTCATTTCTATACCGCCCAATAGCCAAAGCTCTCTGGGTTGTTCACAAAGATTAAAACCATAAAATACAGTGTAAAATATAAAATATGGAAGCTTAAAACCACAATATAAAACTACAACATAAAAGTACAACCAGAATAAAATTGAGCAGCAATGCAGAGATTTAAAATACAGATGTAAAACATCAGAGACTAGGATAATAAAATGATAAAATACTGAGAAAATAAAAAGGTCTTCACCTGGCACCAAAGGACTACAACATAGGTGCCAGGTGAACCTCTCTAGGGAGCTCATTCCACAATCAGGGTGCCACTGCAGAAAAGGCCCTTCTTAAAAATTAAAATATATAGTTACGTAAATTATTCCAAAGGATGGATTTTAACCCAGTGTGCAAATATATATATTACTTTTTACCCTTAGGTGAAAAAAATAAATGTTTTTTTAATGTGGTGATATGTAAGCCTTAACTCCTTCTAATCTATTATCCAGGTGTTTTTGCAATAATTTTAAATTTATTCTAATGTTGTACAATAAGTGCTGTGTGAACCCTTCATATCCAAGAACAGATAGATCAATGCAAAGATGGTATACATAGACATTATTTTTATTTAACATCCAGATGATAACAATATCAAAGAAGCAACAGGAAAGAGAAGTTTTGTTAACACAATCCATAGGAGACATTTGGTCTGATCTTATGAAGGAAGGAAATAAAAACTTAGTATGGGAAGCAATTAGTGCTGTAATAGCGCCATTATTTAATGTATAAGTACATTATACATTCAGCCTTTGAGCAGCTCTACATGTTTCCAAATTGGGGAGTGGACAGAAATGCAAGTTGCTCATCTTCTCTTCCCTTCTTTATAATGTCTGGAGCAACCGGTGCCTGGCCGCAACAAGGGACTGGATGAGGGCTAATAAACTGAAACTCAATCCAGACAAGACTGAGATGCTGCTGGTGGGTGGTTCTTCTGATCGGATGGGGGTTCAACCGGTTCTGGATGGGGTTGCACTCCCCCTGAATGAGCAGGTTCATAGCTTGGGGGTTCTCCTAGAACCATCTCTGTCACTTGAGGTTCAGGTGGCCTCAGTGGCACAGAGTGCTTTCTACCAGCTCCAGTTGGTGGCCCAGCTACGCCCCCTATCTGGACAG
The DNA here is from genome assembly GCF_023053635.1 of Elgaria multicarinata webbii. NCBI lineage: Eukaryota > Metazoa > Chordata > Lepidosauria > Squamata > Anguidae > Elgaria > Elgaria multicarinata. The sequence continues at coordinate 41,167,265 of NC_086179.1, read as the reverse complement.
GGATAACCTAGCTTCAGTTGTCCATACTCTGGTAACCTCCAAATTAGATTACTGCAATGCCCTCTACATGGGGCAGCCTTTGAAGGCGGTTCGGAAGCTGCAGGTTGTGCAGAATGCGGCGGCCAGATTGATAGCTGGAACAGGGAGGTTTGAGCATATAAGACCGATTCTGGCCTGCTTGCATTGGCTGCCTATACGTTTCCGAGCCCAATTCAAGGTGCTGATTTTAACCTATAAAGCCCTACATGGCTTGGGACCGCAATACCTGACGAAACGCCTCTCCCGACATGAACCTACCCATACACTGCGCTCAACATCTAAGGTCCTCCTCCGAGTGCCTACTCCAAGGGAAGCTCGGAGGATGGCAACAAGGGAGAGGGCCTTTTCGGTGATGGCCCCCCGACTGTGGAATGATCTCCCTGATGAGGCTCACCTGGCACCAACACTGTTATCTTTCAGGCGCCAGATCAAGACCTTTCTCTTCTCCCAGGCATTTAACAGCATTTAACAATGCTAAGTTTGTTTTCTAACGGCCCCCAGAACTGTTGTTTTTTAAATGGATACTGTTGTTTTTATACTGTTGTTTTTATGTGTCTGATGGTTTTTAAATTTTGTATAATTTTAATGTTTACTGTTTTAACTTTTGTGAACTGCCCAGAGAGCTACGGCTGTGGGGCGGTACATAAATGTAACAAATAAATAAATAATAAATCTCTCCCCGTGATAAAAAGTACAAATGGCATCTATATTTGGAACTTTTGTGTCTCACCACAATAATGGCCAATGTTTCTCTGAGAATTTTTTATATAACCAGGTTCAGATTCACCTCAGACCTCTTCAACACAAAAATACACAGAATTTACTAATCAGCACCTGTGACCTTGTCTCACACAAGTCAGGGTAAAAAGCAGGAAAGAGCCATTTTTAAATTAAATATGCATTCTAGCTGATATAGTTTTCTCTCACATTACAGATACAAGAAATGCAACAAAACAAAACAAAAACTAATTTACATTTCATCTGTCTAATATGCTAACGTATTACTAATATATTACTAATATAAATAAGGGGAAAGCATCTACCAATAAATGTTGCTGCATGAATATCACCTCTTAGAGAAGAACTGCATCACTAACACCAGCACCACCTGTATGTGTACTGCATGTATTCTAGTGGCAATTACCCAGTGCCAGGCATTGTCTAAACCCAGTATGAACTATTTTTAATGTTCCCCTGTTTGAAACACATTCTATTTATCCAATATGCTATTTAACAGTTCAATTATTGCTGTAAAAGCACAACACTCAACTTGTTTATATATTTGCATTTGCCTTCCAAAAAGCTGACATCAGTTTCCAGGATCCTTTGAAAGAAAAATGCCTCCTGGTCCCTCTTTCCCAGGCATGACATAAATGGAAGAAACAAGAGCAATGAGAGCAAATATATGTTTCCACAATTTCCCTGAACCTAACACTATTGTGTGATGGTTCTGTCTGTTAATCTCTCTTTTTAGTTTCTTCCTCCACCTCTTACAGGCTTCTATCTTCAATCTCCTTTCCTTCCTTGCTAGTTCATACTGTAACTGACGATGGGTTTTCTTCTCGACTGGCTTCATTTTTGCTGTTCTTCCAGGAGAAAAATCTATTACCTGCACCGCCGGTACAAGTTCCTGAACAGGTTAGTGATGTTAATAAGCAGAAATGTTCAACCAGGGAATAAAATCTGAACGAACACTGCTGTTTCCATATATATAGCAATGATAGTGAGAACATTTTACCAATAGATTGTTGGCTTTATTGCAGTTTCTTACATATTTGCATATTCTAACATTTATATTTCATTTGGCTAGTTTAAAAGGCTAAAATAGTCACTCAGTTACCATAAACCCTTAGAGGCAAATTGGATGTTACACCCTCCATGAAATTAGCAATTTAATTTTTTTAAGACTAAATGGCAGATTTGGGACCACAATTCAGACCTGAACTCTGTGGAAGAGGAATCTTTAACCCTTTGTTCTCAGCTGTGGTCGCACACCAGGTTGGATTCCCCACACCCCCTCTTTGCCTTGGGAGGAAAGCTCCCTTTGACACCATTGTGAATGTATCTTGCATCTGGCACTTTTCTCTGTGATTACAAACAGAAGGCACTGACAGAAAAAAAAGCAGGAGGAACCTTTGAAACCAACTAAAGACAGATTGAATACCTCAAAACTAGATGCAAGAGAGCTTGGCAATGAGGAGCTTTTGAAAGATCCATTGACCTCACAGCAAATATTTTCTAGAGAGCTGTGGGATGTTTTATAATGATAGAATAAAAGTTTTGAAAGTAAATTATTGTAGTTTTGTTTCTTGGTGTTCAATAAATAATCATCTAAACTTGATAAATTCATATATATATATATATATATATATATATATATATATATATCTCCATCCTTGTGCAGATCATAATTTAATAGTTGGTGGCAATGTTTTTATATTTATTTATCAATTTTGGATATATTCTATTTCAGACTGGATTACCATTAAAGGGGGAGGGTTGGGAAATGGTTTAGCTAAGATGAGAGCTTAGAGGGTTTTAACACTGTGTGAGTTAACCATATTTTAATGTAGGGGAGGGAAGTTGTTGATGTTACTATAATTAAAAAAGGAGTTAACACATATACCAAAATCCAAAGAACTGTGCAACTAGTTCTGAACACCCCAAGAGGAATTTTGGCTTTCGTTTCCCAAACAGCTTATCCTTGTGCCACATAGCAAACCACTTCTGAAACTGTGGAGACTTTCAAAGGTAGATTGTTACATAGCAGGGGAGGCTCCTGCCCAAAATAAAAAACAAACAAACCTGAGTGGGGGCATCTACTTTTTTAATCCCACCCATGGCTTTTCTGTTCTTTAATTAACAGTGATTTAAATAGCTAGTTTGGTTTGGCTGACACATTATTTGAAGCATATAAGTGGCTTCCCATTTTAATCAGGTTAGAATAATACAAATCAAAGCATTTGGCTTGTCATTAGACAAAAAGTGCATCGAAAGTGTTTGCCTTTTCACCTTTCCTTGGGTTTCTTTTCTCATCATAATACGTAATTTAGTAGTTCCTCCACTGAGTCATTATCATTATTACTGAGTTGATCTGCTAAAAACATGTCACTAAAGATGTGCAAGTGTATTTTCAGTAAATAATTCATTTATGTGAATTAGCTTGTATGAGTACAGGAATGATGCATAATTCCCTCATGTACCTGCTTTCCTTTAAATTATTGAGTGAGTATTTTAGCTGAATGTGCTTCAGCACATGAACATTGCTTTGTAGTACATGGTAGCCTATAACTATATATTGCCACCAAAAATAGTATCTACGTGTCAAGTTCTCTTCCTCTACCCTACAGAGTATAGAAGCACTCAGCCCAAAGTGTGATGTTATCAAGCTGAATCCCTTCTCCACATCACAGACTGCCATCGGCAAAGTTGACACATTGCAGAGTTATGAAAGAGTGTAGAAGAATTATACACAAGGATGCTGTTTTCGGTGGCATCCCCATTTCATGTAGTCAATTTCAGAGCAGTTTGTTAAGAAAGTTAACGGGTATTTTTAAGCTCCTTCTTCCCAGAGCAGTAGGAGGTTTATGTGGCCTACAGCTTTGCTGTGGATTGTTATCCTATGAATCTTTGCAACAGTGATCAATTTATGAAAACAAATAACCACATGTAGGGTCTGTGTAGATGTCGTCTTTGCTCAGGGTGGCTCCGAATCTACCCCTCTCGGTTATATGACACAGCAGTACATTCGAAGCCACCCAGGACAAAGAGGAGAAGTAGTGCAGCTACTTCTCCAGACAGAGCAGGGTCAGCCCGGCTCTTCTGCTGGTCTGTCCTCGCTCAGAGCCACTCCAGGGGCATTCCCGGGTGGAAGGCAACGCCCTATTGGTTGTCAAAAGCCAGGGGAGGGGGTGGGCCCAGTGAGGCTAATGGCTGCTGTAAAGCCAGCATTGCCTCCCCTCGTAAAGACAACTTGCTGCCACCGTGCACCAGTGATAGCGTGGGGTTTGGTGGTGGAGTGGCACCAACCCAGCGCTGTGAAGATAGCCTCCTAGTCAGGAACAGTTGTTGGTAGGCCAAAAATGATGTTATTGGTTAAAAAACATCATGGAACAATTTTTCTTCTGCCTCCCACTCTCTTATATCACAGCAATTTACTTCCTAACGCTGTTTCCTGAAGAGATCTTAATGGCACAAGAGAACCATGGTTATGGTAACTATATGTCCTAAGGTAGTTGTGCAGTCCCATTCCTGGCTAAACTAGACAATACACAGGAGATAACTTAACAATCTTCTGATGGTTAGTTTGTTTCAGTTGAAAAGCAGGCTCATATGTCATGATTGGGAAGACCAATGAGGAGAGGTGCCACATAACTCCCTTCCTGCTGTTTCTGTGGGTCCCATATCCCTTGCTCTACAGCAGGGATGGGGGAACATGAAGCCCTCTGGATGTTATTAGAGTGCAATTCCCATCATCCCTCAGCATTGGTTGTGCTGGCTAGGAAGTTGCAGTCTAACAACCCCTGGAAGGCCGTACGTTCCCCACCCACCGCCCTATAGGAAGGAAAGCAGTCCCTTTGAAGCAAACAAAAAGATCAATCTAGCATCCTCCAACAGCTGCTTTTCATTTTTTAAAAATTGGGAGACTATTCACATGTCTTCTCTGTAGTCTGGCCAGAAGCACAGGGTGCAGACACAGCTGGCTGTGCATCAGAAACCTTCCATGTGGATTCAATGTCTTTGAGTTTGTATTGCCATTATGCTGACCATTTTTCACTTGTTTGTTTTCACCTGTTGAATGGGGATGATTAAATCTAAGAACTGGCATTGCTTTAAGCTCTCAAGCCATATGATTTGTCTTGTGAGAGTTCATAAATGTTGCCACATACTAAGACAAACTGACACTTCAGCCTCTTAAAACAGCACCCTCTGTGATTCATGAGTGGGTGGCAAATGGAAGCAAAATTATTTATTTCCAGAGCTTCCTATTATAGCTTCTGAAGTCCTCATGTTTAAATGTCCTTTGTGTAGTTTATCAATTAAGGTGCACATTTAAAATAAACTAGCTAAAAGCTCCAAGAAATGAAATTGCCAAGAGCTTATTTGGACTTTATTGAGATGTGGTGCTTCTGTTCTGTCGGGAAAGAAATTAGAGGAAATACCATTTCAGTATTACTTTTAACAATGAGTCCACCTCCTAATATTTTGGGTGCAATCCACAAATCATTTTAGACAATGTATCTGGAATTAAGTCTCTCCATCCCTAAATTCCCCATTTCACTTCCCAAGGGTCACTTCCCTGTCACATCCTCCAAAGTCCTGACCATCAATAAGAACTTCTGGTTTGGGTTTTGTGGTGCACTAAAGGGAAGGAAAACCCCACACAGAAGTCCCTGCTTTTTTGAATAGTCAGCCCAGTAGACAAGAGGAACGCTTATTTCCTTTTCCTTCCTTCTCAGAGCAAATAAGTAGTTGTGCTGCTTTAGAGATTGGTCCAAGGAATCTTTCTCTGCTGTCTTTAATGATCCAAGCAGGATTTCACTAGTTTTGACAGCAATATTATAGATCAGATAATCAAACTAATTGGTTCTGCTGAACTTCACACAAGTGGTAGTATCCAATGTTTGTCCTATGTAGAGTAGACCCATCCTATTGAAAAGAATGAGACTTAAATTAGTCACATGAACATACATCCAATTCATTTCAATGGGTTTACTCTACATAGGACTAACATTGGATTCTATCCAAGTGTATTCTGGAAAGTAGTGGCAAGATGGCTATAATTCCCATTCCTTTCATGAAAAGCCCTTCTCCGGAAATTTTCCTTTGTGGAAAGTCCTTGAATTTAACTTCTCCAGTAACTTGCATTGTCCATGAGAGCATGTTTGGATGTACATGCCTCAGTTTAAGTAACTGCTAACTTTATGCATCATTTGGTCTTGCCTTTCATGTGCTGCAGGATTGAGAAACAATTAAGCAGGTTTCGAGGATGGTTACCTAGGAAGCCAATGAGGCTGGACAAGGAAAGACTGCCAGACCTGGAGGAGAACGACTGCTACACTGCCCCATTCAGTCAGCAAAGGATTCATCAGTGAGTGTTATTATAAGCAAGACCAATTTTGAGATGAGCAAACACTGTTTTCAGTTCATATTCAAGGTAGAGCCTAGCCAGCATATCATTAGGAATGGACCCCTACTGCACTGCTAGAAATTTTGCTCAAATATTGCCTTTTGAGCCCTCTCCATCATATTTTCAAGACATTTACACATTGCCAGATAAAAAAGGGGTCTTGAAGACACTGATATTTGCCATCACTTTTTGGCATAAAATATTCAAAGCCATGTACAAACATAACTATAACAATTACAAAAGCAATTAGAAAATCAAATGACTAATAAAAGTCTGTTTATTCACATGGAACCTGTTAGCTGGATTGGAGTTTGTGTCTTGTTCTGTTTAATGTAGAGCATCTAGATTTGTAGGTGCCCTAGAAATGATAACATACTTTACTAAATTAAATAAGATACATTTTAAAATAGGGTGCATTATAATGCATGCTTGTCAGTTTTCAGATAATAGGTTCCACCTGGAATGCAGATAATAAAAATAACCTTTTACTTTTACTTTTTAACCCCTCACTGTGACGCATTAATAATGCTCATTATTCAAAGAGCTCATTATTCAATTTTTCTACAGACATTTGAAGGAGTAGTTAACCAGAAAATCAAAAGTGGAAAAGAGAAATGAATATTTGAACTAATTAAGGCATACAAAAATACTTGCATGTCATGATGAAAGCAAAAGTAACTGTAATGCTACATTATGTTTTGAATTACCTTATCCTTGGAAGTCTCAGGGGTAAATACATTAGGAATCATCATCATCTTTAAAAAAGAAGACAAAAGAGCAATCTAGGCAATTAGCTCATCACTTAGGTCCATTTATTAGCATAGCATGCTTTGATTCCCTGTTGGGATTTGTAGTAGGTCTGTTTCATAACACATTTTGATCCTTCCATGAGAACGATGACGGACAAGATTTCTGTACAAATAGTGATAAATTGGAATGATGTTTGCATGGGCTTCGGATCTGTTTGTTGGGGTTTTTTTTTATTGGGGGGTGTGTGTGTGTGTGTTGTAATTGTCTAACACAGTCTGTTCTAATAACTCACCCCTTAGTGTTCTCAGGGAAGTGAAGGTAAAATGGCCAGAATCTACCTTTGTGTATCTACAGACTTTCCAGTAAATCAAACAGTTGTTGCATAGACTTTTATTAAAGGATAACATTAGATTTGGGCCAAAACTGAAGTTTGCAATGTGGAATGTTTCCAATCCAAATATATCAAAAGAAATTAATTGGCTGGCGTGTTTCCAGCTGCAGTCATGTTAGGCTATTTTTTAGATGACAGTTTGGTTTATTGCCTTTATTCTGCCTTGTTAAGCCATTACAAGAGCATTTTGAAATTTCCAAGTTATCAGTTTCCCTCATCTCTTAGGATAGCACACTGTAACAATTTCTGCTGCTTGGCATGGTCAGAAATGGAATAGTCCTGCATAATTGATTGTGTTGAACCAAACATTTGAGATGTCTCTCTGGCATTCAGAAAGATGAGGTTGTACGCTAAGCCCCAGACCTTTCTTAGGAGTTTAAGGTCATTATGTTCCTCTGTCTGAGTAGGTAATCACAAGTGTGCAGCCCAATCCTATGCATCTTTATTTTGGAGTAGATCCCACAGAGTTAAATGTCCTTAGACTTTCATAGGGGGAGCATAGTTTGTTGATAGAGCTCATACAGAAGGTTTATTTATTTCACTTATATACCGCTCCCATAGCCAGGGCTCTTTGGGCAGTTTACAGAAATTCTAAAATTGAGATAAAAACAAGTATACAAAATTTAAAATTCTAAAACACAGAACATACACACATAAAGCATTAAAAACCGTTAAAAACTAAACATGTGGGTGATTAAGATGTGCCGCCATATGCCTGGGCAGTCTCTGACATCTTTAGCTAAACAATAACAGATGATGGGACTGATCTTTCTGCCAGAGCTGCTGTGAGCAGAATAAACAATACTAAATTACACACACAAATTGTCTCAGCTAGCTTTTAGCTGCAGATTTAGACAGGGAAAAGTAACCTGTTCTGTTCAATCTGCCAACTTGTGAAGTCCAACTGAAGTTGATTTAGTTCCATTGAAGTTGTGCCTCCCATGAGCTGTCATTAGCGTTCTTAAAAATGCTTTCAGACAACACAATGGTCAATGGTGGGGTAATAATCAATTCGACAGTTGTTTACCTAGGGGGTACTCCCCACACAACGTGATAATAATCAATCATGGTGTGGATTAGGAGGAGTGTTGTGTTGACTATTAGTCCATCTCGAGTTGACTCACTCATTCCCCACCCTCTCTTCCCCCTCAGTCCTCCCACTAATATCACATCAGCCATTGTTTCTGAAAATCTATACTGCTGGCTGGACTAGAGCAGCAGCCACTCCTTTGACCACTCTTGCCTTGTGACTCTGGGGCTGATGAAATAACCAATGGTGACCAAAGAAATAACCAACGGTACCCTCCACACAACACAATCAATAACTTTGGTTCAAATACCCAACTCTGCACGGCATTGGTTATTTGTGTTGGTTATTTTGGCCAATTAACCAACCATTGCTTAAAAAACTCCTTCCACACAACATGCTAGCCCATGGTGGGTTAAATAATCAGCTGTCAACTATTTAAACCAACTTTGTTTATTGTGTTCTCTGAACCTAGTCAGTGTCTTTCAAATACCTCTGAGCAGGAATTTCATATTGTATTTCAGTTATTAGCATTTTCTAGCATTCTGCTAGTGATTTGTCGGAGATGTCAGTGATGCTTTTTTGTATTGTCATGAACATATAACTATCTTTCTTGCTTGTGATGTTTTCAAAAATAGCTTCATCATCCACAACAAAGACACATTCTTCAACAACGCTACTAGAAGTAGAATCGTTCATCATATTTTACAGAGAGTGAAATATGAAGAAGGAAAAAATAAAATTGGTAAGTATGAGACATTAGCAGATTTGACTATAGTTTAGCCTTTCCAGTATGTAGAATGTTAGTCTTAAGTGATGTCATGGCACCCATATGATAACATTACTACCTACTGAGATGTACCAGGCTTTGGTGTCTATAAGTTCATTACTATTCTTCAAATATAGACCAGTTTACAATAAACTCTGAGAAATATTTATGTACAATAGATGTTTCTAGATTTTATTCTTTCTCTTTGCTTATGTTATTCTGCAACAATATCACACCTTTAAAACCTGTTTTAAAGAGTTTCCTGTTCCCCTTCCAACATGAAACCTTATTATATTATAGTCATTCCAGATCTGCCTATAGGATATTCAATTTTTTGTTTGCTTGTTAACAGGTCTGAATCGATTGCTTACTAATGGCTCCTATGAAGCTGCATTTCCTCTTCATGAGGTATTTTTTCCATTTAATTTTTCTTAACAGGACCAATTTCTTCCCAAACTACTTTTATCACCACTGTCATCAATGCATTAATCCTGATTTTCATTGATTTAGGGGGAGAGCCAAGTTCATTCTTCTAGGGACAAATGAGACCCATGAGACAAATCCTAGCTCCTTTTCTAGAAATACTTGCCTTTGAAACTCTGCGCTTTTTTCCACATCATCAATCTATTGTACAATAAATACAGATAAAATCCCAAGGATTTAAAGATTTCAAAGAATAGTTCATATGCATGAAAATGTTTCTGAAAATGATACTCACTGCGCAGGCCATTTGTGGCTTTAAGGTAAAAAATGGTGTCTAGTAGAATCAGATCTGGATGACACTAATAAGTTGGTGAAAATTCAGGAGTATCAGTATTACAATGTGCTCTTGCTTGCTTGCTTCCATAAGAAAGCAAAGTGTTGCATTCTGTATCAGATGAAGCTTCAACATGTTTTCAAGAGCAGTTGCACATAAAGCATGTTTCAGTAATCAAGCCACGAAGTTACCTGGGCATTTCCCCAACTCTCAGACCTGCCATATTTTGTTGCTAGGGTTGTGTGCATGTTTGCACGTCCAAAACAGCTGTTCCACATGCATGCAGGTCTGAATGCTCATCCCATGTGATTTCTGGATCAAGATACATGTCTTAAGATGTGCGCAGTCATGTAAGAAAAGTCACACATCTAACTCACATATCTGAAAGCAAAGATGCCTACTTTTCTGGACTGACCTGAAAGATGAATGCCTTTGCTATGAAACATGTAGTGCAACCACTCCTTTATAATGTTTGCATTTACCTAAACACAGAGATCTTTTGCTGAAAATCAAGGGGGGAGACTTTTATTCTCAAATGTAAAAGAAACTACAAAAACTAAGTTTGTCTCCTGTGAACACACTTTAAAAGTCTTTCAAAAGTTTCTGGGAGGTTGTAGACCCCAGGTGAAGAATCCTAATCTGAGCAATAGCAATAAAAAATGTTAAAAATAATAATATTAAATCTATCTACTTTTCTTACATTGGTTGCATATTATCAAAATTATCATTGAGAATGTTTTTGGCAATGGATATTTCTTAACTTATTTCTCCTCAACTACATTTATTTTAGGGTAGTTACAGAAGTAAAAAATCCATAAGAACCCATGGGGCTGAAAACCACAGGCATCTACTTTATGAGTGCTGGGCTTCGTGGGGAGCTTGGTATAAATACCAGCCTTTGGATCTTGTACGGTAAAACCTTTTAAAAACCAGTTCTTAAATTCATACTATTTGGTGTGTATGAATACATAAAATCAACTCATGAAGTGGAAGGGAAATATTATCTACATTACTTCAGAATCCTAAAGACTGTTGTTATTATTATTTTTCACTGAAGGTGGCTGTTCCACAGCAATTTTATGGCGCATACCTACATGCATCTCAGTTGTGTGAATGGTTCCATGTCTGTCCAGATCACATGCTGATCTGGGTTCGGAAGGCCTGAGGGCATCCAAATATGTATGGCCTTGCAGTGTTATCATATCTTGTGCATTTCATAATATCAGTGTACATGTGGATGTCTATCAGAAAGTGTGGTACCTCCAGAAAATTTTAAACTATTTCTATAGTTATAACAAACTAGATTTCTGGCACTGGTAAGTCCCACATTGGCACCCCAGATGGCATCTTGCCCGCTTGAGGACTGCAGTATGAAGTCATAAGTCTGAATACAATATCCTTAGTTAAAAAGTAATGGCTTACATCCCACTCCTAAGATCTGATATGCCAACGTATAAGTGCTGAAAATGAAGCACGCCAACTTCCCTTCCAATCCTTCATCACCAAAGGTGACATTCCATCCGCATTGCAGGCAGATAGTCCACCATCAGAGGTTACAAGTGATGTGAAGTTGGAGACATTGTTAAGTTGATAATTTAGACTTGTCTTCAGAAGTCTGCGGATGAAGCAGTACAATAATAATACACTTCTCATATAGCTACAGATGTTTGTTTCTTAATGGAAAATGTTTCTAAGGAAATGCTAGATGTAGGGTCTTTTACTCAACACTTCTTTGTAAGTACTAGAAGTGAGATATTAAGTTATTTTAGAAAAGTTTTCAGTCAATGTAAGTTACTTCACAAGCAAGGAAATTACTTTGTTATTATTCCCTTGCAGTGGCATATGCTTCGGGGTATCGGTATAAATATCTTTATGAAATGTCATTCAGACTTTTGTCATTCGGACTCCATAGGTAAATCACCAGATACCATCCCCCTGTTCCAATTTTCAGCATTCAAGGGGCAGGAAGCAAGGGTATATACTCAAGATCACTGATCAAAGCCAACTTTAAAGCTTCCCTTCCATTTGCCATATGCTTTTGATGTATGTTTGTTCATGAAGTACCTGAACTCCTCACTGCCCAAAAGTGCTGGGAGCAGTCTGGACCGAATGTTTTGGCCCAACACTAACATAAACTATGATTATTCAGAATGTAAGTGTGTAGTTCCTAGTGAGAGTTTCTCTGTGATACCCATTAGTCAGTCCATGATCTCATAGGTACTCTTCAAAGATACCAATGAGTAAATGAGCCAAAGAGGCTAAACTGCTCTGCCAACTTAACACTATTGAGGTTTACCAGATCATATTGAAGTCACATGGCTAGAATAGCATAAATCTGCAGTATCAACACTGGGCCTGTTCAAATGACACTTCAGGCTCTGTGGTTAGCAAAACTGTGGTTCTCTGGGGTTAGCACTAACCACAAGCCGTGCTGTCGCACACAACACTTTAAGCCACGGTTAGAGCCACTAACCCTGCTGCAGATAGTCGGACTGTGGTTAGTGAGTGAGCAGGGTTTAGCAAAACACATTGCACAAGACACCTTAAATCTTGCTGCTAGAACAAAAGCCTTAACCAGCAGGGTTAAAGGTGTCTTCTGAACAGGCCCATTCATTAATTTCAGTTTTATCACACCAGCTAGCCACTAATGTTGCCAGAAAAATACAGTGTGTGAATGGAATTGTATAGTGCTGTATGTATGTAGACTTGGAATGCTTCACGTTCTTTATAAGGGAAATGCTGTCCTTCCACTGGCAGGCAAATATTTTTTTTATTCAAACAGGCCTCTGGTGCATAAGTGGGTCTGTTCAGTTGGGTGCTGTTTTTATTATTGTTGTGGTTTTTTTGCATTTTAAATTTATTTATTATTTTAATCATTTTTTTAATTCATCTATCATTGTCAGCTGCATTGCTTGCCTTTTTCTTGGTAGAAAAGTGAGGTACAAATCAAATAAATAAATATAAACAAGCTTTGTTAAAGGTTCTGGTTGATCTATTTTCGGCCTGGATTTGGTTTGCCAGTTATTATTATAAGAACAACCCAAAAAGCACTCCAAGAGTTAAAGATCAGAAAAATATCTCTAGTTGTCCACATTTTAAATTTCTCCATGCTTGATCCAGCTTATTGTCTGCGCTGTTCCAGTCATAGAATCATAGAATAGCAGAGTGGTAATCTTCTCAATTTCTCCCAGTTCTATGGGAGAAAGTAAATGGACTATGATCTGGGAAACAACTGTGTAAATTATATGGGGAAGGTTGATGTAAAGGATCACCAGACAGGGAGAAATCACGTTTCCCTACCATCACGTACCGTTGCTCTGCTCCCCGCTTTGCTTCCGCATTGCGGAAGATTACCACTTGATAACTACCATCTTGCCTGATCAGCAGAAAACTTAATGACTAGATGCATCATCCCTGGCTTCCTTGACAGATATGACATCATGTGCTAATTAACTAAGCTACATATATGATGGTTGATCCTTGACAGTAGTTTGGTACATTCAGGATACGTTGTGATAGATTGGTAAATTAAGGCGATGAAAACATCACCTGTGTACTTTGTACAGATAGTGGATAATGGGAGTGGAGACCTATGCAAGGTTAGTTGAACATATGCATGGAATCTGCACGTATACAACTGTTTCTGTTAGTGCTAAGAGAGTGCTACTTGCATACAGAGCTGGTCAGACCATTGCTCAGAGCACTCTGTCCTGGAGGAGGGTGCACACCAGAGAGCACTTTGACCAGGTTCCTTCAAACCTGGAGTCAGGCCTGTATAGGCTCATGAGATCAGCATGTTACATAAACTGGTCCTAAGTGTATGCTAGGATCAAACTGGTAGGAGAGAGGCAGAGTTGCCAAAGCAGGCCTTATGGAAGTGAAAATGATCTAATGAAGTTCATTCATCCTTTATTGATTGTTCTTTTGGCTTTGGCTATCTAAAGTACACTTCCATATCTATCAGCGATAATACCCAACAAATTCCGTGACAGCGTTGGGAGAATGAAGAGGCTGAACTATTGATCTAACCATGTACACAATACAGTCCAATTTCTAGTACGAATAAGTGTTCTGTCAGTGGTGTCATCTTTTTTTCTTAATAAATGGCAATGTGATGTGAATTATGCCATTTAACTGTATCAGTGGAAACACACAACAATAAAACAACTTCTGGCTGTGCTCTTTTAAGAATATGGGTGAAGAGACATTGTGGATCCCATTCATACATAGAGAGTAATTAGATACACCTACTTCAGCACTTTTTAAATGTATAAATTAAGACTGGCATCATTTTGTCTCAGGGAAATAGCTGTTCATTAGTATCAGAAGTCACAATGCGTGTGCTGCTTTTTGCAGCTGCAGGATTGGTCAGGGATCTCAAGCAGAGAAGGGAAAGCAGGTTTCTCTGAAGCAACTTTTAGTCAGAGAACAAGAGGAAGCAGCATTCATGCTTGAGAGTGGGGAGCAGCAGCATAAAGAAATCTTAGATGCATGTGTTGCTTCTACTTTGCTTCCTAATTTTAAATTATAGACTTGGATTCAAGTAGGTCTTGTAAATACTTGCTGTAAATCTCATAGGCTTTAAGTTTTCCTTTTTACTGGAGCAGACACAGATTGCTGTTCAGAATGTCAGCTAAACATTTATAATAATAATAAATTAATAATAATAATATATTTATTTATTTATTAACCGCCTCTCCTTTTGGATCGAGGCGGGGAACAACATTAGAACAGGAATCATCTTGGTTTTACATTGATCTGGATAGGCCTGCCGGAAAAGGCTAGTCTTTAAAGCTGCCTTAAAATCACACAGAGAGTTAATTTTACGAATCTCCTCCGGCAGGCCATTCCACAATCTGGGGGCAACAGAAGAAAAGGTCCTCTGGGAAACTGATGTCAGCCTAGTTTTAGCTGACTGAAGTAAGTTCACCCCAGAGGACCTGAGTGTGCGGGGCGGACTATATGGGAGAAGGCAATCCTGCAGGTTACCTGGACCCAAACCATTTAGGGCTTTAAAGGTAATGACCAACACTTTGTACTTTTCCCAGAAACTAATTGGCAGCCAGTGGAGTGATTTTAATGTTGGGGTAATATGCTCACTCCTAGATGTACCGGTGACCAACCTGGCTACCATATTTTGAACTAGCTGAAGTTTCCGAACTAGGTACAATGGTAGCCCTATGTAGAGTGCATTGCAGAAGTCAGGCCTTGATGTTACCAGCGCGTGCACTACTGTCTTTAGGTCTTCTGACTCTAAGAAGGGGCGCAGCTGGTGTATCAGCCAAAGCTGATAGTAGGCACTCCTGGCCGTCGCATCTATCTGGGATGTCATTTGGAGCGACGGATCCGGGAGCACCCCCAAACTGCGAACACAGTCTTTCAGGGGGAGTGTAGCCCCATCCAGAACTGGTTGACACACCTCCAAACCTAGGTCAGAGCCCTTGACAGCAAGCACCTCTGTTTTGTCTGGATTCAGCTTCAGTTTGTTTTTCCTCATCCAGCCCATTACCGTCTGCAAGCATTCATTCAGAGGAGACACACTATCCTTAGCTGATGCTGTTATTGAAGGCATAGAGAAATATATTTGGGTGTCATCAGCATACTGATAGCACCCCGCCCCATGCCTCCAGATGATCTCTCCCAGCGGTTTCATGTAGATGTTAAACAGCATTGGGAATAGGATGGCACATTGTGGTACGCCATACAACAGCTCCTTTTTTGAGGAGCAACTATCCCCCAGCATCACCATCTGGAATCTACCTGAGAGGTAGGACTGGAACCACCAGCATCACCATCTGGAATCTACCTGAGAGGTAGGACTGGAACCACCGGAGCGCAGTGCCCCTGATTCCCAAACCCCTCAGGCGTTCCAGAAGGATACCATGGTCGATGGTATCGAAAGCCGCTGAAATATCCAAAAGTACCAGCAGGGACACACTCCCCCTGTCAATACTCATGCGGAGTTCATCCACTAAAGCGACCATAGCTGTCTCAGCTCCGTATCCTGCCTTAAAGCTGGTTTGAAATGGGTCTAGAAAATCTGTATCATCCAAGACTGCTTGGAGTTGGAAGGCAACTGCCCTCTCAATCACCTTGCCCAAAAATGGAAGATTTTATACTGGTCTGTAATTATTAAGGTCCAGGGAGGGCTTTTTTAGAAGCGGCTGTACCACTGCTTCTTTTAAACATGGTGGAAAATTCCCCTCCCTGAGAGATGCATTAATAATACGTTGTAGTTGTAGTCTAACTGCATCTCCTCCCTGGGCGACCAGCCAAGTAAGACAGAGATCGAGAGGACAAGTTGTCTTCCTTACTCGTCCAAGCAGCTTGTCCACATCATCAGTACTCACCAACTGAAACTGATCCAGTGTAATCCTAGATCCAGTGTAATTTAGGCCAGAAGATTCTTTCATGCAGCAAAGATGGAGTTCTGCAGCTGTTGCCAGTGTGTCTATATGCTGCCAGCCCCACTGTCCTGGCTGCAAAGGGCCACATTGCGGTTATACGTTTGTCTATACAATGAGAAGACTCGTGGACAAAAACAATTTGTCTGCATTGGCTTAGCAAAGACAGTGACTGTCAGTATAACAGTGTCATCAGACGAGTGTTTTATCCCATGCTCGCAATTGGCCATTTGTGGGTCATTTCGACGACACCGTGGTCTTGCTGCACATTTCCCACTCCATTTCCCTGTTTTTGCATCTTAAAATAAGCCACAGAAAACCCAACTTTTTGAAATAAGACAGGATTTGCCAGGATTTCCTGCAATGTGCAGGAAAGTTCCGCTATAAAGGGCGCTGTTCCCATTGTTCTATAGGGGCCATGTGGTCTCTGCACACTCCCTCGTGTAATTTGAACTTGTCCGCAATGCGGAAGCAAAGCGGGGAGCAGAGCAATGGTACGTGATGGTAGGGAAACATGATTTCCCCCTGTCTGATGATCCTTTAAGTCAACCTTCCCCATATAATTTACACAGTTGTGTCCCAGATCATAGTCCATTTACTTTCTCCCATAGAACTTACTGAGAAATGAGCCCAACCCCACTCCTTTATCTTCATACCTTGCCCCTGGGTTTCTTTTCACAGTGTGACACATAATGATATATTGACAGACCCCAGCTCTGGCAGCAAGACTGTTGTTTTCTTTCCAGACAATGACACTGGGTAACTTTATGTGGTGTGAAAGCAGTTATACAAATTGATTTGGCTCTGATCTTCAGCAAGTCTGAAGTGTCAATATTTGCATTAAAATGTGTTTATTTTTGAATGCATCTAAGATTAGGACTTTGGGCATCCCTGGTGCCCTAACCTACATAATCAATGGGGAATGACAATTACATCATCCTCAAATAATACTGTGAGAGAGAGAACATGGCAGAAGAGATACTCAACGTAGAAAAAGGTTTTAAAATGTTTTGTGATTGATTAATGTTGTAGGATTATCTGTTGAGATCGAACCTAGCTTCTGGATTCCAGTAGAAGGGACATAAAACTATGTAGTGTTTATATACATGAAAAAGTAATATCCCCAGTACCCAGCAATTTTCACGGGCATTCATTAGAGCAGTAGATTCCCATCTTTAAAAAAAAAAAAAAAGCTAATGAAGCAATTATCTATGGATTTCAAAATCTAACATTCTAATTGTACTTTCAGATAGTCTAAGAATATCCTTTTATATTAAGAACCAATACTATTAAAATGTTCACAACCTTGCTGCATTGTGTTTTTGACAGGCGGTATTTTGGTGAGAAAATTGGCTTGTACTTTGCCTGGTTAGGCTGGTACACAGGAATGCTCTTCCCAGCTGCCTTCATTGGACTGTTTGTCTTTTTGTACGGAGTAGCCACATTGAACCACTGCCAAGTCAGGTGAAGTAAAAACAGAACATTGCTACTAGTCAAGCCATCTCTCTCATTAACCTCTGAGAACATTGTGTATATTTTTGTGCTTGTTGGCAAAGCTAGAAAATCCTTTAGAAAGTTCTCTTTTCTTCCAGACCTTACATAACTTAAGCTCAGAAACTTAAAGGGGAAAACAATTCAGTACACATTATACATATGGAAATGGCAATTCTAAACAAACTGCATTGATAATTGTCCTCTTTGATGGAGTTCACACAATCAGGGAGTGAAAAAAGTCACCATGGCTTCTGCACATGTTGGTTGTGTACCACCTAATTACCATAATTACCCTTGCCAGGCGCAGCTTCTTGTGACATCTGAACCTGGCAAGAGTGGCTGGCAGGGATTGTTTACAAACCACCCAAGACTCAATGGATTTTTCTAGGGTTCCTTTTTTCACCACCTACCCTTGCCAGGTTTGGATATCACAACAAGCCGCACCTGGCAAGGGTAATTAGGTAGTGTGCAACCAGCATGTGCCAAGCGGGAAAATAAGCTGTGGTAGCTTATTTTCCTTCCCTGATCATGTGAACCCACACATTGCATTTATCTTTTTCTCTTTCCTCTGTCCCCCACAGTGCCCTCTATCTCTCCACCCTGTGTCTCCATGCGCCCCTGTATATGTGTGTCTTTTCTCCCTTTGCCGTGTGTGTGTGTATACACGTATTCTGTACTATGTGTGAAACAAATAAGAAATAAGTAGGGAGCTGAACAGTTGGGTAATTCACAGATACTTCAATTAATTTGGGCTATTTATCATCCTCAATGATTCCCAGTGGTAAAATGGGACAATGTGTTCTAGAATGTCCTCTAAATGATAGTTGCTTAACTCCTTTTGTCATCTGGGGTTATTTGTTCTGAATGCATTCATTCCTGCTTTCTGTTTTAAGTATGCTCTGCCTTCTGAACTTCCAGGCTCTATCCCCTAGGTTGGACATCAAGGGCCTAGATATCTGGGTCTAGGTATCTGCTCTCTGATACATCCAGGAGAGCCTCCATTTTCTTGTGCTGCTCATGTGTCAAATACAGACATGAGCATGACCTAAACAGAATTATAGTGACTTGTACAATTGTTTTTTGCAGCCTAAATGCTTGTCTTGTCATTTCTGTCACAAGTTCACTTCATCGCATAGAGCTGTGTGCCACCTGTGTGTGTTGGCATGGAAAGGGTAGTGAGTCAGAACAGTGTCAGAGGACTAGGTTTTATCCTAAGATTATTTTATGAATTATATGATACATTGGTGCTTGGTGACTAGAGAACATTCCTCTACAGCAGATGCAGTATTACATATCACTGAAAGGGTCACCTGATATGGATGATGGTTCCTCCAACTGGTGTACTATGGACAGAAATACAGGGAAGCATTTAATGAACACAACAATCCACTTATACTCACCCATTTATAGAAATCCAACTCTCAGCATTTGGAACAATCCTAATTATAGAAAATGACATCTCATACCTGTCCTGACTTCAACATAATGAAAAAACACAATGTTCTGCATAACAACTCTGGAAAATATTAAGTTCATGTGATGATCTGTTGGCAAAAGGATATCATTGCAAAAACCTGTAACAACATGTGAACACTCCATTACGTGTATTCAGATCAGCAATTTACCTTCTGTGTACACATGTATACAGATTGTACACATGTAGAATGTAACATATTGAACCATCAATTGATGCACATGCATGTGTGAATCAACTTTGAGCCTGAATCAAAAATGTCTTGTTCCAGGTTTCACTGATTCAGATATCAGGAAATGGGCAAGATTTTATACGGCACACCACCCTATTGGCAAAATTATAAAAGCTCTTTGAAGTATGTTAGTTATAAACTCACCTATTAATTATTTTCCCTTTTCTCTTCCAGTAAAGAAGTCTGCCAAGCTACAGAGATTATAATGTGTCCTATATGTGATAAATACTGCCCCTACATGAGGTTGTCAGACAGCTGTGTTTATGCCAAGGTAAATATATCAATTGCTTTTTTTCTTTCCAGCAGCAGATTTTTTTAAAAAAACTAAGTATCATGAAAAACATGTGGTTTTTAAAAACGTTTCATCGTCATTAAATTTCACTCTCATGCAAATGAATGCAACTTCTTCAAATGACATGCCTCTACTTAAGGAATTTACAGAGCAATTCTATGGTACCTGGGAGAGTGTCCCAGAGACCATAGAATATAGCAATTTCCTCTTCCGAGGCCATTGATACAAGTGGAGATTGGAGCCCTCTCTCTCTCTACACTGCCAATCCCTTAGGATTGTGCTCTTAAGTAGTAATGAATGTAAGACCAAGCACAGTATGGTAGAAAAATGGTGTTTTGGTATGTGTTGTTGATAGATAAATAGGGAGAGGGGAGATTGGAGAGGAGGACAGCCCCAGAGATATGATGTGATGAAAACATTTTAGAATCCTGAAAACATCAGCTTTCATAATTTCCCACCATAAAAACAACATTCTTTCCCAGTAAATCTCAGTCATCTATCACTTACCATTTTCTGGTGCCATTCTGCACTTACTTTTCCTTGGTGATCTAGATTTGACACGGATTTGACACATGAATTTGTACCCATTCATGTGACAGCAGGAAAAATAGCCAATGTGTGCCAGGGTCTGAAGAGGCCTTTGCACAGCTGGCAGTTGTATCTCTGGGGTTTTATTCTATATGCATTCTCAATATAATGAATTGCTTACCGGTATAAGAGGGCCTATGCTTTTCCTTCAGGAGAACAATTCATGTAGTCTCTCCTTTGATGTTTCAGAAAGGCTCAGTCAAGGGGGAGTATTAGCCTAGGCTTCCAATCAGCTGATTTGCTGAAATGGTGGACTGGTAGTAAAAAATGTACCAAATAATTTGCTTGTTACTGATAGCCCAGTTATGTAAAAAAAAAAAACATGATTGTGTCCTTAACAGTAATCCAAAGTAGTTCTTTCAGTTCAAGCAGACTAGAATGTAAATCTTATTTTTATAAAACAGAAAAAATGCAGGGTTTTCCCCCCACCAAATGAAAAATTAAACTAATTATCTTGCCCCAGGTAACACATCTTTTTGACAATGGAGCTACTGTCTTTTTTGCTGTTTTCATGGCTGTGTGGGGTAAGTCTTGCTTTAAGGACAGATATAAACCCTATGGTGGCATTATACACGAACACACATAAGAGGCATGAGGATGTGCATCATAGCACTGACATTCTTGGGTATACCAGGCCCATCCTCTAAGAGCTTGTCTACATTAAAACAAAATGCAAAAAACACTGCTTTCTGCTTCTGTTTTTGTTCTGGGGGTTGTTGTGGTGTTGCAATCAGTCAATTTCATGGGTGGCTCAATGGTTTGAATGGAATAGTTCCTATCTCTGCCCCATGCTTCTTATGCATGTTAGTGCAGCTTCCTATGTTCTACATTTCATCCCCAAAGGAGGCTAAAATACTGCTGCAGAGAAGTCAAGACAACATTCCTCCTTCCATGTACAATGGTGATTTCAGAATTAAAGTAACAGATTTGTAACGATATGTTTGATTAGAAATCTTCTAATGCTGTGGCCATGTTAATCTTCAGGATCAAAGTGCATGCTTCAAGGCTGGAAAGGGGGAGCATTTTCCTCATTTGACAGCCTGTTGCCCTTAAACATAATAAATTCCTTAATTGAGCGATAAATGGACTCTTCAGCAAGTTGTTTTTTGAAAGCAATACTCCATGAATACTATTTGGTCATCAAAATAGTTGCAGTTTAAATGTCTGTTTATGCAATAAAAGAAAATATTGCACCCTGATGAAGATATCCATGAAATAGTAATGAATGAGTGGCTGGGACCTGAACTGATGAGTCCAAATTACAAGAAAGGGGATTTCAAGAAAACATTAGGAAGAACTTCCTGATGGTGAGAGATTTCGATGGTGGAGCAGACATGGTGTCTTGTTTAAGCCACAGTGCATGTCGGCGCCATTTGCCTTATTACCTGCCCAGGTGCATTGTTATGTCATCTGAACCCAGACAGCATGGTTTATTGGAGGGAAACAAACCTCAAATTACCCATGAGATGTTGCTGGATTATTTGAGGTTTGTTTCCCCCTCCAACAAGCCATGTCATCTGGGTTTGGATGACATGTCAAGCTGCAGGCAGATGATGGCACCCAATATGTGCTGTGGTGACCGAACCCATTGGGATGTGGTAGACTCTCTTCACTTTAGAGTTTTTAAAGTAGAGACTAGAGGGTCAGCTACCATGGATGCTATAATAGTAGATTTCCTACATCAGCACGGGGTTGAACTAGATGAAATGTGAGGTCCCTTCTGACTCCATGCTTCTATGATTCTATAACTTACCTACTTTTTACAACGTGATCTTGTATATAGTTTTTCTTCCATTTCTCTACCGTAGCAACTCTTTTCCTGGAATTTTGGAAAAGAAGACGAGCAGTAATCGGTTATGACTGGGACTTGATAGACTGGGAAGAAGAAGAGGTTTGTGCGGATATTTTGCAGCTTGATTAGCTATAGTAAGACGACAGTTTAGTAAGGTTGGCTGCAAAATAGAACTTCAAACTTAACAGGAATAGGAATTCCCCAGCCCAGAGTTTGCTTCTCTGCCTTTTTCTTTCTCAGCCTTTCTAGGCCGTGGCATTTTATATTAGCTGAATCACTGACACAGCAGGTGAACAAAATCAGTCGAGCAACAGTTCCTAAAATAGAGTGAGTGGTAGCTGTGTAGGCAAAGCGAGGCAACTTTGTGACGTCTTCTTAGGCCTATTTCTCACTGAGAACTTGTACACTGACTCAGCTATAAAGACCCCAGCTTGCTAAATCGTGGTTTAGCAAGGCAGACATGAGCAATTGGCCCCCATCCTTGCTCCTTCCTTCATCTCTTTTGGTATCTTGGATAGCTTCTTTGGAGTTCTGATTGGTTCTGATTGAAACCCGGACCAAATTCAGTCCCACTGACATCAGAGCCACCAGCCTACACTGTCAACATCACTATGGAATCCCACACAGTGGCTACCCACCATAGAACTGAGTAGAGTACCAGCTCAGAGTTGGCTTCCATAATAAGTGCTGCAGTTGGGTAAAATGTGACAGATGTTTGAACTTCCATTCAAATCAATAAAACAGTGGCATCTAGTGACAGAATTATAGCACAACGTCGCCAATACACGAGGCTGATTTGGTGGATTTCTTTTTTAAAGCTGATTATCTCTATGTTTTCTGACGACGGGATAAGGAAGGGGAAAGTGCAGGAGACGTCCTGCCTGATTATGATATCAGGAAATCAACCCACAAACTAAGTCTCCAGCCTTCCCATGTTGAGTGGGGAGGATTGCAGGAACCCAGTGCGTGATCAAGAACCCTGAAAAAGCAGGGTTTCTGGTCACACGGAGGCTTCTACTCAGTCAAGCAAACACAAGTAGAGGTCCCCTGCAGACCTCCCCACTCAACCTCGGAAGGTTGGGGATATTGGGCTGGCACCCGTGGCCCCACACATCAGTTGCTGGGGAACATGGGTGGGAGGGTGCTGTTGCACCATGTCCTGCCTTGTTGCCCCCTGGCCAATGGCTGGTTGGCCACTGTGTGAACAGAGTGCTGGACTAGATGGACCCTTGGTCTGATCCAGCATGGCAATTCTTATGTTCCTAAAGAACATTATTTTTCCCACTAAGGAGGGGATTACAAAGCTGTATGGATTTTTTAGCTTCTAGCAGGAGCAAAAAAAACTTCCCTAGGGAAACTTTCAATTTGTTTTTCAGCCTGTTTCCCTGGTCATGTACTATTACATGTACTATATTATTAGTCATGTACTAATAAAAATAATTTAATAAAATTACCACCACCCCCCAAATAGCTTTCTTCACAATGTTGCCTAATTTTACCTAAAAAGTGTTCATTTGTTTTTAATTTTTTTTAGGAAGAAATACGGCCCCAGTTTGAAGCCAAGTACTCCAAGAAGGAGAGAATGAATCCTATATCTGGAAAGCCGGAGCCTTATCAAGCATTTGCAGATAAATGCAGCAGAATTATTGTTTCTGCATCTGGAATATTTTTTATGGTTTGAAAAAATTAATTCCTTTTGAGTTGCCTGAAAACTAGATTTTCTTATCTCTGATGGCAAAATGTGGAGTTTATAGATTGGTTTTGTCATAGTATTAAGCTGTTCTTGCTGTTTAAAGTGGTTTTTGTCAGAGTCTGACATCTAAGTTCTAGAAATAGCCACCATATAATGGTATTTAACATGTTATTTCTGAAACATATGTATTGCATGTTCCACAAATATAAGATTTAGGATTGACTAATATATTCAGAAAAGCAAATGGTATAGTACTTTTGGGATTATGCCACTTCAGTATACAGACATAGGGAGTTTCATATTTAAATGAGTCCACCATGCAGGGCCAGCCCTCTCATGAAGCAGGATGAGGCACCCACATCAGACAGCGGTGTGGGCAGAGCAGCAAATTGTGCCAGTCCCCCCCACCAGGAAGGACTGTTGTTGCTGCCCTTGAGGAATAAGTGGATTGATTTGAGTGTACAGACAAATAATTGTATAGAGAATTCTCATAGTAGAGATAGGCAGGTTTTCCCACCATTGAATATACTCATCCGTGTGTGTGCTATATACATAAGTTTATTTAAACTTATGTATGTAGCATACAAGACTGCTTCTTCAAGACTGTCAGTAAGACAAGCTTAATTTGAATTGTGTTGCTGAAGATGATTGCTGGCATGAAGACAATTGATAAACAATTTGCTAAATCTTATTTTTAATCTGAAGAATTTTAAAAATAGTTTTACTTATCAAAATTAGCTTTCAATAATTGGAATCCATTTTGCAAAGGCACTTCATCATCAAAAGAGCTTAAAGCAGATCATTTCCTCTGTAGGGAAGTGGATGTAATCATACTTGTAACGATTAATGGGTTTTCTGAAGTTTATAAGTGAAGTGTCCCTCTAACAGCTAGAGGACTTGCTTCCTTGTTTTGCTTTGTCTTGCTTCTTCTGTCTACTAGGAAATGAAGCTTTGTGAACAACTCTGCCCTTGCTTTTGTTGATCCATCTCCCATATTGACAGTAATAACACTTTCCATTTAAGTAAATGCTTCATCATCTGTAGGTCCCAAAGCACTCTGCAAACACTATGTACTTGAGCCTTCTCAGTTGTCTAGATACCCATATTTATGACAGTGATTGTCACTTAGTTGTCTAAGATCTCATTTGGGACTTGAATTCTTTTCGTATCATTGCACTTCAGTGTTAATTGACTTCTCACTGAAGAAGTGGTCATCGAGGTGTATTCATAAGAGATTTGGTGCACTCAGCGTAAGGCCTCACTTCAGCAGAGCTGTTAAGCATATGTCTAAATCCGCCTTAATCACAATAGCAATTAAGCAACTGTTAGTATTAATTGCTTTGCTGAACCAGAGCCTACTTGAACGCTTCAGAGAAAGAGTATGAAAACTGTCAGCACTGTGATATGACTTCACAGAGCTAAGTAATTTGGTTGTGGGGAGAAGGAGAAATCTGTGGTTTTCTTCCAGTGCTTTAAAAAAATCTATCTAGAGCAACACAGAAAAGTTTCATATTTTTGTAATGACACGTTTCTTCATCATCCTGTTTTTACATGGGGCTCCTAGTGGCTACTTATTAGGGTGACATCTGATTAGGTTCAGCAACTCTGCAGCATCGAATACTCCCTGAACATCCAAAATGTTGCATACTGCGGTTTTACCATTAGGCAGAGTTGTCTAATTGTGAAGCCTTGTGAATCCTAATATCAAATTTGTCTTTGCACTCATTTGAACTGTTTTCAAGGGGAGAAAATCCAAAACTTTATAGGAAAACAATATGAAATCTGAGCATTATGACTGAAGCACTCACCGAGTTAAAGAAATCTTCCCATCCAATCCTAAGTGAGGTGGGATGAAAAGTCCTGGGTCATCCACCACTTCTGAAGCCTTGCCACCTTGTGCTGGCCAAGGTTGTGGTTGTGTGGGTGGGGTGGACAATACCTTTTTGTCCCGCATGAGCCTTTGTTTATTTTTTTACCACCACCCCAGTTCCAAGCTGCAGGCCAGTGTGAGAAGGGGTGATCCTGGAGTATCTCCAGAAAATGAAGGGGGCTATTATCAGCAGGAACATCTCCAGCACTACAGTTAAATCTGCAAAGCTTTCTGTGGGCCTGTCTGTGGTCTGCAGGGTGCATACGCCCCATTTCTGCCAGTGGAGCTCCTCTATCCAAGGATTGTTCTGCTGTTCAATTCATTATCTATAGTTGGTTAATTAATCTATTAAATCTGCATACGCTGGCATATTTAAAAAACAATTCTGCTGGAGAGAGAAAGGGCTATTTTGTTTTTGTACATATCGCAGCAAGCACCATCACCTAAACAGCCTTCCAAGCAGCAGCAGCAGCGTTGTTGTTGATGATGGTGATGGTGATGATGATGATGATGTGGAGCTATTGTGTGGAAATGAAATTGCATGGGTACATTTCATTGATTTTTGTAGAAATGCTGTTTGGGCACATGAACATTTTTCTGGCCATGACTTTGGCAAGAAGAAGATATTCCATTAAGATGTGGGGCAACAAACACGATGGCTCAGAATTGTCCCACAATCTCCACAAGTCAAATGTCATCAGTGTCTCAATCCTCTTAAAATCAATATATGTGTGGATTGCCACTTGAATGTTTGCAATTTTTAAGGAGTTCATTATTACTGTATTGATTTCAGTTGTACTTATCTGTTTCCCCCCCAACCGCAGATCTGTGTGGTGATTGCTGCTGTTTTTGGCATTGTTATTTACCGTGTCGTAACTGTCAGCACTTTTGCTACATTTAAATGGGCTTTAATCAGGAATAATTCTCAGGTTGCAACTACTGGGACTGCAGTATGCATCAACTTTTGCATTATCATGCTACTGAATCTCGTAAGTAGAGTTCATCATATCTGAGTACATTTTAATCTATGATTTGATTGTTTCTCATTGGTACTCAGATTTCTCTAATAGGAAATTAGTTCTCAGAACTATGTAGATTTGTCAGACATTATTAGACCAAAACCTAACTGTAATAGAATTATATAGCTGCAGTCATTAAAATGAGGGGCAAGATTATTTTAAAAAAAGTTTAATGAAATAAAAGCGTACCCATGAAATGTTCTTTGTATATACCTAAAACATAATGCCTTGGATCCTGAGAGGATCTTTTGCCATTCCCAGTTTCCTCTAAACCTTCCTGGAAAGCTCCAGTGGGTTGGGGGAATCTCCTGAGATTTGTGCCATATATTTTTGTTTGCAAGTTCTAAAGACTGCAGTTGCAACCCACTTAACCTGGAGTACCTAAATTTCTGCTGATTTCATTTGAGGCTACATTTTTAATACATATTTTGATGAATGAGACTTTTAAATGTTTTTTCATGGTCAAATTCAATTCTGACCTATACAAAAACCTTTGAATGGGAATGACCTTTCAGTTAAATTGGAAATAATATAGCTAGTATGAGAGGCAGGAGTTAAAGAGCAACGAAGAGATTATTGTGCAAGAGAATACAGTCAGCAGTAATGTATTCTTGCAGGCATTTGTCTTGACAAGATTAGATGACATGATTAGGTGACTTTCAAGCAAACATCTCCAAGAGAACCACAGAGCATCAGTTGAAATTGTCCCTGTCTTTAGAATAACAAGACCCATTTAGATTTCTAGAGACCCAAATTGAAATTTTTAGAATGATTAGTGACAAAATTCAGTAGTAGATCAACAGGTACAACCATTTGAGAGATCCTAGAAAAAGCCCTCAAAAAATAATTTACATTTACATTTCTCCCAGGGGCTATACTAGTGTGGAATGAGCCAGGTGCTATACAAGTGTAGAATGAGGTTTCTGCAAACATAAGGTGGATGAGGAATGGCATCAGCAAAAGAGCGTTGCACGTGCATTTCCTTTGCTTGATCCATCAGTTGCAGCTGCAGATAATTATCCCTTAAAAAGAAAAGAAAAAGAAATCTCACCTTAGTAGGGCTGGACTAAATTTATAAGGATCATTTATTTCCCAGCCATTTCACCCACTTTGAAATTAGCTGTTTTCTTTTGGATATATTTTGGGTGTGTGTGTGTGGCAAAATTCTTTTGTGGGGTTTTGCTTTTCCCAGAAAGCTTCCTCTCAGGTGTTCTTTGAATTTCTAAAATAATTTTCTACCTCTAACGTGTTAATAATCACAGGTGTGGTGGAGGAGTAAGGAACGACACTTGTAGGCAGGTATCATTAAGTTCTTTTCAGAAATCTAGCATACGTTATTAAATGAGTGATGATTTAAGATGCTGTTTTATATGCTGTTTTTCATTTCTTGCAGTTGTATGAAAAGGTTGCCCTTTTTCTGACAAATTTAGGTAAGTAGTAATAAATATGAAGCAACATCTTTAATGACATTAATCCATACGTCACCTTCATATGCTACGTGATTGAATCTAAAATGTGTTATATTCAGAATACACACACACACACATAGAGTACTGTGTAAGTTCTCCATTTAAAAAGATCTCAAGCACCCGAGCCAGGAATGTTTCCCACCTGATAGGTACTGCCACTCAGAATAGACAATTCAGAGTAGATAGACCAATGTTCTGACTTACATGTATTAATTTTATTTTTCACACACCTCATGACTGCTGTGTGCATATTGAAAACAAGTTGAAGAGAAGCCGGAACAGGCTTTGGTCTGAACAGTAGATATTCAGAACAGATCCTACACACGTACAAGCTGTACAAGAGCCATCACCCTAGGGCAGTGCTTTGTAGAAAGCTGCTCAGGTCTTTCGCTATATCCAATGTGTAATGTGCTCTTTTGCTTGAGATTGAACATTTCCCCTCCAGTACCTTACGAGGCACAAACCACAATGCTTCTTTCTCTGGGCTTGTTGATTTGCAAGAGTCTCTCTGGCATGTATCTTATATGCATGAGTTGGTGTTTGAATTGCTGGACTAGCATGTTTGTGTTCTAATTAGAGTGTTGTGTTCTCAGGCACCACTAACAAGCAATGAGAAGCAAAGTCCTTTCCACACTGAAGTCAGTTTCGTATTTATCATCCAGTGTCTTAGCGCACATTCTGTCTATTTCATTACAGTATATAATAGAGGTGAACCAAATGTAAGAGACTGTAATTATGGAGAAGCCAGGCCTCTAGCAAACTGTAGTCCATTTGCTCTGGCAAATTGTAGTCCATCCGTTTTATCTTCTGCAAATTTTACAAAACCATTTCAAGTCACCAGCGTAGAATTTTAAGCATTTCTAGTATCCCATGCTGTTGTTTACTTACAGATAACTTATTCACTGTCTGTTTCTAAAATTAAAAATGCAGTTCTATGTGTCCATGGATGTGGAAGTCCCATTAAATCCAGGGAGACTTACTCCCAATTAAACATGCATAAGAACAAAAGAAGAGACCTGCTGGATCACAACAAAGGACCCTCTCTAGTGCAGTATCCTGTTCCCCAGTGGCCAACCAGATGTCTTTGGAAAGGCCACAAGCAGGGCTCACAGGGAATAGCCCTCTCCTGCTGTTGCTCTCTAGCAAATGGCACTCAGGCCAGATCTACACCAAGCAGGATCTAACACTTTGAAAGCGGTTTGAAAATGGTATGCAGTAGTGTAGATCCTGCCTCAGAGATATACTGCCTCTGAATGTGGATTGGGCTGCAAGATTAGCAGTGAACTTTGCAAATACATAGCCAGCTCTTTAAGGCAGCTGCAGTTTCTCCTAATCCAACACTGAAATCTGCTTAAATGTCTTGAAATCTATTCTCCTTTCCTTCCACAGAGCAGCCTCGTACTGAGTCTGAGTGGGAGAACAGCTTCACTTTGAAAATGTTTCTTTTTCAATTTGTCAATCTGAACAGCTCTACCTTTTATATAGCATTCTTCCTTGGAAGGTAAGATGAATAAATATGGCTTCTGCCTCCCTAGAAAAGTGTAGAAAGCTCTCAAGGAGGGTGGGGGAAAGGTTATTTTGCTGTTAAATTAAATGTTAAATATGCTGGAGTACAATATTTCACAGTAAGCCTATTGAATGCAAAGTAATACTTCCCAGCTTCATAAGCAAGAAGCAGTTGAAGCTAACTTTTAACCAGCTACCAACCGATTCAAAGGACTGCATAATCCGATTCAAAGGGGCACACACAACTGGACTCTGGACTCCCTCTTTCCAGGAGCAGCCCCCTGTCCTGCTTAATAAATCACAAAATGAGCAATAGGCCTGATGGAGTTAGGATCTGGGGAAAGAGGTGATTAGGAAGTGAGACACCTCAGAGCACAGCACATATTTTCTAATTTGCTTCGCTGAATCATAGCCTGCAATACTAAGTGCACAAAGAAAAATGTAGATATAGAACTTCACATTTAGACTATCCCCTGCTGCCTATCATTACACCTACGAAACCTGATAATGAATCAAATTCACAACTAAGGGTTCAATTCTATGTATGTTTAGACAGAAAAAAACCCTACTACTACTCTCAGCATGCTCAGAGTTGTAGGAGTTTTTTGTGTCTAAATATGGATAGGATTTCATGCTAAATCTAATTTGTTTAATGAGAATTTCGGGGATGTCAACAAATACTTGAAAAGTATCTGGCATTTGCTTGAGTGAAGCTGGATAGGAAATTTGCACCTCTTATGAGAGTTTCACCTCTAGCATTTAATAAACAACAAAAGTCTTATTCAAAAGAGAAGGGAGAGAAGGGTCGTACTGATTACTCCTGCCCACAGATTGACTAGCGCCATCCCCTGAAGTCTGCACACATACAGCATGAATGTCTTCGGCGGATGGGGTGGGGAGAGGCCTTTGTGGGTGGGGTGTATGAAGGCCTTTCCCCTGCACTGTACATATGGATATCAGGAGGGGAGGCAAGTTGGTGCATGCATGCTATATTGGGAGGAAATTAGTGTGACTCCACTCTTTCTCATGAATTGATAAAACAATGAATGGAGCTCCTGAATGGGGCTAGAGAGGCATAGGGCATGAAAAAAAAAAACTGACAGGTGTATTGTAGCATACCTTTTTGTGGATCTTAAGGTGCCATAAAACTATTTCTACTTGGAACGGACTAACATAGCTACTCTTCTCAGAGTTACATTTGCTTTTAATTTTGTCAAAACATAGGATAAGCAGGAAAATCTGTATTCCAGTAAAGCTGCAATCTACTAGAAATGTTTTCTAGGCAAACCTAATTTGTAATGAATGATCTGAGTACAGGAACTCTGAAACACTTCTCCTTGCCTACCACTTGCACAGGAGATGTTTGCAATAAATTGAGCATTCTGTCTTTTCCAACTAGGAATGTAACATTTTAAAGTAGAAATCCTTGAGGGGAACTTAAAGGTAAACATTTATCTGGAGTGATAACTTCTCCGTGCTGAATATTAGTAATGAGTTTATATGTACAAATATTACCATACATATTTAATGTCCTTTCTTAGAAAAATGTAGCTGGAATTATTGTGTTTGCCCCTTTCCTGTTACATTCCCACTGTTTTGATCAGAAATCTGACACACACAAAAGGTGATTTTCTTTCTTATGTTAAAGATTTACAGGTCACCCTGGTGCCTACTTGAGGCTGATAAACAGGTGGAGACTGGAAGAGGTAATTGCTTTCCTACTATTATTGGGACACTAATCAGCAATGAGAAGCAAAGTCCTTTCCAAACATTTACAAGCTAGGGACAAAGGAAGTTCTACAGAAGATGGCTGGTACAAATTGGAAATTAGAAGTGCTTAAAATAAATGTAATGTATTGAAAGACAGATTCCTTGTTGTTTATTTTAAACTGAAGTAAGTGTTGGTTATTTTGAAGATTTTTAACTCACTGCCTTAACAACACCAAAATGTGAAGGCTGACATTACAACTCCTGTTAAAACTTGGAGTAGACCAGCCCATATTACAAATAGGTGTTAAATCTGAGCAAAGCTCACATTTTGTTTTGCTTGATTTCAATTATAATGTATAGTTGCTGACAACACTTTAAAAAAATCATGGCCCATATCAAAACTCACCACCTCAGGGAAAATAACAACAACCACGTATTTGTTATGGTCTTCACGTGGAAGACCAGGTCTCCAGATCTGAGGGTGCCCCAGGCACAGGCCACCTCTAACATAAGCCAGTATGGTGTAGTGGCTAAAGTGTCAGGCTGGGAGTTGGGAGATCTGGATTCTAGTCCCCACTCGGCCATGGAAGCTCACTGGGTGAATTTGGGCCAGTCACAGACTCTCAGCCCAACCCACCTCACAGGGTTGTTGTGAGGATAAAATGGAGAGGAGGAGGAGGATTCTGTATGCCGCCTTGGGTTCCTTGGAGGCAAAAAAGTGGGATATAAATGCAATAATAAATAAATAAATAAATAAATAAATAAATAAGCAAGCAAGCAAGCAGAGCCATACATGTTCAGATTCAAATCCTGTTTAGTCCAGTATTCTATTCCCTGCTCCCACTGTGGCCAACGAGATGCCTATGAGAATCCCACAAGCAGGACGTAAGCACAATATTTCCAAGGCACTGGCACTGAGAGACCTACTGACTCTGATATTGACTAGCCTTATCTTCCATGACGATGTCAGTGCACCCCCATGTTGGTGGTGACTTTTCTCCTATTTATTTCCATGGGGATTAGAGGGGTATGTGTGTCTTGCCGCCAGAGGAGCAGAGGGAGCACCGTGGCTCATCAGAGCACAAGGAAAGGTGGGCAAGGCAATGGCATCAACAGCAATGGACCTTTGATAGCTGCTTGAGGAAGCTGGGAGAGAATTACAAATGGCTTCTGAGGATTGGCCAACAGTTTCCCTTGGGGTCACCTTCTATTTGAGGTGTTAAATTGTGACATGTGGCATGATTGGGAAATTTACAAACAAACAAACAAGGTGATAATAGTTGTGTGGGAGGTTTATATCTGTTCAGCACCTGTACATTTGAATTCACCATTTGATACAATGCAGATATCATGTAAAAATGTTAATTTAACTAATCCTGGGTCCTAATCCTGGGTACCAAGCACTAAATTCCACTGCTTATTTTGTTTATTTATGTTAAAAATTTATATTCTGGTATATGTCTCGAAAGGCACCTTACAATACAGCAAAACTTAAAAATTAAAAAAAACAGACTTCAATTGACACTTTGAAAGAACATTACGTTAACAACAAAACAAAATCTAAAAACAAAAAAAGCATAAAAGCCTAGATGAGCAGTAACCAATATAGCAAATTTAAATCTTCTCAGTTGGTACCAAAGGCTTGCTGAAATAAAAAATGACTATGATTTTCTCAAAATCTGGAACAGAGATGAACCATGTATGAATCATCTGGGGAGGAAATTGCACAATATGGTGTTGATGTGATTATTTGGTATTGCTGCCTCCTAATAAAAAGGCAGTTAACAAAGAAAAACAAAAGGCAGAACAGAATATGGATTTACAAGTCCCACATGCACACTAAAGGCTAAGAGACAGCCAGACAGACCACACCCTTTAATGAAGGAAAGAAAACAGCTTTGCTCACAAGTATATTTTCACATACAAATGCAGGTACAGCGTAGGGTTTCAAGAGAGTTTGTTCAGTCCTTTTCTTTGTGTTCTATAACACTGGCAGGAGCAAAAGAGCAAGCCATGTTCTCTCAGCAATGGGTCAGAGAGAATGGGGGGTTGGGGTGGAAAGGAAGGGAAGTACAGGAAAACCACTTTGGCAACAGGTGTCACTACTGAGAAGACCCTGCTTCTTATCCCCACCAAATAAAGTCAGGATTCGATGCAAGGTCTCAGATTACCTTAGTGCCCTACTGGCTGGGAATGATGAGAGTTGTAGCCAGATACATCTGGAGGGCAGCAGGATGGACAAGGCTGCCTGAAGGTAACTGCAGTGTAACTTCCATTGGTTACTGGGCTGAAAACAACAGAATGAAATTTAATAGGGATAAATGCCAAGTTCTACATTTAGGAAATAGAAACCAAAGGCACAGTTACAAGATGGGGGATACTTGGCTCAGCAATACTAAAAACGAGAAGGATCTTGGAATTGTTGTAGATCGCAAGCTGAATATGAGCCAACAGTGCGACATGGCTGCAAGAAAGGCAAATGCTATTTTGGGCTGCATTAATAGAAGTATAGCTTCCAAATCACATGAGGTACTGGTTCCTCTCTATTCGGCCCTGGTTAGGCCTCATCTAGAGTATTGCGTCCAGTTCTGGGCTCCACAATTCAAGAAGGATGCAGACAAGCTGGAGCGTGTTCAGAGGAGGGCAACCAGGATGATCAGGGGTCTGGAACCAAAGCCCTGTGAAGAGAGACTGAAAGAACTGGGCATGTTTAGCCTGGAGAAGAGAAGATTGAGGGGAGACATGATAGCACTCTTCAAATACTTAAAAGGTTGTCACACAGAGGAGGGCCAGGATCTCTTCTTGATCCTCCCAGAGTGCAGGACACAGAATAACGGGCTGAAGTTAAAGGAAGCCAGATTCCAGCTGGACATCAGGAAAAACATCCTGACTGTTAGAGCAGTATGACAATGGAATCAGTTGCCTGGTGAGGTTGTGGCCTCTCCCACACTAGAGGCTTTCAAGAGGCAACTGAACAACCATCTGTCAGGGATGCTTTACGGTAGATTCCTGCATTGAGCAGGGGGTTGGACTCAATGGCCTTGTAGGCCCCTTCCAACTCTGCTATTCTATGATTCTATGAGGTTTGCATAAAATACAGAGACCCCACTTAAACGAATACAGGATGTGTAGCAATAGCAGCACTTGAAGGTGGTGGATGAGGCCTGTGGAGAATTGGAATTACCAGCATTTGAGTATGGCCGACATTTTAGTCCACAATCCTATATACATTTATCTGAGATTAAGTCCCATTGAACTCAGTGGAGGTTACTTCAGAGTAAACATGTATGGGATTCCACTGTCACTAGGGCACAATCCTATGAGTGTCTAGGTAGAAAAAGCCCTAAAACTCTTAATGCTGGGAGTTGTACGAGTTTTTTCTCTCTCTCGACATGCATAGGATTGTGTCCCAAACCTTGTGTTTGCAACATGGTTTGAA
The DNA here is from genome assembly GCF_023053635.1 of Elgaria multicarinata webbii. NCBI lineage: Eukaryota > Metazoa > Chordata > Lepidosauria > Squamata > Anguidae > Elgaria > Elgaria multicarinata. The sequence goes on along the minus strand of NC_086179.1, from coordinate 41,132,420 downwards.
GAGAGCTTGTGACTGTCGACATTCTTCATCCTTCACAAATGTAAGCAACAAACAAACTGTTTTCATTGTTTGATCTGTTCTTTGCCCCCTTGCCCGTCTCTCCTTCTCCCACAGTGCCACCCTAGTGGATGCCTTATTGATCTCTGTATGCAAATGGGTATTATAATGGTGCTAAAGCAGACTTTGAACAACTTCATGGAACTAGGCTACCCGTAAGTAAATATGGAATCAAGTACATATATAATGTTACTATGAATTGTTGCTTGCTTGTAGAAGGCAGGGGGTACTGAAGCTTTCCTGGCCAGTAGCTCTTGGGTGATGCACCTTGTTTCATCATCATCTTTTGTTTGATGGTGTCAGTCTGTAGCCGGGCTACTATGTTGAAGATTTGGCTTTAGAAAGGAATATTGGAAAGAAAACCTTGCCCATTCATTCGCTGGCTATATTAGTTTGGTGAATATATTTCATTTTCTCTGAGCTGTTATATGCAAGGGAATTATTTGGTCAACATTATTTTGAAGACTCTGGTTTGTGGCGTTCATCTTCCTCAAATAATGTGGATAGGATAAGTCCTCTGCTAGGAAGAATCCTCTAAGAAGTACAGGGACTTCCTATTCAACTATACATAATATAGTTAGTTGAAATTAACAGCACAGTCTTATGCATGTCTACTCAGAAGTAAGCCCAATGAAGCAGTGGGGCTTACTCCCAGGAAAGTGTGTATCAGATTGTAGCTTAAAACATGTACATATCGAAACATGCAATATGGATAATACCCAAGAGCAAAGTGGGAAATAATTTATAAGTTGTTCAGAGTTCTTTATATAACTTTGTTGAACACTGGCTAATGCTAAATCAATGTTGTTAATTTCACAAACATCTTATAGAACCTATTGAAATGGTTATCCAGGTTCAATGCTTGGTTATTTATACATCTATGCTTTAGATTAGATACATGTTCTTGGTTGGGAGAGTGACCCATGTATACATGGGATTATTTTGAATTAAGGGCAGCTATGCATTTTTCATGGAGCAACATGTACATTTATTTATTTTAAACATTTCTTGACCACCTTTCAGGGCAAAGTCCTCACAAGGCAGCTTACAATAAAATACATAAAACATTAAATGCAATAAAATATTAAAAATGTTAAAAGCAATAAAACAGCAATTAAAACAATAAAACCAACAATAAAACCAGCAGGAACAACAATAGTAGTAATTGTAGACACCCACGTAATTGCCCTCACAGGTGAGCAAATAAGAAGGGCCTCTCTTTCTGATCTTTAAGTGCGGGCAAGCTGGTATGGTACATCTACCATTTAGGCTTCCTGTTACCCTGAGCGGTTTCTATTGCTTCAACTCTTCATTGACTTCTTAGCCCTGAATATGTTGTGGTCATTGCCTTTCCTAATTATCCCATGGAAGTTTTTTTATTTTTCTTTAGCCCCACATGGGGGAGTGGCTGCTTTGAAAAAGTGGTATTTAAACATAACGTTAACATATGCAGGTTAATTCAGAACTGGTGGACCAGACGAAAATTGCGGCATGAGCATGGTTCGCAGCGAAAATCAACCTTCCCACAATGGGAGAAGGACTATAATCTTCAGCCTATGAATGCCTATGGACTCTTTGATGAATACCTAGAAATGAGTATGTAAAATTATGTTTCTGTTGTTTAATCACAGTGTCATACTATACACCATATTTTATCCCCCGCCCCAAAACAATAGGGATTTATTGTTCTAGTAAAATACCCCAGGGCATTGCTGCATTTAGAACTTTTCTACATGAGCTGTTAATCAACTGTACTTACTTTTGGTTTCTTTGAAGAAGTGAGCTCTACCCAGAGCTTTTCCTTTCCTGCTTTTCCATTACATAATCTCTAGGTGGTGGTCTACTATAGCACAATCACAAAAGTAGAGGAAATGTTTTATTTCCATTTCACAAATGATACTACATTTTCCCTGCTCTAAAACAACAACAACCAGGAAAGTACTCTTAAAAAGCAGAAGCTAAACTGGAGGGTCATGATGTCATCTTAAGAGTCTCTAAAATGGATATGTCCTTAGGCTAAGACAAAGTCTGTTTAGGACAATCAGCCAAATCCAGCAGTGATGATCCATGCATTTCCATGTTGGGTCCTATGCATGCCAAGGGGTCTGCACAGGGTTGGAACATACTGCATCTGGAAGCCAGGGCTCTGAGCTCCTTGCAGGATCAGGGGCACTTGGGCACTACCAAACATAGAGTTGCCATTAGCTGATATCACTAATATGGTGATTCTAGACCTACCCTCTCCTCTAACAGGTGAACATTGCACTGACAGATTTGTTCAGCGGGGGGATATCCTGGTGGCTTCAATTTTGGGGGCAGGGGAGAGATCCCATTCTGGATTTTACTTACAACCAGCCAGAAGTCTAAAGGAGCTGAACCCTAGCCCCAAAATAGGTTCAGCACTTTGGATAGCTCCTTTAGACTTCTGCCTGGTTGTAACTAAAACCCAGAATGAAATTTCTGCCCCACCGAAATTGGAACCACCAGCCTCCCCTGGAGATCCTCATGGGTAGCAGTCAGTGTGTGATGTTCTTATGTCCTGCAGTCCTGTGCATTTTTATTGGGTGGAAGTAAGGTCCAGCTGTGTTTGGTTGGTCTTCCATCTACATGAGTATATATAGGTTTGTAACACTAGTAGTCTGAATATTTGTAATAATGTAACATGAATGTTTCTTGCTTTCTTTATTTCTGATATAAAAGGATTTTGCATTATCTATTCCTGACTTGCTTTTCTCACCACCCCAGTCCTTCTATTTCTCTTTCCTCTGATAGTTTAATTATAATTCTTTGTCAGGGGAACTCTCTTGAACAGTTATTAAAGTGCTCGAGGCACATGCAGCAAGCATTTTCTTGATGTATGGCACATGAGTAGCATGCCTGGGTATATTCATACTAACGTTTACAAAGTAAAATGTACAAAATAAATTGCATATGAGAAGTGTTGCTGTCACCCTGGGGGCAAAACCAAAATCAAAAAGTGAACAGGAAATGTGAAGGTTTTTTTCCTTTTTGGACTAAAGTGCTCTAAAAGACTAAATTGCATGGAGGCATAGCACTATCAAACCCAAGGAAACTTGCCAGTTATCAGCTCTTTAGAAAACCTGACTTCTAAGGAATATTAGCTTTTCACACTGGCCTCTTAGTTTCCATTGCCCAGACCCCACCACTGCATGGCTCATGATGAAAGTCAAGGCAAGAAAAATAGGATAGTTACTTATGTTAATTCAAAAATCATATTCTTAAATGCATGCTAAAAAAAATAGAAATAAGATTGTTCATAATGCCATATGTCGAGGTTACAGAATAGGTTTAAATTTGGTAGTTCTGATTTGCCTGCAATCCTAGACATCTATTTTTCTAGTAGTGTAGGAATATACAATAGAATATGTTTATATATTGATATTCTTTTTATAAGCACTTTAAAATAAAAAATAAAAAGGTAAATAAATGTCTAACATGCACCTAACATATAGCTCACTCAGATTTCCTCCAGGGGAACATCTTTGACCTAGAAACTAAGGTTTATTTTAATTATCTTTGAGATGTGAGGCTTTGCAACATGTTTTGATTTGATCTAGCCTGCAATTTTAAGTGGCAATGTGTCTGCAAGCCTGCAGGCATATTTGGTTAGGATTAGACACACAAGCCTCCCACTTGAAAGACAAAGTTGGAGATCATAAGAGGAAGAAAATTTATTCACAAGTATCTGCCCCACCTTAGTGATCATGGACTGGAAAGCAAATAAATATACTTTTGAATAGGAACCCAGGCTTTCCATTTGCCCTGCATTATGTTTTTTTGTCTTTTATTATTATACCTGTGCTCATCTTTGGTCATGTGCATTAAAAATGTGAATTTGGAGTGTAGGAACAAAGATGCCCAAAAGATACACATCAAGGGACAATTTAAAATGGAGCAAAAAGTAACGAGGAGTAATGGTGTAGATAAATCCTAAATCAGCTGTCCAATTTCCTTCCTGATGCATGCCTGAATATGTCATTTCCCCCACCTCTTTTCACAGTTCTTCAGTTTGGCTTCATAACCATCTTTGTGGCAGCTTTTCCACTTGCTCCACTTCTGGCCTTACTTAACAATGTTATTGAAATCCGGCTTGATGCGTACAAATTTGTCACCCAGTGGAGACGGCCGTTAGCTTCAAGAGCCAAAGATATAGGTAAGCTCTTTGTCATTATACATGTAAAGTATCTGCTCAGTAGCTCAATCTCCTCCTATATTAGAATCATGAAGGTACTTTCACAACTGGTAGAAAGCTGAAATTTGTAGTCAAAGACACTCTGGTTTCTAAGAAAAGTCTCTCAACAGACAATTAGGTAAAACCTATTGGAATAGTTAGATAATATTTTTCAAATAGGCAAAAACTAGGTCATAAATTCTTCCTAATAACAGCAGCCACCACTGGAACACAACATAACCTATCTCCAGCAAAGGAGATCGTTACCTTGTCGTGGTGCTGGAGCTTGAGCACCTCAAGGATGCCATGAGCTAAACCGTGAAGGGACACCCAAGACGGGAAGGTCATGGTAGAGAGGTCAGACTAAATACGATCCCTGGGGAAGGTAATGGCAACCCACCCCAGTACTCTTGCCATGAAAACTAAATGGATCAGTACAACCAGAGATATGTCGGTATACCATCGGAAGATAGGACCCCCAGGTCGGAAGATGGTCAAAATGCTACTGGGGAGGAACAGAGGATAAGTTCAACTAGCCCCAGACGTGATGATGCAGCTACCTCAAAGCCGAAAGGACGGCTAGCGGCCGACGGTGCTGGTGGTGAACGACGAATCCGATGTTCTAAAGGTCAACACACCATAGGAACCTGGAATGTAAGATCTATGAGCCAGGGCAAATTGGACGTGGTTATTGGCGAGATGTCAAGATTAAATATAGATATATTGGGTGTCAGCGAAATGAAATGGACCGGAATGGGCCACTTCACATCAGATCAGCACCAGATCTACTACTGTGGACAAGAGGATCACAGAAGAAACGGAGTAGCCTTCATAATTAATAATAAAGTGGCTAAAGCAGTGCTTGGATACAATCCAAAAAACGATAGAATGATCTCAATTCGAATTCAGGGTAAGCCATTTAACATCACAGTGATCCAAATATATGCCCCAACCACAGATGCTGAAGAAGCAGAAGTAGATCAGTTCTATGAGGATCTGCAGCACCTACTGGATAATACACCAAAAGGAGATGTAATTTTCGTTACAGGAGACTGGAACGCTAAGGTGGGCAGTCAAATGACATCTGGAATTACAGGTAAGCATGGTCTAGGAGAACAAAATGAAGCGGGACATAGGCTGATAGAATTCTGCCAGGACAACTCACTGTGCATAACAAACACTCTCTTCCAACAACCAAAAAGACGGCTTTATACATGGACTTCACCAGATGGCCGACACCGAAATCAGATTGACTACATCCTTTGCAGCCAAAGGTGGCGGACATCTATACAGACAGTAAAAACAAGACCTGGAGCTGACTGTAGTTCAGATCACGAACTTCTTATTACACAATTTAGAATCAAACTAAAGAGAATAGGGAAGACCCACAGATCAGTTAGATATGAGCGCACTAATATTCCTAATGAATATGCAGTGGAAGTGAAGAACAGATTTAAGGGACTAGATTTAGTAGACAGGGTCCCGGAAGAACTATGGACAGAAGTTTGCAACATTGTCCAAGAGGTGGCAACAAAAAACATCCCAAAGAAAAAGAAAACCAAGAAGGCAAGATGGCTGTCTGCTGAGACACTGGAAGTAGCCCAAGAAAGAAGGAAAGCAAAAGGCAACAGTGATAGGGGGAGATATGCCCAATTAAATGCAAAATTCCAGAGGTTAGCCAGAAGAGATAAGGAATTATTTTTAAACAAGCAATGTGCGGAAGTGGAAGAAGACAATAGAATAGGAAGGACAAGAGACCTCTTCCAGAAAATTAGAAACATCGGAGGTAAATTCCAGGCAAAAATGGGTATGATCAAAAACAAAGATGGCAAGGACCTAACAGAAACAGAAGAGATCAAGAAAAGGTGGCAAGAATATACGGAAGATCTGTATAGGAAGGATAATAATATTGGGGATAGCTTAGACGGTGTGGTCAGTGAGTTAGAGCCAGACATCCTGAAGAGTGAGGTCGAATGGGCCTTAAGAAGCATTGCTAATAACAAGGCAGCAGGAGACGACGGTATCCCAGCTGAACTGTTTAAAATATTGCAAGATGATGCTGTCAAGGTGATGCATGCCATATGCCAGCAAATCTGGAAAACACAAGAATGGCCATCAGACTGGAAAAAATCAACTTATATCCCCATACCAAAAAAGGGAAACACTAAAGAATGTTCCAACTATCGGACAGTGGCACTTATTTCACATGCCAGCAAGGTAATGCTCAAGATCCTGCAAGGTAGACTCCAGCAATTCATGGAGCGAGAATTGCCAGATGTACAAGCTGGGTTTAGAAAAGGCAGAAGAACTAGAGACCAAATTGCCAATATCCGCTGGATAATGGAGAAAGCCAGGGAGAACATCTATTTCTGTTTTATCGACTATTCTAAAGCCTTTGACTGTGTGGATCATAACAAACTGTGGTAAGTTCTTGGTGGTATGGGGATACCAAGTCATCTTGTCTGCCTCCTGAGGAATCTGTATAACGAACAAGTAGCAACGGTAAGAACAGACCACGGAACAACGGACTGGTTTAAGATTGGGAAAGGAGTACGGCAGGGCTGTATACTCTCACCTTATCTATTTAACTTGTATGCAGAACACATCATGCGATGTGCTGGGCTTGACGAATCCAAGGCTGGAGTTAAAATTGCAGGAAGAAACATTAACAATGCAGATGACACCACTTTGATGGCTGAAAGCGAGGAGGAGCTGAGGAGCCTTATGACAAAGGTGAAAGAAGAAAGTGCAAAAGCTGGGTTGCAGTTAAACCTCAAAAAAACCAAGATTATGGCAACTAGCTTGATTGAAAACTGGCAAATAGAGGGAGAAAACGTGGAGGCAGTGACAGACTTTGTATTTCTGGGCGCAAAGATTACTGCAGACGCTGACTGCAGCCAGGAAATCAGAAGACGTTTACTTCTTGGGAGGAGAGCAATGACAAATCTTGATAAAATAGTTAAGAGCAGAGACACCACACTGACAACAAAGGTCCGCATAGTTAAAGCAATGGTATTCCCCGTAGTAACCTATGGCTGCGAGAGCTGGACCATAAGGAAAGCTGAGCGAAGGAAGATAGATGCTTTTGAACTGTGGTGTTGGAGGAAAATTCTGAGAGTGCCTTGGACTGCAAGAAGATCAAACCAGTCCATACTCCAGGAAATAAAGCCAGACTGCTCACTTGAGGGAATTGTATTAAAGGCAAAACTGAAGTACTTTGGCCACATAATGAGAAGACAGGATACCCTGGAGAAGAGGCTGATGCTAGGGAAAGTGGAAGGCAAAAGGAAGAGGGGCCGACCAAGGGCAAGATGGATGGATGATATTCTGGAGGTGACAGACTTGACCTTGGGGAAGCTGGGGGTGGCGACAGCCGACAGAAAGCTCTGGCGTGGGCTGGTCCATGAAGTCACGAAGAGTCAGAAACGACTGAACGAATAAACAACAAGTGGCAGCTAGGAATGTATTCACTTTAACAGGGTCAGCAACACACATTTATAGCTGGGAGTTGTAGGACCTTTTCTGTCTAAACATGCATAAGATTGAGCCCTTAAGGGCACGATCCTGTCGATTGTGCCCTTGGACATTGGGCGCCCCCCTAACGCGGAGGCATCTAAGGCGCAGAGCAGGAGAAGCGATGGAGGCGATCTCCACCTCTCTGTCCTCCTGCTCTGCAGATTTTGCTAGACTGGCCATTTAGCCTGTCTAGGAAGGGCTTTTCAAAGTGGGAAGGAAGAAAGCTGGAAGAGGCTCAGGATAAGTCATATCCTGGCCTCTCTGGTCTCCTCCTCTCCACACCCACTGGAACGCGGAGGGCAGCCAGTGTGGTTCTTTCCGTACCAGCTGCAAAGAGGCAGGGCGGAAGAATCCAAACATCAGGGACCATAGGACTGCTCTAAATGTTTTTCATAGCAGCTCGAATCAGCATTTCCCTTTTTGGGGTGAGGGGTGAGTGGGTAACTAGTACAATTCAAAATGTTTGAAATGGTGGGAAGAAAAAATAAATCAGTATTTCTATTCTCCTAATCTTCTATTTGAATATAGAAGGGATGGTAAAATGAATTACCAATCTGAAAATGACTATCTACCTACCATTTCCTAAGCATATTTAAATCTAGCATCACTTTGGAAAATGCCCACACACATAATATCCATTAGCAGAGTCTTGATTAGCTCTTCTTTCCTTTTTTGCTATACATGCATATTAATCTCACATCACAGAAGGGGTTTTGTTGCTTTTAGAAGCTCCTCCCTTAGAGAAGTAAGACTCAACCTGTATGTTGTGTGTGGTAGTTGAATGTTTTGTGGCCTTATTAGTTGATGGACGAAGGACAGAGCTTCCTGTTAAACAATGGGAAAATGTGCCTATTCGTTTGGGACACAGCAGCAGGAAATATTAGAGAACATCACTGCAGACTAATAGTAGAAAAACATGGCATAATAACATGCAAACCTATGCATGTCTACTCAACTCAGAAGAAAGTCCCACTAAATAGAATTCCCTGGAAATAAATCCCATGAGCTCAATGAAGCTTACTTCTGAATAGGTATGTAAAAGATTTCACTGTGTTAAGAAACACATGTTGACTAAGGAGATTGTCCTATGCATGTTTAGACAGAAAAAGTCATGCAACTCCCAGCACTGCTGGCTGGGGAATGCTGGAAATTGTAGGACTTTTTTCTGTCTAAACATGCATAGGATAGTAATTTATAATCACTTCCAACCACATTTGCATGTTTGCATTCTTATGTTGTTGCTTCTAGACACACAGCATTTTTTCCATTGCACAGGAATCTGGTATGGAATTTTGGAAGGCATCGGAATTCTTTCTGTGATCACAAATGCATTTGTTATCGCTGTAACTTCAGATTTCATCCCCCGGCTCGTTTATGCTTACAAATATGGACCATGCGCAGGTCAAGGGGAAGCTGGAGAAAAGTAAGTTTTCTTTTTGCAAATTGGTCTTAGTCCTGCAAATTCCCAAAAAATTACACTGCAGTGTGTCCTGCTCCCAATTCCATTTTTCTGCATCCTTAGTGGTATTGCAAAATTATCCAGCAATTCTGGGGTGAAAAGTAGTGGAAAGAAGCCCAACAATAAAAGGAGACCAACTGTGCCATTCTGTTAGGACAAATGATGTTGCCATAGCAGGAACTAGGTTCTGAACTATGAGCAAGAGAAAAATCCAAGTAAAGTTACGTTTGTGCAAGCGATTTTGCATAACTCTTGTGCAACCCATTGGGCATTCCTATTGTGTAATTGTTATACAATTGCTTGCACCCATTGGCAACCGCTTTTGCAATGGAAAGATTCAGCAGAGCTCCACTAGCACTATTGGAGTTTGCAGAATGTCACCATTGGATACTGCCCCAAAGCCCCAGAACACCACAGGCACTGTTATTAAATATTGTGTAGGAAAGCAATAAAGATGAACAGTAAGGCATCACTAGACAATGTCTTAGCAAGGACAAGCATGCTGATTGCCAAAAACTGGGAGGAAAACCAAACAGTAGGTGAAAGAAAATGTGGCATGTGATGACCATGTTAAAATTATCCACAGTTTTCAAAGCACTGGGCGGGACATGAGTATACAATGAATACTATTAAGTCACATTGGGGGGATATTGTAAATATCCTAAAGAAAATATTTGAACACAAACATTCTCAATGGACAGAGCAGGCTTACTATATTTGTGGCTCTTATTTGATTTATTTATGTCTTAGAATTCACGCATACAAAATCACAATAAAATAAAATCATAACAATAATGTAAAATCACAAAAATAAATAACAAAATATATTTATGTATTCTCTAATTAGGTTCACATTAACTATATATGTCCTTTCTATTTTTCTATAAAATACATTTTTAAAAAAAATACCTAAAATTATCCCCACACTGAGTGTAGATAACTTGTGGAAGAGGATGAGCTGAGTGATCTATATGTCTGAACGGTGGGAATCAGAACCATTGAAGTAATACTCGGCCTTATTTATTATTTATTTTTTAAAGTATTTTTGTCCTGCTCATCGGCCAAAAAGCTCCCAACCTCAATCCTTGGGTGATTTATTTCCATTCTCTTCCACCCATTCCCTCTCTGGGTCCTAAACGTCTTCGCGGTGCTGTAGTATTAGCATGTAGAACAGCTGGAGAAGGGTTATTGCTCTTGCCCACTGTGTCTGTTGCCTGGCAAAATGACCTATGAACAACCCACGGTTCTGGATTTGCATTTAATGGCCCAGTTTGCACATAATGTGGCACCCTAAACAGACATGAAAAATGAATGCTAAGGAGCACACAACTATACAAAAAAATTATGATGAGTGACAAACCATTACATAGGAAAACATTCAGAGTAAGCAGAAATAAGTGAATTGAACAAGTCTGTACAACAAACATGTGCTAGAAAACCAATATAACCCCTAAACAGCCCATGAGATCTGATTGGCTGGTCAACCATTCCAACAACCCATACTCACCAGGTTCACACATAACAAGCTACAGCACGCCCCTGCTGCGCCCAAATATTCAAAATAGTGATGGCCACTGCAGTAAGAAACACCATGGGGAAATTCAGCTATGAATTCTCGTTACGTGTGAACCGGGTCAATGATAATTCATGGTTTAAATAATCCAGAGTTCACCACCCAATAACAAACCATGGCTGTTAGAGAAGAACCTAAACCATGGGTTAGCTAGTGATGCTCCTTGGGGAGCTCCCCAAGTGCTCCTTGGGGAGCACTTGCCCTGTGAGCACTCACCCCGCCACTGCAGCCTGTCCCCACAGCAGGGACTCTGCCCACCCTGAATTTGGCTCTTAAAGGCCCTAATAGCACTTGGGTTAATGGTGGCTACCATTAGCATGCAGGGGGAAAATATGCACTTTCCAGAGGCTCCAGAAACCATGCTTCCCCTCACCCCATGCCGATGGGGGTCTTAAAGGCTCCATTAATGCAAGGTTAACCTTGCGTAAATGGGACCTTCAAGGCCCCCATCTGTGCAGGGTTGGAAGCATGCTTCTTGGAGCCTCTGGAAAGTGCATATTTCCCCCCTCCATGCTCATGGCAGCTGCCATTAACCCAAGTGCTATTAAAGGCCCCCAATGCATGATTTCCCCCAAGCTAAGGAAATTGTGGCTGCCATCAATGCAGAGCGGGTGGAAAGGGCATGATCCCGGAAGCCGTATTCAAGTGTTCTCGGGGATTGTGAGCACTTGGGCGTGGGTCTGTCCTCACACCAGCCATGTCCACTTGGGTGCATGAGGACCAGACGAGGGTGTCTGCTGCCCTTGTGGACCTGAGTGGACGTTCGCAACATCTCTAGGGTTAGCATTATATGTGAATGAGGCCAGTCTCTGCCTTCAGGCCTACAAGCTAAAGAGGCTTTCTTGGTATACTCCATGATATGCTCTAAAGTGTGGGCTGAGTGGCAAATGAAGTGGTTGGGCAATTCTTTCCCCAATGGGCAAACTATAATCAGAAGTTGTTTTTGAGGAATGACTATGCTGAGAGTCCCTTTGCTTTTTTTCATAGGTTTTCTAGCACTTATCTTTCAAGTCCATTCATTCAACCAACCAGATATGTGGCTCCTGTGATTTTAGCCAGTCCATACTGAGTTTTAGCCACAATACAGCTAGCTGAGTCTGTTCTATAGCAAAATAGAAAGAAAAAATATGGTGCTGGTGAAATTTATATTTGCATTTCAGATTGACCCTTAGTTTTTTAGGCATTATGTTGCGCTTCCCATGTGCACATTAACACCTCTACCGAGTTAAAAATAGGTTTCACAAAAGGTGTTTTTCATCAAGCACTTAGATGTATTATATTTTCTCTTTCTGGTGCACAGGAAAGGTTTTTGCTAATGGGGGCGGGGTTGTTTTTGTTTCATTTTGGGCATATTTCAGATGTCATTGCAGTTTTGTCATAGTGGCAGAAAATGAGCAGTTGCAGACTGTGATTGACAGCCCCGCTAACTCATTAGCTTGTCAAGGATTTGGCACTTCAGAACATGCTAGAGGGGAAACAAATGTTCGTTTTCATAATGAGTTGCATCAAAAAAAAAAAAAAGAAAAAAGCCATTAATACAAAGTTGGCTCTGATTGTGAGCAGTTGAGCTAATATTATGTGAAGTTACAAAACACTCAAAACTTGCCTTTTTGCTTTTTTTTTTGGTGTTTGGAAGGAAATTTGAAAGTGTGAGCTTCTTCAGTCTGCTTTATTAATTCTGCGTGGTCTTCAACAAGATGGGCCGGAGCATAATTTACTGTGATGTTAATTAACTTGCCACTGAGGTGTATAGGAGAACTGGAAGAAATATAGAGTATGAAACAAAAAGCTCTGAAATTTAGTGGCGATTTAGTGGAATCAGCAGAGCTGCATCTTACTTGCAAAATGGTTGTGAGCATTAATATCATTGGTATTTATTCATAAGTGAGCCTCAGTCATTTTTGACTAGTGTTTTGACTATGTTAAATTCATTTCTGAGGTTTGGTCACTGGTGGGAGTGTTCCCAAAATTGACCTGCCATGCCTGCGGGAAAGGTCTTATATGAGAATATGATTTAAAAGTTTTTTGAAGGATGCACGCTGTGGGCTGTCCACTCCTGCTATAATCTTTTTGGAGGGAAAACGTGTGTGTGTGTGTGTGTGTGTGTGTGTGTGTGTAGGGACCACTCCTGGAAGATGCTTGAACCTCCTTCCTGGAAGATGCTTGGACACCCAACCAGCCACTCTCATTGTCTTTTGAAGACTTCCCTTCTCAGGTGGGAGACTGACCAGGCTCAGCAACCCCTGACTGAAGAGAGAACTTAGAAAGTGTGGATCAGGTAGCTTTCAGCTGGCTAATCTGCACTTTCAAAGGTGTCCCTTAAGTGAGGATCTGCCAAGAGCTCATCAGCTGACTGGATTCTCACTTCCAAAAGTGTCTCTTTGAAACTGGGAGGGATGTATTTTCCATAGAGCTTTGAAACTTGGTGAAATTAATCACCAGGCTGGATCTGGCCAATGCACTCAACGTGCCTCTCTGCTGTTTTTATTTTATTTTAATTTTTTTTAAATGAAGTAAGTTGGAGGTGTGTATCATTTTTATTTGTCCAGGTTGTGGAAATGTTTCAAAACCTTCATATTGGCTTGAGTGGAGGTCACATAAATATTTTGTTGTTAAGACCTGCTTCAACTGAGGGGGGCACATTTTACTAGCAACTTCACCTGCCTTTTATGGATCATTTGGGAGGGCTCATAAGGGGACAAAAATATTCATGTGCACCCTTCAACATTTTCAGGTAGTCTCATTCTCCTCCGACATTGGTATTTGTCGCTCCGGTTGGCTGCTGCATTGGTGCAATTTCAAACTGATCTTCTTTTCCGGGAAAGTTAAGCCAATGAAATCTGAATATTTGATGGCATCACTGAGCACAAATGAAGCTAACTTCAAGCAAGGGCAATTCAGTTATTCTGCTATAATTACATTTGCTTTCAGTGATATCACATATTCAAATTTTATTGGCAATATGAAAACACGTTTCCAGGTTCATCAGATGGCTGATTTGGGTGGTAGGGCGAAATGGCACCAATGTGACTGAAATGAAAGAGTTAAGCACTGAGTGTGTACAAACTGAACATTCCAGTCAGCCCTATTTGTTATAATAACTTTAAAATAAATTGTACTGTTCAGGAAGAATGCATTGGAATAAATAATGGGCTGGATCCAAACTTAATCATACTTAAGAGTAGTGCCATTAAAATCAATGGGACTGAAGTTAGTCATAACTAACTTGAGTACCATTGATTTCAATCGGTCTACTCTAAGTATAACTAAATTGGGATCCAATCCAATGTGTCTCTCATTGGAAGTATGAAAATCAACGTAATTTCCCACAGCCCTTCAGCTCACTTAAGTGTTGAAATGTTGTGCAGCTATGTTGTATCTCTGTACACCTTACCATGTATATAGTATTGCATGGATTCCTTTTTAAATAATGATATAACTACAATTTGCAAAAGCCATCAAATATCTTTTGCCTGAGATTATAAAAAGAAAACTACAATAACTACTTCTGTAAATGTTAGCATCTTTGAGTGCTTGATAACTCAACAAAAATCTCAGCAACTGATGTTTGGAGAAGGTGGAGTTTGCAGAGAACTATTTACTTAGCTCTTCCCAGAGTGCTCAGTATTAGCTGATGATCCAGACAACATGGACATGAATTATCAGTTTTTATAAGACGTCTCAAACACGCCTAAAGTAAAAAAGACAGTGTTCTGACTAGATAATTTTTTGTTTCCTAGGTGTATGGTTGGCTACGTTAATGCAAGTTTATCAGTGTTTCTAGTGTCTAACTTTGAACAGCGTTCAAATGGAAGTGAGTTCTCTGGCTCACCATTAAAATATTGCAGGTAAAGAAATATATGTGAAAATACTACCATGTGAATCATAACTTGTGTGCTTTGGACATTTGAAAATCCTAAACTACTACTACTACTACTTATTATGATGATTATTGCTACCAGAAAGTTAGCAGCTGTGTTTCTGTAGTGCAGGGTCTCTTGCACTACTGTATTTACTGGAAGTCGGGAGATCTGGGTTCTAGTCCCCACTTGGCCATGGAAACCCACTGGGTGACTTTGGACCAGTCACAAACCCTCAGACCAACCCACCTCACAGGGTTGTTGTTGTGAGGATAAAATGGAGAGGTGGAGGATTATGTACGCCACCTTGGTTCCTTGGAGGAAAAAAAGACGGGATATAAATGCAATAATATATATATTTTAAAAAATCTTCGACAGGAAAGAAGCCAAAATTGTAATCACTTTATTTCTGTGCTAGAATAATACAGCACAGCACTAATACCAACTGCTTGTCCCAGCTATCCGCCTACATTCTGACTTTAAGGCCAGAAGACAATTTAGGCGATGAAGAAATAGGATCTGGGCAGGGAGTAGAGAAGGGTTGAGGTAGGCATCGTAATGAGTAGAGCAAAAGATTGCCATTTACGATTTTATACAAGGATGATAATATGCAAATCTGAAAGATTCTAAGTTATGTTGCTACTTGTTTGACTTAAGTGGATGTCAAGACATTCAGTGGATCTTGGAGATTTGGGATGTTTGTGTAATTTGTAGTGGTTTAATCAACCCTTTCTGTAAACAAACATGACAATATCCGTCCCTTATTGTCAGCAGCCATCATTTGGTAGTCCAAGGGTTCCTGAAATCCATTGTATTGCACTTGACAGGTTCCAGTGTAGTGCTGACTGCTCCTCATCTCCATCCCTGCCAGTGCTAAATCAGCTTTCCCCAACTTGGTGCCTTTCCAGATGTTGGCCAATGGCCATGCTGTGTGGGGGGTGATGAGAGTTGTAGTCTGGAAGGCACCAGATTGAGGAATCATAATTATCCACTAGCGCAAGATCTCAGATCTGCATAAGCACATCAACACAGATCAGAAAATCCAAGGAGTTGCATTAGCATATTGGGAGAGAGGAGGTGCGCATGCAAGACACATACATAAACACACACACACCAAAGCACCCATGCAGAGCTTTTATGTGAACCCTGTGCCTCCTTACCCTACCCTGTACCTGTTTGCATTCTCTTCCCCTCCTTATTGTTTTACTATGATTTTATTAGATTGTAAGCCTATGCGGCAGGGTCTTGCTATTTACTGTTTTACTCTGTACAGCACCATGTACATTGATGGTGCTATATAAATAAATAATAAATAATAATAATAACCAGTCTGTTAGTGATAGGAGAATATGGACTAATTATACATTGTTTAGCACCATTACTAAGTTTTCCTACTTATTTGAAAAAGTAGCACAAGTAGTTTCGAAAAATAGAGAAGGACATGGTTTCCACAGGCCCTGAAGCCTAGCAAATTAATGATGGTACTAGATACACTGCTACACTCAGAACAAGACACTATTGTAAGCAGCTCTGTTTCCAATCCCTATTTCTCCATCTTCTCTCCTTCTATATTTCCTGTGATATAGAACTAGAGCACTGTCCATCAAAGAAGTCAGGAGAGGAGTGAGTACTGACAACTGTATTACTAGACATATGAGATGGAGCAGTTTTTCTCTGCCATTGCCTCATGCAGACTAAAATGAAACCTTTCAGAATCAAGAGTGTGTTAGAAATTCTGTTTAACACACAGGGGATGTTAAATTCTGTTGTATCATGTACACACAGGGGATGTTAATTTTCATAGAAAGCATCCTCATATTCTGGGGTTATGTAGGAACACCAGGGATCTCTCATGATCCTTTAATATTGGTTGTTAATGGACAGATTTCTCATACTGTTGTAATCCTATTGCTGATATGTAATGCACTAACTACATTGCTTTGAGATGGATAGGATTAATACCTGTGTGTCATTTTAGGTACAGAGATTATCGTGACCCTCCTCATTCTCCAGTGCCCTATGGCTACACTCTACAGTTCTGGCATGTCTTAGCTGCACGGTTGGCTTTTATTATTGTTTTTGAGGTATGGAACAGCTGTGCAGAATTTCAAACTTCATGAAATTTTAAAAAATTGAGGTTTGCATAAAATTTGCTTTCCTAGTATGAAGACAAAAGAAAGAATCTCTTCGTTGAATCTGTGCAACAACCCACAGGATAGCATAGGATGGTCAATAGTAATTTTAGGATTAAATCCCACTTCCAGATTTGGAATTAATTCTGAGGTAACCTCTAAACCTGAACATTGAATTGTAAATATCTTACCTTTGGTACAGAGAAAAATGGAGGGAAATATGGTAACTACCTTCTTTCTGTTTTGCAGCATTCTTGATGTCCAACTAGGAATTCTGTGCTAATGTAGAAAATTGTTTAAATGCTTGCAAATCACCGCATGCAATAATAACTCAGATTTTTTAAAAAATACTGGGTTATCGCAGTATGGTTTATTTTTGGCTTCTTTGTCTGGGTTGTTGGGGGAAGAACAAGCCAGAGTTCCTGGCTGGCATGTAAAGCTAATTAAACCATGTGTGGAAGATCCGTGCTTTGATTAGCAGCAGGAACATTCTGCCTCGTTAGGGATAGCGCAGTATTTTAAAAAAGTTTGGATTATGATTGCATGTGAATCAAGACATTGTATAATTCTATGTAAAAAGACTGTTAGTAATTACTACCTTCTTGTTCTGCTGTTTGTGTTGCATTTCATTAAATACTGTGTTTTCTGGGCCTTCATTTATGGAATTCTTCATTCCTTGGCTATTTTCTGAATGAGAGATATAGGCTGTCTACTTTGGATGGCTTTGATAGTCAAGATTAAGTTAATCTAGTGTGAAAGAGGATAAGTAGGTATTTTACACTTGTAATTTTAAGAAACTTTATATGTTAATATTTCTAAAATTATTGCAACAATGTTTATATTTTACTAACCTGAAGCCTTCAGGATAAGATAGCAAAAACACAGCTAAACAAACTTAATATTCCTATATCATTCCATACTGTTAACTGCAATATTCTATAACAGAATAAGTAAAGGAATAAAGTTAAGTATATTTAAATTCACAGTGATAAAGATCAATTGAACTTCAAAGTGATTAAATTCATCTGGATTGTGGATAAATACCCTTAAAATATGTATTTACACACACACACATATTCAACATACATATAATTTCTTTCACATTTCTTTAGTGAAATGACACTTATTAGCAATACTGCCCAGTAAAATACAGATCCACTGGAATGAATGAATGAATGAAATTAGAAATAGAGTTGCCCTTGATCTCTCAAAGATATGTAGATGTTCTAAATATGCTCAACAGAAATGCTTGAAAAAATTAAAACATGAAACAGAATAAAATCAAAATGTGTGTACTGAGACACAATTGCAAAGACTGTATTGTTATATTCCAAAATAGACTGTATATTTAAGTGTTCACTGTCTTGTTGAGGTTTGATGCTTAATTCACCCATTTTAAAAACTTTTTTCCAGCACCTCGTGTTTTGCATAAAGCACTTGATTTCCTATTTAATCCCAGACCTTCCCAAAGATCTGAGGGATCGTATGAGAAGAGAAAAATATCTGATCCAGGAAATGATGTATGAAGCAGAACTGGAACGTCTCCAGAAAGAGCGGAAGGAGAGAAAGAAAAATGGAAAATCTTATCACAATGAGTGGCCATAACTAAATTGGGTGAGTCTTTTTAAATGATATCAGTTCTACAGTGTAAACCAAATTACTCAAATAATTTGGGGAACTCCATAATACTTAAAATAATCAAGGGCTTAGATCATTATTTTGTAGTGGCATCAGGAAAGGATGCTTGAACACAACTGAAGTCAATAGTCTGCATATTTCCCCACATTCAACATATTTGCAACATCAAAATATTACATGATCTATCCTTGTATGGGTACAGCCAACCATACAATATTCTCAGCAGTGTACTATATCTCACAGAACTCAGTGTTGTCCTTTTTACTTTGGTGTGCATGCATTGTTAAATGCCTGGCCATTTATGGCTGCAAGAATCATATTTAGCCCTTCCCATAATCCAGATGCAAACTACTCAAACTCTACTTGAGAGAGATGGACAGATTGTTTGCATGTGCTTCCTGTCCCAGGGTGGGTGAGGTAGAGGGAAACAGAAACTTTTATGACACTGTCAATTGAACTAGACAGCACCATATCCAACTGAATCTGGCTCGTCGAACTTGAGCATTATGGGAAGAGGGTTAACTAGCTATGCAATTAGCATCACATCTAATTGGGTCACAAGTCATGGAGAATGGGTAATGTATGGTCAGAAAACCTGTGCCATAGTTCACTCCATTTTTTTCATAAATCAGTGATGGAGAGAAGGAACAGACAAATGGAGAGCACTATGATGTATTGCTGCCATTATCATCAATGGACGGGCATAAAGTCTTTTGGATCGTAAGTAATTTGTCAAGCTTGATCATGGGCCCTGCTTCTGTGCAGCAAGTTTCTTCTAAGTCTTATAATAAATTTAAATGCATATAAATTGCAGCCGTCCAATGACAATAACTGCAGTATTACACCCAGTTACACATGTTCAAGTTCCATTCATTTTACTTGGGATGTGCATACATTAAGTTATATTCTGGCAATTTGGGTTAATAATTGAATACATGTGCTGGGTTTTTTTAATTGGATACTATACTTTTGTTGTTGCTTATATCTCCAGGTAGCAGACCTATTTTCTGTTTGCTTATTCCAATTCCACAAGACACTACCTTCAAGAGAATGAAAAAAGATGCAACCTCAATGCATGCCACAATTTGACATAGCAAACAGGGCAAAATATTTCAAGGAGTTTACTACTGTGAAATCATTTTGCAATCTGCGTATGATTGCTATTCATAGACCATCCTAGACAAAACAAGCATGCAACTCCAGTTTTTAAGAAACTTGTATACCGTGGACTATTTTTCAGCCTGTTTGCTACTTATTTGCATTATGTTCCATGTCACTTTTTCAACTGTTCAAATAGTAAATATACATAAAAATTCTGGATACTTTAGTGATGCCTGTTATAATAGCATCTCCCACCAAGGTACAATGTACATCAGACACACTGTTTACATATCTGGATATTTTTTTCTTTTTGGGGGAGATGTTATATATCATACCTATGTATAATATATATAAAGTATATAGATTGTTTATTTGTAAATAGCAAAAAATTAAAACTATGGTGAAGAATGTCAAATTTTCACACTTTAAAAATATCATCAACATAAAGCCATGTTTAGCGCTTCAATAATGTGATACAATAAACTTTAAAATAAATTATGAATGACATTCTTGCTTTTGTGTCTTAGTATATTATTTTACAAAACATATGAAATGATATTGAGAATTTACTATGACATTGCTGTTTTGAAAATTGATCAGCTGACTTAGGACCAGGTTATCTTAGGGAGCATTTAATTCTAATATAGGCCTGCTTGAGAATTAAATCAATGTCAGATATTGTTCTCCATGGTATCTAGAGATATACGGTGATGGAGCACGAGATACTGACCATTTTTGCAGTGGGACTGCAAAAATCAGGAATGTTCTCCCAGTCTGAATTTGTCAGGCTACCTCTTTGAGTATCTTTTACCAAAAACGGAAGATGCTTTTATCTCAGTGACCTGGTTCGTACAACACGACAACCCACAATGGGTTATCACCTGTATTTGTTTCAGGGGGCTGGTTTCCATGTAACAAGAAGCCACCTAATATGAATTTTCAGTTCAACCCCCACCCCCCAAAAAACCCTTCTGTTTTCACATATGGGGGAAAAGATACAGTATAGTGATTCCAAGTAGAAACAGCTGGACTGGAAAGGGTTAAGCAGCCACTGCCCACACTCACAATTCCTCACATCAAATTTGCAACCTCTCACAACTGCTTTTAATTTTTATTTTTAAAAAAACCTCTTACGTGGGCCTGCTATATAATGCCTAGCTTGGCCTTCAGTTACTGGACTTTCTTATATTTTATACATTCTAAATTATTTTTTCCTAACTTATTTTGAAAAGAATATGAAGAATAGAAGAGCTACATGAGGCCAGCATTTGTACAGAAGAACAGGACAGATTAAGTTTGTCAACTACACTTTGGATTATGCTATATTAGATTCTATAATGGCCACTGTAGTACCTTAGAACTTACAAAATTTACATGTATAATTTGTAAAGCATTCACAGAAATCATTTCATTCAGAAAACCCAAACCAACGATGTTCTTCAATAAATTGGGGAGTGTCTGTATAAATACATTAAACTTTTAATTTTAATTTACACTGAAATTTTATTAGGTTATTGCTTTACCACTTTAGTTTACAAAAAAAGCTGAGACAGGAGATAACTTCTCAAACCTGCATCTATTCTGGTTTCCAAACTTGCTACTGTTTCAAAATGTATCTATTGAAAAGAATTACAGACTTCCCATTTTAAAAATCAATTAATCAAAGTCAACATTGCTATATTTTATACATTCTATGCTGTTCACACGAAACTCCCCCACCCCCAAAAAAGATATGCTCTTCTCTGCCTTCCTCTCTTCTCTTCTCTGTCTTCCTCTGAAGTGGAGTACCTTCTACAGCAATGTTTTAGGTCACTGCTCCATCAGACCTATTCAGGATCCACCTCCTGAGTTGGATGAAATATTTCACACATAGTGTGAATCGTAATAGTCATAATTTCATATGGATAAGAAAAATAAAGCATCAAATGATTATTCTTTGTGTTTCCTTTATCAAGGCCACAATTCAATGCAAAGTTAAGTTCACTGAAATCAGTATCCTAAGTGGTAAAGCTGTGTTGGAGTGCAACATGAAGTATAATCTTGCTTCTATCCAGTAATGCAATCTGCATGTGGAAACTGGTATGTTTGGATTACTGTCTAGGATCTCGCACATGCAAACGAGTGTTATGAGTCAGGCAAAATCTCTATCCAGCATTTGTGGCTGCACGTTTGGTTCTTGTTGGATCATGCCCACCCATTTACTTCCACTACCTGTTTTAGTGCAGGAAAGAGGTACTAATTTAGGGTTGACAAACTAACAGGGAGATCCTTGGATGGAAGACCTACTACACACGAGGATCTCTGGACACAGAAATCGGTATGTTTTATTAGTTCAAACACTCTTGCACAGAATATGAGTTTTAAGTCCAGAATCTAAAGAATTTTAAAAATAAAACACATAGGATATTTAAATGAGTGGCCACTATTTCCCTAAGAGAAGTCACATGAGAAAGGCTTATAAAACTACACTTACACATTTAGTTTTCGAATTCATAAAGTACTCCATAAAGTCCTCTTTGTGAAAGAGAAGTCTGGGGTCCACCTCTTGCTTTAATCCTCCTAGAAGACAATTTGATTAACAATATAATCTTACACAATGCAACTCATTAAGAATAATACGTCCAGCTCCATGCTCACTCCCCTTTGGAGAGACACTTTCCTAGTGTCCTGTCAAGACCAAAACCCAAAGATGAGATTCTGAGATAATGCCCATTAGCTGAGGCTCTCTGGGCAGTGCACAATTAAAACCATAAAATACAACAAGTATCAAATTTAAAATGTTAAAAGTTAAAAACGGCAATATAAAACCAGATAAGTTAAAGTCCAGGAAACTAGCCAATATAGTCCAAATCCCCCTGATAACAGTCTTAAATCCCAATAGTCCAAATTCCCCACGATAACAGATGGTATTTTCTTCTTTTCAATGAGTGGCTTCTCTACCAGGTCCCCACTGAACAGACTGAAAGCACCCTTTGATATGGATAGGTATAAGTATGCCTATCTGGGACTGCTACTTGTTGGTTGCCACACAACCAGATTGATACAATTTGTGTCCAGATCACTCAGTATGGGTGAAACTGTTCACTGAAATCCTACATTTAAAGGGAAAGATTACAGGCAGACTTAAGAAGAAGTCTTTTGGACACCTTTTATGCTGCATTATATTTAAGACATATAACAATACCCATTTAGATGAAGACACGAATTGCTACACAAGACAACAATAGAAAAAGTTACCTGTTACTACACTTACAACCGAACCCACAATCATTGTTGTCAGGGTTCCTAATGCACTGAAGTATAGATATGACAATGAGTACCAATACTCTTGAATGGCTGGTCTGGAAAACAAAAATATATTTCTCTTAAAATTATGCTCTAATAATATCCACGAACCAGTTAAAACATACTGTAATTTAAAATGATTAAGGCTGCAATCCTATGGTCCCTGGGAGGGCACCTCTTCTTCTGCTGGCCCCAGCCTCTAGCCCAGGGTTTTTTTAAAGCAAATTTTCCAACTGCACCAATGCCCTATCAGAAACCACCCCCTGCTCCTGCCCAAGCCAAACACATTATATGGACAGATTATCACCAACACTAGTAGCACCTTAAACTTAAAGACAGATTGACAGGGCCATACGGATATCCAGGAAGGACGACAGACTAAGGGAAGTACACCACTGGTTGTCACCTACAGCCCTCAATTGAAACCACTGCAATAGATCATCAGTAAACTCCAAGCCGTCATCAGCCTTGGGAAGCGGACCAGTCGTGGCCTACAGACAACCTCCTAACCTGAAGCAGATGCTAACCAGCAATAGTACGTAGGACAGAGACACAGACAGAGGGACCAGACCATGCAATAGACCCAAGTGCCAACTCTGCTCCTACATCTATTCAGGCAACACTGTCACAGGACCCAACAACATCAGTCACACCATCAAGGGCTCTTTCACCTGCATCCTTCGATTACTGGGCGTTATAAAAATGCAATAAATAAATCCTTATATAATTTGTGTTACATGCCATCCCTGACTTTGTCTATTGTTAAGTTCTTAACACGTCTTATTTTTTTCACTTTTGTCAACTGCACATTTTTTCCCAACTACACATTTTGTGTGCAACTGCACACTAAAAAAAACCCTGCTCTAGTCTCACTTTTTCTGCCTTCCGCCAGCTTGCTGTTTTGCACTTCCTCTCTCCTTCCAGGGCCCAGCCCTGCTCTTTCTGTCTTTCCCTGCCCCCCCACAAACTCCTTCCGAGGTGAGAGCTCAGATGAAGGCAGAGGACGCTGCAGTGAAACACAGGTGGGGCAGAGGAATAAAGCAGCCACACCTGAGGGTAAAATAGAGGTAGGGAGGTCCTTTTCTTCCCTTGGGGAAAGAAAGAAAAAGAGGTGAATGGGATCGACAGAATAATCTGCTATAGGTCTGCTCAGAGGTAAGTCCACTGGGTTGAGTGGAACTTACTCCCATGTAAACTTGCATACGATTGCACCAATTGAAAAGGAGGAGAGATGAGGGCAAGAATTTTTGTTTGTTTTGGGATGGTCCTGAAACAGGCTACATCTACACTACTGCTTCACAGCAGTATTGAAGTGCATTGATAACTGTTGGGGCACATGACACATTCCATATACTGCTTTCATAGTGTTGTTTCCTGCTCCCCCCACCATTTTCCAAAATACTTCAACAAATGTCATTGTGTGCCCTACGAGGTATAAATCCACAAGAAGGATATAGCACTACCATGATGGGATCGTAATGAACTGACAAAAGGTGTAGATCTGGCCAAAGAGAGGGGAGAGGGGGATAAAAAGATAGTGGGATGAGTTGGCTGGCACAGGGGGCTGAGAAGTAATTTAACAGGAATTGGTTTGGGGGGAATTGATTTGGGGATGTTCTTCCTATTAAAATTTTGGGGAGTAAATTAATTCTGGAGGAATTTATTTAGGTTTGTGGAAATTAACTACCTTGCCTTCAGTGAAATGGATGTTCTGTTGGAGCAGAGAACTGTGGGTTCAAAGAAGTAGTTTTGTTTAGGGGCTCAGAGCCCACCTCTGCCTTGTAGTCAGGTTCTTGGACAAGTTACTTGTCTTTCAGTCTTCCCAGTTTTCCATATGTGAAACTGGTGTTTTGTGACTAGCCATGCCCTCACGGCAGTCCTTTTGTGGCTGTGCCCATAACACTTCAGAATATGTCCACTGGCCTTATGTGTGTGTGTGTTTTTTGTTGTTGTTGTTGTTGTTATGACACCACCCAGAAAACTTGGGTGATGGAGCAATTTAAAAATATAAGTAATAAATAAATGAAAAGGAAGATTCTGGGATCCATCTAGGGAAGAACCCTTCTAGTTGGGATCCACCTGGGAAGAACCCTTCTAGTTGCATCTTTGGAAAGGAAAGGAACCTCTCATGCAGGCACTGTCATTACTGACTCTTGGGGGGACGCCAGCTTTCGCTGACGTTTTCTTGGCAGGCCTTATAGCGGGGTGGTTTGCCGTTGCCTTCCCCGGCCGTTATTACCTTTCCTCCAGCTAACTGGGTACTCGTTTTACTGACCTCGGGAGGATGGAAAGCCGAGTCAACCCAAGCCGGCTGCCTGAAACCAGCTTCCGCTGATCGAACTCAGGCTGTGGGGAGAGTTTCAGCTGCAGAAACTACTGCTTTACCGCTCTGCGCCATCTTTACCTTCCTGTTTATAAGGCATATAAATCCCTAAGCAAAATAAATGACTAGAAATAAATAAGCAGGGTTGCGGAGAGGGGAGACCACAATTCTCCCGATGATGTAGTTTGGGTTATATGTTAGTATGTTTAGACAAGAATGTAGATGATCTAGGCAGTTATAAAATTACGTATGGTGTGGAGAAAATGGACACAGCTAAAATATAACTAAAACTTGGGGCCACCTAACTAAATTTATTAGCACAAAATCCATGACAAACAAAAGAAACATTGATAATATTGATTAAATTCTTGTTAATTTTGATAGATGACCTGTTAGAATGGAAGCGCTGATGGTCAACACCACATTTTTCAAACAAACACAATATTGCTAGTTAACTAAAATTACACAAGACCTACATTTAGTATTCCATTTCATTTTCATACACTGAATGTTTATACCATGCTTTACACAAAGAAGCCCAAAGAAGCCAATAACAGAATACTAAAACATCAATATAAAGTTGAAGCAAAACAAGGACCCAAATACTTTAATACAATTTTAAAAAATACAAAAAAAATATTCAGCCATTTTTAACTTTTGTTGTTTTGTTGTACATACCTTGGAGGGAGCATGGTAGTAGCTACTTGTGTAACCATAGTGAAGTTGGGCCTTGGACAGCCTTCCGTTGAAAGGGGTAACGGGAATGTTCTGTTAGGACGGGGAGGGTACTTCTGAGAACCAATTCCAACCCACAATACAGTGAAAAATCCACAAAGAAGACCTGAAAATGCACCCTGAGAAGTAGGAAGTTACATAAAATGTCAAGCTAAGAGTAACAAAAGAGTCAAATCATTTAAAAAACTGAAAGCCCTTTGGCTCTACTTTTAAAAGAAAGGTATTTAAAAAACAAAGATAGCCATGCTGGTTCATGAGGGTTAACAACAAAAAAAATTCAGTTGGCAATACCGCCCCCACAAATGCCACAAAAATTGTGCAAGCATTCAAGTACTCCAGAACTCTTCATCAGCCTAGATGGTATAAAGAATAGGATGAAGACTGCATACTACATGAATTAGTCACTGATAAGTGTTGCAGTTATTAACTGCACTTAGCATTTTTCTTGTGGATCAACATGGCTATCTTTTTTTTTGTTAGGTTGACCGTATTTTGGAAACCAAAAAGGAGGTCAACATGGTTGGCCCCTAAGGGGGCATGTCTAGCACCAAGGGCCCACCCAAACATGGCCTTCTTCACATATCTGATTTTACAGCACACAATGAAGAAAAATCTGTTCTACATAACATCTTAATGTTAAAATCACTAAAATAAAGATGTATCTGAATGTATCTCAATGTATCTGAAATTAACTTCACTCACTCCTACTTTTGTAACTTTTTGCTGTACTTTGCTATACTCTGTGTAATATTATATTTTCTGACTGTATCCTCACTCGTTGCAAACTGCTGCTTCTGTAAATAGGAATTGCTGCCGGCTGGCCAGCTGGCTGGCTTTTTTATTTTTAAATTTCAATTTTTAAAAAACTTGTGTACAATTGTCACAAGTTTCTCTATTCTAACATTAAGAGTGGGTGTTGTGGGCGGTGGACACTACTTGGCCCATTCACACTTCTCACTTACATACATTAGCTTCTCAAGGTGTGTGCATTGGCCCCACTTTGCACATCCAGACTTTGAACTATTTACTTCCTGCACAAACTGCATGACTGTGAGACCCTCTTTCTTATGCCCTGCGTTGCATGCCAGCACCATGGGGCTAAGTTACAACAGATGTCTCTGGGTTGTCTGTGCAGCCTCTGTTGTCTCTCTCCAAAGCCTCCAGCCTCAAACAATCTCCCCCCACCCCTCGCCTCTCTCTCTCTCTCTCTCTGCCAAAGTTTCCGGACGGTCCAGCTGGGCTGCGCACTTGTGGCTGGGGATACTGCTTATTGCAACTTATTGCTTGGTCATATCCGGTGACTCTTACTTTAAAAACCTCCGCCACCAGCCATCTCCACCTCCTCTCCTCCTGCACAATCACTCAACTCTGATGCACTCTTAAAACACTCTGGGTGACAAGCCAGCCTCTCAGGGCCAAGCTACAGGTGCATCTGGATTGCCTTCAGCCTCTCTCTGCTTTATGACAGCCAGCCAACATCTCCAGCCTCAAACAATCCCCACCCCACCCCTCTCTCTGCCAAAGTCTCCCAATAGTCCAGCCAGGCTGTGCACTTCTACCCTGTGGCTGGGGGCAGGGTGCCAGCTTATAGCATGGTTGCATCCGGTGACTCTTGTTTTTTAAAAAACCTCCACCGCCAGCTGCCTCTGCCTGTACCAACACTGGACTCTGAGACGTTCTTAAAAAGACTATGTGTGGCACACCAGCCTCTCAGGGCTCAGCTACAGCTATCTCTGGATTGTTTCAGTCTAACTCTGTCTCTAAGAGATATGCCTGCCAGCCAAAGTCACAAATCTATTTTTCTCTGACACGTACTTCGAATGTTCTGCATTGTATGCCAGCAGTGCAAGCAGAGCTTGGCTCACAAGTGAACAAACTGAAGTGGAAGGGAAGGGGCAGCGAAGCAAAGCAACAAAATGCCAGGTTCCAACATCAGCAGCAACAGGACATCCACAAAGATGAAAGCTTCACTCTCAACTGGCACCTCACTGTTGGTTGTGAGAGTTTTTCCTCTAAGGATGACCCTTCATCACTCATGATGTGGAATTTTAAAACCTCAAATTTTAAAAAATTCCTAAAAATCAACAGATGAACGGATCTGTTTTAAGTTTGGCATGACTAAAACCCTACCTAAGAGCTATTATCGTGCCAAGTTTCATCTCTTTATCTTTAAAAATGACAGAGATATACAGTCGTGTGAAAAAGAAAGTATACCCTCTTGGAATTGTATGATTTTACATATCAGGACATAATAATAATTAGGGGTGTGCATGGACCCCCCAATCCTCTTCACGCTGCTCCGCCCGTCTCCCGCTCCGCGGAGCGAGATCCAGCTTCGCCGCCGTCACTATATGGGCGACGGCGGCAGCGCAAGATGAGCCACCCACCCACCCCGCCCCCTTACCTTCCTCCGTCGCGGGCTTGAATTGAGGCCCCGGTTGAAGCCGGAAGAGGCCTCGGCCTTCACTTCTGCCTTCAACCGGGGCCTCAATTGAAGCCCGCGACGGAGGAAGGTAAGCATCCCTCCTCCCTGCTCCCTTACCTGGTGCCACCGCCACCACCGCATGTATGGCGCCGCCAGCAGCGCCAGGTAGGCCAGGCCCCCGCCCCTGCCCCCTTACCTTCCTCCATTGTGGGCTTCAATTGAGGCCCCCTGGCTTCAACCGGGGCCTCAATTGAAGCCCGCGACAGAGGAAGGTAAGCGTCCCTGCTCCCTTATCTGGCGCCGCCACATGGATGGCGCCGCCGGTGGCGCCAGGTAGGCCAGGCCCCCGCATACCTTCCTCCGTCACGGGCTTCAATTGAGGCCCCAGTTGAAGCCGGAAGAGGCCTCGGCCTTCACTTCCGGCCTTCACAATCAGATTAGTCCCCCTCCCCCCCACTTACATGCAGGCGAAGCTCTGGATTGAGGCGATCCTCTTCGCCTCGATCCGCAGCCCCCCTGACTCTCTTCGCCTCCACCTTTTCCGGAGGCGAATTAGGCCGCCTCGCTCCTGCTTCTCTGAACTGAAGAGAAGTGGAGCACATCCCTAATAACAATCATGTGTTCCTTAGCAGATCTAAAAGTTAGGTAAATACAACCTCAGATGAACAACACATGACATATTACACCGTGTCATGATTTATTTAACAGAAATAAAGCCAAAATGAAGAAGCCATGTGTGAAAAAGTAAGTACACCTTGTGATTCAATAGCTTGTAGAACCACCTTTAGCAGCAATAACTTGAAGTAATTGTTTTCTGTATGACTTTATCAGTCTCTCACATCGTTGTGGAGGAATTTTGGCCCACTCTTCTTTACAACGTTGCTTCAGTTCATTGAGGTTTGAGGGCATTTGTTTATGCACAGCTCTCTTAAGGTCCCGCCACAGCATTTCAATTGGGTTGAGGTCTGGACTTTGACTGGGCCATTGCAACACCTTGATTCTTTTCTTTTTCAGCCGTTCTGTTGTAGATTTGCTGGTGTGCTTGGGATCACTGTCCTGTTGCATGACCAAATTTCGTCTAAGCTTTAGCTGTCAGACAGATGGCCTCACATTTGACTCTAGAATACTTTGGTATACAGAGGAATTCATGGTCGATTCAATGACTGCAAGGTTCCCAGGTCCTGTGGCTGCGAAACAAGCCCAAATCATCATCCCTCCACCACCATGCTTGACAGTTGGTGTTTGTGCTGATATGCTGTGTTTGGTTTTTGCCAAAGGTGGCGCTGTGCATTATGGCCAAACATCTCCACTTTGGTCTCGCCTGTCCAAAGGACATTGTTCCAGAAGTCTTGTGGTTTGTTCAGGTGCAACTTTGCAAACCTAAGCCATGCTGCCACGTTCTTTTTAGAGAGAAGAGGCTTTCTCCTGGCAACCCTTCCAAACAAACCATACTTGTTCAGTCTTTTTCTAATTGTACTGTCATGAACTTTAACATTTAACATGCTCACTGAGGCCTGTAGAGTCTGAGATGTAACTCTTGGGTTTTTTGCAATTTCTCTGAGCATTGCGCGGTCTGACCTTGGGGTGATTTTGCTGGGACGTCCTCTCCTGGGAAGATTGGCAACAGTCTTGAATGTTTTCCACTTTTGAATCATCTTTCTCACTGTAGAATGATGGACTTTAAAAATTGTTTGGAAATGGCCTTATAACCCTTCCCAGATTGATGGGCAGCAGCAATTGCTTCTCTAAGATCACTGGTGATGTCTTTCCTCCTTTGCATTGTATTAACCCACACCTGAATGCTCCAGACCAGCAAACTGAAAAAACGTTGGCTTTTATAGAGGTGGTCATATTTGCTGATGATCAATTAATCACGGGCATTTGATTAGCAGCACCTGTCTGCTACTTAGCATCTTAATTCCTATAGAAACAGTAAGGGTGTACTTACTTTTTCACACATGGCTTCTCCATTTTGGCTTTATTTCTGTTAAATAAATCATGACATGGTGTAATATGTCATATGTTGTTGTTCATCTGAGGTTGTATTTACCTAATTTTTAGATCTGCTAAGGGACAGATGATTGTTATTATGTCCTGATATGTAAAATCATACAATTCCAAGAGGGTATACTTTCTTTTTCACACGACTGTAAGTATTTCCGTTAATTCCCATTAAAGTAGAGCTGCTGTTTGGCTGGGGAGGATAGGGAATATCCAGATTTTTCTTCAAGTGTCATAATCCCCCCCTTCCTAAATTTGTCACCCAAAATCCTGACAAATCCAGGTTTTTCCTGTGATATGGTCACCCTACGTGCCTTGGAAAATACCATATTTAGCCAGTCAAAGTGTAATCTACTACTAGAAGTAGATGATTTTCTACCATCTGAAGAGTGTTTGCTTTCTGAGGGCACCATTCTCTCCAACCGCTAGGTAATACTTTTAAATTTGGCTTCTATTGCCTTTTTTAACCTAGCGAACCACCTAAAACCCATCCCTTTTACCACCTTTTTCTCTATTCCCCTGGGAACGAGCAATTATTTTATCAGGAGTGGGGTTGTTTTTTGAGCCCAAGAGCCAAACTGCAAAATGGGAAAGATCTTGGGGGCCACAATCCATCTGTGGGCAGCGCCAAAGTCAGAGTGAGCAGGGCCAATGTGATTATCATGATTATAAGCTTGCTTAGGAGAAAGCAGTGCAAGACTTCTGCATATCTGCTCAGAAGTAAGTAGTATCTGAACCTCCCTGTGGCACTGTCAAATAGCATCCCAAATGCCAAGCCCCTGCTATCTACTCACATGTAAACAACTCTCTTGCCTGCAAAATGCCCTGTGGGGAAGAAGAAAGACCGAGGGGACAGGAGCAGGCAGAAGTAACATCGGGGCCTGCTCCTGCTGGACTCTTCCCCCCCCACAGGGCAAACTGCCATCTTGGCCCTGTGGGGAAGAAGAAGGACCGAGGGGACAGGAGCAGGCAGAAGTAACATCGGGGCCTGCTCTTGCTGGACTCTTCCCCCCCCCACAGGGCAAACTGCCATCTTGGCCCTGTGGGGAAGAAGAAGGACCGAGGGGACAGGAGCAGGCAGAAGTAACATCGGGGCCTGCTCCTGCTGGACTCTCCCCCCCCCCCCCACAGGGCAAACTGCCATCTTGGCCCTGTGGGGAAGAAGAAGGACCAAGGGGACAGGAGCAGGAAGAAGTAACATCGGGGCCTGCTCCTGCTGGACTCTCTCTCTCTTTCTCTCTCCTCCCTCCCTCCTTGACTCCTTTTCCTTGTGTGTCATGTCTTTATTAGATTGTAAGCCTGAGGGCAGGGACTGTCTTTTTTGCTAAGTGTAAGCCGCTCTGAGAGCCTTTTTTGGCTGAGGAGCGGGGTATAAGTATGATAAATAAATAAATAAATAAAAATGCCCAAATCAGTTTTGTGCAACAGGTCCCCAGCCTGCAAAGATCCAAATCTTTGCAAAAGCTTGAGTCTTTGTAAGGTATTTAAATGCTAATTGCCTTTAAATACACTCTTAACTCCAATTAGAGATAACAAAGACACAGAGACCACAAAGAAGAAACAGCTTGCCACAGGAATGGGAAGCCCCCAGGGGCCAGGCCTAAGGTTCCCCATCCCTTTGTTATATTGAACACAAAGCCCTTTAAGTTGTAAGGAGTCAGGCAAATGATGGCTGCATCTGCAGAACTATCAATATAGATTATCGAAAATTCTCAACAATTAACTTTTTTTTCCTAAATTAAACTTTCAGATTCTGGGGTGTTTCAGACAGCACATCAAACCATTTTTCAGTGTCCAGGCTCACACACTTTATTCTCCCCCTCCCCTAGTGTACGGTGGTTTCCTGTTTCATATCCTAGTTTAAGCACCTCCCCCCCAAAAAGGGAGGGGGGTTTGCTGGTTAAAATGAAATGGCAAACTATGGTTTACCTCAAAGAGGGTAGGGGGCAAGGAATCGACAGAATGCCAAATTATAGCTTTACAACTGGGGTGGGCAACTTGTGGACCTCCAGATGTTTTGTCCTACAACTACCATGATCCCTCATCATTGGCTATGGCTGATGGAAGCTGTAGGCCAAAATATCCAGAGGGCCTCAAGTTGCCAACTCCAGCTTTACTGTCTGATCACTTTTGTATGTGTGTATGTAAAACTACTAAAATAATGAAGACACAAGTCATAAACTTTCAGATAGCAAAAATTAGTTAAACCTCTCCCATCCCGTTCCATTTAGCAACAGTAGGACACATAATGAGCACTTACTTTAGCATTTGCAAAAGGCAAAAGGACTCCCATGGAAAATATTCCCAAAAGAGGTCCACCAATTATTCCAAATATACTGAGTGCAGCCTGTGGGAAGGAAACAAAATCACCAATTTTGTAAACGTAGGAAGAAATGAAGAGAACGTTGGCTGTCATGGTGGGAGTGGCTAGTCACAAAACATCCAGAAGCCAAATTGGTGAGCCCCAAAAAAGTAACTGGCCCAAGAACTTAAGTCTAACACAAACATGGGGTTTGAGCTCCAAAACACAATCACTCTTTTGAACCCACAGTTTTCTGCTTCAACACACATTTCACAGAACGGAAACTGACAAGACTCTCAAACAAAGCAAATTTTTCAATAGTACAAGGCAGAGGTGAAGTCAAATGAAGTCAAATCACTCATTCGTCCTCCAACAAAATACCCATTTCACAGAGGTCAAACTGCTGATTTTTGAGTAACACTAATGAACCCACACACCAGAAGCAAAATTCCAGGCAAAACACACACCCAGCAAAGACAAAACACTCCCTCACTACCCGCCACCCCCTCTAGCCCCACAGGAGGCTCCTTACCACTCTCTAGCTTACCTTTTTCTTTTTTTTCTCATATGCTAGGTTCACTTTGAAACTTTTTATGTTCTAAAAATGCTTCTGGAGCCCTTACCCTCCTTTACCACCAGTGATTTTACCCATGCCAAGAACTGAGGATGGGTTTGGCTTTACCTGCAGAAAGTCCCCACATTTCCTTCTTTGGCGTCTTCGCATCCAGATCCTGCTGTTAGCCATCGCAACGACTGCCAAGTCACTACTCCGGGCCATTTTTAGCAAATGGGGCTTGCCCTGTACACCTGGCTGGCTGGCTGGCCTCCCACCAGGCTCAGTCTAGCCAAAGCATTAATTTGGGGTGGTGGGGAAAAGGATATCTTGTCCTGCTTGGGGCATGTATACTCCTCTCCCCAACTTGGTGTCAGCAATGGCACCACAGGAAAAAAGTGAAGGAAGTCAGAGTAGTGTGATTGATAAAACAATCTAGTTGGCCGAACTCAGAAAAAGGGATCTATGGACATTGGCCATAGCTAGATGGGGCGAAATCCCGGGGTGATCCCCAGGATCGCCCCTGTGCGTTCACATGATGCTCAGGGGATCCCAGGATCAGGGAGGGATGAGCCCTCCCTTGCCCTGGGATCTCGCCCTACCCTTTAGGCCCGGTTTTTCCGCAGTCTCGGGCTGAGACCGAGACCACGGAACATGTGACCGGGCACCAGTTTGTCCCGGCTCCTCGCGGTTCCTCACAAGGAGCCGGGATACACACACGGGGCGCAGAGCTCCTCAGGAGTTCTGCACCCATTAGGGGCAGGGTGGGGGGAGTGGGGATTTTTTTTTAAAAAAAATAATACTTACCTTCTGTGCACAAGAGTTCCAGTCTCTTTTTTTTAAAAAAATGGTGGGCGCAACGCCTCTCCCTCAGGTCATCATGCGCTGCATGTAAACCGAGGGGGGCTCTCATGATAAAAACATTGCAAGACCTTCACCCCTCCATCACGCAATAACAGGTAGGTCTAGGTAAGGCCTTATACTGTGGCATTAGTTACTAAAATTACAGCCCTTCCATTGCATCCACCATCCTTCTATCCCAGAATGCCTCTGAGAAGAAATACAGTGGCAGTGATCAGAACCTCACCTCTATGACACCAACAGAGGACTAGTGTATCTGGGACGATACACTAAAGCTAAACAACTTATTTTAGGCAGTTAATATGAGTAGCCATTACACACTTACCTGTAACAAAGCACCCATAACAGATGCTATTGCAGCCATGGAAAGGCATATTGCACCAAAAAATAGATCTAAATGGAAAATATATATACAAAGTTTATGTGACTTTTGCAAATATGTAACTGACTGAAAAGTTTGTCTTATTTCTCTGCCTGCTAATAATGGCCCAGCTCGCAAATCATAACAACCCATGATTTTTTAAAATTGTGGGGTATCACATTAAAGGCAGCAAGCACAAGCAGCTAAACAATCCAGGTGTGCTCCGCATTGTGTCTGGACCTCTGTTTTGTCTTCCCCCAAAAAGCCAGAGAAAGAAGCCACTCTCTTGCTGCTGAAGCTGCCAGGCAGCATGCACTGACACACTGCCTTATTCACAACAGATTATTCACTGTCTTATAAAACGAATTGTGGGTTGTCGTGACATGCGAACCGGGCCAATAAATCAAACATGGCTATTAGAATTTGCTTCTAGGATTGACCGAACCAACAAAATGCCATGTTCTTTTTTCTCTTGGCAGAGAGTAACTATACAAATATTTTTTAAAAAAAACTAAATGCAGATATTAAACATATAATTTGCATATAGGACAATCTATTACAGCCTATTTTTCATGGGTGAAAACAACTTACTGTACATGTTTAGTTATACACCATTTATGACTGGGCAGGGAAATCTCAGGGCCATGATTCAAATTAGCTCCCCGCACCCATGCCTGCCCATGCCCATTTCTAGCTGGCTCCATGCAGTTCCCTGACACAATGACCTTCTAATAGTTTGAAACTACTCTGATGCTTTTGGTCCAAAATTAGAACAAAATTAGTGAGCCAGAGTGGTTCAGTAGCTAGAGATGGATTTGGATCAGGGAGACTGAGCTTCCAGACTTGCCTCAGACACACTCTCTAAAACATTTACTTTTAAATACATAGTTAAAGCTTAATTGCAAAAACAGATGGAAGACACAGACAAAATGTAAAGGATTAACCATGGACCAAAGCTTTATACAACTCTGATAATCAACTCGGTAGGTCATGCTATCTACCAAAGTAGCAGCTACGAATGTCCATTCAACCATTCAGGCAAAAGGCAGGCAACACTGCTCGGCTCCAAGCATTGGATATGTCTTAAACAGGTCCTTGCTCTTCACTGTTCACATGCTTAATTATGTGCTGAGGATGTTCTTAATCATCAGTCTCAAGCTAGTAAGTGTTACAGTCAATAAGACTGCCCAACAGAGCACAACAGGTTAGAAAAGGCACCGCCTTCTTCCGGCCAATTCAGTTTAAGTACAAAAAAAAACCCCTAGTCCCAAAAGACAATAAACTAATTCTAAGTGGTGGGTCACTACTGTGACAGAAAAAGGCGCTAGGGAGGATACAGCCATTTGAAATAGTACACCCATATCTACATGCCATTTGCTGTGCCGCATGAGGTAGTATGGCCACATGTCAAAGTGTTCCCTGCTTCAAAATGGGATGGAGGCAGGGTTGCCACCACCATCACCTCCACCATCAGAAAGAAAAGGAGCACAAATATATAAATTTAGTCAACTGTATTTAACCATTAGTACTTGTCATTTTCTTGCTATCTTGTACAAGTACTAATCTATGATTAGGTCATTTCCTTTTGTTTAAGAGCTTATGATATGGACTTCATCAACATATCTCAAATAGTCTGAACTGATCACAATAATGCACCTGGTTGTTAAGGTTGCTAACTTTTGATTACAAAAATTATAATACCGAGGTGGAGACAAGGACTCTGTCAGAGCAGAAAGAAAAGTTATTAGCAAAGGCTTTCTGTTGGTTTGTCCCCTCTCCACAAAGCCTATGCTAGACAGGGAAAATCACCTGTCTAGCTAGAATGCAGAGCTTACAAGCTCAGAAGCTTACGAGTACCCAGAGCAGAGCAGATTGGACTGCGTCCTAAATATTGTGAAACCTATTCTAATCTCATCAGATTCTTTTCTAGTATAATTCAACTGACTTAGTGAGCTATGAATAGTGAGAAAAAAATAAATTCACATTTTTAAAGGTAGAAAATATCACATGTAAACTTACTCATTCCCATGGAAATCCATGACAATTTTGATTCAGACACAGTGAAATAAGGTTTAATAAGATCTTCCACAGTTACAGCAGCTAACGCATTGATGCTAGAAGAGACTGTACTAAGGAAAAGAAAATTAAAATATTCGGAATTTTGTATCCATATAGAGTAACACTTTATAAATATTTAAAAATTGGGACAATAGGGAAAACAAAGCTGATGTGAGCATCTGCAGAAACAGTGACCCAATATAGATCACTAATTCACCAAGTAGTAAAGTTTTCTACCACAGATTTGCTTCTTTGTATTAACAAAAGCAGTGAAGGTTTCTTTTTCTGCCACTGATTCTAACATATGCGGAAGGCAGGGGATCTTTTCAAGTGATTAATGTAGGAAAATTGAGATTTCCATTCGAATTGTTAATGTATTTTGAAACATTTAAATAATTGCTACTATCTGAGGTCCTTTTTGATGTGTTTAGAGAGGTTTTTCTTCACATGACCACAGTCATACTTCTGAAGTTACAGTTCTGTGTGGTGTGGTGAGATGAGGGGGCTGAGTGGAATAATCTTGATTTCAAGGTTTAAACCAAACATTATTTTAGGTTTTATACACTTTAATTTCCCCCCTGAATTTTATATGCACATGTTGTTGTTGTTTATTCGTTCAGTCGTTTTCGACTCTTCGTGACTTCATGGACCAGCCCACGCCAGAGCTTTCTGTCGGCTGTCGCCACCCCTAGCTCCCCCAAGGTCAAGTCTGTCATCTCCAGAATATCATCCATCCATCTTGCCCTTGGTTGGCCCCTCTTCCTTTTGCCTTCCAATTTCCCTAGCATCAGCCTCTTCTCCAGGGTATCCTGTCTTCTCATTATGTGGCCAAAGTACTTCAGTTTTGCCTTTAATGCCATTCCCTCAAGTGAGCAGTCTGGCTTTATTTCCTGGAGTATGGACTGGTTTGGTCTTCTTGCAGTCCAAGGCACTCTCAGAATTTTCCTCCAACACCACAGTTCAAAAGCATCTATCTTCCTTCGCTCAGCTTTCCTTATGGTCCAGCTCTCGCAGCCATAGGTTACTACGGGGAATACCATTGCTTTAACTCTGCGGACCTTTGTTGTCAGTGTGGTGTCTCTGCTCTTAACTATTTTATCAAGATTTGTCATTGCTCTCCTCCCAAGAAGTAAACGTCTTCTGATTTCCTGGCTGCAGTCAGCGTCTGCAGTAATCTTTGCACCCAGAAATACAAAGTCTGTCACTGCCTCCACGTTTTCTCCCTCTATTTGCCAGTTATCAATCAAGCTGGTTGCCATAATCTTGGTTTTTTTGAGGTTTAACTGCAACCCAGCTTTTGCACTTTCTTCTTTCACCTTTGTCATAAGGCTCCTCAGCTCCTCCTCGCTTTCAGCCATCAAAGTGGTATCATCTGTACAGATGCACATGTACAGATACACAAACCAATATTTTCCAATCATTGGTCACAATAAGGATTGTATTGTTGTTTATTGAATTTTTGTTTTGTTACCTTCATTTTGAGGATTAGTTAAAAGAGTGTGTGTGTGTAACTGCAGTTTCAAAGGATCTCTAATATGAACATAAGAACATAAGAAGTACCATGCTGGATCAGACCAAGGGCCCATCTAGTCCAGCACTCTGTTCACACAATGACCAACCGTCGACCAGGGACCAACAAAGCAGGACATGGTGCAACAGCACCCTCCCACCCATGTTCCCTGCCAACTAGTGCACACAGATTTACTGCCTTGGATACTAGAGGTACTACATAGCCATCAGGGCTAGAACCCATCGATAGCCTTCTCCTCCAGGAATTTATCCAACCCCCTTTTGTGTGAAGAAGTACTTCCTTTTATTTGTACTGAATTTCCCACCAATCAGCTTCATGGGATGACCCTGGGTTCTAGTATTTTGAAAGAGGGAGAAAAACGTATCCTTATCCACATTCTCCATACCATGTATAATTTTGTACACCTCTATCATGTCTCCCCTTAGCATACTTTTTTCCAAGCTAAACAATCCCAGTTGATGTAACCTTCCCTCATAGGGGAGAAGCTCCAGCCCCTTAATCATTTTAGTTGCCCTTTTCTTCACTTTTTCCAGCTCTATAATACCTTTTTTAGGTGTGGTGACCAAAACTGTACACAGTATTCTAAGTGTGGTCACACCATAGATTTGTATAAAGACATCATGATACTGGCAGTTTTATTCTCTATTCCTTTTCTTATAATGCCTAACATGGAGTTTGCCTTCTTTACAGCTGCCACACACTGGGTTGACATAGTTCCTTTTCACACATAGTTCCTTTTCAGAAACTAGACCTACAACACCAGGTTCTACACTTACCTTAATGTCCCACTGTAGGTCCCAGCCACAAAGAGTCCTGGAACACCTGGAAAATCTCCCAAAATCTCCAGTACGAAATATGGTATGAGCTAAAAAAAAAAAAAAATCCACCATTGAGAAATCTTAATTTTTCATTTTTATTTTGTTCTGCGTTGTATTTGAAAAATCTCCTTTTGAAGAATCTAACTTCAAAGAGTTTTACTTTGGCTATGTCATATTATCATAACAACTAGTACAAGAGGGCATTTGCCCATTCCTCTCTCAAACTTGCTAGGTAGCGAGCTATTAATTGTGTATGTTCCATACCACCCTTAGATATTATTATTATTATATTTATTTGTATCCCGCCTTTTGCCCAATACTGGGCCTCAAGGCGGCCTTACAAAGTTTAAAACATACATTGAAAAGGAAAAAAGGAAAAAAAACACGTTTAAAATACACAACTAAATTAAAAGTCAATTAACATAGATGGAGGGACAGATTATTCTCCAAAGGCCTGCTGGAACAAACAAGTTTTAGCCTGCTAATATAGTTAGCTGCTATCCCCCTGCCAACCTCACAGGGTTGCTGTCAGGATGAAACAGGCAGAGGGAAAAACCATATATGCCACACTGAGTTCCTTGAAGAAACAGCAGGATAACAATGTAATCAATACATTTAAAGACCCCTATTCTTTGCATCACTATAGCAGCTTGCTGGGAGGGAGAGTCTGTAGCCTACTGTTACCCAGAGCCCTTGGGTGCCACTACTGCAGAAAACCAGAAGGAAACACTGAGGCTTGCTGACCAAGAGACTGTTAGGTGCCACACGGCCAATGGGATTTCACCTGTCCCTGTAAAGTCTCCAACGCTGGCTTGAACAATTTGCCTTTAGAGAAGAGACCAAGCCGTTTGCCAGCTTACAAGTACCCAACCACTTCTCTGCTTGCCCATCCAACTTCCCCTTCCTCAGCCATTTTATGTGCCATTGTAGGGCCTTCCTCTTCACCTTCAATATGCTGTGAGATTTTTCAGCTGTGATTTTTCCTGGGACATCCCTCTGTTTATTCCACCAAATTTTGGGTTCTGAAGGTTCAATGTTTGCTGTCTGATAGGATTTATTTTAAGCTAGGGTGGAGAACTCAGGCTTAGGCAGCCATCTTGTTTGTATACAGGCTCCGCCCCCCCCACATCAGATACATTTGACAGAAAAGATTTGATAAACATGTTATTCTTTTTTTTCTGATTTTATTATTTCTGTCCTTTATTTCACATAAAAAATATTTCTTTGCTTCAGATTATGAAGTTGTGCTAATTATGTTATTTCCCCCCCAAAATACCAAGTTAAAAGTAAATGTTATGTGGAACATGCAAAAAAAAAAAAAAAAAAGATCAAATACATATTAATCTTTAAAGTATTTCATATGTCGTTAGTACTTAACCTGATCTGGCGCCAACACATATTTTGCTGTCCATGGGTCACAATTCTTGTATATAGAGTACATTGAGAGTCCACTCATCGCTGCAGAAGAAAGAGTTATCCAGAGACCCACAAGATTTAAATACAGGGCCCTATAAGGAAAGTTAAGAAAGTTTTTAAAAAGCTTTGTTTTTGCTGAAATTACATGAAAATTGAGCAAAAATGCCATGTTATACATTAAGGCATCATACTGTATTCTTTGCACATTATGCAGTTAACATAAGCAAAAGTCTGGTAGATATGAACAGACTGATGTCTTTCCCTAAAAAGCAATGCAAAAATGCTTGCATTTACAGTATCTATTAAGAATATTTTCAGATACGGATTGTCACAAAGATTGCATGGAGAATAAAAACCATATGTCCAACACCCATAAGTTGAAAGACACATGAACCCTCCTCACAGGCAGGATCATATACGCAACCCATTGCTACACATGAAGATTTCTGTACTGGAGCAATGAATTTACAGTATGTGGACTTACATTTTTGCATGAAGTTGTGTTTTGCAAGCAAGATATCGCTGAACTTGAGATTGATTTACTCCATATATGCCAAGCCAAGTGAACGTGCCACCAATAACGACTGTCCACACAGTATGCCTTTGCAAAGGGTTTGGATTAAAGCTAAGTGGAAGAGACAAAGGGTATTAGAAAATAATTTTAAAGTTTTGTCATTAAAAAACCTCAAGAGTGAAGGAAAAGGGGAATTTTGAACTGAGCCAGAAACTCCTGTTCTTCTCAGAGGAAGTAAAACAGTTTATCCTCTGGATGGTACCTCCTGCTTGGTAGCAAACTGTGTCCTCAAACCGATCCCAACATCATCTAGGAGAAGCTTCTACTTTTCCCATACCATGCTACAGCATAGAACTAGGAAAAACAGCTCATCTGTGTCTGAAAAAAGCATACTATAACTACAACATAAACAGTTAAATCACGGATTGGTTAAACTGGGAGATCCGTGAGGTTAAAGATAAATGAGGAAAGCAAGAAATCCACAGGGGTCCCTATCTCATGTCCTGTGCTCATCTTAACATGGGGGTGGATCAGAATGGCCTACATCTACTAGAAAGAATGTATTTACTAGTATATTAAGTTCTATCCCTATTTGTGCTAGTCATACTCCTCATGATGTGGCAACGGCAAGGAGCTAGGTCACTGAACAGTTGCTTGCCACTCCGGCATGACTGCTATTGCTTCTACAGACAGGTGGGAAGTTTCCTGAACTTGAATCTGGCTTCAGGGAGAAGAAAGAGTTGCTGGGGCTCACAGGTAGAGCATAATGGAAACTCCCCTCCCTGACTCAATCGGCTAAACTTGTTAAAAAGAAAGACATTATAAAACCTAGATGAGTCTGCCTTTAGCAGGAGTCCCAAATAACTCTATCTTCAGTTGCTGAGATACAGACAGGCTGCACAAGATGGAAGCTCTTCCTCCTGGATGCCTCTATTCGTTTGAGAACCCTATCTGCTAATAGGAAGAGATGTCACCCAGATGACAGACTGTCCTACTGACACTAGAGAGAATACGGGTGTTTCAAAATGGTTGCAAATTTCAGTTTATCTGTTTTTAAACTTTCCATGTTTACTCATGGAAAACTATAAACTGTTCATATTTTACCTGTGCAAATATTAGCAAGCAAAATAAAACTCATTTATCACTTAGATAGATAGATTTTTATTATGCGGTCACAGACCCAATAAAAACAATACCAACAATCATTAATTTAAAACCATAAAATCACAGTCATTTATCACTTGAAATGGATTTGAACTGCATACAATCTAGGAAAAGAGCAATAGGATACTTAAAAACAAACAAACCACGACTGTAACCTGAAATAAAGCAGCACTGTTACTACTCAGCCCCATTTGTGCTTAGGCACACTATTGTCCTTTAAGAATGAATCCAACTCACTAATATAAAATATATATTTGCTTAATGATTAATTTGCTGTTCTAAAACCACTTACAGACATACTCATTAGGTTTTATTAAAGAAGCTTCTTCCTCCTGGGTTGTCTACTTGTTGAAACCTAAACTCACAAACTTTTCAAAACCTTTACGAACACCTGAGGTATTTATATTGCTGCCTAATGAAAAAGATACTTACTCCCACATACTTAGTCTTCCTCCACGACGAGCATCTTCTATAATAGGACCAAATCCTCCTCTAATTACCACAGTCCGTGCAATCACTGCTATAAACCCACTTATCATCAGTACAAACTGGAAAACATCTGTCCAGACTACTGCCTTTAGGCCACCCTATTTGGAAACAGCAGATACAGAATACAGTAAAAGATCTGTTCCACATTATGTAAATATGCACATAGAACCTAATCATAACACTTCCATTTTTATATGATACCAGTTCCTGTGTATCAGACAATGGGCAGAATCCAAGGCGTGCTTACGCCTCCACCAATTCCCTTGTGCCCTGCTAATTCCTGTCTGCAAGTGGGACCCTCCACTCATGGAATGAAGTTTTAGTGCCTCCAGGGCAAAACAAAATGAGGAAAAGACTTGTTTCTGGAATGGGGCAAGTCTTTGTTTGTAATTTCAGTTTGTACCAAAGCATATGAAGGTGAAACAATCTAAATTACAGTTCTAGGGAGATCTAAGAAGATATCCAGCAACATACCAAACTACAATTCTGAGGATTCTTTGAGGGAATCGTGACTGTTGCAGTAATATAAAACCAATATTAGTGCAGCCTTGTAAATAAGGCCACAAAAGCTGCTAGCCTGATACTAGTCTGTTACTCTGTATTTCCAAATTGGTCATGGAGGAGGGGAAGCTTCTTCTTCTGAGGCCAGCATGGGCATGAAGACTACTGTGCAGGATAGTTTAAAAATGCCATCAAACAAGTGGAAGAAAGGAGATAGAACAATCCGTCCTCCCCTGCATTTCAGACTGAACATAGAGGAAGGGGAAGCTCCTTCCTCCATAACCACAATGGCAATCCAGCAGGCTGGTAGAGGAAGGATAGAGTAATCTGTTCCTCATCACCTGTTTGGATGAAATTCCATGCACTTGTCTACTCGGAGTCCATTGTCACCTATGTTTTCCATGCATGTTGTTAAATAAAAGGCAGAAGAAGAGTAAATACAGAGGCCAGGAAAAAACAGGGTGCTATATCTAAATTAAAAGTTGAAATTGCTTTATTGATAACTTTTAAAAGGTTAATAGAATGCATGCATATTGTAATGAGTTGTTAACATACCAGTGCACAATAGAAAGTACAGACTATTCCTGTTGAAATAACAGATCCCCATAACTGAAATCCTGTAACTAATAAAAGAAAAAAATGCATACATAAGTTTTTGAAACATTACTAGGGAAACATGGAAGAAATACCTTTAAATTAATTAATTAATTCAAAGATGACAAGAAATAAATACATATGAAAAAGCATCGTTTTATATATTTGAATTGGAATTGACAAGGAATTTAAAGAGAAATACAGTGGTGAATATATTTTAGCAATTGCTGAGCAATTTGGTAGGGATGCCCAAAACACTTAAATACGACATTAGTGGACAGTTGCAAGAAGTTGACTTCCCAAAATCCTTTATCCCTTTATAACTCCAATGGAAAAATATGCAGTATTTATTTAGTGTTCTTTAAAAATCTAAAGAAACTTTGTCACTTTAGAAACATAAACAGCACAATCCCAAAGGATTGACGTTTGAAAGAGATTGGAGCTCTCTGTCTATCCAAAGACAGACAGAGTTTCACAATCTCACATTCCTCCGTTTTAAACATTTACAGCTAGAAAAGTCTCTTAGAGGGCGGGGGAGAAGAGAACTGAAGAGTCCTCACTCAGTTTCCCATCCCTGAAGTAATACCAGTGTCTTCGGCCTCGGGGATGGGAATCTGCTGCATTCTATGGATCCTCAGACACCATCTGAGAAGCCACAGGATTGCTCTGAAAATATTTCATTTATAACATGGTTTGCTCATAAAATTATCATTAAAATTAAAAACATTTAAAAGCAAACTCAGTAAATGTGTATTTATTTTCTGAATAAGAGGGAATTGGAAATCCGGCACCCCTCCCTGCAGCCGGTGTGGAAAGAACTGTGCCAGTTGGCATCCAAGGTCAGAAAATTGATCTCAGAGAGGGAGAAAAGGTGGTGTTCCAGTGAGCAGGGAGGGGAAAAGACCAGAGAGGCCAAGATACAAGTTATCCTGAGTCTTTACCAGCCTCCTTCCTCCCTATCCACTCCGAAATACCTTCATAAGCCTATCTAGCAAAATATGCAGGGCAGGAGGACAGGGAGGCAAAGATCACCTCCACCGCTCCTCCGCTCCACTGGATGATCGGGAGCCCCCTAGTTCAGGGACTTCCGATCATTGAGGGCGCAATCGATAT
The DNA here is from genome assembly GCF_023053635.1 of Elgaria multicarinata webbii. NCBI lineage: Eukaryota > Metazoa > Chordata > Lepidosauria > Squamata > Anguidae > Elgaria > Elgaria multicarinata. The sequence goes on along the minus strand of NC_086179.1, from coordinate 41,087,848 downwards.
GACTGTGCCCTAATTCAATTATCACAAATGCTTTAAAATACTAAATACATAAATTGACTTTAGCGTCATATTACTTACACACACTGCAGGTCAGAAGGAGTGAAAGGAAAACGTGACTAAAAAAATGCACACATTTAACACAAGTGAACCATCTACAGAAGTCAGCATACATAATTGATCTATTATTTATCTATCTTTTCCTTGTTCACATTACCTTGATTCAAAGCCAGGGATGGAGAATATATAACAATTCCAGTATATAACGTCTGGAGAAGTGGAACAAATAAAAATATGCATTGAAGTAAATGGTCCCTCACAAAAATATTTGTTTTACACCATTTTATACAATTTTAAATATGGAACAGCAACTATTCTTAGATAAATTTGTTGTGATAAGAATTAGTTACATTTTAAACTTAATTGGCTATCCTTCAAGCTGAACAGAAGCAAACAGAGAAGGTGCAGCAATATAACTACTTTGAGCGCTGCCAGATAGCTGTAAGTGATTTATCTCCAAGTACCACTAGAGTCTAGAATCTGAAGGGGAGAAAATCCTTCTCAGGAGTCACCTACACAAGCAACCTGAGGCACGCTATTGGTAGTGGTACTGAACTTCTTTCTCTTTAAAATAAAAGCTCTTGAAGAAATAGGGATACCATCCCTAAACTATTTAAAGCCTGGTCAAGTCTTCTAGTACTCACTGACTGGCACTGCGGTTCTAAGCTACTTCATCCTTTCACACCTTACTCCTTAGTGGAAAGGGACACTGAAGTTTTGAATAATATTTTCCAAACTACTTGTTATAATATTCAATTAGGATCTGTCTGCACAGAATAAACAAATGGACATAAAATGTTTTAACATCTCTACAATTAACTGTGGGTTGGATCTAAATTTAAACATGTGCTACTGGGCTAATGGAAGCAGATGTTCCTGCTAGCTCACCCCCACAGCAGTCTCTTCAGCCCCATTTACTTGGAAATCTAAATTGTTTACTAAGAGAAGGTGGGGATTACCTTTATAGTTATTTGTTTATATTTATAGTTATTTATTTACAATTTCATACTATGAGAAGGGAGGGAAGAGTCAACTGCCCTGGGCTCCTCATCCAGTTGCTAAATTCATACAGATGTTCAACTTGCTTGTGTGCTGACACTTGATCAGTAGGGCTGAGAAGCTTCATCAGTGGGGCTCCTGCCTCCTTATATAGTTCTAGCTAGCTTGGCCCAATTGCAGCTGCAGCCAATCAGATTAGATGGCCTCATCTGAACAGCAAGGGAGGCTATAGCTGAGCTAAATAATCTTGTTTGCATGTGTATTCTTGCTTGTCTATAAGCAGACATGTAGTACAAAAGGCAAGAGGACTGCCTAGCCAAAAGTTTGGGGTTGTATTTCTTGGTTACATAATGACTCTATTTAACTATAAACCAATGTTTTTTATTGTTACAGCAACCAGTTAGCTTGCATGCTCACTCAGGAAATATATGAATTTTAAAACTGAAAACTTTATTTAAATCCATTATTTAAATCAATCCTTTTTTTCTTTGTGATTTAAATCATGATTTAAGTCTATCCACCCTGAGCCTGACAAGAAGTGATGCCAAACAGATATGAGCCAACAGTGTGATGTGGCTGCAAAAAAAGCAAATGCTATTTTGGGCTGTATTAATAGTATAGCTTCCAAATCGCGTGAGGTACTGGTTCCTCTCTATTCGGCCCTGGTTAGGCCTCATCTTGAGTATTGTGTCCAGATCTGGGCACCACACTTCAAGAAGGATGCAGTCAAGCTGGAGCGTGTTCAGAGGAGGGCAACCAGGATGATCAGGGGTCTGGAAACAAAGACCTATGAAGAGAGACTGAAAGAACTGGGCATGTTTAGCCTGGAGAAGAGGAGATTGAGGGGAGACATGATAGCACACTTCAAATACTTGAAAGGTTGTCACACAGAGGAGGGCCAGGATCTCTTCTTGATCATCCCAGAGTGTAGGACACGGAATAATGGGCTCAAGTTACAGAAAGCCGGATTCCGGCTGGACATCAGGAAAAACTTCCTGTTAGAGCAGTACGACAATGGAACCAGTTACCTAGGGAGCTTGTGGTCTCTCCCACACTACAGGCATTCAAGAAGCAGCTGGACAACCATCTGTCAGGGATGCTTTAGGGTGGATTCCTGCATCGAACCGGGGGGGGGAGGTTGGACTCAATGGCCTTATAGACCCCTTCCAACTCTACTATTCTATGATTCTATGATATTCTGATGGTTCACTAACCACCACCAAAGCCAATGGGCAGTCCATTGCATTTATATTAAATATTTTATAAGCAGACGTTATGATGGAACTGCAATTTACAACACATTAAATAATACAGAAAAATAAGGATCATCAATGGCATTTTCTGCTTTACTTGCCGTTAGTGTCATAAACATCACTGTTCCAAGCAAACGCATATATCTATTATATCGAAGCTCCAAGTACTGAAAAAAAAAACTACTTTTAGATACAAAACATACATGCATGTGTGTGTTCGCACACATGTGCATGTACATACACACATTATACACATACATATAGAAATAGTACTGATACATTAAAAAAAATAGAAAATGTTGCTTAAGGCTGCAGTCATATGCATAATACTCGGGAATGAATTTTAGTGAATTCACTAGGACTTATTCCTGACTAAATATCCACAGCATTGGATATACACAAGTACAACTCTGTAAACAGTTACTGAAACTCAAATTACATGTCATGCCAGAAGATCAATTATTGATATTAAAACTTTTAAAAACTTAATGTTGCCAGGGGCAGAGGGGAGGGTGTGTGCTAATTTGATCAGGAAAATTATATATAAAGAGAGTCTACACATTTCTTTTTCAGAAGTGATGGTTATGTCTCTAGTACTCTCTTCCGCTCTGTCCTTACAGTACTCTTGGTGTAAGTTACTCATGGTTTTGCCAATATTTCCCCTACTTCTGAAAACAATATTTGTTGCTATTCTGCTACAGCAAGTATATTTATTATTTATTATTATGTATTTACAACATTTATGTAACACTCAGTTATCTAACACAGATGCCAGAACATAGATATAAACAGTAAAAGAAAGATTTAAAAAGCAAATTAAAATTATTCAATTTTAAAACAAAGAAGACAGAAAAACAGTGGCTAGTGAGTTGGGGAAGGCTTCTCGAAACAGAGGTGTTCTCAGGAGACTCCAGAAGCAGCCTAGTGTTGGTACCTGCCTGATCTCTTTTCTTCTATTATGGCACTGAAAACAACTGAAAACTTGGATCCCCAAGTTTCCCATGCACTACCAGGGCACTGTTACAGATACAGTACCTGATTTTTTCCTCTACTGTGGCCAGCTCTGGGTAGCAGATGAAATTTAGATTGGAAAAGAGGATGGGAGGAAAGGGTTCACTACCCTCTCCCAGAGCATCACTTCCTCAATCTTCAAAGCAGTCATTTGGAGGTACTAATTGGCAGTGGTGATGGGGTTTTCCAAGTGGGAGACCCCCATCATACCTACTATGGCTCTAGAATGCCTGGGTTTGCCCGAAATAAGGGGGGGGAAGTCCATTCTGAGGCATTTTGTTAAGTTTAAGAAGCTATTGTACTGCTATACAAGAAATACAAGGGAATGTAGATGGCAGCAAGAGCCCTCACCATATGAGACTCCTGAGTTAAAACGGATAATTTTGTATTTTTAGGACAAGAGTTCCAAACAGTAAAACCACTCTCTGTTAGTGTCTGTCCCGTAAGGTCAGTTTAAAGACAGTGTATACAACCTTCACCAACCTGGTACCCTCCAGCTGCATCATCCCCAACCACCACGGCAAGGCACCATGTTGGAGGTATTGGTTGAAGTGTTGGGTTAGAACAGGCATAATGGGTTCAAATCCCCGCTAAGCCATGAAGCTCACGCAATCAGCCCAATTTACCTCACAGGATTCTTGTGAGAATAAAGGAGAATGGAGAAAGCCATGCACAGTACCCAGAGATCTTCTGAGGAAGAGTAGGATATAAATGTAATAAATAAAATCAATAACAACCAGTAATTGGTGTTCTAATATTAGCTACATCTCTTACATTTGACCATCAGAAATTCTACAGAACTACATTTTATGTTCTTTACTGAATAAGGCTGAGAAGTCTAAAATCAGAGATATTAAGCTTTTCCTATCACGAAGAGTCGGAAGCGACTGAACGAATAAACAACAAAAAACATATAACTGTTTTTTTTTTTAATCAAAAGCTGTTGGAAGAACAAAAATCCAATACCAGGTAAAAGGAACGTTGCCCTTAAGACATAAGGTTTTATCTACATGTATAAATGTATCTGCTTAAAATGCTAATTCAATCTTAGGGTGCATCAATAAAAGCATACTGTCCAGATCATGAAAATTAATAGATCCACACTATTCTGCACTGGTCAGACCTTATTTGGGTACTGTACCCAGTTCTGGAGTACATCCAGAGGAGGGCAACCAGAATTGTGAGGGCTCTGAAAACTATGCCCTGTGAGAAATACTTTTGTAAGCCGCCATGAGAGCCTTTTTTGGCTAAATGGCGGCATAAAAATACTTAAATAAATAAATAAATAAATAAACATGACAAATGCTGCTGAATCTCTCAGCAGCATTTTATACCAGTGACTACAGTCTCCTTCTGAGGTGTTTAGCCAGTATGGGACATACTGGAGAGAAGCCCTTTTTCTGTCCTGACTGTAGAAGGAGATTTAATCAGCGAGCGAAGCTCAACTCCCATTCCAGAACCCACACAGGCGAGCGCCCCTATCGGTGCTTCCACTGTGGCAAATGGTTCACTGGGCGCTCAGGTCTGGTGAAACATTAGACGGCCCACTCTGGGGGCAAGTGCAGAGATGGCCCGCATGGTAAGCTGTCGTCAGTCTAGGTCCATTTTTAATAAACAAAGGCGTGAAACAACAATGCCTCTAGCATGTTTTGTAAATGATGCGATGGTTTGAAAAACCTTAAATTGTATATTCATTTATTATGCTTTTTATATTGTATTTTGTATTTGTGTTTTTTAATTTGTTGGGTTTTTTATGCTCTTCATGGTTTTAATTTTTGTGAACCGCCCAGAGAGCTTCAGCTAGTGGGCGGTATAAAATTTAATGAATAAATAAAATAAATATAAATAGAGGGCACTGTTTGCAGTGGTTCCAGTCCTAGCCAGCATAACAGCTCCAGAATATGTTGCTGAGGAGCATGTTTGCCCTTGACCATTAGTCGGGTTCCATCAGGTCTCTATATACTGTATCTTGTATTTGTGTTTTTAAACTGTTGGTTGTTTTATTATGGTTTGAATTTTTGTGAACCGCCCTGACTATTGGGCGGTATACAAATGTAATAAATAAATAAATAAATAAATTTGTCCCTTTTGCTTTTTAACATGTACATGAAGCTGTGTGAGGAGGTCATCTGGAGTTTTGCGGCTGGATCTCATCACCATGCTTATGATACCCATCTCTCACTCTCTTTTTCAACTGATGACTAAGGCCTCATCTACACCAAGCAGGATATTGCACAACAAAAGCAGTATATAAAAGGCAGGAGCCACACCAAGCAGCATATAGCAGTATGAAAGCGGTATATCAGCTTAGGTTGATATACCAACTACGCCTTTATCTGGACAGAGATAGCCTAGCTACAGTTATCCATGCTCTGATAACCTCTCGTTTGGATTACTGCAATGTGTTATACGTGGGGCTGCCTTTGAAAACGGTCCGGAAGCTTCAGCTGGTACAAAACAGAGCAGCCCGTTTACTAACAGAGACTGGCCGGCGAGATCACATTACGCAAGTCCTTTTACAACTTCGTTGGCTGCCAGTCCAGGTTCGGGCCCGATTCAAAGTGCTGGTATTGACATTCAAAGCCCTAAACAGTTTGGGGCCAGGTTATTTGAAGGAACGCCTCCTCCCATATGTGCCTGCTCGGACCTTAAGATCATCTACAGGAGCCCTCCTCCGTGAGCCCCCACCAAAGGAAGTGAGGCAGGTGGCCACTAGGAGGAGGGCTTTCTCCGCTGTGGCACCCTGGTTGTGAAATGAGCTCCCCAGAGAGGTCCGCCTGGCGCCTACACTGTACTCCTTTCGTCGCCAGCTGAAGACCTTTTTATTCTCTCAGTATTTTAACACTTAATTTTAACTTAAATTTAAATTTTACTGTTCTAACTCTGTATTTTAATCTTATATCAATTTTGTTGCGTGGTTTTATCCTAGTTGTGCTTTTATACTGTATTTTGTATTTGTGCTTTTAACCTGTTGGTTGTTTTATTATGGTTTTAATTTTTGTGAACCGCCCAGAGAGCTTCAGCTATTGGGCGGTATAAAAATGTAATAAATAAAATAAATAAATAAATAAATAAATCTATAGTATGTCTCAGGGCCTTGCTAGACCTACCTGTTAATCCGGTGGGGAGTAGGGGCGAGCCCGCGCTGTAGCTAGCGCAGGCCGTCGCCCCAGTCTACACGTGATGGGGTAAGGGAAAGCCCCGTTGCATCGGCCATTTTTTAAAAAACTTAAAGGGGCCATGTGTGCAGGAGCGCACCAACGATAAGGTAGGTCTTTTTTTTTAAAGGGTTCTCCGCTCGCCTGCCCCCCGGCCCCCCTGATCGCTTGCCCGCCCGCCCCCCGCTCGCCATGTCCAATGCCCCCTCCGTCCCCCCAGCCACGATCTCCTATCCCCTCGGCCGCGATCTCCCCCCCCCCGGCTCCGCTCTTTCCCCCCCATCACTCCTGCCAGGTCCGCTCTTCCCCCCCCCGGCTCCCATCTCTCTCCACCCCCAGTCCGATGGGCACAGCGCTCCTATGGAGCGCTGTGCCCAGTGCACGGTTTCTCCCAGCTGCTCACAAGTAAGCCGCATAGCTGGGAAAAGCCGCAGAACCAGCTAGACCTTCCACAGCCCCAGGCTCAGCCCAGGGCTGCGGAAATACCGGGCCACAAGCGGATCTGGTTATCCCAGGTCAAGGGAGGGTTTAGCCCGGGCTGACCCTGGGATCCCCTGTGCGTCATCTGGATGCACAGGGGTGAGCCCGGGTATCAACCCAGGCTAAATCCTCGTCTAGCAACGGCCTCTAGCAACGGTCTAGCAATGGGCTCCAACAGTTGTCAGTGCACTTCAATACCACTATTAACCAGTAGTGTGGCTCCTTTACCACTTTCATACTGCCATATCCTGCTTGGTGTAGATGAGGCCTAAGAGGCTGTTAAAGCCTTAAAGTCTGGATGGATTGAATATGGGCTAACAAATGAGTCTCAATCAGACGAGCCGGTGATACTTGCAACCAGTAGTTATGCTAATCTGGAATTGGGGATATAGCCTGTTCTGATCTAGATGGGGTTCTGCTATCTCTGAAGGATCAGATTCACAGCTTGGGGGTGCTTCTAGACCCAGCTTTGCTCCTGGAAGGTGAGGTATTACACAGCGGACCACCTTATTGTCTCACATCTCAGTGGGAGGGCTTAGAATCATGACAGCTAGCAACCTGATTGTGGAACTCTTCCCTAAAGGGATTAGACTGCTTCTATCTTTGTTTAATTTTGGAAGGGCTTTTAAAATTATTCTGTTCTGCTCAGCTTTTGAAGGATTTAAATGTGATTAATTTCTAAAGATTTGTTCTTTCATATGATTTTGTTGTAACATTTTTTAATTATATGTTGCTTTGGGAGCTCTTTCTGGCAGAAAGGTGACTCATAAATAATTTTATAAATAAAATAAAAATGAATGGGGAGAAGGGGAAGTGAATATGAACTAAAAAGGGTTAAACTGATAGGTATTTCCATATTATAGATTCAAACTGAGTTTGACACCTATTTATTTATTTATATTTATTACATTTATATACTGCCCCATAGCTGAAGCTCTTTGGGCGGTTTACAAAAGTTAAAAACAATGAACATTAAAAACAAATATTCAAAAATTTAAAATTATCAAAAGCATAAAAACAATATTGATTTAAAAACAATATTGATTTAAAACAACTATTCTGGGGTCAGTTAAAAATTCAGCATATAGTATGTTGTTAACTGCCTGATAGAAAAGTCTTAACCTGGCACCGAAAAGATAACTATGTTGGCGCCAGGTGAGCCTCGTCAGGGAGATAATTCCATAATTGGGGGGGGGGGCACCACTGAGAAGGCCCTCTCACTTGTTGCCATCCTCCGAGTTTCCCTCTGAGTAGGCACTCAGAGGAGGCCCTTAGATGTTGAGCATAGTGTACAGGTAGGTTCATGTTGGGAGAGGTATTCTGTCAGGTATTGTGGTCCCAAGCCGTGTAAGGCTTTATAGGTTAAAACCAGCACCTTGAATTGGGCTCAGAAACATATAGGCAGCCAATGCAAGTGGGCCAGAATCAGTCTTATATGTTCAAACCTTCTGGTTCCAGTTATCAATCTGGCCGCTGCATTTTGCACAAGCTGCAGCTTCCGAACTGTCTTCAATTTAAATTTCATGGGCTCTTCCAACAAATTCTGGGGAATTTCTTGAGTCTGCTTGTGTTTCTTTACACAAGCTTTCCTGGTTTGGTGCGACAGTGGTTAAAACGGTTTAAATATTCTGGGAATATATGATGCAGCACAGAAGATGCTATGGTATTTCTAGATGACTGGCTGTGCCAGTGAAGTAGGTTTTAAAGGGGGACTTGTAGAAGGGCTGAGAAGTGGTTTAAATCACAAGTGGATAGAGAAGATGACCAGACTTTAACTGGTTTAACAAACATATCCCTTTTTCCAAGGAATCTTGGAAATTGAATTCTGTAAGAACTATTCTGAGCACTTCATCAAATTTCTTTGGGAGAAGCCATGCAGTTAAATTTATATAAAAAGATTACACTTTTGCAGGGCAGTAAGTTCCATGAAGTTTTTTTTTAAAAAAATGCAGCACCATCTTATGAATGCAAGCCCCACACTGGTGTGCGTAGGATTGCAGTCTTCTTCTCTAGCATTATTGTTAATGTATGGGATTAACTATCATAGCATGCGGCAATGGCTGCTAGCTTAGTTGGCTTTAAAGATAGATTGGCCAAACTCATGGAGGTAAGATTTATCGAAGTTATTTGTGCAGGGTACCTCTAAATACCAGATGCTGGAGACAAACAACATGGGAGGGTTCCTGCCTTCATGCCCTGATTGTGAGTTTTCTGAAAGCCTCTGACTATGACCAGTCAGGAAAAAAGAATGCAGGGTTCTTGCACCCTTAAATTGTTTCTGTATTTCCTCAACTTGTAATCTGAATGTAAGACCAACATGAGGGTGGCTTTAATGTGGAAAATATTTGGAATTAGTTGAAAAACCACTTTCACCCATATCAGTGCCTGCATTTTAAGGTCTGCAACAAAGGGCCTTCTCACTTGCCCATCTTTTTGAGAACACTTAGGTGGGCAAGTACATGTGACAGGGCCTTTTCAGCAATGGCCTCACGCCTTTGGAATGCCCCCATCAATACAGGCTTTTAGAAAGGTCCTGTTTACTGTGGCGATCCTGATTATCTTTTATTGGATTGTTCTGGTTTGTGTAGCTAGTGCTGTGTTGTAGATTGGCCAGATGTTTTATTGCTGGTCTTCGTCGTTATGTGTTTTTTTTAAAAAAAAAATGCTATTACTGTATCAGTTTTTATTATATGGGCTTTTATAGTAGTAAGACGGCCTGAAAGACTGGAAACATTTTAAATAAACAAGTACAGTAAAATAAAGCAACAAGACAGTGGCAGTTGAAATTGACGCATAATCTTTAGCCCCAGGAGACACTAATAAGGTAGACCTTTCCATACCTCGTAGGTGCTGGTAATCCCCAGCCGGTAGTAGACGGGTAGGAACACTTCAGCGCTAATCACCACCATGAAGATATATGTGATAGCAAAGAGACCGAAGGAGAGACCAAAGCGGTAGATCTCGGCCGGGGTTCCCAACACTGTCACCGCCGACATGAAGCTGGCCGTGAGAGACAACGACACGGGCCAACAACTTAAATTGCGGCCGGCCATCACGTAGTCGTTGTGACTTTTATGGACGCCCCTAATAGCGTAGAAAATGCCAATAGCCGCGCAAAATAACAGCATGGCCGTGAAGACAAAGTAGTCTATCGCAATAAAGCGTTCGCGCATTTTGTCGGGGTCAAGAAGAGGTGGGTCGTTAGCCGCCGACATGATGTTCAGGCTCCAGTCGAAGGTAGCAAGTAGGCAGAACGAGCTGAAGTAACAAGCGCCCGCGGAGCAACTCTCGCTACACCCGATAAAGTTCGCAAACTGTTACTGGGGTCGCGTAGCACCGCTAGCCCACAGTACCCGCCTGTGTGGGCTTTACCCTCACGCGTCGCCCCCTTGGCCGTGACTCTGCTCGCCTCAGCCAAACATCCGGGTACCCAGGAATGCGTGAACGGGCCTAAGCTCTCTTTCCCCTATCCCACTTCGTTGACTGCCCGTAAAGTTGCTCGCGCGCAGGCAACCGCCCCGCTATTTCGAAAGTCCCCTTTCTCCAGCGCGGCAGCGGCGCGCGACCCTTTTCCCGCGCCCACTATCCGTTATCCAAGGTTTGCGCGCTTTTTACGCACTCTGACGCAGCTCGGCCTTCTCCTTACCCCTCAGCGCCATTAAGTTGTTCACCACCATGTTATTTTGTCACACTACGTACCTTTCTTCATCCCGCTCCCCAGAATTGGACCGAAGAGCCTTTCCCTTCCTTCACACCCTTGTTTTTGTTTTCACTATATAGGTCCTTCCTCTCGTAATAGCTACCTTTGCTGTGAAACGTGGAGCCACAAACTTAAGAAAATGTATTTATTTTTATTATTGATTTAAAGAACCAAGTTCTTAAAATACCAATATGTTGCCTGGCATGTGTTTAAATTCACACCATTTTATTTAACAGCTTCTTGGTTTAAAGACTTATAAATAAAAAGCAAAAGGCTATTTTGCATGAAAATTCTTTCAGGCGAAGTCACTCTTCGATTTACATTTTAAATAAACATCAGATCATTATTTGACGAAATGCTTCAAAACAAAATTGTATTTACAGATGCTTTAATAAGTTATGATATTCTCTGTATTCAAAAAGAAATTACCAAATTTAACAGGATAAAGTTATCTAACACAAAGTTAGATGCACTTACATTCATTGAAATAAACATGTCTAACATTTATTTATAATGCTTTTTATTCTATCCTTATTCTAAGTTGCTTAGAGTTGCATACATGGGTCTCCCATTCTTTTCTTTTCAATAACTATGTGGGTTAGGTTAAACTGAGAGTAAGTGCACCCAAGGCACCAGTGAGCTTCATGGCTAAACAGCGATTCAAACCAAGATCTTCCAATTGGATTGTGACCTATCATTACAAGTTTCAAATAAAATGGAAAATGTAGTGATCAATTTTAATTTGTTTCGCCTAGTCCAAGCACCCTTGTGCTGCAAATCAACCACAATTAAATCAAATGACTTTTTCAGGAATTACATCAATGGAAGGAGCAATTATGAGCTAAACATTCTTGTGATTAAGACTGCAATCCCAAATATGCTTACCAAGAAACAAGCCCCACTGAACACAAATGTGTATAGTATTGCACTCTTTAAATTATTTTCTAGAACAATAACTTCACATAGGTATATTTCTCATGAGCCTCCTTCATATGTTATTCATGTGAAGGAGCAAGCATGTTGAAAGAGGCTGCAGGGTTGTCTCCTGGCCAGCCCTGTCATTTACACATTAGTATTTACTTCCAAAGCAAAGAAGTCTACATGGAACCCTGGAGGGAGGAGCTATGCATCATGGGGAGCAGGGCTAGAGACATGATCCCCCAGTTCCTCTATACATGCTTTGTAACTCTGCAAGAGTAATGTGCTACGTATATCAGAAACCTTATGGTTTCTCTTTTACGGATGGGTAAATTGATTCACTTGAAAACCATGTGGGGAATCATGACTATTGGAAAATATGCAATGCAACCCCATTATTCAAAAGTAAGGCCCACTAAATTATTTCAGCTTGCTCCCAGTGTGCATATCAATAATCAATAAAATGATCAAATATAACTTTGTTTTCATTGCACACTCACTGAGATTTATATTTTAATTTTCAAAATTTACTTCCTGAAATCAGCAACATTACATTTCTCATTAGTTGCATTTTTTCCAGTTATATATTGTCCAACCTCTCAGCTCTGATGTTTTGGTATGACTTGCCCAGACTTTACAAGGAAATAATTACTATTCTTCTGGGAACATGAGCTAAACTTTATCCTGCCTTCACAAGTATAAATCTCAAAGTACCTGCCAACATAAGGACACAATCTAGAAGATTTTCATATATGTACACCATTGACTTTTTCTTTACTATCTGTGAAATTCATTTCAATATGATTAAATGCTGGATTGTCAGTTCCTTCCTCTGGGATTCTGTATGGTGTCCAGGTTAAAACTTTGACTTTTTCTTCCTGGAAAAGATTATTTTTTACAGTAAGAAATAAAGTGTTGTTTTGTTTTAATTTGCTTAAAATATTTATATTCTGCCCTTCAGCGATACTTTCTGTGCAATTTATAAAAACATGAAAACATATACAAATGAAATAGAATAAATGACATGTTAAAATAACAATACATTGAAAGGCCTGCAAAAATAGTAGCAGCTTTGCTTGATATGGAAAATGATAGCACTAGGCAAGTGTATCTGATCCTCTCTATAATTGCCACCTGCCTTATCTCACATAAACTTCTTCTAAATACAGAGACAGTGTTGACATGGAAGCCAGCTGTCCAGGTACCTGGGTCCTCAGCCACATAGGGCTCTAAAAAGCAATAGCATTTTGTTTCACTCAAAAACACTGGAAGGTGGTGATTTTTTTATTATTATTATTATTTGTTCAAAATGACAAGTCGCAGTATCCCGGAGCTGTGTTCAGAACCAACTGAAGTTTTCAAACAGTCTTCAAGGAAGAACCATGTACAACACATTACAACTGTAAAGTATAAGACACACATGGGGAAACTACATTCAGTCCTAAACAAGAGATTTTAATGGTGTAACATTCATTTTTATGGTGAGCAAAAGGCTGGGGAAATACCTGGTTTTTAAGGGTTCTTTTTGAGTTCACACTCACTCTTAGGGATCAGGTTTACCATCTGGGAACGCTCTTGGACTCAGCATTGCCCTTGGATGAACAAGTAGCAGCTGTGGCCCAGGGTGCTCTTTAATCACCTTTGGTTGATACACCAGCTGCAAGCACCTGGCCACTGCCATTCATTCTTTGGTGACTTCTAAAGTAGATTACTGCTGTAAAATGTGTTATATGGGGCTGCCCTTGAAGATCACCGATTCTTCACTAGTTCCAAAGTAGTTTGCTCAGCTGCAGGGCCGGCGCTGCCATAGAGGCAGCTCAGGCGGCGGCCTAAAACGCCAAGCAAACGAGAGCACCGAACGGCGCACCCAGAAGCCGCTTCCGGGTGTGCTGTTCCGAAGCCGCTGCCCTGCCCCCCCCAACCCCAGCATCCTGGCTTTGAAGCCAGGAGTGGGCACTGGGGTTGGGGGGCAGGGGGGGCTTCAGTATGGTGCGTCTGGGTGTGCTGTTCTGGAGCCGCCGCCCCAACCTGAGTGTCCTGGCTTCGAAGACAGGAGCGGGGGTGGCTTCAGTACAGTGCGCCCGGGTGCGCCATTCTGATGCCGCCGCCCCCCGCCCCCTAACCCCAGCGTCCTGGCTTCGAAGCCAGGAACGGGCACTGGGGTTGGGAGGCGGGGGGGCAGCTTCAGTTTGGCGTGCAACAGTCTGGCACCGGCCCTGCTCAGCTGCTGTCAGGTATAAACCAAAGTAAAAATATAATGTCAACTCTTAATTGACTTTCAGTTACCATGGTCAGTTCAATGTGCGGTCCCAACCTTTACAGAACTAAATGCTTTGGATGCTGAGTATCTCAAGGTATGAGAATCTCCTCACCAGGCATTAAGAGAGCAATCCTGTGATCCCTGGGAGAGCACCAGCTGGTTCTCCAAAGTCAAAAAAGCAACTTCGGGGCCTCAGGTGTTCCAGGGGGTGGAATGGGGAAGTGAGGAGACTGGAGAGGCCAGGACACCTTCACTAACAGGGCTGAAAAACCCATCTAGCGAAAATAGAGATCAAAGGACTGGGAGGCAAAGTTTGCCTCCGCCATTCCTCCTACCCACCAACTTTAGCCCAGCAGGGCATAGGAAATTCGGAAGCCTTCAATGTTCATGGGTTTTCTAGTGATGAGTGTGCAACTGATAGGATTGTGCTTTAAGATCTGAAAATGAAGCCCTTGTTCAGGTACTATAAAATGTGAATTCTATACTATCATCAACAATAGAGGTTTGTTTTCTGTTTTCGAGCTCCATTTCCTTAAGGAGCAGGCACAGTCTCTCCTGTAATTCAAGATGAGAGTAAAAATTTACCTTTTACATTATGTTTTTAGAGATTATTTTAAATAAATTATTGCTGCTCTTGTTCCGTATTTTGTTTATTATTTTCTGTTTGATTTATTTCAAGTATTTGTTTATTTTCCAGCTATTACTGCTATACGATTAAGCTTTTTGTCTACAAGTTTTTGGATTTATTGTTTAAATTTGAATTAGATTAATTGTGTATTATTTTAATTTGTTTTTATTGTATGACTCCTTGGGAGCCATTATGGCTGAAAGGTGATCTGCAAATAATAAATATATATCTCCTTAGACTAGCAGAAGAAATGGTACCAATGCAGACCATTTGTGAAAAAAATATTTTGAGCTCCATCAGACAAGCATTTTATTGCACACTCATTACTGGGCACTTATGGATTTTCGCAGTTGCCTTTCACGATGTTGTCTGCGTCCTGTGTGCCTCCTGCCCCTTCTAGCCTTCTTCGCACAACAAAAAAACACCCCAGTAAGTCCAACTTATTTTTAAAGATGGAAGTTGTCACTATCTCCTGCTGTGTGCAGAAGCAGCAGCAGCATCAAAACAGCCCACTGAATGAGTGACATGCATGTTGTTTACTTCCTCTTTCAAAAGAGGAAATAATGAGGGACAAATGCATGGGCAGCAAAGCAATGGTAAGCAACCATGACTTTCCTGCTCTTCATTAAGCTACCTCAGGGATTCTATTATTAAGGTATGTGGCCACTAGAGAGGGCTCTTTCTGTTTTTAAAATTCTATTATGGGATTAGATAAGAGTTGATGTATTTGCAACAGAAATGCATTACACAACAATAGGTGCTAGCTTAACTCACTTAACTCGTTGGACAATCTGTAGGGATTGTGTTATAACTCATTCTTCAACAAAACATTGTGGTTTCTTATATAATTCCTACATGCCATGTTACACTCATGAAAGACTTCTCACAAGAAAAATATTTCTTTGCAACCCTCCCACAACTGTTTCTCTAAGAATAAACTTATTTGGACTCATGAAATGGTCTGAGAACATCTGATACTGCAACATTGTTGAAAGTTAGCAGATTTGAGCCTAGTAGACTTTGGAGCCCTATGTAAAAGCTGGATGTCAATATAATAAATATGCTTCATATTTATACCAAATCATATTTTAAAATGCACAGACTTAAGCTCGAAGTCCAACCTATTACAGAGACAGGCCCTATTCAGATGATCGATGCGGAGGGGTGTAACGGAACTATGACGTGCACACACACACACACACACACACACACACACACACACGACTGCAGTACCACACAGGGTACCATCCCTGTTCTGTGGTTCTTCATTGTACTCATTCTGCTGTGACCACATATCCCAGTGGCCACTGCAACGGGAATGGGGTCATGCTGAGTGCTCCAGCCATCACTATGCGACCACAACCATTGAGTTTGGCCACACTGACTAAAGAGTCACTAGAAGTTCTGTATGCTCTAGATGGCCATTTCTATGGTTGCCGGGATTTATCCACAGAGTGGTCAGATTTATCCACGCAGCACCTGCCTTATGACACAGTATTGTAAGCCTATGCGGCAGGGTCTTGCTATTTACTGTGTTATCTGTACAGCACCATGTACATTGATGGTGCTATATAAATAAATAATAATAAATAATAATAATAATAAATCACCCTGGAGCCTATTACCCTCACTACAGAGGGTGGGTAATTTACCAATTGTGAACAGGAAAACTTCACAGTCAGGAAGCATTTAATGTGAACCCGCCAAAGTGAACAAAAAGGACTTCTCTGAATTAGTTTCAACTACTTATTCATTATCTAATTTTTATTCCACAAGTAAATTATGTACATTTCAGTGCAGCTATGCAAATACATTTTCCTGGCCTTTAAAAATGGGGTTGATTTATTTATTCAGCCTGTAGCCCACCTGGTTGCAGAAGCATGAGAAAGAACAACTATTATCCACTTCTGAAGTCCCTTCTCATATAGGCTGGAACTATATATTACAGCTTTTTGCCTTATTCACCATGGTTAAAGCCGTGGTTTAAGGTGTCTTCTGAACAAGGCCATTACATGGCTTGTTAACCACTTGAACAACCCAACAACAACCCAAGGGCTCTCAAGGTGGCTTTTTGAGAAAAATAAACCACCCTGCAGAGTTAAACCACCCTGCAGAAAACACACTGGCTCAGTTCAGACAACACAATAACCAACGGTGGTTTAAGCAGTCAAGTGTTAGTTGGTTTTTTCTTGTGTTGTCTGTCAGGCAAAAACCACCCCATGGTTGACTATTTCCTCAAAATAACTAGCTGAGAAACACAATGCTCCGCAGAGTTGACTAGTCACACAACCGTTGGTTAGCATGTTGTCTGTCAGGCTCAGTGGACTATTTTGCAGGGTTGAGTGGACTATCTTGGCTGGCTACAGAGTTCCCAGGCAAGAGTGGCCAAAACCATGCTGGCTGCTCTGCTGCAGCTGGCACAATTCGCAGAGGCTGCTGGGATAACACTGAGGGAGTAGGGAGGGAGGGGGCTGTGTCAGTCAAATGCCTGGTTGACTATTAGTTCTCTCAACACCAGTCCTAACCACTACATAGTTGTTTAGGAACATGTTGTGTGGGGAGTACCTGCAAAATAACCAACTGTTATTTGCTATCAGATTTCTTGTGCAGCCCTTAATATTCAGTGACAGCTGCACTTTGAGAAACTAGAACACAAAGAAAGAAAGCAAAAGAACACATTCTTCTTCAATGCTAAACTAGTGAAACACAATGTTACAATAAATGTTGCATGTACCTCCCTCCCCCACTAAAATTAGTGAAGTGGTTGAACTGGTGTTCAAACTTCAAATGAAGAATTCCAAACATCACAGGTAGAGAGTATCAGTAATCCACCTTGGGGGAAAATGCACCTGAGAAGCAGACCCAGTCTAGCCTATGAAAACTAGGGCAGGACACTCTTTGCCAGAGTGTTGTCCATCTGCAAAGGAAGAGGGAATCCAGGGACTTTCAGGTGAGAACTTATAGTGGCAAGGTGGGCAGAGGGCACCCCTCCATTTTTAAATCTTTTAAAAAGTTATACCCCTTCTTCCAATGGTGGCCTGGTAGCCAAGCACTTTACCATCAGAGCGGCTGCTTCAAGGGGCAGCCCAGCTTTTAAAAAAGTTTATACAAGGGGATGGGCGTGGGGAGGGGAAGCTTGTCACTATAAGTAAACCCCACCCAAATATTCTCCCCATACTCATGAATATTCAAGCTCCCCACAACTTCAGGGACATTTTTGAGCCCTACCCAACAAAATGTAACAGAAAAGGAGAGACTAAAATACTTTCATACAGCCCTAATGAAAACTAATGCCACAAAGAGAGTTTACAGAGCAAGACTATATATGTCTACTCAAAAGTAAGTCTCGTTGAGCGTAGCTGAGCAGCCTGCTCAGGAAGATTCATGGGGCTTTGGATGCAACAGATCCAAAGCCGCTGGTACCTCATCCTCAAGCCACCCATGAAATGTCACAGTTTGGGGCTTTCTGGCTGCTAACCTCAGTGGAAGAAGTACTAGCAATGGCTTTCCACCTGTCTGGGCACACCACCAATAGTGTTCCTCTCACCAAGCAGAATTTATATTTTATTTATTTATTTGTTACATTTATATACTGCCCCATAGCTGAAGCTCTCTGGGCGGTTTACAAAAGTTAAAAACAGTAAACATTTGAAAAATAGAGGACCAGCGGTAGAGGACTACTTCTGGTACATCCTAACCTCTAGCCACCCCATCATACACAGTTGGTGTGTATGAGGACTGCAGTGTTTGTCTTTAGCGCCGAACCTCTTTCAACTCAGGGGCCAAATTCCAATTCAAAGAAACTCTTTGGGGCTGCACTTTGGTGGGTGAGGCCGAAGGCAAAAGGATTGGGGCAAAAAATACCTGCAAACTTTTGCTTAAGGAAAGACCCTTAAGCAAAAGGCTCTTGCCAGTAACTAAGCCTTAGGAGAAGTATTTCAACCCTTTGGAATGGGGGGGGGGGGCTGCACAAATTCCAGGAAATCACCAGATGATTGGTAGTTGAAGGAAAGGGGTTGAGGTCAGAAAAAGGGGTATGGCTTCCTGAGGACCCCTGGAAGACCAGATGGAGATCTCAAAGGAATAGATCTGGTCCTGGGTGCAAGGTTCTGCACCCTGCTCCACAGGACTCCTGAAAAACTGGTGTTTCTTCCTTCTTTCTTGGAATATTTCTGAGATAGAAAATTTAAATAAGCTTCTTAACTGGCCAAATTCTATACTTTCCTCATATGTTGTGGTTGTATCTGTAAGCAGCAATCTAAACATTATTTAATATTTTAATGTTTATAAAATGCATGTATTTGTGTGAGTAAGAAGAGGGAGACACACCAGACTTAAAAATGACAAGGGGTGGAACTCTGTCAAAAAATTTAGAATGAAACCAGATTAAAAATATTATTAAAAAAAACAACCTACTTAAAGCCAGATTACATAACTTCACCTGACAATATA
The DNA here is from genome assembly GCF_023053635.1 of Elgaria multicarinata webbii. Taxonomy (NCBI): domain Eukaryota; kingdom Metazoa; phylum Chordata; class Lepidosauria; order Squamata; family Anguidae; genus Elgaria; species Elgaria multicarinata. The sequence continues at coordinate 41,068,932 of NC_086179.1, read as the reverse complement.
TGAGTAAATTTATATAATAAGGTTGCACTATCATGGGGTGGGGGATTATCCTTCACAGCAGGCTGGTAGAAACTAACGCTTGGGTGTCAAGCACAGCCTTATGCATGAACCCCTTGCTAAATACATGCCAAATTTCATTCTGATAATATCCAAGCGAGAGATGGTATTATAGAGAATGTCGAAGGGATGAGTTAAATCAAATGCTTCACTTCAATAGGGCAATACTGAAATTGGGTTTTTGTTTTAGAAATATGTTTGAATAAAATGCACATTCAAGTAAATTTGCATCTCTTACCTCCCAGAAAGAATCATTAAGATTAAATTACAAAATATACCTGCTTAGGTTTGAAAAATGAGAAGTTAGACAGAAAATCCTCTTTGTTAAGCATGAATTTCCGATCCACTTTCTGCCGTAATCCTCCTGAAAAGCATTATTTGGTTAGTTCAAAGTCCATCCAAAGAATACAGTTACAAATGGTTCATGTCTGGGCAGCCAATGAAGGTATAGTGGTGGAGTCATATGCTCCAAATAATGAGCTCCTGTCATACATCTCTCAGCTGACTTCTGAACCACTTTAAAGTTCTGCATGGTCTTCAGGTAATTCCACGCAGACTGTGTTACAACAATCCAATGTTGATGTAATTAAGGGGCTTTTCTATATGAGGCTGTTAATCCACTGCATCTACTTTCAATTTTGTAATGAGAATCAAGACCTGAGCACTACATGAGGAGCATTTCCTTTCTTGCTTTTCCACTACATAACCTCTAGGTGGCAATGTGGTGTAGCAGAATAGTACAAATACACAAGTGGAAGTAGTGTCCCCCCACCCACCCCAAAATAATAGGCTAGTTTCCCTGCTCTAGAAAAAAAACCTCACCAAAAGTACTATTTACAAACAGAAGCGAAAACTGGAGGGTAACAATGTAATCTAAAGAACTTGCAAACAACCATGAGTAAGGAATGATGACCACACAATAAATGCCTCATGCACAAAAGCTCAAGGTGTGTGTAATCTATGATATCCATAAGAACACCCATGACAGTGAGGCTGTTTTAATGTTGTAATTTATCACCATTATTTTAATTTGCAAAAGTCTGGGTTTCAAATGTATAAATTACTATGAAAAACAAAATGAAAACCATGTCTGTTCTTACCTTGACACTGAATTGTTTAACATGAATGCAAAACCTGATGAATCAGGAACTCTGTTTGTAGAAGAACGCCTGTAGAATGTTGGCATTGCTACATGCCAAATTCCTTTCTTTTCTCTTTGAAGGAACTGCCTCTTATTACAGAACATGAAGCAAATTTATGTACTCTAACAATATTATCTTCACTTTCAAGTTAAAAGAATTAATTCGTTTTATGGAGAAGTCAATAAAATCAAAATCCAAGTATAAATACCTGACAAAAGGCTGGCAACTATTCCCACAGTGATTGTGACCAAAGTTCCAAGTGTGCTAAAGTATAGATAGGATAAGGAATACCAATGATCTGCAAGAATTGGTCTGGAAGAGAAAACATAATTTATTTGCCACTTTTACATGGAATGCATAGAAAATCTGACAATGGAAGCTAACATTTATGTCTTGCTTTATTTAGATATTTAAATACCAATGTTTACAAAACAATAGTAAAAATGTACATAAAGCAAGAACACCATCAGCAATACCCAACAATCAAAAACAAACAGCCACAGAAAGATTTCAGTCAAAACCTAGCCTAAAAAATAAGAAAAAGGAAACATAGCAGTAGCTACCCAACCTTTACAGGTAGGAGGCTCCACAGCTTCAGAGTGGAGCTCTGTCCTGAGCTGTCTGTGTCCCTATCTGCCACAAAGTTGGCACAGACAATAAAGCCTATTGCCTTAACTTTAACAGCAGTGTGGGCTCAGATGGAGAAAGATTGTCCTTGAAGTATGAGGGTCCTAGGCCATTCAAGGCTTTAAAGATTAAAACCAGCGTCTTGATTTGGGCCCAGAAGAAAATTGGCAGCCAGTAAGCTGGCACAGAACAGGTAAACTATGAGCATGTCTTCTGACACCTGTTATCACGTTCAAGGACAGCTCCATGCAGAGCACCATGTTCAAGGGCAGCATCATGATCAACAGCAGCTCCATGCAGAGCACATTGCAGTAATCATGTCTGTAAGTTATAAGAGGATGTATCAATGTTGCAAAGTCTGACTGCTAGGAAATGCCTCCTGTTAAGCCCAGAATGGAAACAGGCATTCCTGGCAGCTCTGACCTGCCTCTCAAGAAGCAGTGCCATGTCCACTACTTCTGATCGGAGAGACATACAGATGCCCCAACTATTGTAGGAAAGAGTACCTCCATATAATTAGGGTGACCATATGAAAAGGACGACAGGGCTCCTGTATATTTAACAGTTGTATTAAAAAGGAAATTTCAGCAGGTGTCATTTGTATATATGGGGGACCTGGTGAAATTCCCTCTTCATCACAACAGTTAAAGCTGCAGGTGCCCTGCCCTCTTTTAAATCTGGTCACTCTAGTATAGCTCCTGCACCTTTAACTGTTGTGATGAAGAAGGAATTTCACCAAGTTCTCCATATATACAAATGACACCTGTTGAAATTCCCTTTTCTATGCAACTGTTAAAGATGCAGGAGCCCTGTCCTCCTTTGCATATGGTCACCCTACATATAATGGCCATTCCTTACTAGTATCACCTCCATCTTTAAACGTTCATTCACATTACATTACATGTTCCAAAGCAAGTGCAGTGCTACCAATAAAGAAAACCCATGTTAGTATAAGAGAGAGCCCTCAAATGGTGTTTAGGTATAACCTGGTTCTTTTACTTATGGCTACTACTGCCCTTTCCAACAATTCTGAAAACACAGAATTCTGCTAAAGAGTCCATCCTTAAAGGACTATGCTACTCAATATCTTCTTCCTTCTACTAAGAACTGAAAGAGGGATTACTCCAAAGATGGGTTACCTGTGGCCATGCTGGTGGTTGTTGGCCATGCTCTCTGGGGACCGTGGGAGTTGGAGTCTAACAACTTCTTGAGGGCCACAGGCTCCCTATCCCCAGATTACACAATGACATGCCTGCAACCCATTTCTGCAGACACTTCTAGAGCATACAGAGTTGAAGTGCAGGAAGATATGGTAGGAATCTGTGGTAGGAAGGATGTATTTCAGGTGCTGAATCAAAATAACCCTGCCAAATAATTGTCTTCCAATCTCTAGAACAGTTGCATTTCTCTGCCATATTGAAAACACAGTGGGTCAGTTCGCATAATATGGCTGGCTAATCAAGGGTTAATTAATCCACAATAAGCTGCAGTACTTGCAGATGCTATTTTGAATATGCAACCCCCAATCAGCGCAATTGAGGGTTGCAGAGTGTCGTTCGAACCCAGTCATCATGGGTTACTCAAAGACTAAACAAACCTAGCATAACCCTACTACGTATCTAGTGTGATGCGAGGGTTGTGCATGCCCATATAACCAACGATGGCTGCAGTCAAATGACAAGCCACAACCCCAATTGGAGGTTGCATATGCAAAGAGGTGGTCACACACACCCAGCCTGCGTGTTGGCTCATTGTAGACCCAGCTGTGTCATGTGAACCCAGCTGTGTCATGTGAACCAAGTCAGTATGTCATTGTTATACCTGAGGTTTATAGTTCTTTGACACCTTGTCTATGAATGTAAGTGTATGTTTCCATCTATATAGTGTGCCTTTAATGTTTATATATACGAAACAATGGGAATAGTAATAGAGTGAAAACAATGAAACATCCTGTGTTTTCTCTGTTTGTTTGATCTGCAAAACAAAGTCGTCATCCGTTTCCCAATGCTGTAAACAGAAAAGTGTCTACTAATTTGAGGGTTTTTTCCTCAGATGTTACTGGGAAAAGAATTGTAACTTGTCAACAAAGAACAAAGTGAAGATTTTTCTAGGTCTTGATTCAAACCACCTTAAATGTAAGAGATGTAAACTTATATTTGTTAAATTTGCTATGTACCTCTCAATAGCTTGGCTTGTCAAGGGAGTTGTTAATACCGGCAGCTCTGTACTGGTTGCCCAGTAGCCTTCTGTGCCTGGGTTAGATATGTTACAGCCTGCAGTTGAAAAATTTAATGGCATGGTAGTTTGGGGAAGAGGTGGGTAAATCTGAGCTCCAATTCCAACCCAAAGGGAAGCAGTAAATCCACATACGAGACCTACAAATGCACCCTATAAAATAAAAATAAAACAATCCTATTCAAATTTAACGAAAAGGAAAATATGAGGGAAATTAAAACAGCTCATCACTCTCCCAAGTTCAATTGCAGTAAGCCCAGGACAGAGCATCCTCTTAGAGCCAAACTAAGAGCTATTTCATATGCACACTTGAATAGCATGTTTAGAAATAGGCGCACTCCTTTCTTAACAAGAAGCACCACAAAAGCCCCTGCATCAGTTCAGAATAGCAAAGGTGGGAGCGGGGGTGGGGGTAACAGGTCTAACCCATTCTCCCCACACCATTTTCCTGGTCAAAGCTCTATCTGAAGCTGTTATCATCAGCGAAGTGGTTTTCAGGAGTAAATAGCAGCTTTGAGGAAAGGCTACTGAAGAAAAACATTAAACCTCCTAATGTTGTGGTCAAGGGGTGGGATCCAATGGTGCCCTAAGGCTTGTAGGAAGCACTGCTGGTTCCTGGTGCACACACGGCCAGCCCCACTGGCGGCAGCAGGCATATGGCTCCTACCACTGGCGGCAGCGATGTAGAGCTTCCATGGGCAAGCTCCTAAACAACTGGAAATGCAAGTTTCTGGAAGGTGTGACTTGCACCTTCTAGAAACTTGGATTTCCAGTTGTTTGGGGACTTGCCAGCCCTGGCTTAACCTTTAAGCAATAAAAGCACATGCTTAGGGCACCAAGGGAAGGGGGGCACCACAGAGCTGTACCATAGCTGTAGCCATCTAATTTTAAGGAATTCCAGATTCATAGAAAGGGCCTAGCGGCATATTCTAAGAGCGGCAAATTTTTATTATTTGTGCTTTATTTTATTACACACAATCAAACAGCTTTAGGCTCTATATGTCCCATGGAGTCATCTGACATCTAAGATAACTTTCTGACAATCTTTGTCTCAACATATACCTAGAGTGCCAGCTAAGCAATGGAAGGGCCAAGGGGGCACCATTATTGGACTGTGCTTAGGGCATCAGCTGGCCTTAATCCAGCCCTGGGACTTGCCCTCACAAGCGCTATATCACCGCCGCCAGTGGTAGGGGCCATGCGTGCACCGGGACCAGTCGTGCTGGCTGCAAGCGGCAGGGCACTGTTGGATCCTAACCCTGATCCAGGTCATGGGTCCCAGTGGCTGCTTTTTGTTAAGAAACAGTGATTCTAAAAATTACACATTCCATACAAAACTGTTTAATCGCAGGGCCCCACAAATAGAGGATATCATTCATTATATATTTTTCTGTGAACTGTATGACAGCCCGAGGAAAAGATTTCTTGCACCCTTGCTTCAAGAAATGTCTGATAGAATTTTGGCTGAGCAGATATGTAAACTACTTGAAGATATGGGCCTTAGCTAGACCTAAGGATTATCCCAGGCAAATGGAGGGATCGTCCCTGCCTGCTCCCAGTATCCCCTGTGTGTCATGTGGATGTACAGGGATGATCCTGGGACGATCCCAGGATACAGGCCTGGTCTAGCCATGGCCACAGTCTCTTACATAACCAATCAAGAAGCCTTATTTGCAGTGGCTGCTAAAAAGATTAGAGTAAGGGTCCTGAAAACTAATGCACATGATGAACTGATTTGAGTGGCCTGTTCAACTTTTTTCCTCTCTGTGCTTATCTTTTTTGTTGTTGCTGTTGCACCAAAATTGTAAAAACCTATGGTTATATACAATAAAATTGGACACATGACTATTTAATCCCCACAGCTAGATAAAGCCACTTTAGGAGGGGGAGGAAATGCTTAACTTCTGTTGAGCATTTTTCTCCCCAAACCAAAGGGTACCAGATGCATGTTTGCAAGATAAAAGCATGCAACATGTACCTTGCCACATCCTCTAGGAGCTAAGTTTGAACAAGGTATGGAGCTTCCATGGTGACTGCTTTCTCACTCCAGAACATCCTTCCTCTTTTACCAAAAAACACAATCATCTTCTCTGCGCATCAAAGGATCTTTTTATTTTAGCAAGCATTATTACCAGAGTGGTTCTTTAATGTTGCATATTTATGCAACTTAAATGTAGTTTATATAATAATACAACATTCATACAAACAAGGAAGAAGAAAATGTTATCATCTATGGAGGTCTGCTTAGGTAGTAAGGAAGACGGGGTGGGGTGGGGCAACGTTTTTCCTAATGTGAAAGTACTAATTTTGCTAACTATTAGGAAATTATATATATCATATAACTATTAGGAAATTATATATCATTTCCTATGGTGAGGCCTTATCTACACATTCAGAAAATGCATGTGGCATAGTCCCTTGGTACTATACTATTTTAGAATTCAGAGGTGAGCTTGAATGTTTTCTCCATGTGAAAATTCCCTCCTTACAAAAAATAATATTCTCAGAGAATATAATCTAAAGATGCTAACATAATTTCTAGCTCTCTATGTACAGTGAGATTTTATATATCTCCTGGCTACACTGATTCTGAATGAGTTGCCCTGCATATCCAAATGTCAATGTGTTTCCAGGCTCTCTTTAAAGTCCTAAATGGTTTAGGATCAGGTTATGTGAAGCACACTACCTACACCTTGAATCTTCCTGTGCACTGAGATCTACCTTTTAGGGCCACAAATGAGATCGCTTTGGTAGGTGCACACAAGAGATGGGGCTTATTCTGTGGTGGCACTTAGCTTGTAGAACCCCCTTCCTTCTGAGCTAGAATTCATACAAACATTACAAACTTTTAACTGGTTTAAAACATATTTGTTTTGGGTGGTCTTTTCTTAAAGATTTTTTTAATGCTACTGGTTTTAAATTAAACTGTTCTAAAAACATTTTAATTCTATGTCTAATTTCTTTTGTTTTTAGTCTTAGCTGCTGTTTTATTAATGTTTTTATTAATATTGCAGTTTATTTGGTCTTAATTGCAGTTTTTATGTGGCTGTTTTATAAATGCTTGCATTTTCTAGTGTTTAATATACTTTATACTTTACTATTGTACTGTGAATCGCCTTGTGGAGACTATGAACAAAAAGCAGCCTATTACATCCATAAATAAATATCCTTTATATTTCATACAAATTTATCAGGTGGCTGGTTAATTTCTGATACATCTATGTTCCGTGATTTGGCTGAATTGATGGGTAGTTTTAACTGCCACTGTCTATACAAATTGCCATGGGGAACTTCTTGGATCAAAAGGCAAGGTAGAAATTAAATATTTTAAATTCCTTCTCTGGAAAATACAGAATACTTACCACAGGGTTGGCAAAGGGACAGAGGATACCCAAAGAAAAGAGTCCTAGGAGAGGCCCACCAACCATGCCAAAAATACTGAGAGCTGCCTGTGGAATGAGTAAAGTCATATATTCAGAAAGCAGTTCAATACTCAGTGCAGAACATTAGAAAACAAACAAACCAACTTTTAGCGTCATTGGAATCACTTTCTAGAAATCATGAATATATACTGCCATTAACTTATATAGGTGATAGTTAAGTACAGTATAGGAAGACCTGAGTGATAATAGAGAAGTGATGAGGAGAAAAGATGTTCAATCCTTTCTTCACTCACCACTCCACATTCCAAATTGTCCATGCCAAGCACCCTGCAGGATTTGAAAGGTGTGTTTGCAAGGACAAATGTACATTTTCAATTGGCAAAAGCCATTTGAAGGGCATTTGATTTGAAACAGGGAAATTATAGGTGTAGAAAGGTTTAAGTAGGGTGACCATATGAAAAGGAGGACAGGGCTCCTGCATCTTTAACAGTTGCATAGAAAAGGGAATTTCAGCAGGTGTCATTTGTATATATGGAGAATCTAGTGAAATTCCCTCTTCATCACAACAGTTGTGATGCTAACTAGAGTGACCACATACAAAAGAGGGCAGGGCACCTGCAGCTTTAACTGTTGTGATGAAGAGGGAATTTCACCAGATTCTCCATATATACAAATGACACCTGCTGAAATTTCCTTTCCAATACAACTGTTAAAGATACAGGAGCCCTGTCCTCCTTTTCATATGGTCACCATAGTTTAAGTGGCCCCTCTCTGCTAAAGATCATCCTCTTCTGAAACTGCTTTAAAAACAAAACAAACAAGGCTAATGAACTACAGTTACAGTTTGACTTCAGATGTATATCCCACTGATTTCAGTGAATGAAATTCATAACATCAGCTGGACTAAAGTTATCTTAAACTCATGCATTTTAGGTGATATACTGATTGGCGAACTTTAAATGAAAGAAATTGTGTTCCAGACTGAATATAATGCTGTGGTTTAAAAACAATTTAAGCTGCAGTTCTCAAATTGCTTATCTTACTTAGCCTAATTTAAGTCTTTTGCCAAAGTAAGTGGGTTGAAGTATAATGGATATAACTGAATCCATTGGAATGAGCACCAATTGTTCTGTTGTCCCAGGAAATTTAACATGAACTGAGAAATGATTAAACTCCTACCTGTAACAAGCCTCCTAGTAGTGATGCCAAGGCAGCCATAGCAATGCACACTGCTCCATAAAACAGACCTATATGAACATTGTACAAAGACATGTCAAATTAAATTTTTTATCATTCTGGGGCTGTAATTAACAAACTAGACAGTGAATGTAGTAATTCCATAGGATTTGTAGGTTATTCATTGCAGGTTTTGCCATGTAGATTTTGTTTCACTCTCTCTTGATAACAAATCAAACTTCTTAGTAACTAGGACTGCCTCTAGGAATAGCCAAATTCAACAGAAGGACAGGTTCTTGTTTGTGTCAGGGTTAACATAAATAAACAAAATCAATACTACTAATTGATATAACTGAAAATTACCAGAAACAATAGTCATTAACAAAGGAAAATATAACAGTAAGGATAGTGCACAATATGAGGGGATTGATTTGAAAAATTATCTTCCTTCTGAATTTTGTTGTTGTACTGAAGATACTTACACCAAGGATTTAATAGTATTAAGATTACATGGGGTACATCTTGAAGAGGGGTTTGCCTCAGGATGGATCCACAGTGGTGGCAGATCAGTTATATGATGCAGCCGCCATCACGGAGTCTTCCCAGGGCATTCCCCTCATGCTCTGATTTTTAAAAGTCGTGTATTTACCGTGACTTTTCCCAGTTGGAGCGAGGTGACAACGGTATCTGCCACCTGTTGCTTTGCTTCAGAGCTGCAGTGGAGGCGTGCCCCAGCCAATGGTGACCCTGATTGGTCACCATCAGTCTTTTTTCTTTCTTTTTTTAATGGAAAGCAATAGGGGGATGTTTGGCAATGCGAGCTGCTGGCAGGCAGGAGAAAGAGATGGGAGCGGGGGCTGGCATGATACGAGCTGCCCATAAAATAACGCCTCTACACCTCTCCAGCATGGCAGAAGGACACCATGCTGGAGAGGTGCATAAACACCTAAAAAGAAAAAAAACAAGAAAAAATGGGGGGCAGGCAGACGTGCCCTGGTGCCCATGCAAGGATGGGCGAGCATGGGTACACGGGCGCAGCAGCTCCTTCCAGAAAACCCCGCACCTGTGCTCCTTCCTGTGTGGATAGTGGGAAGGAATGCAAATGAGGGTTCATGGCACTAATGCACCGCTGTCAAGACACCGCCATGGTCCCCAGATGTAATGGCAGCTACAGAAAGATGGTGGAAAGATGGCAGTTTGTATGAATGAACTTGTTTTCCTCTTCACAGAATTTACATGCTGAATGATTATTTCAGTCATGCCCACCATCCACACAGCTAAAATTTACAATTAGGAAGTCACGCACGCACGCACGCACACACACACACACACACTCTCTAATCCTTGAATAGGAGACTCCAGTAATTTGAGCTAAGCAGGATTTCAGATATATGAAGCACCATTAACAGTATTCAGGAACAGCAACACTTCAGGAATATTGGAAATTGTCCCAGTGTAATAAACCCGCTTTTGCCACATCCATACTCTACTTCATGGCATTTGATAGATCTCCTGTTGTTATTATTTATTGTTAAAAAGTGCCATTAAGCTGCATGGAGCTTTACAATGTGCAAGAGGACAGGCCCCTGCCCCAAGAACCTTACATTATAAAATCCAACACAGGGAAGACAACAGGAAGAGAGGGGAAATGGAGAAAAGAAAATATAAATTATTTGAATTGTAGTGACTTAGGCTAGGATCAGGTATAGGGATGTGTGCTAAAGGCTATTTCTTAATATGTTTAAATGCACTAAGACTGCAATCCTATACAGACTTACCTAGGAGTAAACCCCTGAACATGATGGCCCTTATGTTTAAGTAAATATGCATAGGATTGTGCTATAAAGGCACAATTCTATGCACAATTAGAAGGAGAAAAGACATACGACTCCCAGCATCCTTCCAGTTCACCATGCTGGTTGGGGCATGCTGAGAATTCTACAAAAAAAATCTGTCTAAACATGCATAGGATTGCACCCTAAATTGCTTAAATTTATTACTTGAATTACCACTTAGATATATTGTTTAAATATGGTAAGCGGTATATAAATCTAGCAGTATATAGAACTACTTAATTAAACTGTGATACTAAAAATCAACATTGATATATTAGCTTGCAAGCTTTTTCTGATAAACCAAGTATACTGTATAAAACAGATTACACTAATCTGCTTGTATGCCTACTTAACAGCAGAAAGCAGGAGAGTTTTAGAAGCTTGATGCTGTATGAATTATTATAAAACAACTTTGCAGGAAGTTATATTATTCTAGTGAGAATTCAGTATATAACTTTTGTGATTAATGGAATCTATCAAGATAAACCCCAGTATAAATGAGAAGAGTTGTCTCCTTAAACTAAAATAAATTTGAAATATGTTGTATATACTTACTCATCCCCTTAGAAATCCAAGATAGTTTCCTTTCAGTGAGTGATCTGAAGTGAGGTTTTATGAGGTCTTCTACAGTCACCGCAGCTAAAGCATTGATGCTAGAGGACACTGTACTAAGGAAGACAAAATGTAGTTCTTAATTTCATGCCTGCCTTAAATTAATATTTCACTAGTAGTGTATTAACTGCTAGCAATGATGATGATGATAATTAAAATAACTACAAGTCCTACAATTCCAAGCATTCCCCAGCCAACATGGCTGGCTGGGGAATGCTGGGAGTTGTAGGACTTCTGTCTGTCTAAACATGCATAGGATTGTGCCCTAAATGGATTAATCTAATAATTAACCTGATTAAAGGTTGCTGTAATAATTTAGATCAATTATCAGTATTTCCACCCCCCTCTACTAGATTTTCGTTTAACTTACCTTAATGTTCCACTGTAAGCACCAGCCACAAAAAGCCCTGGTGTGCCTGGAAAATTGTGTAGAATATCCAATACCAAATATGGCATGAGCTGGGGGGGGGGGGAAATCAAATATTAGTATATATCATAATTTCATTTTAAATCCATCCCCCCCCCTACCATGCACACTCTATTTTCTTATTTCTGTTATCTAGAGTCTTTACCATCTCTCTAAGCTTAATTAAATGAATACACATTTGTGACAATGGGTATCTATATATGTTGTAAATAGTCTTTTAACACTGCAGTCCTCTACATGCTTACTCAGAAATAAGTCCCATTAAGTTTAGTACTCCAGGTAGGTAAATATAGAATTGCTGCCTAAGGCATGGCTGGCTGGAGAATGCTGTGAGTTATAAGACCTTTTTCTGTCTAAATGTGCATAAGATTGCACCCTAAATCATTCTTTTTCCATCATAGTAAACTCAAAGTATTTTCATTAAAACCTAGTTTTTATTCATTTTGATTGTGTGAGACATCATTAAGGTCACTGGCTCCTAATGTTTAATGTTATACTTTTCTTAATTGTTATTTCTTGTGACTGCACCTCATGAGTCTATCTATTCAACATCACATGTCAGTGTCAAAACAAAAATTACAGTCCTAATTCTTTTTCTAGCTATTTCATAAATATTAGAAATGTGTAATACTAAACCTGGTCTGGTGCTGACACACATTTTGCTGTCCAAGGGTCACAGTCCTTATAAATGGAGTACATTGCTAATCCACACAACACTGCACATGAAAGAATTGCCCACAGTCCCAAGAGGTTTACGTAAAGAGATCTATAAGAAAATAACAACACATTTTTCATCTTGGAAATGTGTGGAATTACTACAGTGTTGTAGCATTATGCAATTATGTCATGCACTTTACCTGTATTAATTTCCTCTTTGTCAGCCAAAGGGAAAAAAAGTATTTGTGTTAGATAAGAACGTACTGGTTTATTTGGCTAAAAACAGCAGTGCAAACCTTCTAGTACTCAATTCTTTCCCTGTGTGTGTGTATAGTATGTATCTGTGGCTAAAACAAGTCGATTTAACCTGTCTGTAACACACATACACACACTGCCATTGCTTGAGCTGGTCTAATATCACTGACATTCACAAACATATTAGCTTTGATCCTATGCAATGTGTTTCCTTTTCTCCCCACTGTAGCCCCCTGGGACAGTACAGGATGGGGCTTAGGGGTCTGCAGCAAGCAACAGCTAGGAAGGAGGCAACTTTTTATGAGTGAAAATGTCTTGCATTCATGGAAGAGCACGTCTGGATCCAAGCCTCCAGTCTGTTTACTGAGCCTACCCTCTGGAAATCCCATCCAGCCTTGCTCTAGTTTCTGAGCATACTCAACGCATGCTCTCACACACAGCAACTCACTGTTAGACAGGATGGGTCCAACATACTTCAGGACTATCACTTGTCCTGTGTTCTTTTCCAGTTTTAAGACCAACCAAACACACTTTGCTTAGAGGTTTCAGAAGCATTACAAGGACTTTGGCGGGTTAAATTAAGCATGTGGCTGTTCCTAGGTTTCATATTATTTTATTAACATGTTTATTTGAAATTACTATGGCTTGCCCTGAGCTTTCAGTATGCTATAGGAAAGGAACACCTTTAACAATTAAAGGACACTAAAAATAATGAAAATAATATGCCACCAAATATTTGCATAACTGTAGACTTGCAGCCAGGAGTTCTTCCTGACATATAAAGACAGAATTGCCTTCGAATATTAATGCATGCTTTTTATGTCTCTCATGCCTCCTCATTAGCATCAATTTAATACTAATTATTTGTGATATAATTTTAACAAAACATTTTTAGACACCTAGGCCATAGCTAGACCTAAGGTTTATCCCTGGATCATCCAGGGGTCAAACCTGCTCATCTAGGTGACACACAGGGGATCCAGTGCTCAGGCAGGGGTGAACCCTGGATGATCCCAGGATAAACCTTAGGTCTAGCTATGGCCCTAGTCAGTGCAACAAATATGCATTCCCTTAGAAAGTATACTTTTTGTAAACTACTTTAGTTTAAATGACACAAATTTGTATAAATAAAGGTATAAACAGGAAAATATGAAGTAATCTTTTTGGAACCTATCTAAATCTTGAAAAGATCAAAATGATCAATTAAACAAAGCTTCATATCCTAAAAGACGTAGAGTAAAACTTGAAAACTTGGAAGCTTGACCTAAACATCTCCTACAACTTTTAGTCATGTCTTTAGAAAGCACTGTGAAAATTCTTATGTAATGACATGACTAATCTGGTTTTAAATCCCTGTATTAAGTGTACCTTTCAATTACCTTCACTGTGTTTATTCTTTATTGAGATCATTTCAGTCTTTCTTTCTTTTTCCTACACCCAATAATTATGCAGGCAGAAAAGCAAAATGCCCACAACTTGCCGTCCATGAGTGGGAGTGAGAGAGCACACTGCTTCCAGCACGTTCCTTACTCCCACATTTAATCAACAGCCTATGATCGGCCAGGTAGTAAGTTGTTAGAATGATGTGTGATCCTGAGGCACTGAGTTGTTTAGGGGTTAAACAACCCAATAGTTAACCTGACCACAAACCATGAGTTAACTGCTGAGTTATTTGCTCTGCAAACCAGGTCAATATTTATTTGTATGAGTGATGCCCTTACATTAAGCTTATATGACATATTTTCTGAATAAACATAATGTTATGAAACTGCCTTATAATGAATTAGATCATTAGTTCATCTAGCCTAGTACTGCCTGGTTCTCCAAGATCTCAGGCTGGGATCTTTCCGAGCCTTACTACTTGAAATAATTTTAACGGAAGATGCTGGAGATTGAACCTGTGTGCAAAAGTGGGAAAGCATCCAAAATAGATCCACAAATAGAAGAGATGCATCTCAGGATGCGGAAGCAAAAAATATTATTTGTAAAAAAGCCCAACACATTTTGGCCTTTTTGTATTTTTAGGCCTTCTTTCAGGCAGCTGTAAAATAATACAGGACACCACATTATTAAAATAGTATAGTATTTTTAACATTGAAAAACATACAGAATATTGCACACTGCAGATAGACCTGTGCATAGCTACTAATAAAAATGTCTTCAGAAATCCTTATAATATCTCGTACTAAAATTCAGTGGTGACTTGTAAAACTGTTTAGAAGACTATAGTTTATATTCTGACATCCCCATTTCCCCTCCATGTCTACATGGTTGCAGTTACAGCCTCGTAGAGGGAGGCACCAAGGGAATTTCTTTGGTGGCTGGGTAGAGCCAAAATAAGGGATCCAACGTTACAAATTGCTCCCAAAGTTGGAGCCCTCCGTGACATGGATGAGGGTGGTTTCCTGCACAATCATATAAACCCTGGGATGCTATATAAGGACCATAGGATTGCTCTCAAAGATACATTATTACTAGAAGTTCTGCATAAGAAAAAAAACTGTGCAATTTAGTTTTGAATTTATAAACTGTAGTTGTATGTGCACTTGTACCACGTGCTAGGATACTATTTACGATAAAGAAACAAGACACAACACTTTAAATTGCTATAAGTTATCATAAACTAAATATTGGTACACATTTACTTTTGGTATGGTTCATAAAGCAGAAAGCACATGTTGTTTTTACTTTTCATTACTGTATTATGTGTCTGTAATGTCAAGAATGCAATTTAAAATGAAAACGTCATTTAAAAAACAGATTCTGGCAATGGGACAAAACAATGAACTGACTTACACTTTTGCTTGAAATCTTGTTTTGCAAGCAATGTATCGCTGAACTTGAGCCTGGCTGACTCCATATATACCAAGCCAGGTGAAAGTCCCGCCTATAACAATTGTCCAGAATGTATGCCTTTGCAAAGGATCTGGATTAAAGCTGAAATGATGGAGGGAAAATAGAATTCTTAAAGTATCAGCTAATGTTAAATGGTTCTTTAAACTCTCTTTTCATATTCACTTTCAATGAATATTTAAGTTCTCAAACTTAATTTATAAACATAGTAACAGACAATTGTTAAATATTAAACTGAAGTAACCATGGTACATAAATTTAGAATTTTATATAGATTTGACAAGAACATATATAACTTGATATATGGATTCCTTATTAATAAGAACATAGGTTGTATAAAATAGGGACTTTGCAACTCACATAAAGTAGGACATCCAATTTTCACTGATTCCTTACACACACACACACACACACACTTACTGCACACACATACTCTGCAGTATGCCCCATTCTGTTCTGGAGAGTCTCCCAACCCTCATGAACAGTGAATGGGGCTGCATTAGGTAGGAGATGTAAAGGTGGGTGGTCTGAAGGGAGCTGGCAATCTGCCCCTTCGTCTCCACTGCCACCACCTTCCCAGAGGCTCTGGGGAAGGACACCAGAATCCTGGCCCAGTAGCCCTGGATTTAGCACTGACCCAAGTGGCAAGAAGACAGCAGCATAAACAGTTGAGGTAGAAAGAGTTTATTTACAAGTAAGGGTGGGGGTAGGTTGGGAAGAATACTAAGAAAACCACTCATGCAGGTATGCATAGTGTAGAAATCCAGTAACCTTAAAAAAAAACAGTCAAACCTAGCTAGCTACTACTTACTCTGAAGTAGGGCCCTGCTGTCACCATCAGCCACAGACATCTCCATCCACACCGAAAGGAGGGGCAAGACAAAGACCATGATGGGGAGAGCTTCTTAACTTTATATCCTCTCCCCTCCTCATTCTTTTCCTGGGCTCCCTCCTCCCTTTGGCGCACCCCGGAGGCCTGGTTTGACACCTCTCCAGCTGCAAAATCCTTCTTCCTACCATCCCTGGTGGTTTATGGCTTTGAGGTCTGATAAGATCTTTCTGTTCCCACACCCATGTTTCCCAGCATTAAATCTTCAAGCTGGAGCCCTTTCTTTCTACATTATAAAAATATAATGATTTTCAAAGTATCATGCTAAAACTACCCAAACCATGTGCCCCTAACATACAGTCTCTCTAATATCTAACTCCTTTACAGGAAGTTGGCAAAAATTGGGTGTCCCACCTTATATGAGCTAGTGCAAAGCCATGATTTGATTCAACTCTATGTGTTTGTCAGAGCTGTTAGTTCAGTGGCAAATATATTTTGAAATTTTGTAAAAAAAAACAAAGAAAACACTGTGGTCCTAAACAAAATGGACCCAGATCATTTGTACACAGGTTACATACTGGAATGTGATTGTTCTTCAATTAACTCTTTAGGATGGGATAGGCTATGAATATATAATAAATAAATAAATAATACTTGAAAATAAGTCCTGCTTATTCCAACAGATCATATTGTCATACAATCATATGATCCCCAGGACCGTCCCATCCCTCAGAAAGCCATTCACAAGAACTAGCCAGTCTCTCATATTAAGCTAGAAGTAGCCAAGATCAGCAAAAGTTTAGAGTACTGCTTATTGGACGAACAACTTCAAGAAATATATCCATACCCTAAGGCCGCTGAAACTGAAACACATCCAAACAATTGTGAGACTGCTCTGCAAACCAAGTGAAGCCCAAGTTATATTCAGAAAAGTCTGCTGGCTGACACTGATACGGTGGTGGTGGATGACTATGGCCATAGCTAGACCTAAGGTTTATCCCTGGATCATCCAGGGGTCAAACCTGTTCATCTAGGTGACACACAGGGGATCCAGTTCTCAGGCAGGGATGAACCCTGGATGATCCCAGGATAAACCTTAGGTCTAGCTGTGGCCTATGTTTGCTTTGCCATCATCATTGCCATAAAATATGCTTTAAAATGAGATGTCCCCGTGCCATGTTCAGTTAGACAAGTCTCTCTCTCTCTCTCTCTCTCTCTCTCTCTCTCTCTCAACCCTGCTGCTTCATCACCTGCAATTTCCTGTTCATAACCTGAACTGTACTGGTTCCATTCAGTAGTAGTGATAGTATTATTTTCTTTCTTTCTTTCTTTCTTTCTTTCTTTCTTTCTTTCTTTCCTTCCTTCCTTCCTTCCTTCCTTCCTTCCTTCCTTCCTATACCACCCTCTCTGGGCGGCTCAAAAAAGCTAAAATCATAAGTACAGCATAGGTTTATTGTTTCTGTTGATTATGAAGAAATAAGTGATTTTCCATTATTTTCTTTGAAGCTCCAGCTGGAAATTATATCCAAGATCTGTGTGCCAATGATACCAGTCCTATTCCAATGCCACTCCACCATCTATTCCTACAATTCATTCCTACCATCTACATATTTGTCTACATCAATGTAGGATTTTTGCACAGGGACATAGTTAAAGTAAGAACAAAGTAAAACCAATGCATAAATGATCACCTTGTACACAATGCATAAATGATCACCATGTATGCAATGAATAGCTAGATGTATGTATTTTGCAAAGGACTACTGCTTATTACTCACTCCATGAACACTTTATAACATCAGTAACATCCCTATCCTAAACATATTACTGGAAATAAATGTCACTGATTACAATGAGACATAAATAATATATTTAAAATATCATTGTTTAATACTATAGCCCAAACAAATTACAAACTTACTCCCAGAAATTTAATCTTCCTCCATGGTAGGAATCATTTAGTATATTTCCAATACCACCTTGAACCACCACAGCACGTATAATCACAGCTGAAAACCCAGCTACCATGATTCCACCTTGAAAAACATCTGTCCAAACTACTGCTTTCAGACCACCCTGTATGGATAAGAGCAGGTACAGGTTAATATACAAGCCAGATAATTTATTTGGTAAATATATGCATATTGGTAGGGAAAGCCCCCCAAAAGGAATTTTAATGCTCAGTGGAACCAGGGAGGTTAAATGCATTTCTCTTACCAAACCATTCCTTTTTCCAGACAACTCACTTTCATTCAAAAGCAACTGAACCAAGTAATTCATCATCATCATCTTCATTAGAAGAAGAAGAAGAAGAAGAAGAAGAAGAAGAAGAAGAAGAAGAAGAGTTTCACAGAGAATTGGAGGAGAGAATTATTAACAGATGTGGGAAGGATGTAGAAATGCAGTATGGTAATAACGTAAGATTATCATTTTTATAAAAAGTTGCATTTCATTTTTTAATATTTCTATTAAAAATAATAAAAAGGTTAATTGGAAACTAGCAATTTTAAAACGAACAGTAGACATACCAGTGTACAATAGAAAGTACAGACTATTCCCGTTGCAGCCACTGCACCCCACAAGTCAATTCCAGTAACTAGAAAATAAAATAAAATAAAAAGTGTAATGGAAGAAGTTTTTTTTAAAAGGAAAGAAAAATACAGGACTATGGTAGATGTTTGAATAATAGAGACTAAGCTTAAATTTGAATGTGAATACTACCTGACTCTAATTTCTAACCCTTGTCTTAGCTCAGCCCTTGCACAATTAAAGATGCAACAAATGAAAACAGCAGTGCTAGAAGGGCATTTCTGGTCTAATTCAGAAACAATATACTTTTTGTTTACATGCAATAACAAGACTGTCATATTGGCATTGGCCAATTTCGCTCTTACAGCCCAAATGTATAGAGCAAAATTTCTGACCTAGCATGTATGATTTGTTTTAGCATTGTTGTTGTTTTATTATGCTTGTTGTAACCATTGGTTGAAACAATAAAGCTTTATTACTACTACTACAGCAGACAGCTTCATAAAGTGACTTGCATGACATGATATATGTATTGATATTAAACAGAGAAAAAAGCTCTGATATATTACAATTCATTCATTCATCTTACCTTGATTTAAAGCTAAGGCTGGAGCGTAAATGACAATTCCAGTGTATAATATCTGGAAAAAAGACAGATTCAAAAATGTAGGGGGGGGATTAATCATACTGAAAAACTCACATGTACCTCCACCCATATGTACCTGCCCGGACCCTAAGGTCATCCTCAGGGGTCCTTCTCCGTGAGCCCCTGCCAAAGGAAGTGAGGCAGGTCGCTACCAGGAGGAGGGCCTTCTCTGCTGTGGCACCCCGGCTGTGGAATGAGCTCCCTAAGGAGGTTCGCTTGGCACCTACATTATATGCTTTTAGACGCCAGGTGAAGACCTTTTTATTCTCCCAACATTTTAACAATCTATAAATACATTTTAACATGGTGTTTTAAATTTGTAATTTTGCATTGCTGCTGTTTTTATCTGGTTGAGTTTTTATATTGTATTTTATATTATGGTTTTATATTGTTGTTTTATACTTTGAATGGTTTTAATTTTTGTGAACCACCCAGAGAGCTCCAGCTATTGGGCAGTATAGAAATGTAATAAATAATAAATAAATAAATACGATTAAAGATGCAACAAATGAAAACAACAGTGCTAGAAGGGCATTTTAATAAAATTCCTTATGCTCGAGACTTTGCCCTTGCTGTAGTGGCAAAGTGGAGGATCTGCCTCATTATTTGTTCTACTGCCTTATCTATTCTCAAATTTGTTCTAAATATTTAGATCATTTTTTTGATCATAACTTTATGATCCTTGTTGTCATTTTTACTTAAGCGCCTTGGCATTGTGAAATAGTCTTTAAGAAGTATGAATGCAAATTTGCAAATTTCACATCATGTTGTCCCCATAACAATCTTCATGCCTCAAACCACATATTATAATCTCACCAGCCAGAGAAATTACTTTGAAGTACATCCAGAACAATTTAAATGGGAGCTGTTTTGACAAGGGGAAAGCCCAGGGATGGATCCGCAGTGGTGCTAGGTCATTTGTATGATGCAGTAGCCATTGCATAGCCATCCCAGGGCTTTACCCTGAAGCTCTGAATTTGCTCCAGAGCTGTTTCGGAGGAGTGTCTGGGCAGATGGTGAACCCTGATTGGTCGCCATCTGCGTGAACAGGGGGGAGGGGTGGGCCAATTAGCCAAATGGCCACTGGCCCAACTTCACGCTTCTCCAGCATGGGGAGAAGCTAGGGGGGAAAAGTTTTAAAAACCTGGGATGCAAAGAGGCACAGGTGCCCCAAAGCATGGGCACGAACCAAATGGCTGTCACCTCCAGAAAAAAAGGGTTAAAAAGCAATAACTGGAAGGACTGAGGAAGTGCAGCACCATGGTGCATGGGTGCAAGCCGAATGGCTGCCTCCGTGTCTCCTGGGAAAAGAAGATAAAAAAAACCACTGGAAGGATTGAGGAGGCACAGGCTCCCCAGTGCATGGGATGGCTCACCCCTTCGTGTTGGGATGTCGCAAAGGAGTGCAAACACCAGGGTTTGATGGCTCGTGGTGCCAATGCGCTGTTGTCAACACGGGCCCCAGGACTTGTTGAAAATGCTATTAAAGAAGATATATATTCATAAGATGTGCATAGTGAGAGTAGGTTTCATTTTGTGGTGAAAACACTGTCTTAACTATTATGAAGTGTTAACAAATTTCTTTCCTGCGCATGTAAGCAACAATACACATCTTCAGGACCTTTTAACATAGGCTGTAGTGCATCTTGGCAACTTTGTCCCAATGAACACACACACACACACACACACACACAGAGGCCCATTCCAAAAGAAATTGTTTATCGAATACACAGGAATAAAAAACATACATAATAATTCATCTTGGGATTCACTAGGTAGTAATAGGCATTATATGAACTCTCCAGAACTCTCTAGAGTGGACATAATCAGTTCATATATTACAAATAAACCTACACATATTAAGTAAATGAAACAAAAGGCAAAATTAATAACATGGACATCCCTTCATAGGATTCAAATGGTGTGGAAATTAGCTTAAAGGCCCACTTGGTGTCTAAACTGAGGGCTACAGTTCACAGAAAACTAGGCTGCGAACATGCATGATGTGTCTGGCTTTGAATGGGCTGGGCATTCTGAGGGAGCTGGACAGCCATCTGTCAGGTATGCTATAAGGTGGATTCCTGCATTGAACAAGGGGTTGGACTTGTGTTGGATTCAATGTGTTGTTTATATTTTGAATTTTTCAAGTATTTAAAAATGCAAGCTGTATATATCTACTATCAAGGTGCTCTCCATATGCCAAATGTGGACTTGATTGGTGTTGAAATCTGCACCAGATGAGTTAAAATACACCTGATCTTTGAACCACAACAAGCTTGATCAAGAAACTTGAATCTGTTTTAGTAAGTTTGGATTAGGTCATTACCTGATTAAATTTAAAGATGGTGAAAATTGACTGTATCTTTATATATGCCTGGTTATCACTACAGCAAAAAAATAGTATTCAGAGTCTCCATTTTAAAATGTGTATTTTTAAAGTACAGATTACTTGTTAATTAAAAAAATACAGTTTACTTCAGTTTTCGTTGATTTTGTTTGTTCGATGAATGAAAATAAGTTTACCTTTAAAAAAATGTCCCTGGTCGAACCACCTAAAGAAATGTGCTGCGCACGCCTATGCCAGGAATGCAGTGTGGTATCTTGCCTTTGTGTGGGAGACCAGGAACCAAGTGGTGCCTGCCTTTTGGAAGCCAAGTGGTTTAAGCAGCACAGTGATACCCTTCTCTTGGGAGGCCAGGAACAGCCTGGCATTGGAGCCTAGGGTTTTTATAGAATCCTGTTGTTCCAGAAGGAACACTACAGCAGGAGTGGGGAAAGGCTGGTATAAGAGTGTCATCTAATCTCTGAACAATATAAACTCAGGAGAAATTCTTCCTGGAGCATTCAGCATAATAAATCTCATGCCACAAGCGAATGCCATCAAACTCAAACTGAACTGAACCAAAGTGCTGTTTATTTATGACATCATACATAATATCACATCTTGGATCACAAGAGTGGTTTATAACCATGTAGAATCAATAAAACAATAAAAGAGGTATTAATTGTCTGTGTACTTCCTCAAAGAAGTAGACAACAATGTCTATATATAACAGGAAAGTTGATCAAATCAGAATTATATAGATTTGGGTAGCTGCATAACAGGATTTGGTTTCTCTCACCAAATGGTATAACAATGGTTACAAATCTTGATTAAGTATAGTTCTTGATTAACTCTCCTCATTTCTTAACACATACAAGCGCAGCTGGAAAACCATTCTATTCAATATAACATTCCTGCCCCCTGTATAGAGATCTTTATAGTAACGTACTGCACATCATTTCCCCCACTGGACATAGGGTGGTGATCAGATAGCACTGAGCCTTTTAGTGGGAGAATAGAAAATGGATTGTTTTATAATCCACACCATGGATGATTATAATAATCTCGTGTGTAGAGTACCCTCTTGATAAGTTGATTATTAACCCACCATTGACTATTGTGTTGTACAAATGCAGCCTTTCTGTCTGTGAACTTCTTTAAGTTAACGTAGGTTAGGATCCAAGCTACTGTTTTAAAGTACTGATTGGAATGGCAACACTTCAGGAATATTGAAAATTCAGTTGGAAGTTCAGAAGACACTTTAAACTATGGCTTTAACCACAGTGGTTAAACCAGAAAGCCAGGCTGTGTTCAGAAGACACCTTAAACCACGGCTTTAACCATGGTGAATAAAGCAAAAAGCCTTATTCATTGTGGTTAAAGCCATGGTTTAAGTTGTCTTCTGAACACAGCCTAGCTTTCTGGCTTAACCACTGTAGTTAAAGCCATGGTTTAAGGTGTCTTCTGAACGGGCCCACTGAGTGCAAAAAGTTCCCAAGTGGCACCCAGCTATTTCTCACTGTAGCATATTTAAAGCTCCCTACATAGTCTGTTTACTTAAGGATCTATATATCTTGTAATAAGTGACAAAACACGCAATTATTTCAATAGAGCTAGGATTATCTTTTATGTTCCCACCTGATCAGAAGGCAATATAAAGAATCTTCTTCACAATACCATGCCTGCAGTTTCAAAAGTCAACTTTATTTTACAGCTTCTACTTACACTAGACTAAATCTGCAATTCTATACCCATTTACCTGGCAGTAAGCCCCACTGAATATGATGAGAATTACTTCTGAATAGGTGTGTATAGGATTGCACTGTAAATGAACTTTCATGTCTAAATAAATGTGTTCTAGTGGAAATAATTATAAAATAATAACTTTTGCTTTGGAAACTTCAAATATTAAGAAATATACAAAATAATTTTCCTTACTGTGAGTATAATGAAGAGCACTGTTCCACACAGGCGCAGAAATCTATTAAATCGAAGTTCTAAATACTGCAAGAAAGAAATGTTTACATACAATTTATTAGACAAGATTATATTCATCTGAAGAATAAATGGGATGCTTTTCCATTTATTAATTAACTAATGCTTGAATCTTAGTCAATTTGGTATTGTTTTCTTTTGCCTGGTAGTGTAAGGTGTATATATATAACACCGATAGAGTAGTATCCAATGTTAGGCCTACTTAGAGTAGACCCATTGAAATGAATGAGACTTGTTAGTCACAATTAACATTGGATACTACCTGTTATTCTAAACATAGATGTGCAGTTAAGTTTAACACTGAGAAGCTTCATGATAAATCATTTACAGGGAAGAGAAATGCCTTATAAGTTACAATCCATTTTTTGTTGTTGCAAGTTTTAACATCTTTCTTGTCACTAACATGCACACATTTGTACACTCTAACTTCTAAATCAGGTACTTGGGAGGTAAATCAATTGATCACTATGGAAGCGACTTGCAAATGGATCTCATAGTATGGTTTATTTGGTAGTTCTGTTAACTTTTGCTAGACTGACTTAGAGGCGAAAATCTCAGAAAAGCAAAGGCAGAAGAAAAGTGGGGATAACAATCCGGAAAGTAATCATTCATTTGCAAAGACACCTTGCCCTGTTCCCAGACCTCAGAAATCTCTCTGGGTGTGTATGCACTGCAGTTAGTAGGGAGACAAAGCCGGTGTCATGAACGTGAAGCCAAGTGTTTAACCTGAAAGCAACCCCGGGAGATCAGCCTAGCCAGAGAAGGCTGGCTGGGTAGGTCCCTCCTACCTACCTCGTAGGTGCTGGTAATGCCCAGGCGGTAGAAGACGGGCAGGAAGATCTCGGCGCTCAGGATGACCACCAGGGCGTAGGTGACGGCGAAGACGCTGAACCTGGCGCCGAAGCGGTAGACTTCCGACGGGGTCCCCAGCACCGTCACGGCCGACATGAAGCTGGCCGTCAGGGACAGCGCCACGGGCACCGCGGTCATGCTGCGGCCTCCCATCAAGAAGTCCTTGGAGGTATTCTGGCCGCCGCCCGCGAAGGCGTAATACACGCCGATGACCGCGGAGATGAGCAGCATGCCCCCGAAGACCACGTAGTCCCAGGTGCCGAACCCCACGTGGACTGTACAAGCGCTCATGGCTCCGCTCGTCCAAAGCCCCGACGGAGCGTCGCGGCCTCCCTGAGCGGTCCCGACAGCTGCTGCCGCCGCTGCGACCAGGCGGCTTCTCGGAGAGCGAGCGCTGCCCCGGCTCCGCTGTGCAGCTATACGACGTCGCTTTGCTGGGCTCGCCCTCACGCGCGCCTTGCCCTCGGCGGCTGCCCAGGTGCCGAAGGAGCAGCCAGTGCGGCGCGCGCCTTCCAAGGTCTTCCGCGGGCAGACCCTCAGCCCGCGAGCGTCGGGCACGTGCTCTTCTCCCGGGTGAAACACTTCAGCCTCGCGCGCAGTTCCCCGGATCGCGCGCGCGCTACTTTCTTCTCTCCGCGCGGCTCCTTCCGTGCGCCTGTAAGGCCCGCCGGCGCCTCACGCAGCCTCACTTAGCCCTCGCGCCTTTCGCCTGGCGAAGCGCGGTGCCCTATGCAGCTGCCCTCTCGCTCGTCAGCCGCTTTCTTTTCCTTTATCCGCTCTTACCTTGGTCGCTGCTTGCCGCCCTCGCCGCTTCTGCTCCCCCTCTCCCTCCTCTCTACTTTTCTTCCTCGTCAGTTCGGTGCCCCTTTCCTGCGTCCCTCGCCTCTCCTGGGCGCTGCTGCTCTTGGAGCGAACGCCGCTGTCCACCCGCGCTGGCGCTTCTTCCCTCACAGAGCGACCGGAGAATGCCCTTTTCCGCGTCCTGACCCAACAGGAATGAATGAAGCCTGCCCTGCTACCTGAAAGGTGGCTGGATTTAAGCCACGAGGAACAGCTCCCTGCCCTCTGCGGTCGAGAAGGAAGTGGCCAAGTTCCTCCCTGTTCCCGGTTTCAGCACCACACCTCCGACGCACCAAGGGACCCGGGAGGGCGGGGAAGCAGCCCTAAAATTAGAAGAGAAGAAGAAAGAGCAAGGGGACAGGAGCAGGCAGAAGAAACATCATAGCCTGCTCCTGTTGGACTGACTCTCTCTCTCTTCCCCTCCTCCCTCCTGAGCTCCTGTTCCTTGTGTGTCATGTCTTTATTAGACTGTAAGCTTGAGGGCAGGGACTGTCTTTTTTGCTAAGTGTAAGCCGCTCCGAGAGCCTTTTTTGGCTGAGGAGCGGGGTATAAAGATGATAAATAAATAAATAAATAAAATAGGCCCGGCTAGGCTTTGGCATTTGGCAATAGGGAGTAAAAGCAGCCAGCGCTGTCTCCATCCCACCTGCAGGACAACCAGTGGAGGCTGGTGGCTCCAATGTCAGTGGGGCTGTAAAGGAGCTATTCAAGGTGCTGAACCCTAGCCCCCAAATGGGTTCGTCACCTTGGATAGCTCCTTTAGAGTTCTAACTGAAACCCAGAGCAGATTCACAATCCCACTGATATCAGAGGCACCAGCTTCCACTGAGTCCAACAACGTTAAAGGAAGTGAAAGTCATGCCTGGAGTAAGAGTGTTTACTCAGATGCTGGATTAATTCCAAGGGAAGTCATTGCCCTCATAATATGGTGCCTTTTCATTATCCAAAACCCATTGGTCCTTCTAAGCTAGGGCTTAGTTTGAGCCCAGGTGGCTGAGGGCCCATGCCTGAAATCACTTCACAACATGATGTCATGAAAACTGAGCCTCAACCCACAAAGGCAAGGTGTGCCTACACTCAACCACGGCCTTGATGACCTCTTGCAAACAATTTTTGGTTCTTTCAAATGATTGATGCAAAGATGGTATCTGATTTCAGTGCATGTTCACTCATGTTTTTAAAAATCCCATGTTGCAAATCACTTCCTCCAAACACATCCTGGATCCATGAATTATTATTATTATTTATTTATTTATTTATTACATTTTTATACCGCCCAATAGCCGAAGCTCTCTGGGCAGTTCACAAAAATTAAAACCATGAAGAACATAATAAAACAACCAACAATCTAAAAACACAAATACAAAATACAGTATAAAAAGCACAACCAGGATAAAACCACACAGCAGAAATTGATATAAGATTAAAATACAAGATTAAAACAGTAAAATTTAAGTGTAAGTTAAAATTAGGTGTTAAAATACCGAGAGAATAAAAAGGTCTTCAGCTGGCGATGAAAGGAGTACAGTGTCGGCGCCAGGCGGACCTCTCTGGGAAGCTCATTCCACAGCTGGGGTGCCACAGCACAGGAAGCCCTCCTCCTAGTAGCCACCTGCCTAACTTCCTTTGGCAGGGGCTCACGGAGAAGGACCCCTGTGGATGATCTTAAGGTCTGGGCAGGTACATATGGGAGGAGGCATTCCTTCAAATAACCTGGCCCCAAACTGTTTAGGGCTTTGAATGTTAGTACCAGCACTTTGAATCAGGCCCAGACCTGGACTGGCAGCCAATGAAGTTGTAAAAGGACTGGCGTAATGTGGTCTCGCTGGCCAGTCCCTGTTAGTAAATGTGCTGCCCTCTTTTGTACCAGTTGAAGTTTCTGGACCATTTTCAAAGGCAGCCCCACGTATAACGCATTGCAGTAATCCAAACGAGAGGTTATCAGAGCATGGATAACTGTAGCTAGGCTATCTCTGTCCAGATAAGGGCGTAGTTGGTATACCAACCTAAGCTGATAAAAGGTAATCTTTACCACTGAGTTTACCTGTGCCTCAAGTGACAGTTCTGGATCCAAGAGCACCCCCAAACTACGGACCCGATCCTTTAGGGAGAGTGCAACCCTGTCCAGGACAGGGCAAACATCACCTCGCTGGACAGATGAACCACCCACTAACAGTACCTCTGTCTTGTCTGGATCTCCCCTGCTTTCCTGGAAGTACTTAGAATATTTATGGACAATCTGTAATATTGTAACCATCAAGCCAGTGTCTAAAAAGCTTGGCAGTACCATTGCCAATGGAGGCTGGTGGCTCCAGTGTCAATGAGGTGGTGAATCTGCTCCAGGTTTCAGTCGGAACTCTAAGGAGCTAACCAAGATGCTTCCAACTGGTTCTGAAACCTGGAGTGGATTCACCACCTCACTGACATTGGAGCCACAAGCCTCCACTGGTCGGACTGGAGATGGGAAGATGACAGCACTGGTCACTTCTACTCCCCAATTGCCAAATGCCAAAGCCTACCTGGGTCTATTTTAGGGCTGCTTCCCTGACTTCCTGGGTCCCCAGCCTCCACTGAACAGTACCTTTTAGCATGTTCTGTATAAATAGGACTACAGAATTGGAAGGGACCTCAGTTCTGCCTCTCCTTTTCATCAAATCCAGGTGACGCAGTGGCTGTACTGAATCAGTGCCTGAGCACAGTAATGGACTGGATGAGGGCTAATAAACTGAGACTCAATCCAGGCAAGATGCAGGTACTGTTAGTGGGTGGTTCACCTGTCCGGCTAGGTGATGTTCTGGATGGGGTTGCACTCCCCCTAAAGGATCGGGTTCATAGTTTGGGGGTGCTCTTGGGTCCAGAACTGTCACTTGAGGTACAGGTGAACTCAGTGGCAAAGAGCACCTTTTATCAGCTTAGGCTGATATACCAACTGCACCCTTATCTGGACAGAGATAGCCTAGCTATGGTTACCCATTCTCTCATAACTTCTCGTTTGGATTACTGCAATGCATTGTACGTAGGGCTGCCTTTGAAAATGGCCCAGAAACTTCAACTGGTACAAAACAGGGCAGCACGTTTACTAACAGGGACTGGCCAATGACACCACATTATGCCAGTCCTTTTCCAGCTTCACTGGCTGCCAGTCCAGGTCTGGGCCCGATTCAAAGTACTGGTATTAACATTTAAAGCTCTAAACGGCTTAGGACCAGGTATCTGAAGGAACACCTCCTCCCATATGCACCTGCCCAGACCCTAAAGTCATCCTCAAGTGGTCCTTCTCCATGAGCCCCTGCCAAAGGAAGTAAGGCAGGTGGCTACCAGAAGAAGAACCTTCTCTGCTGTGGCACCCCGACTCGGAATGAGCTCCCTAAGGGGTTTGACTGGCACCTACACTATATTCTTTCAGAAGCCAGGTGAAGACCTTTGTATTCTCTAGGCATTTTAAGTCTATAAATTTAATTTTAACTTTGCTGTTTTAAATTGGTATTTTAAATTTGTATTTCTGCACTGCTGCTCGATTTTATTCTGGTTGTGCTTTTATATTGCATTTTATATCATGTTTTTATACTGTTTGTTTTATACTTTGAATGGTTTTAATTTTTGTGAACCCCCAGGGAGCTTCAGCTATTGGGTGGTATAAAAATGCAATAAATAAATAAATAAATTTCATCTAGTCCAACCCTGTTAATGCAGGAAATCTCCTGATGGGTGGCCATCCAGCTTCTGCTTAAAAATCTCTAACAAAGGAGAGCTTTCTACCTTTCAAGACAGTCTGTTCTGTTGTGCAACAGTTCCTACCATCATGAAGTTGTTTCTAATGTTTAGCCCCAAACCCCTTTCTTGCAACAGGGTCCTCTTGGTCTGAATAGTCTGGAACAATAGAAAACATTTTCCTCTCTACATAGATTATTAGATGAGGGACCTGTATGTGCACACTGGTTAATCCAGTTAGTTATGCTTTCTTGCACAATGGTATCATTGTTATGAGGCATAAGCTAAACTATGTGGGATCCATCACTACCTTACACCACCTTGAAGGTGTAACACTTTGCATCTTGAGCAATTCCACTGAAGTTGATTTGTATGTGGAGGCTGAGGATGTGCAGAAAGGTAAGACTAGATTTTGATTCTGTTTCAAAGGATGATATATCAGCAGCAGGCAGATTTCTCACTGTATGTTAACTAGATTAATATTAATATTTCTGATTTATGAAGGTCTAGTTTTTATCTTATTTTAGAAATCAAGATCATTCCATTAAATTAACACAGTTAAGAACATAAGCCCCATACTGGATCAGCCCAAGGGTCCATCTAGTTGTCCACCACAATCCCAAAATCTCTTTCTTGATCAGTCTCTGCTAGATCAGATTCAGTCAGCTTATACATGAAGTTGGGGAAGTTTGCCCCAATGTGTTTCACTTTACATTTGCTTACATTGAACCACATTAGCCATTTTGATGCCCATAGAATCGTAGAATCATAGAATAGCAGAGTTGGAAGGGGCCTACAAGACCATCAAGTCCAACCCCCTGCTCAATGCAGGAATCCACCCTAAAGTATCCCTGACAGATGGTTGTCCAGCTTCCTCTTGAATGCCTCTAGTGTGGGAGAGCCCACCATTCTCCCAGTTTAGAGAGATACTTTTGGAGCTCCTCACAATCCCTTTTCGTTTTAGCCACCATAAATAATTTGGTGTCATCAGCAAAGTTAGTTACTTCACTGCTCGCTCCTAATTCCAGATCATTTATAAACAAGTTTAAAAGCATTAGCCCTCGTGTACAGTAATTTAGAACACAATCCTATGGGTTATGCCCTCAATGATCATAAGCTTCCAAACTCACAGGCTGATGGTTATCCTACACACAGCGGTAGGAGTGGCAGAGGTGATCTTCACCACCCCATCCTCCCAACCTACATTGCTCGCTAGACAGGTTTTTTTGCCCAACTAGCTAGGGCATTTCAGAGGGGCCTCTCCAGTCTCCTCCCCTCCTTACCCAACTAACTGAAACACCCCTCTTACCTCTCTCAGAGGTCACTTTCCCAACCTTAGAGGGTAGCCAGCGTGGTTCTTCTTGCCCTGGTTGTGAGGAGTTGAGGGATGAGGGGGTGGCATCTCCAATTCCAAACTATCCTATGGGGGAATCCAAAGCTGTCTAGAGGCTATAAGATTACTCCCTTAGAGTATTGAGACATTTTATCTCTTTGTCATGACTGGAACACATATTTATCCAATCTATGTGGTAGCCTGAAGTCACTCATTACTACAACACTTTCTACTTTGGATTCCTCCCTGATTTCATTCTCCATCTAAAAATTACCCTGAGCATTTGAGTCAGGAGAATAATATCATATCCCCAGTACTACATTAATTTTGGAGTATAATGTTGTCACCTATAGAGATTCTGTGCAGAAATCTACCCCTTTTAAGGTTTCTATTTTGTTTAATATTATGTCCTCTTTGATGTACAGAGTGACATCATATCAGCGCGCACTTCCTGTCTTCCTGTGGAGTTTGTATCCAGAGATATCGCTTGTCGTACGGGTTGTGGGGTGGGTAAAAAGCGGCCCCCGCACACCATGTGCTGGGTCCAGACAACATCGGAACCCATGCTGCTGGTCCTAGGTCCAGCATGTGTAGGGTGGAGAAAAGATAATATAATGGGGCTATTGTCCTTTTCCAGATACCCCTGGCATGTTCATTTTTCAGCCGGCCCTTTGGCTAGGATGTTCTATTATATGCTCATGGCCCTTTTTTTAATCCTTTGACTTTTATCTTATAATCCTGTGCAGAGAGTTGTCTTTGTTTTAACCTTGTTATACAGTGCTTAGATTAGAATTTGTTATTAGTAGTAGTAGTTGCAAATTGGTGTTGTTGTATTGTTTTAATAAAAAGCTTTCACTAACAATACACTAACAACATACAGCAAAAGATAAAAGCCTCACGAATATAGTCCATAAATTGGCTATGAATAATTATGTTTTTCAGAATTGAAATACCCACATACTCAACTTTCTCTCTATCATAATGTCAATTTTTCTGAAGTTATGCTTATATAGTGTTTGGTACATCCCACCCTAAGAATATATATGCATGAGCAAGAACTCTTATCATTGGGTTTTGGGAAGAAAAGAGCCAAAATGTTACATTTAGTTCAGCACATGTACTCCTCAATCCTTAATGGTGACAGACCAATTAATTACGCCCATTTGAACTTTATCCTTTTGGAAATAGAAGCTGTTTTCCAGCATTTATACACCCATATCCTAATGTGACTGTCTGTCATAATGTCATATTTTCTAACGTTGTGCTTTTGGGACATCCCAACCTAAGAACATACCTGCTTTTGCAGGCTGACTGCAAAAGGCTGCTTAGGTTCTGGGAAAGAAAGAGCCAACATATTACATTTAGTTCAGCCCATGCCTTCCTTAATGGCGAAAGACCAATTAGTTACACATATTTGAACTTTATCCTTTTGGCAATAAAAGCTGTACTCTTGTTTGTTTAAAGTTTTTAATTTTACAAAAACAGATTTACGATTCAACCAATTTGCTAACCTCGGGTTAATGTAAGCAAAAGAACTGACAAATGTTCACCAGGAAGCCAGTTAGAGGCAATAGTTCTCAGCACAAGATTGTTCATGCTTTATTTGTCATTGATGGTCTTTTGTCTTGCCATCCCTTGATGTCAAGTCAAGTCTCTGCTTGTTCTTTAATAAGGAACTATCCCCTTTGTGATTAATCTGAATAGAAACAGGTGAAAGTAGACCCTTGCATCAGGAACATAGATCTTCATATTTTTCAATACAGTCTTCTTTCAACACTTAATATGTATCTCTTTTATCAAACTTGACCTCTTTCTGCCATTTCTTTCTAACTCTGAACTGGATAAGTTTTATTATCTACTTTGCTACCTGTAACAAAAGTCAGGGTCCACCTGACGTCCTTGCAAGGTAGGCTCCTGGACCAAATGTCCTAGACTCCCAGGCAACCCGCCTCCATAGCCCTGTCCACAACCGGGACGAGCCAGATGTTCCGAGAATAAAGCACAAACATACATTAGGGACCAAATCAGGTTTATTAACACCACTAAGACTAACATGTAAGGTCTTGGTCAGTAAAAGCTAAGAGGAAGGGAAAAGGGATGGTTGGGGAAGGAAGTGAGGGAAAAGAAGTGAGGAAAGAGATTGAGGGGGAAAAGGCTACCCCAATAAAACCATCAGTCATTCCACCATCCAGCTGCAGCGGCGGCTGACCTTGTCCACAATACCCCAACACATTAAAACATAAGAAAAATCTAACTAACTCCGAGCAGCCCTCTTTGATTGCCCGGACCTGATCTTCTGCTTGACATGCATGTCCTCCAGCAAAGAAGATGGAGACTCCCCAACACTGGACACTTCATCCCTTTTTGGCCACCTGGCTCCATGATCCACGCCAACCAACCGATGCCCTTCCCAGGCTTCTGGCAACCCCTCCCAACAGGAGCGAGACCCCCATCTTGGCAACATTCTTTCCCACAGCTGAAACGAGCTGACTTCTAAACACCCCTGATAACCCCCAGGTGCTACAGTTGGAGTGGAAGTGCCAGGCGAAGATGACCTTGGCAGGTGCTCCCAGCTCCTTCCCTCCCACCCAAGCCTGGAACAGCGAAACTTGAAGCACAATGAAATACACATTCTGGTAGACACAAAAAGCAACATTAAATCAGAACAGAACAGAAACCATTTCAGATCCCTTGTTCTCCACACTACCCACTTTACTTCCTGTTAGTTTTTATATATGAAATGAAACAGTGGCATTCTTAATTTATGGGAAGGCAGATTTCAGTTGAACATCAGGAAAAAACCCTTCTAACACTCAGGGAAGTCAGACAGTGGCTGGGTTCACACAACACACTAAACCTCCATAGGTTATCGTGTTGTCTGAATGCAGCACGTTCACTGCAGAGTGGATTAATGTGTTCTCTGAATGCAGGATGGTTTGTTAACCATGCAGTGTGGTTTATTTTTCTCAAATGAGCCACCTTGAGAGCCCATAGTTTGTTGTTGGGTTATTCAGGGTGGTTAACAAGCCACCCTGCAGAAAAGGTGCTGTGTTCAGACAACATAATAACCCATGTTTCAACAATGTGTATTGGTGGGTTAACATGTTGTGTGAACAAATTGCATACAGATGTGGTCAGCTCTCCATAACTGGAAGTATTCAAGCAGAAACTGTCTGTCTGGGATGCTTTAAACCGGATTCTTGCAATGAGCAGGAGGTTGGACTTGATGGCCTAAATCAGGTGTGGGCAGAAGGTACATTTCCCAGTGTTTTTGACTTCAACTCCCAGTGGCCATTGGTCAGGATTACTGGTAGTTGAAATCCAAAACATAGAACTACTTTCTGCCAACTCCAGGCCCCTTCCAACTCTATGATTCTATGCATTCATATCTGAAAAAGGAAGACCTTACAGCAGGGGTGGGCAACTTGTGGTCCTCCAGATGTGTTGGCATACAACTCCTATCAGCTATAACCAGCACAGCCAATGGAAAGGGATGGTGGGAGATGTAGGCCACTTTTGCCTTGGAATTTTATTCTATTGATGGCTCATATATTCGGCTTCACTGCAGGATCTGGAAAGCCCAAGTGGCTTAATGGCCCTGCTCAGAAAATATCTTTTCAAAGAATTGGAGGTGATACTATAATCATAGGCTATGGCAGACACATTCATATTCATTGCCCTAGCAAAGTCTCTGGTTAAACTATTTCCCCACTTTTTACTAGCACTTTTAAGTTCTACCCAGGAAAGACGAAAACTACTCCTCAGGAGACTGACTTCGGCAATTGCACTAGGTATGTAAAGATTTTGATGTGCTTGCTATTGGATAACAACTGGGACTTCAAGAATATGTCTTATTTAAAAACAAACAATGCAAATATGGTGTTTCTTTGGACTGTCTGCAATCCCCTATTCAGTACTAGAATGAAACCTATTTTAAAGCAAAAGGAGTTTTCTCCTTCATTTAAATAGTTAGCTATAAGATTTAAGGTGGTATCAGCAAGGGAGATCTGGTGCGCTCCACAGATGTATTTACCTGTACACTGACTATCCTCTCCCCAAGTTATACCTACTGGGTGGGAACAGGATTGCTCCTAAATTTCCTTTCACTAGTGGAGGCATCATTCCCCAAACTGGTACCCTCCAGGTGTTTTAGACTTCAACTTCCATCATGTCCAGCCACCATGGCCAGTGGTCAAGAATGCAGGGAGTTGAAGTCCCAAATATCTCAAGGGCACGAGGTTCAGGAATCCTGATATGAAGGCTCTAAGCTGGAGTAGCACCATTGCATTGTTAGTACCTACTGCTAGTGAATCCTTACACCATCAGCACAAAGGGAGTGGGGGGTGGTAGTAATACGATGAGGAAGAAGGGGAAGTTAGTCAGAATCGCATGCTCACATGTCGACAACACCATGAAGTAATGTCTGGAAATGCCATAGTTAAGATTCCCATTGAAGTAAATGAAAAGTACAAAATGATTGCCCTCACCTCCTTCCATTCACCCCCAGGCATAGAGAGGACAGGATTCTAGCTAAATGTATAACAAAGCATGACAAACCACAATGGGTGCAAGCCCCAGTCACAGAATAAAATCATTGCTGTGTGTTGATTGGTACTTTTCCTGCATGGCTAATGTGTACATGTTTGTGTTGCTACATTAGTTTTTGTTTCTAGAGCGATTGTTCTACTGTTGACTCCACTGCGGTTAACCGTGGAATAGCATGCACCTGACCTAGTGGGTTATTAGGATTGCACCAGCCACCTTCTCTCTCTGCATGTAATTCTACATCTAGATTTCCATAGATATAGCCCTCTGACACCTGCTGTTTAGTGTATTTAGATATACATACTTAGAAAGAACAGTTCAGCTAACTTAATGGAATTTAATTTTAAATCAGCATGGTTAGAATCACAGAGCTCTCTACTTTTACTAGCTCTGATTCAGTGCCAGTAGTGTTACATTCCTATTTCAGTGCATGTGTGTGTTGTGGTGTAATTATATTTATGTTCTTCATAGTTAGGTGAGATATGTTCGGTGCTAGTAAGAAAACCAAATAAAATGAAAAAAGAAGGAAATATTCAGCTAGTGGCACAATGAACAAAATAATCTGTAATATTACTTTTGGACTCTTTTTGGCTTTTTTTCCTGCTAAATTACATGGGTATAGAAAAAAACTACTGCTGCTAACTGCCTGTCAACAAATGTTTATTAAATAACAATAAATACATTATTAAGCTATTCAATCTGCACACACACATCCCGGCAATTTTACAAACACAAACATGTTTTACAATCAATATAGTTCAACGGCATCAAATGAAAGATAAAAAAACAGTGCAAAAACAGTTAACTGGGAAGACCCACTGAACTCAATAGGACTGACAGTAGCCTCACTTCTGAATAGGCATGCATAGGATTGTCCTGTAAAATTGTTAATAGGCCTCAAAAAATAAAGAGACTTTCAGATGGCACTGATGTGATTGACTTTCTTTGGAATGAAAAGCATGGGCCCGCTGAGGTGCTTCCAAAAATGATCTTGGAGTACAGGCAACGATTATCTTAGTGCACAAATGAGAATGAGGTATCTTGGTCTCAAGTTGTAGTGGGCTTTGAAGGTAGGCATCTGTATATTTGAACTGTGCCTGGAAATGAAAAAAACATATCTAGCTCCCTGCAAAACATGGAGCATTTCTGTTCAGCATTCCAAACACATCATTCCATTCATTTCCCCAGGTTTTCCATTTCTTCCACAAGTCAGTCAATTTGCCGTGCATGCTTAATCCTCATTGGCCTGATTTGTCTTTTGTCTCCATTTTGTGTTTTGCGGGGAGGTGGGATAGACACTGTGTGTTTTTTGTTGGTCCTCTTAAGGCTTTCTTCCTGAAGGTGTGTGCGTGCGTGTGTCCTATCTGCAAATGTTGAAGATACCTTGAGTCTGCTGATAAGCTCTTTTGTGGGTGGATGGTATGATTTTGACCCCAGCTCCATGAGAATTCTCAAATTTATTAGAAGGAAAGAGGAATATATACACACAAAGTTTATAACTTTTTGAAAATCACATTCTTTCCCGCCTTCCAAATGTTATCCTTTTAACAATCGTGTGCAGTAGGTTAATCTCCAGCCGCTTACATTCTCATTCCACCCCACCCACTCCGTTCTTTAAAGAAACCGAGAGTGGTGATTCTGGAAGGGCAGGGCGAGCGAGAATCATTAGGACACAGTCCTATGCCTGCTGAGACGGGGGAAAAGGCCTACAATTCCCAGCATCCCTCTGGCCAGCAATGCTGGCTGGGACATGCTAGGACTTTTTTCTGTCTAAGCAGGCATACGATTGAGCCCTTAAACTATGTATATTTAAAAAGTAATAAAGCATGCAAATACGGCTGCATATTTAGCAGAAAGTAAGTCTCACCGAACGTGAAGTACAAAACTAAAACTAATCTGTTATATGCTGCAACAATTAGCTTTCTCGTTCGTACTCTTTTGTCGGATTCAGTTTCGGTTCCCGCCTCGCTTTTTGTTTTGGCTCATAAGCAAATTAGTTCGCTTCTATTTGATTCCACCGCGCGCGCAGCTACACGCCCTTGAAAGAGAGAATATATCCTTTTCCTGTAACTGCAACATGAGACGCCTTTATTATTCCTCTTCCTATGCATAGCCAGCTCCTGACTTCCGTTTTACATCTCACGTGACAGTCGCATCCCAGCATTCTTCAGCCAAAATGGCAGCCTCCAGCTGAGAGAGTCACACGTGCGTGGATAGGTGTACCCGTTTGGAAAACTGGGGTTCATATACCATCTCCATCAACCAAAGGGTAGCTTGTTCCCCCAGATCCTCGCAGACATGAAGTCCAAATCGTCTTCTCACAAGTCGGAGAACACGCACAGGGTAAGATACGGGAGACCGGGTGGCGGGAATCATGTGAAATTCTGACACTTTTGCAGACTCTGTTTAGCACTTGGTGAAATACTAAGGGTTTACCGAACTTCAGAAACAATAAAACGGATGCCCAGTTACTTATTAGTCTCTCTGAGAAAGAAATTGGAGCTGAGGATGGTACTGGATCAAAGCAGTAGGTGGACAATACTTTTAGCTTCCTGTGCAGTAAGCTGTGGATAATTGTAGTTTCTGCGGGAAAATAGCGTAGCTATTGGCCAAGAACAATACAAAATAGTAACTGTGTGCATAATGTTTCTCTTCTCAGTGTCTCTGCCCACCCCAATAAAACACCAGCAAAACTATAGATTTTTTAGATCTTGTCCATGTTATCCAAGACCAAGTCATTATAAAAAGCCAACTTCTAAAGCACGTTGCTTGTCTTTAAGAACATAATTTGTTCTACTTGTTAGATCTTGATATTTTGACATATGCACAATAGCTTCTGCATGAAATACAAGGAAACACCTGCTTCCTATCTATTAGAACACTGATCACTGAGAGCCCTAATATGCTTAAAAAAACTCTCATGTTGACTTTTCCTATTTTGGACTGTGTGCTGATTTACTAAACTGCATATGTGAAAATTAAGCTTGCATTGCTATTACAAGAAGATAGTTAACCAGAATAAGTCTCATTGGAGAACCTAACTTACAACTGAAATTAGTGGGACATACTTTCAGGTAAAAATATTTGCAATTACTTGCAAGGCATTTTCTTCTCTCTGCCTCGTTCCCCACCTTCCTGTGGGATGTCACAAATGGAAATGGATAATAGTTGTTCTAAATTGGTATTACAGGATGAGGGTACAATCCTATCCATGTTTAGATATTTAAAAAGTCCTACAATTCCCAGCATTCTCCAGCCAACTGGCTGGGGAATGCTAGGAGGTGTAGAACTTATTTTTATCTAAACTTGCATAGGATTGTGCTTTAAGTAAACATTCTTTTGCTGCGGGGAGGGATAATAGATGTACACTCAGTCCAAAGATCCATTTAATAAAATTCAACCCTGGGCAGGCATCGTGATTCATTTCATAAAGGAAGCTGACCTTATGTATGCAGGGAAACAAGCACACAGATGAACTAGCTTCAGTGAAGGAAATAAGTGAGCTAGTTCTGGAAAGAGGAACTCCATTCATGCAGGGCAGCTCCTGCACCCAGAACTGATTGCTGGATTGGGGCAAGAATCTTTCTGATGGTCATATTTAGGGATGGAACGATATGGTGTGATTCTTATGCTTGCAGCATATTGTAAACTGGATGATAAACCTTAATCATGAATATGGAAGACCCTGCCCAGTATGGAAAATTGATGTAAATCATCTTCAGATAGGTATTGGCCCTAGAAGAGCCTTATTTAATTTAATTCTATGGGCTGTACTGTCTCACGAGCACTGTGTCAAATACATATAAATAAATACACATACATAAATTCTGTTTCAAATGCATTCTGTTTCAAATACAGGTAGAACTGCAGAGAATTTGACCTGTACTATTTGACAACTTTCTTTTAAGCATGATGATGTGCTGATGACTGAAAACAACTGAAGTAACTTCTAGTGTTTCTTTTGCAGTTTCTCACCTTCTCGGAACGCTTAAGCAATGTAAATATTGACATTATTCATC
Organism: Elgaria multicarinata webbii; assembly: GCF_023053635.1. Lineage (NCBI taxonomy): Eukaryota > Metazoa > Chordata > Lepidosauria > Squamata > Anguidae > Elgaria > Elgaria multicarinata. The sequence continues at coordinate 41,030,051 of NC_086179.1, read as the reverse complement.
GCATTGACAGAACAGGGAGTTATGCTGAGGTAAGCCCAATCTAGTTGTTTTGAAGTTTTATTGTTAATCCTTCCAGTAAAGATCGTGAATTTTCTTGTATTTATTAGAGCATTTCTAGACGTCGTCTTCCCAGTGATGGGAGCAGCAAACTCAGAAGTGAAACTGGAAGACCATGATAAAACAGCTAGCTACCTGCTATTCATTTTTATTTGTTTGTTTGAAATATTTTTATCCCACTTCTCAGCCCAAAATGCTCCCGGAGAAGTTTATGTGCAATCAAGAAAACAGGACAAACCCTCCCCACAGGTTTACAATCTGAAGGTTTGGAGATGCTTGTTAGAGAAGTTAGGAGTTACCAATGCTGTTTTAGTGCAGTGGTTGTTCCTACCTCCACAATGCGTATGCCAGTTCTTTTAATATGTTTTGATCTGTAGCAATCAATATGCTCCTTAAGTAATATTGTTAACATTATTAGAGTGGCTTGCAATGTGTAAAGGTAGATTCACATTTGACTTTTAAAGTACGAGTGCTTAAGTTAGGGTCCGGTTTACATTAAAAGACAGAAAGTAACCTTCTTCCTGACATGCTGGCTGGGTTCACACAACATGACAGCAATAGTCAAGGTTGAGTTTGGCTTGAAATGTGGGCTGTTGTGTTGTGTGAACCCAGTCACGCTAAGAAACCATGGTTAGTTAATCATGAACAACCCACAGTTCACAATCCTACAACAAACCACTGGTTCTGTTTGTACATAATTAAGAAATCATGGTTTGTTAACGCAGCTGGGTTCATACCAAAGAACAGCCCACAGTTCGATGACAAACTACACTCAACCCTTATTCAACTCTATTGATTGTCATGTTGTGTGAACCTGTCTGCTGTATTTCTGCATGAGAGCTGGTGTGGTTCTAATCCAGAGAAGCAATAAAAAAAACAGTCCGTGATTTTTTGTCTGAACAGCTTTTCCCTCCTGCCATGCAGCTGATGAATGATGACCATCTGATTATAATATTTGGTTATAATTGGCCTGCTGCTTGAATTTTAGTAATTTTAGTAATGTTATAATTATATGTAGATAACTGCTGTAGTTTTGCAGGGATTTGTATATCTTTGAACGAAGAATTTAGTAATTCAGTCATGCTTGATATACCATAAAATACAACGTTTTTTTAAAAAAATATATATAAGCCTTATTCTTTGGAGAATTAAGCTTCATGTGTGTATACACTGAATAATGCACATTCTTATTTCAGGAGGTTGAAACGTATTTTCATGAAGGACTGGAGAAATGGAGAGAGCTGAACCTTACTCGGCATTTTGGTATACCTTTTTATCAAAATATTCTGCATTCATATTTCTTTTGGGGTGTTATACAAAGGTGGTCCATGTTTTTTGTTTTTTTTCATCCTGGGGCAGAAATGTGTATTGAGACCAAGAGTTTCTGCTGATCTAGCTTTGTTAATACACAATTAGAGTGCATCAGATGAACTTGCTGTGCTTTCCTCATGATGACTTTTGTACAATTTTTAGTGTTGGTCTAAAAGAGGTATAACATTTTTGAAAATTTCCTAGGTTGGCATAATTCCATTTCTTTGCTCCAGCAGTTGCATTGTGCAACTATGCCCCAAACCCAGCATTGCAATTTAGCTTATGATGAGAGGTATAAATCAGTCCACTGTATCAGCAACTATAGATTTTCATTTTCTGCTGATGACGGGTGGAAAGTTTCAGAAAAGTGCTGATAAATTCCTGTACTTTCAAGTTTTACAAAACTTTATTTTGACTTCAGCTGCAGGTTCTTCCTGTTTCTCAATTGTTATTATTTTTTAACTTTCTGTGGGGAAAGTATTTTTCAATATAACCTGTCATGTTTTCTGGCCAAAAGCTGTGCCACAGTTAATCCCTTGGTGAGGAATCATGGGAGTTCAATGCCAAAACTTCTGGGTGGAGGCATAAGTTGCCCAACCCTGCCTTACAATAATGTGTGTTCCTGTGTGTGTGTGAGTGAGAGAGAGAGAGAGAGAGACTGGCATAGTTAGATCATTTGGGCTGACAAACCACTCTTAAATTTCAAAAGGTTTCTTGCCTTTACCTGCAAGATCGTGCATGCTTGGATTATACTCCATAGGTGTATGTTTTAATCACTTGCTGACTTTTTAAAGGCTCGAAGTTGGCAGCCTTGTGATTTGAGCAAAAGCTGGAGAGAACTGGACATATCCTGTCTATTGTTACTATGCCTTAATGGAAACTTTTTATAAAATCAAGTGAGGCTGCAGTGATTTACACTTTTACTTAGGGGTAAGCCCCTTTAACATAGTGTGGCTTATGTGTGAATAGATATGCCTAGGATTGCAGTGTGAATTGGTATTTGAGTTTGGCAGGAGAAGATTAGCTATTGTCTTTGGAATTTCATGAAACCATTATTAAGATTTATTTCTAATTTTTAAATGTTTTTCACAGTGACATTTTATAGACAGGTAGTCAACAGATGCCAGTCTTTCAACCAGCTAGTGTACTATCAAAACGACATTGTGCAGAGCTTGAAAACCCACCTGCAAGTGAAAAACAGTCTTGCTTTTCATCCCCTTTTGGAGTAAGTACATATTGTTGTCATCTAAATTATACTTTCTGTGTGGGGATAAAACGAAGCCAATAATGCCTTTTCCTTTCTCTCTCTCTTCTCTCTCTCTCTCTCTCTCTCTCTCTCTCTCTCTCTCTCTCTCTCACACACACACACACACACACACACACACACACACACGGGGGGGAAAAGAATGTTGCCATCATGGTACATTGAGTCTTTCGTTTTTGATATCCTAGAGTACTGCTTGTCCATTTCTTGAAAACTTTTATTTTTAAATTTACAGTTTGCTTTAAAATGTGTTAGAACATATCCACACAAATTTAAGCGCCTTCTCCCCTACCAACCTGCCTGGTCACTGAGGTCATCCAAGGGCATGCTCCTGGTGGTTCCACATAGACCCATCCTCTGGTTGGAGTTCACGAGGAGAAGAGCCTCCTATGGAATTCCCCGCCTCCGGAGGTCAGGCAGGCGCCAACTTTGTATTCCTTTCGGCGCCTCCTGAAAACGTCATTATTCCAGGAAGACTTTCGTCAATGACCAACCACGGGTCACTGCACATTGTACTTCTTTTAAAATCTATTTTAAAGTGTTTATTCTGTTTTTATTTTATCTTGTACACCACTCCAAAATTTTGAATGGAAAGTGGTATATAAATATTGTAAATAAATAAATAAGTCTTCGTAGTGCTGATGTTTTCATGATACTTGGGTGTGTATTAATAACAATGTTTAAAATAAAACTTTGCAGTCACACTTACATGCAGTAATCTCTTTGCATAACAAATAAGCATAGCTGGTAACTTTATCTCCATTGTTTCATTTCCAAGACTTTTGAGTTATATACATGCTTATATACCTACCCTATGGTGTAGAAGGAGCGTGAAGTCCAATGGATGGAGTATTGGACTGATAAATTTGGGGTCATATCCAAGCTCAGACCTTGGTCCATTGGATGGCTTTGGGTAATTCACTGTTTCTCAGACCCTCTTTCCAAAGTGGGAATGACACTAGCTGTATCTGTCTCTCAGGACTGCTGTAAGGTGATATTACCTGAGATGAACCTTAGGGATGTGTTAGGCCATACATGTTAATGCAGTGTATAAGTAGATTAAAAGATGAGCACACGATGGGACAGCGAGATGTTTCTCCAGAGATATTTGTAGCTACTATTGGGTGTGTGCATTTAAATTATAATGTGTTATCATTTGACATTTTCTTACTGTGTGTTTTCAACCTAGCTTGGTGGTACAGTTGGCTCGTGATCTCCAGACAGATTTCTATCCTCATTTTCAAGACTTTTTTCTGTCCATCACAAGATTGTTGGATACTCAGGACACAGAGCTGCTAGAATGGGCTTTCACCTCTCTTTCTTACCTTTACAAATACTTATGGAGGTTAATGGTGAAGGACATGTCCAATATTTATGGGTAAGCATTTTCATCTATCTAAAACAAGTCTTTTTAACGACACCATTTGCATGCTGTTTCGGGAGGCTGGGCTAGATGGCTTTTTAGTTCCTTTCAACTCTGATTCTTAAGAGCCAATGTAATTGCTTGTGGCTCTGATTCTGTAGCTACATAGAGCAGTATATTTATTATCCACTTCTAAATTAAGGTGATGTGGTTAGTTCAACTATTAGGCAATTCAGCAATGAGCAGTTCAGCAATGGGGCAAATGGGCTAGGAAGGGTGTTGATGTGGTATCTTTTTCCCAGGAGGATTTCTACAAAAGGTTAGACAAGTACCAGTCAGGAGTTGCATTGGAATAGTGAGCTGAACTATTAATCATGGCAGGAGAACCTCTAGCTCAGGGGCCTAATCCAGCTTAGGGGCACTTGACCATATGATGTGTTGCATGAGCCTCCTTGGGTTCCTCCGGCCAAACACCACCCTTCGAAGAATCCACGCTGTTATCTCCAATCTGAGGTCAGAGATAACAGCAGGGGTGTGGGTGTTGAAAGACTCTGACAACACTGGGAGGAGCGGCTGCTTTTCCAGTACAGGCTGAGTCTGTTCACGTGGTGTGCACCATCCCCATGGGGACAGTGCGCACCACCCGAAGCCGGGGACTCAGCAGGTGCAGGGAGTAGAAGCCAACATGGATTTGTCAGGAACAAATCCTGTCAGACTAATTTGATCTCATTTTTTGATCGGGTAACCTCCCTTCTGGACTGTGAGAATGCTGTGGACGTCATATATCTTGACTTCAGCAAAGCTTTTGACAAAGTGCCCCATGATATTCTGATTAACAAACTAACTAAAAGTGGGCTAGATGGAACAACTATTAGGTGGATTCACAGTTGGCTACAGAATCGGACTCAAAGAGTACTTATCAGTGGAATTTTCTCAAACTGGGGAGAGGCAATGAGTGGGGTACCGCAGGGCTCAGTCCTGGGCCCAGCACTCTTCAACATTTTTATTAATGATTTGGACAAGGAGGTGCAGGGAATGCTTATCAGATTTGCAGATGATACAAAATTGGGTGGGATAGCTAATACCCTGGAAGACAGAAACAAACTTCAAAGTGATCTTGATAAGCTGGAGTGCTGGGCTGAGAACAACAGAATGAAATTTAATAGGGATAAATGCCAAGTTCTACATTTAGGAAATAGAAACCAAATGCAGAGTTATAAGATGGGGGATACTTGGCTCAGCAATACTACAAACGAGAAGGATCTTGGAATTGTTGAAGATCACAAGCTGAATATGAGCCAACAGTGCGATATGGCTGCAAGAAAGGCAAATGCTATTTGGGCTGCATTAATAGAAGTATAGCTTCCAAATCACGTGAGGTACTGGTTCCTCTCTATTCGTCCCTGGTTAGGCCTCATCTAGAGTATTGCGTCCAGTTCTGGGCTCCACAATTCAAGAAGGACGCAGACAAGCTGGAGCGTGTTCAGAGGAGGGCAACCAGGATGATCAGGGGTCTGGAAACAAAGCCCTATGAAGAGAGACTTAAAGAACTGTGCATGTTTAGCTTGGAGAAGAGAAGATTGAGGGGAGACATGATAGCACTCTTCAAATACTTAAAAGGTTGTCACACAGAGGAGGGCCAGGATCTCTTCTCGATCCTCCCAGAGTGCAGGACACGGAATAACGGGCTCAAGTTAAAGGAAGCCAGATTCCAGCTGGACATCAGGAAAAACACTTATCCTGTACACCACCAAATGTTTTAATGGCACAACTCACAGTGTACAGATTCAAGCACTTGTGGAAGTCTTTACAAGGTTTAGGAGGGACCACAGTTCAGTCCAGTGGAGGTTGGTGGCTCCAATGTCAGTGGGGCTGTGAACTCGCACCAGGTTTCAGTCAGAACTCTAAAGACGCTTTCCAAGGTGCTTCTGCACCTTGGATAGCTCCTATACAGTTCTGATGGGTTTTGACTGAAGCTCGGAGCGGATTCACCACTCAATGATATTGGACTCACCAGCCTCCACTGGCTCAGTCGTAGAGCATATGCTGCACGGCTGGACATCAGGAAAAACTTCCTGACTGTTAGAGCAGTGCGACAGTGGAATCAGCTACCTAGGGAGGTTGTGGGCTCTCCCACACTAGAGGCATTCAAGAGGCAGCTGGACAACCATCTGTCAGGGATGCTTTAGGGTGGATTCCTGCATTGAGCAGGGGGTTGGACTCGATGGCCTTGTAGGTCCCTTCCAACTCTGCTATTCTATGATTGTAATCCATTGTATTCTTTCAACAAAGTGATGTGTTGCATGAATTAATGTAAAGATTACTGTAGGAGATTGCAAGGTCTTAGTCAGATCTTTGCTAGGTACAGTCATCTGCACAAGGCACAGGCAGCCCTGGCTCCATGCCCATTGCTCAAGCAGTATATAATATTAGGTCATTAGCTGTAATTGGCAGCAGCAACAACTTCCAGGCTCGTCCTCGTCAGACAGGAGCAGCTTGCTTCCAAAGTAGGGCAGATTTCGCAAGCGTGACAAAGGATGTCTCAGTCGATGCTGTAGTTGAGGGACATATGTGTCTCAGTATATACATCTGCATAGTTCTTGAAATCCAAGATCTTAGTCAGATTTTGGGGATTTCTACAAAATTTATGTAGAAAGAATAATTGTAATAAATAAGTCAATTTAATAAATGTTATTGGCTCTGTTTGCATCTGTCTTTCAAGGCTGCTCCTCCACCTCTTACCTGTTTTTGTTTTTAATCTGTCACTTGTTTTTAACAGTTTGCATATGTTGACCTTTCTGATGCATGTATTTTCAGTTTGCGTTTATTCTTGCTGTAAGCTGCCTTGAGAACTTGGGTGTCAGGGCAGCTTAGGAATGCCTCAGGGTGCAATCCTGTTGGGATGCCCGTCAGCCTCCGATCTAGCTGGGGCTTTGCTGAGCGGGAGGGCAGGAGGCTGGGGAGGCCGGAGGGTTCCTTGTAAGCTGGTTTCCACAATCCACCCTCCCTCCCTGCCTGTCCAAAGAAGTGCTCTCTTTCCTTCCTCTCTGAGGTCGGCTTTGTGAGTTCAGAGAGGCAGTCTGCACAGTTCTCTCAGTGCCGGCAGGGTGGGGGAGGGGAGCTCAGGCTCCCGGCCCCGGAATCTGAACTATCCTATGCCCCCAACCCCACCCCTGATGCTACCTTGGGGCCATAGGATTGTTCTCTAAAGTAAATCAATCCTGTGCCTTATCATGCCCGTAGTAACACAGGCAGATGCCTTCCATGGCATCAAACCACTGGTGTATCTAGCTCAGTATAGTTGACAGTGACTGGTAGCCGCTCTCCAGGATTTAGGACATGGCTCTTTCCCAACTTTATCTAGAAATCCCAGGGATTGAACGTCTGAATGCAGCCATTCCTTGCCTAAATCAGAATAAATCCGTGTTTAGATACTTGCTTTGCATTAGATTAGGGGTAGGCAATCTGGTGCCCCCCAGATGTTTTGGACTGCAACTCCCATAAGCTCCAGCCAGCATGGCCAATTGTCAGGGGAAATAGGAGTTCCAGTCCAAAACATCTGGAGGGCACCGGGTTGCCAACCATCACATTAGATGGTGGATTCCGGTAAGTATCGTTGTATGTTTTTATTCTTACATTGGTATGTTTGAATGTTGCATTACAGATTGTACAGCACCTTGTTGGCCCACCACAAGCAGCACATCAGGAACTTTGCTGCAGAAAGCTTCACCTTCCTGATGAGGAAGGTAGGTGATGTGCGGGGTGGGAGGGGGGGTGGGAAGAGAAAGTGCCTGTTTTTCAAATCAAGTTGACTATTAGTCCTTGACACAATAGAAAGGTTTGCTAGGCATCCCCTCCCCTTTTTTTTAGGAAGTGTCAGTCATCCATTTAGTTCAGTGAACATATGAAGCTACCTTACACACATTTGAGGTTATCAGTTTAGCTGGCTGGCCAATATTGTCTACTTTAACTGGCAGCTGTTCTCCAGGACATCATGTATAATCTTTCCCATCACCTGCCTCCCGATCCTTTTTACTGGAAATGCTAAGGGTTGAACCTGTGACTTTCTGCATGCGAAGCCTGTCTTCTGCTGCTGAGCTATAGGCCCTCCTTCCCTCTGGATAAAATGTTCTGGGTGTAGCAGGTTGAGAGCCTGCTTTTAAAGGAAGACTTGTTGGGTGGCTTCATTACCAGCCTATAAAATGGGACTCATACATTTTAGTATCTATGTAGCTCTTTCACTCTTACTGCTCAGATTGCTTCAGATACATGATTTAGCAATCCTTGCAACTACCCAATAATTATTATGTCCATGTTACAGCTAAGTGCTTGTCTAAGGCCATCTAGTGCAGTGGCCACCAATCTGGCGCCCACGGGCAACTCCAATGGTGCCCACGAAGCTCTCTACCCCATGCCCATTAAAAAAAAAATTAAATAGAAATCTTGGGAAATGTTACAGCAGTCTTATTTCTTTCCTTTTCTAGCCTCTAGCCTTTCTCTCCCCTCTACCTTGCTATTTACCCCATTATCCCAGCCTCTAGCCTCCCTATTTATCTCCTCCAACACTTCTTTTGCTAACTTTTGACTAGCCGGGCCCCCATGGCAGCCATTATATGACTAGTCACATCTTCTGTGAGAGCCATTTTGTGATGGTGCCCACAGCAGTTTCTCAAATTCCCAAATATGCCCACAGGTCCAAAAAGAGTGGGCATCCCTGATCTAGTACATTCATGCTTGAGCTAGGATTTCTAACTCATGGTCTTAACCAATATGCTACATGAGATCTGTGCTGCCCTGCTTCACAAGGTTGTTGTGAATTATTCTCCTCTGCATTAAATTGCATTAAGTTAATATATTTTTTTGTAGAAAAAGTACTATTTCCGATTGGATTTCGCAGGTCTTTATTCTCAAATTTTTAATCTGGAAACATTTTGTGAGAGTTAATTGAGGCTTGGCATATATTTAGACATTGGAGCCAGATAGCAGAGGTCACAAGGCAGTGGTTGTGGTGACTAAACTGTAGTGTTCAGAGTAACTGTAGTGAAATATAACACAGCAGCTGAAAGGCAAAAAATCAGGCAAGGCACTGCTTATTTTTGGTGTTGGTTTACTGGTCAAATGTTGGTTTATTGGTCAAATGTTGAACAACTTCCCCTGAAAAACACAGATGTTTGAAATACATTGGGAAATCTGATGACCAATTTGTAAACAAAACCTCTTGCACCTATTCTCCTTGATATCCTCCACTCCCTAACTCACTGTTGTCAAGATCACATTTGAGCCTAACGATATTTTAGGCAGTTCAGTGAGTGGTCTTTGGCAAGGCTAGTTCATATTGGGCCCGTTCAGATGACACGTTAAGCTGTGGTTCGGCCACTAACCCTTTTGCAGCAAACGCTTAGGGAGCATGATTAAAACATGGTCATGTTTAGGAATGGAGATGAGGGGGGAACGGAGGAAGAGCACCACAAAGGGGTGTGAAAAGAGGCTGGCTCTGGTATGACAAGTGTAGGCTGTGATGTGTAGGCTGATATTTGTCAAAAGGTAATGTTTTTATTTAAAAGTTCAAGGAGGCTCAACGTTTCGGATCGTCAGATCCTTCGTCAGGAGCACTGATTGACACTTTTTCTGTTGAGAGTCTTCGTGGAGAGCTGTGTTTTCTTATCCAAAAAACTACTTGTGCTTAACAGCTAACCCTAACCAGTGTTTAGGAATGGTTCATGCAGCACCCTAAGCCATAATGTTTACCTCAAAATGCTTAACTACCGTGTCGGTAACATGGTTGCTGATGGGGACCTGAATTGTGTATGTTCTTAGCCTTACTCAAATGATTAGCTGTTTGGGTATCATAGAATAGCAGAGTTGGAAGGGGCCTACAAGGCCATCGAGTCCAACCCCCTGCTCAGTGCAGGAATCCACCCTAAAGAGGGCTGCCCACATCGTTTGAACAGACAGCAACCACACCGAGGAACATCCCCACTAACACTTGGTTTCTGCAGCATCATTATCATCAACTCCCACAACATGGGCAGCCCTGCATACAAAGAACTAACTGTATGGTTGGGCGTCCTCTCATAACAGCTTCTGGGAAGCAGAGCTGCTGCAGGGATAACTTATGAACTAGCCTTGCCTCTCAGCCTGATATATCTGATAGGTTGTTGTGACCTCAAAAGGCACTCTGAGTTCCTGAAAGGTAGGAGAGGATATCTGTATAATTGAAATTATCATATGGACATTACAGTGCCAATACAAAATTGGGAGTGACTGGTGCAGAGGTAAGAGGACTGCCAGGAATTTGTAATTGTCTTTTAGGGCAGTATGTTATGAATTAAAGATGTGCTTTCTTCCCTTGATTTTGTTTTGTAGGTTTCAGACCAAAATGCTCTTTTAAACATAATGTTCCTTGACCTGGGAGAGCACCCAGAAAAAGTGCAAGGGGTTGGTCAGTTAATTTTTGAGATGTGCAAAGGTGTTAGGAACATGTTCCATTCCTGCGCTGAAAAGGTAAACTTTCTAAATTATATGAAGCAAATGGAAAATTAAAAATTATAGGGAGCCTGATTCACTACTTCAGTGAATAAAAGTTCTAGGTCCTTCACTGTAGCATAGTACCGTATTTCTTCGATTATAAGATGCCATCGATTGTGAGACGCACACTAATTTCAGTACCACCAACAGGAAAAAAAACCCTAAGACACACCCGCGATTCTAAGACGCACCCCGTTTTTAGAGATGTTTATATGGGGAAAAAAGTATGTCTTAGAATCGAAGAAATAGGGTAAGTATTTAATATGTTTGAAGTCGCTTGTTAGCGTTTTATTTTCATCTGTAGTGCTCTCTTTTGAAATTACCTAATTGGCTAGCACTTGGTATGGTTTCTCGAAGAGAAAAGATGACATAACTTTTTGGATTGAAAAGTACCCTAATCATATAGCAAATTGTTGTGATGTTGAAAGCAGTAACCCACTTAAATCAGTAAGTTTATTTGCAAGGCAGCAGTTCTAATCAAATTTACCTGAAAGCTGGCTTATTTACAAGTAAACGAGTTAATGATCAAGGTTTAAGGATAAAAAATGTTTCAACGTAGACAGTTATTTAAAAATTTGAAGGTACACGTAATTCTTCCTACAGGTTATAATGTTAATTCTGAAAAAAATGGGGCCAGTTACGGAAACAGAAGTTACGCTTCCCTGGATCTCTGTTGGAGAAGCTTTCAAGCACATGGCACAGTCAGCTGCTGGATTCATTGGCAAGGAGCACTTTGATGTCTTTTTCATAAGCTTGCAAGTGAGTTTTAGTTAATTGTAACGCTAAGGCTCTTCCATCTCCCAGCCCTATAATTATCATAATGTTTGTCAGGAGACAGGGTTATTTTATTATACTGTTATGGTGTGTACAGCGTGTTGAGGTAGAAAGAACCCAGGGCAATTTGTTTTCTTCCAGTGTTGGCAACAGTGCAGTGATATATATCTACGGTGCACAGCCTTCTTCAGCCCATTGGCCGAATTCCGTTTTGGAATCTCAGGAATTGCATTCCAGTGGTAGGTGGGGTTGAAAGCAGGAGTGTGCTCAAAACAAAAACCATCATACTGGAGTTTTAAAGCTTGCTCTGCTAGTGACTAAGCCTTAAGACAGGCATTTCCACCTTCTAAACTGTGCGAAACCTGGGAAGCCACCAAATTCTGTGGGTGGAGCCAGGGGAAGGGGGCGTGGTTTTCTGGGGACCCCCAGAGGACTGGGTTTACCCCTTAGGAATGGAGTTCCACACCTTTGATCTATATTATATATTCCTGAGGCAAGAACATTGGTTTACCAATGTTGCTCTGCCATATTCTCACAGATAAAACTCTTAACTTTCTTCTTTCCTTTTTTTGATACATGCTACTTAAAGATCTAAAACACTGCGTATAATTTTAAATAAGAAGCAAAAAATGTTTTCCCCCAATACACAAGATATCACTTTCGTGTTGTATTGTCTGTTCTTGATGAACTTCATTTTGTATGCTCTGAGTAAAGATGGGGGAAAAGGAGTATAAGGTGAACCACATAGTCCTTAGAGACCCTTTTGTTTAGTTTTTTTTTAACTCTGGATTTGTTTAACCTTTGGGTGCAAAACTTCTTTTTTAAAAAACAGGAATCAATACTCAAACTGCAAGGAAAGGTAACCGAAGATAACTGCTGTGAAGCTTCTGAACAGATTGAAAGGGTACTGCAAGTGTATTTGACCATAGCAGAGTATGCGCATGGCTCCAAAATTGTGCAGTCTGAAGACATTTGCAAGGTGGGTTGTACCTTTTCTTCTGCTAAGGCAGATCCTATGCATCTGATGTGAGAGAGGATATTAAGCAAGGTGGACCATAGCATTGCTTTGCTTTATCTCATAGGTTATATCAAAGGATTGCATCTAATGATAGAAAGGTTTGAAGTAAGAATGAAGTTTATTAGCCATCTGCAGCAGCTTAGTGAGGATTCTGCAGAACTAAATTCCCCTTTCTTACAATAACTCTGATCCTTTTGGTTATGTTGTCCTGCCATATTGGAGACATTGTTTAAGAAAGGAGGATGTTTTGATGGAGAGGAATGTGGCATCAATCCTTTAGGGATAGGGATAGCTCCAAATGTGATAGGATATTGAATTTAGTCTTAAATGCAGGTGCTTCTGACTAGTCCTGTGAGGTAGAGGTTTCATGTAAACAAACAACAATGTTCTAGCCCTCATGGTTTCAGATATAAATGTGAAAACTCCACATTTTGGAAAGGAAATGAACAAAAATGGCAGTCTCCCCCTTCCAAAATCTTACACATATATCTAGAACTAAGTGGGCACCAGAACAAAGCATTTTAGTTCTAAGAAATGTATGTAATTTTGTCAACCTTGCAGGATTTATTCCCATACCAGGGTTGGGATTTTCTTCCATTTTTTAAATCACAATTTCAGGCCACATGCCAAAGCTCTTTAAGGAAAAATCAGTAGATTTACAGTTAGCCCAGGGCCTTCAAGCATCTAAAAATATTCTGGACCCTAGGCATATTATAGCATTTGAGTCTCGTTGTTCAGATTATAGGGATTCTTTCTGCCCTCTATGGTGCTCATGGGGAAATGGGAATAAAAGTATAGGGCTGACGTACACATTTTCATGCCCAAATACCAGGTATTTTCTGCTTGAATTTCCTAGAATGTTTTTAACTGTTCTCCATTCTTTCATTCTGCAGACATTAACAAAAATTATAGAAACTCCTGATCTTTCAGTGGCCTGTTGTGACACCCTGCTCAAAGTTATTTCTGTTTTGCTTCTTGATGAGAATGTTTTATTGCCTGATTCCTTGGCCAAAGAAACCGTTGAAAAGGTAACAAAGTGTTAAGCTTGATCAAACATACACTGGCAAAGACACGATTGCTCACTTTTTCTTAACAGCTAGCCATATCTCACTTTCAAGCACCCAATCTTACAGCCCTAATGCACACATGACTCTTTTAATAAGGGAATGCATGCAGTTTGCTGACCCTGGAAATCTTCTGGGGGAAGGACAGACCTCCCAATATCAGCAGGTGCAGTTGGACATAAATGCCAGCACTAGTCTTCTTCCACCAGGGCAGATGAAGATGAAAGCAAATGGGATTATGGCCAAAGATGGAGGGAGCAATCCTGTAGCCCTTAGACAGAGTCTGAGGGGCCATGGGATAGTTCGGATCCCTGGATTCGAGGTTGGAGTCAGAAATCTGAGCTCCATTCCTACTTATAGTTAGTGTGGAGAGAACCATGCTGGCTGCCTTTCCAAAATTACACGTGGGACCTTGGAGAGGAGGGAAAGGGGGCATGCTGGGGGGAGGGGAGGGGACTGGGGAGGCCCTATTAGGCCATATCCTCAGGCCTCCCCAGCTTCCTTCCCTCCCGCTCCACAGAGCTCCAGTTAGATGGGCAACCCCACCCCCACCCCATCTAACTAACATGCAGAACAGGAGGAGCACGGAGGCGAAGCTGACCTCTTCCACTCCTCCCGCTCTGCATTGGATGGCCATAAGCCTCCGGGTTCAGAGGCTTATGGCCATCCTGATAAGATTGCACCCTGAATCTGTGTTTATGGCTTTAGAGTTACCATTCCGCTTACAATTTTCCATGGTCAATGGCGACGTTTGTGTATGACAGTGCAGTCGGTACTGAAATGATGCTGCTGATATTAACTGAAAGCAAATGACATGTTGCACATTATGGCTCAGAATCAAGCTTTCCCCCAGGTTTTCTTTTTTCTTTTCTTTTTTGAAAAATCCCTTTGAATCTGGACCAGGTCTTTCTTACTCTGCTTTTCACTTGCTTTTTAATAGATCTTCAAAGGTAGATTTCAAAGACGTTCCGTTTTGGATTTTTCTAAAGCTATGTTTCGGATGGATCAGTTTGAAAGGGTAAGCACAGTTTTCATCTCTTTCTCTCTTGAGGGATAGAAATGAGTATGAACAAAGTATTGATAAAGTCATAGACCATTTTTTAAAAAACAAAATGATCTAACTCTGCTTTGAGTTTACTTTTTGTCTGGGTTAATATTCTGAATTTCACTTCATGATACCTGCTGCATTCCTGAAAGGCTTATGTGGAAATAATGTACAAACTTAAAACACCTTAGAAATGTTTGGTTCTGTGCATTTAGTGGTAAACAGCCATGTGAAGGAATAATACTTGTCATTACATAGCGTGAGTGTTTACAACACTTCATGTATATTATCCTAATAATCCTTACATTGTATTGTAATTAAACATAGCAGCATTGCTATCTCTATATTGCAGATGAGGGCTGAGGCTGAGAGAGCGCTGCTTACCTAAGGCCACTTAGAGAGCAATCCTATGGTTTCTTAGAGAGCAATCCTATGGGCGAGTATCCTGGCATGGACAGAAAATTGACTATGGAGAGGAGGAGAAGGGGGCATTCTGGTGCACTGGGAGAGGAAGAGACGGGAAAGGCCACGTTACAATTTATTATTATTATTATTATTATTATTATTATTTATTTATATAGCACCATCAATGTACATGGTGCTGTACAGATAACACAGTACATAGCAAGACCCTGCCGCATAGGCTTACAATCTAATAAGTTGTAGTTAACAATAAAGAGGGAAGGAGAATGCAAACAGGCACAGGGAAGTGTAAACAGGCACCGGGTAGGGTAAAGCTGATAGTATAGAGTCAGAACAAACTCAATATTTGAAGGCTATAGGGAAAAGAAAAGTTTTTAGCTGAGTTTTAAAAGCAGTGATTGAGTTTGTAGTTCTCAAGTGTTCTGGAAGAGCGTTCCAGGCGTAAGGGGCAGCAGAAGAAAAAGGACGAAGCCGAGTAAGGGAAGTGGAGGTCCTTGGGCAGGCGAGAAGCATGGCATCAGAGGAGCGGAGAGCCCGAGCGGGGCGATAGTGTGAGATGAGAGAGGAGAGATAGGGAGGAGCTAGACCGTGAAGAGCCTTGAAGGTCAGCAGGAGAAGTTTATATTGGATTCTGGAGTGAATTGGAAGCCAATGAAGAGATTTCAGAAGTGGAGTGACATGGTCAGAGCGGCGGGCCAGGAAGATGATCTTAGCGGCAGAGTGGTGGACAGAGACCAGCGGACTGATGTGAGACGAAGGAAGGCCAGAGAGAAGAAGGTTGCAGTAGTCCAGCCGAGAGATAACCAGTGCGTGAACGAGAGTCTTGGCAGAAGAGACAGACAAAAATGGTCGAATCCTGGCAATATTATATAGGAAGAAACGACAGGATTTAGCTACAGCCTCGATGTGAGGAGTAAAGGAGAGCGAGGAGTCAAATATAAAGCCAAGACTACGAGCTTTCTTGACCGGAGTAAGCGTGACATCGTTGACAGTAAGAGAGAATGAGAGGTGAGGAGAAGGTTTAGGAGGAAAAACAAGCAATTCAGTCTTTGCCATGTTAAGTTTCAAACGACGATGAAGCAGCCAGGCTGAGATATCTGAAAGACATGCCGAGATACGATCGTGAACATCTGGAGAAAGTTCCGGAGATGAAAGATATAATTGTGTATCATCGGCATACAGGTGATATTGGAGGCCGTGAGATTGAATAAGCTTGCCCAAGGGCAGCATGTATAGAGAGAACAACAACGGGCCAAGCACCGAGCCTTGAGGAACCCCAACTAAAAGGGGAAAAGAGGAGGACGAGCTGCCGTTAGCCGACACGCTGAAAGAGCGACCCTCTAGATAGGAGGCAAACCAGTTATAGACAGAGCCACAGAGTCCAAGGTCATGGAGGGAATCTAAGAGAAGATCGTGATCAACCGTGTCAAAGGCTGCGGTTAGATCAAGGAGAATAAGAATGGAATAATGGCCTTTAGACTTGGCAGTAAGGAGATCATTGGTGATCTTGGTAAGGGCTGTTTCAGTGGAATGCAAAGGACGGAAGCCAGATTGAAAGGGATCCAGAGCAGAGTTATTAGAGAGAAAGTCAAGACAACGAGAGTAGACCAGACGTTCCAGGATCTTTGAGACAAAGGGCAGGAGGGAGACAGGTCGGTAGTTAGACAGTGATAGTCGATCAAGAGTGGGTTTTTTGAGAATGGGAGAGACTGTAGCATGTTTAAAAGCAGAAGGAAATGAACCAGAGGACAGAGAAGAATTAATGATGTGAAGCAAGGACGGGAGAATAGCGGGGATAAGATTAATAAAGACGCGAGAGGGAATCGGATCACGGGAACAAGTGGAAGGCTTCGATGAGCGCAGTATTTTAGACAGTTCATCAGCTGAGACCGAAGGGAACGCCGAGAGAGTTGAAGGAGGAACTGACAGGTGAGGGGCAGGAGCTGGAAGCGGAGCAGAGTTGGCTAGATCTGAGCGTATAGTTTGGATTTTAGCATTGAAGAAAGAGGCAAAGTCGTTGGCAGACAGAGAGGCGGGGAGAGATGGCGGATTAGGCTTCAGAAGAGAATTGAAGGACGCGAAGAGCCGCTGAGGGTGCTTAGCATTTGACTGGATCAACGTTGAGTAGTGCTGCTGTTTGGCCAGTGAAATGGCAGAAGAGAAGGAGGAGAGAACAAATTTGTAGTGGACAAAGTCCGCCCAGTCCTTGGTCTTACGCCACAGGCGTTCGGCTGCCCGGGAACAAGAGCGAAGGTAGCGGAGGAAAGAGGTGAGCCACGGTTGGGGTTGAGAGGGGCGAACTATCCGAGTTGTAGATGGAGCAAGATTATCAAGAGTTGAAGATAAGGAGGAGTTAAAGGAGGAGACGGCTGAGTCCAAGGAGACGGCTGTGTAGACAGAAGGGAGAGAGGAGGCTAAAGACTGAGAAAAAGCCTCGTAGTTGATAGAATGCAGGTCACGACAAGGGCGTGAAGCGGGACGTGAAGGAGGGGGATTGTGAGTGATATTGAAAGAGACTAGATGATGATCTGACAGAGGAAAGTCAGCAATATAAAAGTCCAGGACAGAGCAGTTATTCTGAGCCTCTTCTAGCCTCCTTCCCTCACCTGCTCCCAAGTGCCTTTGCTAGACAAGCCTGTGTAGCAAAAATAAAGGGAGATCGGAGGACAGGTAGGCAAAGATCCCCGCCGCCGCACCTCCCGTCCTGCTGGCTTCAGCCTGGCAGGGCATAGGAACCTCAGAAACTTCTGAGTTCAGGGGCTTTGAAGCAGCAAGGGTGCAGTCCCTAGGATTGCCCCCTTAATGACTTTATGGTTGTAATGGGAGGTTAAATTGGGGAGTTTCTCATGCAGACATCACAATTTTAGCTACTTCTCTATAACGGGTTTGAGCGAGTATATAGTTTTGAACATTCAACTTCAAGATCATGATTAGTAAATTCACGTTACATCTTATAAAACTTTCCCAGCTCTGCCGTTCAGGCTTTGCCTCAAGTGCTTTTGGAGATAGGGCACTGTTTCATGTGGGCAGAGGGGGTTAGGTGAAGTTTTATCATGGAGGCAATGTGTTGGGTGTGAGCAGGGGTAAAGCTGGGCTGGTTGAAGGGGAGAGTATGAGGGCGAGTATGAAAGTTATGGTGATTTAAATGCTTTGGGATGTTGGAGTCTGGTGGAGGTGTCTCCACATATCCCTTGGAGAAAATCTTAAAATATATTGGGCTGCTTTTTGGTCCAAAGGGCTCCCTGTTGGCCAAAAGATGTCTGTGCATTCCAGTCTGTATTACCGTAGCTTCTGGGTTCAATGTGGGTGTGGGTGGTGGGAGACAGACATGAGAGATCAAAACATCGAATCCTTGATCTTTAGAGGATTCTGACATCCTGCACTTTCTTTCCCTAAGAACTCTGTATTAATGTGGCCCAAGGATATCTAGCTTCCCTGATTCTAGTGTGTCTTGGATTCACTACCTCTGTTATCTGAATTGGAATTGCTTGAAAAGTCTTGGGCTGTATTGATCTTTTCTTTTCAGCAATTTCTTCCCGCTCTCCTTGAGTATATTGAGCACTGCATCTGCGGAGATGATGCCGTAGTTCAGGAGGAAGCTTTGGCGGTTTTGGCGAAACTCATCCTAGAGAAAGCAGAACCTCCCTCTGTTGGTTCAATGGCCTTTGAGAAGTATCCCCTTGTTTTTACAGAATCGGCGAAAGGGTACGTGTCTGAGTGGTTGCTCCTGGGCCGTACTTGGAAGCTTGCTGTTCGTGTAATGTTGCTGAAGTGTTTGTCAAGCAAGATTAGTTGGTGTGGGCAGTGATTTGTTTTAAGGTTCCATCAGTGCATTTTAATTATCTGTGCCGATTAGCTATTCCACGGATATGGCATCAGAAGAACAGGGAGCAAGTTGACAGAAGGGGTGTCCATTTGAGGAATGCCGACAGTTGAGCCGTACCCTTGCTCAATCCTCAGGTCTCAGTTGTACTAAAATCCCATCCTGGCATTGTCCTCAAGCTAGCTTTCAAGTCAAGGAAATCTGCTAATCTAGCCTTTTAAGTATCAAAATGTATTTTATGAGCAATTACATTAATCTTTACTTGATGTTGAGTCAATTGATCCAGTATCACAGTTCAAGTGGAGGAGCAACTCCTTTATCTAGGTCATTTCCCAGGTTTTGCTAGTGGTTAGTGCTTCAGCTGTCTCCCTCTAAGAATCAGGGTATATGTTCAGCCATCTCTGGATAACTGAGCCAACTTGAGTGCCATTTTGTAGAAGAAAGCCAGGGGCAAATAAATAAATAAATTCTTACTGACTTCAGTAAGTTCAAGCTTGCAACCCCAGTTGAGAGATGACTTATTCCAGAATAATCACATCAGCTTTAATGGCAGAAGAAATTATGTAGGCAATGGTCAAGGCAACTGTTGAGTGTGCTGGTGACATCTCCATAGAGATTGGACAATGGTGCAAGCTCTCCTCTCCATTTATAGATTTATTATTTCTCAGATTTATATTCTGCCTTTCCTCGAAGGAGCCCATTTTAAAACAGAAAGAGTACATGTTTACAGTATTTATTTATTTATTGCATTTATATTACCCCCCCCCCCCCAATAACCAAAGCTCTCTGGGCGGTTTACATTAATGGAGAAATGTCGAGTGTCTAGGTCTATAAATAACGAAATGGAAATGTCTTAAATCTCTTGAGGTTTCCTCGAATTGGAAAAGTATACTGGGAGTGTCTTTGGGGGGAGAGTTAACAGAAATGTAGTGAACAATAGTGGACAACATCATCTGGATAACTAAAACTTAGCCACTTAGGAATGTCACAGGAGAAAAGTATGCGTGGTTTTATGTCCTGGTTACAGTACACATTTCAGTTTTATTTTAAATCTTGTAGAAGACAGTTGAGAAGTAAGAAGACCGAAGAAAAAGAACAAAATACTGTGTTGGATTACATCCTGTCTCACATTCAGTTACTGGAAAACAGAAACCCAGCTGATCTTTCGCAACCTTGGGCAGCTCTTGTAGTACTTCCTCATATTAGGTAAATTTTAAAACCACTGTAGCTTACTCTTGACTTCTTAATAAACACAGACTACATGAAGTGCCTTTGATCTGTGGGATCAGTGCCAGAGCTGGCTGTATTTTACTATAGTTGAGAGAGGGACCTTTGAGAATGTAGAAACTGAGTGGTGTTCCTATAGAAAGCCAAAGAGTTGGGGAAGAGCATTTCCGTGTCTTTCTTCCACCTGATTTCAAGATCAGTTATCTTTCTTGAAATTGAAAGATGCAGAAAGAAGCCGCAGCAGAGGCAATAACACAACCCAAAATATTTTCTTGGACTAAGTGGCTATGTCAAAGGAAATGAAAATCTAACAGTTGCATCTTCGCATCCTCTGCTACATTGCCCATGGGGCACATTTCTTGGATCATACACTGCTTCATTGGTGTCCCTAAACATATCACTGCCCTAAATTATGCTTTGGGTGATGTTTACAGTCAGGCAAATTTTTAAGCTTGGATAAAGAATTAGCAAAACAAGTTTTAGCAAAATCCATAGATTTACATTTCTTTTTCTGTTTTTTAAAGTGGTTTGTGTTTCCAAGCCCCATTAGCTTTCCAGGAGCTTTATTGAGAAGTTGTGTCTGTTACCACAACAACCTTCTATTTGGATCAGATGACTCCAAAGTAATTGTGGCTGGGGGTTTGTTTGTTTGTTTGATTTTTGAAGGGTCATACTTTTGAAAATGTTAATCAGAAAACACTAATAGTAGATTAACTTGAGCATGGCATTTATAGCCAGACATAATGCTAAATCAGAAGAGGACTCAATGGTATATGTGGCATCAGTTTTCCCATTAAGTAAATGCCAGTTGGCAGGTGCACCAAACCAATTTCTGCTGCCACACTTCGAACTCCCTGCTCAAGGATTTCAGTCTTCTCCCCTCCTTAATGACCTTCCACCTTGATGTTAAAACTTCTCTGTTTAGAAAGGTGTTTGACCTTAGAAGTCCTGTTTAAATGTTATTTTATTGTTGTTTTAAATGCTATTTTATTTTATTTATGCCCTTTTTAAATGTTATTTTATTGCTATCATTCTGATTTCTTGGTTTGGTCTGTTCTGTTTGGTTATATCATTTCTGGTTTTACTGGCTGCGTTCGGACAAGGTAGTCAACAGTGGGGTGATAATCAATTCGACAGTTGTTTGTTTAGTGGGTACTCCCCACACAACATGATAACACTCAACCGTGGTGTGGATTAAGATCAGTGTTGAGTTGACTATTAGTCCACCCTGAGTTGGACTAATCCCCTGCCCTCTCTCCCCACTCAGCACTCCCACTAGTATCCCATCAGCCACTGCTGCTTAAATATCTATCCTGCTGGCTGGTCTAGAGCTTTGACCACTCTTGCCTTGCAACTCTGTGGCTGACAAAATAACCAATGGTGGCCGAGGAAATAACCAATGGTGCACTCCACACAACAGGATAACCAATGGTGGTTCAAATAGCCAATTCTGCATGGTGTTGGTTATTTGTGTTGGTTATTTCGGCCAAATAACCAACTATTGGTTAAGAAACTCCCTCCGTACATCATGATAACTCATGGTGGCTTAAATAACCAATTTTCGACTATTTAAACCGCAGTTGGTTATTGTGTTGTCTGAACCCAGTCACTGCATTTTACGTTGTTGTTTTGTGGTGGTCTTCTTATAAGGAATGGAATATTTTAAATAAATAAATCCTGGCTAAACTATGTGAGAGTTGCCTCTTAAGTAAAAATGGAAAGCAGATTTGCATGTGAAATGCTAAGAGGTGACCTTGACTCATCTTCTCACCGACTGTCTTCCTGCCTCATTACTAGCTTTTGTGCTCTGCTTCAGGTCTGCTGTTAGCGCACAGCCTTGATTGCATTGCCTTGAACCAGCCTAGCATTGTTTACTCAGGACACAATGTAGGGGGAAATTGCCACTCATTGTGCAATCCTGTACACATCTACTCATAAATAAGTTTCATTGAGTTTAGTGGGGCTTATTTTTAGGTAAATAGGAATAGAATTGCAGCAGCTGCAAACCTAAATTCACTTACTAGAAAGTAAATTCCAGGGAACATAGTGAGACTGTTGGGTAAACATGAATAGGATTGTGCTGCTATTTCATTAAACTTAAGGGATCCTTACCTTTTCTAGATTTTACTTTAAGGATTTAACTGCAGCAAGAAGTTAAGTTTGTATTTTTGTATCTGACAGACCACTTAACAAAGAGGAAATCATACCAGTGGTTAGAAGTTTTGCTGAGTATCTCTTCACTGCTTTAGACAAAGGACAGCTCTGCAAAGGTCAGTTCCAGGGAGTAAACTCTCATTGTTCTGTAAACATAACATGGTAATTAAGCTGGAGTTAAGAGATGTGCTAGTGACAAAAAAAAAAGTACACAGTTGGCCAGTGAAATGCAGAAATCACATTTTTTTACACACAATCTTTGAAGTAATATGTTTTTTACAGTAAAAAAAATGTGCAGATTAAAAAACAGAAACGATGCCTCAGGTATTGACAAAACCAGTTTCTGCTAAAGGCTTATAGGGCAAACTCAGAATGTAAATGATATGGGGTTTAGTTTGGCCAATTCAGAATGTACGTTGATTTGCTTGATAAAATATAGTTCTTCAGCAGTCAGGGAGATACTTGCAGGTTCCAGAGATCCCATCCTTGGTATACCAGCAAAGGTTAGCGTACATCACCGCTACATCTAGAGGTGACCATATTTCACCAGCTTTAAAATCATTATACTGGCTGCCAATTAGTTTCTGGGTGAAGTATAAAGTGCTTGTTATCACCTTTAAAGTCCTGCATGGTTTGGGTCCAGGCTACCTGTGGAATCGCCTTCTCCCATACAATCCGCCCTACGTACTCAGGTCCTCTGGGAAGAATTTACTCCAGTCAACAAAAACAAGGCTGACAACCATTGCCCAGAGGACCTTTTCTTCTGCCACTCCCAGATTGTGAAATGGTCTGCTGAGAGAGATTCGTCAACTTAAGAGTCTTCTGGAATTTAAGAATGCCATAAAATTGATCTCTTCTGGCAGGCCCACCCAGCTGAATTTTAAGATGCCTTTTAATAATGTGTTGCTTTTTAATAATGTATTAGTTTTATATGTTTTAATTAATTATATGTATTCTATGGTGTTTTGCATTTGTGTTGTACCCCGCCTCGATCTAGAGGGAGAGGCGGGTAATAAATAGATTTATTATTAGTAGTAATAATAATAGCACTGCTACTGAGCTTCTTGGTAACAATTTCACAACAGGGGACCCAGACTAATTAATAGACTAATTGGATTAATGTACCATTTATTTCTGTCTCGTTTTCCCAGGAATCTTGTTTGTCGCCTGCCAAGCTGTGAGCACGCTGCTTAGTTTAGCAGAATCCTTGGAAATTCTAGATCTGTTACCAGTGGAGCGCATAAAGACTCTGTTGATGTATGTAACAGAGAGATGGATTTTGCCTTTGCTATATGGAATATTAAGCATAGCTGAAGACTGTTTATTTGATATTGAATTTTGCCAAACTTGGAGTTCAGTTTTCCAGGAGAACTGAGCTTGCATTCTCCAGTAATAATGGTCAGTTGCTATATTTAGAATTCTGTTGCCAAACCAACAGAAACAAATGTCTTCTTTACATGGACAACTGCAGATGTATACAGAGCTCTCCAAATATTTGATTAGCTTGTATAGCACAATCAGAGTTCATTGTATAATATATACAGAGGTGGGGAATCTTTTTTCTGTCAAGCGTTGCATGTGCCCAGGGGTAATCTGTTGGGGAATGCCTGTGTAGTGGGTGGGGCTGCCCCTTCCTCTCTCCCCCCTTCCTATTTTTCCCTGCCAAGTGGGCTTGTGGGGGAAGAACAGGTGGCTTTTGCTAGTGGTGTGATCTGGTTGCATGCAGAGGGCTTTTGAAACTAAGCCGAGGACCTTGTGGACTTAGGCCAATCTCCACCGCTGTTTAGAATAACATAAGCGAAAGATAGTACCTTGATGATAGGCCACTGTGTGAACAGAATGCTGGACTAGATGGACCCTTGGCCTGATCCGGCGTGGCTCCTCTTATGTTCTTCTGGTCCAAGGAACTTCCTCTAAAAATTGCTTCAATGCAGGGATTCCAGTGATTGTACTGATATACATATACATACACACACACACACACACACACACACACACACACACACACACACACACACACATACTGTATAGGGCCACCACAGATGTGAGAGTTAGTGATGGGGAAATGCATCTGCTTTCCCTGAAGGATTCAGTTTGTGTGGCGACAGCATCAGTGCCCTATGTGAGCCACCATCTTTGGAGATAGCTGAGGCACATCTCTTGGAACCTTTCGTAACTATTACATGGCCCGGCTGCAGGAGCACACTCGTGTTCAGGATGGGGGCTAAGCAGTTTGCTATTGCTGTGAGCTTTGCAGATGTGCCCTGTTGAGAGTTCACACTTTGAGAATTCACTTGCCGTGTCCGTCATGCAGACAGTTGAGTTGTATGCTGGTAAGCAAGTGCTCAGCTTCCTCATAGCCATATCAGGCAATTTGTATATGAGATGAGAATTGGGGAAAGGGCTCTGTCGGTTGCTGATGACCTGAGTGCTAGTGTAGCATAGTGGCTAAGAGTCTGAGCTATGAATCAGGAGGACCCCAGTTTGAATTTTGCCTTTGCCATATATTCACGAGGTAAGCCACTTCCTCTCAGTATGGAGGATAATAATATTGACTGACTTTACAGGGTTGTTGTAAGGATTACAACTTGATAATGCATATGAAGAGCTTTGTACACTTTGAAAGCGCTGCACAAATGTTCAATATTATTATTTTACTTCCTACCCTTTTGGTCTTGTTTTTAATTATACATTGTTTTCCTCTCCTCCCATTTGCTCTGGTATTCAGTTACACCTTGACCCATTAGTACATTCTCTTTTTCCCTCAGGGCATTTCCTTCAGAGCCATCTGCCTTACTATTAGCTGATCTCTATTGTACAAGATTATCATTGTGTGGTTACCATGAACACCTGTCCAAAGAGAATCTGATGATATTGTTTTCCAAGTTGCAATCAAATATTTCAACTGGTGTATCCAAGGTATTTGCATTGTACTTCCTAGTTCATATATAATTAATGTTGCAGTAGAATTTCTTAATAAACAAGTTAATAAAGAAGTATCTGCAGTAAGTTTACAGCAACAGTGTAATGAGCAGTCCTAATGGAATGATCCATCACATCCAGGGTTCTTACACCTGCATGTCAACTAATGTTGTATACTTCGTATTCTGTATTTAAGTGCTGTCTGGCACTTAATACAGAATACTTGTATATTTTGTATTAATCAGAATATATTAGACAAATGAACCTGCCTTTAAGGCAAACATTGAATGGGCATAAATCAAATATAAGGACAAAAAATCATTAGGAAGTCTCTTAGTGACCTCCCCGGTTACAATGTTACAGATCCCAAGGTAGCCATTCTAAAGACAATCCGGGAGACAAAGGGAATGTGCGATAGCAGAACAGGAATTTGATTGCAATAACCTCACTGTGAACATAGAATATGGGTTTTATCCACATGGGGAGGCACATAATGGGCCTGATCAGACAACACGCTAAGCCATGATTAGGCCGCTATCCCTTTTCCAGCAAATGGTTAGCGAGCATGTTTAAACCATGGTTATGTAGCCACCATGGTTAGGAATGGTTCACACGATTTGCTAAGCCATCAGGTTTAGCTCAAGATGCTTAACCACTGTGGCTTAGCATGATGTCTGAACAGAGTCAAGTTGTTGTTCTGCATTTTTGCATGCTGTGCTTAATTCCATATATCGTATTAGTCCTATTCAGGTGTTCCTGGAAGCATGTTGTTTAAACACGCATGTGGGGGGGAACACTTCAGCCCCACCCCCACTGTTGTCGCTCTCATCACCCTGTAAGTGTGAAGGGCGACTGTCTGAAGTAGAGAAGCCCAGCTCTCCAAGTGATCCAGATTATCTGGCTCATGTAGAGAACCCCCTCCCTCCCTCCTATCCATTACTGGTTTTCATGAAGTAGGTTATACCTTTGAAGGCTCATGTAGCACAATTAAATTAAACTATTCCTTTAAAACAGCAATTGGGAATGTGTGGTCCTCCAGGTGTTGTTGGACTACTACTCCCATCACTATTGGCTAAGCTGATGGGAATTGCAGTCCACCAAGTGGAAGGCCACACATTCGGCCTAAATGGTGCTACTTCATTTTTCTACTGGTCTGTTCCTTTAAACCCCAGTGTGCTAGGTGACATGAGAGAGATGAATGCTTTTCATTGAACCGTAATTGCATCTCTTTCATTATACCTTATATTTTATAACATACATAGATGTAATGAAATGTAATGAGATGTAATCAAAGACTTCCCCTTTGATAGGTACGACTGCTGACAATAAGGATTTTAAATCATTTTGATGACCTTTTGCCTGCGGGGACTGAGGTAAAGTTTCACGTTGTAATTCAATGCAGCGAATCTTTGTGTGGCATTCATGTACAAATGATCCTGTTTGGCTGCTGCCTAGGCAGCCAAGATTGCAATGGTAGATAAAGCACAATGTCTTCTAAGATTACATAAGTTATTTTTGTGAATGTTCGTATCGGAGTGCTTCTTGGTTAGAACTTGTAATTAGTAAGGATTTAACTTTTGTGAGAGTTTTGGAGAAAGACAACCCAGTGAGCAGCCGCTGCAAAAATAGGCAAACTCCATGTTATGCATGATTAGAAAAGGAATTGAGAATGAAACTGCCAATATCATACCGCCTTTGTACAAATCTATGGTGGAATGACACTTAGAATACTGTGTACAGTTCTGGTCACCACACCTAAAGAAAAAGATATTGTAATGCTGGAAAAAGTACAGAAAAGGGGAACTAAAATGTTCAAGGGACTGGAGGATCTTCCCTATGTTTAACTTGGAAAAAAGGAGGCTAAGGGGAGACCTGATAGATGTGTACAAAATTATGCATGGTGTGGAGAATGTGCATAGGGAGACATTTTTCTCCCTCTCTCATATTAGAACCTAGAATCATCCCATAAGGCTGACTGGTGGGAGAGGAAGTACTTCTTCACACAGCACATAGTTAAATGATGGAACTCACTGCCACAAGGTGTACTGATGGTCACCAATTTGAGTGGCTTTAAAAGGGGGTTGGATAAATTCCTGGAGGAGAAGGCTACCAATGGCCACTAGTCCTGATGGCTATGTGCTACCTCCAGTATCAGAGGCAGTGAGCCTATGTACACCTGAGGAACATGGGTGCTCTTGCAGTTGTATCCTCCTTCTGGGTTCTTGGTGACAGCTGTGTGGCCACTGTGTGAACAGAATGCTGGACTAGATGGAACGTAGGCTTGATCCAGCATGGCTCTTATGTTATTATACCATTCTGTTTTCTTTTTCTTAAAAATCATGAATGATTAGGAATAGCTCAAATCTAAATTAAGGGTGATATTTCCCCCCAGGCTGAACTCCAGTATTTGATGCTATTGCAACCTACTTGTTGTGTTTCTTACTGTCCTCCCATTTTCACTGGGTTTTTTTTACATATTGACCTGGTTCGCACATAACACAAACCCATGATTTCTTTAGCCTATAGTCCTGGTTTGCATGTAGCAACAACCCATTAGTTTAAAAACTGATGATTTGTCAGGGATGAATGGGAGACAACAGGCACACTACCTGCACTGCACCTTCCTCTTCTGCTTTATAGCATAAGCCACAATTGGCTCCTTCGTAGGTTGTGCAGTGTGATGTGTGAACCCAGATCGCTGGGTTGTTTAAGGGCTTTATAACCCAGCGGTTAACCCAACAACAAGCAATGAGTTGTGCTATAAAGTGGAAGAGGTGGGCGTACTTCAGGCAGTGAGGCTCCTTGTGTATGACAGCCTACCAGTTTTTAATCTATGGGTTGTCATTACATGCAAACAGCTCCTACCTAGGGTTTATCTGGCAGACAATCGAACCAACGGTGGTTTCTTCTCTCAATTCTTGGGTTATTTATTTATTTCTTCCTTCACTCCCTCCCTCCCTGTATCCTAAATACCTTTGCGGCACTAGGTTTTCCTATTGCTCTTGCTTGCCACCTCTATAGCATGGCAAAACAATCCATGAACAACTCCCAGTTCTGGGCTCACACATAATGCCAAACCATGGTTTAAACAACCCAGAGTTTACAACCCAGAAACAAACCATAGGTTCTCCTTCTGGAATATTCTCAGTTAACAAAGCATGGTTTGTTAGTGTGGCTGCATTCACACATCACAACAACCCAGATTTCAACAATTCATACAGTGGATTAGCATCATGTGCAAACCCTATTGCTTCCTCAGCTGATTTCTAGCAGTTGCAAGAATTCTCTTTCTAGAGTAAATTGTGAATGCATGTGGCCTGGTTTAAAGAAATCTTGTAACGGCAGCTGTTTCTCTGGTTTGCTAAGGATGCGGGCGCTGGGGCGTTGCAGTCTGTATTTGCTGTGCTCCTTCAAGCTGAACTTGTGCCAGCAAGCATCAATGATTATCGTGAGAAATTGCTCCACTTAAGGAAGCTGAGGCATGATGCGGTGCAGTGCTTAATCCCTGAAGGACCTTTACAGGAGGTAAAATGTCACTTGTTGAAAGATACACATCACAGTGTTCACCTTTTGTAAGGGAAGGTCGCATAGGAGTCAAGGTTGCTTTTGTATTTTGTCAGAATGGGGGAGTTATGATAAGTGGTTTCGAGAAACAAATTGGCCAGCATGGCTGAGATCCAGGATCTCTACTGCCTGCGCAGAACAAGGGCATCCCCATTCTTTTCCATTCAAGGAAATGAGGATTCCCTTTGTACAAGGAAATGTCAGTGGTAAATTATATTTTCAAGGAATACTTAAAGAAGATTGCTTTTAAGATTAACTTTTGTAAACCACCCAGAGAGCTTCGGCTATATAAATTTAATAAATAAATAATAAATAAATAAATCTGGGGCAGGTTGTCTTGTTTTTTCTTCTGAAGAAAAATGTATTGTTCTGTCTTCTCTCCCCCCCCCCCGAATTAGTAAAAGATTAACTTGTCTTTCTAATTCCTAAATGTTGCTTTTCATTCTATTAGCAAAGTTTCTGTTGTCATATTTAGCCAGATGTTTCTAGAGGGAGGGCCTGCCTGTGGCTGGGGTGTGGGGGTTACAGTGCTTCATTATCCTTATTCTCTCCTTCCTTCCACTTGCACACTGAATGCAGATTGAAATAGTTTTAATGTGCAAGTAGTTTGATGTATTGATTATTTGTTTCTTGTCCTTTGTTGTAAGCTGCCTTGGGAGGCTCCTGCCCTGAAATGCGGCCAATAAATGTTTTAAATAAATAAATAAAATAAATAGGCTTTTAATATGATGGAACATGCCTTAGGCTACAATCCTATACCCAGTAACCTAAGCTCCAGTGAAGTCGACGTAGACCTGTGTAGGGTTGCACTATAAATGTATTTGTATGTGTTTAACAGGAATTGCTATACTGTGCAGGGATGGCCCTTCCATTAGGCAGGGTGAATCCCGTACCTCAGTCGGCAGATCCCCAAAGGGTGGCAGATTCTGCCCCAGCAAAACTACAAGTCCTGGCCGGTGCTCCAGAAAGCTGTGCTGGTTGCTCTTCTGCTGTGGCAAGAGCATCTGCCCTGTTCTCTGGAATGCCACCTGGCCAATGCTTTGCTTTCAGTACCCTTCTAAGCACCATCGTAGCCTAGGTGGAGGGGAGAGAAGAGAGGGCAGTGGTGTGACCTCTCACCTCAGGTAGTAGGAGACAACATGTCACGGTGGTTAAGCATTTTGGGCTAAACAGCTTAGTGTGTTGTGTGAACCATTCCTACCATGGTGGCTACATAACCAAGGTTTAAACACGCTCACTAAAAATTTGCTGCAGAAGGGTTAGTGGCCTAACCATGGCTTAGCGTGTTGTCTGAACAGGCCCACTGTGTTCAAATCGCATGCGAGCAGAACCAAAAGAAGTAGGACTCTTTGACTTAGAAAACACAAAAGCAATCTTGTTTTATAAATATAATGATGGTTTAAAGATCCAAACAAACATCTTGGATTGTCATTCTAGGTGCCTCTTCGGTATTTACTGGGAATGCTTTATATCAACTTCACTCCGTTATGGGTTCCTGTGACTGAGCTCATAGCGTAAGTATTTTTTTCCTAGAAAGTAAATATAGCTATAAATAAATATAAACATCAGCAAAAACATCAGCAAAATATGACATGACTATAGTTGCTATAGTTACTTCCCTCAGGAGCTTGAGATTCTTCATTGCTTTTGGGACATATGGAAGGATTTTGTTTTTCAGAAGTTAATCCGGTTTTCCTAGGATTGCTTATGTTGGCTCTACTCAAATCAGTTAGAATGTGCTTTCAGAGATCTCCTCCTTACTGTCACTGAAACTTGAGACTGGGAAATGTTGGTGAAAGGGTGAAGACTATTCTTTTGTGGGGCAGAAAGCCTTCTTATTGAGCAGATCTTCTTGTTTTCGGCAGGGAAAGAATACTGCATTGTATATTGTAGTAACTGGGAAGATTAAGGATTCCTTGGACCAACCAAAACAAATGCAGGCATGAGCCAGAAAGCATGTCGCGCCTCTCTGCATCTCCTTACTAGGGTTTCATCTGTTTTCTTCTTTTTTATAGCTGCAATATGGCAAAGATCCAACGGGTTGAATAAAAGTTTCCTTCCCTGAAGGCTTTTTTTCCTTCTAACATAGCACAAGGTCTCCTTGCATGAAAAAGAGAACTGAAACCCGGTGCTCTGTTTTTGTTAGCGCAACGTGTTGCACATATCTGTTGCCCAAGATTTTGCACAATGTTTCAAGATGCGTATTCCCACAATGTATTGTGTGATCTCTTTCACAGAATCTCAAGATGTGCGGTTGTGCTAAGTTTGTATTGTGTGTAGACTCCTGCTAGATCTAGTGCAAATGTTTGCAGAACAGCAGCACTGCCAGAATTTCTCTGGATCGAACCCAATACATGCAATTACACCCCCCCACCCCCCCGGGCACACCATCCTTCTAACTCCATTTTGGGGAAAGACTGCTCCTGTTGAATTTCTTCCTGTCATGCAGCTGTTAAAGGCACACAGCCTCTGTCAGGAGAGGAAAATGGTGGCAACTATATTAAGGAGGTTTATCTCCTAGGGTAGTATCCAATGTTATTCCTACATAGAGTAGGTCCATTGAAATGAATGGTATTTAAGTTAGTTGTGACTAATTTGTCTTATTCATTTCAGTGGTTCTACTGTACGTAGAACTAACATTGGATACTATCCATAGTTTCAGAAAAACTGATAATGGGTTAACCCATATGGAGGGTTTGGCCACTCAGTGAGTTTCCAGTCTTTGGCTGAGTGTATTCAGTCATTCCCCAAGGGACTCTTCCAAGAGCCCTCTCACATGGTCCAGTGTATATTTAACCAGGTTTGAATGAATAACTGAAAACTCAGCTTCCTCACTCCATGGCGAAATAGTACTCTGACCATGTGGAGCTACTTCACAAGGAAACGTTACTTATGAGAAAAGAACAAGGAATTGTCACGATGTGGTGTTTTTTCTTCTTGCCCTTCATGACTAAATAGAACTCTTTGTTTGATGAACCTTCTTGAGCAATTCTGATAATGGTGAAAGCTGCAGTTGTGCTTGACGTTGATGTCTGCCCTTAGCTGAATAGATATGAACAGCTCAGATATACTTATGGGATGTAATCTGCTTTAAAAAAAATAAGTACTTTTGGATCATCACGTGATAGCAAGGAAGCACCATAAATGAATATCAGGAACAAGTAAATGCTTATTAGTGTCTGTGAACCAAATAGGCCCTGGCTCTTGATAGCTAACGTGACCTGTTACATAGTTTTCAAAAACACATTCTTTCTACCTTTTTATTTTTAAACTAGCTCTCATGCAAATGAAATGGAGAACAAGCAGTTCTGGAAAGTCTACTGTGAACATTTGGAAAAAGCTGTGGCCTATGCTGGTAAGACGTGCCCTGTAGAGGTTTGCTAATGACCCGACCAGTATGAAAGCTGCTTATTAACTAAGTCTAGGGGTTTCTGCCTTTGTACTGTTCAGAGGTGGGGGTTCTCCCCCCCCCCCCGTACTTTCTCCTCCCCTCTTGGTTCACGGTGCCAAAATGAGAGGGATTGGGATGTCTTGGAACTGATGCTGCACTTCCTGTTGTTCACTTATTCTCCCAAAGAACCGAAAAATAGCACTTCTCCCTGGCCAGAGGCTTGGTCTCTTGGACCAGATTGGAAGAACTTCATGGCAAGGAGTTGTTACACATAGTAGGGAGCGAGGTTACACCTTACTGTCCCTATACAGATCTTATGCCCTCTTACAGATATCCAGTGGGCTTCATGAGTGGCATGCAATCTCTTCCCCACCATCACATGAACTCTCTATGTCGTGTAACGCTTCATCTGAATTGGGCCCCTGTTTCCCTCTAAAACCTCCCCATTTCCCCTTATTCAAACACATAGATTGCAGCTTCCTTCCCCAACACATGGATCAACTTCTTCTACTCCACCCCCGATTTCCCTTCAAACAATTCTGTATGTGAACAGATCTGCTTGGTTTGCACAGATTGTATTCTGATTTCAGAATCTAGATTTTGTGGCAGCAGATTTGGAAGTCTTTAATGCAGAAATCCAGGCAGCCTGACCTTAGGTATTGGCATCTTTGAGCCTCCTGCCGTGCACCTTTTGCTTTTTGTGTGTGTTGTTTGTTTGATGATTGCACATCCTCTCATTTTCTTACCTGTAGCTACCCTTTGTGCTAAGTGTCACCATATCACTTTGCTGGAACTTTCCCCTGGACATTTTTCTCCCTCTAGCTTTGCGTATTCTCCTATAGAAATGTTTTGCTAAAGTGGAGCTGTAAGTTCTGGCTTTTCAGGCATATTTGGTTAGCTGTGTTATAGTCAGAAGAATAAATAGGTTTTGATATCTATGACTGTACTAATAATCAGGAGCTACCAAAGAGTTCTTATAAGTTCTTGTAAAATAAAAGCCATGCTTTTGTTTGTTGGTTTTCCCACAGAAAGAGAGATACATAATGACCTGGAAGAAGCGCAAGTGGGCTTTATAGATGTGGAAACAGAGGAAGTCCATGTAGGAGATGTCAGAACTTTGTATTTTGAGCAGCTGAAATGTCAGACATGCTGCAGTGAGAGGATGGATCATGCAAATTTTAGGCTTCTGCTTTGGAAGGCAATGTCAAAATTTCCAGACAGAGTGGAGCCCAGATCAAGAGAACTTTCTCCACTTCTCTTAAGGTTTATTAAGTAAGTAAGAATTTTCACCCAAGGCGAGAGAGGGAGAGATGAGTGTAATTTGTGAGTACTACTGAACGTACTTGGTTACTTTTTAAGACAACGTGAGAGTTTATTTTGTGTGTGTGTGTGTGTGTGTGTGTGTGCGCACAGAACTGGTGATTCTAAAAAATAAGGGATAAATAACGCTGGCCCTAGTCATCTCCTGAACATGGTTGCTGTGAGATGAAATGTGTTGAAGCAATGGTTGGTCGCTGGATACTAGCCCTGATGGTTGTGTGCTATCTCCAGTATTCGAGGCAGTGAGCCTGTGTGCACCAGTAGCTGGGGAGCATGGGTGGGAGGGTGCTGCTGCACCATATCCTGCCTTGTTGGTCCCTGGCCGATGGCTGGTTGGCCACTGTGTGAACAGAGTGCTGGAGTAGATGGACGTTTGGTCTGATCCAGCATGGCACTTCTTATGTTCTTAAGTTGTTCCAGGAATAATTCTCCTGCTGCCTAAGGCAGAAGAGCTCACACCTGCCTCTGCCACATCTCACACCACTTGCTGCATCTTCCAGCCCCTGCCAGGTCTCCCAACCTTTTCTCCTCCCCCCTCTGCCTGCCCCTGTCCAGACGATCTCTCCCACAATGCCTGCCTCTCAGGAAGGACCCTCTCAGAGCAAGGCATTTGGGCCTGTCTGTCTGGAGAACTACGCCGGCCACTTAAGTGGCTCTTCAGAGAGTTTGCCTGCCTGCCCACAGGCTCACTCTGAGGGAATTCTGAGGGCAAGCCAGAAGGTGGGTGGCTGTGCTGGAGAGCCCCACTGGCTGCTCTCCCACCGCGACTAGCATTTGCCACAGTGGTGGGGCTCTTTGGAGCCCCTGTTGTAGTTCCATGGGGCAGCCAGAAGCAATTCACCACTCTGCCGCCTAGTGAATTGCAGGGTAGTTACCCTGCCTCATGAGAGCTCTTGCCTTGTCTAAGGGGGCAGCATGATAAAAGACACAAAAGAATGGAATAACAAGGCCAAAGAAAGGGTTCTAAAACTTGCATGAGTTGATGGGAGAAGGACAATAAAGGGGGCTGAAGTTCAATGTAGAGAGCATAAATTTAAAGAGTAGGAGCTTGAGATTGGTGCATAGAATAACAGGGCGCCAGTGTAAAGACCAAAGGAGAGGGAGAGGGGGTACGGTACTCACAGTAACATGGGAGAGTGTCTTTTGCTGAGGCATTTGACTGAGGTGAAAAAGGAGAGGCACCAGGCAGGAAGGCCAGCTAGAAACAGGCTACAGTACTTATAGCTCATCTCCCCTTTTATTTTTTAACAGCAATGAATATCATCCTGCAGATTCCCTCGTAGCTCCAGTGCAAGATGTCAGAAAGAAAAGCAGTGGTCATGGTGTCAAAGAAAGTCTCACTGAGGAAATAAATCCACCTACCATGAATGACGATAAGAAGGATGACGAGGAGGCAGAAAAACAGACTTCTGAAGAGCCAATGACTGAGGAGATGCCAAAAAAGAAGACGAGAAGAGCCGCAGCGAGGTAAATTTTGCTTAATTTTAGGGAAGGTAAAATAGGTGTTTTGCAAATATTGGGAAAGTTCACTTTGGTTTGTAATTCTTATTCCTCCATGATATCCTGGATGTGTTTTTTTTTAAAAAATGTGTCTCTCTATTTCTGCCTTTATGTCACTCAGAAGATGCAGTAGGGCAACACTTCAATCACTTACTAAGAATCAAAGAGCACAATTCGTCCATTGGTGGAAAAGGTGGCAAATTATGGTTGTTACTGCAGTAGTGTTAAAAATAGGCATTTTTTTAGATAAGAATCATAGGCCAAGATTCAGAAAGGCCCATCTGTAAATGCAAAGCAGTTCTTGACTTTGACAAAGCTCCAGCCTCAAAATATTTGTGTTCCTCAATGGAATTTTTAAAATAAACATTAATTCTTTAATGAAGGGTTTCTTGTTGACCTGGTGTTGCCATTTATCAGTTAGTCATACTGCTACTGTTTAATTTAGAACAGGGATGAGGGCAATCTTGTGACGTCTGGCAGACATTTTTGACCACACTCACTGCTGCACCACCGAATTTCTTAGTAGCGACAAAACAGCAACCCTGGTTTGCCACTGAAAATTGGCAGCAAACCACTCTGTAATGATAAAGAGGTCAAATTTAGCTTGTTCTGAAGTGAAATGTGATATATTTACCACTCCCCCCCCCCCCGGATTTAGAGAATGAAATCTTTATTTGCTAGTGAAAACAGATTGTGCACTGGCTTTATACCAGGAGGTTGGTTTAATTCCCTGATGGCCAACTCCAGTATTCCTGAAGGGCTGCGGTATTTTACATAGAATAGTCTGTGGACTGGAAATTCATTTTGCCACCCAAAGTCACCACCTCATGAATAACTAGTTCCAAAAGTGACATTTTCCATGGATAGCTTTTATATTTCATTTTGTTTTTCAGACAGCTCATTGCCCACTTGGAAGTATTCGCCCGGTTTTCAAATCCACGTGCATTGTATTTAGAACCAAAGTTAAATGAAATATACACTCAGGTGAAATGTCTCACTATTTCTCACTATTTTTAATTTTGTTCATAATGTGTGGGTGTCTGTTGTCTTGCAAGGACTTTGGGAATGACTCGGTAGAGCTGATGGTATTTATCCCTTTAGCATGTTTGTATATGCAGAGGATATATGTTGTCTTTTGAAGCAGTTAGCCAATGTTGTGTTATGGAAATAATGGCTGATTAACCTTCACCAATGCCTGGTTCTGAAGTGACTGATGTGTTCTGAATAAATGAGTTTCTTAAAACAGAACAATAGTCTTTTTAGGCAGAGTTGATTTTGTAGGACAATTGGAATAATGATCCTTATCCTATCTTAAGGATTAGTCCTGTTACCATTTGTCTAAGGGACAAGTTCTTGAATTTTTATTGCGGTGGTGATAACATCTCCAAGTATAATTGGTCAAAACAACCATAGCAACTCTGCTCGCTTCTATCCTGTGCCCAAGTTCAAATATAATTGGTCAAAACAACCATAGCAACTCTGCTCACTTCTATCCTGTGCCCAAGTTCTGTTGGGCCCACTTAGACTTGTTGTCATATTGAGGGATCTGAGGGAGGGACGTAAAAGCCTCTGGGGCAATAAAGGGGGGGAACATAGGAAGATGCCTTATACTGAGTCGAGCCATTGGTCCATCTAGCCCAGCATTGTCGACACTGACTGGCAGCAGTGACTCTCCAGGGTTTTAGGCGGGATTTTTTTCTCGCCCTACCTGGAGAAGGTGGGGATTGAACCTGGGACCTCCTGCTTGCAAAGAATGTGCTCTATCACATTGAGCTATCGCCGCATCAAAGGTGTGAAGCTCCTTTAGAATTCTGACTGGTTCTGACTGAAATCCAAAGCAGATTCACTGTCCCATTGACATGGGAGCCACCAGCCTCTACTGCATAACTGCACCCCTGATTCTGGTACACAGGTATCCTGTGGTCTATTCCTATTTCCCCCCCACCCCTCCCACCATGGATCGTAAGTCTGCCCAAAGAATAAAACAACAGGTAAACAGCAGACAGACTAACTTAGACTGCAATCCTGAGCCCAGTGTCAGTGACATAAGAGAAGTGGTCCAAGGTCTGTATAAAAGCTTAGATTACACTAACTGAGAAGGGTGAGGAAAATTCTCAGAGGTTCCTGTCTTAAGGACCATGAATTTAATGTGCAATCCTTAGAATGGGCTGTAACATGTTGTATTCCATGGCTTCTCTTCAGTAAGAAGAGAATGTTAATTGTCCTAATGTATTGAAAGTGATTCGCTAAGTTAACGTAAGACAAAGTCTTACATCTGGACTCTCTTGTGACTTCTGTTTCGTGTAAACAGCTGCTGACGCATCAAGACCAGAATGTGCAGAAAGTAGCTCTTGACTGTATCATGACTTATAAGGATCCACACTTACTGCCATACAGGTGAGAAATTTTGAGTCAAGATTTGACTGTTCGTTTTGCATCAGCGGTGTTTGTTTTGCATATGGGAAAAACGTTGCATGGACGGAACAAATGAAGGTGTGTGAGTGTGTTCACTTGTGTGTTATTTGACATGCACCCTCTTTTTTGTGATACATAAACCTGGTTTGTTTTCAGGATCAGTGACCTTGTCTGCTAATACATTGTGTAGAAGATCTTTTTTCTTAACGGCGCATTATTTAATGTTGCATGCTTACAGAGAGAACTTACAACGGCTATTGGAGGACAAGAGCTTTAAGGAAGAAATAGTCCATTTCAGCATTTCTGAAGAAAACACTGTTGTTAAAGCACTCCACCGACCAGCACTTGTTCCTGTTGTAATGAGGTGAAACATTTCCAAACAGTCACTTAGAAATTAAGTATTTAATATGAACTCCATGTATACCAGTTGTTGGGGAATATGGGCAGGAGGGTGCTGTTGCACTTGTGTCCTCTTCGTGGATTCCTGGTCAGTTGGTTGGCCACTGTAAACAGAGTGCTGGACTACCTAGACCCTTGGTCTGATCCAGCATGGCTCTTACGTTCTTAATATGAAAATGCAGGCATCTGTTTCCAAAAGATGATGTGATTTATGGATCCACTGCCCAGATTTTACTGAGAATATACTGCCTTTCCAAATAATAGGTGTGTGATACTTAACCCAGTTTATGTTTTCATGCAAAGCTGCATCTTCTAGAAGTTAACAAAAGTTGGCTCTTCATTCACTGTTCTTCTTCCATGCTATTATGAAACCTGGCTATATTTCTAGTAAACTTTCCCTGTAAAGGTCTTGTTGGTTGCCCTTGGTAGAGAGCCACTGTGATTGTGGTATAGTGGTTAGAGTGAAACCCACTCAGCCATGAAGCTCACTGGGGACGTTCTATTGCTCACAATCTCTTAATTATTTTATTTTATTGCATTTACATAATCCTCCTCCTCCATTGCATTTTACCCTCACAACAACAACCCTGTGAGGTAGGTTGGGCTGAGAGTCTGTGACAGGCCCAAAGTCTCCCAGTGAGCCTCCGTGGCCGAGTGGGGAGTAGAACCCGGATCTCCCGACCCCCAGTCCAACACTTTAGCCTCTACACCACACTGGCTCTTAGCCACCTTTCTTTCCAGGATTGTTGTGAGGATAAAATGTGCAGAGGAACTGTGTATACTACACTTGAGCTCATTGGAATAAGGGTGAAATGAAAATGAAATTGGGGGGTGGGGCTGAAAGAAAACGTAGATTCTAGATGTGAAGTATTTTGTGGTGGCTTTCCTTTTGGTCATGAAGTTATGATTGCAGTTAGTTGTAATTTGGAAGAGTCTGCTAAGCCTGTACAGTTCTTAAGGGAGCACTCCTATGACTCCTAGGCAGCAGAGTTTGGGGGACCATAGAATATTTGGATTCCTGGATCCAAGATTGGAGGCAGCACTCTAACCTCTGAGCCAGGAATCTGAGCTCCCTGCCCTCTCCCCGTCACAGCCAGTGTGGAGAGAACCGCGTCAGCTGCCTCTCCAAGGTTGCAAAGGTGACCTCAGAGACGAGGGGAAGGGGGTATACCAAGGGGAGGGGAGCGGGGAGACCAGTTTACAATGTGTCCCCAGGCCTCTCCAGCCTCCTTCCCCAACTAATTGGGTGGAAAAGCCAATCTAGCCAACATATAGAGCAGAAGGAGCACAGAGGCGAAGCTTGCTGCTCCTCCTGCTCTGCATAAGATGGCTGTAAACCTCTGGGTTCGGAGGCTTACAGCCCTCCCAATAGGATTGCGCCCTAACACAAGTCAACAAGCCCAACAGGCCTTCTTTATTCAGGCTGGTAGATTTTGAAAAGCGAATGTAATTTCTTTTTGGTGTTGGAAGGATTCTGTATGGTCGGATGCGAAACAAAACTGGAAGCAAAACGCAGGGAAAGTCTGCTGCGGGGACCCGTATGGCTATTGTTTTGAGATTCCTCGCTGGCTCACTGCCTGAAGAGATAAGAATGTTCCTGGATCTGCTTTTTGAGCCTGTGAAACACTTCAGTAATGGTAGGCTTTGAATGGCAAGAACTTAGCATCTGAATAGTGAACTTGGGTAGTAAGTGGGGCAAAACGGAGCCAGAAAACGAGAGGGAAGTTTGTAGAACTATATATTAAAAAAAAAAAAGTGAAGGGGCAACTCCTCCTCCCCAAAATGTTGAGTGACTGTTGGAAAAGAGAACTGGAAAACTGGGATGTGGTCAGGGAGTGTTGAGTAGAATTGCCTGCTTGTGCTCTTACACCTTACACCTTGAAGGAGGGCATTGCTGGCTGGCTGCTCAGAAATGACTATGCGCTGCAACGTTTTGTGGCAGGCCTGACTTCTTTTAATGTAAGTGCACGCCCCTCAGCGCCATGTGCACCAATAGCAATGAAGCAGCGTTGAGAGTTAGTTTGAAATCTTAAGGAGAGAGAGGTTGTTGATTTTGATTGGCAAGTTATGGGGAAACATGGCAGATAGTTTCTCAGCCTTCCTTAGGCAACTGATTTTGGCACTCCCAATTTGGATTGGTTCTTCAGTATGTTTTGATCTATACTTTGCCATCCTTTTGCACATATAAGGCTGTCTTGTACTGAGTTGGACCTGTGGTCCATCTAGCCCAGTATTTTCTGCTGTCTTTGGTTTTGCCAGCGCTACTACCCAAGATCCTATTTAGCTGGAGATAAGGGTTAAAGCCTGTTTTCTATCACTATGGCCCTTGCTTAGTACGAAGTGGCAGCACAGAACAGCGGCTCTTCATCTTCTTTGTGGGCCCTGTGAAAATATAAAACCTCCTCCTAGATCTCCACTTACTTCCAAATAAGCATGTGAAGGATTGCAGCGAAAGCCCCCTTGTGTTCAGTGGGTGCTTACTCCCATGTAAGTGCGCATAGGATTGCAGCCTTAGTGTTGTTTTCTTCTAAGCGAATGTTCTGCATTCTAAACCGTTTGCTGCCTTTGCTGCTTTCCCCAAGTCTTTGTATAGTTTTCTTAAAATTTGGTTCCTAAAATGAAACATAGGATAGTAGCTAAAGTACAAGCATAGTTAATTTGCTGATTTTTATGTTTAAGGAGTG
Source organism: Elgaria multicarinata webbii (assembly GCF_023053635.1). NCBI lineage: Eukaryota > Metazoa > Chordata > Lepidosauria > Squamata > Anguidae > Elgaria > Elgaria multicarinata. The sequence goes on along the minus strand of NC_086179.1, from coordinate 40,989,805 downwards.
AAGCTTTCATCTAGAATTACAGCTACCCAATATCAAATAATACCAAGACGTACTCATTTAAACCATACCCATGATTTAAACCAGGGGTCCCCAACCCCTGGTCTGCGGACCGGGACCGGTTCATGGCCTGTTAGGAACCGGGCCGCACAGGTGAGCTGCTTCCACCCACACCCACCCCAGCGTACCTGGGCCCGGGGTGCCATCTTGTCTTCCCAGCCGGAGCGAAGCTAGGACGCTGGGGTGGGGTGGGGTAGCTTCGGAACAGCGCACCCGGCCAGAAGCCGCTCTGGGAGAGTGACTTCCGGGCACGCCATTCTGAAGCCACCCACCCGCGCCAGTGTCCTGGCTTCACTTCAGCTGGGCACCCACCGAAGCAAAGCGATGCCTGCCTGCCTGCCCCACTCCAGCATCTCTCAGAGCCGCTGTGGGAGAGTGGCTTCCGGGTGCAGCGGCGGGGGTGGGGAGGCTGCCACAGCTCCGCTCCTCCCTCTCGGGGACCGGGCGGGCGCGACCCTGGCCGCCGCCTGCAGGCAGGAGCAGGCCTTGCACATGGATGGGCTGGAGGCACATGGCGCCGTCAGCACTCCGGACGTGGAGCAGGTTGCCCCTTGGGCTGAAGCTTGGTGGGAGGAGGAGGAGGAGGGAGGGAGGGTGGCTGTGGCCCACACCTTGGTGCCTCCCTAACCCCTCAAACACCACCACCCCCGGTCCGTGGAAAAATTGTCTTCCACGAAACCGGTCCCTGGTGCTAAAAAGGTTGGAGACCACTGATTTAAACAACCCAGAGACCTGGTTCACAGGATCAAACAGCCCATGGGTTGTTTGTGATCAAACAAGTATGCTGCCTCCTGCCTGCTCGTCCACTTCTACTTTGGTAAACAACCCAAGAATGCCCAGTTTCTAGGTTGTTTGTGTGACCTGTGAATCAGATGCCTGGGTTACCTCTAAACAACCCAGAATGCCAGGTTTGCAGGTCACAATAACAGCTAAGGAATGCCAGGTTTGCACGTCACAAGAACAACCCAGGAACAGGATGTTCCTGGGTTGTTCAGCAAAACAGAAGTGATGAGCTTGTGGGTGGCAGTGTGCTTATTTGCTCTGGTGTGGCCATGGCTAGCTATTGGTTACTACATGTGAACAGGTTAGAGTTCACAACCCAACAACAAACCATGGGTTCTCTTTCTGGTTTGTTCGTAGTTAACAAACCATGGTTTGTTAGTGGGGCTGGGTTCATATATCGCGACAACCCAGAGTTCAACAACCCATATCATGGGTTAGTGTTATGTGTGAACCCAGCCTTTGTTGTCTTCTCTCCACTCCCTCCTTTTTTTGAAGGACATTGCCACTCTGCAGTGCTCCAAGCAATGGAAGAACTGGACTTATCCCGAGTCCTGCCTCTAGGCCGCCAGCATAGCCTTTTCAACAGCTTGGAAGTTGTATTGAAAAACATGGGACATCTGATCACTCAATACCTACCTGAGATTTTACAGATTTTACTCTGCATGATGGCAACAGTATCCCACATTCTTCAGCAAAGAGAAAAGGTCAGAAGTGTCTTCTGCATATGCATTCCCCTTCTTAGTGGCTCAGATAACAAATCATGATTTTTTTTAACAACTGTTGTAAAGTAATGTAAACAGCCATAAATAAAGATCACTATACTGTCATAAGAAATAAAAGTCCTTAAAGTGTTAATTAAATAAAATGCTGATTTGCTTTCTAACTAACCATGTTTCAATTAAAATAATAAGGATGAATGTGTATTTAAAATTAGAGTACTACTTTAGGCTTTAATTTATGTATTAATGTTGTCCATTTAAATTATTTATTTCTAAAATTAGTTTTTAAAAATGAAGCATTGCAGCCCAGTTCCTCAACTTAAAACACAGATTATTTAGAATTTTCTTGTCGTTTCATTTCTAAGATGAGTTGTTGTGGGGGGAGGGGAGAGTTTCTCTTTACTTTTTGCAAAATTTCTGAAATGTGGTAAAAAAAATTGGATAAACTAACAAACATACTAATAATGTCAATAGGTTTTATCATTGTTGTAATTAATTTACGACCCTTTATCTTTCCAAAGTGCTTTTACAATCTTTGCTTTTAATTCCCATAATGGCATTAACCTAGCCATTAACCTGACTGTTAGAGCAGTACGACAATGGAACCAGTGACCCAGGGAGGTGGTGGGCTCTCCCACACTAGAGGCCTTCAAGAGGCAGCTGGACAAGCATCTGTCGGGGATGCTTTAGGGTGGATTCCTACATTGAGCAGGGGGTTGGACTCGATACCCTTGTAGGCCCCTTCCAACTCTGTTATTCTATGATTCTATTACCCTGCTAAAATCTTCCCTTGGTAAAGATTCTCATGTAGGATTGGTATGTTGCTCTAATACCGTACAACGGTAAACTACCTGGCAATCAAGTTTAATGGCATCGTCTACATTACATTTTTATCCAGTCTTTCCTCCAAATAGTTTAGGTTGTCTCCTCAGTCATAATCAGCCACTCTAATCATTACACCACACTGTCCCTCACTGCTGGCATTGCTCTTTCTGCATGTAGCTCTTAGGTGCAAAAAGAGCAATGCCAGAAAGGTAGCAGTGCAAGTTCTGACTGCAATTATTGCTCTTCATGGGCATGCAAACATTTAGAGGGGGAGAAAATTAATTATTTGACAGCTGTGTTACTGGTGTCCATGGTAATCACTTCTGAACATGACGTTATTCAGTAACTCTAGACAAAAAGCTGTAATTTAGTAACTGTTGGCTTCACAAATATTGTGATTTGTTAAACTTAATTTAACACTTCATTATCTAGTGAGAAGGTAAAAGCCAATTAAGGACTGTGAGAAACCTATTTATATAATACTTGGAACTTTTCTCAACACATTAGTCATTTATTGGAGACTGATATTCCCTCCTGTGTTAAACTTCTACTTTGTATAGTTATAAATGGAGTTACAGGCTTACTATTTCTTGCAATTCTCATTTGAGGTAGAATCTTGTGGGCTTCTTATCTCCAGTTGAACTATATTTACTTTCAGTGCTATGCAAGCACATCTTCAAACTCCTATTTGTTGTGGAATATTTAATAACTATTTTAGGAACCACCTCTGCTAAGGGATTGAGTTGATTAACATGTTACAGTCTCCCCAGTGAGGAGGTTGTTTAAATATATATTAAAAAAAACACCCTTCTGCTTGGTGGCAAAAGATAGAGTGGGTGTGATGTGTAAAAGCTCTTTCGTAGAAATGTCATCCCAAACACGTGCACTATTAGCGTATCTTTGACAGAGAGGAGGTTCAGACATGCAGGACACATTAAGTATCTAACCCATTAAAATGTTAGGCCTAGTACATGAATTAAAAAATGCAGTGAATCTTTTGCTTAAAAAAAGGAAGAAAGAAACCCACAGGATTTTCATGATTTGTTTTCCAGATTCAAATCAAATTGATTAACCCGTTGAAAAACTTGAGGCGGCTTGGACTTAAACTGATAGCTGATTTTTTCTCTGACTTTGAAAGTTACAACTTTAGTGTGGAAGAGATTGATGCAGTTTTTCATGCAGTGATATGGCCTCAGGTAAGAGCAGTGTAAAGTTGCCAATTTGCTCATTTTAGGAGGTGTCTTGGCATCGTCTAATCTCCTTCAGACTCTACAAATGACTGGCTCTGGTATTTGGGAGAAAGGAGAACAAAGCATCAGATTTTATTAAGTACCAACTCAAGCTATGGCCCAGAATTATCTAAATTTAATCCAATACAACTTACCGTATTCCTTCGATTCTAAGACACACTTTTTTCCCCAAAGAAACATCTCTAAAAATGGGGTGCATCTTAGAATCGTGGGTGTGTTTATTATTTCTTAGAATCAAAGCCTTTTTTCTGTTGGTGGTACTGATAGTGTGCGTCTTATAATCGATGGCGTCTAACAATCGAAGAAATACAGTAAATAATTTTTACCTTTGATATACAACACCAATTTTGTTGAATCTAGTGCCTTTCATATATAACCTCTGCAAAGGTGACCCCATGTTCGCAGTTGAGAAATGTAAAAACAATAGAATTTTCTTTTCTTTGGGTGGACTATACCTATTCCTAAAACAACTAAAATTGTCACATCTTTGCTGGGTGAAAATTATACTGCTTGCCACAGTAGTGTGGCAGCATGAATACCATGGCTGGTGGACCTTCTGCTGTTCATGATACAATCTCCATCCTGCCACAAAAGTCTTAACATCACGGAAGCTTTCACCCAGCTATGCTGCAGTAACTCTGGGTGGTATCCAAATGTGCTGCTCCATTAACTTGCTACAGTAAACCCGGAAACTAGCTCAGACTAGCATTTCCAAAACAGGTCGGGTCAGTGGAGGTCGAAGGGAGTGCCGCTGACTTGTCCCAATCCAGAAATGGTAGTTTGAGCTAGTTTCTGGGGTTGTTGTAGGAGGCGTGGGCTTCTCATTGCACTAGCGGTCATTCCCACTTGCACAATCTGATGAGGGCTGGTGGCCTGCCAGCGTTGGAAACTGCCCTTTATGATTAAACCTCGTAAGGTTATGAAAAATAAATACAAGTATTGAATGTTTCTCCTTTTTAGATCTGTTAAAGAACAGTGGGTTTATAAAATCTGGAGGCTGTGACTGTCTAAACTTACTCAGCGAGTGCAGCAAGCAGGGAATCCTAACTTTAAAAAATATATTATAAATACCATTTATTTCCTATTTTGAAGCCATCAGACTTTTGATCAAATTCCAACCAACTACAGTTAACCTATATTTTTTCTGACTAATACACACAAAATAACACACTTGCTCCTTTTAGAGGCTGTCTAAATTCTATTTTTATTCTTTCATTAGTTATTGAGCTCATACTTAGGCCTTTTTATTTTAGCTGTTCCATAAGCATATTGATTATAAACTTAGAATTATAATTACTGAATTCCTTTGTTATTTTAATAACTTTGATTTATTATTACGCATGTTCTTGCCTTTATTTTGTTAATGTTTGTTTCAAAATGAAACACAATTTTATGACAAAATATAACAATGGGAGATTCCCAACTTCTTGATGGGTTGTGGGCAACCCCTAATAGCAACATTCTTGCGTCCATTCATCAGTATTAGTTTTTTCCATGATGTAAGTCAGAAGTGGGCAGCTGTGGAGCGTGGCTGCATCCCTTTCCCACTGCAGCTGCCACCACAACCGGAAGCAGCCACATGGCTGCATTCCCAGCAGAATTGCACCATTTAGCAGGAGCGCGTTACTGCTGGGAAAGATGCCCTGTGATCCCTATGTGCCTTCTTTCCCATCAGACTCACTGGGAATCCAGTGGTGTGGCAGGGGATCCGATGGGGGCTGCAAAACTCTCCCTGGTGGGTCTCATGTTGCCCACCCCTGGCCTGATATAAGTGAAGGCGGAAGTCCCTGGCTTAGCTCTCAGTGTTCTTGAGCTACGGACATCACAACAAACGCGGTGTTGTTCCTTCAGAAGCAAATTATGATTGGCGAATGGTTCGTCAGTTGTAAACATCTGCACTAAGATGTTCCCGCTGTTTTGCCCTGACTTTATTTTCTTCTCTTTTGTTCTCTCAGATCACCAGGCTGGCCTTCGAGAGCCAATATTCTCCTACTGTTTTACTCAAAATCCTTCACATCTGGAGCAAAAGCCCCAGGTAAGTTATTCAATTCTTAGTGGAGCAAATTACTATAATACTTTACTGCACAACTACTTAGAAATCTACACAAATTGCAAACGGGAGGAAAATGTAATAACATGGTTCATGCCCCCTCCTTATAAATTATTATTTATTGCATTTTTATACCGCCCAACAGCCAAAGCTCCCTGGGCAGTTCACAAAAATTAAAACCATTCAAAGTATAAAACACAGTATAAAAACATGATATAAAATACACATTAAAAACTGATTAAAAGCATACCATACATGATTAAAACATCTTTAAAATATCCTGAAAACATCCTGAAAACATTCTAAAATTTCACTGGATAGGCCTGCCGGAATAGATCAGTCCTTATTGCTTTTTTAAATTCTAAAAGACTGTCAAGTTGACGAATCTCCTCCGGCAGGCCATTCCACAGTCTGGGAGCAGCAGAAGAAAAGGTCCTCTGGGTAACAGTTGTTAATCTGGTTTTTGCTAGCTGAAGTAGATTCTTCCCAGAGGACCTGAGTGTGCGGGGCGGATTTTACGGGCGAGGACATGACAATTCCAGTTTGGCCTTAAGGAAATACCTTTTCAAGCCTGAATTTCTTGGAGCCATGTGCATTAGCTCTTTTTATTGATCTTTCTGGTTGCATTTTTTGCACGGATACAGCTGTGATTCACCTAAATGCCAGCTTTATCTCTTTGATTAAACGTTTTTTAATAGAAAACAAGAAGCCTGTCCAGCTTTGATTCCAAGCCTAGATATCCTTGGGAAAGGGCCTGGCATTCCTGTCTAGACATTCAGAAAGGTGTTTGAGTTTATTTCAGTAGGACAAAGCCCTTCTTTCTGTTATATAAAGGATGGAGTTAAGGCTCTAAATCCTAAGAAACATTCATGGGTTAATTTTGTGAAGATGGGGGTTAGAAGGCCCCTAAAACCTCCTAGATCAATGGTTGAAGATACTTAAACTGTCCAGGTTTTAAGATCTTCTGGGGAATCCCTCCTCTCCATCTGGCTGCCATTGGTAGCATGTTTGCCGGTGACCCAAGAGAGGTCCATGATGGGGCTGTGGTATGTGCTCGGATGGGATTTGCATATTCAACAACCTGTTTTGCAAGAAAGGTTGTTGTCTCTTGTGCATAGAAGCAATGTGATCAGTGTCTTCAGAAGGATGGAAAATCTGCCATTGTTCTTAATAACAAATCATATCAATTTTTGAACCTTGCATTATTCATTTCTTAATCCTCCCCTGTCCCCTCTGTTCATTGCCTTTAGGTATTTCCCTTTGCTGGCCAAGCAGAAGCCAGGACATCCAGAATATGATATATTATCCAATTTGTTTGCTCTGCTCTCCGCCAAAAGCCTATGTGAGTCAACAGCTGGTGTTGTGATGGATGTGGTTGACAGCCTTCTCAACACAGATGACTTTGAGCCTACAGACCACCTTTGCAGCTTAACCGTGGCCGAATGTGTCTTTGTAGAAGTTGGCGAAATGACAGGAGGTAAGAATAGTCAGGTGCCTGCCTCTTTTGCAGATGGATATTTTTTAAGTCTGGCAGGTGTATTTTGCTTGTGGTAAGAGTAGGAACTCATCTGTGAATGAAAATGTTCTCAGCTTATCACGCTTGCCAAATTATACAGCTATTTCATGGCTTTGGACTTGGTATCTCCCACACCAGCCTGCCTTTACATAGGCTCAGTTCAGACAACACATTTCTCAATGGTGGTTTTAGAACTCCACAGTGGAATTTTACACCACTGTTGAGAAATGTGTTGCTGGGAGTATTTTTGAGAAAACACTGCATGCTGAATATCCGTGCTGTACAGAGGAGAGTTCCTGCACTACCGTTGTGTAGTGTGGAGGGCTCTGTGGAGTTTTCCTTTGCATCGGGTTGATTTTTCCCACTGGCTACAGAGTTCTCGGGCAAGAGCGGCAAAAGGAGCGAGTGCCACTCTAGAAGAGCCGCCGGGATTGGCTTTTTGCAGCAATGGCTGATGGGATACCATCAGGAGGACTGGGGGAAGAGAGAGAGTGGAGGAACTGTCAATCAGTGAGAGTCAGTGTGGTGTAGTGGCTAAAGTGTTGGACTGGGAGTCGGGAGATCCAGGTTCTAGTCCGCACATGGCCGTGGAAACCCACTGGGTGACTTTGGGCGAGTCACAAACTCTCAACCCCACCTACTTCACAGGGTTGTTGTTGTGAGGATAAAGATGGAGAGGAGGAGGATTATGTACACCGCCTTGGGTTCCTTGGAGGAAAAAAGGCAGGATATAAATGCAATAATAAATAATAAATAAAACATTGTGTTACCTTTTACTCAACTCCATGAGAGCCCACAGTCACACAATGGTGGAGTTAGAACATATTGTGTGGTGAGTACCTCCAAAAACTCAACCATTGAGTGGAGTTTTCCCACTGTGTAGAGAAACGTGTTGTCTGAACTGAGCCACAGTCCTCTTCGGAAGCCTTCCTTCAAGTACCTCTGTCACCTGAGCAGAGGCAGATGATGACTAGGGAAAGGACCTTTTTATTTCTGACACCCAACTTGGAATGATCTTACCAGGGAGTCTCGCCTAGCACCTACTCTGCTGCCTTTTCAGCCCCCTTTTTTTGTTTTCCCAGGCCTTCAGATCTTATACAATCTTTATTTTATGTTGCTATCAATCTGTTGTGTGCTGCTATCAGTTGTTGTTATGGTTTTACTTGCTTTTGACTTGACTTGGATTGCAATCGTTAGATCTTATTATTGTGAACTCTCTGGAATTATTTCTGTTGAAGGGATATAAATCCATAACAAACGAACAGGGAAAACGGCTTGGTGAAAAGTCAGTGCCATTTTCAGTGGTAGCTATTTTACCAAATCGCACACACATTCTCATTGGGTATTTTATTTTATTTTTTATTTTGCTATTTTTATTCCACCCTTTGAAACTGATTTGAGTTTGGGCCTATAACAACGGATAGTTAGAGCCCTTTTGTACTAATCATTTCACCTCCTGGATTTAGCTTTTCAAGAGGAAAGTTTAATTATTCCTACTAAGAGAAGAAAACATGGAGGCTTTTGGCGGAAGGGGAAAATTATGTGTTGTTATTATTGTTCTGTTACTATTGTTAACATTTATATACAGCCTCAATCACTAAAATGCCACCAAGGTGGTGTACAGATGACAGACCAATTGTTATTGAGCACATCAGAGCAGATCAGTGGCAAAGTTCAGAATAGGTGCTACGTCTTATGACTCCTGGTGTAATCCTTTTTGTCAGAAAAGGAATGGCGGGTTTTCTGTGGTTCCCTATATCCCGGGGAAAGTCCTTGGTTGTCCCAGGTTGCCTTCAGGTTCCCCTGTGCATCATTTGGATGCACAGGGACGATCCAAGGACTACCCCGGGATATAGGGCTGGTGTAGACATGCCCTAAGCCATTTAGAATGAGTGGGGGGGGGGGGAGAATGTGCAAAAGCCAAGAAATCAACCAAACGAGTAGTGGTTGGGGAAAGAGGTTGGGGCCAGGGGAAGCAGGCATGGGCCCCTGTAGCCCCCGGATGGCGGGATTGGAGTGGGACCTTGCGATGGCCAGATTAGGACCCTGGGCCTGAGGGTCCTAATGCTTTGATAACTTTTCTCTGTTTCAGATGTTCCCAGCATGGGTATCAGGCTAATTCTGCCCCATGTCCCTGCAATTCTTCAGTATCTGAGCAAAACGATGTTCAGTGTGGACAAGATGAAGAAGAAAAAGTATAGAGCCCAAGTCAGTAAAGAACTCAGCATTCTGTCAAAGTAAGTGGTTCCTTAGAGTCCCTTAAATGTGGGGTGTTGCATTTGAACCATCTACTATTGGGAGCTGCTTGGAAGCTGTTGGGTGGGCCACTCCCATAAAAGTCGCAGATTTTCTGGGCACAGAAGGCTTCTGAGTACTACATTTTTAGGTCTACATAATTCAGAGGCAGCTTTCTTCCAGCATCCCATCATAACAATATGTCATATACCATGCCAGACTATGAATCCAACTTGCTAAACTTGTCTGTATTGTCTGTAGTTCTCCAGAGTCCTTGACAAGACTCTTCTGTATCACCTGCTATCTGATCCTTTCTAGCTGAAGATGCTCAGGATCATGAACTGTAGTTCATACACATGATGGTGCCAGATTCCCTAAGCATGGATGTCCTTGGATTAGCATTTGCCCATGTTCATGTGTGTGAAATTATGTTCTAGATGGGTGGTTCAAAATCTGGAATTCCTTCCTTATGAGAGTTGAGTTGAGTCTGAAAAATACTAAAAGCATAGGTTTATGAACTTGCCTTAGTGACAAGGGACAAATGGAGATACAGCTATAATGGCAATTAAGCCATTGACCTGTTGCATTTCCTTTGCAGTTTTTATTAGTGCAGTTATATGTCCTTTGTAAGCAGAACAGCAAAAGTTGAAAATACATTTGTTTTTTTTAAAAACAGGTGCTCTTTCAACATGAATTTTCAATATAGACAATTGAATCATTACATTGTGATAGCATTTATATCAGCACAAGACTAATTTCTTGCTTTGTTGCATGTAGAATCAGCAAGTTTATAAAAGATAAGAGTCAGAGTTCCATCCTGATTGGTCTTCTCCTTCCTTTCCTACACCAGAGTAATATTATGCAGGTAGGTTTTGATTTATGCCGGTGGAAAATCAGATATTCTTTCAGGTTTTTCTGATGAACTCTTAGAATACTTTTGAAGGTTGTTGTGATTTGTTGTTAACCATTTTGGCCAGTGTTCATTAAATCTGCTCTTTTGTGTCTCTTGGGGCTATCCAGTGTGGCCGTTTCGCCTCTGTTGGTCCTTTCGTGCTCACAGGATCCACCACTTGTGCAAATTGGGTTTTGGTGCTTGTAAAAAAATAACCCAAGAAACAAGTGGAAAAGCTTGTTTCTGGATCAGGAAAAGTCAGCAGAGGATGTTTAAAGTGGCTATAAAAAGGTGCAGCTAGATCTCCAGGGTCAGAGAAGTTGCGTATTTCTGATGAAAGGTCTTCTTTCCTCTCTCCCTTTCTTGCCAATAAAATCAATCGCCTGGAGCATCTCTAGCATGACTGTCAGCACAGATGGACTTTAAGCTTATTTAGGAAGACAGTGCAAGTATTAAACACTGTTTGACTGCAGGATTAGTGGAGCTTCATTTTCCATATCTCTACTGTTGACTTTTGGTCAATAGTAGAAGTAAATATGGAAAGATTTGTTCTCCCAAATATTGATAGTGTTTTTCTATTGAAAACTATTCTTTTAACTAAATCTTGCTTGGTATCTCTGAGATTCATAGAAGATTACATAAAGCCACTTTTCACAATAAGTGTTATGAATTTCGTTTTTAAGAATTGGTAGTTCTTCACAGCGTATCGGTTTCTTTCAGGATACAGAGATTGACATCCTGGAAACAGTGCAAAACCTACTGAGACATTGCTTGAATCCTGCAAGCTTCCTCAAGCCACTGGCAAAACTGTTTTCTGTTGTTCAGAACAAATTGTCTCGTCAGACACTCTGCATTGTTTTTGAGGTATTGTATACAACCACACCTAGGAGTTTGATTAGTAATGGTTGAGCTTCCAACCCACCGTGGCTCATTCTGGAGCGGGGGAAACATATTTTGGTCTTGATGGGAATTGGACCTGTACGGATTTGCTTAAGGTCCCATTCCAGACTAAGGCCCTGTCAGGCTCTTGATGATGTTCTTGGGAACATGCCTCCAGGCTTTCCAACTCAGGACTCCCTTTGCAATCCCTCCTGGGTGAAACTGCCCCCCTTCCCTTTCCTCTCCCTCACCTGATGGTGATTGGGGGAGATGAGCTTCCCCGATGATCTCCACTGAGGCCCTCTGGTTTCCCTAGCCAATGGTGAAGAGCTCCAAAGGCATCTCTCCAATTGTTATGACAGCGCTATAGAATGGCTGGTGAGGTTTTGGTCAAGTAAATGCAAAGTGGGGTGCATTGGAATGAGAAGATATGGCATTGACCTTTTAAATACTGTAGGCCGTTCTGGTTTTCCTATCTTAAAAAGTGTAATGTAGAACTGGAGAAGGTAAAAAATTGAGTGCAGTTAACATGGTGGTGGATGAATTGGCTTCTGAAGAAAAGCTCAATAATTTTAGGCTCTTTATCTTGGGGAAAAGACGACTGAGGATAAGCATATTAAAGAATATTTTGAACTATTCTATATGTAGTTTCATTTATTGGAAGGAGGAGTTACTTAAACTTGTTTGTATACTTTTTGCTACTTTCTCTTAATATAATGTATTGGCCTTAAGTTCACTTCACACAACATTTTTTGCTATGTAGATAGTACTTGCATATAGGAAAAACGGTATGCAATCTGTATAACTCATTATATGCCATGAATGCACACTTGTCTCATTGGCCACATGTGTATTCCTTGTACCTGACAATGTACATTTCTGTGCCTGCAGCAATAGCAGGAGTGATATTAGTCTAGTGGGGGGAAACCGTGTGTGAACTAGTTCTAAGTTGGAAGTTCTTTATTAAATATCTTTTACGTAATTACTTTTTCATTTTTTTAATAGACTCTATCAGATTTGGAGAATAACCTAAAATACATTACAGATACAGTTAAGGTATGTAATTTTTTTCCTGATTTTACTTAATGTTGATGCAGTTCACACGTAATGGTGGCAAATCATGGATTAATTCAATAACCATGCTTTGCTGGAGTCATATATCATTGCCATTCTGAATATGCAACCTCCAATCGGCCTAATTGGAGGTTGCTCTGTGACGTACAAACATGGACAGTGTGGGTTAAACAACCAAAGTTAAATACAATTAGTTGTTAGGCTAACTTGAGCTGTTTAACCTCTGGTTAACCCGTTTTGTCTGTGTTTGCACATCACAGAGCAACTTCCGATTGAGGCGATCAAAGGTTGCATATTCAAAATGGGAGCAGCAGATGCCATGGCAAATTGTGGATTAATTAACACACGATTTACCCTTTTTGATTGATAGCTTCATCAAACCTTTTGTCTGTCATAGTTGAATGCTTTTGATTCACGACATCTTGATGATATCAATTTTGACGTCCGGCTGTCAGCATTCCAAAAAATCACTTCTCATGTCAAGGAGATGAAAACGGTGGATGTCAGCTATCTCATTCCAGTTATGCACAACTGCTTCTACACCATACAGGTGAGTCATACCCACATGGAAAGTATCTGCCCTTGACTTATGATGGTGCTCTTGAAAACGTATTCCTTTTTTTGTTGTTCTGTTAGGAACTAAGAGGCACGTATTTACACACTCTTTCCCCACCACTCCTTTGTACTAACAGTTATGGTCTAACTTCCAGTTAGAAATTCTCATTGCCTAAATGTATTTATTAAAAAATTTAATACAGCCCAAAAGGAACATTCAAGGCAGCTATGCACATTGTGCGAAAGAGCCATAAGCTGTCCTAGGCAAGTATTATCGTTTGATTACTATATCAAGAGGTAACTGAAGCAGAACTTATCATTAGAGAGCTGTAGGCCTACCTCAGACCAGTGACTTAGCAAAAGTGTGAGGAAGACCCAGGGAATAAAGTCGTCCTACTGCTAGGATGTAGCTGATGGGAATTACCCTATGACAGATTCTGCAGAAAGCATAATGGGTTGTATCAGCCAAGCAGCTCTGTAGGCGAACTCTGTAACCCACACTGGCGCAACAGATAACACAGATAACCCACCCATCTTGACTGTGGGCTCTCAGAGTGGGTTGTTGGGTGGAGCAAACCAGCATGGCAGGGAAAAACATCCCACAGGCAACATGCTGACCCATCATTGGTTGTTCTGGAAAATAAGCCATCATGGGTTAGTGTGTCCAGTTACTGTTAGGGGTCTGGCTTATGTTTCTCTGCTGTGGCACCTCGGTTGTGGAATGAGCTCCCCAGAGAGGTCCGCCTGGCGCCTACACTGTACTGCTTTCTTCGCCAGCTGAAGACCTTTTTATTCTCTCAATATTTTAACACTTAATTTTAACTTAAATTTAAATCTTACTGTTTTAACTCTGTATTTTAATCTTACATCAATTTTGCTGTGTGGTTTTATCCTGGTTGTGCTTTTTGTACTGTATTTTGTAATTGTGCTTTTAACCTGTTTGGTTGTTTTATTGTGGTTTTAATTTTTGTGAACCGCCCAGAGAGCTTCGGCTATTGGGCAGTATAAAAATGTAATTAATTAATAAATAATAAATAAATCTGTATACCTTTTTGCTTATTTTAATCATTTATTTGAGGGTCATCTTTTGTAACCCCAGGTGCCATAACCCTTTTGTTTCTTCAGTTAGGGGAGATGTCTCTAAGTGACAGTGCCATTCTCTGCCTGAATGCAATTATTACCCTGTTTGCTGAAATTGATCACACAGAAGACGAATTCAAGGAAATAATCCAGCACACTCTTCTGGAAGCATTGAGAAAAGGGCTAAAGAACAAGACTGAGGTAAAAAGCCCTGGTCTGCATGGCAGATTTTTCATTGATCAGAGTCTGGGTCTTCTGTGTTCTACTCAGCAGTCTTTACGTGTGGTTTCTATTTATGTATTTGGTAGAATTTATATCCTGCATTTCTGCAATAAAGCACCAAGGCAATAGACATGTACACAAATTCTGAAAAAATAAAAGTATAAATAAAATACTTCTAAACCTGCTTCTGCTATGGCTCCCTTCCTTCCTTGTTCTTTACTCCAGTCCCAGGATATTCTGAATCTGGGAAAATCCCATATATTGCAAATAGACTAAATCCTGTGTATGGATGGATTATTGTGAACCTTATCGTGAGTGCAAAATATAAGTTTTGTTGTGAATAGGATTTTTAAAAGTTCTTTGCATGTCTAGATGTTGCTGTGCTGAAAACTCACCTTTCCTTCCTTGAGATCTGGGTTCTGTAGCATTACCTAGGGAGGTTGTGGGCTCTCCCACACTAGAGGCCTTCAAGAGGCAGCTGGACAACCATCTGTCAGGGATGCTTTAGGGTGGATTCCTGCACTGAGCAGGGGGTTGGACTCGATGGACTTGTAGGCCCCTTCCAACTCTGCTATTCTATGATTCTATGTGCCCTGTAGCATAACCTGACATACAGCTTCTTGTAGCTGTACCACACTCTTTGTGCTTGGCCCTCATGCTGGGAATAGTGCTCCCCACATACTAATATGTGTCATCATTCCCATGCTGGAAGGATCACGCGTCATCTCTGCAGATGAAAGCATCTACCTGTATAAAATTCCATCCCATTTGTTCTGAAAGCTGATGGGAAAGAAAGACACTCCATGTATATTGTGTTGAGTGACTAGAGTCAGACATACCCTAGTTTAGAATAACAATTGTAAAGGGAAAGGATTTGGAGAAGAGACTCCTATGGACGAGTATGGGTTGAGTTTAAAAAAAGAAATCAGGAACTTTTAGATGTCAATCTAAGCCATGCGTTCTTACATATTACGATGATAATGACGACGATGATGATGATGATGATGTCTTTTGCTACTTTCAGTGCATTCAGCAAGATTACACTTCCTTACTCTCCTGCTTGATTCGAACATTTTCGAAACACCCAGAGTTTCAGGACTTGGTCCAGCTGACTGACTGGCATGATCCAGAGATGGACTTCTTTGAAAATATGAAACATATTCAGGTAAAAGGCAGCGCTGTTCCTAGATTGGCATTTTAGCTATCTGCTAGTTGAAAGATGGTAATATTTATTTATTTATTGCATTTCTATACCGCCCAATAGCCGAAGCTCTCTGAGTGGTTTACACAATTAATGGGCGGTTTACAAAATTTATACCACTTAAAGATCGTTTACCGTTTTCTGTCAGTAGAAACTTCTGCAAGTGCTGTCTTGCCTTCCAGAGCAAAATATTGGAGATTGTTGATCATTAAGAGAATAGCCTTGTGTACCTGCGCTAATAAATGGCAATAATGCCCTTTAAAATGTTCTAGTAAATGCTTAAGGTTTACTGTTAATGTTGCCTTTTAAAAGCAGCAGCTTAACATTTTAATTTGAATGTATTGTCTCCTCTTATTCAAAACATCAGTTCGACGAGTAGAGCAGGAAACGATCCTGAAGATGTTCAGAGAGAGATGAACCTTGTTAGAAATGGTGCTTGTTTCAGCCCGTTAAGAGTTAGTGACACTTTGAGCGCAGGGGTAGGCAAGCTGTGGCCTTCAGGTGATTTGGCCTATCTCCCATCATCCCTCACTACTGACTAGGGCTGATGGGAATTGTAGGCCAAAGCATCTGAAGGGCCACAAGTTGCCTACTCCCGGTTTAACAGATTATAGCACCCAAACGTATTAGGTTTGGGCTCTCTCTCAGTGGAAACAGCCTTGGTAAACTTTTGTATCTCTCAGATCCACAGAAGAGCACGAGCCTTGAAGAAACTGGCTAAGCAACTAGCTGAAGGGAAAACTGAATTGTCTTCCAAATCTCTTCAAAACTACATTATGCCTTATGCGACCACTACTATATTTGATGAAAAAATGCTTAAGGTGAGCCTTTGGCCATATAATGGCAGGAATTTCCATTGCCTTTACTGACACATTTCTTCCCTCAGTGTATGTGATTCTTATGTAACAGGATAGCTTTCCTTTTCATAAGTAAAGATGACTTTGAAAACAAGAGGGTACAGCTTGCTATGATACCTTGAGTACGTCCTGTAATTCTTAGATATGAGTTGGCTTTATTGAACACCTCCCTTACAGGGAACTTCTCAGTGCATTACACTTGATAATAGCTATTTAAAATGTATTTAATTAATTATTTTATATATCATACTCTTCCTCCTATGTGCACCAGGAGGCGTACAGGGCCATTGTGTCCCATCCTGTCACCCCCTGTCACCCCATTTTATCCTTGCAACAACCCTGTGAATTAGGTTGGGCTGAAAGAGAAGGACTGGCCCAGGATCAACCTGTGAGCTTCGTGGCTGAATGGGGATTTGAACTGGGGCTCCCTGGTTCTAGTCCCATACTTAAATCTCTACTGCAAACTGGCTCTCATAATACACATATAACTTAAGAATTTATTAAGATGAGCCAAATAAAAGTCAATAGATTCCTTAGTATTGCCAAGCACGCTGCTGCACACTTAGGATATTCAGAAGATGAAACTGTGTTAGGCTTGCTATTTTCTGCAGTCTCAGTTTTGCAGGTCTCCTAGTTAATTTTTCTTAACTTTTTCACTGTGGGGAGTTTCAGATATTAGAGAAAACTGTCTATATTAATTTCTATATACTTGGACACATTTTCTATATTGCTCGACAACTCAAGGCTTGGTTTTGTTTGTTGGTTTGTTTTGTCCTTAGCGTGAAAATATGATAACTGCTTCAGTCGAAATGGTAGGAGCTGTTTGCAGGCATCTTTCTTGGTCAGCGTACCTCTATCACTTGAAACATTTCATACACGTCTTGCAAACTGGACAGATCAATCAAAAACTGGGTGTCAGGTACAGTAAATGTCAATGTTAAGATTTAGGCTTTAATCCTATGTACCCTTATGTAGGACTAGAGATGTAAAATTTCTAGAAATTTTGAAGCCATGGGGAAAAAACATTTGGAGAAGTAAATATATGAACACCTTGTCTTAAACATTTTATTAATCATGCTAAAATAAAACATTCCATAATCTATTTTTTCTTCACTTTTTTCATTTTTTCGGGAAAAAATGGGGGAAATGTTTTTTTCCTTAATTTTTCTGGGTTTTCTCTGGGTCTTAACATCTCTAGTTAAATACCGAGCCCTTCGGCTCTTGCCAAAGGCTTTTGATTTTGTCAATGCTGGGCGCCTTCAGTACTTACAACAGGAGGGAAGACCAGCCTGAGTTTGGATCCATCAGGCATCATCCACACCCTTTTCTCACTGAGCTCCTTAAATATTCAGAAAAAGTCGACCCTTTCTTTGCATCATGGCCATTGCCCACACTGTATTTTGCCTCGGGTCCCTTCCCATGGTATCCTTTTCCCTGCATTTCTGGAATCAAATGATTAGATTAAATTGTGTTAAGTAGGTTGTCCCATGCAGTGAATGAGCTTAACTCTCATTCTGCTTGATTAGTTTTTTTTTAAAAAAATTGAACAATTGTATACCTGCACAATACTTGAACCGTAGGATTGTGCACAGACGCAAACAGCAGTAAACATCCCACAAACAGGGAAGAAAGGACATGATCAGCTGTGCAAGATTTTGGTTCACTCATTAATTGAGGATAGTTTTCACTACAGCAGTGGCTAAACTCTTCCTTGCTGATGCAGTGTGTAGGCGCAAGTTATATAGGTGTTAGTTAAACCTTAATTTCAGTTATGTTTCCAGTAAGTGTGCAATATAGACAAGACCAATGAATTCTGCTGAAAAGTATGAAGTGGTGTTCTATTTCCTTTAGTCCAGCCTTTAGCAATTTGTTTTAAAAGCTTGAAAATTCTTAATTTAAGCACCTTTTTTACTTCTTCCTTAATCTCTTTGACAGTGTGCTAGTTATGGTTCTGGAGGCTTTTCATTTTGACCATGAAACTCTTGAAAAGCGGCTTGAGATGATTCAAAAGGAAGGTAAGTTTCTAATTTCTCATCTGATGGAGTGGGCTGTATGCAGCCCATGGAAGTTTATTCTTGCCATAATAAATTTTGGTAGATGCCACAAGAACTGCTCTGTTTTGCTACAACAGATTAACATCCCTGCTTCTCTAGGATCTGTTTCTAATGTTTCCTCTTTGCCCAGGCATATGGCGGCACATCCTAATTACCCACATGTTTAGTTTTTAATCAGTTTTTAATGCTTTGTGTGTATGTTCTGTGTTTTAGAGTTTTAAATTTTGTATACTTGTTTTTACCTCAATTTTAGAATTTCTGTAAACCACCCAGAGAGTTTGGGAGGCTATGGGAGCGGTATATAAGGGTAATAAATAAATAAATAAATAATGCATCACCATCATAGAAAAAATAACAGAAACTTGTATGACGACTATGTTTGTACTGCACGACCAATTGTTTCTTTACGCCTTTTTTTGGCCTCTACTTACTTTGTAAAGTTTAAACAGATTGCTAGTTTAGAATGTCTACTTAAAACCCCAGTCCTAAACCTATGTGGAGTTTTGGGTTAAGAAGAGCCAGCTCAACTTATTTTCTCACTCCAAGGAGATGTGCTGCACGATCTGTGCAATATTGTGAGGGAACCTTGGCGCTCAACTGGTGAATTGTACACAGCGGTGTGCAGTCTTCTGAGTTGCTCCCAGCATCTTCTGGGTCATTCATTGCAGAGGACTCTGGCCGCTTGGATTGCTTTTGCAGTTTAATACTTTTATTTATTATTGCATTTATATCCCGCCTTTTTTCCTCTTGCAAGGAACACAAGGCAGCATACATGATCCTCCTAAGTGCAGAACTCCTTTTGGTGTAGGGGCAGAGGATCTCCCACCCAGCTCTCTGCAGGGCACGTGATGTCAGTGGGCATGGCCATGCCCGCCTGGCCCAAGCTTCGCTGCGCATGGGTTTCTCCAATTAGGGAAGCCCCGCGTGCAGCAAAGCTGAGCCCTCCAAAATGGGGGAAAGCTCTCCAAAACAGCCCATTGAGGGGACTGAGCATGCTCAGTGACCACAGAATGCTTGACTGATCATGGGGTGGGGTGGCATGGACAGAAAACCCAGATAGGGGGAATGGAATGTTCTGGAAGAAGCTGTGGTTGGCTGGACCTTTGCTTTGGCCTACAGCCAAGCCTTTTCTTTCTGGTTTGCACAGCTGATGCAGAAGCCACGGAGGTCGAGCCTGAAGTGGAGTGTGAAGCTATGGAGGTGGAACTTAGTGATGGAGAAGAAGGCCAAGAAAACAGCAAGGACCTTTCTGAGGATGTCCATGAAGAGAAGGAGCCTGGTGCAGCTCAGCCTGATCAGTCTGCTAATGAAGAAGCTGAGGACTCCCAGAAAGCTGCAAAACCAATTTCCTTCCTGCCCAAGAATAAGGAAGAATTGGAGTATTTGATTAAGCACATTCAAGAAACAGTAACGGGCAATATCTTACCAAAGTTGCACAGGTGCCTCATTGCAAAGGTGCATTTCTAATTCTTCTTCATTATTATTATTTTTTAAAAAAGGATCTTCAGTATATCTTTTCTAGTTTGTCCCTGCAACACTAAGTCACCACTCATAGGTGCTGGGGCCCTTCCTCACTGAGAGCCCTGTTTGCCCTCCATGTGGGGATTTAGGGATGCAGGAAGAGGAAGGCTCAAACCCTCTATTCCGTTGTGTGCCCTGCGGCCCGAGAGTGCCAAGTGGCCGTGCGACAGGCTGGGTGCTGGGTCCTGATGCTGTGCCATTATTGATTGAACTCTGCTCTGCAAACTTCTCCAAGGGAGAAGTCCCTCCCCTCCCCTCCAAGGAGGTCGGGGCGATAGACGTTGACCTCCCTCTCGCTCCATTTTATCCTTACAACTGTTAGGCTGAGAGCAAGAGTGATTGGCCCGAGGTCATCCAGTGATTTCATAGCTGAATGAGGATTTGAATCTAGGTCTGTCTTGTCCTCCAGGTCCAGCACTCTAAGCACTACAGCACGTTAGCTCTGGTGCAGCATTTCTGTCTGCCAGTAGGTGTAAGAATGGGATCTAACCACAGTTGACAGTCAGAATTGCTATGGAGAAATTTTGGGGAGGGACTGTGGCTCAGTGGCAGAGCATCTGCTTTGCATGCTGAAAGTCCCAGGTTCAATCCGCGGCATCTCCAGGTAAGGCAAGGAAAAACTCCTGCCTGAAACCCTGGAGAGCTGCTGCCAGTCATTGCTGACAATACTGGGCTAGATGGACCAGTGGCCTGGCTCAGTATAAGGCAGCTTCCTTTGTTCCTAGGATTTTTCTCTGTACCTTACAGGTAAAGAGAGATGAAGAGCACAAGCTTGTGAAATCCAAGGTTGTGAATGACGAAGAGGTGGTCCGGGTACCCCTAGCTTTTGCAATGGTCAAGCTGATGCAGACTCTTCCGCAGAACGTCATGGAGGGGAATTTGCCAAGGTACAGTTCTTTGCAGTGAATCTGTTCAGTGTAAGTCGGCCTTTCCCACTGTGGGACCCTCCAGATGGTTTGGACTGCAACTCCCATCAGCCCCAACTAGCATGACCAGTGATTGGGGATTATGGGAGTTTAGTCCAAAAGATCTGGAGGGCGCCAAATTGGGCAAGACTGGTGTAAATTGTCTGGAAATGAAGAAGATCAATGTAGTATAAGTCTGTTGTTGGAGTGGTCTGGAACAGCAATGCTTCCCATTTAAGCCTGGGTTCAGTTCTCCTCCATTTCACTCTTTTTGGTGATTTTTGTCTCTCTTTGGTTCTAGCATTCTCCTGAGAGTCTGCTCTCTTTTGAGGAACAGAGCACAGGAAATCCGAGACATTGCACGTAACACCCTGATGAAAATAATGGAGGCTTTGGGAGCCCAATACCTACAATATGTCTTAAAAGAGATGCACTCAATCCTCGTCCACGGGTACCAGGTAAAGCTCTGGCTTTCTTCCTCCCCCTCCCCCTCCTCCTCACTTCTGATTAGATAAGAGGAGGAGGAGTTCATGGCCTGAGTGGCTTTCAGCTGCAAGGTCCTCCTCCTTGCCTCAGAGGTCCCAGTGAGCTCTGCTGCCTAGTAAGTGATGGCCAAAGGGAAGACAAATACAGGAAATTAATCCGGGCACTTTATGGGTACCATGTGCATTTCTATGTGGCGAGAGGCCTTTTGAAAGCTGCTTTGAGAGCCACTTGGGGCTATAAAGTGCGATGTTACGTATACTAAAGAAATAAGAACTGTAACTTGCCAGCCAGGGAGCCAGACACTGGGGTGCTCTCGGCTCTTTTGAAGAATAGCGCAAACAGGGTATAGCCGTGATGCTCAAACTGTGCAAATGGAAGTGTGTAGTTTGAGGATGGGGTCAGGGGTTCCTTTTTTCATTTGTCTTCCGAATGCTAGCCCCGACCGGCTCACCTTTGCACACAGGTGCAGGGTGCATTCACACAACTATATGCAAGGCTCTCTGCATCTTTTGCTGTGCAAGATACGGGTTCCGGGCGGGGGGGCATGGAAGGCAAAATAAGCTTAGAAGTTGGCCTCAAGCTCCAAGTTTGAGAAATGCTGGATTACAGTGGTGGCCAAAATTTTGGGCACTTTTTGAAATTTTCATGTTTTGCAACTTTGCATGCTTATAGAAAGTGTTCCGTTTCATGAAATTCAAATGTTTATATATCAATTGAAAGAGAATTTAATGCTGAATTCAATACAAAAAACAGAATGCAAATATCTGCAGTACAAAAAAAGGTTATGCTTACTTTAGTCTAAAAAGAAACAGGTGTGATTGAGTGAAGAAGCGGATTGGAATTGCAAACTGTGCTGGCCAATCACAATCCTTGTTCTGGGGACCAATCACATGGCAGTAGCTGTGATACATCATGTTTCAAGTTGGGGAAAGTCAGTTTTGCTGTTTGTTCTGTAACTGAAGTGCAATTGGAGATTGTGTGAATATTAAGTATTTCTCAAATTAAAAGTGTACGTACGTACATCATAAATAGAGCAATGGCACCAAAGGAAAGAGTTGATTGGACACCCAGGAAAAGAAGCAGGATTGTTGTATTACGTGAATCAGGTCTTTCAATTGATATATAAACATTTGAATTTTATGAAACAGAACATTTTCTATAAGCATGCAAAGTTGCAACACATGAAAATTCCAAAAAGTGTCCTCAATTTTGGCCACCACTGTATATAGAAGAACGGTGAAGGGTGTTGTTGGGGTGGGGGCTGGATTGACCCCTTGGTGGGCTGGATGATATCAGATGTGCCAATCGCCATTTCCCACTGTGGCAAATGCCAGCTACATTGGGAGAGCGACCAACGGGGATCTCCAGAGCAGCTGCTCATCCTCCGGGTTGCTCTGAGGCTTCTCTCAGAGTGAACTGGTGGGCAGCCAGGCTCTCTGAAGAGCAGATCTGGCCAGAGAGCCAGCCAGGCATTTGGGGAAGCAACAGCGAGGTGGGGAGGCACTGCTGATGCGCCAATAGTGACAGTGGGGGAGGAGATGTGGCATGTGGCAGCATGCATGTGCTCTCCTGCTTCAGGCAGTGGGAGAGCTCTTGCCAATCCTGTCCTGTTTTCAGTTAGTCATGCAGTAGTGTCGGCTTCTTCTACTCTTGTAGGTCCATGTGTTGACTTTCACTGTCCATCTCTTGCTGAAGAGCCTCGCTGGTATTCAGCTTAAAGTCGGGGATTTGGATCCCTGTGTAGAACTGATGATTGAGGTAAGTTCTTTGTAAGGGAAGGTCCTCCATGTGGAAAGTGCCAAGTGCAAAATGAGTTTGTTTCAGAGGTGCTGCTGCAGCCTTGAACTGAGTGTCTACCTGCACGGGGAGGGCATGGCTCTTGATTGGGTAATACCACAGGCAAAGCTGCCATCTTCATGAAGGAGCCATTGTTGTAGGACGGGAAAAGAGCAAGTGGAGCATTCTGTACTCTGCAGCTTGACTTCCGCAGTCTCAGGATTCACTGCTTGTGTTGTGTGGAACCCCTGATGCATTCATTCTGAGGGGGATAGATGTGTCTGCCTTCCAAAAGGACACTCCTAATCTTTGCGCATGAGCTAAACAAAGAAACGGGTTTTGGTATGTCAGATGGTCCCCTTCCTTTTCATCAGTTACACATTGATGGAATCTGTTGTTTCTACAAGCGGAAGATGGGTCGATAAAAGAATTGAAACTTTTGGTGATAATGTCTGAAATAACAGTGATCGCATCTACAATAAGCTTGTGCCATAAATGAATTCATTAGCATTTAAGGTACCACAGGACCTTTTCTTTTCCTATAGCAGACTAACCAGGCCGCCCCTCTGGAAATTATGTCAGGAAGGAAGTGACTGTTGCTCTGCTATTTCTTATTCTTACACTGCCCTTGTTACTCTCCTATATTCTGAAAAGATTTTCAACCATGAACTCTTTGGAGAAGTTGCTGAGGAGAAGGAAGTGAAAGGCATAATATCCAAAGTCATGGAGGCCCGCAGAAGCAAGAGTTATGATTCTTATGAAATCCTTGCCAAATATGTAGGAAAGGACCAAGTGACTAAGCTTATTCTTCCTTTGAAAGAGGTAAGAAGGTAGAATTAATTTTCTTGGGATCCCAGAGTAAGTTTTGGGTGTAGTGTGTTGCCATGAAATCTGGTCCTTTTGGGGCTCGGAGTTCCGTGGCACACCCCACTAGGCATGCAGTTCTGCAGGTTTTCCCTGAGCTTTGAGGACTTCTTATATATTTTGTGTATGTTTGTTTCAGCCATAATTTACACAAATAGAAATGTGCACAAATTGCATCTGAAATTTGTGCAAATTGCAGTCATAATTTGTGCAAATTTGTGCAAATTGTGACTGTAATTTGCGCAAATTAAGAAACATTGAAAAAACGCTACCTGGCCCGACTCGGGCCAGTTAGCAGAAGATGGAAAGAAGTCAGTGTGTGTGTGTGTGTGTGTGTGTGTGTGTGTGTGAAAGAGAGAGAGCCAATGAAAGCTTGTAGAGCTCCATTCCCACAAACGGATGCCTCCGGCATCCCTAGATATATGTATGTGTATTTATCTCACTTCTATCCCATATATATAGTAATATGAAGGCAGATGTGGTGTTTCGACATAGCATTGAAGGAAGCATAATAATGTGTCCTCTGTGCACATGTTGCAACAGCCAGGAAAGCAGAGTGCTGGTGCTGGTGGGGAGCTTTGCCTTTCTCATAGCAGCCCCCTACAATCTAAAAAGGAACTCCTTACCAGGATTTCAGTTTTAAGGTGCTTTTTGTGATTTTGACTTGTAGATTTTGGAGAATACCACAAGCCTAAAGTTGTCTCGGAAGGTGCACGAAACTTTACGCCGCATTGTGTCTGGACTGATAATGAACGCAGCAATGACTGCAGAATCTATTCTTCTGCTCAGCCATGGCTTGATTAGCGAAAATCTACCATTGCTAACAGAGAAAGCAAAGTAAGTTTTATAGGAAGTTAAACTACAGTTAAAGCCACAGTTTCTTTTCTTTTGTTTGCTAGAACTGCTGTTTGGAAGGCAATTAGCTACTTTTAAAAATGAAAGCAGTAACCATAAATAACCATAAATGTAAATTTATGGCGCATCCCTCAGGAGGAGATTGGATAGTTTAAAAGCAGAAGCGAATGCTTCCAGAGTTCTCCATTATGTCTGGACTTGTGGGAATTCAGGTTAGTTTAAACTGTGGTTAGTTAAAACAAGCCAAGATCAAACTATGTTTTATGATGTTGGCTTGTCCACAGAACCCCAATTCCCTGAGTTTGGATGCAATGGGGAGCTGTGGTTAGTTTAAAAGTGTAAGTGGATGCCAAAGGAAGAGAAGGGAGGGGAAGCACATGTGTTTGAGGCTCCTGTAGGCTTGTTTATGTAAAACTAACCCATTCTGGACTGTTATATCTGAACTGGCCCAAATCAGAATGGAATCATATGCTCAAACATTCATTGAGGGTCAGAGTTGTCCCTCCATCATAACCAGTTAACCAAACCATTTAATCCAGTGTCATTTCATTAAAGTCACTGGAATTACTTCAAAGTAAGTGGCTTGACTTCATTCTTAGGCACTCGTGAAGATTTGATTCTGTTTCCCCCCCCCTTCTTTGCTCCGCGTGGTGTCTGTGCTTCGCCCAGAAGAACTGTCTGCTGAGGCCTTAATTCTAGTTCTAACTTTCCCCTTCCATAACACTTTGCAGAACGAAAGCTCCGGCTCCTCCAGATCCTCGTTTGCAACCAGCGAGCTGCCTCTTGCTTCCGCCTACTCCAGTTCGAGGAGGGCAAAAAGCTCCTGTGAGCAGAAAGACCAACATGCACATCTTGGTGGAATCTGGGCTACGGGTAAGAAATTCTTTGAACATTAAAAAAAGAAAAGAAACCAAAACGTCTTTCTTTATGCTCCAGTTTAGGAATATCACAAAACTAATATGTTCTCATTCATCTCATGGTTCTTTTCTCATCCAACCTGATGGAGGTCTGGCAATGGGCAGCATTATGCTAAACAACGAAGACAAGTTCCCAAAGAACTAGTTCAACTGAAACACTAAGAACGTCAGAAGAGCCCTGCTGGATCAAACCAAGGGTCCGTCTAGTCCAGCATTCTGTTCACACAGTGGCCAGCCATTGGAACAGCACCCTTCCGCCCATGTCCCCCAGAAACTCATGCATATAGGCTTACTGGCTCTGGTACTGGAGGTCGCACCTAGCCATCAGGACTAGTAGCCATAGGTAGCCTTCTCCTCCTGGAATTTATCCAACCCCCTTTTAAAGCCATCCAAATTGGTGGCCATCACTACATCTCGTGGTAGTGAATTCCATAGTACAAGTACAAGGAACTAACCACAATACACTGGACTAATTACTAAGTTCTTTTATACACAATTGATAATTGATAATTAGATTTTCAACCAACGATATCAGAAAAGGTGTTACCGAACCATTTCATTACACATTTTACAAAAGGGTTATGCCAAATACTCTCCGGTTCGGTCTAGACGACTACAAGTAGTTAGATATTTTTTTTAATGATACAGTTTTTAAATTCTGCTTTTAAACAACATAACAACAGAACCCCAGTGAAATTCCATTTCGAATGGGAAGTCTTCCTCAGGTATTACAATAGATCATCATCATAACTTTATTGTGCTAGCCGAAGGCCATGACAAATACATCCATAGAAAAGCATACAACTATAAAAGTACACAATAGTTTAAAATAACCAAGAGAACCAAACAAACAACTTTAAATTTACTATGACTAAAGCTCTCATTTCGCTCAGCACTCTGAGTCTCTGTGGCAGTTTATAGCAATTTTATCTAGTTCTCTCTTCCCAATCTTTTTCGCTGCCAGTGCAAACAGGGCCACTTTATGAGTGACATAACTGTTGGTGTCGCTAAGGAGGAAGAGAACTGTTTCTGCTTGGGCATTCATGCCTCCATATGTCAGCAGCGGTTTCAAGAGTCTCTCTCTTGGGTCCCTATACAGAGGGCAAGTTAACATATAGTGTGTTATGTCTTCCACTTGTTGTTGACCACAGATACATAATCTCGATTCAAATGGTACCTTGTGGTAGCGTCCATCCAGCACTGCAGTTGGCATCACTTGAAACCTCAATTCAATGAAAGCATTTCTCAGGGGCAGTGGCCTCAATTTGGACAGATAACGTGCTCTATAGCGTTCTGTTTTTAGAAGAGGGAACCACCGAGAGAATTTAGAATTTTTAATAAGTTGCAGGTCCCTCCTGGAATCTATCCAAAAACACCAATCCCTTAGTTGCTTCTTCTCCATGCCTAGAGCAAACTTCAATTCAGGGAGATGATAACTATGCAGGAGCTTTTGGAATATTGCCGTCCAATGACAATTGTTTTCCATTTCTAGAAAACACTTGGTAGGAAGACGCTCATTTTGCAAGATGGCGATTCGTTTAAAATATTTTAACTGAGCACTCTCAATTCTTGCCCTAACTGAAGGACTACCAGCTTCTGCGCGCAAGAAAGGTGCAGGGGTACCAGATGGAAGAGAGAAAAGTTTTCGAAGGAAGTTGTTCTGCACAATCTCCAAGGCGCTTTGGTCATGGTGTTGTCAGACCCCCAGATTTCAGACCCATAAATCAGCTGTGTTATTACTTTGGTGTTAAAGATTTTTAGTGCAGGTTCGATCAACTGTCCCCCTTTATTATAATAAAACTTCATTAGAGCCCCCATAGTTTCTTGTGCTTTCAATTTCGCTGCCTCCCTGTGCCCTTTTCACAGAGGGACTCACTAAAGAGAATGCCCAGATATCTAAATGAGCGAACCTGGTCAATGACCTGTTGGTCCAAAGTCCATCTGTGTGTAGGTCTGCAGCTGCCGAAGACCATTATCTTTGTCTTAGTATAGTTTATTACCAGGCTTTCAGATTTGCAATAAGAGCTGAGAGTACCTAAAAGCTTTTTCAGGCCCAAACGCAAGAGAGATAAGTGCTATGTCGTCTGCATACATCAGAGTAAAGATCTTTCTGTTCATGATTACTGGGGAAGGGAGTTTACTTGGGCTAACTGTGACACTAGGTCATTAACATAGATGTTGAAGAGGGAGGAGGCCAGGAGACAAATTACAATAGATCTAACTCGTGAGTTTATATACAGTAAAAAAATTTACAAGCTGATATTGTTGAAAGAACAATTTAACCTTAGACAACTGTGTCCTGTCATTTGCCAAGCAGTAAAGGCAAAATTAGCCTGTTTTTAATGGCATAGAAGTGAGATTAATCCTCAGTTTCAAATGTAATAGCTGTTTGCCTAAATTTGAGCAACAATACTATATCAAAGGATTACAATGGATTTTCACCTTATCTCTTCCGCTCACCCTTTCCAGGAGGTTACTACTCCTTTTACCAGTTCCCTCGGCTCAGCAGTCCTAAATTACAGGCTGAGTACAGCTATATTAAAGATGTAGAACCCTTTAACAAAAGGATCGGGAATGTGCAGACACTCCTTTGTCCCCTCACATGCTTTTGGTTCCTTTCTTTACTTCCAGATTAGTGGCAAACCATGGTCTGCTCTTATATCTGAACTTGGCAAACTGGTTTGTGCAAACCATGGTCTGTCCAGTTTGAATAGCAGCAAGAAAATTAGAGCACGCAGAAGGAATATTTGGGGGTGCAGAGCAGTGGAAGGGAAGTATGCGAGCACAGGATTTGTGCATTTAGCACTAAAACGTGGTTTGGCATTGTGGTTGTGGAGATGCAGTGCTTTATAGCTCATTCCTCCCAGTGGAACGACAGGACGTTTTTCTAGATAGACAGAGAAGACTGAGTGAGCAGTGTGGGGCTGCAGTTCAGGAGTGGGATGGGGGAAGAATATTTCTCTATATCCAGTTAACTTCTGACTTTTTTGCTTGCTTGTACTCTCACCTGTTAATATCAATGGCGCATTTCCAAGGTGTTCATGAAATTACTTACCATGTTAAATAATGTCTGTGGTCTTTGATTGTTACCCCCTGAGGTTGCCCTTGTTTTCATGTAAACCATCTGTTGTATTTCAGAACAAGGATCCCTTTTTATGTGCCATTAACGCCTAGGACTTTTTTCCCTCCTCCAGCTGCTGCACATGAGCCTGAAGAGGTCCAAAATAAATTCTTCAGATGAGCATGTTTTAGAAATGTTGGATCCTTTTGTAGAGCTGCTTATCAACTGCCTTCAGTCTACAGATGTTAAGGTGGGTTTCTGAGCAGTGTGCAACAGCTCTTCTCCAGTGCAGACAGATCACAAAGTTCAGTCTGCATCAGAGTTCTTTATGCTGCCCCTAAGACAAATAAAGGAACTATGAAAGCATCCACTTTTCACATACTGTTACTTGGTACCCAGGGTAGGTAATTAAGACCCCTTAGTGTACCTTAAGTTTGTATCAAGTGTATGTTTCCAGCTGCAGAGAAAGGATTTAAAGGCATTATTGCTCACCATTGGGTAACCACAGTTGCTCTTCATATAACTGGAATTAAGAGAGCTTCCTGTGTTGAGACTTTTACTGGTTCTTTAGGGACACTCCAGTGTAAAATACATGCAGTGCGCATGAGCTTGCAAGTAGCTGATTTTCCTGGACTATCGACATAAGAAAATGGTGATTAGGGAAGGATTAGACCCTGCTTCTGTGTATATTGTGGAAATCCATCCATTTAAATGCATATGCATCATTCACATTTGATGTACTGCCACAAGTCCTTTGGTCTTGGAAAAAGTAGAAGTGTGAATTGTCACTCAGACAGCATGACTTTAAAGCACATTTTGGCATCTCTTGTTATAACAGTTCAGCACCAGATTGCTCTGTGATCCGCATGTATTTCTTTCCATGTGTTATAATTGCAGTATTGACTATCAGAGGTTCAAAGCCAAAGCATGGTAATATAGGTGTCCCACATGAGATAGAAAAAATGTTCAGTAGTTCCATTTGGGGGATTTCTGGGTGTTACCAAATATTCCCATGATCTACATAGGTGGTGGTTGTTTCTTTCCCAGGTGACCACAGGCGCTCTTCAGTCTCTTCTCTGGGTTTTAAAGTTTCCGCTACCTGCAGTAGATAAGAATATAGAACAGCTAACCAAGCAGCTTTTCCTTCTGCTGAAGGAGTTTGCCAAACCAGGAGCAGCAAAAGGCCAGAATTTTCATTTGGTGGTAAATTGTTTCAAAGTAAGTCTTAACCCAAAGAACAGCTCAGTGCTGACCCTTTGTCTGCCTGTGTAACTTGGCATTTAGTGTGATATTCTCTGTCTCCTTGAGATTTGCATGTGTTAACAAATGTTTTAAAAATGCACTTGCTAGGCAGTTTTTCTTGACTCTTATCCCTGCCTTGGTCTCAAGAATCGTTCCCAGCATTAGCTCACTTTAAGTCCGCCACAGATATTTGGGCCTGCGCAGCTGCCTAATTAGTAAGGCAAAGGGAGTGGATGGAGAAGACCCATGCTCTTGAATGGCCCGGCCATATTACCAGTGCTATGGGGAGTCTGTGACACTGCAGAAATACTTTTATTTTTCCTTGGTAGCAAAAGAAGGTAGTCATGAAGAAACTTGCCGCTCACCAGTATTTACAGTTTCAAAAGACAATTATTTACAAACCTTGTACATCACATAATTCTAAAGAGCCAGCATGGTTCACAATAAATTACATTATACTATCTTAAAACTGTCAGTTAGAACCATATATTGTAAAAGCTTCAGTAAATAAAAGGCCACAGAGGAATGGTTTAAAGCCTTTCATCCCCACCCCCACTACCAAATGGTCTACATAGATTTAACCATAGATTCCAAGTGTTCCATAAGGCTGAGGCCACCAAAGAACAAGGCTGGCTGATCTCCATCAGTCTGATCATTACTCAGGAGAACATTGAGTAGAGCCTTATCCAAAGGACTCAAAATGCAATCCTTTGACATAAGTGCCTTTGTGTAAAATGGGGCTTTTTCCTAGTAAGTGTGTTTAGGATTGCAGGCCTAATGGGTGGAGAGGTGATGGCCATGCACCCCTATAGAGAGCCCCAAAACATGTCCTGAGAACTTGGGATCTAGTAAAACATTCTGCAATATTCATATTCATTCTAAATTTTAATTTTCAGTGTGTAACTCTGCTTGTAAGGAATGCGAAGAGTCATATAACAGACAAACAACTGCAAGTATTGCTTGGATATGCTGAAGAAGATATCTATGACTCGTTACGGCAAGCCACAGCCTTTGGCCTCTTAAAGGTATTGCACCGTAACAAACGGCCTTCTAAGGATTACGTCTTCAAACTGAAACAAAGCTCCCTGTTTTTCATATGAAAGATTAAGGTGTATACAAAATTGATTATTTTGCTTATTGTGTCTAAAGAAAGCTTGCATGTGTTTACTTTCTAAGGGTTATCTTGAGGGATTGACATTCTCTGGTCTTCAGGATCCTATCTATCAAAACATTTGGATTCTGCCTTTCCATCCTGAAAATACTAGCCTCAAAACCCACAAAAAGCACAATCGATAAAAACCATTAAAACAAAACCAAGAATAAGTAACAGCAGCAATAATAAATGGAATGAGCTTCCTACTGAAAGGCATGTCTGACTTTCAAATTGTTTTCAGCTGGGACAAGGTACAAAGAAGGATGGAGATCTCTCACAAGAGAACGGCTTATAAACGTCACTGTTATCCCTTCCAGCACAGGCATTTTAGATGTGACTGTGAATGCTGCCTTATACTGTGTGTTATACTGATGTGTCTGCTTAAAAATGAAAGCTTTTCTCTCTCAGTTTTACCTCTGACAGCCAATGGGGTGGTTTGCACAACACGGCCAGCTCATTGTGGGTTATTTAACCACGAGGAGCTGTGGAGTGTGCTGCCATCGTTTTCAATGTGCAATGGCTGTTGTGGGTTATTTGAGGGTTAAGCAACTCTTGTATAACCTTTGATTATTAGAAGAAGGATATGTGAGGGTTGTTTAACCTTCACATTCCCCTGATGTCCAGGTTTGCACAAAACAGCGCAATCCCAGATTGCCCCAATCGGGGGTTGCATATTGAAAATGACGGCTACATGCACCATGGTACAGCATGTGTTAATCCTCAGTGACCTGGCAGTGTAGTGTGAAGAAGGTCCTAGTGTATGTTCTGGATATAGAAGCATGCACAGCTCCTCTACAAAGCACGTAGTCCTGATTTTCTCAGATAAATTTTAAGATTTAAAAAGAGAAAGATTATGTATACGGGAATACAAATACTTGTTAATTCACTGCAAGCCAGTTTTACTTGGTACCATCTAGTGGGGCAGGCACTGGGGTGCTCTCCATCTCGCTGCATTGGAGGTAGGATCTTTTTAAATTGAAGGCTAGGCCTCCCGGTTCCTCCTTGAGGCCATTTTTCCCCGCCTCCGCAGCATTTGGAAGCAGGTTGTTTGCTGGATCTGCTCATTAGAGCAGATGTGAAAGAAGGACAGATGGCTGTCCAGCCTCTACTGAAATGCCTCCCTCAGAGTAGAACCCACCACCTCCCTCGAAGATCTGCCCCACTGCTGAGCAGCTCTGTCTTGTAGTTCTACTGGGCATTGAGTTAGGGCTAGGACATATGAAGGAGAGGTTATTTCACCTTGGACAGTGGTTTCTGGTCTTGGGAAGGAGTGGGTGGTGCCTCCTAACCTTTGGGCGGGTTTTCTTCAATGAAAAAAGTTCCTGCTTCCTAATGGGCATAGCTGAGAGCACCTCTAGTATCTGGAGCACAGTCTGCCAAACAAGCCGAAGAAGAATTCACGGGTAAGGAGAATTCTGTTTTGAGTTCAGTGAGCGCAGAGCAAAATCACCAAGACTCAGGTTTGTATTTCATTCTCTCTCTCTTTCAGGCTATTTTATCCAGAAAACTGATCGTTCCAGAAATCGATGGTGTCATGCAGAAGGTTGCAAACTTTGCCATCACAGGCCAAAGTGAGCAAGTTCGAATCCAGTGCAGACAGGTTTGTAGAAATGAACGAGGTCTCTTCCCCCCTTCCCTCATGGTCCCTTTGTCATTACAACTGTTTCTGTCAGCTCCTATTTTATCAATAGTAAGCCTGGCAGCAGCCCAGCTGCATCCCAAGTAATGTTCCACGTCCGTTGTCATGACTCAGTTGCTACTGAAACCAATGAAGATGCTCTGTTCAGTTTTGGGTCCAATTAATGGACATGATTCTCCGCCCTGCCACATTGTTCTGATGTAGATAGCTCTGCAGAAGGCGGCTCTGTCTTTGGCAATAAGCCCTTTGTAAGTTTAAGCCGTATTTAGTCATTTAAGTTTCTAACAAATTGTTCCCTGTTTACTTTCTCCCACCACAGATATACCTGAAATATATTCTTGATTATCCCCTTGGTAAAAAGCTGAAAGCTAATCTTGAGTATATCTTCGCCCAGCTCAAGTAAGTGCCTAGAGAATCATTGGGAGCAGGGGGAGGAAAGCCAGCATTTTCCCCTCTGATCTGGCCACAGGCTCTTTGCGGAAAGAGGGCCAGGTGGGGCCAAGAGCCCAACATAAAACCTCAGTGGTGCATTTGAGGCAAAGGAGAACACACAGACACTGCATATTCTCCCCCCCCCAAAGTGGGTTTTGAATTGTTTTTCATATTTGCACTAACTTTTTGGCTTGTGTATGAACCAAAACTCACGTCAGAGACACAGGGAGCTGCCTGCTAGCTAGCTAGCGCTGTTCTCCTTCCTCATCTAGCTCAGCCTTCCCTAACCTCCAAATGTGTTGGATTACAGCACTGAGCATTCCCAGCCAGGATGGCCAATTGCTATGCCAGCTAGGACTTGCCAGGCCAGCCAGGCCAACACCTCTTGGGGGGCGCCAACCTGGGGAAGGCTGATGTAGCCTCGTACTCACTCTTTTTCATCGAGCTCTGTGCTGCCTGTTCTGACTGGCAGTGGCTCTGCGGGCACCCAGGCAGAGATCCTTCCCATCACCTCTGATTTGCCAAGGATTAAACCTTGGGTCTTCTGCACGTGCAGCATATGCTCTACGACTGAGCCAGTGGAGGCTGGTGAGTCCAATATCATTGAGTGGTGAATCCGCTCCGAGCTTCAGTCAAAACCCATCAGAACTGTTTGGAGCTATCCAAGGTGCAGAAGCACCTTGGAAAGCGTCTTTAGAGTTCTGACTGAAACCTGGTGTGAGTTCATAGCCCCACTGACATTGGAGCCACCAACCTCCACTGGACTGAACTGTGGTCCCTCCTAAACCTTGTAAAGACTTCCACAAGTGCTTGAATCTGTACACTGTGAGTTGTGCCATTAAAACATTTGGTGGTGTACAGGATAAGTGTCTTGTGGCTTTGTTCCCTCCAGCCCATTTATATATCTCCACGGTGTGTATGTTTCTCTTGAAATACGTGAGGCAGCTTGGCACTAGCTAGAACCAAGACCTTCCTAGCTTTTCTAGCTGTTTATTGGTTGAAGGGAAGAGAAGGGGAAGGTTTGCAGGCAGCTGACTCCAAAAGAGTTCTTGTGCCAGTAAAAGTTGCTTGAAGGAAGAGAGACTTTCCAGGTAAATAAACACCAATGCATGAGGAGAGAAAGCACTCCATGTCTAAATTTCTGTCAATTTTTGAAGATACTGACCATTATTTTTTCCGTAGTTATGAATATGAGACCGGAAGAGAGTCTGCTTTGGAAATGATTGCTTACCTCTTTGAAACTTTCCCTCAGGTAATGTCTAATTGCATCACAAACCTAGTGCTCTTTCTGGGTTTTTTTTCAACTTGAACCCAGAATGTTGGCATTTAATGGAAGGTTTCACATAAGGCCACACAAGACTAGCTTTCATTGAAACTTGGCTGGACGTCTGAAAAACCGTGCATGGAATCAGGTTGTAAGCAAGCGCTGGGCAGCTGTTTACATATAGCAGCTTTCTCCAACATAGCAGCCCCAGAAGTGTTGGGCTACAGCTCCCATAATCCCCAGACAGCATTACCCTTGGCTGTCCTATCTGGGGATTATTGGACTTGTAGTTCACACATCTGGAGAGTGCTGAATCAGGAAGGCTGCTATACAACTTCCTCAGTGTGTGCCTATCAGTAAGATGGCCTGAAGCAAAGGCTGGGGAAAGCAAAAGAAATAATTACATACAGATTATTCTGGTTGTTTTGACATGGACCTTGCTTTCATTCATGTATGCTGGTGGGGAAACCAAAGAGATGGATCAAACTCTTAAAACCATCTAGAAGTGCCATTTTTATTGGTAGAAAAGCAGCATACTGAGCAAATAAATAAAATGCACTCTTCGTGTGTGGTTTACAGGGGGGAAATATCCCCAAGGTGAAAAAAAACCCTTCCTTCTAGAGATTGCCAATTAACAACTGGCTGATTTTGTCTTTTTCCTCCCTTCCTTCTTCAGGGTTTATTGCATGAGTTTTGTGGGCTATTCTTTGTTCCATTGTGTATGATGGTAGTAAACGATGACTCTGCAAAGTGCAAAAAGATGGCAGCCCTGGCGATCAAAAGTCTCCTCAGTAAGATTAACCCTTCAAATCGAGACCTGATGTTTTCCCTGCTTACCTCATGGTTCAAGAGTGAAAAGGTACCACTTATGGCAGTAGTTTGAGTCGTCATTGACAGTGGGCTTTTGTTAGCTGAACGGAGACAATGAGGGAATGTCAAGGGGTAAATCTTTTTGTAGAAATTATATTCAGCAGAACATCCTTAGCTGGTGGGAGAACAACACTATAATTTATAGGGCCTGAGGAATTGTGCCAATTTTTTTTGTCATTTAATTTTTGGCAGGAGTGAAATCTCAGCTCAGAATGGTGACTGAGTGCCTTGTTGAGAAGTCGTTGGGCTCACCAGCTTGGGTGTTTTCCCTTTATCAGGACTCAGCTGCCTATCTCCAGGCAGGCTTGCTCTGAGCGGGCTCCTGTTGTGTTCTGGCTTTGTAGAGCAGCCTTCTCCAACCTACTGCCCTTCAGATATGTTAGACTACGACTCCCATAATCCCACAGTTCACATTGCCCAACACATTTGCAGGGCATCAGGCTGGGAAAAGCTGTTGTAGAGGGAAGCACAGCTGTTGCAACAAGAACCTTTCAGCTCTTCTGCGTTTGGCTTGGAAAAATCGACACACTTTACCTACCATGCATATGCAAATAATAAATTGTGCTAGTTATATTTCCTTTAAAAAAAATAATAATCCCTTTCTAATGTGATGTCTTTATTGACAGAGCGTACACAAGAGGTTAGCCACTCATGCCTGTGGTGCCTTTGTGGAAGCCGAGGGTGTCGAATTTGAAAAAAGACTTGGAACCATTCTTCCCGTGATTGAGAGAGAGATGGATCCTTCAAATTTTGAAGATGTAAGTCATTTAATCAGGGCTGATGTTTAGGGGGAAACTGAAGAGGAACACCAAAGAGGTGGATCAGACAAGACAAAGTGGTCCATTGCTTGGCAAGGTTGATCGAAATAAGAGCTGGTCTGCAGATGATCAGTTTGCAAAACAAACCCGCCCAAAGAATCTGATTTGAAACTGTTCTTGCTTCCTGTTGTCTACCTGTCATTCTTGAAAGGAGAGGAAGAGCTTAATTATTTATTGCTTTTAGAAACAGTATTTTTCCCTATCCAAGTGACAGTACAGCAACAAGGATAGGGCAAAGAAGGAGTGGGCAGGATGGAGGAGTCAGCTTTCAGAGCCAGTGTGGTGTAGCAGCTAGAGTGTTGGACTGTGAGTTGGGAGATGCAGGTTCTAGTCCCCACTCGGCCATGGAAGTTCACTGGGTGACTTTGGGCCAGTCACAGACTCTCAGCCCAACTCACCTCACAGGGTTGTTGTTGTGAGGATAAAGTGGAGAGGAGCCTTGGGTTTCTTGCAGGAAAAAAGGCAGGATATAAATGCAATAAATAAATAAATCCGACTGTGTTCAAATAGAGTAGGTTAGAGAAGAATTATTTTTCTTCAGTGGGCCTAAGTGTCTACAAAGACTGGCCAAATGGCTGTGTAAGTGTCCATATATTTCCATCGATGGTAAGCTGTCAGTTTGTAGAGTGATCAGTGAACATAAATCTTCAGCCACTTAGTATATTCCAGGCATGGATCTGTCTTTCCAATGCTGTAAAATAGACATAGCAAGCAAAGCTCAGTGCATCCATCTCTGGGGGCCCAGGGAAAGGCGCCAGGCTGCCAGAATGTAACTCATGAGTACATGCATATCTTTAAAATGGAATGAGGTCCCTAGGACTAAGCTGATAATCATAGACACCCTTGGCCAAAACGGATCAATGTACAAACAGTGCCGCCTTAACTAGATGTTTTGGGAAGGGGGGCATTTGTTGTGCAGCCTTTGGCCTAAGAGCAGGTGAACTTCGCAAGACCATGCACAGTTTTTGTGGTGACTCCATCTGTATAAGAATACGTTAACGCAATGCTTATTACTAGAGATCTACCAAACCGATTTTGCCTTTTTTTAAAAAAAACCAGCAGCTTGCGCAGCGTAGACATGGAGAAAATGTTCAAAAAAGTTCTAATCTCGCGCTTTAATAGCCAAACAGCATATTTAGGTTCGGACAATCATGGTGAGGGAAGCAACCATTGTGGCTGCTCCACCCAGCCCCCACCTGACTGACTGCAGTGGGAGTTGGCGTCTTGTCCAGACCTGGCGAGTGGTGGGATAAGTGGGTTGTACTGACCCTTCAACCTATGACATGCAGTAGAAGTTGTAGGGTGGCCAAATATGCCCTATTTTTCTGCAGCCTGGCCAGGGCGTGATGCAGTCGGGGAATTACAGTTCCCACAGGGAGAAAAACACAAAGGTGGGGAGAGAAGAAGGGCCTTGGGTTTTGCGAGTCGGGCCTGCTCTTGAAGCAGCCTTATTGGTGGCAGGGATGGTGGTGGGGGTGAACATTCTGAGGTGCCAGTGAAGGAGGAAAGGAAGTGCCCCTAGGAAAAGCCAGGTTTTAAAATACGGGGGAAGAGGGAAGGAGATGGACTTGAGGGCTGAGGGGAAGAAGCGAATGTTGTGAGGAAATGAGGGCCAAAAGTCCCTGGTTGTGTTGAAGGAATGTAACCTCCATACAGCTTCTGGAGGACTGAGATAGTGCATGTCAAGTAACAATATGTTTCTCCCTCAGATCACTAGTGCCCATGGTGACAGGGGCTATACATTTGGCCTGTTCAGACAACACACTAAGCCATGGTTAGGCTACTAACCTTTTTTGCAGCAAATGGTTAGTGAGCAGTTTAAACCAGTCTTCTGAGGCCACCATGGGTCGAAATGGTTCACACAACACGCTAAGCCATAATGTTTAGCTCAAAATACTTAACCACCATGGCTTAGCATGTTGTCTGAATAGGGTCAGTAGTATGAATAGACTGCTGTAGCCATCCTCTTTTTGTACTTTGTATTGCCTTGCTAAATATGTTTACTGTGCAAATTTCTTTTCAAATTGTGGATATGAGGGGACAGAATATTTTTTTCTTGCTCAAGGATTCCAATAAGTGTGTGTGTGTATGTGTGTTCTAAAACCTTGTAGATGTGCTTAGGGTGACAGCCTATATGATATTGTATTGTTCCCTGGCTGTCTCCCAGTTTCACCTCAAGCTCTTGATTCTTAATAACATTTTTTGTAGTAAAATTAGGCAGCATCTTATACACAGCCATAATGACTTGTATCGAAACCTCTTCACTACTCATATGCTGTTAAATTCAGCCACTGTTCATGTTTGCATATTTTTAGGTTACAGAAGAGGCTGAAGAAAAAGCTGCGGACAGATTGCTGTTCAGCTTCCTTACTTTGATCATTAAACTAATCAAGGAGTGCAATATTGTTGAATTAAACAAACACAATGAGATTCTGAGCAACATTTGGGGTTAGTAGTTTTGTCACCATTACAGTGCTGTTGAAAATTGACATGTTTGTTGTGCTAGGGGCTGCTCATATAGAAATAAATGTATTGTATTGTGTAAAATTGCCTTTTAGTTTGTGTTCATCTGTGTATGAAAGGATACAGTTTAATTAACCCCAATTTCTCCCATTTCTGAAGGTCATGTCCAGTCCCATTTATGGTACCCTCATAGTTGGGTGTGGTTGACTTCTGCTCAGATTTTTGGCTTGTTGTTTGGTTCTCACAAGCCAGAAGATCTTGTTAATAAATGGAGTAAAAGAAAGCTGGAAAAGAGCCAAGGAATGCCTACAGAGCCATCAGCAACTACCTTCTTAACAGAAGAACTAGACAAAAAGGTTAGCATTACTCTCCTAAGCTCCATGTCTTGTATCACTGCATGTTTCAAGCTCCCTGTGGGTGGCAAAAACAAAAATTAACACTAGTTTCAAGATCATTTCATTCATTTCAAGATCATTATAGAACTTCACATGATGGAGTTGATTCCTTGTGTCTTTCACAGTCCTTTAGCAGAGCAGATTGTTCATGCAGCAAGATGGTCACTAAAATAAAAGGCCAAAATCTTCTGAGTTAAAACAATCCAGGTTGGATCTAGAATGTGCCTTTTGCAAGAGGAAGGGATCTTCTCGATTTTGAGGGATCCCCCCTCACTACATTCTGCAGAGTCTCCTGGCTCTTATGTAGCATTTTTAGTGGGAAGGTAGGGACAGGAAGTCCCCTTCCACCAGCTCACACTTAAGTCTGGTTCCTATCCTAATCATTTCTTTCATGCTACAGTGCTTTGTATGACGTGGAATGATCACAGTAATTTTGCCTTTGCAGATGAAAACACTTGCTTTAGCCTTTTGCCATCAGCTGAAGTCCAAATTTCTGGATCCATCCCTTGGAGAACAGGTGAGATGCTAAGTAGACTTAGCACAGATTTATCACATTTTGGAATGTACATGTTGAAATAATATATAGCTGAAAGAGACGAAGGCTGGGTTTGCATGGTCAGGAGGGGTGAAAGAAAGTTGTAGGGTGGGTCCGAATACACCCCCGAATACATGACATGCATAGGTGACATGGCAACCCATGCTTCTTCAGAGGAATTATATAAATTGTGATCATGTGACCAGAACACGTTGGGTGGGAAACCAACAATGGGTTCTTCCACTCCCGCGATCGGTCTCTGAGATAGGGAATCAAATGACACCCCCATACATTTAAACATTACAATAATAAATTTGATGTCTTTTCATTATATTCTGAAAAATAAGTAAATCCTGTGGCTGTAGACCTACCTGTAGTGGCTCTCCTCCATCCTTCAGAAGCTGCTTCCTAGTTCCCAGAGTAAGATGAATCAAAACAAGTTGGCAGCATGTTTGGTGCATTTTTTAAAAAAAGTGGGAGCATGGAAGCGTGGAGTCCCACAGTGCTAGATCCACTTTTTGATTTGTTACAAAAGCTTTTCTTGTACAGAACCCAGATAGGTTCTTGATCCAGTTAGGTAGAATAGAGAAACACGGCTGTTTCCCCATGTGTCATTGATGTGAATTTACTGATTTCACTTAGAATATTCTTAAGGGGATGACATCTAAACACTGTTCTAGTATCAGTTAGGGTAGGAGAACTCACTGAAGACATGTCAACATAGAAGCAGTTGTGGTTGTTACTGGGAAGCACAGCCTATCCTGCACAGTCTCTACCTCCTTCGGCAAGGTAGTAATGTAAAAAAAGGTCAGATCATTCTTTCCCACTTTCCTTTGATATTAGCTGGTTCCTTTGGTAAGAATGATGTTTCAGTCTCTGCAAGAGTAGTGGAGGTTACTGTTGTACAGCATTAATTCATAGCACAAAATTGGATTCCATTCGCTTTGAAGCTGATGAATGGCTGCTGTAAGTGAATGTGATGCAGTACCAATAAGAAATGGATCTTCTTGGCACACACTTCCTTCCTTGTGTACATATTCTTGGCTATAATAATAGCATTAACATGTTCATATCCTAGGGAAGGCCTCTTAAAATTGCAGGCTTAAATGCGATGTCAGCCATATTGTAGGGTGTGTCAGGGTGCTTGGTAAATCCTCTGCTTTTACAGCCAGCCACAAAACAAGAGGTTTACCAAAAACCTCATAGGTAATCCACAAAATTTAGCTTATTTATTTTTATTTATTTATTTATTACATTTATTTATTTAATACAGCTTGTATCCTGTTTGGCCTGAGGGGCACAAGATTAAGTGATGGAAGAAAAGTGGAATATAAATATACCAATTTAAAAAATTGTTTTTCCTTTATATTTAAGGTTGTAAAGAATTTGTTGTTTATAGCCAAAGTACTGTACCTTCTGGCTCCTTCTCCAGAAGATGGCAAAGAAATCAGTGAGGAGGTAGGTCAGGAACCTGAGGATCAGGGTGACTCGGGAGATGAAGATGAAAATGAGACTTCAGCTCTGGAGGTGAAGGAAGCCAAAGAGAAAAACAACCCAGCCACTCTATTGTGGGTGATGAAAAGACTCTCTGTAATGGCAACACGAGAAGCTGCATATTCACCCAAAGACCCTTTAAAGGTTTGTATGTCTTCCTATTAGAGAACAATTTTACTTTTACCAATAATGCCTTCCACTTATCGTTTCAGGATCTCAGTGCATGTTACAGTTCTACCAGGTGCAAAGGTATTAGTGGAAATGGTGCAAGAACGTGTCCAGCACGTTACTAGGCTAAATAAAAATAGGGTCGTGCCCATGAGTGGTTCCTTTCTCCTAGACAGCTATAACAGTGTGATAGGCATTGGGGAAGAAGGGAAGAGAGCTTCTTCCATTTCCCGGCTACAGGAGCAGTTATTAATGTAAGAGGCTTGGAGGCAGGTGAGTGGAGGCTCAGAGGTCAGGCAAGGATCAGACCACATCACACTCCTGATGCCATAATCGAGGTTGTGGGGGTGAAAGGAGCTGAGTTAGGATTGTGATTAGGCTGTGAATAAGCCAAGCTGTTTTCAGAGTTGTTTAAAAGGTATGGTTTTTTTCTGGGCCTGACTGAGGAGTTATTCACTAGTAATTAGGTTCTTTCAAGTAGGGTGTTGTTGTTTTGCTCTTACCAAACATGTATGTCTTTTCAGAGAACCTGCATCTTTAAATTCCTTGGTGCTATTGCAGTGGATCTTGGGAAAGACAGAGTAAAGCCATACCTTCCAACAATCATAGCCCCTCTTTATAGAGAACTCAGCAGCACCTATGCAGAGCAAGGTAAGAGAGATTTTGCACTCAAGTTTTTGGCAATAATTGTTTCTAGTATGGAAGCTTTCACTTCCATTTTAGATTAACTGCAATTTGCCATGTTCATCCAAACACAGATAAACTGTGATTTAAAATAATGGTTCACACCTTCATTTGTCAGCTGGATGAATAATCGAAGTCATGTCGTCTTTCTTAGATCCAACTCTGAAGAATCTTTCTCAAGAAATCATAGAGTTACTAAAGAAACTGGTTGGTCTGGAAACCTTCTCAGTTGCATTTGCTTCTGTGCAAAAGCAAGCCAGTCAAAAGAGAGCTATCCGAAAGAAACAGAGAGCTCTGGAGGTTAGTTTTAAGTTCATTTCTGCCTACATCTGCTTAAAAATGTAGAACTTCGCACTTGACATGAGAACATTTATTTAAACCACACAACTTCAGGATGTAAATGGAATGTGTTTGAACTTGAACAACATTGGTTTCTTTGTTTTTCTGGTTAGGCGGTGGCTAATCCTGACATTGCTGCCAAGAAGAAGTTAAAAAGACACAAGAATAAAATGGAAGCAAAGAAGAGAAAAATAGAATTTTTGCGGCCTGGTTACAAAGCCAAAAAACCAAGAAGCCACACGTTGAAAGACTTGGCGATGGTAGAGTGAAAAATGAACACTTCACTCTTGTTACAAATATGGTTGCTTATCCTGCATAGAGCATGAGGCAGAAAACCTCTGAGGACTCTGACAAAATAAGAACTGCAGTTCAGCAGGGTCTTTACTAGGCTCTATTTAGGAGATATTTCAACTGAATTTCTGTAACTTAAGGCAGTATTTACCGGAGACTTAAAATCACATCATGGCCTTTTAAAGTTCAAAGTTGTTGCAGGAAGGATAGACCTCCTGAACAGACAAAAAAGATACATTCATATAGATTACTAAATATTTATTTGTAATTTTAATGTATACAGATTGTTTAACTGATACATTGGGAAAATTGTAAGGTACTATCATTTCAGTAAGAAGATGCTTTAAGGCTAGCTTTTTTACTTGCCCTTTCAGAGGTCCAGAGTTCATTGTACAGTGATGTACAGATGGTGTTAATACACTTTTTTCTAATTAAATATGTTGATGTAAAAATTATATTGTCCA
Organism: Elgaria multicarinata webbii; assembly: GCF_023053635.1. Classification (NCBI taxonomy): domain Eukaryota; kingdom Metazoa; phylum Chordata; class Lepidosauria; order Squamata; family Anguidae; genus Elgaria; species Elgaria multicarinata. Next base: position 40,946,920 of record NC_086179.1, on the reverse strand, counting down.
ACATGTGACTAACTCCACAACTAGGTGTTAAAGGTATTTAATGTGCAATTGAAACACTGGTTTGTTTACCAAATAGATGCGGCTTATGCTGTTACTTTCAGACACACAAGCTCTCTAACCGTTTCCTAGTGAGAACTTGTTTGATTGCTTATTTCAGAGGGGAAGGCCTCCCTATGGGGGTTCAAATGCTTTCCCTAACTTCCTGAGGTATTTCCCCCCCCCCACACACATTTTGGACCAGAAGACAACATGCTGCTGTTCTTCCCATCAGCTCAATACTGAGCGCTGTGTCCTTCAACATCGGATATCAAGAGGTACAGTATTTGTAAAAATGAAACCAGAAAGATAGTTGAAAGAAACAAAATGAGCAATCAGCCCTAAGGCATACTAAGGGGCATATGGTTCTGGTTTCCTCCCTCATAAAAAAATAAACCTCTTCCCCTTGAAAACTGGGGGATATGTTATAAAGGAGTACTCAATAAAAGAAGTCCGTACCTTACAGTTTGAAATGGCCAGTTAAGGAGGGAAGAGTAAGTAAAGTCATAGCTAAATATTTCTGCTCACTGGGTAGACAACCCACCAATATATATATATTATGGCTATTGCAATTCTAGAACTTTGCCCTCTCGCTCAGAGGGCATTTAGAGATGGCTGATTCCTTCCACCTACTTTAGTAAAGAGGATTTCTTCCTCTTCCCTTGGGAGGCGTCCCTTCTAGTTCTGTCTCTAGTGAACCAACAGGCCGCCTTGTGGCTCTCCAGGAGGCCTTTTTCAGAGGCATGTTTCTCCATGCTCTCCTCCTAGTTGGTTTCATCGGTTAGCCAGAGAGTACTAGGATTAGCATCAGGTAGCACAGAAACGCTAGATCAGGAGTCCATAAAGAGCTACATGAAAACCAAATGTTTCAGAAGAGGCAAGTCGGTCCCTTGGCCTGAACCATAAGGGGAAATCAGCCTCATCAGCTGCTGTAGTTTGACACCAGAAAACACATCTCCCCCTCACAGAATCAATGGGCACTTTTTAACCTTGAAATCCTGCAATTCTTGCAACAAGGCTGCAAGTGCTTCCTTATTTCTACCCAATGAATTCTTGATTGGACAAGAAAGCAGTGATATAGTTCCTTCTATCAGCACAAAAAATATTTTATTGATTTTAAGGGAAAGATAATGGCTTGTCTCAGAAAGGAGTCATATTTTCTGAACTTGATAACTTTCAACTGACCTTTGACCCCAAAGATTAAATGTACCTTTCACAGGTACATAGACATAGGTAAAGTAGTTACACATGCTAGATATTCATATGGCTCTGAAAATGTATTTGCTTAAAGTAGTTACCAGATCTTTTGATTTCTGTCCTAGAGAAAATGAGCTGAGATCCAGATCTAGATTGAGCCACTGACCTAAGTGACATTTGGCTTCCTTCTCATTATCACAGTTTACTCAGTCAGGGGGGCTTCTGCTCCTGCAGCCCTCAATATTGAACAAGTATATTCAAATAATGGTAGGATCTCCTGCTTAACTTTTCATACACACCCATAACACAAAGCTCCTCTCTTCCTGCTTAATTCTTAACCTGACTTCTTTCTCTAGCAGCTTTAGGACATCATTTCCATACATGTTTCTTCAGCACTCCAAGCCTTTCTTTACTTACAAGATAGGCTCGAGAATAAAAATGTTTCACAAAGGGTGCCCCAGGGAAACAAGTGGCAGCTTTATGCAACACTAAGGGCACACATTGCGAACAGGCTTTTAGGGCTTCATCCTACAAGAGTCCTAATTATTCAGATGTGCCACCCAGAGCAACCAGGCTTAAATTAGCATACAGCTGATTGGCGTGACATAGAAAAATCTAGACACAAGATAGTTAAATATTTATTAGTGTTAAATAGTTCCAAACACTTAGTAACAAAGTTTTATTCCAATCATTTATTTTCATGGTCTATCTTCGATTATATAACTATCATAAAAATTGATGTTACATATATAAGTTTCACAAGATAAGAAATGGAGTAAACATAGTACAGACAAACATTCAATTGATTCAGTGTGATTTACAATGCACAGAAACCCCATCTCTTTCAAAAGATCATATTCTGTCAGTCCTATTTACAGCATTCCATTCATTCACATGACTGCTGAAAGCAAACTTCAAGCCCATTTCACTGTCTGCTCTTCAAAGTCTCCACCAACCTAGAAAGACAGATTGTTATGAGATTCAAAAACAGGATTTTTTTTAAAGTAGTAATGAATCCTTATTTAAAACAGCCAGCTATTTCATAATCTGTGCTTCCATATACAAGCTTTAGGAATTAAGAACAGTGGTACTTACCACTCCATTGCCTCATCAAGTCCAGTGCCTTTGGTTGCAGATGTTTTGAATATCTGCCATTTTCGATCCTTCAGAGCTGGAAGTCCAAGTGCATTTGCCATCTCCGTAGGAGTCATAGCCTGTTCCATATCTTGTTTATTTGCAAACACAACTAAAATGGCTTTCTTTAGTTCTTCTTCCTACAAGAGGCAGCAGATTAGTCCATGCAAATTACTCTACATTTCAGCTAGTCATACAAGTACCTAAAGCATGCAAGAGGCACTATAGAGATGGGTTACAAAAAAAAAATTTAGTTTCAAGTTTGCTTCTGGAAATTCTTAAATGTAATTGTTTGGAAATTGTCCTTCCCTGCAAGTTTTCCCAGCTGTCCAGAAGGGGGAATTGCCCTCCTCCCAGTTTCACTGACGGCAGCTATTCTGTCAATAGAATGACAGCACTGGATCCAACCTAATATTGGATGTTCAGCAACTTAAAACACGGTCAGTGCTATGGTAAACTCCTACAGCATGCCATCATCATTCCTCTCTTCATCCTTTTTGCCCACCTAATTCAAGCATAAAAATCTTAATGTTTTGAGTGCATGCTTATGCAACTTGTGTGCTGCTCCAAAGCTCCCAGGTAAAGCCCTTTTAAAAAATTTAACTGAAATGATGCACAGGAGGGGAAGTGAACAAATTTATTCATTTTCAATCAAATAAAAATGTGCAGAGCCAACAACACAAGCCTCAGGTTGACAACAAGTATGGTCCATTTCATAATTGTCTTACTAATTCTATGGGCAATGTTTAGAACTATCATTTGTGTTTCCTACCTCCAACATGGCAACAAGCTCAGACTTTGAAATTCCAATTCTGTCTCTGTCACAGCTGTCCACTACATAGATTACTGCATCTGTATTAGAATAGTAACATCTCCAATAGGGTCTGGAAAATAAATAACATTTTGTTTAAATCATACCTTAACCGCAAATGAAACTATTGTAACTTCACAGTGTAATTGCTGGAGTCTGAAAAGCTACCTCCTTCAGGCTGTCACAACTGTGATTACATGAGGAACTGAGCTTTTAAGATAAAACCTCTATTCTAAGACATGTATCTCTTAAGTTTCACTCAGGAGAGGCTGCTTTCCTCTTCTATTTCCCTTTCAGCAGCTGTGATATCAAACTGAACCGCTAGCACTTGCGTGTCTTCAAAAATCCAGTCTGATTCTTATTATCAAGGAATGCTAATGGCCAGAAAAAAGCTAATAAATCTTAGCGAGGGCACACAGTCAAGATCATTCTAAGATGGATTCAAAACCACAGAGAAATCAACAAGCACAGTCAGTTCTACCGAAAAAAAGAAAAATAAGTTGCCTGCATAAGAAGTGATTTTTCAAATTGGACTTTACATATATACACATTTTGGAAACTTCTCCACCTCTCCTCCCCAAAGCAACCCCTCCATCCTTCTGAGGTTCAGAATGAGTGGGAGATGGTGTGTGGGAGAAAGTGGATCCCCAAAATTCAGGTTAGAAACATGTTCTGTAAGCAGGAGCCCTTCAGTTTACGGAAGACAGAGAATGATGCTGTTAGCCATGGATCCTGGGGCAAAAGTCTGGAGTCCTGGCTCACCCTCAGCAAGGGTTCAGCCTTGCTGCTGCTGCCTCCAAACATGTAATCACCACTGTACTCCCCAGTGGCCTCCTGCACTTCCAAATGTACAAGCTGCTGCTTGCTCAGTTTGGAGAAACTGACAATGGGCACTGCCATTGGCATAAGGTGGCTACAGCGGCAGCCAATCACAGTGGACAGAGCCAGCTGCTGCCTCTCCTCCGATTGGCCATTTTAGCTTTCTCAAATCAGTGGCAGTGTGTTCTGTTGATCAATGCAGGTCATCAGCAAATCAAGCAGCAGCTCTTACCCTGAAGAAGCAGGTAAATTCCAAAGAGTCCTCCTGTGGTCAGACATAACCCCCTGTGCTTTCTCACAGGCAGGCAATCTTCTTTCAGTGTGAATTACTCCTGGGTAAATATGCATAGGTTGCAGGGCAGCAATCCTACACATACTTCCATGCGAATAAGTTCTATAAGGCAGTCACGGTATTTTCTTTCTTTTTTGTATGTATGTACCTTTAATTTCCCAGGGACAGTTTTCAAAGCTTTTCAGTATAATTAAAGGAAGTGAGCATAGTGCAAGGAGAGTAATGACATTTGCACCAATGCTGCATTGTCCAAGGCTCCCAGCCTTATAAACATTTGCAAACTATCTCACTCCCAAGAGGTACAGCCAATGCAGCCCCAAACATTCCATTTTGCAGCTGCATGTTAAGAAGAGGAGATGGTCAAGTTAGCCATCGGAAAGACACATCTGCCCATCGTCACATACCTCAATCCCTCAACACACTCAAAGTTGAATGGTAAGAAAAAAGAAACCTATGAAAAGTCAAAAATATAATTAAAAATCCTTGATTTTGTCTTGGAGAGATCACAGGTGGGTGGGGCAGGGGCTGGCAGGGAGGAAGAGAAGATTTGAGATATACAAGCTCAATCGCAACTTTTAAAGCTCAGCTAAAAACTTTTCTTTTTCCTAAAGCTTAAAACTTGATGTTGCTCGGACTTTATACTGTTAGTTTTACCCTACCCTGTGCCTGTTTACCCTACCCAGTGCCTGTTTGCATTCCCTTCCCCTCCTTATTGCTTTACTATGATTTTAGTAGAATGTAAGCCTATGCGGCAAGGTCTTGCTATTTACTGTTTTACGCTGTACAGCACCATGTACATTGATGGTGCTATATAAATAAATAATAATAATAATAATAATTTTCAGACCAAAGTGAGAGAAGATAATCATGTAACAGTAAGGGAGAAAGCTTGTGTGAGAAGAACTCCGCTTTAACATTGATATGTGAAATAAGATGAGTGCTTCTAAGCACATACAGAATCTTTCCTTCCTTCTCACATCATTATAATTCAAAACCATAGAAGTAATGCCACGATCCACCAGTGAACTAGTTGAGTTTTCCAACCTATGTTCATAGCTACAGATGCTCATTTCATATTTTATTTTAAAAAATATAGCAGGGTTGCCAACTGTTTTGTTGACTATTTTAATCCAACATATCAGAAATGTAATTATGTAGCAGTTGTAAAGCACTGAATGGGGATGGAGGGTGTTCACTATGTTCTTCACAACTGAAGAAATACACATTGCTATCTGGGGTGGGACAAACCCAGTAAGACCATTAAATTCGGGGTCTAAAATTACCTAACGGCACCACTGAAGGCAGATCCTGGATGCAACCCATGTTGATTTTGTAAAGCATTGAAACCAGAACACATTATTTTGTAACTATTTAAAAGGATCCCACATATTCAATTCAATATTTCTGCTGGTTTCAGCAGATATGATGTACCTGATGCTTGTCTGTCCTCCCAAGTCCCAGACTTGAAACTTCAGATTCTTGTAGGTTACTGTTTCTACATTAAAACCAATTGCTGGAAGAGAAAACCAAATAACTTACTAGTATACATAAAAAACTCTGAAAACCAAACTGATACTTGTGTTTTGTAATCTGAACAAACAAGCATAAAATGATGGAGCTTCTTTCTTGCTCCCTGACAAATTGTGTTATTACTAACCAAAGCAAAAAGGTTGAGTAGAGGAATACAAATAATAGTAGGATATGGACAGAAAGCAATATTTCGAGATTCCAATTTTCCTATTATGAAGAGGAACTAGAAATGAACTATGAGTAATGCTGAGTTTAACGGGCATTTGTTTTGTCCAGATTTTGATACTGGTGTTCCTTTAGTATTGACAACTTTTGATCTCATCAATTTATATTCTCAAAATATAATGTTGTATTGGCAAACACCTCCCTCCCTTATGGCAACAAAAATCAATTTTCTGGCTCAAAGATCTAGAATGCTTTGTTATTTATTATATTATTTTTAGTTACACCATATATTGTAAAAGGAAATTAAGATTCCTAAGATTTTAATTATATCTATTTTAGGTACACTTCAATGCTCACCTAAGCTTGCCACATGTACACTTCGTTTAATAATGAATGTGTAAACAAGAGGTAGAGTATTACATGCTGCATATCGCATTTTAGTTAGAAGAACACTTACTAGGAATGGTAGTCACAACTTCTCCAACTTGTAATCTGTAGAGAATCGTGGTCTTTCCTGCTCCATCTAATCCCAAGATTAAAATTCTCATCTCCCGTGTACCAAATAAACTGGAAAAAATGGTTGAAAAAAAGCCACCTACACAAAACAAGAAATACTGTTAAAACTATACCGTATTATTACAGTCTATTCAACTATATTCAGCAGTTTGTTTCCAAAGCTTTACTGAGAAGCACAATATGCTTCCTGGGTAGTATCCACTTATGCCAATGCAGAAGCAAGATAGATGATACCAAAGGCCTTCTTTTCACAGACCACTGGACTATCTACTCCAGTATCTCGTTGCAGGTTCAAATGTGAATGCTGGATGTCTTTAGGAAGTCTACAAGTATGGCCTGCAATAAACCATATTTTATCACGAAGAGAACAAGCAACAGCAAACTCTGGGCTTGCATGCTCCCCTCCCCTCCTCTAGTGGGCTGCAAGATAAGAAGTTTTTGCTTTTGTTTTTGATTAACCGCAGTTTGTAGTTTCATCTGATGGTTTATCTTAACTACGGTTTACTTAAAACAAGCCAACTCCAAACTATGGGTTATGAAGCTAACTTGTTTCAACAAACCATAGTTAAGATTAGGGCATAACACTAAACTGCAGCTACATGTGGCCATCATTAGAGCAGAGTGGAGGGAACACGGGAGCCCAAGCCATGCTCTGGGTTGTTCTCTGTCACAATAAACCATGGCATTCAAAGTGGCCTAGTATCTCTAAGATGTTCATTTGGCAGTTTTTGAGCCAGTTTTAGTAGTGTTTGTCAAGGTGCAGTGATTATACACTTAGTACCAATATTGGATTTGCCTCCACGTAGTATGTGAAATAGCCAAAACTTCCTTAGTAAAAAGCATGTTATATTGAATTCAATGGAATTTACTTGTAAGTAAACATGCACAGGATTAGGCTGTCACTCTCTCTACCAGAAGAGAGGGAATGCACATGTAGTAGCTATAATCCACTGTGTTTCTTACCTAGGGAAACAAGAACAACAACACCTATCAGACATAGGCCACTCAGCTGTACACTTGGGAGCAACTACCCATAAAAAAGCAAACTGTATGTACTATAGAATACCTACTTTTTATTAAGCTGAATTACAAGTCACATTGAAATATGTCATGTATAATTTAGCTGGCAGGACCTTGCTGGATGAGATAGACTATGGTACAGGAGGAAAGGAAGCACCTGCAAAAATTAGGCAGACACCTTTTGTGAGCAGAGCTCTGCTCAGTTTTGGGGGATCCCATTGCACCACATCCTACCCTATTCAGCAGGGTCCCTCAGCTGGGGGAGCTGCTATGGGGAGAAGGGGGCAGGGAAGTTTGCTTCTGCCAACACCTATATCTGGATCCAACCCAGTAATGAGAGAAAAATAACAAGACTTGCAGTGGATAGTTGTCAGTGTGTTGACTTCACTGGATGCAATATTAAAGCCAAGCGATTTCTATTAAAAATTATACACACTCCTCTTCAAGCAGAACAGAATGAAAGATGGTCTAACACCGACTGTAGGTAATATAATGCAATACAATATAGCCAGTCAACATGGAAACAATGAACCCAACAAATGATACGAACATCAGAAGAGCCATGCTGGATCAGACCAAAGGTCCATCTAGTCCAGCACTTTGTTCACACAGTGGCCAACCAACTGTCGAGCAGGGATCCACAAGCACGACAAAGGAAAATATGTTGATAATACTAGGCAGCCCAAGATTACAAACAAACTGACTACTGCAAGGCAAACATGGATAAAATTTGCCTATCATCTGTTGAATAGCCATTTTATTTCTCTCTGGCCTTAACTTAAAAGGATATCTAAACAACTCTTTCAAAATGCATGTCTGAGAATTCAACTGAAATAGTGTTTTTTTAAAACCAACCCAAATACAATCGAGAGTGGTATTATTCAAGAGTTAAGATTTTTGCATTACATCACTATCTATTTCTGGGAATACTGGATACTTCATAAAATGTAAATATATCCATATTATTTAAAGAAATATTGCAGATAGACCTTGATCAACTGCATGTTTCTATTTCAAAATTTACAGATAATAACACAACTATCATGATATGATAGTTAAGGTTACCTACTCTCATCTCTCTTTCATATATTACACACACACTTCGAATCCTTTTGCCTTTCTATTTTGCTTGAAGATTTCAGTGAAAATTAAACACCTGTATTTTGTTACACAAAGCTAAGAGCTACTACATATTGTCATCTTCTATAAAGAGATAGCTTCTGAATAGAAACATACATCTTTAGTGCGCTGATCACAGAATTGTGTTTCCCGCCCCCCCCCCCAATGCATCAGTAGGAACAGGTGTGAGTCCCGTCTTCCGCAGCATCAACATCTACTGAAGCGGAGGAGGCTTCCTTCCTCTTTTTCAGGATTACAGGTTGTTCTAGGGCTGAGGGTTTTATTTTATTTATTTATTTTTAAAGGGGGCACAATACAACATCGCTTTAAACTCGGTTAGGAAAGAGAAACAGCTGCTAGGCAGCACTGACCCCAGGTTAAAGGCATGAAGGGGAAATGTTCGAGGACTGGGGCAGCCGCGCGAAGCGAAGCGGCTTCGGATGGTGCTGGGGGAGGAGGAGGAGGGTCGGGTGGCTTAACTTGGTATCTCCCCACTCCTCCCGAGAGCCGAAACAGAAGACGAGAACTGAGGCTCCAGGACAAGGACTCCAAACGGATCCTCAGGCAGCCGGAGCCTGTCATGCCTGGAACCGGTCCCCGCCCAACGAGACACGTGAGTCCGCCTCCGCGCTTTCCATGGAAGCTGCAGAGAGAATCAAGACTGGCCTCCGCAGCAGCGGGCCGAAGGACGAGCACGTTACAAAGAAGCAGGGGCGGGGACGGGGGCCTCGGTTCTGAGCAAAAGCAAGAGCTCAAATACGGCTCTCCCTCTCCCAGGCTGCCCGCAGCCCCCTCCTGCCCGCCCAGAGCCCAACGAGCGACGGGACAGTTCTCCAGAGCTGGATTTCCCCTTCCAGCCGGACAGAGTTCCGCCTCCCTCGAAAGCTCGCGTATTGCAAAGGGAGAGAGGCTGCGCAGGCGGCCCTGGGACCAGCCCAGGGCAAACACGCGTCAAAGGACTCCCCGGTAGCCCTCCAGAGAGGAGGGGGGGGAGAGAGAGAGAGACGCTCCGCGGCAGAGCTGCTTCCCTCTCCGCCACGACCCACCGTTTCTAGGAGACCTATTATACCCCAGCCCCACCGCGGGCCTATATCTACGCCCGCGCTTCCTCCTCCTTCGCCCCCTCGGCAGCCGAGACGGCCCTTCCTCACCCATGGCTGAGGAGTCTTCGTGAGCCGCGTCTCCCTCAGAGAAACCTCGCAGGCCCCCTCCGCCGCCTTCTCCTCAGACTCGCTGGCCGCCACCGCTAACCCGGAAGTGGCGGCGAAGCTGCTTCCACGTCGACCGCGTCCCTCGGCCGCTCCTCCTTGCCCGCCTCCAGTGAGCCGCTGACGCGGAGCGCGAGAGAGGCGCGCTTCTCTGCTTGGAGCTTTCGACACAACGCGGCCGCCGGAATGAAAAGAGCCCCGTTGCCGCGGGGGCCACCAAATTGAGTGAGAGAGCCGCAAACGGGAAATAAAAATGTATAGAGGCAAAAAAAAACACCCACCCACCCACGGAAAACCCCTGCTCCTCCTTGCGCATTGAATAGCGACGTGCCGAATCTGCTGATTCAAAAGATTGCGCTGCAACCGGTCTCCACTTCCCCCATTGGGGAACCTGGAAAGATGGGCGGGGCCAGCGAAGTTCTGCGGCCACATGCGGCTATCAGCCGTTTCGTAAATACAGAAATGAGAGGGAGGGAAGGGAGATGATGCGGTTCTCTTCCACTTCGGCGGCGCACAAGCCTCGTGGGTTCCCCGCGGTCTGTTATAAGAGCAGCACCGCGAACAGTGTTTTCGACGCGCTTTGACCCTCAAATATAGCTTCAAAAAGTATTGGTGCATGTATTATCTTTGTAAATTTGTGGTAGCCAGCGTGTAAGTGTAAGCGTGGTAGAAAGGAGGAATTAAGTCCCTAAGAACAGATGATGTACTAGCTTCCCTCTTCCTTTCCAGCTTCAATTCAGAATGCCAACCGTAACTGGTCCAGACCTAAATTACTTAAGGAAACCGTCTTAGAAGTTTGGATAAGGCTCTTTAGTATGTTAGCATGAGGTTAGGACCTCAAAGATGTACAGAGGGGTGGCTGCCCCTCAGCTAAGAACTCTTCCCCTGGAAATTTGTCAAAGCCCATCTAAAGGCGCAATTCTATGGATGTTTAGACATGCTGGCTGGGAATGTTGGGGGTTGTAGGGCTTTTTTTCTTTCTAAACAGGCCTACAATTGGCCCTACCTTATGGAAGCAATGGAAGACTTTATATTTGTTGGCTTTTTGGTTAACAGCAATAGAGTGACATTAGAATTAAGTGTTAATATTTGTAGGGATTTTAATGTTTAAATAGTTATTGTTGAATAAAGCAGTCTTCAAAGTGAATACATCATAAAATAGAAGTAAAATCTTCAGGAACTTTAGATACATTGTTTTCCAGTTCTCCATAACCTCATATTATACAAAACTCAACTTCTCTTTTGGAAGAAGCAATAGAGCTGGAAGAAAAACAATACCTAATTATGAAGGGGATTCATTGATACAGGTTGCAGGTGAATTTGCAACTGTAAAAAATGGACCCAGGTGGCATCTGGTTTTTGTTCACTGTGACATAGAAATGTCAATTTCAAAGTGTAGATTCTTTGTCAATTACACTGTTTTTAAAAACTTTTATTTTTAGCCCCCTTGGTAAAGCGGAGGAATACACAAACGTGACTCATTCTTGTAATGAAAAAAATATAGCAAAATAATTTTGACCATAATTTAGAAAACGATGTATAGAAAAAACTTCAGTGAGGCACAAGCTACAAGCTTTAGTCTTCAGGTCCTTGATATCCTTAACAGACCACGGATACGTCTAACAAGCGCTTGAATGAAAGTGTAGCGTGACCGGACCTTAGAATACAGGCTTTCAATGTCAAGGAGCTTCTTCTGCAGTGATTCCCCAAAACTGTTGGAGGCTTCAATCTGAAGCTGGAGGAAGAAGGAGAGGAGAAAAAAAGTTATGCTTTAAAGAAACTTAAACATTTCTTCTCAATACAGAAATACCAGTTCAGATTTAAAATTTAAATAAAGTTGTGTTATATTTTGGAGCAGTGTGTGTGTGTGTGGTGATGATGGGGGTATAACTGACAAGCATTTCTAATTCCTAGTTTAAAATACACTTATTAAAAGACTTTTCTAAAGGGTTTAAGCAGAAGTTGTAATATAACTACTCATCATAAGTCATCATTGCAAGAATGAATTATGTTCTGCCAGTTCATCAGTTAGAAATTGTTCACATTTTTTCCCAAACAGCTGAAACAGAATAGGCGGCTACAAAATCTGAGGAGATTGTTTGAAGGCATATGAAGTAGCCACCTTGCTGAAGTTAAGCAGGTCTCAGTCTGATCAGTGGTTGGATGGGGAACCACCTGGGAAGTCATGGATACTGCACTGAATTTCATGGTAAAAAAAGGCTATATATAAATGTACCAAATAATGTTTAAATACTACTAATTATGGCTATTGTCAAAAAGATAATGAATCCATAAACTAGATGAGCCTTTTCCAACCTGGCAACGTCCTGATTTGATGTATTATAACTCCTATGTCGAATTGGCTGGGGATTATGGGAGTTGTAGTACAACACATCAGGAGGGTGCCAGGTTGAGAAAGGATGCTTTAGACATCCTTCTATTTTTGGTAATTTTAACAAAATAATTTTAACTGATCTTTTAGAATGGACATAAAAGGAGAAGAAAAATCCAAATTCTATTCCTGTTCCTCCTCCTAACTTGACCATCACAATCAATATTCAAGAAAGTGAAAGTAGAAGACACGGAAAGGAGGAAAATAAAAGGCACTCGATTGTTTCTCTTCCTTTCAATTGTTAATGAGTAATATTTAACATGCTAAAAGTTGCATTGTATTTACTGACCATGCAGTACAAATCATTTTGTGGTTAGTTAAGTAGCAGTTTCCTAGTTATATGCAACAACTTTAAAAGTACAAATAATACCTCAGCACAAAAGCTCTATAGAGACTTCAGGAACTGAGATACTGTTTCCAGAATATAATCTGGAAGGATCTTACCTGATCTATATCAAGTTGGCTCACTCTGCTCAATCCACTTCTAAAATCGAAGTTAGGCTCTGACCTGAAGGAATCTTGAAATTAAAAATGACCATAGTTATTTTTAAGCGCAAAACAAGCGTTGAAAATATGTAACTTTTAAGTAACTTAAAATCCCATCACAGTGCGCTATGTCTATAATTACCTCTGTGTAACTTGATCATCTTCCTATCTTAATGTTTCACCAAAATCTACTTGTACAAGAATCTGGGATTTTCCATTCCTTATTGCCAGCAAAACAGTCTTCCCAGTTTGTAGCAGCCCATATAGCAGGGTTGGGCAACTTGTGGCCCACCAGATGTTTTGACCTAAAACTCCCATCAGCCCTAGCCAGCACAGCCAATGGTGAGGGCTGAAGGGATTTGTAGTCCCCCAAATCTGGAGAGCCACAAGTTTCCCACCCTTGACAAACAGGGAGACTAGCGGGATGGAGAGACTTACTTGTCCCAGGCAACCCTCTAACCTTTAGCTTGGTGAATCCCTCTCCTGAGTTTGTGTGAGCTTGTATGCAGGTAGAAATGTGAAGGCCAGGGAGAGAGAAAAATGAGAAAACACACATGATTCCTCTTCCCCCACCCCATTTTTTTTCTAACAGAAAATTTGTGGCTTCTATTTCCATCATTTTTTCCTGTATCTCAGATACCAAGAATTAAGACACATGTACTTAGGTATCATAAAGTGCAACAGTTTGCATCTCTCCCTCTCTCTCATGTCTTGGTTATATTTGCAAGGATGCTTCTATAAAACTAAGATTGCAAACCTATACCCACTTATTGGAAGTATATCCCAATTAATTCAAATGGCGAAGTATACGCGTGTAAAGATACCTATGTCTCTATATATGTAAGACATATGTAGTTTAGAGGTGGGCTGTGGTGATCATGCAAACCAAGTCAATATGTTCTTTCATTTCCCGCACTACTATGGTGTAGTATCCAAACAGCAGTCAACTACAAAATGCCTAAACCAAACTAAAGTCAAAAGCTGTTATTACAAAACATATACAGCAGAATAAAACTGGCCAATATTCTTAAAAACACTGACATAATCTGGTGTTTTTAAACTTCGCTAAGCATAATTCAAGAATTCCAGATTTTAAGGAAAATGACCTTGTAATCTCCTGCTTTTCAACGGAGTTCTGGAGGCCAAAATAGAATCTTGGGAATCTGCAGGGGTACAGTGCAGCAGATAATGTTCCAGGTGCCTCCAAAGAATAAAAAGGCACGTTTCTATGATATCTGTAAATATCTCTAGTAAAGGAAAACGTTTTACGGCTTAAACAACTTGGGGAGGTGTTGTGACAAAATAAGGCTCCGGGTCTTCATGTAACAAAATTTGTGTTGAATTTTGCACATACAACTCCAGCGAAATTACTAGCAAGTGTGATATGTGTGTGTGTGTGTGTGTGTGTGTGTGTGTATATATATATATATATATATATATGTGTGTGTGTGTGTGTGTGTGTATGTATATATGCATTGTAACTGCATCATCAGAGATAGGGGCTGCCAAGAGCCTCTATGTATTGCGCCATGGTAAACATTTGTTCCAGAGTACCCACAGAGGGAACAATTCTTAAGAGTACATTTATTGCTAATAAATAAATACTAGCACAAGTAGAGCTACATTCCTCCAGAGCACGTCTTTTTCAAGTTTATGCATACTTTCAAAGCACAGTTAGCAGACAAAAAAAATGTTGATATTACCCTAATTTCCCAAGTAAAATTAATGAACGGCTAGCTTCCCTACAACCAATGAATACTACCAACACATTAAGTAATTAACTGTTTTGCATAAATATAGTCCAATTAATTGCAATTAAAATATGACAATAATGAAAGCCTTAAAACCATGAGCTGCATTTATTTCCTCTTAAGGAGGAACTAAATATTTTTTCCTTAAGAAATTCCATTACGTTTTAAAAGAATCCTTCACACTAGTAAGTTAAAGGAATTACTAGATTCTGACATTTCCTTGTATTGGACAGTGTATTTGAAAGGAATTATTGTGCGTAGTAGCATACCATCTCTTGTAAGGTTCAAGAGCATTGGAACATTTCTAAGGGGTGGAAGTCACACTTTTCACAAGATTTGTTCAGAATCTCATAATAATTATTAAAGGATACAGCAACACAGAGAAAGTAATTTGGCTCGATTGTTGATCAGTTTCACCAAACGTCGCCTTGCCAAGATGTATTTTTGGGCAGTAGAGATTTTGTCTACTCCAGCTAGCATAACTGACTGGCACAACTGTGGAAAGAGCAAACACACATGTAACGATGTAATACCAGGCAAACAGTCACCAGAATATAACAGCTCCCCACTTGCCCCCTTCCCGCCTCATCCCATTCTTGAAAAGTCTAAAATTTTAATGGAAACTGGTTTGTCTGAAGAGAGATGCAAACTGAGAGTCAAACGAATCCCACAGTAATTTGATAAACTCTGCAGACTGATGAGAAAAATAGCAACTTAATTATATCATCTTACTGTCAGGAAAAAATAAACATATTTAGGTCTGTCCAATCCTGAATGCATACCTCACCTGAGAGTCAGTAACTGTTAATATAGCAACATTTTTCCTGGATCTCAATATAAAATTGTAGCCAATGGTACAATTACTAAGCTTTGTCTTTGCTAACTCTGGGAATTACATTAGTACAAAAAGACTGCCACAATAAATCTGAGGTATATCTAACTGAATACTGAAGGTAAGCAAGGAGGTCACTGGCTGGTTACCTCTTTTATCTCATCGGGTGGTAGTTGTTCCACATTCTGCAACTTGCTAACACTCTGACGATGGCTATCATAGTAGCTGAAGAAGTCGTTAGCGCTTTGTTTTAACAGATAGACGATGATACCCAGGCCAGGCAAACGCCAGTAGGGGATCACTGGTGGTTGTGTATCTAAAACAGATTACAATCCGAGTTAAAGGCTCAGTTCAACAACACATTTCTCTACGCAATGGGAAAACTCCACTCAATGGCTGAGTTTGTGAGAACACAACATGTTCTAACTCTACCATTGTGTGACTGTGGGCTATTGTGGAGTTGAGTAAAAGGCAACATTATGTTTGATTGACAGTTCCTCCTCCCTCTCTCCTTCCCCAGTCCTCCTGATGGTATCCCATCAGCCATTGCTGCAAAAAACCACAATCCCAGTGGGTCTCCTTTTGCCACTCTTGTCAGAGAACTCTGTAGCCTGTGGGAAAAGTCAACTCAACGCAATGGAAACTCCACAGAGCCCTCCCCACAACATAACAGTTGTGCAGGAACTCTCCTCTACACAGCATGGATATTCAGCATGGAGCGTTCTAAAAAAAAACTCCCCTGTGGGGTGGAGTTTTCCTGTCAGACAACACATTTCTCAACGGTGGTGTAAAAACTCCACTGTGGAGTTCTAAAACCCCCACTGAGAAATGTGTTGTTTGAACTGAGCCAAACTATCTCAAGCTCCACCAAAGCTCAATTTACCATGCAATCCTAAGCATGTTTACTCGGAATCACTGAGTTCAATGTGTTTAGAATTTCAGCCTTAATTGTACTGGTCTTGTCACCACTTTAATTTTAGGTGAGTGATGAATTACATATCTGGAATACAGTTTATATCATTTACTAACTATATTTAAAACCGGCTTTTCTATAATATTATAATCAATGCAGCTAGCAACAAAGTGATCCATCAAAATACAGCAATTAACATAATACGAAAAACATCATAATTGGACACAGAAACATGGCAATCCAGAACAACCAGTAAAGGTTAAGATTGAAAGCTTGCTGGAATAAAAACAACCCTTCAATCTCTTTACCTGCTAGGAAAACGATCATACCATTCTTTCATTACTTTTGAGTTGAAACATCTATTTCCACATTTTATTGAGGGAAAGTGGCATATACATAAACTAAATTTAGATTTACTCTAGGCTCAGAATCATCTTCTCAGCCTTTACATGGGCAATTAAGCATTCAAGCACAGCATACTGTATTACTAAAACTTCTGTAGCTGAAGCCTAGGGTTATACTTCAGCTAAGACAAAACTCTGTAAAAGATTGAGGGCTTTAAAGCCTATATATCCAAAGAGAAATTCATACAACCATGTCTTATTTGAGACAGACATTTCATAAAACCACAGTATTACAGATTAATCTATGGATTAGGCAAAAAAGCACACCTATTCAGGGATGGTGGTGCATGGTTCACACGACATGCTAATCCATAATGTTTAGCTGAAAATGCTTAACCACTGTGGCTTAGTGTGTTGTCTGAACAGGGTCGTAGGGGATTACTAGACTTACTGCATTTTCTGAATTCATCATTAGCCTTTCATCTCTCTCACCTAAAGCAGCTTCCTATAGTACCTTGTAATGTAACACAAATGACATCCTCATTACTTGAGAAAGAACATGTGAAGGTTTGCTAACTTGTCCATATTCAGGCCAACTGCAGAATATAGTCCCTGATCTACACCATTAACACCCAGCAAACCCACCTTGCCGAGCTCCATCTCGGTTTGTGGATTCAGAAAGGCTGGGAGTGAAGAGGCAGACGGTGTGCTCAAAAGTGGGGGCACACTGTACCATAAGCAACTGGCAGTATTCCATCACATTGGCACAGATCTACCAGAGGAAGAGACAAAACAGGTTAATGACAAACAAGTAAAACTGGGAGCAAATGTCACTTCTGCCATGTCTGTCGTTATTACGGAAATGGCACAAAAAGAAGAAACAGACATTTCACAATTTTGGAAGTTCGTGTTACAAGATATGATCCATGCTATGGCTCACCTGCTGCATGGCCAGCTCAATTTCATCCTTCTTGTTCACTTTGTCTCCCTCGGCATGATTGTCTTGCAACTTAAACTGACGCAGTCTATCTGAACCACCAAACCGTGTTAGAAGGCCCAGGCACTGACGCTGAAGGCAAAGAAAGTAAACAAACTGATTCTTGTTTTTGCCTGCAGTTATAGCTGATACTTGTCTACTGTCTTTCGATCACGAATACAATGTATTTATTCATTTTATTTAAACTACTTTATTTAAACTGCTTATATACTTTTCATGCTTTTATGTAAAAATACATACAATATAAAAAACCAATATAGTACATTACAAAAACCATTATTATTATTATTATTATTATTATTATTATTATTATTATTATTATATTTGTATCCCGCCTTTTGCCCAATACTGGGCCTCAAGGCTTACAAAGTTTAAAACATACATTTTAAAACATAAGAAAAGAAATGTTTTTTAAAAAGTTGAAAATACACAACAAAATTATAAGTCAATTAAAGAGTGATGTGATTATAAGTCAGGAAAGCCTGAGTAAACAGGTACATCTTTAAGGGATGACTAAAGGTCACAGTTTCCACTTTTTGGACCATATATGGGAGAGCATTCCAGAGGGTGGGTGCCACTACCAAGAAGGCCTGCTTACATGCTGTTACTTGACATATGATCATGGGATATCCTTAATATATGCAACAGAATGTTTTGAATGACTTTGCCATGACACTAGCCTCAAATTCTTCCCCCACTCATAACAATGTTATATACCACATAAACACTTACGAATTTTATTCCCAAAGTTACCGCAATATATTCTCAACAACCAATGGTAGTCCACACTTTGATAGCAACTCTTGATTTTCATATTCTCTATACGCCCAGAGGCTTTGCAATTTGCTTTCAGAAACATGTGCACTGTAAGGAATCCCATTAACACAAAGCATTTCCTTTTCAGAAGGGCATCAGAACCCTACCACTACCCACATATACAATGTGTGTACTATGTGTGTACCATGCATGATGCCCCTTGCCTCGTGAATACTTAAACTCATTATATAAAAACAAATGCTACATCCCCAACTTGTTATACATGTAGTGTAGAGTGTGACATAACCTTTTGAAAGGAACAATGTAGTTTGTCCCTTTGATAGCAAGAGTGTTTATTTTTAGATTTAGTCTAAATCTGAACTAAATACAGATTTTTTTAGTGTTAAAATTAGAACTTCTGAACTGTTTTGCTAAGGGTATTGATCAACACATTTTTATATAGCATATGTCTCCTGCAGTAGCAATGTCTATCATTTATCATATTAAAACTATTATTGGGGGAAGTTTCATCCAAACCATTAACACAAAGCAATTACTTACTATAATCATAAACATTATTTACCTGAAACCGTCCTATATGTCCTTGCAATTCAATCTGCATTCCTTCATTAACATCAAGGTCTAAGTCACCCAACACACCTAATGAAACAACAGAATACAACAACAATACAATAGATTCATAGCACCTCTACAGGTAAACCCTTGTAAAGGTTGAGACTACTTCATACAGCAGAAGCTGTTAAGTAAACTGTTTAGCTTCAAAACCATTAAAGACTGTCTCAAAAGCTACACAATTTCATAAAAAACAGGTAATATTATCTTCTATTGCAGGGGTCTCCAACCTTTTTGGATCTGTCGCCACATTTCGGGAATTTGAGAAACTGCTGTGGACACCACCACAAAATGGCTCCCATGGAGGACATAGCTAGTCACACAATGGCTCTGTGGGGGCCTGGCTAGTCAAAAGCGATCTCAAGTTGTTGGTGGGAGAGAGAAAAGGGGTAGAGGGGAGAGAAAGAGCAAGACTACAGGCTGGGATGAGGGAGAAACAGCAAGGTAAGGAGGTGGGGAGCGAAGTAGGCTGGGAAGGGGGGAAGCTATCAAGGCAAATGGGTAGAAGGGAAAGAAGAAGGTTACAGGCTAGAAAGGGAGAGAAAGGTTCAGTTCAGACAATGCATTTTTACACCACCATTGAGAAATGTGTTGTCTCGAGGGAAAACTTCACACAACGGTGGAGGGTTTTTTGGAGAACACTCCAAGCAGAATATCCACGCTGTGCAGAGGAGAGTTCCTGCACAACCGTTGTGCAGGCTCGTTGCACTGAGTTGACTTTTCCCAATGGCTACAAAGTTCCCTGACAAGAGTGGCGAAAGGAGCAAGTGCCACCCTAGAAGAACCGCCGGCATTGTTTTTTAGCAGCAATGGCTGATGGGATACCATTGGGAGGACCAGGAGAAGCAAGAAGGTGGAGGAACTGTCAATCAAATGTCATGTTGGATTTTACTCAATGGTAGCCCACAGTCACACAATGGTGGAGTCAGAACATGTTGTGTGGGGTTTACCCCCTAAAAACTCTACTGCTGAGTGGAGTTTTCACATTGCGTTGACTAACGTGTTGTCTGAACTGAGCCAAAGAAGACTATCCTAACATTTTCCATGTTTTTTTTAAAAAAATCATTTTTTAAAAAGGGGACAGGGAGGAGGGAGCTTTTTGGGTACCATTGGAGGTCCCCGCTGGTGCTTCATTAGAGACCACTGCTTTATTAGACCAACTGCTGGTAGAGCATTTACTATACAGTCAACACAGCTGGCATTCTGCAAGCATACATATGTTGTTGACTTTTAATACAAATCTCCCCTCTCCCAATCTAAGGCTTCTTCAAGTGACTGAAGGGAAACTCCTTAAATTTGAGATCAACAGGTCAAATTTACAGTTTTCTCAGAGATTCAATACCTGCTGTACTGACTGAGCATAAGATGTCAGTTTTTTAATTGGGATTTACTGTAATAATTTTTATACCTAATGAATGATTGACAAACATTAATTTTAAATTTCCTGTCACCTGCTGTGAGCCTCAATGACAGGTAAGGATACAGGGTTAAATAAAGGAATGTGCAACTGTAAGAACTGCAAAGAGCTTTTGTGAACTATCTCAGCCAGTTCAGTTCTTACATACGTTTTTACAAGAAGTTACTCCGACAAAAGAGATCTTGCTGATTTGGGTCCAACAGTAAATTAACGATTGGGATGACTACAAAGTGGCTGCCAAAAATATCCTACCAGGTAGAGCGGCTTTGCTGATTATTCCAGTCAATAAGGCCAGCTCTTGCAAAGATCCCGCACTGGCTTCCTGGCATCGCAAGATGGCCTGGATTGTATCTGAGTGGGAAATCAGAAACTGCAAAACCTATGAAAGGAAAAGTATATATAGAAAGAAAATTAAGAGTTTTAGGGCAACATACCAGCAGGGGAGACTTCGAAATAACAGGTGAGGACTTGGAAAAAACAAAAGTACAAAACCAGCACTTTGCTATGGGAAATAATAACTGTAATGAATAGCTAACACCAAGGGAAGTTCCTGCCTTTTGGTTTACCTGTCCTGCAGCCTGCAGATGCTGCACCGTACTAGAAGTGAGGATGACCTGGCACAACTGGAGAGCTGGCAGAAGAATCTGGCGATAGCGTTCTACAGGGGCAGGAATGAAGACTGGAGGTTCCTGCATTCCAAATATTCTGAAAGAGGGGAAGAATCGGAAGGTAAAGGTGGCTGTTTTGTCACTTTGAAAACTCATCAGAATATATACTATACAACACCTGTATGAGACTGCCCTAAGTTATCAGGCCATCGGTCCTTCTAGCTTAGTAATGACTCCTCTGGCTGGCAACAGCTCTCTTCTGTTTCTTAGCCCTGCTACTAGATATTCTTTCACTGGTGATGCTGGGGCTGAACCTGACACTTTCGGTATGCAGGCGTATGAACCACTGCTGAGGTCTGGTCCCTCCCCGATATCTCAGTAATCTCTCATCTAAGCTCTGAGCAGAACAACTATTTAGTCTTCAATGGGCCAATCACTGAACCCTAACCTGAAATGCTAAGTAAAAACTGCTTGAATGGGAGGAGGAAAAATCAATGTCAAGACTGCATTAACATGTGACATTTGACTTTTTAATCACCAATTGATTCTTGCAAAATGCTTTAAGTTTGACATGCAGCTGACCTCTGCAAGGATCTGTTGGAAGAAGCAAGATAGACAAACACAGACTCATCACTTGCTGCTTTTTTTAATATAAAGGGTGCAATCCTATGCATGCTTAGCTAGAAAAAATTACGAGTTGTACGACATTTTTTCTATCTAAACGTGCATAGGATTGCACCCTAAGTGTTTTAGTGCAGCCTTTCCTAGCCTTGGGTCCCCAGATATTGTGGAACTATAACACCCATCATCTCCAGCCAACAAAGCAATGTTCAAGGATGGTTGGAGTTGTAGTCCAATGCATCTGGGGACTCAGGGCTGGTAAAGGCTGTTTTGGTGTTATTTCTTGCTCTGAGCCTTTAATGCAGATAAATGATGTGAGGGATAAAGCAAGAGAAATTCAGCCTATGCTATTTATATCTTGTATCCAAAAGTTATAGATTCTATGCCAAGGAAGCCTAGTTTATTTAATAAATTAATTGACTAACATACCATTGAATATATTTTCAAATATCTCTTAGCGGTTACAACATATGAATAACCCTGGCTACAATATATTTCAATATTTTTCAGTCTAAAGCTAGTAAAATCAATATTTTCAAAGCATATGTCACAAACCCCAGAGAGGTCCGCCTGGCGCCTACACTGTATTTCTTCCGTCGCCAGCTGAAGACCTTTTTATTTTCTCAGTATTTTAACACCTAATTTAACTTAAATTTAAACTTTGCTGTTTTAATTCCATATTTTAACCTATATCAATTTTTGCTGTGTGGTTTTATCCTGTTTGTGCTTTTTATATTGTATTTTGTATTTGTGTTTTTAGATTGTTGGTTGTTTTTATGCTCTTCATGATTTTAATTTTTGTGAACCGCCCAGAGAGCTTCAGCTATTGGGAGGTATAAAAATGTAATAAATAAATAAATAAATAAGTAAATAAAATAATTTTAGTTCTAGACAAAATATACGATTACTAACATTCATGCCTACTGAGACAAGACTGTTCTTGGCAGTAGCATAATTCAATGAATGTATAAAAATACTGTCAAATGCTACACATCATAAAACACAAAATTAGAGACTTAAGAGATCTTGTCCTCAGTTAGGATGAATTACACAGGTTGACAGCTTTGGAGATCACTCTAAGGACATGCTGTCTGGAAACTTACCTCTGCTGATCTGTTTCAGGTCGCATGTCATATACTTGACACTGTGCAAGCCTCACAATCACTCCAGATCTCAGTAACTCTAGTGCTCCCTGCTGTATTTTAGCTACTTTGGTCAAGAAAGCCTAGAGTATATTACAAAAAAGTAAATGAATAAAAAGTAGACTACACGGCAAGAATTATTTTAGAACATAATTTTTGTGTTTTAATTAAGTTAAATTTGTGTTAAAAATGCAAATATACATTCCTTAAAACATAATCTTAAAACACACAAGTTAAAACATACAATTACTAAATATAGAGCAGAGAGGTAAACCTCTCCTGAGCTGGTAGACCAGACCAGACCTTGAACCTGCAATTGTTCACTACAGAGGTCGGAGAAACAGTGACTTTAGGGAAGAAGTGGAAATTGCTTCTTAGACCAGCCATCTCGAAGAACTTGCCTTTGGGTGAACAGAAAGGAGAGAACTCAGTGCTTTGGGCCACTGAGAGACAACAAGCAGGAAGGAGGAAAAGGCAACTCTATTTAATTAGTGTTTGTGATGGAAAACCTAGTTAAATTATATCACTGCTGTACAAGGTATTTGTTTAATCATTTTGGTCTGGAGTATAACACAGGGGTGGGGAACTGTTCCGGCCCTGGGGGCCAGATTGCCTCCCAGGATACCCGGCATGGGTTGGATGACATCAGGGGCTGGGCGCCTCCCTTCTGAAGTCCCACCCCTGACATCATCTTATTCCTTTTCTCACTGCCTCTTTCTGCGCAAAAAAGGGGGATGATTCCATGCCTCTCTGTAGATGGGAAAAGAGGCAGCCTATCTCTGATCATTGCTAGAGAAAGGCTGTCTGTATTGAGGAACTCTGCTCTTATTTCCGATTAGTGATTGGAGGTAAGAGTGAGTTTTCCCTGTTTGTAGCTAAGAGAGGGGTTGGGTTTCCTTGTTCGGCACCAGAAAAAGTCTGTCCTTTTTTAGCACTTCGCATTGGGTAGAGCCTGGGATGGGGTGAGGAGTGTGGGACAGAAGCTGAGAGCAATCCTAATATAATACAAGCATCAATGCGTGGCGAACCAGCATTAGGATCTCACCATTTTTGACTCATAGGTGTAGAGTGCTTTAAGTAGAGGAGGCTGAGGTGTAAGCAAGCTTTGCAGCTTGAGGTCATCATCTGCTAGGCTTTCCACAAGCACTTTTAGATAGCCGCTGTTGGAGAGATACAGCAACCATTGTTGCTGCTTATCCACAGAAATGATGCGATCAAGTAAGGCTAGTGCTAGCATCTGAAAAGGGAAAAAAGAAGAGATGCAGACAAAGATGCAAAGATCATCTTGTCTCTGCTTAGAAAGAATCAATTCATATGTTTAATCAATTCATATGCAACCTATTTAACAACAGGATATGTCTGCCCCACGTTACCTACTATGTAGAAAGCATGGCACCAGTTGCACACTAGCAAAGAAATGGCAACTCTGTGATATTTTATAATGTTTACATTGGCAACATGCCTACAAATTTCATGGAGATGCCACATTGTAGTATAAGATGTTTTAGTCTAATGCATCAGTGCAGCATCTTGTGAGAGGGGATGAGGGGGAAATAGTCATCCACTCTGAGGTCTTACAGGGAGTTGCTGCGCTACCAGTTCCAAGAAAATCAGAGCAGGCAAAATGTAAGATTAACTAAATTTAGTTATTTTACATGGATATATATTTTACAAGGCTGTATTAGTAAATAACCCTCATCTGTGAATGCCTCACTACTCTGGCTGATTCTTTTAAAACAAATTAACGCAAGAAGTCTTTTAAAAAGAGGAAAAGTGCTAGTAAGTTCGTTATTTTTTTCTGATTTTCTCTTTTTAAAATTTGTTCCTCAAATGATACAGCAAAGTTAGCCAATCTGTAACAAAACAATAACTGTTATATTTCAAATCAAGGGCCAGAGCTGAAACAGCGCCACTGCTCAGGCAGGAGGACTGCAGCAGGACAGGGAACAGGGGGTGAGTCAAATTACACACAGTAGCTTAATAAGCTCCTCACAGTAGCTTATTTGTGTGGCTGTGAGGAGGATAACAGTTTATTTTCAAAATAAGGTACTGTGAGTAGCTTATTAACCCATCATGGCTCAAAGTGATGTCTGAATGCGGCCATTGTCAGATATTAATACCAAATGTTTACCACACTTCGCCTATATATATGTATATAGTCTCACTTTAATATACTTATTTGCACTGATAACATGGGCCTATTGAACTTCCTTTAAACAAAATCCAAAACTATCAAATAATTACTTATTTTAATAGGTATTAGAATTTTTCAAAAATTCAATGTAAATTCCTCCCTCTCGCCCCCACACAAGTTTTGTACTAAGCTTGTTTAAAATGAAAATATAAAATATCTCATTTCATTTACCCGTCCTATCTCATGACCATCACAGGCATCTCGGCAGACCACCTCCATTAGGGCAGAGCCATAGCTTTCAATAATTGCCATGTTTTCTCGCTGCAACTTACTGAAAGCATCTTCAGGAGCTGTTAAACGCTCCCACATGGTCTTTTTGGCTATAAAGTAGAATAAAAGACAAAATTAAAGACAAAAAGATGATCTGCCTCAATCATCATCACCACCAAGAGGATGTCTGTCTGCCTGCCTGCATGATAATGCCAGGAATGTGAAACCTAGATGTTTGAAACTTGGCATGCATACTAAGGGGACCCTAAGAGTATGCAGCTGGGGTTTATTTGGTTTTTAAAACACATTCGTTTTAATTAATTTAAACGTGTCCATGTGTTTGAATCCACATATAATTTAAATGTGTCCATGTGCGCTGGTTAGGGAAGTCTGTGGCAGACTTCCCTAACCAGCGCACAGCTGTGCAATCAATACAGTTTGAAGTTGGGAGGGAGTCTTCCAAGGAACAGGATTACATGGCTCCCCCAGCCTCTGCCGTGACGCAGCCCCTTCAGGAGAATGGACTGGACAGACCCTTACCTCAGGAGGCTAAGGGGTGCACCATGGGAGAGGCTGTACCTGGGGACACCAGAGGCTGTGGCTTCACTCAGATGAGGTGCAAAGTGTGTCCAAATCTGACAATTGCATAACTTTGCTTAACTCCTTTGCTATATCAAACAAAGGGGTATTCTAACTGGTGTGAAACTGTGTATGCCTGTTAGTGTGTGTGTGTGTATGAGAGAGAGAGAAAGAGAGAGTGTATAAATGGGGGAAGGATTTTAACCAGAATATACAAGTGAGAATACGTATATCACTCAACTCAACAAGGAACATTACTTAGGAAAAAATATGAAAAGAAACCTCCTCAGTTGAATCTGAAAGGAAAAAGACACTTCTGAAAGAGGATTTATGTTAATGAAAAGACATGAGATACTTTCAATAAAAATGTGCTCATGATAAAAAAAGAAGCAACCGTTTCATTCATGTTTGGGGTCGTTGCAGTCTGTATGGCCATAAATGAAATCATAGACTGAATCAGGGAAGAGAAAGAAAACATACCAACCAGCTCTAGATAAACAGGACTAGGAAATACTCTGGGGGAGCCTGAAGTTAGTGGCAGTAAAGAATGAAGATGGTGTAGTATTACTCCTGATGGAGAATGGGCAATGGGTCATATGAGGGATGAAATCTTAAGTTTAAGAATTTTAACCTTGTCACCACCACCAATGGCAGCACCATTTCACAAGAATTTATACGATAGAAGATACAACTTCATTCAAAGTTCTTCTTTTTTACCTGCTTCTAGGGTGTCTGGCTCATCTGGTCTTTGAGCAATCTGTAAGTAGTAGAGCAGTGATCCATACAGGTGTGTTCTCACTCGCTGGAACCCACCACCTGCTCAGACAAAAGAAGGGTATTTCTAATGAGGAACAAGTCACCACAGTTACATCATTCTTCTGTTACCAATTTATTTATTTATTTTTATTTATTTAAAGCATTTTTATAGCGCCGTTCTCACCATTTCTGGCATCGAGGCGCTTTACAATAACACATAAAACAACCCACATTACAGCAATTCCATTAAAACCCTCACCCTCAAACCATTGAAAGCCCTCAACCCCAATTTAAACCACCCCCTCCCCAGACTCTTGTGAAAATAAAAACGCCTTACAAAGGCGTTTGAAGCAATTAAAAGTGGGAGCCTGTCGAATCTCCAGTGGCACATTGTTCCATAACCGGGGGCCAGCCACTGAAAAAGCCCTGGCCCCGGCACATTCCAATTTGTAGCGGGGAACCATCAGGGCACCCTGCTCCTGAGAGCGAGTCTGCCAATGGTGAGACACAGGAGAAAGGCGAGTGCTCAGGTATCCAGGACCCAAGCAATGCAGGGCTTTATATATGGTCAACAAGACCTTGTAGCGCACCCTAGTAGCCACCGGCAGCCAATGGAGCTGTTGAAGCACCAAAGTGATAGAAGACCACTTCGGGAGCCCTTTGACCAACCTGGCTGCTGCATTTTGTACAGCCTGTAGGCGTTGGATTTGCTTCAAGGGAAGCCCTGTATACAACAAGTTGCAATAGTCCAGTCTGGAAAGAACCAGGGCCTGGACTGCAGTGGTAAGATCAGCCTCTGACAGAAAGGGGCAAACTTGGTGGAGCACATGGAGTTGATAAAAGCAACTCCGAACCACGGCCCCCACCTGTGATGACATAGCTAGGGACTGGTCAAGAATAACTACTTCAAGTCTTAATTTAGTTCCAGAAAGTTGGCTTTTATAATGCAAAAACAACACTGTTTTCATGCAAGCTGGAGCATACATCACTGAACTGTTTCAAGGTTATGAAAAATATGTTCCTGCAGAAGGTTATTATGAATAAAATGCAGCCACTGCATGTTTTCTGTTGCTACAGGCCACATACTTCTCTCTACTTCTTTTATGATTACCATCATTAAGTAAACTTTTCTGTATATTTTAAGTATAACACATTGGCACGACGAAGTAAAACAAAAGGAAGCCCAGCCTTGTATTGGTTTGTATAGGATCCCTTCCCAATATGGGTAACATTGATTTATGCATTTAGCATTACCTGTTTTCAGAATAAAATCCAGAATTTTTTTCAGTATGATATGTAAAGAAGAGTCTCCAATGGATGCAAATCCCACCACCATGCCTTCAGAACCTGGTGGGGTTGTGAAAGAGCCATCCAGCATCAAGACAAACTGGGAGTGTCCAGGTAAAGGGACAGCAAATGGCTCTTTTTGCTCTGTTCGAACAGATTGGCTTAGATGGGTGGTCAGAGTAAACACAGCTCCTGCCACCACAGGCATTAACTCCTGAGCTGCATCATCATTCAGGATCTAAGGGGAACAGAAAGAAGAGTCAATACTTTGGGACATACTAGTGACACGTCAGGGGTGGGTGGGGGATGTAGCCTTCCCCGATGCAAACAACTCTAACTAGAGCAGCCTTCCTCAACCTGGGGCGCTCCAGATGTGTTGGACTACAACTCCCAGAATGCCCCAGCCAGCTGGCTGGGGCATTCTGGGAGATGCAGTCCAACACATCTGGAGCGCCCCAGGTTGAGGAAGGCTGAACTAGAGTGTCACATTTAAATAAGACAAATGAATCTCAAGCACAAGGTGGGCGTGCTATAGTAATACAGAGCTCCTTCCCAAGTTCTCCTACTCTGAATTTTGAATCCAGAAATTATAGTGAAAGCAACTAAGAACATATACAGCCCATACATAGCCACTTGGGCATGTTTTAAAAATAGTATGGCAATTGGTTTTGGGGAACAGGTGAGACAAAATTAATGTAATCCATAGCAGAATCATAATATTTAGATTTTGGTGGAAAGCTTTGCTGGTAAATAGCAACCAAATGAAAACCTTTAGTTATTTCATACATTTTTTTAATACCAAGGAAACACCCATACCAATTTTTTTTATTACAGTCAACATAATACACAGGAATGGGGAACTTCCAGCCCACAGGACCATGAGAAGGCCCCTCCGCAAAATCCCACAGAGGCGGAATCCTCACTGTTACCTCCAATGATTGGGAGGGGGAGCAGCACAGAGGATAATCATCACTGTTATCAATGATCAGGAATTGGAGGTAATAGCAGAGATTCCTCTACCTGCTAGCTTCAACTGTGCCACATCCTTCCCAGTGGGGGGCAGACACAGGGCAGGTGAAGCTGCCCTGACTGATGTGTCAGCTGGAGAAAAGCCCACATGCAGCAAAGCTGGGTTCACTAAGCCCACTGATGTCATTCAGCCTGCAGAGGGCTGGGTGGGTGGGTGACCTGGTGCTCAACCCAAATAGTTCCCCACCTCTGAAATCTCGACCCTGTTCAGATGACACGCTAAGCCATGGTGGCTAAGCATTTTGAATGAAACATTATAGCTTAGCGTGTCATGTGAACCTTCCTAATCATGGTGGCTACATAACCACGGTTGAAACACACCCACTAACGATTTGCTGCAAAAGGGTTAGCGGCTAAACCATGGCTTAGCATGTTGCCTGAACAGGCCCATACTAACCTAACATATTCCAAGGAGTTTACCTTGTCATGCAAGTCTTGTAACAGATCACGGATAATAAGCTGTCTGTCTTCAGGTTGTATGAGATCCTGTGGGCAGGCAGTTAATATGATTTCTACCAGCTGCCTCCAGGACTCAAGTGCATGTCGCTTTGCATAGAGACACTGAAGTAGTTTGTTCCGTTCCACAACATATTGGAGAATTGTATTGATTTCCTGGACAGTCAAAATAAAATGAAATCTCATTAGCTAAAAGGCTATATTTAGAAGCTGAGTTTACAAAGGGCATATCTAAAACCAGATTTTGAGTAAGTTATACTGATATTAAGATATCCTCAGTCTACTATCAAGTGGGATATGTGTACATGAAATGTTACTTGGGGATTTTGCCTAGGAGTTGCTTAACAGGAGAAACTTCTACCAGAGAAATATATGTCGTTTTCCATGTAAAACACGCCATGCTGCTTTTGTGAGTTTTTGGAGGACAACTGTTAAGAGAGAAACTTTAGAAGAAACTGGGTGTCTATGCATCCCTTTGGATTGCAACCGCAGATTTCTCAAACTCACTATTCGCTACAAATGACACTATGGCTCATCATGAAATCACCATCATATTTACTCAGTGGCATTAGGTAAGACAAGAACTCTTAGTGTAACCTACTTCAAAGCACTGCTAAGACAATAAATGAAATGAAGTATTGTGAAGCATTTGTCTGTAAGTATTTATAAACTGAGAGGAGCAATATAAATAAAGTCACTCCACAAAGAGCTTCTGAAAAACTTGACTAGTAATCAGTGGAATAATCCATACACCCATTATCATGATTGACATATCCTACATAGTTTATTCAGGCTCACCTCCATAAGTAAAGGTCTTTGTCCAAGGGCTGCCATTCCTTGCAGAGCATTAACTTCAGCAATCAAAACTTTGTGAAGATGCTAGAATTGAAGAAAGAGAAGGGGAGTGCATATCTTTTAGTGTTTAGCTAATATTTTATCTATATCTTCCCAATGTTTGGAGACAATTCTAAACTTAAGAATACTATGGGTTCGATCCAGACTTAGTCATACTTAAAAGAAACTGCATTGAATTCAGAAATAGGTGAAGAAAAACCATTTGTCTTAAACCTAAGGGATTCTCTCTCCATTTTGCTTTACCCTTTTCTTATTTACACCACAATTTCATTTTCATCCCAGTTCAACCCAAATACTTCTACCAAAGATACAATATAAAACTTAGAATGTCAGCTTTTCTTTTAAAGGCTTACACAAGCAATCCTCACTTGTGCAATAAGTTTCCCTTTCCTTCTTCCGCACTGTACATCCCTTGTACATCCTCTAAATCTGCCCTGGGAATCTCTGAACCCTTCAAAGCAGATTTGCAAGGTATGTGGGGAACTGCAGGGGTGAAGGGGAATTGGAACTGCCAAAGATATGTGTTCTGCTGGTGGAAGGACAAAGTTAGAAATTACCCTAACATACTAACCCAGTTTTCAGATCACAATGGCAAACTCTGGGTTATTTAACCCATGATTTGGAGGGATGTGCATTGCCAATAAGCCATGGCTTGTTGTTGGGTTTAGCCGCTAAATACAGGTTTGGATGTCATGCTCACAACATCCAATCATGCCAATCAGAGGTTTTTACAGGCAGTGACATGTGACCTGGCCTACTGAACTCAATGCAGTATCTTTTGAAGAAATAAATAAAAGGGACATAAACATGCATAATTATGGCTAGGTTGTGTCCTTAAAATCCCTTTATGTGTATCGGATACAGCAAAAAGTCTGAAAATTGTTCACCTTGACATTGCAGATAACTGGACCACGTGCATTCTTGTTCTCACAGTCGGCAATGACCTGCTCAATTTGAGCCCGGTCAAAAAAATCCAGCTGCAAAGGTTCTGGAATCTCTTGACTGAAGTCAATTGAATCAAGGATGCTCAAGATTTTCCTGCGTACTGAGAAGGGAAGAAGAAATCTATTCAGAAAGACCAAGAAATCGGAGTTCAGTTGTACTCTGAACATATAATAGAACAGGCTTTATGATTAAGAGCTTTCTATTAACAATTATTCCAAAGTTTCCTTCATTTCTATATAAACTGAGATGTCAGATGTAGACAAGTTTCTACTTGTAGTCCTATCTTGAACCTATATAGCCCCAATGAGGTTCTACTATGCTCGTAGCAATAGCACTGCGCATTGGTGTTTGTTTGGTTTATTTCTCCTCGATGAGCTAGTCACAAACATATAAGGTTTGTTGGAGGAGTGTAAAAAGCAGTATGGAGAGATACTGAAGGCAAAACAGTTCAACCTCAAATTAGTATATCAGCTTCTGGATCACGCCCACTGACTATACTGTATTAGGTTTCAAAATGATTATATTGTACACTACCCTGGAATCTCAAAGTGATGAAAGGCAGTATAGAAGTGTTTTTAATAAACAGATGGGTACTAGAGAAACGAAAACGGTTGTCTTAGAGTGCAGACACATAATATTTAGAATAAGCTTACAGTTACATTAATTAAGCTGGATTGTAGTATTTTGCATCAATTTATGAACTTCCTAATTAGTATAAATAAAAGCAAAGGCAGGGTATAAACTACATGTTCCAATGATATTTTTAGGTGACTGGTCTCACTACCCTGAATTAGAATCTGAATAATGCCAGTTTCCATGAGACTTACCTTTAGAAGCAGTATCAAAGTGAAGAAACCCACTGACAGAACGAGTTTCATCTTCTATCCCTCCCTCACCATCAGCTGAGAGTTTGAAAAACAAATTTCAACAAATTCAAGTTTATCAAGCAATTTAAAAAAGGAACATTGAAATGCTGCTTTCTAGGGGTTGTATCCAATGGTAGACTAACTAAAGTTGTATTCATTTCAATGAGTCTACTCTAACTAAGACTAACACTGGATACAATCTTAGGAAAATACAGCCTAAAAAATGAAGGGAGGGAGATTTTAAGGTTGTTCTCATTTATTTCATGTGGCATTTTTATGTAGCCTTTCAAGTGCTATGAGCTATCAAGATTACATTGTAAATTCTAAGTATTGAAATTCTCTGAAAACGGTGATACAGGATGAACTGCAACTTCGATAACAACTTGAACTCCATAGCAGATGCCATGATGATGTTGAGAAGCTCATACATGCGTGGGGAGTAAGGATGTAACCTGCATGACAGGGATAAGGTCCTCCTCACTGCTTCCTTCTACAAGGATTCTGAAGTGGGGGTGAGGCTTGCTCCTGACCAGATAGGACTGCAGCCTGTCCTCAGCATGCACAAAAGCCTAGACAAACCTGCTTTTGGGGATGTCCACTGAATATCCCGAAACCCCACTGGTATATCCGAACTAATTACAAATTGGTAGTGGCAGGTTCCATCCAAGTGTTAACAATGCAGTCAAGCAGCTATTTGTTCCACCAGTAGGCAAAAACAGAGTGCTAACTCTTATTTTAAAATACTGCACAATACCTCAAGAGCACTTATAGCAGAGCATTTAATATCACAGCACCCAGTCTGTGGAATGCATCCCAAACTGTCACGAGACAGGCACCCAAAGTTTTGTCGTTTAGATGTCTTAAGACCCATCTCTTCACACAGGCTTTCTCTGAGGTGTGACCCAGCCAGAAATCATCTGCAGTACACTGCAATATCTAGTTTTATTGTACTGTTTTATAGATGGTCTTATTGTAAACCGCCCAGAGAGCTTCAGCTATGGGGCAGTATATAAATTTAATAAATAAATAAATAAATATATTTTAGTGGCAATGACATTGCATGATCACCGCTTTGATAACTTTCTGGAAAGCAGTATATAAATTTGTATATTAAATAAATATAACTAATCCCTGACCATGATTAAAGAGGCCTGCACTGATTAGAACAGCTGAGGCAGCTCTTAAATGGTGAAAACAGAAGAGAAAGTATGTGGCTCTCCATGACAGAAGTAGCAGCCTGCATCCTTCGTCCCCACTATCATAACATTAAGCTTAACTAGACACACTATCGAATGTAAGGTAAGAAGAGTTAGAACAATTGGATATGGAAGTAGAAAGTAATTCAGATAAGAAGCAAGACGTTTTGATATCAGTAGTCTTGATCCTTATGTCTGCTCTGCCAAATCCCATTTACCTAGGTAAGATTTGACTGGCACATCATCCAGTAGGAGGTGCAAGAGTCTCTGTGTGTGAGAACGCTGGCGGTTCAGTGAAGTAACTCGCAATTCTATAGATGCAGTCTTCATTAGCCATGACATCTGGGTCAAGGCTGGAATCTCATGCTCTGAATGGAGAAGATTGGACAAGAAATGCAATGTATGAGAAAATAATACACACACTTCAGAAAAAAATCTACTCTTCCTATTCAGACTAATAGACCCATTTCGCATGTCATGGCCAATTCCTCAGTTGTTATGTGATGTATGAACCTTGAAACTCTGGGTTGTTTACAGGTTAAACAACTCAGAGTTAACAACAATAAAGCATGGGCAACTGTTGAATTAACTTTGGGTTGTTTAACCCATAACAACCCAGAGTTTCCAGGTTTGGACATCACACAACATTCCTGGGATGCTGATTGAAAACTGAAGTCGCAAATACCACACCATGCATGGGAATTCCTGGGTTAAGCAACCCAGGAATTGGCCTTGACGGGCAAACCAGGCCATTGTTACATAATGGTACAGTTGTTGTTTGAAAACTTAAGGACATGGGCATTGCTCTTCATAGGAAGTTGTTCATGTGAAGTAGCTTTCCATATGTTGCAACAAACTGCAACTCCCTAAAAAAGAGGTGCAACCATGGACTATACATTTTCTCACCCTTAACATGATCAATCACCTAGTTGGATGAAACAGCACAATACAAAGTAGCTCTAAGGAAAATGTAGTGCCTCCCAGCCAAGACAAGGCTTCCAGAATTCTACCAAATAAGCTTCTTTACTTGAAGTAGACAAAGGTGTTTGCTGCTTTTCCAAGCAACGAATGAGAACTGAGCAAAGAATATTAGATTTGTGAGAAAATATTTCAACCCTTACCTTTGACAGAAAACGGTAAATGCTGTAGCTGAGAGAATAAGAAATCCTGGCTGGTCCTCAAATATCTCATAGTTGGGCCTGAAGTGTCTGAGCATGCACACAATTGATAGATCACCTATTTAATCAGAAGACAATCCAGATATTAGTTTTGCGGCCTCATTCTAACAGTGGGTGGGCCAGATGTAATTTTTAATTACATGTAATTTTAATCATTTTCCCACCAAGCATACAAACCACAGCTCCATTCTATGCCTACTCAGGAGTGCCCTTTGTTTTATGATAGATCAGATCCTGCTTTGCAGCTTTCATGACTTCAAAGGGCAGCTCTTGAAGAAGGTGCTTGCACTGGCCTTTAAATATTCTTATCTCCTATCTTATTTATTTATTTATTACATTTATATACCGCCCCATAGCTGAAGCTCTCTGGGCGGTTTACAAAAGTTAAAAACAGTAAACAGTAAAAAAGTATACAAAATTTAAAACCATCAAAAACATAAAAACAACAGTATAAACAACAGTTCAGAGATAATAGCAGGAACAGCTTGCAGACCAGATGGGGAATCCCAGTGGGCTGGAGATGTGGCAAGTAATACAACAGTACTACAATAATGGAATATTGGGAAGGAGGAGGATGCATTGGGGGGGGAGTTAAGAGGCGGTTAAAAAAGGGGAGGAGTTAAACCTGGTCCTGTGAAGAAGGTGCTATGTTGGTGAGTGGAACAGGGGAAGAACTGGATTTGGAGAGAATGGGATGGGACAGATTGGCTGTGAGGAGCAGGTAGCTTGGAAGGCCTGCAGCTAAAGAATGAGACAGAGAAAGACACTAATCACCCACTGTTTTAAAGAACGAGATACAGATCTTCAATGACCAGGAAAGCCAGAAAGTGAAATGCTACAATAGTTAAAGGTTTATTAGACATTACAGGGATATTAGAATAATTTCAGTTTTGTGGTTAATGTTCATAAAAACTGTAATGCTCTTAACATTTATAAATACTACAAACTTTTACCAGTGTCTGCTGGAATTTGTCCAATAACTATCTCAAATTGTCCTGTAAAGAACCATCACATAAGTTCCTCATCCCTGATATACATACTTTTCTGGAAGTAAACCCCACTGAATAGGACTAACCTCTAAGTAGACATGCATAGGATGGTGCTTTTAAGTATTTTTTTAAGTATCAAAGCAGTACTATTAAACAACAATATACAATCTCCTACAACTGAAAGCATATTTGGCTTTATGTGAAATATTCCATTTTCGCTTTTCCCAAACAGAAAATATCTTAAATACCTGATAACACAACTCTGCTAGATGAGGAGATTGCTGAACTGCTGTGGGACCAGACCTTGTTTCAGTACCACTTTCCAGAATGTTCAAAATAGCATGAAGACAAGTTCGACGGCAGCCCAACACACCTTAAAGAAACAAAATTCATGTTTAGATAAACAAAAACACTTCTACAGTGCACTAATGTCAATATGGTTCATTAATTTTAAAAGATAATTCTTGACAGACAGAATAGCCATTAGACCATTTTGTTCTGTCTATAGCTCATGAAAATGGTTGTCCAATATACTGGACAAAAATATATATTTATTTATTTACTTCATTTTTATACCGCCCAATAGCTGAAACTCTCTGGGTGGTTCACAAAAATTCAAACCATGAAAAGCATAATAAAACAACCAATTTCTGGGATGATTCTTTCCAACTAGTGAGCAACAGTAACTTCCAAACACCACCAACCAATTTCCAGAGCATCTTCATCCACGTACCTGGATCCTGCAAGTTTGTGTTGCTCACAGGCTTCTTGAATTCATAACCCAAGAGATATAGAGCAAGATTGGGTGGGCTGCACTCCAGTGAAGTGATGAGAAGGTTCAGGATATTAATCCTTGTTTCATGATAGATCGGAGCCTGCTTCTTTTCAGCTTTGCAACCAAAAATACACAACAATAATAGAAGTGACCTTTTCATAAAGTATTCACTGAATTAATACACAATTGCTGTTGTTAGAACCATACATGATTTACGATAATGCACAACCATTTTTAGGTTCCCAATAGGCTTGTAATCACCTATGGCGAGACATCCACACAACCAGGTAGGGAAGTATTTACATGCATTTCAGAGCAGCCCTAATAATTATCAGCTGTACAACTGCCAGGCCACCACATAAAAATGTTTGTAGAATTGTATTTAGGACTAATTTACAAATTAGCTTTGCATTTTGGTAGACTCTATCTACAATTCTGCTCAAACTGTAACATTAACCAAAACAAAATAACAATGGCACAGTTACACGAGACTCCCTGACTTTCATTTTTAGTAATTGAGCATCTTATTTTTAAGTCAAATAAAAATGGACTACTTTCATACCTTCATCAGAATTAATTATTTCTTCTGCTGTTTCATTGTCCAAACATTCCACAAACCCGGCCATTAATTTCTGGCTGATACTCTGGATTTGTAATCAAAGGACAGGAATGAGAAGATAGCGATGTATTAAAAGATGACACACTGATTTAAGGC
Organism: Elgaria multicarinata webbii; assembly: GCF_023053635.1. Classification (NCBI taxonomy): domain Eukaryota; kingdom Metazoa; phylum Chordata; class Lepidosauria; order Squamata; family Anguidae; genus Elgaria; species Elgaria multicarinata. The sequence continues at coordinate 40,910,151 of NC_086179.1, read as the reverse complement.
AAAACATATATGCAACCCCAAAACTGCCCTCCACCTTCCAACAAAGGTTATAAAAGTGTCCGTAGGGAAGTCCAGAAAATGGTTAGAAGATACATGAATCAGTACCTTGATCACCAACCAGATCTCTTGAGAACAGTACCAGTTCCAGGTTTTGGGTAGAGGGGCTGGTCAAGTTACCCTCAGCAGACCCCCCTACCTGAACAAGCCCAGCTACTCACTTGCACACTTTCTAGCGACCCAATGTGTGTATAGCTGCCCAGAGGGAGAACACAAAGCCAACAAAGGATGCTGCTCTGCCTCCTCACCCTGGTCATGACTTGCATGCTTGGAAAAGGCAAGTGAACTAGCTGCCACAGCAAGGAGGATCAGTAGCAGGGCCAGGAGGCTCTGGAGGTTGACAGTGGGCCCCTGTTAGGGATGTGGTCCTCAGCAGATGCCCAACAATGCCTACCTCTGACTCTGCCTGGAAGCTGTACGTAAGCAAGTCTGAACTCTTCCCTGCCACCCGCGCAAAGGCGAGGACCAATTTAATAAATAAGCAATTTGTAAGGAAAGTGAAAACCCTTCTCCCACTCATACTAGCCTGGCTTTAGTGCTAGCCACACAGCCCCAATGCCAAGAGGGGGAGCATAGATGTTTTCTGTGGGTCAGTCTTCCCCAACCTGGTGCCCTCCAGATGTTTGGACTTTGTCTCCTATCAGCTCCAGGCAGCACAGCCAATGGTCAAGAATCTTGGGAGTGGTTGTCTCAAGCAACTCGAGGGCGCCAGGCTGGGGCTAGGCTGCTGAAGGCCCACTCCCTCTTTGCAAAAAGCCTCTCACACTGCATGAGGTAACTGTGGGCAAGGGGAAGTCAGATGGGATGGTAAGAGCTTGATGGAAGAAAAACATGCCCTAACCCCCCTCCATCCTGTTTTTATGTTGTACAAGTGTATGAGAGAATATCCGCACATTTCATAACCGCACAAAAATAAATCCAAGCATTTTAACAATAAAGCTATTAGCTTTTAAATAGCTACATCATTGATCGTCTCCCTTGTGTACAAACAAACAAACAAACAGCTGTTACCTGATCTTGTGTAAAGTCTCCAATCAATTTGACCTGAATGTTAGAATTGCAAGAAATACAACACAGGATCTTGGAACTTTCGAAAGCCAGTTCAGGATTGGTACTGCCATGATAAAGGTACCTTTAATACCAAAAACATTATAGCAATCGTTATCTGACTAGAAATGACAGATAAAGTGGGGGGAAGTCTTCATAACGCTTCATAAAAATTAGTCTTAAGAGCCAAAATATGTAAGCACATGTAGATTAAACATGTAAACAGGATTTTAAATCACCATTCCCTGGCATTCTATTTCTATTTCTGGCACTCAGACTGTGAATGCAATTACTTAAATAGCCAAAACAGAACCACCCATGCATAAGTGGAAGTATCAGAAGGCTTGAAGAAAAACAGAGGTTTGCAGAAGTACAAAAAAAGAAAAAAGCTGGGGGTAGGGGGAGGACTCACAAATAGCCTAATGAAGTCCAAGCATGCTCAGTGAACACGAAATACTGTTCCAGATGTGTTGGGAATGAAAAACTAGAAAGGAGGAGGAATAGAATGGAGAATCCTGAACAGGGTGAATATGATGGGGTGGGTCCACGGAGGAGTGATAAATACTTCCTTTTGGGAAGGGGTGGTCCTTGCTGTCCTTAAAGAGACAGTATTGCAACCACTCCTGAAGAAGCCCACTCTGGACCCAATGGTACCAGATAACTACCTTCCAGTCGCAAATACCCTTTTCCAGGGAAGGTACTTGAGAGGGTTATGACAGTGCAACTGCAGTGCAACTATCTAGACCCATTCCAGTCTGGTTTTCGATCTGGTTACGAGACTGACAGATGACCTTTATTGAGAGAGGCATCTCCTGAAAATGTTGTTATTTCAGGAAGACTTCCTTGAGTGCCTGTCCATGGTTTTACCAAAATTTGGCTTTATCAGAACTTTGTTTCTGTTAAAAAAAATAGTATTTTTTAACATTTTTTTTATTTTTTTATCCTATCTGTTGTTTACTGCTCCAAAATCTTTTGATGTGGAGCAGTATACAAATATTGTAAACGAACAAACAGGAGCATTCCACACTGCAACATTTTGTTGCAGCTTCAACTTGTCCCTACTAAGCACTAAAACACATGGCCTTGTAAATATCCACACATCTTACTGATGCAACATATCCTGAATATGACTAAAGCTCTACATCAAACCTACTGTCTATTCCCTATGTTCGGAAGGGCACAACCTGTTTAGCCCTGAGGGCCACATATGAGGCGGGCTGCACATCCTTACCAATTTGGACATTTCCCAAAGCATAGCCAAATTCTAGGCATGTCTGCCTGGAAGCAAGCCCCAGTGCAATGGCTTTCAGTCATGCAAAGACAGCTCAATTCTAAAATTAAAGGTATTTATTTAAACTTCAAATACCCTACTGGGGTATTTATATCGCTCTTCCCTTCTATCACCAATAGGATAAGAAGAGGGGTTCCTGCGGGAGAAAGCCTTTCTTTGTCTTTCTGAGGTCCTTGTTCCTACAGGTTTTTTTCCACAGTAAAAAGCTGGGCTTCAGGAAAAGGGGGGCATTGCACAATCCACACCCACAACAAGGCATGAAGCATCATCTCCAACGGTCTCTAAGATCCAGTTTCCATACCTTACATGCTCAAGTCTGTCAAACTCTAATTAACACTTTAGCATGTTAAAATGGTTATTTGATTCAGAAACACTATATGCAACTGCATATAGTGCATATAGAGAACCTGAGAGATAAATATAAATCCCACACCTATAAATCAAATCAGTACAGAGGCATTATTCTATTCTATTTCTACAAAGTCAGCTAAATAATGAGAATTGGTGTGAACAGCAAGAGAACCTCTCAGGAGGGACACAATGCTATATCACCTTTAGAGCCACGCCTACCTTTCTAAATACATTGGGCCTACCTGGCAATATTCACCACATGGTCTGTCTTTTTAGTCTGAGGGTTGATTCCTTGCAGCAGCTGTTCTAGTGATGTAACTATTAGGGAGAGATGGCTTTCCCTTAAGAAGTTCATGAAAAGGTTCTCTTTCTGCAGAGTCAAATTGAGCAGCCCAAGACAATACTGTACTGCTTTCTCCATATGCTTCTTTCCTATCAAAGGAAATAAATAAATCAGACCAATGCAGCACATGTCCATGTCTAGGGCATTTAGGGATGTAGAGGTGGGAGATAATCCACAATCAGTTTATACAAGTGTGTTGATAGAGCTACAGTAAGTCAGTATTTCTACCCAAAATAACACCTTCCAAAACTACCAACTTTTATTTAGCAGCTTTTCTTGCAATGCGGTTCAATATAATGAATATAGTCCACTGCCCATACAAATACCACAATGGTGTTATTTTAGAAGTGTGTCGAAGTTTAATTTATAACCAAAAAAACCAACAACATAAACTGCTACATACCAGGGAAAGGAGCATAGGTATCTAGTTGCTTAACCCCTTCTTCCAGCAAGCTAAGGCAGAGTTCCAACATTGGGGACTCATTTAATAGATGATACATCAGATTAAATCCAGGTGGTTTATAAGCTATAATTTCTTCTCCTGGAAAACGAAAAGCACAATTAAGCATTATTTATCAACACAACAGTCTATTCCCTAGGAAATCTAGTCATTGTAATTTTTGCCTCCATACTACTTCTTCTCCTATATTAACATCCAAACAATTGCAAAACTGAGCTGCTTTTTTTCATTTTAGCACTTCTAAATCCTTCTCTGTGTTTACTCCTGAGAACATGTCTCTGCTCTGACTGCCTTTTATGTCGATTGCTGCCAATGCCTCCCTGCTGGCTTTTCCTCCTTGCACTACTTCTCTCCTTGAACTCAGTCAGATTCTCTAAACTCTCTCACTTTTCTCCTGCACCACTCTGGAGTGCATTATCCATATGCATAACCTCTGCACTAGGTTCACTCACTACATCAACTTCAGACTTCTAACCCACTTTTAAAGCTCTTTTCCTCTGACTGAATCTCCTCTCACTTCTTTTTTTATAGCTTTCTCTGCTCCTGCTGCTCTGTTCTGGGTCATTTAAAAAAAAATCTTCCATGTTTCTCCCTAAGACTGGGATTATACTAAACCACATCCTCCCCATCTCCCTGCCCCAAGTCCCTCCAAACACTGCCTTTGCAAATCCATTTTTGAACTCCCTTACCACATTTTAACTACAACTCCCTCTGCTAAAACTACCCCGCTACTCAATTGTCAGCACCGCCCTCTCCCCACCCTCTCCTATCCATGCCATGTGCATGGAAATGTATGGCAGAAACATTGATCATGCTCCCTGATCATGCTCCCTGATCATGCTATGTTTACCTTATTGGTGAATTTAAATAAATATTAAATAGTAACAGTAGCAGCAACAGATTTTCTGACTGGATCCCAAGGAGCAAGCTATGACACTGACCAAAGGGGCAGGAGAGCTAGACCTCACTCTGCCTCCTTCCCCAAGAAAGATACAGAAACTGTGCTAATCCAGACTAGGAAACAGCATACCTTGTAACTCTACATATTGGTCCACAAAATCTTCAAGTTGAGGTTCATAATCTCTGAGCAATTTGTAAAAAACCTCCAGGACTGCTTCTGCTACTTCCCACTGTCAAGAAAACCACACAGAAAATATTGTTCATATATCTTGTGAACTGTCCAGTTAATGACACACTAACAGTTCTAAGGCACACAGCTCAGGAATTATTGCTGTAGATGTTTGTTGATATGGGCAAACAATCATAGGGCATCTTGTTCACACTTGTTCCTGACATCCATAATCATGATAATGTGGGCTTAAACATAAATGTCTTCAGGGGGGAAATTTGGCTAGAAGAATTTCAGATTTTATTTAGATCCCTAAATTAACCATCTCAATCCACAGCTTCTCAATGTGTGTGTGAAGCTCCTGGTAAGAACAGGCTGTTCTTTTCAGATGCACATATAGTCTTTCTCGCACCGCACCCAACATTGCACTCAAGCCCTTGTATGCGCTGGTGCTCCATTTGTGCACAAAAATATCTGGATCAGAATCAGCTTTATTAATTTAAACTACAAAGGCATTGCATACTCAACTAAAATGTTTGAATAGTATACAGCCTCCCTTGGGATTGGAAGGGATGTCAGTTAACAGCAGATTTACTTTAAAGGGCTAAAATAATGGAGGTCTCAAACCTCAGCTACCACTTGTAGTATCATCAAAAGCTGCCTTGAGTCAAAAGGACCACTGGTCCATCTAGCTCAGCATGGTCGACACTGCATGACAGTAGCTCTCCAGTCTTTCCCAGCCCTCCTGGGAGATGCCAGAGACTGAAACTGAGACCTCCTATACACACACACACACACACACACACAGCAGTATAGCATGCTGCAGTTGTAGCCCTTTTTCTGTCTAACCATTCATAGGGTTGCACCCTTAGGCTTTTAAAAAGAAAACCTAGGAAAGCATTACATAAGTAAAACAAATCCCATTTGTAGAAGTCATTTAGCAGTATACGTGGAAAGAACAAGCAAAACTGACCTTCTCAGCAGCTCTCCGGTAGGCCCTTGTACGAAACCGAAGAAACACAGAGTCTCTCAAAAATTGCAGATAGGGGTCAAAGCCTGGGGGACGCAACCCAGCACCCAGGTTAGAAGGAAATGAACTCTCTACCAGTGTGCTAATGAGATGGCAGAAGGCACGCGTTAAAGGGTACTCCTCGCACCGGGATTCAACTTCATTCAATTCAACCTTTCCAAGAACATCAGAAAAATGTGTTTAAAAACAAACAGCTTCTAAGAAACAGAAACACTTAAAAGTGTCATGTATTAAGGCACCATAATAAAATGAATCTATAGAACTATGAAGGGTTTTTAAAGAACAGAATTGCAATGGATTTTCTCATTTTTCCCTTCCAGATAAACTCCCTATACAAGCATTTCTTCCTGTTTTTCCAAAAGCCATCTATCTATCTATCTATCTATCTATCCATCTATCTATCTATCTATCAGAAAGTGAAACCTGCTCCAATGCCCTCTCCAAGGAAATGGGAAACATTTGTGGGCACAAAGAGTGGGTCTCTCTGTGGCAGCTCAAGTCCTTTCTGTCCAAGTCAAATTGTAATCAATGAAACAGGTTAGTCATAACTAACTCACTTGCTGTTAAAAAGGCTTGCAGCCAATGCAGAGTTGGGCACACCTAAGTTCACTGGTTTCCATGGAATCAGGCATTCCAAAAAATGCATAGGATCACACTGTTAGTCACAATTAGCTTAAGTTGGATTATGATCACTTATCTATTGATATTATTTATAATGGCTCTTTATAATGGCTCAAAAGCAGTATCAGTCTTACAGCTCCGCACTTTATATAATAATGTGGCTAAGTGAAGACAGAATTTACCTCAATTCCAATGGTTTGTCTTTGGCCTGGAGTCCTTACAGTTTGCAGTATCTTTCAAAAACAAACAAGAGAAAGTACATGCTTTTTCACAATTATCCAAAGAACATGGCAGCAAAAATATGAACTATGCTATTTACCCTTTTTTAAAGCTCCTGTCCACATGAAATATTATCACCACTGTTCCTGAAACATAGACTGATTTTCAACTCTGCAAACCTTTAACGCAGTACCTGAATGAACTTCCATCCCAGAACTCCAAGCTAATGTAGATGTCATGATCCCAATTCCTTACCCATAACTACAGGTTTGGATCACATGTTCCCTCTTCTCAAGTTCTCCCATTTAGTATGCAAATAGACACACTACAAAGACATAATGACCAAGTTCACATGTAACAATAGCCCATGGATTAAACAGCCCATGGGCTGCTATGCACAAGCGTAAGAGAACAGGTGTGCTGCCTGCAGTGCACCCACTTCTGCTTTTACTCAGCAACCGATGAGTGGCTCCTTAATAGGTTACGACATCAGAACCCAGACTGTCAAGTTCTTTAAGGGCTAACCCATGGCTTGTTGTTGGGTAAACTGCTGGGTTGTTTATCCAGTGGTCTTGATTCAGACATCCTGCTCAGCAACCTACGAAGGAGCTCTTCATGGCTGCTGAATAAAAGTGGAAGTGACAGGCACACTATAGGCAGCATACCACCTTTCTCCCACTCAACCTGGACACCTCGTGGTTGTTTAACCCGTGGGTTGTTGTTTTGTGCAAACTGGCCCAATAACGAACTATGGCTAATGCTGATAATGAAAGAATTGGAGGGATTTGCACAATAACAGATGGGCTATGGCAGGAATGAGGAAAGTGTGGCCCTCCATATGCAACCCCTCACCATTGGCTATGATGGCTGGGCCTGATGGGAGTTGCAGTCAAACAACATTGTGTGGACGATATGTTCCCCACCTCTGGCTATGGGAAAGGAGTGCCTGCTCTCTAAACCATGGTTAAAGGACTAGGAGCAATTATATCCACACTTGACCTCCTCCATAGGAAGCAAGATTTTATTTATATAACAGATGATCTGCTGTCTTCCCTTGAAGATACCTATTCCACTCTTCACTACAGTCTATGTAAGCTGCAGAAACAATCAATTTCACCCTTCTTGTCCACAAAGCAGGCATTTCTCTCTCATACTAGCCTTATTCAGGATCTGCTAGTAGATTTTATAATACAGCAGTAAATAATACAGCATAGAAGACAGGACAGCCAGGGACTCAACTGGGTCTACACAGCAACCATATTCTCAGTCCGTTTCAGTTGCTGCCACTATAGAACAACATTCCAAATACAAAAAGAATGCCAAATACAAATACAAAAAGAATGCCAAGTGCTTTATGCACTACTCAGTCTCATTTTCAAGTAAGCTAAGTAAAAATGCAACATTTGAATAAAATAGAACTTGGGAAAGAGCTTACATTTCAAATATTCAAGAGCATACTTTGCTAAAACACTGCAGTTCTGTGCATATGCCGACACTACAGGGCTAAACGGCCATGGAAACAGTTACCTGTGTGTACTCCAATGACTGCCATAGTGAAGCAGCAATTTCAGGAGATTTCCCAAAGGCTGAGAGAGTCTCTAATAATTCGGCTTTCAAAATAGGATGGATGCTACATTGCAGAAGTCCCAAAATGATAACCACTGGTGTCCACTGAGGGTGTTCACAGAGAGCCAAGCGAGCATTTTCACTCTACAAAGGATAGAAAGGGAATCACTGATCTCTAATAATTCAAGCAAAATCTAAATAATGTCAATTACGATGTCACATATCCAGCACTGTAATATTTTTCTAACTTTCTATCTTTTTCCCAATCAGGATTAACTTCAGTTGAACTGGATTTACAGCTATATTTACCTGGTATGTAACCTCTCTCAGTTTTCACTCTGACATATCAGGCTTTTAATATACATTGTTCTAGGTTTTAAAAACTGACTTAATTGCTTTTACATTTACCCCTGGCCAAATACGTGAGAGGTTACTGAATATAGACAAACTGGAATCCTGAATACATCCAAAGGAAGTTCTACCCACCCACTTCACTATAGTTTTTGTAAGCTGCAGAAAGGCAATCAATCCATCTTGTTCTTTTTGAGTGATGCCTCTGAGAGGAAGATGACGATACTGGATGCTATCTGCACTGGGCAAATCTTTCCGTAAGTGTTCATGGTACAGCATCAAAGAGTGGAAGAAATGTTCCCAGGAGACAGGACTGCCACCTGCTCCTTGGATGTTTTCAGCTAGAAGAGGAAAATACACAAGATAACCGAGTATGTTAATTGGACCAATACATGAAACAAAAAGTTTCCTTAAACTTATGTAAGTGCAAAGGAAGAGCCATGCTGAGTCAGACTAAAAAGCCTGCATAGTCCAGCATTCTGTTCACACAATGCCCATGTAGGGCATGAGCACAAGAGCTTTCTCCCACTCATGCTCCCCAGCAGCTGGTACACACATAGGTATACTGCCTCCAATAGTGGAAGTAATATATAGCCATCTGGACTAGAAGCCATTGGAAGTCTTGTCCTCCATTAATATGTCTAATTCCATTTTAGAGCCATCTAAATTGGCAGCCATCACTACATCTTATGTGCTGTGTGAAGTAGTATTTTCTTTTATCTGTCCTAAATCTTCCACCATCCAGTTTCCTGGGTTGACCCTGGGTTCTAATATTATGAGAGAAAGCGAAGACCATCTCCCTATCCACTTTTTCCATGCAAATGTACTTAAACCCATACATTTTTATTGTATATATACCAATACTGAGCTAATTCTGCAAGTTTGGATTCTTATATTGCCAAAACAGCAGGTTTGCAAAAATACAAAACATCTTCAGGGAAAAAAAATCTTGGGGAGGGGATAGAAAACTCCAAAAGAGCTTAATGAGGACTGAGTGTGCTCAATGGCCATGGAATGCTGAATAACTTTTTGGAGAAAAAGTGGAAAACCCAAGAGGATGGGATGGAATAGAGTATTCTAGAAAAGGGCCTGGCTGCCTGAACAGAAACACTCTACACTGCAACATCTTGTTGCAGGTCCCACTTATTTATATTAAATGTGATTCCTGATTATGATGATTATAATAAGAATAAAAATAAAAAACAGATGTATGTTAACAACTTGAACTAAATAACCTAAAGATTAATTTTGAGATCAAGAGCTGAGTAGTATCTTATAAGAAATAGTTTTTTAAAAAATTAAATAACTTCATTGAACTTTCACACAGAGTAACGTTATAATTGAAACATGCAAATATTGATTAGAAATTCAGTAATGAACAAAGAAACATGAGTCATCATAGCATAATAAAATAGGGAAAGCTTGAATCAAAGCTATTACACCCTTCTATGTTTGAAGACAAGCTACATTGCCAAGGAATACATTGGTATTGAAGGTTCCACTATTACAAGCTCACAACGAATGGGAAATATAACATTGACATGTTTGCCCTTTATGGGGGCATATTTCTTACCATGACTGCTGCCATTGCCCTTTAGCAAAGTGAAGCAGTAATGAGAACACTGGGGACCATTGGCCAATCCTTGGAGCATTTTCAGATAAGGAATGTATATTGTAGAAGGAAGGAGGTCTCCCATTTGTCTAACAAATTTAGATAAAACAACCTGTAAGACAAAAAGTTGCATTTGACTGAAGTATAAACACTCACTCACCTAGGAAAGAAAATACATGTCAAAAACCAAAGCCCCCCACCCAAACTTAAAGTTATAAAATAACCTGTTACTAGCTTATGTATACAATGTGCCCAAATGAAACTTAATTTTCTTAAAACTGATAGTGGTTAGAGAAGAGACTTTTCCCTACAAGACAATAGTGGAATGATCCAGTTAACATTAAGCCCCATTTGATTTCAAACGGGAAGATTTAAGGCACAATTCTGTGCGCAGCGGGCAGGTGTCCCAGGGCAATAGAATACTGTGGATCTATCCTTCTATAAGCATAGACAGAGGTCAGCACCAGAGGTCTCCTCATGCCAAAAATCCCCCCGGCCCGACTGCCTCTTTAATGGGGGAAGGGGCAGATCGTAGATCCTGCACATCCAAAGCCTCTCTGTTCCCCTAACATGCCCCCAACAAGTGAGGGAAAATACTTCATCCCTTGTGCTGGTGTCACATTCCAGCCAGCTACCTTGCATACCTTCTGCCCTGCCCAGTGCAAGCCTTTGGAAGCAGTAGTATCTCCTTCCCCCATAGGATTGCTCTGCTACGTATGTTCTTATCTTCCCTATTGAAATCAGGACTTTTAAAGTCCCATTGAACTTTGGCTAGATTGTGCTACTAGGTATATAGTCACTTGGAACATTTCTAAGGCAATAATGAAAACTTCACATTTATATGGCATTGTTCAAAGTAATCCTTACAACCACCCTTTAAGGCAATTATTATCCCCAAACCCAGTGTGGGGTGGCAGGGGTTAACGATCAACTCAGGCTCCCTTCCCCTTCTCTGCTGATGGTATCTGTTCCAGCAGGCAGGTAGCTAAGCTAAGTATATGCTGTTGCAGGCCGGAAAGCTGCTGTAGCTGTTTCCCAGCCTATCCCTCCTTCATGGCCACAACAGCCCGCAAGCATGGAAGCATGAGCAAAAGCCAACCCCAACCCCGAACAATGGAGAAGAGAACTGATTTTTTTCCTAACCTGACGCTGAGGGAGTCTTTGATGGGCTATCCCAAGATAAGATCCTATGATGGTGGAGCTCTGCAGAGGCTCTGAAGGACACCAATACTCAAGAGCAAGTTCCAAATTAAAGGGATCCTTCTTGTACAACTCAGCAATCTGCAGATGAAAAGAGAAAAATGTGAATCCTCTATACCAGCAAGAACGGATTTCCTGCTATGTCCTATTACAATCTTTACTTGATCATTACCACCAAGCACCATATTCAAATGGCAAACCGATGCCTTGGAGTTGTTAACGCCTTCCTCTGCACAGTCACACAATTCTTTCTGATTTAGCGTACAGGCCAGCATTAAGCAGATGTCTGGTTATTTTTGCTTAGCATAGTTTCCAGCATGGTCTATATTTCTAAAGTGGGATATCTGCATGCAGATATCAAACAGGGTAATTTGGGAGAAGGGAGGGAAGGAGAGGACACAGTCTCTACTCATGTTAGACACCACCTATTCTTTTCAAAATCTATCTATTTCTATAGTAGGGGATCAAAGCACCCTCTCTGGTGCCCAGGCTGAAGACTGCACATACATGCTTCCCTCAAACCACCAGGGAATGCCCCAGAAGTAGAAAACAGGATTGGAGAATTGTATTGGCTGAGTGGGAAGTAAAAACAGATCACTTCCTACTAAGCCAACACAGGGAGCAGGCCACTTCCCCCCTCCCTTTCAGACAATGAGCTGGTTTACATGTCATGATAAGCTACCACCTAAAAATAAGCCATGGTGGGTTAGTTGTTCTCTCACTAATCCATATTAATCTCGACAAACCACCGGGTGCTCTGTGGCTTGCCTCCCCCTTAGTCTTCCAGCCCCTTTCCCAGCACAACTCTACACCAGGAATCTTTTTGGGAAAGGCTGCTGATGGAGCCAGAAAGGCCTTTGTGCCATTGGTTCACTGAGTGTGCTTGGCGTGTTTTGCTTTGCCAGCTGTAGACGAAAGATTTGTCAGAAATTTCTGTCCCTCACCTCCAGCTATTCTTTCCTCTCTTCTCACTGGCACTGACCACTGGAAAAGTGGTGATACTTCATCCTCCCTCTGCACCATGACCAGCTGCTCCATTTCCTCTGTTTGCTGCCCACACTCCTTCACCTTCCCCAAACCCCTTTCATAGACTCCACTTGCCTTAGCAAATTACTTTTACTTAAGGGACAAAGGGAGGGCTGGAAGACGTATGTACTTTGCTATATATATATATATATATATATATATATATATATATATCACAATCACAATGACCTGGTTCACATAATCAAAACAAACCACTGTGGCTTATTTAGCCTAATCAGCCTTATTTAGGCATTGGCCATGGCCTCTTGTTGGGTTATCTGAAGGTTGTTTCTCCCTCAAACATGCCATGCTTGGATAACATGACAAACCACACCTGGGAGGGTAACTAGGCTAAAGGTGCCTGACAAACATCACTGACTTAAACAAGTCACTGCAGCTTGTTTGATCATGCAAATCAGCCCAGCATGTGTGTGTGTGTGTGTGTGTGTGCGTGCGTGCGTATGGGGGCAAGTGTGGGGAGGGAGTGGGGAGCTGGGCTCAAAGACAACCTGCCCATTAGCGCATTGCATCCGAGCCTCATTCTCCCTCTCCATAACCTAGTTGCTCTGTCCCCTGAAGCAATCATGGGAGTGGCGAAGATTTGAATCCAAGACAACGTGCCTCTTTGCCATGCTGTCTCAAGAGATGAGTTCTCACCTTTGCTAGCAGTCACTGAAGAGATGAAGCATCCCTGAAGCAACTGTGCTCTGTGTGTGATTGGGTGGGGAGGAAGTGGGCTCAGAGAAATCTTTCTCCGAATTTGATCCTCTCCCTAACAACTGATTTACAGCAGGAGAAAGATGTGTGAGCATAGAGAAAGATATAAAAAATTTAAAAAATTGCTCCATCCTTCCTTCACCATGCAGTTGGTTACAGCTTCCCACTTCTGGGTGTCCCCCTCACATCCCTAATTTTAAAACATTGTTCCAAGGGGGAAAGTTTTTAAAATTACACCCATTAGAACTACACTAATAAGCAGGATGGCCTAATCAACGAAATAAGAACCACAGTATTTTTCAACAGATATGTATTTAAAAATAAGTATGTTTTAAATAAGGTTTTGCAGTTTCAATTGTGCATTGTTAACCAAGATTCTTTTTAAAAAGGAGAACTTACTAAAAGCATCAGATGCTCTAGATCCCGTCTAAGTGAAAGAGGAGGTTCGTTACCCATCTGTATACTCATGTGGATCATACGAGTATCTTCATCAGCACGGTTTCTCAGCTGTTTCACCTGTATAATTTGCCAAGGAAATAAATCTATTCTTAATTTTAAAAAATGAATCAGTACAAAAAAGCAGATGACCCTTACAGCCATTTTTTCTACCCCTATTAACCTGCTTTTATGGAAGTGCCAGTAGAGTAAACAAATAAAAAGAATAACCCTTCTTGATTTTTTACTTAAATGTTTGCCACACTGCATGAAAATGATGAGAAATATCACATGAGAAGCAACATCTCATATCCATATAAGATAAGAGAAAATTACTGACATTATCCAGCACCTAGTTAAGTCCCATGAATTTCAATGGTACAAAATTAATCACATACTTCCCTCTCTCTCACTGAGATTAATAGAAATTAAGCGACCCTACCTTTTAACTGAATTGTGCCCTATATTTCCCCAAGAGGTAGCTATCAGCTAGAAACAGAACAGCTGCTGCATCCATTTCGTTTCATGATACAATTGAACAGAATAAACCAGCATAGTTCCTTCAAATGAATCTTTCTGTTACTAGAGTTTTCCAGAGGTGATAATTGCATTATATATCTGGCAAACATTGAAAGCTGCACTGAATAACATACTCCAAGTTAAATACCCTGACAGTGCAATCCTATCCCTGTCTACTGAGAATTAAGTCCCACTGAGTTTAAAGAGACTTCTTCCCAAATAAGTGAATATAGGATTGTAGTTTTAGGCAGCAATTGTAATCACACTTACAAGGGAGTAATCAAACTAGGTGAACAGTCAGGTAACAGGAGAAACATTAAGTAATTGTGTTTCAATGGAGAACAGTAATAAGGCACAACATGCAACTTCAGGAAAAAATGCTTTCGATATTGCTTGCAGAATCTAAAACTATTTATTTATTTATTTATTACATTTTTATACCGCCCAATAGCCGAAGCTCTCTGGGCGGTTCACAAAAATTAAAACCATTAAGAACATAATAACTAGTCCATTTTCTTCCTCCAGTCTAAAATCTTCCATACTAAGTATTTTAAAACATCCACACATATTTGAACATGAAATGATGCACACCATTCACATCCATTTCAGTCTGCGTAAAAGAGATTCCATCAGATTCAGCAGCATCCACTCTACACACATGACTTACTTTCATTGGCATGAGTGCAAGGAAGTCTGTGACAAGGTTGTGGATTCTACGTATGTAAAATTCCTCCTGGTAAAAGTTTTCTGCTCTCACCACAGATTCAGTAAGGAACAGAAAGACATTATCCCCAATTGCTAACTCTGCAATTGCTTCATCTGCTTCTGTAAATTCTGCAAATGCTGGAGAGAATGAAGAATGAATGAATGAATGTCTCATAAATGTACTGAATAAAAAAGGTGTCATAGGAAGTGTGCTTATTAAAGTTGCCATCTTAAACAAAATAATGTGCATATTGGATCTATTTACTTCATTGAAATGAAGGAGGTGGGTGGGACTGAGTTGCTCGTGTATGAATTCCACTTTGAATCCAATTTACCTGTCACATCAGAGAACTGTGAAATTTCACGCAAAGCTAGTGCCCAGGCTAACCTAACAGTGGCTTGAAGTCCTGGTAGTTTCCAAGGCCGAGATTCTTGAAGACGTGTGTGGATTGCAGCTATATATTGTCTCTCTGTTAACAGTGGCAATTGGTGCATCAGCTCTGAAAAACAAATTTAAAAATAGAAGCATATTACATGCAGGAGAGAAAGAATGTGGAACTGTATTGGGTGCTGGTCATAAGAAAGACCCTAGATGGGAATATTTTAAAGACATTCCCTCCATTGGGGATGGGGGGAGGATGGCATGCAAAATACATACAGTGAAGCAAAGAGATGCAAAGCCTGCTTGTAAGAATGAAACTGTGTAAATAATACCCTATTTAGCTGTAAATTAATACGGCTTAGTGGTCAAATCAGCAGCATTGCCCAGAAAGTTTCAGTGGAAAACTTAATTTAAACCAATCCAACTTGACTGTAAAGTTCCCCCCATTTTAAAAAAGAAAAATATATTTGTAGCACATAGTACTACAAGTATTCACTTTACTTGTCTTTTCTTAGCCCTTTTATTGCATTATACAGGAGGGAACTGTTTCATCTTTCCACGCCAACATTTCATGCATTTCCGTCCCGATTACAGAGTTGTAAGTACACACAACAAATATCAATTCAAATGCACAAAAAGATCATCCTGCCTTATCCAAGCAATGTGAATCTTAAGCAGCATAAGCAAGTAATATTTAAATTTTTAACAGTAGACATTTAGCTATGACTTAATATGCATTGATAGCAGTCTTTCTGCTTCACCTCAAGTGGACAGAAAAACAGTTTACCTTCCCGATCTTCAGTAGCCTGTTCGAGGAAGCTGACATCAAAGCAATAGAGGAGAGCCATAAGAAGTGCCATGTTGACTCTGTCCAATGAACCATTAGCTTCCACAGTCACTTTTTCTAAGTAACTAATAAGGATTAAAGTATCATCCCGGCTCAGTGATGACTGGCAAGACCAAACAAACAAGCTCTCTGCCAATGCCTGCCGACAGTCCTTGATGAAATCAGCAACCTAGAATTCAGAATATACGATTATTAAACTTGTATGCCTTTAAAAGCTGTTGTAGTGAGTTTGTTAGTGAGCAGAAATATAGACTTCACAGAGTTCCAAAATGCCACTAAAAGACCTGTGTAGTCTAACACCATAAATAGATTTTAGCAGGCTTTTGCTGGCAAGAGCAGACATCATTCCCTGGATGGGCCTCTCATAGTTATGTCACCCTTTTCTCATAGAGTCTTATCTCAAAATGAGGTGGAAGATTTTCACAGCAAAATCTAGTGCCTAACTGGGTAAAATCTAGTGCCGAACTGGGCACTAGAAAGGCAATTAGTTTCCCAAGCTTAGATGCTTTGGGAACCTACTAGAGAGAGCCCCCCTGCTCCTTCTGAGAGGCGGGAGAGATGTAGCCTGTCAGCTCCTGAGAGAAAGATGGAAATCTAGCAGAGGAGCCTATAAGATCCAATCCACAGGTTTCATGCTTTGGTCTTGCTTCAGGAGGAATTGCGCAACCAGCCTGGAGAACCTGCCTGACTCAAAGGGACAACTTTCGCATATCGCGGGGAGGGGTGATAGACACCCAGCTATGAGAGTTTGACTAGCTGGAAGGAGGGCTGAACTTTCTTTGCAGGTATATATTCTGCATCCATTTTCTATCAATAAACTATCATCTTTTTGCACAAGTGGCTTGTTTCATCTTGGTAACCAAAAGAACCTGTTTGATAACACACCTGCTGTTTTTGTCATTTACATAAACATATGGATGTTTATTCAAAAGTTAGTACTACTGACTTCAATGGGGCTTACTCTTGAATAAAGATACATGATTAAAGCCCAATCCTATGCATGTTTACTCAGAAGGCCTTCTATGTTCAATGGGGCTTACTCCTTAGTAGACACGTTTGGTACTGCAGCCTTAATCAATGACACACCAACTACCAAACCTACAGTGTTCATTGAACCAGACTCTAAAAAAAAAAAATTTCAAAAAGAAAATTTATGAAAAACAAAAGATCTGCAGAAATTTCTTAACATGAATAATATGTAAACTGGGACAGTGTCTTTACATTTTGAAGCACTTAAGTGAACCCTACTATTCTTACTACTTCTTTGTAATTCTCTTTTGCCTGTTAAATGTACATGCATTTTGTGAACTCAGTGCGAGCTGCAAATGGCTGCAGCTTCCTATGCAGGCACATCATATATACACACGATGAAAGGCACTTATATACCCTTCACACTGTTTTTTTCACAAAAGGTATGCCTGCATAGGAAATTGTTGCATATGAAGTGAAGCAAGGTCAAGAAGAGTCAAAGAATAAAACAATAAGACAAAAAAAAGCACAAAATATCAGGGATAGTTTAACAGCAGATAAGATTTCCAGAGGACTACAAATATTTGAACATGTCAGTATTTACCTCTTTCCGATGTTTCTCATTTCCCAGCCCTCGCTCTCTCTGCAGTTTCTCAAACTCAGTGTTTACATCAATTTGAGACAGCAAAGTCAGAATTTTATGAGTTAAACCCTGCTCCATCAGCTCATCTGTAAAACGTGTTGTTATGGACACCAACTCCGGACTGCAATCAAAAGGGACAGTAAATGGGATGCTTATAAGAAAAAAAGAGCAAATTCCAGAGGAACCATCAAAACAGATGTCAAAAATGAATGTTACGGAAATGGAGACAAAACAGAAAGCTCCAAACAATACCAAAACTTGCACTAAAAATAAGGGGTCAATCTTCCTATTTTCTTGCAATAAATAAGCCTTAAAAATACGGATTCAACACAGAAATGTTGTTAGCATCCTTAGCCTAGGATTTTTCCAAAGCTGTTGCTTAAAACACAGACCTGAGCTCCAATGTCCATGTCTTGCCTCGCCGAGACTGGATAAGCGTTCGCAATGAATTTGCAATGCAGAGCTTCCCATCCCAGTATAGGAGAACAGCTACTAAGCCCCTAGTTAGCCCAGGAAAACGAGGCTGTTGGTGCTCTCCTTAAAAAGAAAGAAATCTACAATCACAGCAGAAGTCAAAGCTTAGGCCACCTCTCACTTTTCTATTATATTATCTTTCTCTCAATGTCTTCAACAAGCTCAAATTAAGGGGTGTGTAGAAAGGTCATTAATAAAACCCACAAGCCCATCCCCGTATCTCCACATTTTCAACAAACCATGCCCCCCCCCCCGCATAATTTTCTAAAAATAGAAGTGGGGAGACTCCTTCAAATGCCATGTAATCTGAGCAGTGTCTCGCTCTTATAATTACCATGTTCCAGCTCCAACAAAAATGGCAAACTGACACAGGGCAAATGTTTTCTAAATCCAAATTGAAAAAGGTAGTGTGACAACTAAGCCTATACGAGGAAGACTGTGGGTACTAATTTGATTGGGCAAGGAGGGCATTATAGCTCAGCGGCAGAGCGTGTGGCTTGAACTTGTAAAAGGTGTCAGGGTCATATTATTCCAATCTCTTAAAAGCACTAATGCTTTAAAAGCATGCCCACCAAAATGACAAATTCTTACATTTTACAAGGAGTGATATATTGCTTTGTATGTAGATTATCAGAATATATGTACAACTGAGATAAACCAGTTTTGTATCTCACCATTTGCCAAAGAACAGTAACAACTCCTTCTGGACATACGGTTTGCCAGAGTGTTGCTTAATTCTGAGCATATAATCAGGCACAACTCATACCTTTACAAATTTAGTGTTTATAGGAATTCCGGCTCTTGTACTACCACAACACTATATTTCTCCCAAACTATGGAATGTGCTTGCTCAATAAGTACAATTGTCCCCCCACTCTTTTCACTTCTAAATAGGGTGTCAAGATACATCTGTTCAATTTAGACTATTAAAGGTATAGTTTAATGTTTCACTTTTTTAAAAAATCTTGTTTTTATTGTTTTACAGCTGACTAGGGTATGCTGAGAATTGCATCCTTTTAAATTGTTGATACTGCCTTGATGGGGGTACAGCAGATTATGGTGTTAAATACTAATAATAAATAATAAGCATGATCAGAATATAAATCAAATGGTCAGTCCACTGTCATCACAGTATCATATTACCAGCCAGGAGGAGTTCAACAGCTGCCAATTCCCCAATATCAAAAAGATCACTCAGGATAAAGGCCTCTTTGATGAGCTCCTCTGGTAAGATCCTGGTTCCCTGCTGGCCCTGGACAGCAACTCCTTCTGTATTTGCTTTCTGAACCTTTTCGTGTTGTTGTGCATTTTTTGGCTACAAAACAACCACATTAAAATGATAATGATCAGAAATGAATTAGAAAACCGAACGTTGATATTACAAATACAGTTTAAACATGTTTCTACTATGTACTATTTCTATTCAGTAACAGGAGTCCAAGTTATTTCACATGCTACAAACATCTTGTAATGCAGAAAAGAACTTTATGCACTTTGTAAATATTCACGTAAAACATTTTATACAGCCATTGCAGGTTTTAACGTTTCTTTACAAAATGAATTATTTTTTTTTCAAATATGTGGCTTCTGAAGAGAAATTACAAGGGAATACATTGCTTTCCAAACAGGCAGTAACAATATGTTTGGTTCTGACCAGCACACTTTTAATAATTGTGAGTGACTTTTGGCAAATCACTCAGATAAAAGGCGTTCTAACAGTTGATGTACTGTACATCCCTACTTTATTATCCCAGAGCAGGCTGTGCTAAAATCAACTAAGTATACAGAATACACTAAGTACAGTGCTCAAACCAAATTCAAGAACTATGGTTAGTATCCAATGTTAGGCCATAGCTAGACCTAAGGTTTATCCCTGGATCGTCCAGGGGTCAAACTTGTTCATCGAGGTGACATACAGGACATCCAGCGCTCAGGCAGGGGTGAACCTGGGATGATCCTGGGATAAACCTTAGGTCTAGCTACGGCCTGAGTCCTATGTTTAAGAGGCCTATTGAAATGAATGGGACAAGTAAGTCTTGACTAACTTCAGTCTTATTCATTTCAATTGGTCTACTCAGAATTTAGAACACCAAGAAATGCACTGCATATTGTTACTACTCAGTGTTTTGAAGTAAAACTAGAACTGGTCTCTCCTATGAAGCAGTAGCAATATCTTAGCACCCAAACATTCAAGTGGAGACTCCAGAATACTGAGTATCATCACAATGCTGTCTACTCTGAAAGAAGTTAATCAGAAATAAGCTCCACTGTTTAAATAAGTATGACGGATGCATGGTTGGAATTACAGATTTACAAAGGAATCCATTAACTATCTGAGAAATGAGAGAATAAAGATGAAGTTACTCAAATGCAAAACACTATGAAGAAATATTATGTTAACTACAACTTTATTACAAACATTCAATTGGGGAAAAAATCTAATTATTATGAACTATTATGTGCAGTCCTAATACAATTATCATACAAAATAGAGTATCAACTCAACTTTTTCCCAACCACGTTCCAATAGAGGAAAAGTTTACTTTACCGGATTCCTGAATAGCGATATGAAGTCAGGTTTATGTTTCTTTAAAATCTGGTCAAGAAGATGAATCGCTTCAGGTTGCCTTTTCCAAATAGCATTAACTACTGTCTGCCAAATGTATTTGTAGGGTCCCCACAAACTGGCAACTAAAAGTAATACAAACAATATTTTCAGAACTAGAGAATTATGGCAAAACATTACTTCACCATACATCATTTTAACACATTTAAGTCAAATTTTCAGTGGCAAAAGCAGCAGAAACCTGATGCCACATAGATAGCAACAAAATCTAGCACATGTGAAAATCATAGTCATGAATATTTCACTGTGATTACTCCATTTCTTACCCATACTTCTGTTTCTCATACAGAAAATATTCAACATGTCAAGCACCTATACAATAAAATAGTAGGAACTAAGATCAGGAAATGAAGTTTCCGACAGAGTTATACTTTGCATTTTAACTATCATACCTAATGAAATGAGATTAGTGATGCACACATATGATAATGCTATTTGTCCAATATATAAGTTCCAAGAAAGACTTCAAAGGACCTTTTAAAAGAAAATTTCATAATATGCCCTAATTATTTCATCGAATCTTTTAACAGTGCAACAAAATGGAATAAATCAGAGACTCCTAAACACAAAGCCCTAAGAATTCTGAATGATCCAAAAGTGGACTATAGAATACTTTTGGTGACTTGTATTGTACTAGCAATGGGCTCTGGGAAAAACATAGCACATAGAGGAATAGGGAAACATCCGGGGTCAGCCAGGCGCACCCCACTACAAGGGCCCTGCTAAGAAACCTCAGAGCCTCCTTTTTGATCATGAAGCACACAAGTAACTACAAGAGAGAGGAGATAAGCATCACCATCCACTTGCCTTGTGCTCCCTTCCAGGCCTTTGGATCCACAGAAAGAAGTCAAATAAATGGGCAGTGGTAACTGTGGTGAGGAGATGGGGCAGATTTAGGTTATTTTGCCAAAAGGTCCCCTAAAACTGGCCCACTGGTGTATCTTTTAGACTAAGGGAACATACCCATAATAATTTACAACATGCTAGTTCGCCATAAAGATATATGCAGAATTTGGATGCTTAAAGAGTGGGAATAGGGTAGATTTTCTCAGCCTTTGAGGACAATTACGGGTTAAGGATTCAAATCCACTTCATACATGATCAAGAATGAACTAGGGGTGTGGAAGCCGTTCCAGATAACTTTAAAGTCTGAAGATGAATTTATTGCAGGTTAAGTATATGTAATGTACCAAGTACAATTGTACTAACGAAGCCTTTACCAGACGCTATAGCTTATTTTGCTTCGTTGTTTGTTTTTAGCTGATGTGCAAGCGTGGCTGCCATCCGAAACCTGCTATCCTGGGAGAAAGCTGCATCGAGCTCAATGGAACTTACTAATGATGAGTAGGCATATATAAGAAGAAGACACGAGACACTTTTACAATGGCTCGTTCTGGGCGGAGAATCATAGAACAGTCGAGTTGGAGGGGCCTATAAGGCCATCGAGTCCAACCCCCCTGCTCAAGGCAGGAACCCACGAAGAAGGCAGACCGCCGCTTTCCCTCCTGCAGTAAAAAGAAGGGGAAAGCCGGCGCGGCGCCAAAAGCCCCTCGCTCCTAAGGAGAGAGGGAAGCACCGACCGAAACCAGAACCGCCACCTCCCCTCTTGACTCCCGGCTCGGACACGGGGCTGCCCGTACCTGAAATTACCGCCAACGGCACCGACATCTTGAAAACTCTCTAAGGCGAGCCAAAGCGCCCTTGCTGCAGAGAGGCCCAGAAATACAAGCGGGCGCCCTACGTAATGCCAGGGCAGAAATATAACTCTCGTCGCCCACACAGGTCGGCTGCTTAACGCCAAGAGTAGATCCTCCCTCACTTTCTCCAAGCCATATTTAGTCGCTTGTCCCCCAACTCATTAAAGGCTCAAGCCTATGCCTGTTTAGACAGAACAAAATTCCTACAATTCCCAGCATTCTCCAGCCAGCATGGCTGGCTGGGGAATGCTGGGAGTTGTAGGAATTTTGTTTTGTCTATACAGGCATAGACTTGGGTCCCAGATCAAAACACTTCAGACAATCGGAGCACAGGCACGGCTAGGGTACCTAATCGCTAAGTTCAGGACCCAGATGCGAAAGAACGCTGGGAACTGTAGTGGGATAAAGGCGGGAAAGTTGAATTAAGCTGCAATTCTGAACATCCTTATTAAAGAGTAAGCCTCATTGGATACAATGGTGGGGCTTACTTCTGAGTAAACATTCACGGGAATGAGCTGTCCACGACTGTTATCAACTGATTTCAGGAGGTTTTGACCACGCATAGGTGCAAACGGGCCGGCTCAGTGACATGCGCGCAATACAGCAGCATCTCCTTTTTCGGGCTCCCGTAGTCCTTTTGCTACCTGAAACTAACAACAGACGCAGCCACAGAGGGGGTTCAGGACACGATAACCCTGAAATCATTATTGGGGAGTTTTTAAATGGGATGCTTAGGTTTTCATGTCCAGGTCGACGCTTGCGAATGCTGTAAATGAATGTGGTTCAGAAAGCGAGAGGGTTGTTTCAAGCCCAACACAGCCTCTTGGAGGCAGGGCTGGGCAGAGGGGCGGGAGCAGTTGGCATGGGCCTACGATTTTGAGGGGGGCTACTTCAAGTCCCCCAGGTAGAGGCAAAGGGGGACCCTTTGGTAAAGATTTGTTACGAAGTAGCTCTGAATGTGAAGAAGTGATGTCTTGTATACATCTTGAATAAAAGTGCTTGCCATTACCTTTTTTATATCGTTCTAGTTCATATGTATTTAGAACTGATTAAAAAAATACTTAATGAGCAGTTTGAAATGGGGCCAGCTTTGCCCCGCCTTGCTTGAAGGGGACAAACAATTCGCTTTTACAAAGCCGTCGGTGAGGATCTCAATATGAAGGAAGTGGGTGACTTAACAATCAAGAGACTTTCAAAGAGCAGCGGAGAGAGTAGCCTTGTGGCACCTAAATGTAAAATCCAGCGCTAAGGGCGCAATCCTGTACAGACAAACGTCCTAGAATAGACTTCAGATGCTGGTAGTTGTAGGACTTTTTTTCCGACTAAACATGCCTGGGACAGCGCCCTAACAGCTGATGGATTCGGGACCAAAAAAGAAAAGATTGGGCTAGATGGACTAGCCTAACACTGGCTGAGTTTGGACGACACGCTAATCAACGGTTGTTTCCTATTCTGTTCCTATTACACACACACACGCACAGTTGATTAGCGTGTCGTTGGAACTCAGCCACTGTGTAGGATCTGCAAGGAATAATTGCAGAGGGAGCCAGTGGCGGCTGATGCCTCCGATTTCGGTGGAGCTGTGAATCCATTCTGGGTTTCAGTCAGAAACAGCAAGAAGTCTAAAAGAGCTGAACCCTATCCCCAAGATAGGTTCAGAATATTGAATCGCTCCTTTAGAGTTCTGGTTTATTTATTTATTTATTTATTTATTACATTTCTATACCGCCCAACAGCCGGAGCTCTCTGGGCGGTTCACAAAAACCAGATTGGATTCACAGCGCCACCGAAATCGGAGCCACCAACCTCCACTGGGGGGAGCGCTTGTTTCCAGTCCTCTAGTCTATTCCCATCGTGCATTTCGTCCTAACTGGTTTCCTGCTTCCTCTCAGCGCTTTGTGTCCTGGTGCGCATGCGTGTCTGGCTTTTCACCCGGGCAAAGCTTTACTCTCAGGTTGAGGACGGAATCGCGTGGAGCGAAGCACGTGTGGGGTGGTTATCTGCCTTTTCTATAAGGTTGTGGCGCCAACAACTCCCTCCTCTTACTGTTGTAAAAAAAAAAAAAAAGAGGAAAAAGTGGGGCGGTGGTAGAGCGCAAACTTGTTGCCGTGGAACAGAGTCGACGAGGTGGGTGAGTGGCAGCAGGAGCCTGGGGCTACCTGGTTACGAGAGTGCGGAGGCTTCCCCGGGAGCCTGCAGCCATCCCTCCTTCGTCTGCCTCAGCCCCCCGGCGATCGCTGTGGATCCCTCTGGCTGGAAGGAAGGGGGATCGGGCGACTCGCTTCCCTAGGAGGGGAAGGGCTCCTGAGGGGCTGCCGGGGCCGATCTGGTGGATGAAGAGAGGTTCTGAGTGATCACCATCATCCTCGGTTGAAGTTTCGGGGCCAGCGATGCTGCTTGCCTCGAGTCTCCTGTATGCTGGGGTGGGGGTGGGGGTTATGGCTGCCCGCCCCCGCTCTAGAGTGACCAGGGCTGGTTGGCTGCAATCTCTCTTTTTTTAAATTTTTCTTTCTGGATAATTTCTTATGCAAGCTAGAGTACTTGCTTAATTAAATTTAATTGCTTATGGTAATTTGCTTCTGGAAAAAATACGTTTTTCTGATTTCTGGCATTTTCTGATGGCCTCAAGGAGCTTTCCCCAACCTGGTGCCATCCAGATGTTTTAGATTACAATTCTTGGTATTCCTGACTATTGGCCATAGCGGCTGAGGCTGATGGGAATTAAAGTCCAACAGATCAGGGTGGCTACAGGTTGGGGCAGTCTTTCCTAATAAGTGATTGAATTAGCATGTTTGTTTTACTTGTATTTACTTGTATTTGGTTAACAACAAAGCTGAAGAAAAAGTACCCCATGTTAATTTTTTGTCCCAATTTGCCACAAATATTTTACCTGAAATATTGAAAGACATTATTATTAGAATACTTGTAAAAATATAAAGACAATAGTATGTACTTCCTTACATGGTTTAAATTGAAGAAAACACACACAAAAGTAATGAAAACGGGCACATTAATATGTTTAGCAACCCAAAGAACTGCATGATTTGCTGAAAACCACAATCTACATCTTTGGAACTGCCACACTTGCAGTTGGCATCCAGTCATTGTTTGTAATGAACTCAGCAAAGACTCCTGAGCAAAATTAGCAGTCATAGAATAAAATAAGAATAAAGTCTAGAATAAATAGAAGAACAGAATAAAAGGAGACATCCTCTCATGGACCAGTAACTAAAGAACAGAAAGCAAACAGTAGGAAAAAACAATGGAGTGATGTAAATAGTGGGGTCCCACGGGGATCTGTATTGGCACCAATGCTTTTCAACCTGTTCATAAATGATCTGGAATTAGGGGTGGGCAGTGAAGTGGTCAAGTTTGCTCATGACACCAAATTGTTTAGGGGTTTTAAGGGATTGTGAGGAGCTCCAAAAGCATCTTTCCACTGGGAGAATGGACATAAAAATGGGAAATACGGTTCAGTGTAAGCAAGTGTGAAGTGATGCATGTTGGCACAAAAATCCCAACTTCAAGCTTAAACTGTTGGGATTTGAGCTAGTGAAGACTGACCCAAAAAGAGATCTTGGGGTTGTGGTGGTCAGCTCGATGAAAATGTCAACCCAGTGTGTGACAGCTGTGAAAAGGTAAATTCCATGTTAAGTATAATTAGAAAAAAAATTGAAAATAACGTTGCCAAGATCATACTCCCCTTATACAAATCTATGGTGCAACCAAACTTAGAACACTGTTCCAGTTCTTGGGAAAAGTGCAGAAAAGAGCAACTAAAATGATCAAAAGGCTAGAGCAACTCTCCTATGAGGAAAGGTTACAGCAGCTAGGATTGCTTAGTGTAGAAAAAAAGGTGAATAAGGGGGGACATGATAGAGATGTAGAAAATTATGCATAGTAAGGAGAATGTGGATAGGGAGACATTTTTCTCCCGCTCATAATAAAAGAACGCAGGGTCATTCCGTGAAGCTGATTGGTGGGAGGTTCAGGGCAGATAAAAAGGACTTCTTCACACAGTGCATAGTTAAACTATGGAATTCACTTCCACAAGACACAGTGATGGCTTTAAAGGGGGATTAGACAAATTCCTGGAGGATAAGGCTGTCATTGGCTACTAGTCCTGATGGCTCTATGCTACTTCCAGTATCAGAGGCAGTATGCCCATGTACACCAGTTGCTGGAGAACAGGAAGGTGCTGTTGCACTCATGTCCTGCTTGTGGGTTTCCCATGGGTAGCTGGTTGGCTATTGTGTGAAAAGAATGCTGGAGTAGATGGACCCTTGGTCTGATTCAGTATGGCTCTTATGTGCTTAATTTATTAAATGGGAAAAAATCACACAAAAATGAAGTACTGGAAAATTCCTGCTGCTCCACATCACTGTTCCATTCCTTTGATTCAGGCCTTTCCCCTATGCTAGCCTGGAGCTAGGACAGAAAAATACCTGTCCATTGAACCAATGGGAGGGAAAATTGTAAAAATACTGTCTGCTGGGAAACGCTGTCCACCACCCCTTGCCTTGCACACTAGCTGCACAAGCCAGCAGGGCTGTGGATGAGGTGGTAGATTTGCCTTCTTGCTTCCCTCAGGCCGGACTTACAATTGCTCTTTCTGATAGTTTTTTTCTTTTTCCCTGGTGCCGCTTCCTTCTCCCACAACCATCATTGTGGAAAAGAGAACAGTCTCGCTGACTCTGCTCTTTTCTTCCCCCAGGAAGAAAACATGTTTCTGTTAGTGGAGATGACTGATACTGTGCGAATTCCTCCATGGCAGTTCGAACGGAAGCTTAACGATGCCATCACTGAAGAATTAAATAAGAAGTTAGCCAATAAGGTAAACCTTAAGAGTGTGGTAGGCCTTGCCTGACAAACTTGCTTTTATAGGAATATATTTTAAATGCAAGACTCTTGGTGCTTTAGATATAGAACAAGTTATAGTACAAATCTATACATCTCAATGGGATTTACTCCCAGATAAGTGGGTATAGGATTGCAGGCTACATGACTGGTTTCTCTGGTTTAGTGTTAAGCAACAGTATTTTGTCCTGTAATCCCAGGCTAAGTGCACAGTCATATATTTAATAAGTGTAATTGCAATGACTAGAATAATGGTTTGCACAATATTGAAATGGCTACTAGATCCCGATCAGTCTCAGGTTCAGTATCTGTTTACTTACTATGTAAGTGAAGTGCAATATAGCAGTGAGCAATGGGATGCAGAAAATATGGGGGAATTGTAATGGGCTTATCTGTTCAGGAACACACTTTCCCAGTTTCCCATTAGCAACCACCTCTGCCATCTCTTCACTGCTTTTGGAGCTGAGATCAGCTTGTATGAGTTACTTTTTCCAATTATTATAGATCAGTTCACCAATTTGGTTCATTTGCAGAGCTTTCCTTCTGCAAGAAGACTCAGCAGAGTTCTTCGTAGTTGTGGGATTTATTGCTCTCTGGATATTCTCCCCCCCAAACAGGTTGTGTATAATGTTGGCCTCTGCATCTGTCTGTATGACATCACAAAATTGGAAGATTCCTACATATTCCCAGGAGATGGTGCATCACACACAAAAGGTTTGCCAACTATTTTTTCTTTGAATGAACTCTTTAGGTCTGTAGGAAAGCTGACAGCCACAGAGCTTTTAGGTAACATAGAGAACTGGCAACACTATAGCAGTTTAAGTACTTGATACTCTTCTGTTGTGAATCTATGTCCTGCTGATGCCAGATACTTCTGGGAAGTACCTACAGTATTTTGTGAGACAAAAAACTCACAAAAGAAGGGGCTTCTATTCACTCCATTTCTTCTTTGATACCATTTCCCCTTAGGACAGAGTTAAAGTGACATTTCTGATTTGCTGCAATAATTCCATATTGTCTTATCAAATCCTAATATTCTCATGAAGGCAGACTTGCTCCATGTGTTCCTGTATTCTGACATTCCCGTCCAGAAAAGTAGAGACATGCCATGCTGTTCTGTGGATTGATGATTTCCATTCATTAGCATACTGGCAAATTATCCTCATGATTAAAATTGTAATATATACAATGAAATTAAATGGGTATCTTTTCGTGAGTTAACCACTGATATGCCTGAGAAATTGGGAACACATTGGTATATGTGTTCACCTTGTAAATGGGACGTACTACTTCTCATGTTGCTATTTAATTATTTGTGGCATTTTTACCATGCTCTTCAGCCAAAAAAAAAAGTCTCTGAGCAGCTTACAGAGATTATTAATAAGATGTCCCTGCGCTCAGGCTTACAATGTAAAAGACACAAAAAGAAAAGGGATTGGAAGTGCAGAGGAAAAAAGCAAAACACAAACACGTGCTCTTAATTTCAAAGGTGTTCTTTCGGACAGGGAAGGGCAAAAAACGGTCCGTGCAGCTGTTCCTTCTCTAGCCGATGCATGAGGCCAGGTTGGTCTCCCTTGCCATGAAGTTTATCTTGGGAGGTCGTGAGTGCAGCCTCCCAATGGCCGTTGCTTCTCTGGTCCATGGATGAGTCTAGAGTCTGCAGTCCCAGGGAACTTAATATTAACCAGGAATATTAATTTGATATAGGATAGTCTTGAACCTGCACTCACGTGAGGTGGTGGTGAGGAATCATCCAGCAGGGAATGACCCTTAAAGGGAACCACCTACAGCTTGAGTCACATATAATAATTCTACTTTGGAAAGCCAGTTTCCTATAATGCAGTAGGAAAAGATATTACTTGCAATGTGTGTATTAAATTCTGTAGTTTAATTAGCCTGTGTAAATGTTACCCCTTCCCTTGACTGTTCTGCTGTCTTGCTAATCATTCACTTCTTATGAAAAATGAAAACTTCCAAAAGAAGACTTATTCCAGTGTGTGTTTCATTTTGTTCACTGTTATCTGCTTGTATCTTGACCTTTATGTGTCTTGCACATGTAATCTTAAACAAGCAAAATCCCTAAGGAGACCACTTGGGTGCAGGCACAGTCACCCTAATCTTCAGTTCCTTTGCTGCTGTTCACCCAGCACTGTCCTATTTGCTCTAGTTACAGATCAAAACAAGTCTATTTTCAGTCTGCCAAGCTTGCAGAATCCCAAAAAGCTGACACAGCTGCCCAGAAACTGGACTCCTTTGCTGTGCACATCATTAGTGCAATGAGAGAGAAGCCTCGGTGGAAACCTTAGGATTCAGTGGCGGCTGGCAATTTGAGAGGTGGGATGGGGATGCAATCAACGCTGCGCTGTGTGATTGTGGCAATATATAATTCTAGGTCCGCTAAGTATAGATCTGTGTGGTTATCTATCCAATTGTGTCTCGTTCAACATGGGAGTAGATGTGACTTCTCCACATCGGAGTGACATGTTCATTGCTTCTTTTCAGTGCATTTCCGGTATGTTGTGTTTCACCCCTTTCTGGATGAAATTCTGGTTGGAGAGATAAAAGGCTGCAGCCTGGAAGGAGTCCGTGGTAAAGTTTAACTTTTGTTAGTAAAAAGGCAGAAACTATACAAGAGTAATTCCTGACAGCTGTGCCTACATCTAGCATTAAATCACAGAAAAACTGATTAGTACTGTGTCATATTACAATGTGTCTAACAGTGTGGCATATGTTTTGATGACAAATAATTCTTTTAATGAAGTTTGTAATCATTTTGGTAAAATGTTTGTTAAACTGCATGAAGCCTATCATTGCCCTGGCTGTGAAATCTTTGGTCCATTTCATGGCTGTGGAAAATAGTTATTGCTATGCTAGGTGAAATGTAGTCATAGCTGAATGAAATGTTTCTGGAATGACTGCTTTTAGTTAGTTTTAGTCTAACTGGAGGTTTCTTCTTCCCCATTGTCTCAGAATTTTGCTTTCTAGCTGAAACCTAGCTACCGATTAAAATAGTTAAACTACAGAGCCAACTTATATTAGGAGTAGGAACTCTCTTTTCCCTATGGAAATAGGAGCAATCATGCTGAATATTCAGTTCCAAGCTACCTTTAGAACAAGAGAACATGATGTTACCATGCTGATATTGGGAATGATTTTGGTGTCAGATGCAATGTACCCTCCTTGTAATATAATCCACTTGGATTGGTGGATTGGCAGCTTTTGCCATGTACTGCCACAGGGCACTATGGCTTCTGCAAAAACTAGCTGTTGCAACCACAATGCTTTCTAGCATTAAGCTGGACCCCACCTGGCCTCTTCTCCTCCTTCCCTCCCATCAGTCATACCCTACCCTACTCGTATTGGTCTTCCTAAACCCAACCAGGCAGCACATTTGTATGGGAGCCATTTGTTTTCCATCCACAGCAGGTGGATGCCATCTTAGATTTCCTCACACACCCTGCTGCCATCCAAATGCATAGGTCAATGTCAGGAAATGCTGTGCCATGGATCCATGGTTTTGTGCCATGGTGGTGCTGGCACAAGAACTGGATCTGTTTATAGTATGCAGTCTGGGCACAAGTTTAAACTTCAATATGGCAGGTTTTGTGGGGATCCCATGTAAAAATGCAAATGTATGTTTTTAATTTACTAGATTCGACTTTGACATTTAAGTAATCTACTATACTAGCAAAGTACAACTGGGGACTTACTGTGTTATCCTTACAGTGCCATTAGCTGATTCATTTCGATGTTTCAATTCTGAATGTATTTAATACTGCAGTGCAGTGAAGACAATACTGGACATACGTTCAA
Organism: Elgaria multicarinata webbii; assembly: GCF_023053635.1. Classification (NCBI taxonomy): domain Eukaryota; kingdom Metazoa; phylum Chordata; class Lepidosauria; order Squamata; family Anguidae; genus Elgaria; species Elgaria multicarinata. Next base: position 40,879,224 of record NC_086179.1, on the reverse strand, counting down.
ATAATAGTGGCCTCGAGAAAGCTTAAATTCTGCATTTTGCATAGTATTCAAATGGCTTTTGTACTAATCTGAATTCCCTCCCCCCAGTTTCTCTTGGGTTCTTTGATGACATCATTATTCCTCCGGAATCCCTACAGCAACCTGCTAAGTTGTATCCTCTAAATGGCTCCACAATGCTGGCTGTTTAATATGTCGGTCCACCCTATGTCTCCTTAATACAAATCTATGAGTATGTTGCAAAATGTTCTAGCTGTAGCCTTGGTATTAAAGAACAGGCAATTTACATAACATACTTCCCATCAGCTTGGGTAGTATCCTCAGATATATTTTTTAACAAAGTTTGGTGTGGCTAAGAGTAGTAGTGGAGAAGGAAGTTTGTGGAGATAGATCAGCTGAGAACTGGGGAACAGCAGCCTTGGGAAGAATCATCTTAATTTGCTTTGATCGTCAATTCTTGCATTATGTCTCTGGAAAGGGATCCTTGTGAGCAGCTCCAGCATTGAGTTGTCCTCTTACACAACATGATAAAGAGGCATTTTTAAGAAAAACCAGCACGATTTGTTCTCCGCATGCTGAGAAAAGGCCACATTGGGAATGAATGTTTAAAATAGGAGTGCCAGTATTGGAGAAGGGATTTCATATTGTGAATAAGAACTTCCGTGCCCTCTTATTGCACTGTTGCCTTAACCCTCTGTGTGCCCAGCGATGAAGCAGAACAAGTGTGGGTTTGGGAATATGAGACAGAAGAAGGAGCCCATGATCTGTATATGGATACAGGGGAGGAAATTCGTTTCCGTGTGGTGGATGAAACCTTTATAGATACATCCCCAACAGGCCCGTGCTCTGCAGAGACTTCCACCTCTAGTGCTACAGAGGAAGTACAGAAGAAAGAGGCCCCCTACACTCTTGTGGTAACTATTTAACATTGTTCCTTTCAAAATAGCCATTTCAAGTGAGGAGTTTTTTCACTACCCAAAGGTGGGGGGAGAGGCTCAAAAGTTCCAGTGGCTGCTGATCACTTGTGTGCCTTGGTAAAGGACCTGAAAGTCTTAAATGCAGCTTTAAAATGGAAAACATCTTAACATAACAGTTAAGCCAAACTATTTGAGCATGTGTGTGCATCCTCATGTAGGTTTTCTATAGTTTTAAGTTAGTAAAATCCTTAATCAAAATCTGAGTCAATTTATAAACTACAGGACATGTGTGGTGATGGTAGATATATACATCCTTTCAATAAATTACATTTGTAAGAAAGATGGAGAAGGGATCTTTCCAGGTGATGTCAAAATGTAAAACTCAAAATGCCAGATGTTAAATGGATAATTCAAATGTTCATTCTTAAAATTCTCATCTGTATTCTTTTTTTGGGCAGGGATCTATCAGTGAACCTGGTCTGGGCCTCCTATCCTGGTGGACAAACAGTTAGCTAAAGGAAAAAAAAGACTATTCTGAAAGATGGAGACTTTCCAAATTCAAAAAGTCAGATGGTGCCTTCCCCCCATCCCCTCTGCCTTGAACAGCAGTTGCAAAATGGAAGCTGTGTTTTCCCATTTCTACTTTGCACTAGATCTACTTCAACCTCATCTAGATCTAGAAAATGATTGGGAGCATCCAGTGTAATATCATCAACACAGAAAAATTGAAGACCATAGCAATGGCAGCATAACCTCAGGAGGTTCTTAGTCATCTATCCACTATAACTGGGTTCAAGCACCTAAGAAGAATCTGTTATTTTGGGGTGAAATGGGGTACCCCTTGTATTTTAAAACAGATGCAAGAATTAATTCTGAAGGAGAATAGCCTGGAAGAAACCAGCATTTCATGCTGCCATATTCTGTTTCATCTTGTAATTAAGAGTTGCGGGGGAATGATGTTGCAGAAGTAAGCACCCATTTTATTGAATGTGTTTATTCCATTTCCCCATTTGGTTGGAGGTGCTTCTAACAGCAGTATGGGAAATCAGTGAGCTGTCTCTCCAGAGTTGGTAAATTGTGGTGAGGAAGACTGGTGAAGTTAGGGCAAGGATACAGATCTACTGCCAGTCCTCTGATGGGTCCATGAATGGGCAGAACAAGAAGAGCCTAAGAACTGCATAAGTCTAAAAACTGCAGTTAATAAGTCTGGAATGTTTAGAGAACAAACAAACCCTTGTCAGCTGCCCTTGCTTATCTTACTATCTCAAAAAACACCTATTGCAATTGTTTTCAGCTTAGATATTGCAGAAATGCAAGTGGGCTGCAATCTGTGCTGCAGAGAAGATGAAATACTACTGAAAGCAACTACGATTGAATGACACACCTCTGCTTTCAGGCCCAACTGCTATTGAACAAAACCACTCAATAACTTTGCTTAGGAGGCAGATGCTCTTATCTTGTGGTAGACCCTTCTTCCCAGGGTATTGTATACAAGTGCCGTCAAGGACCATGGCCATTCAGTTTCTGGATTTTGAGTTTGCATGGTAAATGTAGGACACTGGATAGCAGTGAAATGAGCACATAGGGGACACAATTGCAATACATAATTAAAATACCTCTATAACATCGGAGAGATCTTGATGATAAAAGTAAAGCTAGAGCGTCTTGCAATGGAATTACAGCCATTCTGGCTAAGGATGACTTTGGACATGTACCTACCACATCAGAGCATATCTCGCTCTCATACATAACAATGTGCTTGAAGATACCCCTTCCTTCATGACAATATTTTGGGCTGTCAAGTAGACATCTAAAGCTACACTAAGTTCAGTTGTTTCCGTTTCAAAATCTGCACCAAACTTAGCTAAATGTTGTGCAGGCCGACTCTGCTTATAGAGGTCCTCTGTGCTGTGATTACTGCTGAACCCCAGTGTTTTGCTATCTAAGAAATGGGGTTGGTGTAGAATAATAAAGATTGGAAGATTAGCTTTAACTGAAGGTTGGGTGGCTTAACAATACAGTAAGCAGAACAGTGTTTTCTACTTTTCAACAAAAGCATTTTGGACTTGGAAGTAACAACCTCTAATAAACCATAAACATAAATTTTTCTCTTGTATTTTTACTGTGTAGTGATGCTTAAAGGAGTTGAGAAATTGTGTGCTTTTAGTACTATACATCAAGAACTTTGTCACAAAAGGGGGGGTTAAATCAAAGGACAACTGGCTCAGATTCTCCAGAATTAATGTATGTGTCTATGCCCATTCCTATTGGCTGTTATTGCTTTCTATTAAACAGTACAATATTTGAGTTTCTTTTGGCAACGTTCTGCACAATCTCCTCGTTGAAGTGTCTTCTAACAGTGGAAAGCTGCTCTGCTGAGAATGATACGGGTCATGTATTGTACTTGCAGAGCAATCAGTTATGGAATATGATTGAGCAAGAAACCTGTTTTGTTATTGTTTTGGGATATAATTGTATACAAATAAATACTTGTCCTTAATTACATCATAAGCTGTATCCAGCAAGTGCTTGTCATATATACCCCCATAGCATATAATGACAATGGTAATGAATCTCAAGTCAAAGGAATCAAGATTTCTCCAATGGAAGTTCTGTCTTGGTCTCTATGCTATAAATATGGGGGGAGCAGAAGCTTTAGTGAACTGAGGTGACCATATGAAAAGGAGGACAGGGCTCCTGTATCTTTAACAGTTGCATAGAAAAGGGAATTTCAGCAGGTGTCATTTGTATGTATGTTGCACCTGGTGAAATTTCCTCTTCATTACAACAGTTGCAGGAGCTATACTGCAGCTATACTGTGACTAGATGCAAAAGAGGGCAGGGCTCTAAATAACAAACATTTTGTTTAGTATAAAACGTTTTAAACAGCCTTAGTACAAATTCCAGGGCCAGTGTGGTTTAATGGCTGAACTGTTGGACTGGGAGTCGGGAGATCCGGGTTCTAGTCCCCGCTCAGCCATGGAAACCCACTGGGTGACTTTGGGCCAGTCACAGACTCTCAGCCCAACCCACCTCACAGGGTGGTGGTTGTGAGGATAAATTCAAGAGGAGGAAGATTATGTACGCTGTCCTGGGTTCCTTGGAGGAAAAAAGGCAGGATATAAATGCAATAAATAAAAAAATAAAGTTCATTGTCCCCATATTGCAGGTTGGAAGGGACTGTGGCTGGGAGATTATGATTTATGACAGACCTGCATTCTAACAGCAGGTTCTGAGTGATTTACAACAAACATACAATGTTATCCTGAGGAGTTAGACCCCTACTGCAGGTTGGAGGTACAGATGAATCTAAGGGAGTAGTTTACAACCATCCTGCATTATCATCCGCTGCTTTTACCCCTACAATGCTGGTTGGGATTAAAATAGTATACAACAATGTCTATAGTGAAGTTTACTTTATACTCATATTGCAGGTTGGAGGGCTGTGATGAGAGAGCAGCTTACAACAGACCTGCACTGTAGCCCACCATTAATATTGCAGGACAGAGGTGTGGTTACTTAAATTGCCCCTGATCTCTTTCAAACGTTTAACTGCATGTAGAAATTTCTTGTTCCAATGGCTTGGGCTGGTTATACTTTTAAATGTTTTTTTTTTAAGTTTTAAGATGGTATTTTTGCAAGTCTAAAGCTGGAAAAGGAATTCCTGACTTTGATATTAATGTTTGCTTTTTTCTAGCTCCTTCTTTAAAAGATTGAGTAACATGTATTTGGAATAGCTACGTTTTAATCTGTTAAATATAAATATGCCAAAAATCTATAATCGGTGGTCCACACACCCACATAATTAAAAAAAAACACATCAATCAGGTGGAAACAATTATTTCCCTAATACTATTGGCAGCGGGAGTTCCAAGTAACCCTAAAACTTGTTGCTATTATTTTAAACATTACCTGGTACCATCTTGCTGTATGTTTCTTGTTCTGGGATCCAACATAGGTAATTACATCTCTAAATTTTAAAACGAAGGGAGTGAGAGCGGCCCGCCCACATCTTGCTTGATTTTAGGTTGATGCGTGAAGAGAGTAACTTGGAGGGCGGCCACTTGCAGCTGCTTTCGTCCACACTGAGGCACGATGATGCAGAGCGGAGCCGCGGTTGCCAGTTGGCTGCGCTTCTTCGTAGGTACGTTACCGCCAGCAACGGAACCATCTTTGGGAACTGAATTAACGTCATCTACAGCGCCGTCTTCGGCAAGAGGCCCAGAACAGAGGCGGGGTGTCAAAAATAATGCCTGGGTAGGAGCATCACACGCCCCCTCGGACCTTTGGAAGCTGGTAGCTCCGGTGTCAGTGGAGCTGGGAACCCGCGCTTGGTTTCAGTCAGAACTTTGAAGGATTGATCCAAGGTGCTGAACTTACTTTGGGGCTTGGGTTCAGCCCCTTGGACGGCCCCTTTCGAGTTGTGCTTGAAACCCAGAGCAATTCGGTTGGTTGAAGCCGTCTGAGAAATTGGAAATCCAGTAAGGCTGACTGGGCTAAACCTGCAGAGTCTTCAAGACAAACACCTTTCTTTCTGGTATAAGCTTCCGCGGACACTCCCGCTTCATCAGATGCATTTAGCGTCGCCCTCAAAGCAGCAGATTTATGTACACATGCTGGGGTTGTAAACAGTGAGGTCAGAGGGAATTGAAATGCAGAAAGCACGAACATTCATAATTACTTTAGGGTACAATCCTACGCATGTTGAGATAGAAAAGTGGGGAATGCTGGGAGTTGTAGGATTTTTCTATCCCAACACGCGTAGGGTTGCGCTCTTAACGGTGGCCATTCACAAAACTGGCACATCCTGCATGAGAGGACCCGGAGGCAAAGTACCTTGGGAACTGTAGTTCCAGCCTGCCTCGTGGTAGAGAAGCGCGAAAGCATCAAGTGAAGTGCAAGCAGGATATATAACACTTTTAAAACGGTATAAAAACTATATGTAATGTGTCCTGGGCCTGAACAGTTGTCATAACCATTATAAACCGTTATAAGCAGTAGTGTAGATCCTGCTGGATCCATTCAATTAGAGAACCTTCACTGAAAATAAATCTTGTGCTGTCGTCATGAAGCGATATTAAAATTGCAGCCTATATTTCTCTCATGTGATGGAATTACCATCTATGGGTTTTCTTCTATATCACAAATATGTAGCTTGGAAAGGTTTCAAAAGTGGCACTAAGTACACTTCTTTTTTTACAGTGCCATCTTACGCATGCCTACTCAGTCAGAAGTAAGTTCTATTCAGTTCAATGAGACTTACTGGAAACAAGCCACACTGTAGCTATTTTCTTAAGTGGGAGAATCACTGGGGCTTACTTCTGAGTAGACATGCATAGGATTGCATATTTACTCTCCAGTGTGCCACTCAATGTGAATGCAATACCAACTGCAGAAAATAACAGATTTTAAATAAAATGTGCTTCCTTACCATGTCCCCCCCCTTTCTCACATTTAAAAACATGAAAAATGCTAAGGTTCCCCCCTTATTTTTACACTTCTAAACTTACTTACTTGGTAGAAAGTTTAATTCAATACAGAATCAATGGGTTGGATCCAGATTTATCATACAATCCTATATGTCAGCTCCTACATCAATAGGCATAGGATTTCAGTCTAAATTATGCTTAGATTAAACCCACTGAAATCAATAGGATTTATGACTAATTCTGAATCCAAGCATACCAGCCAGTGTCACTTGTGAAAATACCCATGGCCTTGTACAGAGCCAGTGTAGTGGTTAGAGTGTTGGACTGGGACTCGAGAGATCTGGGTTCTAGTCCCCACTTGGCCATGAAATCTCATTGAGTGACTGGGTCAGTCACAGACTCTCAGCCCAACCTACCTCACAGGGTTGTTGTGAGAATAAAAATGGAGAGGTGGATGATTATGTATGCTACCTTGGGTTCCTTAAAGAAAAAAGGGCAGGATATCAATGCACTTAAAAAATATAAAAATAAAAAATGCAATTTACCAACATTTTAAATTTGCTATAAATATACCCAGCTCACTGACTTGATTATTTGAAAGTGAGCATTGAGGTTAGACAGCATTTGTTTAAAGTCTTTCACCTCCAAAAATCTTTTTTCCTTATTAATTTCACTGTCCACAGACAGTGGGTGGACATCTCATACAAGTGATTTATTGTTAAGATTAATTTAAATCCATAGTGCCTTTCTTTCCTTGACATTGTTCTGCTTGTGCACCTAAAAGAGTATTGACTGGTATACTACAGGTTCAATAGACCAGTTATATCTTCTGCTTTTGAATGATTAATATGCTCATCTACAATCTTCTGGGATACTTAGAGACATTTAGGAAGTCTGAAATAAATGTTTGTTTAGAGGTGTTTAGAAATTATACACATTTCTTCTGGTTGTTCAGTGTAATCCTTTGTTTACTAAGCAAGCTACATTGATTTCAATGACTTACTCCTAAAGGCTGCAATACTATACCCATTTATCTGAGAGTAATTCAATGAGGAATTACTTTTGAGTAGATATGTGTAGGATTGCACATTGAGTTTATGATTGCAGACTTAATCTCTTTTATCTTGTAAGCACGATTTTCCTTTAAGGGTACTCCATTTAATAAATACACATTATTTTTTAATTTCAATGTCATATTGTTGCTGTGTGTTATTTCTACACAGCCCCATTAGTATACATGGTGCAAGAGTCACATAGGCAAAATAGATAGATCTCTCTGTCCCCACAGAGATTGCAGTCTAAAGTAGTGGGGAAAACAACAATAGAAGGGAAGAAAAGTCAAAGAGCAGAAAGTATGTGGGCAAATACCATTGCGCTTACTTCATTCAAAAGGAATTTAAATAACCCTGATTCTATATCCTGTTAGGGGGAAATCTAGAGGAAGACACACATGTATTCCAAAAGCCTCCCAAGCTTCCACCAGTCCTAGTTGGTATTACAACTACAGGCACATACACATGGTTCAAGACAAATGTCACATTTGGGTTCCAAAGATACACATAATTGTTATAGAGCTGAAAGTGTCCAACTATTTCAGGTAAAGTGCCCTTATTGGCACGTGAAAAATTACTCAACACTTCTTCAATCAATCTGCTACTTTGGGCTGCTCTCATGCATTCATTAAGGTTTCTAACAAATTATAGCTTTGCCATGGCAGAAAGTGCTTGCACTCCTACTCCGGTCAAGGAAGCTCGTAGTCTTGGCTTTATATTTGACTATATTAGCTAAATCCTGTCGTTTCTTCCTGTATAATATTGCCAGGATTCAACCATTTTTGTCTGTCTCTTCTGCCAAGACTCTCGTTCATGCACTGGTTATCTCTCGGTTGGACTACTGCAACCTTCTTCTCTCTGGCCTTCCTTCGTCTCACATCAGTCCGCTGGTCTCTGTCCACCACTCTGCCGCTAAGATCATCTTCCTGGCCCGCCGCTCTGACCATGTCACTCCACTTCTGAAATCTCTTCATTGGCTTCCAATTCACTCCAGAATCCAATATAAACTTCTCCTGCTGACCTTCAAGGCTCTTCACGGTCTAGCTCCTCCCTATCTCTCCTCTCTCATCTCACACTATCGCCCCGCTCGGGCTCTCCGCTCCTCTGATGCCATGCTTCTCGCCTGCCCAAGGACCTCCACTTCCCTTACTCGGCTTCGTCCTTTTTCTTCTGCTGCCCCTTACGCCTGGAACGCTCTTCCAGAACACTTGAGAACTACAAACTCAATCACTGCTTTTAAAACTCAGCTAAAAACTTTTCTTTTCCCTATAGCCTTCAAATATTGAGTTTGTTCTGACTCTATACTGTTAGCTTCACCCTACCCGGTGCCTGTTTACACTTCCCTGTGCCTGTTTGCATTCTCCTTCCCTCTTTATTGTTTACTACAACTTATTAGATTGTAAGCCTATGCGGCAGGGTCTTGCTATTTACTGTGTTATCTGTACAGCACCATGTACATTGATGGTGCTATATAAATAAATAATAATAATAATAATAATAATCCGTTTTCACAGATCCCACCCCCTACCAAGTGCAGCTCTCTATATCATACTTTTCAGAGGGTCCCCCGCCTCTAGGATCAGCTTTTTAGGAAGTTCAGGAGGCTGCAGAATGTAGGGGGATCAGCAAAAATTGGGAGCCCTTCATTACAAAAGCATAAAGGCTTTCCACTAGTTCAAACCCACCATTAGATACAACCAGATATATGTTATATGTAAATATTAAGTAGTTATATATCCCTGCTTCAAATTTTCACACTCATTGTTCTGGTGAAACAGGCTCCAAATACAAGGGAAAATCAGAATAAATTCTGGGAAAGAACAAATGATTCACAAATGGTAATTTTTCTATGAATACAAACTTCCAAAAATAAAAGTAGTTTACTATCGGTTTTATTGTAGGTAATTACTATATTATACAAAGTTGCCATTTATACCATATACATTCCACATAAGAATGGTGTGGAGTGCATATGGTATAGCTAGGTATTGGTTGTTGAAGAACATTCTGGTTGTGGAACTTCCTGCAAGGTAAAGTCAATATCACTATGGTCAAGACTGGAGATTAGTTCATTCATTGAATTAACACAATCATGTCAGAGTCATGAATATTTGCATTCCTGCATGCCATGAAATTGCAATTCACACATATTTCTGAGTACTTCAGTCCTGATTTGCAGCAGTTACAGACTGCTAAAGGTACAAAGGTATTCTAAAGGTATAGCCAGATTAGGCTGAGAAGCCTCAAAGGAACAAGCTGTCATAATGCTGATATTTGTCTTAATTTCCCACTAGTAAGCGTCTATCCACACTGGATTGGTTGCAGATGTACTCCTTAGTACAGTTGGACTTTTCTAATTATTTTTTTATTGTACAAATTGTTGAAAATCAATTAGTACAGCTGGACTTGAAGAGAAATCATAAATTAATTGCATGGCATGGTAGGGTTTTCATGTCCAGTGTTGCCTTCTGATGTTCATAATATCTGGGTCCATCCATGTCCATCATTATATGTACCTTACACAGAAACCATAAAGACCATCCCTGTAGCTACTATGGCATGTGGGTCATTGAATACAGCAAGTTTTGTTACATAGCTGCAAATCTTTTTTGCAAGAGCTTGAATGCCTTCCTCTTTTAAATGATTTCTAGAGAGACAGTTGTAGCAAAAACAACGAAGGGTTTTGTGGCCCCTTCAAGACTAACACATTTTAACAATGTTTGTTAGGCTGCATCCTATGCATGCTTATAGATAGGAAAAAGTCCTACAACTCCCAGCATTCCCCAGTCAGCCATGCTGGCTGGGGAATGTTGGGTATTGTAGGACTTTTTCTTCTGTCTAAACATGCATAGGATTACACCCTTAGTTCTTTAAGGGGCATTAAGACTTTTCATCATTACTACTTTCCAACTAATTGCCCTATGAAGAGAGACTGAAACAACTGGGCACATTTAGCCTGGAGAAGAGAAGATTGAGGGGAGACATGATAGCACTCTTCAAATACTTAAAAGGTTGTCACACAGAGGAAGGCCAGGATCTCTTCTCGATCATCCCAGATTGCAGGACACAGAATAACGGGCTCAAGTTACAGGAAGTCAGATTCCGGTTGGACATCAGGAAAAACTTCCTGTCTGTTAGAGCAGTACGACAATGGAACCAGTTACCTAGGGAGGTAGTGGGCTCTCCCACACTAGAGGCATTCAAGAGGCAGCTGGACAACCATCTGTCAGATATGCTTTAGGGTGGATTCCTGCATTGAGCAGGGGGGTGGACTCGATGGCCTTTTAGGCCCCTTCCAACTCTACTATTCTATGATTCTATGTGTTGGAATGCAATTCTCATCATTCTCAGTCAACATGGCCATTGGCTGTACTGGTTGAGAATGATGGGAGTTGCAATCCAACACGTCTGGAGCGCACTAGGTTGAGGAAGCCTGTTTTAACTGTGCTTGCTGATTAACTGCATTAGGTTTGAATGTGTTATGCACAATCGTCTCAGTTTATACAGCAGTGTTTGGTATGACACCCTGAATACTTTTCCCATACTGAGAAAAGCTCTTGAAGGTTTGAAGGTGCAAACATTTCTGTCAGCATTATCGAAGCATGTTGGAGAAAGGCCCTGGGTGGAAAGTAAGTAGTGCACTGAAAAGCACTGGCAGCTGCTACCTTCTCACTTCAGTCATAGCTTGAGCACACCATGAAACCATCCTCTCTAGAACAATCGCTTGTATCTTCTTTTACAATTCTGCAGAGGAAATAGATGCCATCAGCTGGAAGTGGTGGTCATATTAGTCCAAGCCCCCTTGGGATTTAGTGGGCTTTTAAAGAATCCATGTGGTATGTTAGATAGTATTGGACGTGCTTCAGAAAAGCTTGTATTCAAATCTCTGCTAGTCATCTAGTTTAGCAGTTTGCCTTGGTCCAGTTACATTCTCTCAGTTCAACTTACCTCATGGGGTTGTTGTGGAGGATAAAATGGGGATAGCATTCTCTCCCCACCACCTGCGGTATCCTGTCCTGGACTCCTTTGGGGAAAGACAGAATATAAATGTGTGTGAGGGAATACATTTACTGGTATGTACTTTACCTGTATGTTTCTAGTATTACTAGTACTTTCTCTTACCATTCTACTGTTCTAGAAATATACATCCATGTTTGCCTTGCTCCTCTCTCTGCAATGCCCAAATATGCACTTTGGCACCCACCCAAGGCAATTGCCTTGAGGAAAACTTGGCATATGTGTTGCCAAAGCTGTACAATTACAGCACATGGACAAGGAGACTTGTCCATGTGCTAGGAGCGTTGTTCATCAGCCTACATTATTATTGAAGGTGAGCAGCATAGTTGGGAGTAGACATAATTACTACTATATTTACTCTTGCTAATGTTTCTTAGTGAGTTGCTGCTGAGTATAGGATACTATCTAGCTTGAGCTGGCACAAGCAGCAAGACAGTGGTGGCATATATTGGAAAGAACATAGCAGGAGCAGGAGTTCTGGCTTTTCAGTTTAAAATAGAAACCATTAAGTGTGGTTTGACTGAAGTTAGTATCTAAATAATGATTACACCGGAAAAGTAGTGGAGTCTGGTGGCTCCGATATAAGTGAGGTGGTGAATCCTTTCCAGGTTTCAAGTCAGTACCAGTTGGAACTCTAAAGGAGCTATCCAAGGTGCAGCAGTTTGGATATCTCCTTTAGAGTTCTGACTGAATCCCAGAGCGAATTTACCGCCCCACTGACATCAGAGACACCAGCTTCCACTGTGGAAAAGGGAACAGTAGAAAGAGAAGTTAGCCCTGTCATACAGCACTAGGTCTGAAAGGCAACTAAATGTGCTGGCTAAAAAACATAAAGTAAACATTTTTTGTAGTAAATGTACAATCAGTGTGAGGAACTACTCCAACAGTCACAACCTGAAGGAAAATTGACTGTAATATAGACAAATTCCCGGGAGGCTAGAATCTACATTTATTAGATACTAAGAGCATCCATTCTATTGTTTGGAGTATTGCTACATTGTGTTAAAAATTCCTAGCCTACAGCAGACACCAGAAAGCTCCTGTGGCCGTAAAATCTTCCTGTAACGTCTGCCTTTGGTCACAGAACGTAAAAGGATAGTAGGCTAGATCAGGAGTGGGTTCAGAATTCTTTAATTCTAAATGTATGTCCTTTATACCATAGCCCAATTAGTGGGTTTTAGGGCTCTAGTAAAAAATGAAATACTTCCCATCAACCTGACATCTGCCTAGTCCAAGGTTAGATAAACCATTGGCAACCGATTATGCCTCTTCTTCTTCAGCCAGCAAAGAATATACACCTAAAACAAAATAGCTGTACACAACAACCAACACCCAGGAGAAAAGCTCCTGCAAGTAGTGTGAGTACAAGCCATATGACACCCCCCCACCTGCCCCACATTAGCAGGAAAGATATAGATCTGAATGCCAGTCACAGCAATAACAACAAATGGAGGTTTGAATGTCAATTTATCTCATGCTAATATTATTTTAAAATGTTTTATTGGAGTTTATAAGAACAAATTTCAATAGTAAACATGTGCACGCTCATAAAGAATGTACACTTTTGAGGAAGAGCGTGCTGCACAGCATTCAGCATATAGAATCTATGTGCTGGCAGGAGATATGTAATGCAATCTTATACCTGGGAGTAAGTCCCATTTAACTCCATAGGGTTTACTTCAGATTTATGGCAGCCACTTACATATCACCAAAATAGCGGGCAGAGGTTTACATAAACTAATTTATATTTACAGATGCAAATCCATAAATAATTGCTATAATTTCAATTGAAATATGCCCTGCTCAGTCTGCTCTCCAGGTGCTGTGAATGGGCAACTTCAAGGCCCCTATCCTGATCTCCCTTCTTATCATTCTTTATCTTTAAACTAGACTTGGACTTCGCAGCCCTTCAGGAAACTCTCAGCCACAAGGATGATAACCCTATTTTAGAGTAGACATTGGAAAACCAATGTGATGTAGTGTTTAGAGTCTTGCCCTGGGGCTTGGGAGATCCAGGTTCTAGTTCCCACTCGGCCATGAAGTTCGCTGGGTGACTTTTGGCCAGTCACTGATTATCAGCCTGACCTACCTCACAGGACTGTTGTGAGGACAAAATAGAGATAAAGAGATGCACCATGTAAGCTGCCTTGGGTTTTTTGCAAGAGGAAAAAACGTGGGATATAAATGTAATAGTAGTAGTAGTAATAATAATAGTAATGTACTGGCACTGTGCCCATCGCATCTCTCCCCGCATCTCATCCTTGTATTCCTTGAGATTCGTGAAATTTGGTGCGTCGTTTTGACAAAGATTCCTACGTAAGCCCTTGCTCTCTCACGGAATATGCGAAGTGGATTGTGGAGATTGCAACCTAGAAAAGGCGAAGCGGGGACATTTCAAACGAAACACTAGTTTACACCAAGCCGGTTCAGCCTCAGTGACACCCGATCACTTTGGCAGATCGCTGCATTATCGCCTCGCTGCTGGGAGTCTAATCCCATCGCCTCTTGAACCTACAGGCAAGGGAACGACATGCTCGCCGGCCGGTCGCCCTGCTTCCCATTCCGAATTATCCTGGTCACCAAGACTACAAGTCCCATCATGCTCTCGGCCGCGTCGAGTCGCGTCGCCTCCTACCTTTTCCTTCCCCCGCACCCGCCTCTCTGGCGACTCGTGCGCATGCGCCTTAGAAGCAGCGTCCGGGGCAGGCAAGCAAGCAAGCAGTCTCTCCCTAATGTAAGATGGTGGCCGGTCTGGCAGCGGAGCGCGTAGAGCCTGGAGATTACCCGTCTCTCACATAAAGGTCGTCGGAGGAGCCTCCCTCCCGCTGCTAGAGAAGAGACCAAGCAAGCACGAGAGAGAGCGTTCCCGCCCCCAGACAGCCGGTCGCCGTGGAGCAGGGACGACGAGGCGGGTGAGTGAGCACCGGCGGCTGGGGGAGCCGGGGCTGCCTGGCTACGAGAGCGCGGAGGCTTCGCGGGGAGCCTGCAGGCCTCAGCCATCCCTCCTCCGCCTGCCGAAGCCCCTTGGCCGGCGCCGAGGCTCCCTGTGGCTGGAGGGAAGGAAGGAAGGAAGGGGGATCGGGCGAGCCAGGGCGGCTCCGGTCCCTGCAGCGAGGGTTGACTCGCTTCCCTAGGAGCGGAAGGGGCTTCTCAGGGGCTGCCGGGGCTCGGCTCCTTGCGCCGGGGATCAGCTGGCTGGAGAGAGGCTCTGACTGATCCTGAGAGGCCACGCTGAGGCTTTTTAGGGCGGGGGCCCAGGGCAGAGGGGCTCTTGGGCAGGCAGCTTGTATCCCCTCATGACTTGCCTGGGTTCAGTAGATGAGAGGGAGCCGGACCGATCGCTTTCGGGTATGCTTGTCTGCTGGGTTTCTTAGAAGGTTCGGCAGGGAAGCTTTTCCTCCGCTTCACCTACTGAAAGAGGCGGAAAAAATATATATCCCAGGCTTTTCAATAGCAGCACGTGTGTTTGGTAGTGGGTGGCAGTTAACTGTATGGGTGTTCCCTCTTCTGCACTATGTCGGTAGACCTTTTGACTTTCCCTTACATTTTCATAAACGGCTTTGCTGTTATACGAAAGCCAATTCTTAATATGTTTTGTGGGACTCTCAAATTAAGTAATTATATTAGAGGCGTTCATTTTTCGGTGCACTGCGTTCAGTGCACTTCCTCCTTTCAAAGAGAGATTCTGGTCCTTTCATATAGTCCCACCATTTTCCTAGTAAATCCTAGAGGATTTCCCTGTTCTATGTATTTAAAGTAAACTTGTTTTTAAAGTAGAGAAATGTCATCTAGTGTAGGACATATATTGTATCTAATGTAAACAGAAAAAGTACTGAAATCAGGAACTGGTGTCTAAAAACATGTAGCTTGTAATTGGTTTCCTGGCATTACATCTATTACCACTTCATAACTTAAAAGATTTACTTGTGATTTTTGAGAAATGGGTTTAGGGTGAAGTGGTGATGTGCATGCTGTAATGCTGCATATGTTTTGTTTTGTTTTAATATCCAGATTGTATTACCTACTTGTGGCCATATTGATAATATAGTCCAGTGATAGCAATAACAAAAACAAATTATTATTAACAATCATGACTGTTTCTTGAATTCAAAATTATAAGGCATAACAAGCTATTAAATATATCTGATAAATGTGTTCCCTGTTATTCACAAATGCAGTCTCTATTAGACTTGTAGTTTTAGGAGGTCTTGTGTTGAAGTAACTTAGGCTGCAGTCTTATACATAGTTACCTGAAAGTAAGTGCTATTGAACTCAGTCGACGTGTATAGGAATGCACTGTCAGTATATAATTTGATAGTGAAGTGTCTAATATCCTGGGATTTTAATCATTCTGAAGTAGTCGGTTTCCAATCCACAGACACAAACAACAGATGTAGCTGTTTAGAAATGCTTGGCAATCAGACTTGGCAGAAATATAGGCAAAGTTTGTTCTAGTTGAGAATTGTATTTTTATATTATGGGTGACACAACTGAAACAAGGCCTTTATAACTTTGAGAATCCTTTTATTCTTATCTCTCCTTTGAGATGAAATGTTAGGCATTAAAATATATTGTACCCCAGAACTCTTAACTTGGTATCTTTGAGACCTTGTGTCTTGAAACAGTATCCAATCTTTTCAAATTATATTAATTTAAAAATAGAAATTGTCGATTGATTTTGCTAGAAGAATAGATATATGCTTCTTCTGTATTTCTCATGACCTGTAATAAGCAGGCATAGAAAGTTTTGTTTTTATTCATCACTGACTTTTAAAAGAGATGCTTCACCCTTTACTTTAAAGCATCTGCCTGCATTTTTTAATTAACTCCATAAATGTGTGTGGAACAAACATTACAGAACAGGTTTCATTCCCATATAAATACACACATCTTTATGCCTACATTCAGAATTACTTGTACATAGGTACTACACTATATGAACAGTACCAGAGAGAACAGCATGAGTTACTATCCAAGGCTATTGGAGGGAGGGGGGTGTTTTCAAGCTCAAGTGTAGGTTGACAGTCTTAAGATGGGGTGTGGAATGGACCATTTTCATTCCACTTGCAAATGCATAATATCCAGTTGGAACTGTACTTATTGCTGACATGGTAAAATAAGATAGTGTCTGCATTAAAGTATTACTATATTTTTTTCAGAGTGTACATATACTCCTCGATTCATGCATCTTTCCCACCATCTCTCACTTGAAAGCTTCTGGTGGAAAAATAAGTAACAAGAAGCAGCCTTACACAGCCCTTCTACTTTTTGTTGGTTTTCTTTTTCTATACAATACGTCACAGGAGGGGAAACGTTTGGACTTTTAAGTGGGCTGTAGACCTGAAGGCCTCTCAAAGAATGGTAGGTAGTTATCCCTTTTGGCTAATAAGAGAACTGAGGTGCAAACTTGGGATCTGGAGAAGTGTTAGAGCACATAATGTAATCTTTATCTCTCTTGTGATGATGGGAAAACGTGAAAGTTTTGTAGGACAAGTGAATTCTCTATGATAAAGGAAGGAGTATTTCACAGTGGAATTCCCATTTATTATGGAATTAGTGCTTAAGATAGATGGGCTACTCATACACTTGCAGATATAAAAATCATTTAAATGCGTAATTCTGATGAAAGCAATACTTGGATCAAACAGTACCATCTTCTCTAGACATTACTCACAAATTCAAAATAAAATAGATAGGCTTAAACATATGATTCAAGACAATTTGTATGCTTTTCAAGATTCATCTTGTTTGTGGACTACCATAACCTAATTGCTTAAATAACATTCAGTCAGAAAAACTCAAATTGTTTGCTTAGAAGAAATTGTCAGTGTTTAAATTGCTGAACAACTGAGCTAGAATCATAAGAACATAAAAGAACCATGCTGGATCAGTGTTCACTCAGTGGCCCAACCAGGTGTCCACCAGGGACCCACAAGCAGGACATGGTGCAACAGCACCCTCCCACGTTTCCCAGTAACATAGGCTTACTGCCTTTGAAACTGGAGGTAGCACATAGCCATCAGGACTAGTAGCCATTGATAGCCTTCTCCTCCCGGAATTTATCCACCCCCCTTTTAAAGCCATCCAAATAGGTGGCCATCACTACATCTTGTGGTAGTGAATTCCATAGTTTAACTATGCACAGTGTGAAGAAGTACTTCCTTTTATTTTTCCTGAATCGCCCACCGATGAGCTTCATGGGATGACATTGGGTTCTAGTATTATGGGAGAGGGAGAAAAATGTCTTGCTATCTACATTCTCCACACCATGCATAACTTTGTACTCCTTTATCATGTCTCCCCTTAGCCTCATTTTTTTCCAAGTTAAACATAGGGAAGATGCTCCACTCCCTTGATCATTTTAGTCACCCTTTTTTGCACCTTTTCCAGCAATACAATATCTTTTTTTAAGGTGTGGTGAACAGAACTGTACACGGTATTCTAAGTGTGATTGCACCATAAATTTGTATAAAGGCTGGATGATGTTGGCAGTTGTATTCTCAACTCCTTTTCTGATAGTGCCTGACTTGGAGTTTGCCTTCTTTATAGTGGCCACACACTGGGTTGATAGTTTCATCGAGCTGTCCACCACAACCCCAAGATCTCTTTCTTGGTCGGTAACTGCCAGCTCAGATCCCATCAGGTTATACTTGGAGTTGGGATTTTTTGTCCCAATGTGCATCACTTTACACTTGCTTGCATTGAACCGCATCTGTCATTTGGACGCACACTCTCCCAGCTGGGAGAGACCTTTTTGGAGCTCCTCACAATCACTTTTTGATTTAACCACCTTAAATAATTTGGTGTCATTGGCAAACTTGGCCACTTCATTGCTCACCCCTAATTCCAACTCATTTATGAAAAAGTTGAAAAGAATTGGTCCCAATACAGATCCCTGTAGGACCCCACTATTTCGTTGCCTCTATTGGGAGAATTTATTGTTTATTCCTGCTCTCTGCTTTCTGTTGTTTAACCAATTACTGGTCTATAAAAGGACCCCTCCTTTTATTCCATGTCTGCTAACTTTGCTCAGTAGTCTTTGGTGAGGGAATTTATCAAAAGCATTTTGGAAGTGAACTTAATAGGCTGGAGTACTGGGCTGAAAACAACAGAATGAAATTTAATAGAGATGAATGCCAAGTTTTGCACTTTGGAAAAAGAAACCAAATGCACAGTTACAAGATGGGGAGTACTTGGCTCAATAATACTGCAAGTGAGAAGGATCTTAGAATTGTTGTAGATCACAAGCTGAATATGAGCCAACAGTGTGATGTGGCTGCAAAAAAAGCAAGTACTATTTTGGGCTGCATTAATAGAAGTATAGCTTCCAAATCGTGCAAGGTACTGGTTCCCCTCTATTCGGCACTAGTTAGGCCTCATCTTGAGTACTGTGTCCAGTTCTGGGCACCACACTTCAAGAAGGATGCAGACAAGCTGGAGCAAGGATGATCAGGGGTCTGGAAACAAAGCCCTATGAGGAGAGACTGAAAGAACTGGGCATGTTTAGCCTGGAGAAGAGAAGATTGTGGAGAGACATGATAGCAGTCTTCAAATACTTGAAAGTTTGTCACACAGAGGAGGGCCAGGATCTCTTCTCAATCATCCCAGAGTGCAAGAGATGGACTAATGGGTTCAAGTTACAAGAAGTTAGATTCTGGGTGGACATCAGGAGAAACTTCCTGACTGTTAGAGCAGTATGACAATGGAGCCAAATTATCTAGGGAGGTGGATTCCTGCATTGAGCAGGGGGTTGGACTCGATGGCTTTATTGGTCCCTTCAAACTTTATTATTCTATGATTCTAAGTCCAAATAAACACTTCATCACCCCTGTCTACATGTTTATTGACATTCTCAAAGAACTCTAAAAGATTAGTGAGACAACACTTACCTTTGCAGAAACTGTGTTGATGATTTTTCAGAAGGACCTGTCCTTCTATTTGTTTAATAATCCTAGTTTGAGGTTTGCTTCAGACTGATGTATTCATTAAAGGTGGCTTCTTCAGAATGCAGTTATGGTTTTGCAGTATGAGGAGCAATTCTACTATTCGAAAGTTCAGTAATCAGATGATATTGCATATAATAGCCATACCCAACCTGGTGCCCTCCAGATATTTTGCTCTTCAGTTTTCATCATCCCTAGTTAGCAGGGCCAGTAGTCATGAATGCTAAGTGTACCACATAGGGGAAGGGTGGCATATAACATTTTAAATAATATTTTTCACTCTTGGCTTAAGTGAAAGCAAGCATTGAATGGTGTTAATGCTGCTGGTCTTCAGCCTTTGCACAACTCAAAATCTTGAAGATTAGTCTCTAACTAGGGCTCTGTATGCTTTTATGCATTCTAAATTCTCACACTGGGAAGATTGTGTTACTTGAAATGCTGTTGCAATTTGGCGCTGTCAAATCTTGATTCAGGAACATTGTCACTAGAATAATTGTAGAAGTAACTTGGATTTTGTTCCTGACCTATTGGAAGGAATTGTTTGGCTTTTACTGGGGTACTCTCCCCCCTCCCCATGGAAGGGTCATAGCTTAGTCATAGAGCATTTAACCTGGGACCTTTTCATGCAAAAGGCCCCAGGTTAAATCCTTAAAAGTTTTTTAGGTAGCAGGGCTGGGAAAGACCTCTGCCTGAGACCTTGGATAGGTGCTGCCAGTCAGGATATTCAGTACTGGGCTAGATAGGCAGTTTCATGTCTTTATGTGACCTCTTTGGGCTCAAGATATATTGTTAGTGGTTTGATTGCAAGCTTTCAGAGACTGGACATGTTAGGATATCATTGTATGTAAGGATGGCAGGTGCTTAACATTCAAAATACATTGACATATTCCACATTTGTTGCTGATCAAGAGTATAGGATGGTAAGTAGTAACTGGTGGCGCTCTGTAATCCCATGCTCTTGTTAGATGCACAAGTGGTGTTGGTAGTGAGGGGCACTCTGTTTCAGCTTCGACTGGTTTGTCAACTACATCCTTTCTTGATAAAGTCAGATCATGCTACAGCCATTCACACCTTAGTGGCCTCCATGATAAAGTCCACATTGCTGTACATGGGGCTGCCCTTGAAAAGCATTTTAAAATTATAACTGGTGCAAAATGCTGCAGGCAATGCTTTCATCTGCTCTGCTAGTTTGTTTCTGGACTCAGTTCAAGGTTCTGGTGTTAATCTTTAAATCCCTAAATGGTTTTGGACCTGGTTACCTTAAGGGATGTTTTCTTCCATTTCTACCTCCGCGAATGCTCCAGTTAATATCTAGTGCTCTGTTCCAGATCCCTGGACTCTGAAGCATGGCAGCAGCGATCAGAGTCAGGACTTTCTCTGTAGTAGCATCTTTCCTACAGATTGCCCTGGTAATAGAGACTTGTTAGGCCCCTTCCCTCCAGTTTAGGTGACTAGCAAAAACATGATTATTTAAGAAAGCCTTTGGCTGAATATAATTGTTTTATATCTCCCTTGTTTTGGCTACTATCCCTAGAAATTGTTTTTGCTGGGCTACTATGTCAATATTGTGGTTTTATTATTCTTAGGAATAGGGAGCACTATATATGCGCTTACATGTTGTGTGATGTTTTCTGATTTGTTAGCTGCCTTGAGTTCCTCTTGGAAATAAGGTGGAATATAAGTTTTTAAAATAAATAAATTTGTTTAAGTGTAGGCTTAAATAATTTTATTTGTATTTTATTTTGTCTTGGCTAAGAAGAACTATATTTCTCCCATGAGCTTTTTTAAAAATACAGTATTTAAGAGGACACTTTAAAAGTAGAATCATTGATTTGGTTTGTGGAGAAGTACAGGGCCTGCTTAATAAGTAGGTTAATCATAGGAATAGCTGTTCTTGTGCAAGGCAAAATGTATAAATGGGCTCTTGAATTCAAGCTTGCCTTAAAACAAGAATGACAAATCAAATGTAGGTGCTATATATCTAATGTAGATGTTGCTTTGTTATGACTTCAAATTATATATGAAATCTGTTTAAAAATAAATAAATAAATCAACAGGCTACAGATCTTTAATATATATTCATGGTGGAGTGAGTTCCACACTGAGAAGCATGCCAGAGCAAGTGGCTGATCAGGCAACAAGTAGTGAGTGGTGCTAAAGTATACACAGTGATTTTCAGATCTCTCCCAGCTCTGATTCAGCTGTATTAAGAGTTAGGAAACCAGTTTAGCTGATCCTAGCTGCTTTCTTAGATGTCAGGCCCTGGTTTTAATATTTGAGTGATGAAAGAAAATTGTGTTCTCACTGTACCCTGTCCATGGTACTGCAGCTAAGGTGACTGTTTCTATTTCAGTAATCAGGTGGTCTAAAGCAGTGTTTCCTCCATATTGTTTTTGGGCTATCGGAGCAGCAACTACTATACCAAAATAGTTTGTTGTTTTGCTTGGAATATATTGGGCGGTAGTGGTAATTCTGAATAATTCCTGTTCAGTGGTTGATTTGTTAAGCCATAGCTTTTGTGTTAATAGTGTTTATTGTGTATATAGGTTGCATGTGTGTGGTTGCTTTAATCTTTCCAAGGGGTTCTTGGCAAAACTTACTAGTTATTTGAGTTTAATAAGGGTCTCCTAGAAAAATATCCAGTTGATGATTAAGTAGAGGTGTATACCTTGAGTGCCACCTAACTCCCAGTATATAGTATTGTTAATTCTGAATTTGATATCAACCGTGTTTGCAAATTTATTAGTTTATGTTGAGCCAGAATGTATGCTTGTTGTATTGTATTTACTGCTTTTCTGCCAAGGCACTCCAGGGGATTTACAGTTTAAAGTATTGAAGCATATTAATAATCAAATACAAAAAATAAAACAGCAAAATTGTCTCAGGCTATTGGTGGTTGCTTCAGGAGTTGATGAATGTTCCTGATTCTTTTTTGCTAGAATGGAGGACTAGAGCTTTTTGGTAGAGAACATGCTTTGCATGCAGACAGTCCAGGTTCAATCCCTGGCATCTCTAGCTAAAAGGCTCAGGTAACAGGTGATAGGAATAACCTATGCCTGAGACCCTGGACAGCTGCTGCCAATCGGAGTTGACAGTACTGGGCCAGATGAACAACTTTTTGTATTTCTAGATAATAGACTTGAGTAATTGAACCTTCAGGTTTTGGCTGGATCCATTTCTATTTTGCTGTTAGCCTCTCTTTTGATTTGTGCTATGTCCTGCTCCACAGATAATACTAAGCCATAGTGCAATTTGTTGAAATCTGACTTGTCATTGTGTCCAAACCCACCTTTGCAAACAAACCATGGTTTGTTAACCAGATACAAACCACAAATATAAGCCATGGTTTGTTGTTGACTTACAAAGTGTGGCTTGTTTAACTCATGGCTTGTCATGAACCCTGAACTGTGACTTATCTCTGGCTTTTTTGCACTGCTGTCCATCCTGGAAAAGCTGAAGCAACCAGAAAATGAAACTGCTCTGAAGGCTGGCAAGATGGGCATCAGAAGCACAAACCAGAAATAGGCAAAATAAGCTATTAGATGGATCTTTAAGATGATCCATGTCAAAGTAACAAATCATAGTTAATATAAACCTGGGGTTATCCAGCATGGTGCCCCTGAGCACTTTCTTAGTTTTGTGATCAGTCATGCCCAACATGGAAGTCACTTTATGTATGAGTACTATCGCATGAGAAATTTATTTCGGTTCATTTTGATCAGGATTTACCCAGTTCGCACCTTTCAGACGGAACATGGACTTGGAAGCAATCTGTGGTTGAAGACCGTTCATTTCCGAGCTTTGTAGTATGATTTGTGGAACCAAAAAATGCATGGACAGCATGTGTACATTTAAAAAGTGTGCATGAAAAAATGTATATATTTTTTAAAAATCCATAGAAATACACTTTACTCAATGGGAGAAGAATGCATACATTCAAAGATGTGCAGAATTAATGCATACATTTGGAATAATATGTATGGATTTTCATGTGGAAAGAAAAAACAGCTCACAATTTAATACAGACTCAGCTTAGAACAAGCTTTGAGATGGAATTTGGGCAACTTTGGCAAGCTCAAGTTTTGCTGATTTGGACATCCCTGTGAATGAGCAAGCCCCCACCATGGCAGCCATTGTGTGATAGTTTTCAAGGCAAGCTCAATATTCTGCCTGGCCAAAAGGTTGGGGACCCCTGTCATAAACCATGGCTTAACACTATATGTAAACATAGCCTATATTGCTGAATTGTTTTGACAAATTCATCCATAGACTTACTTAATTCACAGAATTTTGAAGCTGAAAGGAACATAAAAAATCACCTGGTTGAGATGCGTTTCTTATGTTGAGATGTACTTCATATTTTGAATAGATAGCCCATGTCATCTAAACTTATTGACCTGGTTTGCATGTAACGTCAGGAAATTGTAGGCTAATTCATCCAGGATTTGCTGTGGCACATGCTGGGTGCATACCACTCTCTTTAAATATGCAACCCCCGATTGGTCCAAAGTTAATTTGTAATTAGTAGTTAGGTTAATTTTGGGTTTCTAACCCATACTGTCCAGGTCACTCTAAGGTTGCATATTCAGAATCGTGGCAGTATGTGCATAGCACATGCTGCAGCAAATGTGAGGTTAATTAATCCATTATTTCCTGTTGTTATAGGGCCTCGTGTGGTGCAGAGTGGGAAGCGGCAGTTACTGCAGCCGAAACTCTCCCCACGGCCTGAGTTCGATCCCAGCGGAAGCTGGTTCTCAGGCAGCCGGCTCAGGTCGACTCAGCCTTCCATCCTTCCGAGGTCGGTAAAATGAGTACCCAGCTAGCTGGGGGAAAGGTAGCCACGACTGGGGAAGGCAGTGGCAAACCACCCCGCTACAAAGTCTGCCAAGAAAACGTCAACGAAAGCAGGCGTCCCTCTAGGAGTCAGCAATGATTCAAGTGCTTGCACGAGAGGTTCCTTTCCTTTCCTGTCGTTATATCCCAATAGGCCCATACACTTGATTGGGCTACTTTTCTCCCTCCCTTTAAAAGCATGAATCATTATGGTGGGTATGTCTACCATGACTGTTTGGTTACAGCATTTTTGTGTGATGTAGTTAAGTTGTTGGCTCTTCCAATTTGAAATACTTATCTTACCTTCTGTATATTAATATGAAGACGATCCTCATCCTCTAATCTAATATGGATGGTTTAAGTTTAAAAGCCCAAATTTTTAATATATACTTGTAAAGTATTGGCATTCATAAGGCCAGGTGATGGAACTCCATCAGTCAAAACTCCATACCTGTGAACATAGATGGAAATTGTAGGGGGTGTTTTTACATTAAAGAATGTTTATTTCATAAAAAATACCAAACTCTGGCAGATTGGACTTAGTTTAGTGGCAGTTTGGACGTAGATAAGGGAGACCTAGGGTAGGGTCCAACAGTGCCCCACCGTTGGCAGCCAGTACTTCTAGTTCCTGATGCACATTCAGCTGGCCCCGGTGGTGGCGATGTAGTGCTACCAGGGGGGAGCCCTCAAACGATTTGGGAGGCGTGGACTCTCCCTTCTAAAAACTTATGGGACACCCCGAATTTCAACTGTCCCTACAAAGTTTTACTTGGCAGCTTTAGAATTTATTTATTTATTATATTTATATACCTTCCCATAGCCGAAACTCTCTGGGTGATTTACAAAAGTTAAAAACAATGAACATTAAAAACAGATATACAAAATTTTAAACCACCAAAAGTATAAAAAACAACAATATCCATTTAAAACATCCATTTAGAACCCTGCAAGTCTGTATAAGTCTGTAGTGTCACAGGCTTATATTTATCCACAAATCAAACTATCAGTAAGGGAGAACATAAAAACAAAATGTAGTTTCCTCCTTGAGGTGTGTAGGCCTAGCTTGTCTCTCTCATATGACAGTCCCTCTGGGGACTTCTTCCATTGCTCCCTCAGCTTGGGGCTTGTGTACATCACTCTGAGTCCACCACATCCAAAACGAACCTGAAGCGCTGGATGGAGTCTGATCCCTGACGTTTCCCCAGTGCAATTTCCACAAGGGTGGTTCACCTCTCTTGTGCCTGTGGTCACTCTGCCTTCTCTAAACCTTGTACCTAGACTTTGCCATTGTTGGCCCTGCCTCCTTCAACTATCCTCATCATTTTAGCTACTGCAGCCTTGCCCCTGCTCTGTCAGGCAGTGCCACCATCACCGGAAAGGTCAGGTTTCTTGATGCTACTTTTCTTGCTTGTGTACCTTCCCCTTTGTGTCCAAAGCACGTGCAGGATTCTCATAAACTGCCGTGATATCTGAAGCCTTTGATTATTTATTTTAGTAGTTTACTTTTTTTTTTTTAAAAAAAAAAAGTAAGTTAAAATAAAAGATATGCCAAGGCACCTAAGCATATCATTTTGCAAATTGACAAATAAGAAATAAGTGAGCATCAACATTATGGTAAACAAAAAGGAAGGTTATATTAGATCTTAGAAACCATACTTAGATTTAAATGTTATCATTCCATACAGAAGAAACTCCTGTTTCTCATAAGCGAGAGCATGCTGAATTACTGTTTATGTGTCTGTGTGCCATATGCTGTCCCAGTAGTGAATGAGGAGAGTGTGATCATGGGTGGACCATTCCTGATACTCTTCTTTGGTGAACAACTGGGGTGGCTTCCTGATATTGAGGAGAAGTGGTTTCACCTAAATGTCCTATAATTCCATTAGTCATCTTTGCAATTATATCATACTGGATTATTATTATTATTATTATTATTATTATTATATTTATTTGTATCCCGCCTTTTGCCCAATGCTGGGCCTCAAGGCGGCCTTACAAAGTTTAAAATATACATGGGGGGGGGGAAACAAAACCATAAACAATTAAAAAATACACAACAAAATTATAAGACATTAACATAGATGGAGGGCTGGATTATTCTCCAAAGGCCTGCTTGAACAAAAAAGTTTTAGCCTGCTTCCAAAAGCCCATCAAGAAGGGAGCCCTCCTAGCTTCCCCGGGAAGAGAGTTCCAGAGCACCGGAGCAGCCCTCTCCCATGTTCCCACCAAGCGTGCCTGTGAAGAAGGTGGGACTGAAAGAAGGGCTTCTCCAGAAGATCTCAAAGCACGAGCAGGCTCATAAGGGAGAATACGTTCTTTCAAATAACCTGGACCCGAACCATATAGCGCTTTATAGGTCATAATCAGCACTTTGAATTGTGCCCGGAAACAGACTGGAAGCCAGTGGAGCTGTTTTAACAGGGGAGTTTGTATGCTCCCTGTAATCAGCCCCGGTCAACAATCTGGCTGCAGCTCTTTGAACCAGCTGGAGTTTCCGAACACTCTTCAAAGGCAGCCCCACGTAGAGCGCGTTACAGTAATCCAATCGGGATGTAACTAAGGCATGTGTCACCGTGGCCAGGTCCGACATCTCTAGGAACGGGCGCAGCTGGCGCACTAGCTTTAACTGTGCAAATGAACTCCTGGCCACCACCGAAACCTGAGCATCCAGGCTCAGGGCTGAATCCAGAAGTACACCCAAGCTGCAGACCTGCGTCTTCAAGGGGAGTGTAACCCCATCCAACACAAGCTGAATCCCTATTCCCTGATCTGCCTTTCGACTGACCAGGAGCACCTCTGTCTTATCTGGATTAAGTTTCAATTTGTTCGCCCTCATCTAATCCATTACTGCCAACAAACAGCGGTTTAGCACAGAAACTGCTTCCTTGGAATTGGGTGGAAAGGAGTAGTAGAGTTGGGTGTCATCAGCGTACTGGTGGCACCGCACCCCACAACTCCAGATAACCTCTCCCAACGGTTTCATGTATATGTTAAATAGCATGGGGGACAAAACAGAGCCCTGAGGGACTCCGTTGCCTTCTTGTAATAAACCCTTACTACTTTGTGCTTGTTAAGAGTGATTAATGGTGGTGTTTCCTCTGGCTTCTACAAGTATGTGATACATACGCGCTTCAGAAAAGTAATGCGCTTCAGAAAACAAAAGGTATGAGTAGTGCTACTATAGAATGTACAGAACGTTTTACCTAATCTGTGAACATTGGCTTTTTTTTAAGAAAATGAGTAGAATTGGCCGATTTCTCCTGCTTGGCCCTTATCACCAATTAGGGTAAACATTTGGTAGGATGTTGGGGTTCTTAAGTACATATTTGTGTAGGCGTTTCATGAATTCTGTTGTCCACTGATTTTACGGCAGGAAAGATGAAATCTTTCTAGAGTATTCTTCATGTCCCAGATAAACGAATAGGTTTTAATATCTAGTAAAAATCAGTTCCTTCATAATTATCTACTGCTTTTCAAAATATATTGAGAAATACAAACTGCTTGCAAACTCATTTCACATCCAGGTATTACTATTGAATGCCAGCATGAGTGATTACCACTCTGACGCTTTTCCATAACTTATTTAACTATTTGTTTCAAATTTATATAAAGTAGTTTCATATCCATGTTGCATTTTATAGATTATTAATACAATTCTAGGAAAAGGAGGTAGTATAGTTTCAAAAGGATTAATGAGTGAAATATATAAAATATTGTTAGAGAAGGAGTTTAGAGAGAATACAGAGAAAGTGATTTGGGAATCAGATTTGAAGATACAAATAGGGCGACAGAGCTGGGAGGGACTATGGAAACAAAGAGTGTTGAGAAGTTTATCAGTAAGAATAAAGGAGAATTATTTTAAAATTTTATGGAGGTGGTACCTAACCCCGGTTAGATTGAACAAGATAAGTGATCAACATTCAGCAAATTGTTGGAGAGGATGTGGGGAAAAAGGAACGTATTTACATATGTGGTGGCAATGCAAATATGTACAAAGATTATGGAAGATGGTGTTCTCAGAAATTGAAGAAATAGTGGGAATGAAAATAGAACAAACACCAAAAATAGCATTGCTGTCACTATTTGAAGATATAAAGTGAGGAAAAGGAACTATAGAGCTGATATCGAGTTTGTTGGTTGCAGCACGACTGATGATAGCTAGGAACTGGAAGATCCAAGGGGAATATTCTATTGAGGAGTGGTATAAAGTAGTATGGGATATAGCCATTAATGATAAACTGACATGTAATATTAAGTGGAGAAAAGGCGTAACTAAAATAAATGAGTTCGAAGGAATTTGGAAACAGTTCCTAGTGTTCGTGTTTACTAAGGGAAATGGGAAACCACCATCAGAAGAAACGATTAGATTTTGGACTCAAGAATGATCCCGAGGTGGGGGGTGCACTTTTATGTTAAGAATGAAAATGTTGTAGTGTGATAAGGCATATGTAATAGTTTTTGATATTTGTACTCAACAATTATTCAATATGTATGAAGCAGATATTTGATGTATTTCTTTTTCTTATTGTGTTTGTTTCAATTATATTTTGGAAATGTTCATTTATGTTTATATAGTGTTGAAAATGAATAAAAATTATTAAAAAAAAAAAAAATTAATACAATTCTAGTTTCTGCTTTACATTTACCAGTGTTGTGGGTTTTCTAGAAAAAAATAAATTGGAAAATTTCCAATGTAAATTGGGTTAATTTGCATAGGGTTATTTATATAGGAAATATTTCAGTTTTCATCTGGAAATGTTCTGATGCCCTGCAGGGTTGGGCAGCTTGTGGCCCTCTAGAAGTTTTGGCCTACACTTCCAATCATCCATCACCACTGGCTATGCTGGCTAGAGCTGATAGGAGCTATTGGAGGGCCAGAAGTTGCCTATTCCTTCCCTAGAGAGAACGAATTTGGATTCTTTATTTTACTTGTATTTAGTAAACAAAGCTTTAAAAAAACGTACCCCATGTTAATATTTTGTCCCAATATACTACAATTTTTGACCTGAAATATTTGAGGAGTGAAAATTAAAGCACACCTAATGTGATTTAAATGTTATGTCAAAAATTTTATTGGGATACATGTAAAAATATAGAGGCAATAGCATGTATTTCCCTTACATTGTTTAAATTTAAGAAAAACCCCCCAAAGGTACTGAAAACTGTTGACACACTAATTTTTTTTTAGCAGCTCAAAGATGTGTGCATGGTATATTGATAACCATTCTTTTATTTCAACAGAGTTCAGCTCTTCTGCTAGGGTTGTTGGTACACCTTCAGTTTTGCTGTCATTATTAGCTAGTTCTATTTCACACACATATGTGTATTTCAATGACATATATATATGTATATATATATATATATATATATATATATATATATATATATTTTCCCTCCAATACTTGCTAGGAAAAAATATTAATTACAAATTTGAAACTACCAAGCTTGCCTAATATTACATTTGCAAATGGCATACATTCATTTTTACTAATGAACTTATGAAATGATTTTTTCCCATGGAAAAATAAAAGACTAGAATATTTTCTAGCCCTTCTCGCTGGTATTAATATAGATTGGATATTAGAGCTCCTCGTGATAGTGAACTTGTCAAGGTTTATTGGTCTGTCTGCCCTTCCATAAAATAATATGCTGCTTCAGATATGGAGGAGTGGATACCTATAAGTCAGTCGTTGCCTGTAGGCTGAATCCAGTAGTCTCTTTCCACCGGTAGAACGGATGCCACTCTCGGAGCAAATCCCTTCAGCCACTTACACACCTACTAAATCTGTTCCAGAGGGTTTTGGGGACCCTCTGGAGCAAATTTAAGATGCTTGTAGGGCTCTGCTTGGATAATGTTGGATTTAGACCTATGTACGGATTATTCCTGTAAAGGAAAAGATTTTGTGGATATGCTGCTGCTACTCAGAAAAAGCGCCCTGATGAGAAACCTTGTCTGGGAAGCCCAGCTGAGGAAATATGTAAATATCATTTGTATTCCATTCCTTTGCAGGTTCTGGTATGGCTGTTCAGCAGATGTGTGGAGATTATTTAATTTGAATACACATACCCTGGAGTTGCATATTTAGGATTCTCATAAGGAAAAATTACCTATTGGTATGCGAAACATTTGGGGAAAGCCTTCTAGAAGTGTTCATATGTTAGGTGTATCCCCAAGGGGTAATTACAGGGTAAACAATCTGGGTTTCACTGAGGTGAGGTCAGGCTTCATTGCATGTATACAGGAGCTATTAAACTCCCTTTCTCGCTGGTGTATCTTCAAAGTACAGAATTTCTGAAAATGGGATTGCTTAAATGAATCTCATTCTACAGGAATAACACTTGCATTTTTAAGCCGGTTAATATAAATAGATATACTAATTAAAACATACACTTAGCAATTGTCTGAAGTTCCAAAATATAGTTGACCTGAAATGGCTCTTTTTTTGTTTTTTTTTTGTTTTTTTAAGAATACAAGCATTGAGCCACCGAGCTCTGTCTGCCCTTGCATAAAATAATATGCTGCTTCAGATGTAGAGGAGTGCATACCAATAAGTATTTGCTGAGCTTTTGTAGTCTTACTAGCATTTTTAATTTTAATTTGTTTTACAGTATGGGCATTTTGCTATAGCTTTTTAAATTTCACTTTTGGTGATGTCAGTAACAGTTTTGGGATAGTAACATTGCATTTGAGCAGGCAATAAAAACGATTGAAGCAGGCTTTGAAATTATGATTGTGGTGATTGGAGAAATGAATAATAACAAGCTGTTGACTTACCAGAGAAAATGCAATTTTTTTTTGAGGGCTGATTATATTTTACATTGAGATTACAATGCCTAAATGTAGCTTTTGAGTGCTACACCATATTTGAATTAAGACTAAAGTTAGGATATGGAATAGATAGTGTTATTAAGTGTGGCTTGTTTAATATTTTGATTTCTGTGTGTTAATGTTGGGACTTTGTGTGGATTATCGTATAGGTATCTCCTGAACCAAAACTGTTATATAGATTTGTGACTTTTAGCCAGAATGTTTAGCTGTACAAAAGTGAGCAGCAACTGTAGTTTCTCAGCCAATTGACAACCCCAATCAGACCCCAATCAGTCTGAAAGAGTAGGTAAGATAAATCTTACAAGGACATCATGCATCAGTGAACCCTTTTATCACACAGTTACTGTAATAATTATGAGAAACCATATTTTAGCATTGTGTTTTGTAACTGGATTTTCATTCTTGGTTATTCTCTGCTGACTCTCTTAGTTTCCTTCTAAATTGAAAAGGCCCCTACCCTAGAAAATTCCAGTTTTCAGTCCTCTGATAATTTTACTTGTGTATTTGGTACCCTCTTCAAATTCAGGAAATACTTGTTGAGGGACCGTGATCAGAACAATACACAGAATTCTAATTGGGACCCTGTTACAGATTTATATAATAGCATTATAATAGTTGCTGAATTCTCTTTTCTGATAGCTTAGCTTTTTTAAAAAAGAACTCTGGAGAGCTTCAGCTATTGTGCAGTATAGAAATAATAATAACAATAATATAGTAATAATAATATTTTTTCTACATTATCGTGGAGCTGACCTTTCAGACTTCTTCGCAGCTTAGATCTGGTACTTCTGAAATTCTCAGTCAAGTTCAGGGAAAGTTTGTTTGGTATTAGGCACTCTGTTCACCAGCTGTCGACCATGAACCCACAAGCAGGACATCTCGTCATCTTCCCCGGCAACTGGTGTATATAGGCATACTGGCTCTGATACTGGAGGTTTCACATAGCCATGAGGACTAGTAGCCATTGATAGTCTTCTCCAGGAATTTATCCAACCCCCTTTTAAAGCCATCCAGGTTGGTGGCCAACACCACAGTTTGTGGTAGTGAATTACATAGTTTAACTTTGTGCTGTGTGAAGAAGAATTTCCTTTTATCTGTCCTGACTCTTCCGCCAATCAGCTTCATGGGATGACCCCAAGTTCTAGCAATATGGGAGAGGAAGAAAAATATACATAGACAATGCATGTCTGCATAATGGATAGATGATGATTTCTCCATCAGTTTCATACATAGAAGTGCTTTCTGTTTAGAGGTTCTCACAGCTTTTTCCTGTATCCAATTGCTTGCCAGCACCTAGATTTCCTCTTCTTATTGTTTAACTAAATTTTTAGCTCACAAAACCAATGCTTAAGTCTAACTATGGGCTTAGTGTACCACTTCAGCCTTAGTGTACCCCTTCCTTGTTGTCATGGCCCCGACAGGGAAGGAGGAGCACAGCATGGGCGTAAGGATCTGTCCTGCAGCTGTGGCGAACAGGACAGATTGCTGCGCCTCCTGTCCCCATTCGCCACAAGAGAAGAGCACAGGACACACAAGCATCTCTCCTGCCACTTGGCAGCAGCAGAAGTGATGCTTCTGCATCCCATCCCCCTTCTCGTGTGGTGAATGGGGATGGAAGGCGCAGGAATCTGTCCTGCTCGTCATAGCTGCAGGACAGATCCTTACGCCCATGCTGTGCTCCTCCTTCCCTGTCGGGGCCATGACAACAAGGAAGGGGGCAGCGTTTCTATAGCCGCCCACTTCTTTGTTGCTATGGCCCCGACGGGGGAGGATGTGTCAGCGCCAAGCGACATCCGTGTCGCCTGTCCCTCCACTGCAGCAAGAACCACCAGGCGCATTGCCTCCAGTGACAGGGGAGGCAATGCGCCTGCTGAAGCATTAGTGCATTGATGCTACCTCCTGTCAGCAGGCAACAGAAAAAGAAGCGGTGACATCCCATCTCCTGACAGGAGGTAGAATCAATGTCACTCTGGCAACAGCCGTGGTGCGTCTCCATGCACTGTCTCTTTTGCCCCTCTCCATGGAATGGCGGCGTACCAATAAGGTAAGCAGGAACCAGTGCCACTATTTGGTGGGAAAGGTAGAGAGTGGGGGAGAGATGACTACTCAACAGAGTGTGATTACTCCACTCCATGGAGCACTACTTCCACGTCACCCAAGTGCGGCATGCAACTAGTCATCCATGGAGTAGTGTTATCCAAACGCACCCTGTATGTGAGCCCCATGTCCATTAAACTGGGTTAGGAATTCCAGAAGTTTTGCATACAGCTCCCATAAGCCCCCATCAGCCCCAGCCAACATCGCCAGTAGTCATGAATTATGGGAGCTACAGTCCAAAAAGTTTGGAAGATACCTGGTTATCTACCCCAATACACCTTATGGTATACGTATGCTACAGCAACTCATGTAATCGGGGGCATCATGTGGGCTAGCTCCAGCACCACCACACATTGTGGCCATGCTTTCTGATGCCTGTAGTAGAAACTTTCCACACTGTCCCGTTCCCATTGTATGGATGTCAGAGAAAGTTTTACACTGCAGGTGTTTGCAGTGGGGGCATGGCCCCAGTGTGCATCAGAAGCAGGGCTAGCCTGTGTGGCCCTGCAACTGTGTCACACATCCTTTCATGATCCGATTGTCTACGTCATAAAATAGAACTGTGCTTCAATTTAGTACGTTTAAGTTCATCATGGATGTTGTATATTTAATGAAGATGCAACTATTTTGCTTAGTTACACTTCATAAAGATGTGCTACATGCTGTGACTGCTGAGTTAATGAAGTCTGTAATAAAAGATGCTGGCTGTATAGAAAGAAGTTACCTAAGTAGGTGACAAAAATAGTATCTGGAGAATAACTGGGAGAAGTCTTGCCAAAGACCAGTTTCATTCAGAAGAGACTATGGACACACTGATCTGGTTCGCATGTAACGATAGTCCATCAGTTTAAAAACTGGTGGGTAGTAACACAGAAGCGGGAGAGAGGAGGCACGCTGCCTTCAGAGCACCTGCCCTCTCTGCTTTTACTTAGCAGTGCATGATGGGCTCAGCAGCTCATGAGTGGCTCCTGTTGAACTTGATTTCTGAATCCAGGGGCTAAACAACCCAGTGTTTAGCCTATGGTTTGTTGTTGGGCTAACCTCTGAGTTGTCTAGCCCCTAAACAACCCAGCAGTCTGGGTTAGGACATCATGCTCAGCAGCAGTTGATTGCGGGTTGCTGAGCCAATTGGGAGTTGTGGAATAAAGTAGAAAAGGCGTGTGTGCTGCCCATCTGTTCCTGACAACCCAGCAGTTTTAAACCGATGGGTTGTTTTGTGTGAACAACCCCACTAAAACTGTGATTTTAACAAAAGGCATCATAATTGATTAATTCATTTTGAAACACTTCAATTGCTTCAGATACATTTCATGCAATTGACTTAAACATTTATGTTCACAATTTTTTTACTAAAATTCTGTAAGTATTTTGAAATGAGTTTGCTCATGCCTATATTCCATTGTCTAGAATTTGGTTGTATTTGCCCACTGAGGGCATCACACATTCTACAAGCAGAGGAAATGAGAAGTGCAAGTGATCTAGAAGGACTCTAGATACCTTTTCTGTTTCCAGTTACTCAACTTGTCCAGTGCTTGGATTAGCAAAGCTACTTCTCTCAATTTGTTCCAAAACTAGTCATGGGCTTTGTGTTAATCATCTGAAAAAACAACAATCTTTTGCATATATGGGGAATCCAAGCTAGTTTCAGTATAGCCTTCCTCGGTATCTTAGGTTACTTTTAGGTTACTTACTCATGTTGAATTCTGAACTATTCACTTCTGTGTGGCCAAGATAATGATTGTATTCTTACTTGTAGATCTCCAGACTTTTGTTCAGGAATCATAAACTAGTGCTACCTATCATTGCTGAAGTCACTGTTCCATCTGCCCCTTGTATTGAATTACAGTCTGTGGCCAGTAGAGGCAGATTGCTGACTTATGTAAAAAGCTTCTTAAAATTCAGTTTATACTGTCATGTTGTAGCTACATGATGGGGCCACTGAAAACTGAGCAATTGCTGAAAAAAACAGCAGTGAGCTTAGCTGAGTTGTATGCTTGAGTACTTCAGGTGATGTAGTGACTTTTGTTTATATGATCTGAAGTGCATCTGAGTTGATCTTATGTATTTGAGTTCAGAGTGAGATTCGTGGAACTTCAGTGTTGAAAATCTTGACACTGGTACCTCAGCTGTTAACCTTTTCTCTAGTCCTGCCTGAGGCTCTTTTTCCAAAAGATCACGTTGGAATTCACCTTTGGTACAGAATCTAACCTAAATCAGAGAAGAGTTCCTGGCAGACTCTTGAAATGAAATTTATCGATGATCTGGTATATCCAGGAGCAGACAAACTTCACTAAAATCCTGTAGGCTGGAAGTCAGACAACCCATGAACAAGACTCCATTCATGGGACATTCTTGCTGCAGGAAGGGAGAAAGACTTTCTTGGCCAATTCCTCCTACCTCCTGAAAAAATGCACCTCAGGATTGGGAGACCCTCTGGAACGGGGTGGGTGTAGGGGAAGGAGTTGGCTCTGAAAAAGTATAAGTGGTATAATCCTTGGGGGTGTTATACTTGACATGTAACAAGACTGTAACCTTGTAAGGACTCAAATTGCCATATCATGCTTCTGCACACATGGACCAGCACTGCAGAGTTGTCTGCCCAGAGATGTATGGATCCTGCTGGCTGCCAGTTTGCTACAGCTTTCCATTGGCAATAGTTTCCTGGTCTCAGTCAATGACATCGTTGACATGGGGCAGTTGAAGACCGTTTGTTTCACAAGAATTATACCTAAGGTCTTGCTCACTGTGTCTACATTTCATTGTCTTTCTGCGATACCGAATATACTCAAAATTGCCATCCTTTGCATCATTAGGAGGGCAAGGACCTGTTGGTTCTTTTCTTGATGACTGATCTCAGTATGGAAACTCCATTCCTCTCATTGAATCCTGACTGGTTATTTGTTATTTTTTATATGTCGCAATACTTTACCACATTTTGAGGTTGGGAAAAAGAATGCATCAGATAAGAGCCAATGTTTGAAGAGGGATGTTCTCTGAGACAATTACTCCAGTTACTTGGAACATTTCCTTGTACTCTTACAAAATAAAGGGATATAACGTGCTTTGAATTGGAAATTAAATTACAATAGGAAACTGTAGGTTTACCTGCCACTCTACCTCAGCTCATTGTGAGTGGAAGATATCTTTCACAAACTAAGTGGGGAATGGGCCAGTGTGAAAGAGACAGTGGGTATGTGGGGCATATGTGACTGTCATTTTGAATATGCACCCCCTGCTCAGAGGTTGTTGTGTCATGTGAACCTGGCAAGCATGGATTATGCGAGAGTTAAACTACCCTCACATAACCCATGATATGTTTTAGGGTTATGTGAAGGTTATTTAACTCATCAGGTTTGCACAAGAAAACAACCCCTGAGCAGGGGCTGGATATGCAACCTAGCACCCACAGGCTCTGTGGCTTGTTGCGAATTAAATAAACCGCGATGATCCACGGAATGTAATCCAAACCCGATCAGTTATGGACTTCTACCAGAAAACAGGGGAGGCATATAATTTACCTACAGCAGTAGGGGGGAGGGAATGAAAGTTCTTCTAGTCCAAGACATTTTGAAACATAAAAATTGCTTTTTTGCTTAGAAAGAATTAGATGTGATTATGTTCCAAGTCAGAATTAAATACTAATTCACTTATCTTTTTTCCTCTCTTTCAGATCTTCAAGTATCTTCATTTTAGTTTTCTGTGCTGACCTTATTCCTCCCTTAAGTTATTATATACTTTTTTGCTGCTGTGTGGAAACAGAGATGTCTCGCAGCCCAGATGTGAAGGAAGACCCTGTGGAATGCCCCCTTTGCATGGAGCCTCTGGAGATAGATGATATAAACTTCTTCCCGTGCACCTGTGGTTACCAGATCTGTCGCTTCTGTTGGCATCGTATTCGCACTGATGAGAATGGGCTTTGTCCTGCTTGCAGAAAGGTATCTTTTAAGTGCGTCAGAATGAGGTCCCCCAAAATGAAAGTTTGCTTCAGTTGTGGTATACGTTGCCCCCCAGGGATTTTTCTTGGTGTTCCTTGGCGTATCAAGAAGTAATATGGAGTTGCTTTAAGTGAAACAGTGGTGATGGTTCATTTTTTGGTTTTTAGGTTTTTCACATCAAACTGCCAAACGTGTTCTCCAGCACTGTAAACTATCACAAGTCTAGTACCATGTAGACAGCAATTACTGGCAAAGGCTTCCTATGTCATAACTAGTTCTATTTCCCCATATTTAAATCTGCAGTTGGCAATTTATCTTCTTGATTTAACTATTATATTGAATACTTGTGATGTATGGGCTGATTTTGTATATCCCGTAAGCTTCACAAGCCCTGTTCATTAATTTCCTATTCGTTTTTGCTTGTTTTTCATGAGTTAGAAAACTAAAACAAAACAACAGCAACCCCGAACTGAGCTTGTATTTCATGAAATCAAGGATTCTACTTTTTCTAGAACAGATTGCTGTAAATCTGTGTAAGACAGCACAAACCTATGCATGTCTTCGCAGAAATTAGTATAGTCAGACATACCTGAGAGTAAGTGTGCAAAGGACTGCAGCATCAAAACTATTGAGTTGATAACGTACCTAAGTACCTTGCTGAGCATTGGCTCAAATTTGTGCTGAGAGAGGATAAAAGAATACACCTTAGCTGCTGTGTGGTAAAAAGAATACATTTGGGGTTTTGGCAAAGTGATCATAGAATCATAGAATAGCAGAGTTGGAAGGGGCCTACAAGGCCATCGAGTCCAACCCCCTGCTCAATGGTACTGTTGAGCTTTTTGATTAGATATTTTGTAAGTATCTCACTCTGGTCGGAAATGGAAGCTGTTGCTGCTGAATGTGGTTTTGATCATACTTAGGAGAAGAACCCTTTTTATTTTCCCAGAGTGTTGATTTCAGGATTAATGCATCTTGCCTATCCTACATATTGCAACTTGCCATTTAGCAATTTATATTTCCAGGACTGCAAGTAATGGTACCACTATTAATAATGGAAAACACAAAGTGCCTAAAATTTTCTAAGTGGTCTATAAAGCTGAAAAACAAGGTAATTTCTGCCTGTATGCTTACCATCTGGTAGCCAGGACAGAAAAGAGAAGAAAAATGACACATTCCATATACCATTCCAAACCTCTTTCAAAGTGTTATATCCTTTTTCGTGTAGTTCTGGCCAGCATCACACTCCCCTGTCTCTCTCTGATATGAGTCACTATACAGGGCGACCGAGGCAGTTTCTGTGCCACCCTACCTTGAACCCTGACTGAAATGGATTCAGATAATCAGTCACATCCAAGAGTGACTGAAACTAGTTGGTCATCACCTGCTCAGGGAACTTGCCCAGGAAAGGAAGATTTGCCACTGACCTAAAAATGTTAATGTCTTCCATGTCCAAAGAGCATTTTTTTAGGAGTAGTCTCATCACCGCCTCTTTCAGGGGGGCCAGGACCACTCCCTCTCGAATTAATTACTTCCCTGGCCCAGCTGGTACCCTCCCAATTGGTACTCTCCCTGCTGGTTTTTATAAGCCAAGAGGGGCAAGGATCTATTATGGTAGTGGTCGCATGTTCATGTCCAAGCACCTTGTCAACGTCCTCAAGCTGTGCTAACTGAAACACATCCAAAAAACTAGACCAGGCTGTTCTCTGGGCACCTCACCTGATTCACCTGCAATAACACTGAAGACTAAGTCCTGGCAGGTGCAAAATATTTTATCTTAGAAGTGCTTAGCCAGTGTATTACCACACACCTCAGATGGGTCTGCAACGTCTTTAGGGCCAGCATGTAATAGGATGAGGAGAGAAGAGGAAAACAAGCAAACTTTGGAACCAGTTCTTTAAATGAGACAAGAATGCTACAGTTTCGCTTTCCACAACCCTTAAGACTGGAACACTTAAGGTGTTCACTACTTGCGGCTGGCAACCAGGCATGTGTTTAATTTAAAAAGCTAATTTATTTTTTCCTTTAATTTCCCTTGCTTTAGTTTTTTTATGTAAATATGTTTTCTACACAAAGGCTCATATATGTCTTCTCCATGTATTAATCAATAGAATAGTTGAAAGTATTCATGTATTAGAGTAGGATCAATTCATTTTTTCCTAGCATCAAAAATAAGGGGTTGGATACAACTTTAGGAGTGTGCAACTGAGTTTGCAGAAACAGACTTCCCTGCCCCCTCTGCCCCAGAGTAGCCCCCCCCCCCAAATATGACAAGGGGTCAGGGGAACCTTGCTGAATATGGTGGTTGTGGTGTGGAGGTAGGGGGGATCCCTGAAAGTTGGTTGAGCCATCTTCCATGAGCAGAGCTGTTGTGAGGAGTGGTGGGAAAGTCTGCTTCTCCTAGTCCAGTTGTACATGCCTAAAGCTTGATCCATTTCTGGTTCTTGGAGACTTACCCACTCTTTTTTTTAAATTAGCCATATCCAGAAGATCCAGCAGTGTATAAACCACTCTCTCAAGAAGAGCTACAAAGGATAAAAAATGAAAAGAAACAGAAGCAAAATGAGAGAAAACAGAAAATATCAGAGAATCGTAAACATCTGGCCAGTGTACGGGTTGTACAGAAGAATCTTGTCTTTGTAGTAGGCTTATCCCAGCGCCTAGCAGATCCAGAGGTAAGCACTTGCCAGAGCTGTGCTCTCTATACCAAGCAAATGCATTCTCAACAGTATTATAGTCACCATGGTTGCCAAATGAGCTCCTTTCAGATGCGTAGATGCTTCTGGATCTTGTGGCAGTGATCAAGACCATCATCTATGGTGTTATTCATAAGGCTGGGGTGCAGAGTTCTTTTTGGTCTTTCCTGGAGACTAGGTTCTATAATGCAGTGCCAGGAGATTACTAGTCTGCCCTATGGCCATTAGTTTATCGGATACTGCTGAGTTTTTTTTGTCTTTCATGCTGCTTAATGTCTACATGAATCTGCTGGGTGAAGTTGTCTGGAGATCTGTCTTGAACTGATATCACTATAATAATAATAACCAACACTGATCCAGTTCACATAACTAAACAACCCACAGTTTGTTAACCATCGGTTGTTGGGATAAGCGTGGGAATGAGCAAGCATCCTGACTCCTGACCACTTGCCCATTTGCAGCGCATTAAACAACCCAGGGACACACTGTC
The DNA here is from genome assembly GCF_023053635.1 of Elgaria multicarinata webbii. NCBI lineage: Eukaryota > Metazoa > Chordata > Lepidosauria > Squamata > Anguidae > Elgaria > Elgaria multicarinata. Next base: position 40,838,992 of record NC_086179.1, on the reverse strand, counting down.
CCTGAATTATTCTCCGTGATGTGTGAACCTGGAGCTCTGAGTTGATGACGGAGAGACAACCCAGAGTTAGAACACATGAGCATCCCTGTGTTATATGCACATTGGAAGTGGATGAGAAGTTGGAAGCCAGCCTACTTGCTCCCACACACGCCCCCCAAACCTATGGTTAATAAACCATGGATTGCTCAATTGTGCAAACTGGTCACTATCTCTCACTTTCACCAGCAGTTTTTGCCAACTTTGGCTGATGCACTCTTTGCATCCTTTCCTGGGGAAGATATGATAATTCAATCTGAAGTTTAATATTATTAATATAATATACTTTAATGGGGATGCTCTTAAAAAAATATTCCAGGAACTTCAATCAGTACAAAATGGTATCACCAGACTGCCTGAGACTGGTCAGTTGCGCCTTCTCAGTTGTGGCACCAACTTATGGAATGTCCTTCCCAAGGAAGTTCATCTGGCCCCATTATTTCATGTTTTCGGACAACTGGCTAAGACTCTGCCTTCTGTGCCAAAAGCCATTAGTTGGAATCTAAATGATATTGCCAGACTTCAGGAGGGAGAAGAACTGAAGTTATCTATCTCTAAATGTACCCAGTGTCAATTTTTCCCTAATAATAACAGTAGTAATAATAATAATTTATTTTTTACCCGCCTCTCCGATTGGATCGAGGCGGGGAACATACATTGGATAAGTTGGTCTCTGCCTAAATAGACCAAGAGAAGAGCCAGCTGAAATGATAAGCTTGTTTTCCATGTGTTGAACAATAGGATTTCTCTAGATGCTTGTATTGGGGATTTGCTACTTGCCACAGTCATGCATAGTTAAATTGCTTCTGGAGTAAAAGGAATCATTTAGAAATATTACCCTTTTTCAGTTAAAAGATTATTCGAAACCAGTAAAATAGTTTTAAGTGTATTTTTAAATGGTGCTGTGTTTTGTCTGAGCTGCTAATTGTTATTTTATATTAGTTAAATTAATCTTCTATGCAGGTTTTGAAAAGGCCAGAATATTTTGGGAAATTTGGTAAAATACACAAAGTTGTAATCAACAACAGCACATCATATGCAGGCTCACAGGTAAGATTCTTGCATTTTCTGCATGTCCTGGGCAAGAGGTGGGTGTTGAACAGGACTCCAGTAGTTTCTGTGGAACTAATTGTCAACCTTCTAGAACAAAAAAGCCCAAATAATACTTCAGTTACCATATTTTACTTTGAATGTACTAATAACCAGGTCCAGTGAATTCTATAACCCCAAATACACACCAATAACATAAAAATGAATTTTACAATCAGCGTGTATTCAAATATTTATTGTTATTTATTTATTATTTATCATTAATAATAATAAATAAAATATTCAAATTAAGGGCATCATATAAATGTAAACATTGTAATTTTGGAAATTCTATATTTTTCTGGAACATACCTAACTGTAGAACATGTCTTAAAGTAATGTCTCCTGGCATCCCAGTTCTCTAAATTGTTCTGTTTATGATGGTTTATATCTAATGTTAGTCCTACTTAAAGTAGGCCTATTGAAATGAATGAGACTTAAGTTAAACTAACATTGGATATAACCTATTGATACCTCATTAGGTGTTCTCCTCCATGTATAACTGTTGAGATGTGTGCTCCTATTTGGTCTATATTGTCCCACAATTTGCCACAGCTATTTTGTTGGTGCAAATATCAATATACTGGAATTTTGCCTCAGTTTTTCCACAAGATGATTAATTTCTTTGATTTGTGGATATACATTGTGCCTCAGTGAAGTAATCTCTGTTGATTATATTCTAATCTGGTGGACCAAAAACTGAGGTGGACATTGTTTAGATTCGCTCTCATCTCAAAGTATTCAATTTTCCTTCAAATTTGATGGTAGGAAAGGTGTGTGAACTGTTGGCTTCAAAATTGGTAGATGAGCAGAGAACAAGTAAAATGTTAACATAGTTGTAAGGAAACAAGGCAATTGCATGAATTGCATGATAAAGATTCTTGGATATTTTATTATGTCATATGCATTTTTATAAATACCGTATTAATTGTACAGGAAGAGTTGTATACACACTTCATTTGTTTTTAGGTTTTTGCACTCAGGTTGCAGCAGACATAATCTTAAGGGTTTTATTACGTTCTGTGTGTGAGGAGAGGGAGGAAAGGCCTCTTAAGATGCTGCTTGCCAGCTGGCTTTTTAGAAGTACTTGTATTGCAATGAAGTTGTTTTTTTAAAAAGTTTGCTGTTTGATTAATCAGGAGCCCCTTTATACACAGTTCAATGTAACTGATTAATCAAACATTGCCGCTCTAATTATTACTGAACTTACTGCTTAGGGATTTTATTATATTTAGTGTTATATATCACAAATAAAGTAGAATGATGTTATAGATGTATTTTTCCAGAGCTCTTAAAATAAATTCAATCTATAATGTAGCATTGAACTTTACAAAATTTTAAATTAGTTAAGGAACTGACTTGTAAACTTAAAGAAAAACTTTTTTAAAAAACCTAGGGTCCAAGTGCAAGTGCATATGTAACCTACATCCGGTCAGAAGATGCACTCAGAGCCATACAGTGTGTCAATAATGTGGTGGTAGATGGAAGAACGCTTAAGGTAATGTTTCTTAATATGTATTTTAGAATATTTGGAACTGTATAAAATAAGGCTCTAATGATAATGAATAAGCTGTATAGGGTAATAGTCTTATACCATTATATCCCAGGTTGTATGTTTGACTTCTGGTAGTTAGTTATTATATCCAGTATATGTAGCCGAACACCATGATACCAGAAGCTAAATTTTAAGACAGCAATGAAAGGAAGTTCACTTCTACAATATATAGTTTTATGTCCTTCATAGTTCCTGACATGTTTTTCCCCCCCATCAGGCATCTTTAGGTACCACAAAATACTGCAGTTATTTTCTGAAGAACATGCAGTGTCCAAAACCAGACTGTATGTATCTACATGAACTAGGGGACGAAGCGGCCAGTTTCACAAAAGAAGAGATGCAGGTAGGTGTGTTGAAACCTGTACCACAGATCTTGTACTTTTCTCATGTTTGTGCTCCCAGCTGGTGAGCAAACATTAAACTACAATAACTGTTTCAGTCAAAACTGGAAATTTTGATTGAAATAAACCATGATGGAAGCATTGAAGCTGGTGCATGCATCTGGGGGTGGGGCGGAGCAGGAGTGCTTTGGCCATGTCGTGCTTGTTAAGACAGGATGATAAATGTCCAAATGAGCCCACTGTCTTAGTCCCTTATTCATAAAATAGGAATAATAGTGACTTACTGCTCAGGACTGGATTGAGAGCAAATGTAGTAAAGAATGCAGAGCACACATGCAGGTTAAAAGTGCTATATATGTTTGGAGCTAGGTAAAATAGCAGTTAGTACTATCCTTTTCCTAAGATTAATTGCCATGGGAGAAGTGGGATTTTGGGGGGTGGTAGCAGCAAACCCTTTCCTCCCCAGCTGCTAGCTCACTTCCTCCCCCCCCCCCCCAAAAAAATAGATCTCCTGTATGGCAATTAGCCTTACAGGAAAAGTTCTTGTTGATTTGAAATATTTTAAAAATCCTAATTACTGAGGGGGGTGAGGATGAGGAGGGGAGCACGATCCAAATCCAAATGCTCCATGGCTGGAACAGAGGTTCCCTAATTTTGATATAGGCCAATAGGTTCCCTTGCATTCCTGAGCCCAGTATTGTTAAATGTTGATCCCAGCAATGATGCTGTTCATTGACATTAATGAAATTTAGAGGCAACAGTAAACATTAAATCATTCTGTGTTTAAGTTAGTCCTTTTTAAAAATAGCTAATAGGAAGCCATCTGTACAGCACCATGTACATTGATGGTGCTATATAAATAATAATAATAATAATAATAATAATAATAATAATATGAGCAAATAATTATAAATTGAAGTCACTTTAGCCACCCAAGAATCCTTAAAAATGCATTTTTCTTATGGACTATTCAGATGTTGTTCTTGGTCTCTTTGCAGTCCCACAATTGGGCTCTGCGCCTGCACAGAGCATTCCTACCCATACCCTTAAGAGAATTTTGGTGTCTCAATGCCCTGAGAGTTCAGACAAGCATCTTTCTGTTCAGTTCTCTTCCGATTCTGCAAAAGCATCATTGCTGAGGACAGTCACCAGAATATACAGGTTCTTTACCTGTAACTAATGTTCTTACAGAATCTAGGTAATCTAGATATTCTCTTCTAAGATCAAGGTCTTAGAAGTCTTATGCCATGGAGGATACATCCCAATTGAAACTTTTTTTTAGAGTTCGGCAGTTCTTTTAAATGTACATAAATCCTTCATTTGAAGATCTTATGCTACCAATTGCTCACAATTTCTACTGTTGTTACTACTAACAGTCTAGGCCCTATGTCATATTCGGTTTCAGATTGTTGATATATGCACTGTATCTTTGCCTGAAGTGCCTTCCCTTCTGTTTCTTTGTATTGACCAATGGGGAATGATGGTTTAACTAATATATTTTCCACTATAAAAAGTCCTACTTGGGTTTGGAGCCTTCCTTTAGTTCTTGCACACATGAGTGTGCCTTTAGAACCTATATCTATAGCAATCTGTCTCCTTCCATGTTCTGTGAAGTTTTCTTGCTCTCCAGCTTGTAGACATTTATCAGCTTTGCATGCTGTTCTTACTTTCTTTGGGGAACTTAAGTATACAGGAATGCTTTGACCGGTCATCACCTTAACCTGTGATCTCTGTCTATTTTATTTCTAGAATACAAGGGTGTCTAGGAATGTACTTCGCATACTCTAAATGTCTGTAGAGCCCTTGCGTCCTATCTTTGTAGGACTGTTGAGTGGTACAAGGCTGCTATGACTTTCTCATTGGGTGTTCTTTAGTATCTGTTGTTACCAATAAGTCTAACAACAGACATTGGCCTCAAGGTATTACTAAATCCTCAGTATAGTTCCTGGGAGTATCTCTGTTAGAACTTTGTAAAGCTGCCTTGTGAGTTACCCCTCCGCATTGATCAAACATCATGCCCCTGATGCGAAGGCTTGTGCTGTTGCCATCTTTTGGAAGAGCTACTCTCCAGCAGCTCTCTGGGTTGTTCCTTGCACAAGCATCTACATATGTTGCTCATCACCCCAGTTGTGGGATTGCACAAATACCACAAAGAGAAAAGATTACTTTCCTAGGCTTTATGTTCAAGTGGTCGTCTTGCAGTCACACAATCCCACCACCTATTCTCCATTGCTGGTGTTTCTTGTAACTGGCCAGAAGGGACTGAGGAGGCAGTTGCTTGCCCCAACCCCAGAAGGACCAGATCCAGGGTGGATTTGATTTAAATCACGATTTAAATCACTGCTCAGAAAGACTCGATTTAATCATGTGACTCCCCCACCCCCCAAAAAGTGCACTCTTCCTCGCTATATTTTACACAACTCAGTTACCATAGACTCATAACTGATTTGGTTATACTATTAGAAACACATCATAGATAGATAATTATGAAATTATTGTGAGGTGAAGTATCTCCAGTTTAATAGGTTAATCATTCATATTTGGACAACTTTCCTGCTGTACTTTATTGGAAGGAGAAAAATAATCTTACAGAAACCCCTGGAAGAGCATGACATTGTGAATGGATTAATGGAATTCATTTACCAAAAAAATTAGACAGCCTCATGCTACATAATTAAAAACTAATCCTTATTTCATGATGAATAACATTTGGACTATAATGTATCTTAAATAGAAAACTATCTTTAGATAGATTTTTTTCCTCAAAAAGCATTTTATTTAAAAAAATCCAATTTAAATTTAAAAAATCCAATTTTTTAATATATTTTTTTTTTAAAAAAAATCATTGATTTTTATCCACCCTGACCAGATCTCTCTTCTTCAGGGAAGAGTCAGGAGCACTGGCTCCCTGACTAGAGTACTAGTAGGTACTGAAGGTGCTTAGTGCTAACACAGAACCTAATTGCACAGACCATTACTCATAAGGCTGTCACTTAACTGTGATAAGCCACCTGGTGTTATCAGTAAACTAACAATTTAAAAGTCTTAATCCCAGAGCGCACATGAGTAGATAGTGTACATACTGCTGTACTAAGCAGTGCAGTGGGCATATTTCATACACCTACAACTCGCAAACTTGTCCTTACAGATTACAAATTCCCAAATGAAGTTAAAATTGTTTTTAGTACTTGAACTTTGATCAAAATAGTATCTATCAAAGTTAACTGGAGTTTACCATTTAAAGAGTTTATATTGAACATTTGGATAGAATAAACATGTCAGGGCCAAAATTGATGTGGTAAATATATCAGCCAGAGTTCATATAGGGATCTTAGCAGAAAACTTGAGTGGTAAGCCCTTTTAACAAATCAATATCAACTCCAGAGCTCAGTTATAATAACTTGAAAACTTGTTTAGCATGTTAAATTATAACATAGCTACAGCTAAAAGTAGCTGTAAAATCTTAAACAATCCATTCTTTTACGTCTTGTGTGTAACTTCCTTTAATAATTAAAATGGGCATTTTGGAGTTCACCTATGCAATGTGATCATTGCCATAAATTGTACTGAGATGAACTTTCACTTAAATTAAGGAATGTGTCACTTTTACAACAGGGAAATATAATTGTCAGTTTCTAGTGATTTTGAGGAACTTGAACTAGGACACACTAACATATAGGATTATATATATATTTGTCCAAGATGGGCCCTCCAATTTCACACTTGTATTATTTGAACCTGAGAAACTAATTTGCTCTGGAATGAACCATTCACCTTAAATTACCAGGTTGCATTACATTATAACTTCTTTTTACTGCAGGCTGGCAAGCATCAGGAATATGAACAGAAGTTACTCCAAGAACTGTACAAGTTAAACCCCAACTTCCTCCAGTTGTCTACAAATGCAGTTGACAAGAATAAGAACAAAGTGACTTCACTACAGAGGTATGATGTGTAAGTACAGGTTCTCTGCCAGTGCTTTTTAGGCTCCATCAACCCCCCCCTTTTTTCCTTTCCCGTAGCAGTCTGCTTCACCACCTTACTGCTTAAGCCAGCACATATAGCATCTTACTTCACCTTGCATTACTTCCCTTGCATGCAGAGGTATGCACACATACATGTGTGTAAATATAGTGAAAATAGAACATCTCAACACTTATGCCCACACTGATAAGATGATCTTAAGTTTCACTTAAGTTTCAGCAGATGTTTTGAGTAGTGCAACATCTACTGTTGTGAAACTGGCAAGGTCTATCGTTAAACTGAAAGTGCAAAATATTAAACATGCTCATTTAAAGTATGGGATCACATTAATATGAATAAATTGATTCAGCCTTGCTGAAAGGTGAGACTGTCACAAAGGGCTGATCTGAATTGTAAAGTTAATTTTAATGCACACCTTATTTGAATTATGTCCATTGTGTTTCTGTATTTTGGCTGCTAATGTACAGGGTGAAGAATTTGATAGGCTAACACACACTTACACATCTATTTAAGAAGATGTCACTGAGTTACTTTTTTTACACTAAATTTTCCCTGTTATAGTTTTAAGTGGCAGTGGCCTATTTCTGGAAATGCTGAACTGGTTGGCAGAAGCAACGCTAATATTTAGAAACTGAAGTACCTTTGTGCTTGCAAGAGATATCTTGAATTGATGTGGTTGTCGAACTGCCATCTCCTGCAGCTAAATCTCTTCTTCCGTTAAGTCAAAGAGAAACTGAACTGAATGAATAGGGGGGAAAAATTGTCTGCAAATAAACATCTGTACTTTGTGACCTTAGCAAATGATGGTGGGCAGGAATTAGCCTCTTTTTAGAGGCATCCTTACTAGAGATACTTTTCAAGAGCAACCTTGCTCAAGATCCTAAATTTTTATACAATTTTGCCTAGTGCTAAAACTTTGTGGATCAGAATTATGTCCTGAAGGAAATGAAGAGTCATTTGTAAAAACAGAATTTTATTAGCAGAATTTGAATAAAGTCGGGTCTAGGTCTTCCTTCTCTTTATGTCCTTGCAGATACCTTGACTCTTGAGTAGGCAGGGCATCAGCTCCGTTTTGTCATTTGAGTGTCTCATTGGATAACAATGCTTTCTTGTTATACTCTTGTTAGTGTCTCCTTCAAGAGGGAAATACTATTGAAACAAACCCAATGTTATGCAAGCTTCAACTGAGATTTTCTCACACAGTTGTCTGAACAGAGTGCTTTGAGACCTGATGGAGTCTCAACTTAAGAGAGAAGGCACAGCAAGCATGCAGGGTATTCTGAAATGGCAGCAAATCTGGCTTTCACCAGTCTCAACATCTGGAATTTACCTAGGACTTCATGATTATTCTTCATTCTTCGTCATGATGAAAAGGCTGGGTGGGGGTGGGGGATGTCTTTAATGACCAACAGTGGACTGGGTACACATCAGCATTTTATCACACCCACAAAATAAAGTGGGACTTGATTCAGCTCCTACTGATGTGTGTTTCCTGAATTATCTTTGCTACCTTGGTCTGTCAGATCTCCGTTGACATACTTTGTAAGATCCCAGACAGCTAGACATGCTAACTTCTTGATATTCTCATCTGTTTGCCACTCTTTTAGCAAGAGGCTATATCACTTTAGTTCTTAAGTTCGGAGTTCAACTTCGTTCCTGAAACGATTGACATCTAAGTGGAAAATGAAGATGGTTCTACACTCAAAATAGAAAATGTACTGCTGCCAAAGAATATGTCATCAAAATGTTCTTTTTCATCCTTGCTGTATCGTGAAGAAGTTTCGGTAGAAGCTGATTTCCATTGGTCCATAGGCAAAGGCAGAAATTCTCACTAATTTCCAATTTCACACATAGCTTATGGGCAGCTACTTTAAATGGTTGTACAGATATACCCAGTTCAGTTATCAACCTTAAAACCTGGAAGCGAAGAGAAGATTTAAGAAGGATTTGCCGTATGGTTGTGTTGTTTAGAGCAGAATAGGAAAGCAGATAAGAATTGCATGAGAGATTCTTCATTTTCAACTGGTAAATGGAACTGGCAGTAGTACCATCTTTACCTTCTTTCATTGACTGACTTATGTAGGAACTAATCCAGAAGCACCATGGATAGGCATAATGAATTGGTATGAAAACCTAAATGCAGTGACATTTTTTTTCTTAGATCAATATCTTGCTTGGTTTTAGGAAGCAGTGTTTTGTGTACCTGTTTCTTCCAGATCCATTTTGAGAATTCATCAATGTTACTTTGCAAGGTTTGAATGGTAGGGCAAGACATTTGCTTTCCAAAAGATAGGATGATGTGTAAGACATCTCTTAATGCATCCAAGATGTAGTTTTAAATACAGAGCATTCTTTGTAAGGATGATGTTTTCCAAAGCTAAGGGACCAATGAGTGGAAAGGGACTTCTCTAATTGTGTTGGATATTAAATATATACACATATAAAAACCAGTAGGAATGTAATTTGCTCTATCGGTATATTTTTATTCAGGCTTTTACATTATTTTCCATTCCAGAAGAATCTTATTCGGTGGGCAATGTTTATATTGTGATTTTAAAAGTTTTGTGAGAAATTATTGAAACAAGAGTCAGGTAATGCAGGTGGAACTGGCATAGAGATACATTTTTGAAGTATCATGTAGGCCATCATAGCTAAATTCTTAAGGACACTGCAGGAATATTGTATATCAACTGGAAGACGGGTAACGATGTTCATAAAACACTGGGATGAAGTGAAGGCTTTGCGAATCTTATATCTTGGTGGTCATATTCACCTAAAATTTTAACAGGTGCACACATGTAAGTGTAAACCGTCTGTCTGATGCAATATATATCTATATATTTACTCCTACAGTCTTAACTGCAGACACTAACGTTTGTGTTGAAGACCTCTTTATTCCTCTGCACCGTTTATGGCATGAGGAATAATTTCCCCAGTGTTTCAATTTTAAGACTTTCTCCGTAACTTGAACTCTCTTTTACTTTCACCTCTTTCCAGACCCAACAGTAATAACAAAGATGCCTGGCCATCATTACAGAGTTCAAGTAAATCAGTCAACGGCTTAACAATGGAACACAGGAAAACGCCACCTATTTTAGAAAATGGCACAGACCCAGAACACATGACTCCAGATGGTCCAGATTCAGATTTCGGGTAATTGTGCTGCCTTTTATACTTTAGTTAGCTTTCTTTCTCTCTCACTGATGTGGAGGGATGATTCTCCAGCCTCTGTCAAGAGAGCTGGATTCAAATTCTCATAAGGTTACAAATTTAAAAGGTAGGCCTGAATCACTAGGTGCTGCCTAAACCTATTTGGGGTGGTGGGGACTGCCCATTGTTCTACATTGGGCAGCTTTTATTCAGGAGAAGCGTCTATCCCAGCTAATAGGCGTTGATTAAAGGTAAGGGTTATGAACAGGCCGAGCTGTTTTTAAACAGTTGCCTTCTGGGTCGGTGTTCTAGCAAAGCACATACTTCACTTCAGCAAACAACTTGTAGTGTTCTTCAAGAAAAAACACCACATGGTAGGAACTCGCTTTTTTTAGGAAAACTTTAGTTGACTGGTTGAATGCTTTGAACTGGAACGGCAAGTCTGAATACTTTCTGCTCTTCATCCAGATTATGTTGGTATTACACAAGTACAACACTGGACTTATTTGTATCAGCCTTTCCCCTTTCCTGATACTTTTTGGATTTGTTTTTAATACTGCAAGAAGTCTTTTGCATCATAAGTATCATTGTGGAGCTTTTTACATATACATACTGTATAGCACTTCTAAGCTTCTTTCTGTGTACCATTGCAGTGTGGAAACTTATTTCATAGGGGCTAGTCCCCCAGCATACCTGTACTAGGTTGTGGGGTAAACCAAACATATAAGTTACTTCACTCAGATGTTTCCTGTTCAGATATTACTACTGTGTTGAGGTATCCAACCATGGAAAAGTTGCTCCATCCCGTGCCACATCAGTATCACATGAACTGGGCCTAAAAAACTTAGTAGGAAGTAGTAAAACCAGATAAATGCCTTGTATTCTTGCTCTTGCCTTGAACAAATACTTTACATCCGCATTGATTTCTAGTGATGAAGTTTGAACTCTTCTGGAATTACAAATCCAATGGAAGAACCTTTATAATTTGACAAAGCATTCTATGACCCTTTACCCGAGTTTTAATGTAGTCCTACTCAGAAGCAAGTAGTCTGCTTTAGATTTTCTACTGCAGATGAATATAACATTATTGAAACACTGTAGTAATGCTTCATGCATCTAAACATGTCTTAGGTTCTTTTTTGTGTTTCAGGTATGGAATGTACTTCAAGAATGTTCTGTGTCTAGTGCAGATTAAACTAGCTAGGTTCCAAAGGTCCACACACGAAATAAGGCCTTTTCACCTGCCCCCACTGTGGTCTCTTCCTCCTTCAACCACTGTCCAGCTGTTGCTGAAAGTCATAAGGCCTATCAGAGCAGGGCTCAATATGGCACGAAAGGGCTAGAGTTGGAAAGAAAAATTGCAAATCTCTCTTCTAGGAGCGGAAGTATTTTCCACTCTCACACAGGGCTCTTTGGATTCCAGTCTTTCCTTTTGGCTAGCTTTATTCATGCAATGGGCTAGTCTAGTACCTTAGAAAACATATTCAGCACTTCCTCTATATTGATCATAGGACTATTCCAATTGGCCAGTTTTTCAGAGATATTTTTTCACTGGCCTGTCAGACTTGAGTCCCTATTTACTTTTACAAAAAGCAGGGGTTTTGAACATTTGGGCAACCATCTGTTAAACACCTATTCCCCTGACTGCAGAACTGAAAGATTGCAGGGCTTATTATTAAAATGAGAAATTTAAAAACTGCTTGAACAAATAATTTCAGTTGATTTAGATTGTTATAAAATATTTGACATATAGAAAGAATACATTCTGCTTGATCTAGTTTAGCTCCATACCTTCTTAAAAATATATAGGATTAAGTGATAGTTTGAAGCAGCATTATACACTTTTGTATATCTCTTTTCCTACCTGCAAGCTTATAATAATTCTGCACGTGTGTTGAGGACTGCCCATTTTCTTTTCCATTATCAGAAAAAGCTTGAAAGGGTGGGATTCTTCCAAAAGCTACAAAACCTAGACTGGAGTGTAGTGGCCATTTGACTTTTGATTTTCTTTCCCCTTAAGTTTACTTCAAAAAGGCACACTTTTAATTCTTCATAGAATACTTATTTGTCATGTTTTCCTGCTCGTCTTATCAGATTCAAATGAATTTGTACGTTGTCTTCACTATCAGGTCGTATATCATCAATACATTTGTTCCTTTACACACTTCATATGTTTGCACGCCTAAAATTAGACTTACAATTCTCAGTGTTAGGAGCTGTAAGTGATTCTCCTGATTAGCAGTCAGTGTCTGGGACAAAACCAGTGAATGATTTACCTAACCTATCCTTTATTCTTTGATTCAAATCTTTTCTTTTTTAACATCAAAACATACAGGCAAAGAAAAAGAAAAGTACTTTGATTCAGTTTTGTTTTTTAAGATGTCAGCAAAAGGAAAGAAGCAAAATGGACATTACAGTTAAACTACCAATTATATTTATTACACGAGGACTCCTAAACTTATAATTAAGGAATGTGCTTTATTTAAAAGTGGCTATTTAAAAGTTGACTTTTCAGAAAACCAAGTGCTATAAACAAACATTTTCAATAATCAAGAATTGAAGAAATTAGACTGACTTGAAGAAAATATAAAAGATGGTTATAGATCTTGCATCCTGAAATGAAAGGAAATATATTCAAAAAGTGTGGTGAAGTTTAGGAAAATAGATTTTAACACTGACATTTGATTCTTTACTCCCTTTTTAGTATCCATGTTCTCAGTCTCGCCTTTGCACATTTTCCTTGTTAAACCCTGGATTTACCCAGATCACATCTCTAATTACCTGTAGGGAGAGGACTGAAGAGAGCCCGAGACATGCTCATTGTGGGTAGAATCTTGGAGGTCAAGTAATGAGCGAACAGATCCAAGTCTTTGTCGAAATGGCTAACTCCATTTTTGAAAACGAAAGAGCATTGTTTAAAAGATGAGAATTCATCTGGTTACTAATTCTAATCCAAATGATATGTATTAAACTATCTGATATAAAAGTGTAATCATATCTTTTTTGCTTTTGTAATCTTTATTGGAGTTGAATTTATGTGATTTTATTGTGTTTCTATGATGTGGCCAAAAAATTCTGAAAGAGGAAACTGACTGTGATGTTACAGACCTATTGAAAAGCAGGTTTGTTTGAGCTGTTGAATCTGATACACTTCTGCAAGTCTTGCTACTACCTGTATATGAAGATGTGGTGTGGTGTTTTTTTCTAAATAACCTTGTATATTGATTTGTTCTTGGTAAGCACAGGGTATTAGCTCAGTTATAGAAATTGCTGAGTTCTTCTCTTCTCTTCCAAACCACACTAGAAAACAGAAAATAAAAACTGCTCTGACAATATCACCCAGTGTTTTTTTTAATGTGTTGTTAAAGTGCAAATATATAATGGGTTGTAACATATATAACAAAAATGTATAATGGATTGTAAAGTGCAAATATATAATGGCTTCAATGGAGTACTCTGAAACCCATTCCATCCTCATCAAGGAAATCTGTATGGTCAGTTCCTGTTAGGTCATGTGTTATTGTATTGTTGGTTTCATATTTATCTGGAGCATTTTCTCTGTTGTCTTTTAAGAGTTGTCTTGTGGTTTTGAATTAGTGGGAGGTTCTATTTTAGAGAAGTCATAGCAAAATTTGACATACAACTATCGGAAGATACTTACATCTCTCACAAACGTACTCCTCCCCTAATTGCTCTTTAAATTGTTATACTTGACAACCATCTCTTTGTTAAACTCTTGGTTTATCCCTGGAAGATGGAGACAGATGCTCTTTCCCAAAGTGTTTTTTTTTTTTGTAAAGCAGGGGACTGTTCAGCTTATTTAACATGCATCTGTCAAACATGATAGTAAAAGATCTTAAGGCTTTTGTTAGTGTTTACAGGGCCACATGGCCAGCCCTACTGGATAACTACTTCTAAATTCAATCACTTCCTCTACCATTGTTAATAGATGTGTAGTAACTTACTGCATCACCTACTACTTGGTTTGTCAACAAGATGGTAACAATGTACCATTCTTCAGTTGAACTGCCATGTCATCCAGTTCAGTTGTAGGCATCTTGATTTCTCTTAGTGTCTCATACGCTACGCTAGCTTTACTTAGAATTACAGCTACAGCTCTGTGAGAACATACATTTGCACCCAGCCAGAACCACCCATTCCAGCATGCATGTCTGCATTGATCCCCTTCACCCACTTGGCTTTTGATAGCACCTGATCTAGTATCAATTACTACTCCTTTCTCATACTATTCTTCCCCTAGTTTTTTCTGTCTTGTGGACTCCTCTAAAGTCTGCTCTTGTTCTTCCTCATCTCTCCGTCTTGTGATCTGCTCCTAATTTTCTCTGACAGGTGACTTGGGTTCATGAGTGGCTAGAATTTCACTTTTGTCCCCTGTTGCATTTAAGTCTCAGAGATTATTCCAGTATTCACACTGCCTAGAAACTGAAAGGACACAGAGGAAAAGGAAACCTTTTCTGCTGTGGCGAATTGTTCAGTAGAGTCTTGGCTTTGCTCTTTTACCCTTCCTCTTCTTGCCTCTTTGCTCTTCTTCCTTTCTCTTCGCATTCCCTAAGCTTGGTGTACTTAATCTGAGTATGGGAGTTTCCTGAATTCTCATCAGTCTCAAGTGCAAAGATTGCAAGCCTAATGAGAAGGACTGTCTTGTTTTTTAAATTATTATTATTGATCTGTAATCCACTCTAGGAGCCTTTTTGGATGAAGGGTGGAATAGAAATGCTTGAGGCAATAAAGTTCTAACGATACGTTGTGCGTTGATGGGATGCAGACAGTTTTGCTTTTTGTGTAGTCAAGGGCAGGATGTCTGAAATCTGAGTCTTTTTTTAAGTAACAATTAAGTAGAATACGTAAGACACTATATGTAGCAAACTAGAGAATTGCCAATGATAGGTTAAAGGTTTTTACTATCCATGAACTAGTTTACATATTTTAACTTTAATTCTTACAGTTCAATCCATCAAATTGATTTTTGCTGCATATTTTGCATTTTCCTAAGAGTTTTTCTTTTTCTCCAGCCCTGTCGACAAACCTTCAGATTCTCTCAGTATAGGAAACTGCGATAATTTACAACAGGTAAGAGTTTGAGAACTAGTGTTTCTTCTTTGTGATCTCCGTGACTCACACATATGACTGTCAGCGCATACTATTGTATTTGCAACAAGACTAATGTGTGGTGTGGTATGGCCAAATTGTCCTTGTGTCTTAAGTTTAAATAAACACGCCCACCTACTGGTCAGCTACATAAAATAGCTGTTGGATTCAAGTGTTATACTTCCTGCTTTTGTATCTGCCAGATAGTTTGGTGTTGACTATATGATCCTTATTAAACTGTTTGTTTTGTCTAAGGTCTTTGAGCTGTACAACTGAAGCATTGTTTAGAGAAAAATGTCTTATTTTGTTTTGCTTTTCCCTCTTAGATATCAAATAGTGACACACCTTCACCACCACCCGGTTTATCAAAATCCAATTCGGTCATCCCCATCAGTTCATCAAATCACAGTGCACGGTCTCCGTTTGAAGGGGCTATAACAGAGTCACAGTCTCTCTTCTCGGACAACTTCCGGCACCCCAACCCGATTCCAAGTGGACTCCCCCCATTTCCCAGCTCCCCACAGACTTCGAATGACTGGCCCATGGCACCAGAGCCACAGAGCCTCTTCACATCAGGTACATGGAGCCTATTAGTAATTATACCTTGTAATAGTATATTCAGATTTGTAAGTGAAATTAAAACTCAAGTGAAATTAAAACTTAAAGTACTTAATTTTTGTGAACTGCCCAGAGAGCTTCGGCTATTGGGCGGTATAAAAATGTAATAAATAAATAAATAAATAAATTGTAAACATTATGTCTCAATTACTTCTTGAATGCCTTGGTCATTCTTCTATAAAGGCTTTCTTGGTGAAATGCCATACTTTCATAGGTGTTGGTAAAAGAAATGCAGATTTTGTGCTCAAAATAAATTGAACTTGTCTTATATAACCATGCTTACTTAGAATAAAAGTTCTCATTTTGTACTTGCATGTAAGGAGCCATTTATTTTACTATGCATCAAGGTTAAGCTGAACGTTTTGCTTAAATTTGTAAGTAGTGACTTATTTAACTTGTACACTACAGATTTCTTCATTGGCAATAAAACACTGCTAGCAAAATCTTACGTTCCTTTATGCAGGACATTTTTAGAATTATTTAGCCTCCATCAAATAATATATGCAGCAAAAGCAATAGCTTCATACACTTAAAATAAGAAGTGTTGCTGCATGTGTTGGAGAAACTGGAAGGGAAACTCAAAGGATTGGAGTATGAAAAAACACAAAGTGCCTTTTCTGGATTTTTTTTGACAATTTTGCTCTAACCCCCAACTGGACCCATTCCTGTTCTGGAGAGTCGCTTGACTTTCTTGAGCTGCTTTTCAGGGGTCCAGGGAGACTGTAGTGGGGAGAAAATATGAAGGTCACAAATATAGGATCAAAGCAAACTGCAGACATTTTTTTTGCTGCAGCACATCTTTGTCTTTGGAGTGTGAAACTCCCCTTCCATGAGTTTGCTTCCACTTGCAGTTCTCAGAATCCAACCCAAGATGCTCCTTTGTTAGTGTAGTTCCGTGCAGACTGCTTCCTTGTTAACCATACACCACTAGAACCTAACCAACGCTGACTTCATACCACTTCCTTTGATTTGGATTAAATAATTTTTCTGCTGATTAATAATAGAAATAAACACATTAAGTATAGCTTATCTTTATAGCTGACTACTAATGAGGAGCACTGTGGTCATTTACTGCTTGCTCTATCTGTCTACCTTTAGAATTCTCTTCCCGCACTATGTATCAGTAATTACATGTACATAGTGGGGAGTCACAGCCAATCCCATCTCCCTGCATGCTGTTTAGACACGTGTCAATTTCTGGGTGTATATTTATATTAATGATGTAATCCTATGCATTTTACTCAGAAGCAAGTCACAGTACATTCTGTGGAACTTACTTTCTAATAAGTGGGTTTAGAATTTCACCCTAAATGTTTTACAGGTATACACTTGACATAATGTGCAAAGCAGTCTTCATTTTGGGGTCACAAAAGAAAAATACTGGTTGTAAGCCCTAATTCAAAAATCTTTTAGGTATGAGGGTAAGAAATTGAATGGAAGGCTAATACATTGATATTTTGACGCAGCTAAGTCAGTTTTAAGAAACGAATGCTACACAAGTTCACTTTCTTTTTTTTATCCCACAGAAACCATCCCAGTATCATCCTCTACAGACTGGCAAGCGGCGTTTGGATTTGGTTCTTCCAAACAGCAAGAAGATGACTTGGGGTTTGATCCCTTCGATATCACCCGCAAAGCCTTAGCAGACCTGATCGAGAAGGAACTGTCGGTCCAAGACCAACCCTCCCTCTCGCCCACGTCTCTCCAGAACCCTTCCCCACACACTACAACCGCCAAAGGGTCAGGCTCTGGATTTCTGCATCCTGCTGCGCCTGCAAATGCCAACTCTCTCAATAGCACATTTTCAGTCTTGCCACAGAGGTTCCCACAGTTTCAACAGCATCGAGCAGTTTACAACTCCTTCAGCTTTCCAGGCCAAGCAGCTCGCTATCCTTGGATGGCCTTCCCACGTAATAACATCATGCACTTGAACCACACGGGAAATCCCCCTTCAAATAGTAATTTTTTGGACTTGAATCTCCCACCACAACACAGCACAGGTCTAGGAGGGATCCCTATAGCAGGTAAGTGCACTGAGACAACCAGTGAACTTGAGTCATGTCTTCAGCTTCTCTGAACCAAAGTAGTATGAAGGGGTAGATGATGCTTGGTACTAAAATGTTAATGTCACTGTTATGCTGGGAGCTTGTCCTACATTTTGGAAAGGACATGTTTTAGTTTGACATTTAGCCTTGTAATAATGAGCTTTATAACGAAGGTGGAGTATCTTATGTCCAATAATTATTTCAAAAGTGATTTTATAATTTGCAATGCAAATGGTTATGCTGTGGATTTTATTTTAAATTTATATTTTACTTCTTCCAAGAAGTGTGTTACATTTTAATACTTTGAAAAAGATGAGGCTTTATCCCCCCAATTCATGAGGTTTAGCATGTACAGAGCAGAAGGAGGCTGACTAAGCCCTATCTTTTCTCTCCACCACCCTTTGAACAATAGGATCTTCTAATGGTATGTGCAATCTAGTGTTGATGAACTGGTGACAACCACTGAATTAAAATGGGAAAAAAAATGTTTTATGATCTGGTATGACGAAGCTATCTGCCAGCCGTACCATGCAGTCAGAAAGCTAACCTCTTAGTCTTCTGTTTTTGTAGCATTGGCACTCCAAATAGCAGTATTGTCACTCAGTAGGAAGGGCGTTGGAGAATAGACTATATCATAGCTAACATGCACAAGTCGGTATGATGTAGTAAGCATTATGATTACATGATCATATATTTTGGAGTTTGGAGCAAACTTTAAGTCACTTTCCTTCCATCATTACTTGTAGTGTTTCTTTAGGGTGGATTCCTGCATCAAGCAGGGGGTTGGACTCGATGGCCTTATAGGCCCTTCCAACTCTACTATTCTATGATTCTCTTTGAATGTTTTGTGGTTACATATCATATCTAAAACTGTGTGGGTAGCATGGATTAGAAATAGCACCTTTTTATTTCACTCAACTATTTCTCCTTTGTTTTATTTCTCTTGAATATTGTAACAATTCTTGGTTTTTCCATTTATATAAACTTTTTAAATAACATATGAAGTCATCCCCTCTTTCACCAGTAGTGGCTGCTTTGTTAATAATCTGGGCATCCAAAGAAATTGCAATTTGCCATAACGTCTTACACAATTCATTCTGGTTGCAAGTATATTTCTTTGGCACTTTTGTCTTAGCTGTGAGTCTGGCTTAGAGAGTTTTTGAAGTGGATTTCTCAATTTAGGCCAGAATCCGCACACATGCAAAAAGCACTCCAGCCTTCATCCTAAGGGATTGCTGATTTTAGTGATAGCCGCTTGCATCTATTTGATGATTCTAGAAGATTCTCAGTAGACGTCCAGGGGCACCAGAGGGGTGGGGGCTGCACTAGGAAGGGGATGGCTGAGATGCCTCTGTGTTGCCTTTTTCGATCCTGGCAAAATTCTTCCTCTTTTAAAGAACAATGCATGTTCAAGAACAACAACAACAAAATCCTAAGGAATGAAAAAATAATAATTCTGATGATCTACCCTTCATGTTGGAATAGAGCTCTGAAGTGTAGTTTAGTGTAAATATTAAATGAGAAGAAGACTTGTAGAATTTATTGAACCACCATTCTGAGTTAAAATATTCGAGTTGAGAGAGCTGGATTATGCCCTTTCACAACTAAGGACTCTGTAGCCCAGCTACATAAAGCGGTATTTATCTCCTTATTTAGAGGTGGACTTTTAGCTGGTACCATTCCTAAGGTCTGAGTCAAAAATAAAGCAGTAAAAGTGGTTATTGTGAATTCTTCATTGTGTTCACAGTCACTTTTTAGGGATGCTAGAAGCTTTAAAACATTTTTAAACAAAGCTTGTAACTTCCTGAGTCAGTTGTACCAAAGATAGACAAGCTGGTTGTTTGCCCCAGAGACTTGCATTGAAAAGCCTTTCCCTTCTTTGACATATGAAAAAATTCTATAAACAAACAGAAAAAGAAACCTGGAATTTTCTAATAAATCTAATCTAGAGGTGGGGAACCGTTTGCAGCCCAAAGCCTGAATTCCAATGTTGAGTTGGTCTCGGGGACTGTGCTCCAGCCACGGGCAAGGGCAACAAATGCATGTTTACTCAGAAGGAAGTCTCATTGAATTCAGTGGAGCTTTCTCTCAGGTAAGTGTATATACAGTTACCTGAGGGACCTTAGCATATAAAAGCTGTAGCTATGCAGCATCTCGAGAAATAAACAATCAGCCATTAACAACTCCACAGACTTCTGGGACAGCTGGGAGATCTGAAGAGCAATGGAGAAGGACTCCCAATAAAAAACAAAGACTTTAGCAGTACTCCCCCCCCCCCCCAAAGGGAAAGGACAGGAATAAGCCAGAACTATTTTGAATAGCGCAGATTGCATCCTGGTCAAGTCAGGCTTGACAGATCAAAGGGAGGGGGGGAAAGAGCAAGAAGAGCTCCACAAATTAGATAGGGAGGCCTGGTGATGAACACCAGGAGAGGGGAATCCCCACCCTATGTGCTGGATCCACATCACCCCTCTCCTGGTGTTGTTGATGAACACCATTGTTGCTTGCAGAACATTTGTATGCTTAAATTGCTGTACCTAAAGGCATTCTGGTGGTTTTAATACCTTATCTTTTCTACACGTTACATCAACATTCTTCTTGACTGTATGAAGGAAATGCCAGGGCTCTCTAGCATTGGTATATGTGCCTGTTGCTTCTCCATTTATGCTGCCCAATTTGAGAGAAAGTAGATAACTTTTAATGCCACCCAGCATCTTCTCTTAAATTTGCTAAAGATAGTTATTGAATCTCTGACTGAGTTTTTCCCTCAGAAAAGTATTGTATATGTGACAAAGAACCTCCTGAATCTTTTTCCTTTCTTATTACATGGAAATTCTTCTATTTTTAGGTAGATCTATGAGGTACATGCTTTTTTAAATACTAAAACTGGCTTAGGCATCGAAGTTAGAAAGCTAACCTAGAAGTTATATATATTTGATTAATATGGTTGGATCAAAAATAGTATTTTCCCGGGAAGTAAAACAGCACCACAGCAGCGCTAATCTTTCTTTTTGTTGTTAAACAGCCATGGTATAGCTATAGGAGCCCTAAATCTGAGGAAAAGGCTGACAGCCTTGAGGAATTTTATTACTCTTGTTTGCTAATAGGACAGTTGCATTTTTGGTTTTAGGGAGGTTTTTAAACTTAATTCAGGATCAGCATGAAAAAAAGAAAGTTTTGAATTTTATTTTGCACAGTACATGCAGCTGAACTCTCAATTTGTTCTGTGAGTTATTCTCTAATGTTTGTAACCCCATTTAATTTTGTATCATCCCTGGCTTTTGCTAAATGTGTGATCAATTCCTAAAGATATTAAATAGCATCTGATCCACCCACCCCCATTAAAAATTTGATGCGACTTCACTAAATGACCTTGAGTGCAACTTCTTCATCGTGGTCTCTATGCATCACACATATGGGCTCTGTGCCTGCGCGGAGACCTGAACCGGAACCTTCTATAGCTTAGGGAAACGTTTTTGGCGGGAACCCCTCCCCCACGCTACTGCGCATGTCCCTGGGGTTCCCGCCCTTACCTCAGTTCTTTGTCGTCCGCCATTGTGCACAGACCTTGAAACCGTTCCTCTAGCATTTTTCTCTGAAAATCTCTTATCTTTTTCAAACTGCTCAAACTGTTGTAGATAATCTTTCTTCTTTCTTCTCTCTTCTCTCTCTACTTTTCTATATTAAAAAAAATACTTTAAATCTTTCTTTGTATATATTCCTCTCTTCTCATTTCCCTCTGAGCGCTCCTCAGATCGCAGGCACCGCGGGCGCATGGCCTTGAAGGCCCCTTTTAGAAAATGCATCAAATGTGGCGCTAAACTACCACCGAAAGACGGACACTCGCTTTGTGTAGTTTGTCTAGGAGAAGGCCACAAAGTTCAGCAGTGCCATCACTGTATGGCATTTACCAAGCAAACCCACAAAAATAGGGCGGACAGACCTCGCTCCGTGCTTTGGGAAAAAGCCCTGAAGGCTACCGAACCCACGCCTCAAAAGCACGTGGAAAAATCCTCCTCAAGGACAATGAGCAGGGACCGCAGCCCTGAAATTCAGTCCTTCATGATTACTGAGGAGATGGCGGAAAACAGGGCCATACCCCTGACGCCAGGCCGATCCCTTGCGGTATCCGCAGCCAAAAAGATTGCCAAAAAGGCGCGAACCCCAAAATCGGCAGAACAAGCGAAAAAGAAGAAGAAGAGGAAGGAGGTCGACAAACACTCCTCCTATAGGGCTGCGACCGTAACAACGGCATCGCCTAGGCCCGTTACCATATTGAGACCGATTACGGTACTGACACAAACCTCGGTACCAGAAAACTTATCGGTACCGACTCCCATACCGACGGCCAGAAGCTCAATGTCGGAGGGAGAGATCCGTGACTCGATATCAGCCATCTCCGTACCATGTGTTGTCGCACAAGAGCAAGGACTTCAGCCTACGGTACCGGTGTCGGCTGTTCATCGGGAGAGGCCTGCACCCTCTCGACCAGACTATGATCGAATTTCCCAATACTCGGGATATCATAGACAGGACTTATATGACTGGGAGTATTATCGACCCCAGGAATACTATCCAGATGGATGTAGACAGGAGGAGTACTACACACACCCTCCTAACCCTACCAGGATCGTCCAAGTTTCTTCACCTCGGGCTCTGACAACATCAGGGCACCGTAGCAGAATGGAGACTTCGATACCGAGGGTTACTGCATCATCCTCGGTACCGCACCATGAACAAGCGTTGCAACCAATTCAAGCGGCAATACAACCCACTGCATCGAACTCGCCTAACGATGAGTACAGATCCGACTCAGATTCTCTGGTGTCCGTCGCAGCTTCGATGCCGTCACCAGATGATATAGTAAACACCCATGATCCTGCTTCCCCCTCGGAGGACATGGGTAGCTTTTCAGATCACGTCCTCAGAATGGCGCAGTCGTTATGTCTGGACATCGAACAACCTGCACAAGTAGAAGATGACCCTATTTACGATGTGTTAAAGACGGAGGCGAGCTCTACCATCGTAATTCCTTTTCCCCCTACCTTGAAACGCACGGCGCAAATCTCTTGGAAAACACCGTGCGCTGCTCAACCAACTTCCAAAAGACTGGAAGCAATGTATAAAATACAGGAGGCTAACGCGGAATTCCTATTCCAACACCCAAAGCCAAATTCAATAATTGTTGAATCGGCGCAGGGCAAGTCTCAAAAGATACACTCAGCCCCTATTGACAGGGAAGGTAGGAAGCTAGACTACCTTGGCAGAAGAGTCTACGCCTTCTCCTCACTTGGAATACGCACCTCAGCTTATGAAGCTACTATGGCGCGGTATCAAATTTTCCTTTGGGAAAAGATAGGTTCCCTTTGCGACCATCTTCCCGAGGATAAGCGTGAACTTGCTAGGATTTTTCAATCCGAAGCTACAGCCATAGCGAAGCTGCAACTTAACTCCGCTAGGCATCAAACCGACTCACACTCCAAATCCATGATGGGGTCGATAGCACTTCATCGCATGCCTGGCTGAGGTCGGCTAATCTTGCCAATGAGACAAAGTCGAGAATAGAAAGTCTACCATTCGACGGTGATGGCTTGTTTAATACCAAGACGGACGAGTCCTTGGACTCTATATATAAGGCCCGCACAACGGCAAGAAAGATGGGTTTCTCTCAACCACTACCTCAATTCAAACAGAGACGTTGGACAAGACAACCCTATCCTCAATTGCAACAAAGGCCTCAGTATGACAAACAGCCAGCTAAGCAACAGCAGCTTCAAAGAAAGAGGCCTTACCAGGGTCGTTACCAACAGAACAGACGACAACCTGACTTCTCCAAAAGGCAGCGCCTTTGACTTCCCTGCCCCAGGTCTACTACCATTCACCAACCGCTTAGCACCCATGTACCATCAATGGGAGTCAATAACATCCGACTCCTGGGTGCTCACCATCATCGAAACGGGGTATGCCATCGAGTTCGATACCCTCCGTCCTTCTTCGGGAGTGAAAGTAACAGCGTCGTCCCCTCCTCTACTGCTCGAGGTACAAACCCTACTAGCAAAGGGAGCCATCTCGCCTGTACCTGCGGAGGAGACCAACCAGGGGTTCTTTTCGCGCTACTTCACGGTCCCGGAAAAGATGGGGGTCTTCGACCGATTATGGACTTAAGACAATTAAACAAGTACATCACCCCCCAAAAATTCCGTATGATAACGGTTACTTCCATTCTGCAACTGCTACAGACGGGAGTTTGGTTTGCGGTAGTAGACCTGAAGGATGCGTATTTCCACATTTCCATCAGGAAGTCGCATCAAACTTACCTGCGTTTCTCCATCGACACCCGACAGTTCCAGTTCACCGTTCTTCCCTTCGGTCTCGCGACCGCACTGAGGTCTTTACGAAGGTGATGGCTGTAGTGTGTGCGCACCTAAGACAAAAGGAGATACACATATATCCATACATAGACGACTGGCTTCTGGTTGCCGAGGACAGCTGCACGCTCCAAAACAACATAGTCACGACTCTCACACTACTAGATTCTTTGGACTCTGGGTCAACAAGGAGAAATCCATATTGACCCCTCAGACAACAATAAACTTTATAGGGGTGACTCTGTCATCCTGGGACGGGAGAGCATACCTCCCTATAATGAGAGCAAAGACTCTTCGAGACTTGATCCTTGACGTCGAAAGCCAAATAAGACCTTCTGCATGGACAGTTCAAAGACTGCTAGGTCTAATGGCTGCGACTACCGCTGTAATCAGGTTCGCAAGACTGCAAATGAGGATTTTACAGAGTTGGTTTTTGAGGACGTTCGACCTTCGACGCAACGCCCACAGAACTTACCTTTCGATACCGAGGCAGGTACGGGCATCCTTGAAGTGGTGGCTCTCGATGGAAAACCTCCTACACGGAGTTCCCTTTCAGCAGAAGGCGCCGTCGATGACAATCATGACCGATGTCTCCCTCATCGGATGGGGAGCTCACTGCAACTCCTTCACCGCCCAGGGCCGATGGCCTCATCGACAGAAGGAAGAGCACATCAATCACCTGGAGCTCTTGGCAGTAGAAAATGCGTTAAAGACTTTTGCTCAGATCATCGAAGGCAAACATGTCTTGATCGCAACAGACAACACTACCGTGGTCTGCTACATAAACAGACAGGGTGGAACGAGATCACACCCCTTGACCCGATCTGCACTCAGAATTTGGAACTGATGCATAAAGAGAAGGACTTACCTGACAGCGATTCACGTAGCTGGCAAAGACAACATCGTTGCAGACTCCCTCAGCAGGTCCTTCCTTGTCGATCACGAATGGGAGCTTGACGCCGAAATAAGAGAAGATCTCTTTCGGTACTGGGGACGCCCTGCTGTCAGTGTCTTTGCCACCGAAGAAAATGCAGTCTGTACCAGATTCTGCAGCAGAGCAGGAAAAGGAAGGAACTCGTCAGGAGACGCTTTCACAAGAACGTGAACGGGGGATCTGCTTTACATCTTTCCCCCATTCCCACTCCTGACGAAGGTCATAGCCAAGATACAAACAGACAGAGCGGACTGCATTCTAATCGCTCCTTGGTGGCCTCGACAGCCGTGGTTCCCTCACGCCCTTCGACTATCGAGAGGGGACTACATCAAACTACCGTCGGTACCGAAGCTCCTGTCTCGACACCAGGGCAAGGTTCGACACACGGACCTCTCGACGCTCAGGTTGACGGCGTGGAGGATAACGGTACACCCTCCCGTACCGTACAACTGACTGTACAAAATATTTTAACAGCATCACGAAAGCCTTCAACAAGGAAATCATATGCGGCGAAGTGGCGGAGATTCTTTAAATTTGCGTCAGAAAAGAATCAAACAGCAGAGACTTGTCCCATTTTAATGATTCTTGAATATCTTCTCTCACTGTACCGAGCTGGACTAAGACTCTCCTTGATCAGAGTCCACTTAGCCGCTATCGCAGCTTTTCACAAGGGAGTGGAAGGGTTCTCGCCTTTCACTCACCCCACCTCTGAGGCATTTTTAAAGGGACTTAAAAATACTATGCCAACAACTAGGAACATCATTCCATCCTGGAGCTTATCAGTTGTGTTACACACGCTAATAAGAAAACCGTTCGAGCCCATGGCCACAACGGACTTGAGACTCTTGACCTTCAAGACTGTATTCTTAGTTGCCATAACTTCGGCAAGGCGCGCAAGTGAGCTCAGGGCTCTAAGGATAGATGCGCCCTACACAGCTTTTCATAGTGACAAGGTAGTCTTGCGAACGGACCCAGCCTTCCTACCTAAGGTGGTAACACCTTTTCATCTGGCCCAAGAGATTGTGTTACCAGCGTTCTTCCCAAATCCTACAACGCCTGCAGACGCATCTCTGCACATGTTGGACGTTAGGAGGGCTCTTGCTTTTTATAAAGCGAGGACTGACAATTTCAGAAAGACCAAACAATTGTTTATATGTTATGGAGAGCCTTATAAGGGACTCCCAGTGTCATGCCAGCGGTTGTCACGCTGGATTGTAGAGACAATTGAACTTGCCTACTCTATATCCAAACTAGAGCTACAACTTCCTGTGACAGCTCACTCTGCCAGGGCGATGGCAACATCTGTGGCTTTCAACAGGGGTGTTCCACTTCGGGACGTTTGCAAGGCCGCAACCCGGTCCACCCCTTCCACATTTGTAAAGCATTACAGCTTAGACACTCGTTCTAGACAGGACTGTTCATTTGGAAGGATGGTGCTCTCAGAAGTTTTGAAATAATACACCAGCCCACCTCCAAGGTATGTCAGCTTGCTACTCGCCCATATGTGTGATGCATAGAGACCACGATGAAGAAATGCAGGTTGCTTACCTGTAACTGTAGTTCTTCGAGTGGTCATCTATGCATTCACACAACCCACCCACCATCCCCACTTGGTGGTGTGAAACTTACAAATGACACAGTTAAATGTACAAATTGACTTTATTTAGTATACACTCATGTTTATGGGGGCACAATGTCGGACTCCTGTAAACTGAGGTAAGGGCGGGAACCCCAGGGACATGCGCAGTAGCGTGGGGGAGGGGTTCCCGCCAAAAACGTTTCCTAAGCTATAGAAGGTTCCGGTTCAGGTCTCCGCGCAGGCGCAGAGCCCATATGTGTGAATGCATAGATGACCACTCAAAGAACTACAGTTACAGGTAAGCAACCTGCATTTTTCTACCAAGGGAATGACTAATTCACAGTACTAAAGTTTTTGGTTAATAACATTAATAGGTGCACACTGTTCTACTTCAATCAGTCACTTTTCAGCAAAATAAGCTCTCAAAACAACCTACAAAAATGTTACAAAATATATTTCCAAATTTTTAAGTTAATTATCATAAGCTATCATAGCATTACTACATTTCAGGAGTCTCAAGTAGAATGGTTGCTTGTTTAAACGGTTAGAGATTTGAACCTTGTTTTCATTGATTGAAACTCAGCAATTTTTCAATCAATGTTACAAACGCTGGGTTTTCATCATCCATATTTTTCAAGTTTTTTCCTGTTGCCTTCCTAATTAAAATGGAAGCCTTCCTAATTGAAATGACCCCTTTTGACCCTGGTTGAGTGGCTAAATTCACTTTTAAAATAACCCCTTCAACTGATTTGAAACTTGCTGTATTTCCTTCAGCCTTTCTAATATCGAAATATACTCAGTACATTTTACCTATCGTTTTGATTTTCAGTGCTCTACTTTCTCCAAACATCCTCATATTTGCCAGAAATGTTTCTTTTTCTAGTATAGAGTATAATTTTGGTCACAGTATTCCTGCTACAGCTTTGCTACGTCATAGGTAATAAACTGCAACTTTGTCAGTCTTCATGCTGTTGCATATGGGTGACTAGATGAGCTGGAAACTCAACAGACAGCCCCCTAAAGCAATGTCCAGAGGTGACATGCATGCACTCCTACTTATAAGTAGCTTGACACAATGGTAGCATGCATATAATCTGTTCGCTCACTGTGACTAGGTTTCAGCATGTTCATGCCAAAAGTCATCCAGATTGGTTGAATGCCAGAGGTCTATGGAGGACCTGTGAAAAAACTGTGCTGCCGTCTTCACTCTGTAGTGGGCTCCCAGGAAGATTGGAAGCATTATCATAAGTCAGGGGAAGAGTTGGGTGTTGTGACCACATAGGAAGATTATTATTATTATTATTATTTATTTATATAGCACCATCGATGTACATGGTGCTGTACAGATAACACAGTAAATAGCAAGACCCTGCCGCATAGGCTTACAATCTAATAAAGTTGTAGTAAACAATAAGAAGGGAAAGAGAATGCAAACAGGCACAGGGAAGTGTAAACAGGCACCGGGAAGGGTGAAGCTAACAGTATAGAGTCAGAACAAACTCAAAGTTTAAAAGCTATAGGGAAAAGAAAAGTTTTTAGCTGTGTTTTAAAAGCTGTGATTGAGTTGAGAATGGGATTAACAGCTCTGACCTTGCAGAGACCCAGGAACAAAGTGAGAAGACCCTGTCTTTTCTCCGTGTAGATTAAGAGCCCCTGTAGTTTGTGTTATCCAAAGGTCCTTGAAATCCTGGTGTTTCTCCCTACTTTTAAGATTCAAATGCGTGTGCCAAATGCGAGGGTATGTGACCCTTGAAGAGCAACTCAGGTCCACACCTCACACATGATCTTCATTAGCTGTTTAAGTTGGGGAAATCATTAGATCCCCATAGATATGCCTTGAGCCTGTTAGCTATGTGCAGTGCAGTCTGTTTGCAGCAGCTTATCACTTGTATGCCATGGCTTCCATTAACCATAACCTTTAGCCCTCCAGGCCATTAACTTTGTTCTGGATTTCTCATGTATTGTCCAGTAAAATTTACAGATGGGCAGCCGTGCATCTGGTCCGTTGCAGCAAAACCAGAAAAGAATCTTGTGGCAGCTTAAAGACTAATCTTGGGGTGAGGGAGGCGTAAACTGTGGTGCCAGAGGAGATATGAAACTAAACTGTACCAAAATCTTTCTCCTAGCTGCACACGAGAGAGTGCACAAGCCCTGTGCTTTGCTGAAGCTTGCCGATGTAGCGCTAAACCATGGTTTAGCATCCTTGCAAACCGGCACACCAGAATCTTTAAATCTCAGCTATCTGTGTTACTTTCCCCCTTTGTCAACAAGTTATGCAGGCAATCAAGATTAGAAGTTGGAATATGAATTTAGAATATGCATTTAAGTATTGTATTATACGTTGTTAAGATGATCCACACTGCCATCTTTTGTGTTTGCATTTTTATATGTTTACAAATAAGATCTGAATGACTGCAGATATTAAATACTTGAACAGGCTTCCTTGATTTAAGGGAGCAAATAATAGGGACAAAATAGGGGCTTCAAAGTAGGGTGAGGTCTAAACAGCTGCAGATATATATACAGTTTCTCCCAGCTCTCTCCATACCCTCTTACCATCATAACTTCTGCCATACTAAAATAACATGACAATTGTGATCAAAGTATCTAAAGCAAGTACAGTCAAATATCTAATTCTTAGCAGAGAATTGTTCCCAGAAGAAGAAGGGTCTCTTCTGACTTAAGGTTTTAACTTTTGTATAAAGGCTTTACTGAATTACCACCAGAATTGGCCCACTTTTGTTGTTGTTGTTGCTTTCTTGAATCTTCGTTCTTTCTTATTTTGTTCCTAATAGTGCCACTTTTTCTTCATGGTCTCTGTGCATCACACGTTATGGGCTCTGCACCTGCGTGGAGCCTAATTCCGGAAACTTCTACAAGCTGAGAACAGTTTTGGCGGGAACCCCTCCCCCACCATCCAGTGCGCATGTCCCTGGGTTCCCGCCCAGATCCTCAGTTCTCTTTCAACTGCCTGTGGAATAACTGCTCTTGAGAACTTCTCTGTTTTTTCAGTGTTTGTTTGCTGAGGACCTCTTATATTTCTTATCTTTCCTATCTAGTTCTTGTTCCTACTTTCTCTTGTTAGTCTTAAAATTTTTTGTTATTATTTTCATTTCTCTTTGCGATCTTGGATCGCGAGTTTACTGGAGTGGCCTATGGCACAAAAGGCTTTATTCAAGAGTACCAGTTCCAGGTATTCCCATTTGGGTTGGCCACTGCTCTAAGGGTTTTTACCAAGG